>NC_077239.1:78492133-79742133 GCF_947179165.1 Solanum dulcamara | reverse complement strand
CCAACTGTGAGATTGGAAACTGTTGCTCCTAAATATTCCTTTAGGCTAGTGAACACTACAACTAGTGATGGACAAGTAGCTTTCTACAATCACATGGACAAGTAGCAGTAACTACAGAAAATTGCACCATCCGCTTGGCAGAAAAATCTCCTCTCCCTCCTGAATAAGCATATCTTCCTTTCCACCAAGTTGTCTTTTTCTTCAAGTTCAAGATTCATACAGAAGCACTAGACCTTACTTACCCTCATTCCTAATTAAAACACGCCAGGTAATTTCTATGAGGAAGCCAGCAATAATTAGTTAGGCATAAATCAGCATCTGAATTTTGGTCTAAATTCATCCATTCCAATTATACAGGTATATTTAATATATTTCTCAATTCAGAAACACTTGAGGTATGCAGAACTTCAAGTCTCATTGGAAAAATATTGAGAATTAAATCTCTACCTTAGATGATCGCAACGGAGAGACGTAAACATTATGAACAGCAGATACTTTCTTTGGAGACATGTCAGGGAGACTGGGAAATGAAGATGGTTTAGGGGATGCTGGACCTTGACCTGAACGAAATGAAGAAACCAAAAAAGGCCACAGGTTTCACATTTGTACATGAGAAAGAAATCACCTATAGAAATCAAACTACAAGAAAAAATATTACTTCACAACCGCATAATGAAGAGAACTCACCGTCGTTCTTGGTTTTTTCGACATGGTTATTCTTTTGCTCATTTCCAGCAGGTGCAAGCTCAACTAATAATGGCTTAACAGAAGGAATAAACATTTCGTTGTAGAATGTGATGATATCAACGTGTTCTGAACCTGTTTTCTGTTTTAAATCCAAAAAATAATTGGTCAGTGATTCTAGAAACTGTAAGACTCATGTCAACAATCTAAGGACTGATCACATTACCCCATTGTGGCGTGCTGATGTCCAGTCAACAAAAACACTTCGAAAAACTTGTGGCTTACACTGAGGTTGCTTTCGGTAGTTGTATATAATTTCTTTGAAGGTCAAGTTAAGTTGTGAAATCTGCATATAATCAAGAAACAAGGCGTAAAAATCGAGAATTACAGAACTATAGAAACAAGGCATAAAAATTGAGAATTACAGAACTATCAGCTCCAATACCCGCTCCCCCCCCCCCCCCTTTTCCCAAAAATTTACCTTGGCAACTCCATAGAAAGAGCAAAGGATGATCTGGTCAATATGTCTGCTGAAGAAAAGACTTGTCCTCTGATTGAGAATCTTCTGAAAAAGGCAATATACAGTCTCCCTTATTTGCTGAGAAAGTTGTAGCCGCTCAATCATGCCATTGATTCTGACAGCAGCCAACTTCACAATCTAGGTGGAACGTGACATCAGAGGAAAAAAAATGTCAAATAATCAGGCAGGCTAAACAAAAGAAAATCCTGATCGAGAAAAAACATCTAGTTAGCATCTAACAGAAGAATCAGAATCCAGAAAATCTTCAGACGGCTAAATCCCACCATTTGCCTCTGTCATTCACAGCTTTACATTTTTAATTTAATATTATAAGGAGCTACTAGAAAATTAAAATCAAGATCTCACATGTCAAAAATTATTTGTATAAAAAGTTAGTTGTTACAGAGATGTAAGTTCTTTTCAAAAAGAAGTTGAAAATTGCAGCCCCTGAGGAGCAATTTTGGCACTAAATGGCTAACAGGCATGTGAGCACTTGAACAACGTAAACATGTGCCAGCATAACCACTTCAAAAAGAGATTGACACAGCATATCAACATAAAAACTGATAGAATGATTGACAATTTTACCTTGCCAAAGAATACATTGATTGATGTCTCAGCACATGTTTCCCCTCCACCACCAGGGTTTGGTCTTGTTGGACTGTCAAAAGTTCAAAAGATTAACACTTTATAGCAATAAACAGATTCCTAGATTATAGAGCAAATAAAAACTTAAGAATCCAACTATAACTCAAAATACCTTGCGAACGCAGACTGCAAAGGTGGAGGAAACTTAGACTTTATATTGGTAAGAGCCAGAAAACGATCCTTCACAGGTGATGTGAAGGAATTTCGCTCAACCAACACACTACGATATTCAGTACACAATCTCTTTGGTGACCGAATATCACAAATATGACCTAGTAAGATTAATAATTTAAGATAAAGTTAGGTTAGTTTTCCTCACAAAAATCAAAATTAAACCGGCATGAAATTCACCAAGCTTTGAGATTTGGGGTAAACAGGATACCATTAGGGGCCAAGTCACTCTTCTGTAAAGGCGGCACTGGTGGTAAATTCCCCGAAGATGGGTTAATGTGCATTGCAATTGCATCCAAGGATGGCATCGGTTCAGACAATAGGCCCAGGCGATTAATTTCAGAAGAAAGTGAAGGTTTTGCAACAGTCAAAGAGTTGTACATTGAAGAGCCCTTTTCCCAAACCATGCTCTCCAAGAGTCGTTCTTCAAGTGAATTCAAATGGCGTCTCAGTTCTCGAGGAAGACTTTCTTCATGCCTGATGAAGCTCTCTATCACCTTACTGAGATCAAAAGATGTAATTCCTGTTCTCTCTAAAACAGCTGGAAACAACATAGTAACTGTCTTGTGAGTGGCAAGAACTAGTTCAGCTGAGCAGGCGAGCATACATCTATGAAACCTCTCATTGGTTAGCAACGAAGTTAAATTGGTCACATGTAAAATCTGGGATTCTGCAATACACATAGTCTGCAGAACCCTATAATACAACTTCAAAGCCTCAGATCTGCGTTGCTCTGCCCATATGTTGTCCATTAAGCTCGTGCTTTGCAGGCCCCCAGCTGCACAATGCTCCCCAGGACCACTACTTGGAAATATAGCCTCCAGAATAATGTGAGCTCTCCGGATCACATCAGCTGATACATTTCTATCACAGGCGGACAAAAATCTCTCCAGCTCTGCTGAAGGTTTGGACTGTAGTGGAGCTATGACAGTACGCAGCCACCTGGCAGTTGTCATCGCTGTGGTTACAGGGGTAGCTGCCATCTTTGAGTTACCACAATATGGATTGTTATTAACATTGGATGCACCAGGAGAACGGTAAGGAGAGAGTGGGCTTGTAATTGTCTTTGTTGGGGAAGCCATTGTGTCAAATTTCTTCTGCACAACAGAAGATAAACACAAATGGTTTCATAGAGTGTTCAATTTACTGCATGATGGCTTTAACAAAATAAGGATATCCTGAGAACAAACCTTGATTCCAATCATATTGACTGCACCTCCAGACAAGCTCCCTGACCCAAGCAAGCTATCTTCGTCATTGACAAAAATCCTCTCATCCAATTCACCCTTGTTCTGAATTGCGTCACTGTAATCCTTCTCTAGTATACTTATACTTGACGATAAAGACGATTCTTCCAGTAAATTTTCAAAATAAGTCAAACCATCTGCAACAAACATCATAACTTTCAGAAAAAAAGCAATTAACTAAAGCAAGAGATTACTGATGTCGAGATAAACCTGTGTCGATGTTGTCCAGGTTCTCTGCCCTGCATTCTGAAGCCAAACAAGGGTTCTTCTTCAACTTTCCTGTTATTAGATTATTAACTTTGTCCATGGTCTCCCTTAAGTCATCTATTGAGGTCTGATAAATGCTGCTTAATGAAACAAGCAAGTCCACTTTGTCTCCTTTCTTAACTGTAAGAAAAACAGCTTTAGTATAAGGTCAACACCATCACAGATCTTCACACAGAAAAGTTGAAGAGGTAGTGGACCAAAACCCCAACTCTCTTAATGCAAAATATGTAAAGATAATTACCAAATCGCGGGGAGTCATTGATGTTGAAATTTCTGAAGAGGACAGGCACATGTATTATTAAGATTGCCTGCACCATGGTTTATGAAGCATTAGTCAGGCATGTCACCTATTTCTTAAGAGCAACATGGTATTATCCTATCCATAGAATTGCAATGGGAAAGATGATCAGATGCACTGTTTTTAGTTCTTGAATATATAACTGTTATTCCAGTTATATCAAAGACAAAAAAGAGTATAAAAGTGCAAAGCTCAGCTGGTTTAAATGCAAAGTGTAGCTGAAGTATGCATTTTGGTGAAGAAAATGTGCAGATGAATAATAAACCCACTGGCCTCATAAGTTATCAATTTTGAAAAAAAAAATGATTTTTCCATTGAGTTCCACCTTAAGCACATTAGTGCCTGTACTAAACAACTACATGACGCGAAGCACCAAACCTAAAGGGCGACTAGCTTCATGACTTAAATGCACCTTTACAACATTGCACACAAGTTATAAAGAGTATTATCAGCATGCTCAACACAACATGCACATAACAAAATAAATCAGACAGAACCCAAGCAATCAACTAAATGGTATAGAAACTGACCAGCACAGAAACTAAACCATTTGTGCATGTCACAAGGTCCTTGAAGCGGCTGAATACATGTTCGCGAAGTGAAAGGAAAAGCAACCAGCCAAAACGATAATATTGTGGCAAGAGGGTAGTCGAATTAGAAGTAGCAGACTGATTGTCTTCATTGCTATCGCTTGACAAAAACAGTTCCTGGTATGCGCGCTTGTAGTACCTAAAAGCACTAAATACGTTATCAAATGTACCACAAAAAGCTACATCCCCTGTATTAAAGGAATGAATACCAGGATAATATCAGACATAAAGAAACGAGAATTCAGAGAATTACTTGTCCTACCAAAACAACTTTAAAAGGCATAAAAGAAACAAAAAAATTGTCTAGACTCATCCTACCAAAACAACTTTAAAAGGCATAAAACAAGGACATAAGAGCATAGCCAACAATTTGGAAAATTCCAATATAATAAGCAAAAGATTCTAGTCATTCGTGATCATAAAGATTAATAAAGCATCCAATGATATGACTGACTAAACCATTAAGCACACTGCTAAGTTTCTCAATAAGAGGTTAGTCTCCTAAACTGCTGTTAAGAAGATTAAGGATATTGACAAGCTAGCTTGCTGACACGTTTCATTATTCCAAAAAAGGATCACATATCTGACTATTCTTTTTCTCTAGCCTGAAGAAAAAAATGAATAAAATAGGCTGAAGAATTAAGTAGTGTGGCATTGGTGGATGACAGAGGTGAAACCTAATGCATTAGGCCACTGGCATAGCTAACGAATTTTAAAATGCTAAATATTACAGACCAAGGAGTTCCTCAATGCTCAACATGGCATAATGAATTGGAGGTCAGCTTGGTTTCAGACATCTGCTCATTCACTCTTGGTCATCAGGGCATGTTCTTTATGATAGAGAAGATGCTGAGATAGGAAAATACCATCATGCCCTCAACAAATACATGCTAAGCACCACGAGACCAGACAGGATACTTGATCTACTGAGTCATATATGATGTTCAAATACTACCTTACAACATAAGTAGGATAAATCAAAAGGTTTTTTATATCAAATTTTGATTTAGATTATGATGCTGAACAGCAGAGATGCATGCAAGATGATTAAATATCACAAAGCATCATAAGTAGAGAAAACTAGTGCTTGAAAAGAGTACCCACTTGCTTAAAAGGCTCAAATGCACAAAGTTGGTCTGCAATTCCTTGGCCTAGTATGACAGTTCAAACAAATTATAACGCATGAATAAATGCTTGAAACATAAAATACTACTCCTCTATCCCAATTCATGTGGCACACTTTCCATTTTAGTCTGTCCCAAAAAGAATGTCACATTTCTATAATTGGAAACAATTTATCTTTAAGAAATTGTGTCAAGTCAAACAGTGCTACATAAATTGGGAAGGAGGAAGCCAATAGAAACAACAATAGCTGAAGTCTATCTGAACATGAGATTAACCCTCCAAGACATCATTACCTGAAGTCTCTTCTCCCAATCTGAACCATATAGGTTGCTTAATACTGGACCAACTTTAACAATAAACTGTGGTAGTTCTTTGAAGAAGTCTAGGACACTAGAGCAAACGAAACAAAATTCATAAGAACAGATATAAATCAAGACTTTTACAAGAAACACAAAAAACAACAAAAATCAGATAAACCCACTTGAGTTTCGCCCCACGCAGAATTTGGCATAGATCAAATCCATTTCCTTCATTTCCGTTACTCGAATTCCTCGCTTCATTCTCACTTAATCTTTTCACCGAGAACAGAACAAACGCAAACCAATACCGTTCAACTTCCTCCGGCTGATAAAGAACACACTCAAATCAATTCTAGTCCATATTAAAACCACCTAACTTATCATTTCATATCGAATCAAGGACTAAATTACCGTTATAGCTCCAATAGCAGCATTATTTGACAATAAAAGATGTTTACTCTCCTTAAACAGCTTTCTTGCTTCTACAATAAAGCTCTCACCCGTCGACAACCCATTCTGTAAATCAAACAACAAATTTCAAAAATACTAAGAAGAAAAAAATTAAAATTGCGACAGCCATAAACGAAACCGGAAAAGAACAAAATTTGCATACATGGATTCTCTGAGCTTCAATGCAGAATACAAGAAAATGAAAAACAAAAAAAATCTTATATGGGGTTTCGCTAAAATGAAAGATTTTGTAACTATAAACAACCAAATACAAAAAAAGGAACATTTTTTTTCCTTTTAAACTAATTCAGGAACAAATTTTATACCTTGCAGCTAAAAAAAGAGGGATTTTCAGCTAAAATCAAAATCAAGAAAACTAAAAGTACCTTGCAAAAATCTGTAAAACGAACTTCAAGAGAGTCCACAGAACCATTCTCTTCAGAATTCGAATGATTATTCAGCTCCTCCATCTTTATCAAAAATCACAAAAAAACAAACCCAGAATCCGAAATTGCAACAAACTTCTCAGATCTGTAGAATTAGATCCGAATTCTTCACAAATCAAAAAAACCCCTAATTTTCCCTCGTCTTTCTCTCTCTATCTCTATGACTAATTTTGCTTCTTTTTTTTTTAATTCGTTTGTTTGTTCTGTGCAGCTATAAACCCTAACTTTAGGGCGGGAAAATACATAAAGCGGATGTCATATGGTTTATGTCCATACATAGCCGACAGAGGTATAGATATAGCCAATGAAAATTCGACACGTGTTTTATCTGTTAGATTTTTTACCGCCAAATTTCCGTCTTTAGTCTCCCGCGAAAAACTACTGTTTGTTAAAATAAAATTAAAAAAAAAAAAACGAAACGCCTGAATTATGATTTATTACTTGAACCGGCTTTCCGTTTTTTCTGGGAGGGGCTTTTTTGGTAAATTATATTAATTATATGAATTAATTTAATTGATGTTTCAGTGATTATACTCTTTTGTTGTTACTAGTTGCTATATTTTCTTCCCTCATATTTACTCTGATTTGATATACTTGAGTTAAGGGTCTTTCAATAATAAATTTTTTAACTTCACGAGTTAGTGATAAAGTTTGCGTACATTCTACTAGGAGTGGGCTTGGTACGGTATTGAAAAATTCATCAAAAATTTTAGTTTACGGTTTTTAAAAATATTATATAATTATCATACCAAATTAATTCGAAATGGTTCAATATTTTAAAGTTCAATTTCGATATTTTGCGGTACGGTAAATCGGTTGCCATGATTTGGTCAACTTCAATGTTAAACATATACTCATAAATTAAAAAATTTATCTTATATATACAGTGTAATTTTTTAACGAAAGGGGGTTCGGATACCACGTGGGTCCGTCCCTGCCTACACATGTAAAAGTATTCAAAATAAAGTACAAACACTTCTCTTTGTTAATCGATTACCAGAAATAACATTTAAATCAAGATAGAGTAATCAAAATTTCAACATCTAAATAATTAGTTACTATTTTATATATTTGCCAGTATTATATAGTTTTATATGTAACTATATACTTCGATATGGTATTCGATATTTCGATTTAAAATTTTTAAAATAAATATCAAATACCATATCGAATATCAAACTTTTTAAAAATGCATACCAAATACCATAATATCAAAATCCGATATTAAATTTTTTGGTTTCAATATCTACCATATCATGTCTATCCCTATACTCTACTTTTTTTCATACCTCATGGGATCTCAATGTATGTTATTATTGTTGTATATTATATTTTTTGGTAACATTGTTGTTGTATATTAATGGGCTATGTAAAGGATATATATCTAGGTCCATAAATGATCTGGACATTGACCCAATCCAACCCAGGCCCATTAATAAGCATATTTGACATAGCCCTTTGCTTTCTCCCTTAGTTGAGGAAAAAGTGACTACCGTTGAAACTTCATTACAATATCATATTGTTTCATCGGAGAAATTTGAAACTCCATGATAAATATTTTTCCTGCCTCGAGTCTAGACTCTGAGTGGGATCGATACTTGATGTCTTTATTTGCTCAAGTGGAACCAACTAGCATGACGTAGACGTAGAAACATATGCGGAAAATGATAAGATGAGTTCAAAAGCAAGGTCAAGTCTGAAATTTCATAATTTCCTTGAACGGTTTAGAATTTTCTATCTATGAAGCCTCTAACATTGAATAAATTGTTTACCAACACAAGTCACATACACTAAATCAACCAAACGGACCAACTATGATCCAAAAACAAATGGAGTTCATCAATAGCTGAAACGTAGTTCGATCGTCTTGAGTACCTCAGACTATTTTTTGGGAGATGAAATATTATTATTTATGAATTTTATCTTATTTTCATGCTACAAGCAAGGGCGGAGACAAGGGGAAGAAACGGGGTTAGGATTCAAATTTTCTTTGGTGAAAAATTGTATTGTATTTTCAATAATTAAAATTCTTTTTATGAAAATATAATAAATATTGAATCACTTTAATCACTTCTTTATATATTTACTTCTTCATATTTTAAACTTCGTAATGAAAATCTTGAATCCAACAATAACTACACCCCACAATATATGTTCCTGGCCATATCTTGAATCAAATTTTGTAAGTGTAACAAAGGCCAAAGGGGTAGACTTTGAAGGATACTTAAAGATCGACAATTCAAATTATGAAATAAGCTTGATTTAAAACTTAAACATGATAAATTAATATAGTTTAAAATAAAAATTTGATATGAATAACAAGAGTAAACAAATATCAATGCATGCCTACCCACGTGAACTCTTAGTTTCGAAGAAATCTCTATTTAAGATGTTGATAAAATCACATGTTTTGGGTTAAAAGGAAACAAAGAAAAAAAGGTAGGTTATGTGTTCAGTGACAAAGTGGAACATTAATCTAAAAGCATTTTGTATATAATTTAGATAAATATCATCAAAAGTGAAGGTGAAGGTAGGAGTAATATAAGGGGGGTGATAGGGATTAGGGGGTGGGAAATGAGTCGTGTTAAAGGGTGGGGACGACACAATCAACACTAAATGATACCTGTCAAATCTGTTTTTCATTAGAAAGTCATTTTCTTGATCAACTTATTTTTTAGAAAAAATATTTTTCAATAATTTGACAAATCGAACATGATCAAATTGGAAAATATTTTTAGACCGAACACTCCCTTAATGTCTTCTCTTCCGGGCAAAAAATAAAGGGGAAGATAAAAGAAGCTTTGATTCATCACTAAGCAAAGAATAAAAAAGAGGGTGGAGGAGGGGGGGGGGGGGTATATATCTTTTTTAGCATGTGTGTTAAAGTGGAAATTTTATCTAATACACTAAAATACCGTCATATAATTCGTGTTGATTAGCTTCTAATTAATTATGTTCTTGATCCCAAGTGCAGGGGCGTATCTAGGAATTAAGGAGCGTTCACTTGAATTCTTTCGACAAAAAATTACACGTACATATATATATATACATATATATATAAGAAATTTTTCTACTTTTAGTGAATATATATAGATTTTGAATTCTCCGAATACAAGATTGGAAATTGTCTCAATAATTAAGAAGGTTCAATATTCAAGATTCTAAATTTAAATTTTAGACATTTACAAATTTCCTAATAAATAAAAATTTTAAATCTGCTACTATCAAGTGGCCTTTGAAATTAAGCCGTTAATCAGCACGTTTCCCCCTTTAGACAAAAGCAAGAATCTCCCTACCCATTTACTTTTATATAGGTATGCGCATGTATCAACCAATGAGAAAACTTAGGAGATTTAAATTTGAGTTACTTCATGGAAAAGTTATTGATGTAACTATGCTATAAACTTTGCATTTGAGTATTTTGTTGATGATGTGTAGTGACTAGTGATGGTAGAAGTGATACACTGCTTTTATTTAGGCAACAAGACAAATAATGGTAAAGTTGTTTTATGGGTGAATTAGTGCATAGCATGTGGTGTAAAAAAAAAATGAAAAGTTAAAAATAGGGCATGAGAGAAGAGAAGAAACTAGGAAGTACCAATCAAACGGTTAATAAAATGAGTGAAAATCGACAAAAATGTTAAGTGATTTTTTTCGTCTGTCTAAACTTTATAAACAGAAATAGAAAATGGATTAGAATATAAGTTATAAATTCATCTAAATCAAAAAATCAAATGAATTATTATATAATATCCGACCTCAATCTTATAAAGTTCAGATTCTAAATGTACCTCTAACTCGAAAATTATTGTGATCCAAACACAAATAGAAGAAGTTAGCTAGGAAGTATAGAGAAAAGAGTTGTAAAGAACAGTTTTAACACTATAAAAAAATAAAGTGTAACGTGGTGAGAAAGTTGAAGGTTACGTACTTTACTACAAATATTAAAGTAAATAGAATATATTATTATGTTTTTGTGGAAGGCATGGTCGAAAGGAGTTTCAGATAGTTAATGATAAAAAAAAAAAACTTAAACTATTAATTTTACGGGTTTCATATCTTAATTATCCATTATTCTATTTATCTACTTAAAACTATTACCTTTTCGTGAGTTTAATAATTTAACTATCACCTCCTTTCTATAGTAACGCACACATCAATGTTGAGCTGGCTTACACGCGCATGTTGTCAACGACTACGAACAAATATTTGGTTAATTCAGTAATGATGTGTATTTTAATACAAAGGAAGTGATAGTTTAGATAGGTAAAAAAAACTATGGATAGTCGAAGTATGATACTCATACAAATGCAATAATTTAGGTGTATTTTTTTATCATTAATTCTTTTTTTAAAAAAAAGTGTAAGGTGGGGAGAAAGCTGATGGATGTGCACTTTCCTAGAAATATCAAAGTTAGCTTTATATATTGAAGTTGGAAGAGATCATATACAGTGTCCTAGAAATACTTTTGGATGTGTGACACAAGGAGAAAGGAAAAGCAAGTTGTGAAGAAAAGCAAGAAGATTTTGGCTGTTTAAACCAAATCTAAGTGAGGTCACTTCTAATTTTGGCAAGTATAAAAGAAGTTTGGTATTGGTTAATCTTGCTGAACAATTTCTTTAAGGTAAGATTTGTGAAGAACCCTTCTTATTCTATGTTTTTCTTTTGATGTTTTGTAGTAATATGGAGTACATTTTATACTTGTGAATTATTTTAAATTCTTTGTGTTGTCTATTTCTTCATCACAGGTTTGTATGAGGATATGATAAATTGTCGCTAAATAGTTTGGAGCTAACAAGATTATTAGATAGGATTCGATAGACGAATTTTTTTTGTTTGTCACTAATTCTTGTTTTTCTTTTTGTTAAGCTCCAAGAATTGATGTCCCTTTCTTGGCCACTCCCTAGCTAGTAGTTGCAAAAAGGAGCTTTTGTAAAGGTTGTATCATAGTAGAAAGTTTTCAAGTTTTTGATGAAATGGCCTCTTACTCCACAAAATATGATAAAATGGACAAGGATCATGCTAACGTGGAATGTTTTGTGCACCGACATATATAACATCCTTTTACTCCACAAAGGAGGACCTAAAATTTCATACACTTCTTTATATCTTGACTTAAACTTGTTTCATATTTGATAATTTTTCAGATCATTTCTGGTGTTTGATTCCAAATTGAAAGACAAAAAGAGTAGTCATGAAGAACAACTCAGCAATCAAATTCCTAAAACATGTCATGTCAGTACTATCCACAATGGCCAAATCAAAATCAACAGCCATCAAAAGCAAAACTGAGGCAATAAAAGCTAAGTTAATGGTCTTATCATTGCTAAAATCCAAGAAGCTCTCTCTATCTGGCCTAGGAACTAAGGCCATTTCTCACAAGATCCATTCACTATTAGGCCATAAAGAAGAACAAGATCAAGATCATGACGAAGAAAACAATAAGGCCATTGTACTCTACAACAACGCCCCTGAAGCCGTTGAAGAATTTTTACACTATCAGTATAATAATGGAACCAATGAGGAGATACTACTACTAAGCAATGGAGAAGATCGCGATTATGATGACAAGTATCCGGATTTGACACATTCGTTGTTCGATGAAGAGGACGAGTACTTAGGTGATCCAAATGCATCAGCTATAGACATGGTGAGGAATTTCAAAGAGGAAGAAGGAGAGAACTTTGTGCTTGAAGACGAGATCGATAACGTTGCAGACTTGTTCATCAAGAAGTTTCACAAAAGGATGAGATTACAAAAGCTTGAATCTTTCAAGAGGTATCAAGAAATGCTTCAGAGAAGCACTTAATTATAAGGAGATTATTGATTATTATTGATTGCTAATTGAAGTTTATCTGTTATACTTCTGCAATTTTATTATTATTGTTGCAGTAGTACTAAAATAGATCTAGTTTTACTTCAACTATGGAGTGTTTTCTTTCACTTTTGTTGAGTAAATTTTTATGTCCTTTGTTCCCATTGAAACTTTGTACTAATAAGTTGGGATCTTTTAAAGGCAATAGGCTTGTATGAATCAAGATTTTGTACAAGTACTTTCTAACTATGTAAATTTTATCTCGATTATGGGATCGATATTAGTAATCACGTTGAAATTTTGGTTATTTGACTTTCGTACTCTAAATCCCGTTATTCTTTTGCAAAAGGAGGAAGTAATAGATTTCATTAGTAGAATTATCATTTCAAGAACCAACTTTATTCTACACTATATAATCATTATTTCCTTACAGAGTAACAGATTATTTTCTAAAACTTCTGTTTATATTATTGTCTATTTATGTTGGGATTTTATGTTGTTGTTTTTTTATACATATTTAGTCTTTTATTTAGTTTTTTCAAAAGCTTGGAGAGGTACTTTTTTATGTGTAAGATCAAAGAAATCTAACTGCATTTACAAGAAAATGGTGATTAATACAAAAAAAATAAACTATGTTGCTCGGACACTTTAAAATTTTTATCTGGTGTGTATCGGATTTTCAAAAATCTATACAATTTTGACGAATCCGATACGAGTGCAACAACTTTTTTGGAAGGTCCGAGAAACAGAGAATTTGCAAGCAACTCAAAACAAATTGTAAATATCAGATACATGTAGGAAACCTCAAGCCTTAGGGGTTAATTGGGAGTGTACACATCTAGAAAGGCAACAATTAAGGCTACAACCTAAACTTTTTTTCCACAACGGTGTTATTCAGGGCTAGCTCCCACTAGCACAAGTATCGAGTAACACTATCCACCAATGCTTGAGTAGATAGGAAGAGATCACCTAACAGTTTTCTGTCTATACTCGATTTCATCAGTAATCTCCCATGACTTTCATCCACTTCATTGAGAGTCTTTTTGTCTCATCCGTGGGTGCTTGAATTAGTGTAACGCCATGACAGAGTGCGGGCCGACGAGGGCAAGTCATTGAAAATGACTGGCAGGCTTTTAGGCTGGCAAGCTTTTGAAGAAGGGGTGCACATGATTGGTAAGGGAGAGAAAAGTGAAGAGCTTTATAAGGCATAACGCTAGTCCACACGGTACACACGATTTGGGGCTTGATGTGGTATAGCCCGAAAGACAAATCCGTGTGGACCTAGCCCCGAAGCAGACAATTAAATATGAACTACAGGGCAGTGCTCAAAGATGCTTTAAGATTTAAGGGTTAACTGTCTCTTCCAACAACATGACAATTCTTTGTGACTCAGAATTAGGCTTTGTAGGTTCAATGACTCCTCCAGCTGAAGCAAATTAACTAGAAATAACTCGAGCATCACTAAAGTACAACCAGATATATCTGGTTCGAGCCCTGGAAATGGAGAACTTCTTGGTAGGGAGCTATACTCCCTTAGTAGGCCTTCCGGCACGAGTCTCGATTAGTCGGGACCAATGGACTTCGAATACCAGATGGTTAAACCAAAAAAGTTGAGAAATAGAGAGAAAAGATATTAAGTACTTATCAGTGAACATATGCACATGCACAGTACTTTACTACAACTACTACACCTCAATCCCAAATATATATTCAGCAGAAAAAACGAGTAAGGGTTATATTTTCCGTGAAGCAGCATCATCCCGAAACTACAACAACAACAACAACAGTCCCAGTGTAATCCCACAAGTTTGGGGAAGGTGGAGTGTATGCAGACCCTACCCCTAGAGAAGTTATTTTCAAAAGACCCTTGGTTGAACAAACAGCGGAAAAGAGGCAAATAGCAGCAAACAGAAACAACGACAAGATAATAAGATACAGAAAATAGAATGTATTATATTAGATGCATCTAGGTAGCCCTCAATATAAAGTTGGTCCAAAGAGAAAAGCATAAAGCATATTATTTTCCATAACCTTCAGATGGAGAACTATTGAAATAGCATCAATCACCTCCTAACTAGTTCTAGAAAGTGATTGATGAAATTTTCACTATGAGAAATATACATGGGAATATCTATAATTTAACCATAAGGAAAAAAAATACAAGGAGAATTAGTACTAAAAAAATTGTCAAAGTTAACTGAGATATGCTTCTTACATGCATCTAGAAGGAATTATCTTTCAAAGGGAGATCATAAACTGGAGATGAGAGAAAGTTCCCTTCTTGCTCATCAGACTCAATCAGCATCAGAACAACCTCGCGCATTGAAGGACGATCAAACGGGGACATGCTAGTGCACATTAGAGCAATTTTAAGAACTGTAAGCATATGACTAACAGTAATTTCATCTTCCAAATCCAATCGGCTATCGAGTATCCCTGATGTCAATGAATGGTCCCTAACATAATGCTTCACCCATGTGACAAGATCACCGCCTTGTTCTAGGGGCTGTACAGGTGCTCTTCCAGTTAGCAACTCCAAAAGGACTACCCCATAACTATAGATATCACATTTTTCCGTAACTTTCATTGTGTAAGCATATTCTGCAACAGAGAAGGTAGAAAACATCAATTGAAAAGGAAAGAATGGTTTTATAACACAAGATGAAAATTACAAGAGGATATTAAAAGCTACATAGAGAAAAAATAAAAAGCATTTTTTCTGTCATTTCATTGAAGAAATTGACTTGTTCCGTATACAATTTTAACTATCAAACTTCAACAAGATATCCATTTCTTATCACAAAGAGAAGAACGAGACTTTCAAAGCTAACAACACACTGTCAAATATCTAAACTGCACATATGTGGGAACAAGAATGATCCACATGTATCAGGAAGAGGATACATAAAGCAGTTTGTATGGCTTCTCTTGGCATCGAACACATAAAATGAGAAGTATACACAGATAAAAGTTAAAAGCATTTCATTATTGTCTTCAGATAATCGAAGAAATAGACGTTGTATACAAAACTATCTAAACTACTTATGAGTCAACTGATATTTTGCATGAAGATTTAAACTGCTGCAAATAGGAAATATATAGAGCTTATAAGGATCAAGTGGCAGTACATTCTAGACATTTTTCTATAGATAACTAGGAAACATCAGATGTTGGCGGGGAGAAAATAGAAATACATACCAGGGGCTATGTAGCCATAAGAGCCAGCAACAGCAGACATCGACTTAGATTGAGGCATATCAACAACTTTCGCCAAACCGAAATCACCAACATGAGCTTCAAACTTCTCATCAATCAGAATATTATTGGACTTTATATCACGGTGGATGATCCGTGGCTTGCAGTCATGATGTAAGTAAGAAAGTCCTTGAGCAGCCCCAACAGCCACCATAAAGCGAGTCGGCCAGTCCAATCCACAAGATGCACTGTGAAGCAACTCACCCAAGCTACCTCTGGCCATATACTCATAGAGAAGTAAATTAGAACCCTGATGATAGCAAAAGCCATATAGCTTTACGATGTTACGATGCCTAATCTTTCCTAGAGTTAAGATCTCTGCACGGAAGCTATTGTCAATATTATTACCCTCTCTGTTAGAAGCAAGCTTCTTGACTGCAATCGTTTGTCCAGACTGCATGACTGCCTTGTAAACTGTTCCGACGGCTCCTTTTCCAAGAACATAACAATCATGAAAATTGTTTGTAGCCTCAACCAAGTCCTGGAAAGTGAACCCCTCTTTGGGACGGAAATAAATGTCTGGATCTGAAGATGCTATGTCTTTGTCCTGGGTTGCAACCATCTCAACTGGATGCCGCTTCATATAGTACAAAATTACCACAATCAAAACAAGAGAAACTCCACCAATTGCACCGGCAACTGCAGTAATAATCTTTCTTCGAGGAGAATCTGCACCCTCGACTCTAGGAGGATTATTGGCATCATAAGCTGGAGGTTCATTACAACCACCTAGAGGCCCACCACAAAGACCTTTGTTTCCAATGAAGCTGCTGACATCCATGTTCCGAAAGAGTGGTATATCCGGCAGTGGTCCAGTCAGGTCATTGTATGAGAAGTCAATGCCCAAGAGACTTGTCAGGTTTCCAAATGTGCTTGGTACTTCACCACTCAGATGATTGTAGTTGAGATAGAGGTACTCTAATAGGATAAGATTACCAAGGTTAGGTGGTATACTACCAGAGAGATTGTTGTTGCTAAGATCCATTGCAATTTGTAAGCCACTAAGATTACCCAACTCTGATGGTATTTCCCCTGACAATAGATTACCGCCCATCTGCAGCTCAGTCAAATGAGAGAGGCTCCCCAATGCTGCAGGTATCTTTCCAGATAACTTATTCTCTGAAAGCAAAAGACGTTCTAGCTGCGACAAGCTACCAATGTCATCAGGTATAACATCAGTAAATTTGTTCTTGCTGAGATCCAGTCGCTGTAGTGCCTTGCAGTTCCGAATTTCTGGAGGTATCGGTCCAGTGAGCAAATTTGCTGAGACGTTGAATGTCACAAGCCTGGTAAGATTTCCTATCTCTCTTGGCAACTGGTTGAAACTATTGCCTGAGAAATCAAGCCTCTGCAACTTCTGGCAATATCCAATGTCAGGAGGTATTGGACCAGTGAACTTGTTCTGCCCCAGTTCAACAGCAGACAGGTTTATCAATTTGCACAACTCAGAAGGAAATGTCCCCGTTAGCCTGTTATCATTCAAACGAAGTTGCACCAATGAATCACACTTAAGAACACCAGATGGAATATATCCATGCAATTTATTTGAGGCAAGATTCAGCAAAATCAAATTGGAATTCCGACAAACGAATGGAGGAATTCTTCCTGTGAGGTGGTTGTTATTCAAATCAAGCACCCAAAGTCGACTATAACTTCCAAGACCTTGAGGAATAGTACCAGTTAAAGAATTCTCAAAAAGCTGTAACTGAACCAATTCCTTTTGATACTGAAAACCAAATGGAATAGGGCCTGTTAGGGAATTAATTGACAGATCAAGATTAATCAAGTACTTTAAAGTAGTAAGTTCGTCCGGTATAACACCTTTGAGCTGATTCTGGAAAAGAAACAACAATTTCAGCCTCTTTATTTGGCCAAACTCAACTGGAATTTCTCCTGTCAGAAAGTTTTCTGAGAAATCAATTTCTCTTGCCATAGAAAGATTCCCAATCTCCCTTGGAATGCTACCATTTAATCCATTCCGGTATAGGTATAACTTCGTCAAAGTTTTGAGTTTGCCTATTTCAGCAGGAATTTCTCCAACAAGGTTGTTCTGATATAAAGCAAGCAATTGAATTTGTGTAAAATTTCCAAGTTCCTTTGGAATATAGCCAGAGAACTGATTTCCCCAAAGTACAAGTTCTTTCAACTTACTAAGCATGCCAAGTTCTTTCGGTATGTTTCCTTCCAGGCAATTCTGTGTTAGACCAAGAGACTCCAAGCTGTCACAACCACCTATCTCTGTGGGTAAACTTCCAGAAAGTGCATTCTGCCCCACTCGAAATATTGTCAAATTTTTCAAACTTCCAATAGATCGAGGCACTGGACCGGTAAGATTATTTGTGTATGCAATGAAATTAACTAGAGACGAGAGTTTCCCAAACTCCTCAGCAATAGGACCAGAGATCATGTTGCTGCTCATGTCCACATCCTTCAAATTAGACAGGTTATACAGTTCAGCTGGAATCGGACCATAAAAAGTATTATCATGGAGCTGGAGAGACTGCAATTTCGAGCAATTTCCAATCTCTTTGGGAATGTTCCCAGTGAATCGATTGTTAGACAGGTCAAAATAAGCTAAATATTCAAGACCACCAATGCTAGAACTCAAAGTGCCTGAAAGATTCATAGAGCTCAGATAAAGAGATTGCACAACTCGATTATAATCAGAAGTGCAATTCACACCTACCCAACCACAAGGAGTTTCATCATTTGGATTCCAATTCCCCAAATGGTTAAACGAATCCTGGATACTCTTCTTCAATTCAAGAAGGTTCATTCCTTCCTGATTCAATCCTTCTGCAGGAGAAACCAGCAATAGTACAGCAGCCACCAAAGCACTTATCCAAATTAGAAGAACCAAACCACTTCTTGATTCAAAAACTCCAGACATCGTAACAAACTTCCAACAAGACAAAGTCTCAGTTTGACCTGTTAATCCAAGCATGTGTCAATACTTAGAAAATACAACAAAAAACAACAACATACACAGTATAGTCCCACAAAGTGGGGTCTGAGGAGGGTAGAGTGTATGCAACCTTACCCTACCTCAAAGGTAGGGAGGTTGTTTCCGATAGACGAAAAAATAGTCCAGAAAAAGAAGTAACGGAAGTACAAGAATTAAAAAATAAATAACAAAACAACAGATAGTAGCAAAATAGAAACTACAACAAAACAATACGGTAATCGAGGTACAAGGAATCAACAGATAGTAACAAAAATGAAACTACATGAGCAATACAATGACTACTATTACGAATGGACTACAAGACAACGCATTGCTACTTATTAATCTACTACCCTAATCCGAGTCCTCCACACCCTCGGGGTCAATCATCAAGAAGAGTCAATACTAACTAGATAAACTAGACAAACCAAAAAAAAAAGTTCTATGCATACCAATCAATCAACAAACATCAAAGAATCCAATCAGCTCAGAAATGCCCAGAAACTCAACTAAATAATGATGAATTCAGGAACAAATAAGAAACTCATTAAAGATCTAAGCTTTAGCATACCTCTAGGCTATTGAGTCCATCACCTTGTCAAAAAGAGCTGAAGTCCACCAAAACACCCAGAATAAGCAAAGACAACCAAAGAACTCTCAAGTAATTCCTTTAGATGATGACAGAGCAAAGACCGTGGAATTCATCAAAGATTATACTATATCTAAAACCAAGAACCTCCAACCTTTTTCCAATAATGGTGGGAATCTTCCTATATACATGCAAGATTTTGAAAAGGGGTTGGAAAAAAGTGAAAAAGATTCAACCTTTATTGAAGAACAAGCCAAAAAATAAAAAAAGGAAATGGAAGAATTCAAATACACTGAATCAAGATAGCCCTTTATTTTATTCAAGAAAAAAAAATAACACAAAAGCCAATTGTGTTGGGGTATAGAGATTTCTCTTCCAAATGGCAATGATAGTGAAGGATCTTTAGGTAAATGGAAAGGATGGATATGAGTTCTTCATTGAAGCTTTAATGGCCGACAAAGCATGCTTTCACTAAGCTTTAATTTCTTCGTCTTTCATGGAATATATGATGAGGGGAAGGACTTTGAAGTTTTGTTCAACACCAATAGCTTGACGTATTTTCTCTATTATATAATCTTGATTCTTTTTCACTCTATCTCAAAAGTTCTAATCCCTTTTGGCTTCTCTATATCATAATAATAAAGTTAGCCTTTTTGAGTGCTTGAAAAAGTATAAAACTGGTGAACTTTTTAGGCATTACAGTTAATAAATGCAAATAATTTATTTATTGTGGAATTCTGGGATTGGGACAAGTTTTGGGTTTTTTTTTAATTGGTATGCAAATAAATTATTTTTTGGGGTTGGTTGGCACTGAAAATTGTGTAGTGAAAATGAAGTCAGATGTGATTCTTGAAATGGTATCATTTTTGGATTTTCTTGTGTTCTACATTTTATACCTTTGTTTTGGACTCACTATGCTAGTAACCCCCTCCCTTCTTAGATGAAATGAAACTTCTGATTAAGGGTGAAGTAACGTTTATCACTCCATCACATTTTATGATGGTATTTTGTTAGTTAGTCACTTGACTCATAATTAGAGCAAATGAAAATCAAGTTTTGAAATTTTACATAAGCAAGAAGCATGTAAATGATATTCAAATAGAATTGTCGGCATCATTGCAAGGACTTGATGAATATTCCAACAACGTACTAAATTCCTATCGTGATCAAATTGGATAGTACCGAAACTACAGAACTAGTATAAATAGCTCTGAAAATTACAACAACGATATTCTTGATTGTAGGTTGTTAAGGGACCCGTTGTGGACAGTCAGAGATAAACATAGATTATGCAACGTTTTTGTTTTTACCTGTTTAGTTTCTTTCTTATTTACGTATTCAAATGAACGACAGATATAACAGAAATTACTTTTAATAAAAATATCTTGGCAAATATTTTCATAATTTTGCTAAGAATTGATAATTAGAGTACTATCCTAAAATACTACCTATGGACTATGTAAAATGTATTTATCTAGTTATTAATAATATAATATTATAATATTATAGAAGTAAAAACACACAAAACTAAACATTTTAATCTATTTTTCTTTCCTTTTTGGTCCTCACACCAATTTCAAGTGGGGCCTTTTTTGCAACCAAATATATAAGGGGTAGGACACACCAAACTCAAAAAGATGTGGACCAATGGAACCTTGAGAATAGAAGTTGATGGCCAATTAAGCACTTACTTTATGCCTAAATCAATGATTCACACAAACCTATATGGTGATAGTCTTTGGCATTAATTATTTGATCCTTCAAAAGATTGGTAGGATTCCATTTTTAGTGGTCAATCAAATGCATTAAACTATTTAGTATAATTCTATTAGGGGTCATTTGGTTTAAGGAAATAGGGGTTATTTCCAAATAAAATTTGATATTTTTTTCATTTCATTTTACTTGACTTTATATTAAAAATAAATATTTTATTAATAAATATATATGTAATTAAAAAAAATTGTGTCAGGTAAACAAAGACCAAATAATATGAAACAAAAAAAGATATTTAGTTATATAATATAAATTTTAATTAATCAAAATTTTAAAATGAATATCAAATAAAAAAATAAAAACTAATGAAACAAATAGCATGTGAAACTAAAAGAGAATAGAAATAATATTGGTGAGGAAGAAAATATAAAAACCAAAAGAATATTTTTGATGGAGGTGTCATATCATGAGTAGACTTTCATTTTTGTGAGTGCTTGCATCTCTCCCTATGTTGATTTCCTTTTTTTTTTTTTACTTATCTTGGGGTTTGGCTCTTTTTCCACTCAAAACTTCCAAACTCTAATAAATAAATTATACTTGACCTAGCCTTTTTGACCTTAATAATTGTGTATATTTGATGTACTTGTCCTCTTCCATCTGTTTAAAAACAATGGTAAAGTTTAATGAGGTGGAATGAATGAAATTATTAAAGGTATTATTATAATATATTTTGAAAATAGTCGTCTTATCTTTTAAGGTAGGAATTAAGTCTGCGTATATTCTATTCTTTTTAGACCTCACATGATGGGATTATACTGGATTTGTTGTTATTGTAATATAAATATATTGTAATGTGGATGTTTGTTTATCATGTTATATCATGTTAAAAGAAATTAATCGTTATATCATGTTAAGAGAATAATTTTCACCTAATTAGCATCATTATGAGTACCAGAGTTGAATTTGGCAAAAAAAGACGTGAAATCCAATACCTGTCCCACCTTTATAATGTGAAAATAATGAATACGCTTTTTCCTTTGATTTAAATTATTTGTTGTATTTTTCTTTTACACATTTTTGTAAAAAAGTATATTTAGGAGGAAATTTTAACTATTTTATTCTTATTTACGTTTTATGATATTATCTCTCTTCATTATATATATTTTTGAATAAGGAGCTTATAGTTTTCATGAATAATTACTATAGTATTAAAGATAAAATGAAAAAAAATGATTACTTTTGTCTTGAATTTTGAAATTATAAAATTTGAGATAACTATTTTTAAAAATCATGATAGATGATTTAAGATGGAGGGAGTATTAATATGTAACGGTCCATTCCACCAGTAATATTGTTCTCTCTAGGTCTAGACCTACACAACTTTAAAACGCATCACTAGGGTGTAAGCCTTGCTTACCTATATACCCAACATCTTTCATATGTTTTGTCGATGTGAGACTTCTTATCTAAAGGTGAGATGTCACATACACTTCCTCTTATAGACTCAACATCCTCACTGAGGTTTACCACATCGCATGTAATTTAAACTCAACACTGAGTTTTGCTCCGCCTTATCGGGATTTTTCTAAACACAATTGAAATCTGGCCCACATCGATAAGGCTAACACAAGAGTGACTCTGATATCATTTATGACGACTCAGCCCGCTAGTGATATTGTCCTCACTAGGCCTAAACTAGCACGACTATAAAACGCGTTACTACGATATAAAATTTGCTTACTTATATGCTCAATATCTCTCCTATATTTTTATCGATATGAGACTTCTTAATTATCTTAATTAAGTTGGGATGTCACATAAATTTTTTAAAGAACTTATCATCATTAGCCATGGCAAAAAATTGTAGCCTACCTAACCTATTTTTAACTCTTGAGAAATAAATAATTCAATTTCATATCTCAAAAATATTCAAAACTAATAGGAAGTTTGAAACCCCCTACTCCTTACCTCCAACCCCACCCCTCTTTTGAATCATGTTTAGTACGTTATTATGTTGTACGACATATAAACAAATGCCTAATATATTTAAAATTGGCGTATAATTATTCTTATTTATTATGATAAAATATAAAATAAGGCTAATACACCTAAAATAAAAGTGTAAGTATGGTAATTCTTAACGGGTTAGTGGTTTATCCGATAAAGAAATTGAATAATCCGCTCCACACCAATAAAACGTTAATTATGAAATTTTAATCTGTTCCCCAACCATTTATTCAATAACCCCATATCAATAAGCTAAGAAGTCAATTTTGCGATTGACTTATCAATTGTGGTTCGATTTTGAACCTCCTAATTAAAACCCCCTACTCCCTACCCTCCACCCCCACCCCATCCCTCTTTTGAATCTTGTTTCGTACGTTATTACGTTGGACATACATAAGCAAATGCCTAATATATTCAAAATTGGCGTATAATTACTCTTTTATCCTTGGAAATTTAATTATCCTATTAATTAAACAAGGGTAAGAATGTCAATAAGAGCAATTAGATTAAATTTCAATGCAGCGGGAATCGAGCTGGTGAAAGTTGACTGCGTGGTCAACGCTTAAGGTCAATATGAACCAAATTAATTATACAGTATTAATTAATTAATTAAGTACATTAATTATTATATTTGCATCATTAACGCGGAGAGAATCGAAATAATTATTGCTCTGATTTTTTCTTTTCAATTAAAATTAAATTTAACGGGGTTTTGTATACTCCTTTTGTTCATTTTTATTTATCCACTTTAAACTTTGTACGTCCCTATTAATATTACCATACTCATATTAATTAGTGTATAATGTAGATCTTGGAAAATAAGTAACTAATATTGAAAAAAATTAATTATCTTTTCTTGATATATTAAAAATAACAAATGAAAATGAAAATCTATTCAATAAAAAGTTTGACAATCTAACATTATATTTATAACAAATCACTCAATAAAAAGTTTGAGAAAGTTAGCAACCTACTCAACTTAGACCTTTTGACCTCTTAAGAAAAATATTCATCACTCCATATGAAGTAAAGTTTCTAATATTCTTTTTTATTAATAATTTGGATTATTTTATAGGATATTTTTTTTAATTAATACAAATTTCGATTAACTCTGCCCATTAAGATTTTATGTAAATGGAATTATTTAATCTTTGTTTAGCTCATGTATTGAAATTCAAACTCTAATCTCTTATATATGATCATTATTTCAATTTTATTGACCATTCGAAAATACTACTGAAAACGAGATCTCAATAATTCTTGACCCAAAATAAAGCATCATAAGAAATAATTATTTAACCAATCATCACAATTAAAAAGAAAAAATTACCTAAGTACACAAATTATTTTACCATATTCTGTAAAATTTCCTATCATTTGAAAAAAAATACAAAAATTCCTACTCTCTCCTATTCTCGAATACATCACTTTACGTGATGTATTAGGACGTATCCGGATTCCATCAAAATTAAGGAATTTTTGTAATTTGAAGGGGAAAAAATAGGGATAGGATGTAATAAGCTCTTAACACTATGAGATTTGTGTAATCCTTCCATAGAAAAATGCTTCACAATCCAAAAAAAGTTGATAATTATGTTAAAATATACTCCCTCCATCCCATATTAGATGGGCATATTACTAAAAATGTTTGTCCCATATTACTTGATCACTTACTAAATCAAGATTGAATTAATTAATTTTTTCCTATTTTACCCTACAATTAATATGGCCTTTTGAATTTAAACAATTCCAATACTAACTATTTTTATACTCTATGTATATTGCATTGATATAAAAAAAGGGTAAAATGATAAAGTTTTCCACCGTGTAAAATTGGAAGTGTCCATTTAATATGGAACGGAGGGAGTATTACAGTACTTTAATTTGATCTACATACTGTCAATTGTTGATCTTTTTTTTATTGGGCCTGTCCACTTTTCTTTCGAAACGGCCCAAATTGTCTAGACAAGACCCAAAAAGGCCCAGTACCAACACTTAACTTTAATTCTTATATATTAATTTATTTTTGGGAAAATTACGCGGTATGACAAACCTTACTACTATATTACGCATTTAGGGTATAGTTTAAAATAATTATGGCTCGCAACAAACATAATTATTTATTTACGTGGTATGGTAAATCTTGTTTGCCAGATATACAAATATATATGTATATCAGTTACCATTATATAATTTTTCTGACAAATATACATTTACAATTCGACAGATATACATATATACAATTCACCTCTCGCTCGTCTCTCTCCTCCCTCTCTCGATATCGCTCACCTCTTTCCTCCTCTCTCTCAATCTCGTCTGCCAGATATATAAAAACATATGTATACTTGTTACATATATATAACTTTTTGACAAAATATACATGTACAATTCGCCTCTCTCCTTCCTCTCTTGATCTCACTCGTCTCTCTCCTCCTCTCTCTCAAGCTCGCTTGCCAGATATACAAATACATATGTATATCAGTGTTTGTATATTTCGGTATACAAATAATTCGTGGGTATAACGTTTGTATAATTCGCTACAAATTTTGTATAATTCGCTGCAGCATTTGTATAATGCCAAATTTATGTTTGCCATTATATGTAATTAGGGAAACTATACTCATATGGAGTAATTATAGTTAAAAGGTTTGTAATATCTGAAAATTCTCCTTTATTTTTTGAAAAAAAACATGGGGGTCGGGAAGGAAAAAATGGAGAGGGGATTACAAGGCGAAGAATCAAATCTTCACCTATAATATGAAAGTTTAGGTAACCAATTAATTGGGCTATTAAGATTCTCATTATAATAATGTAGCACTAACCTGAAACTCATTTCGAACCATAGACAAAATCCAAAGTTGAGGAGTAAGGGCCGGTGTGTTTCAAATTTTTAATTTTTTTTCATATTTGATAGGTCAAAATATTTTAAAAAGTATTTTTGCTAGAAAATATTTTTAAAAAAAATTCAGAAAAATGACTTTTATAAAGTGGGGGAGGTAAAACAAGTTTCATGAGTAATATTCCAATATCTTGTCTCTTCTCCACCCCTAACACCCACTACCCATTGTCGTCCCTTGACCACCACCACCCCAACCCCACGACACCCACCCTCATATTTTTTTCTTTAATTACATGGGGGTCGGGAAGGAAAAAATGGAGAGGGGATTACAAGGCGAAGAATCAAATCTTCACCTATAATATGAAAGTTTAGGTAACCAATTAATTGGGCTATTAAGATTCTCATTATAATAATGTAGCACTAACCTGAAACTCATTTCGAACCATAGACAAAATCCAAAGTTGAGGAGTAAGGGCCGGTGTGTTTCAAATTTTTAATTTTTTTTCATATTTGATAGGTCAAAATATTTTAAAAAGTATTTTTGCTAGAAAATATTTTTAAAAAAAATTCAGAAAAATGACTTTTATAAAGTGGGGGAGGTAAAACAAGTTTCATGAGTAATATTCCAATATCTTGTCTCTTCTCCACCCCTAACACCCACTACCCATTGTCGTCCCTTGACCACCACCACCCCAACCCCACGACACCCACCCTCATATTTTTTTCTTTAATTACATATAAATATTCTCGAGACAACTTTTATTTTTTCTGCTTACTTACCTAACACTAAAAAATAATTAAGAAAATCATTTATTTTCAAAAAAAAGTTAATATAAAAAAAAATCTTTAACAAAAGTTATAGTCAAACAATTTTAGATATATAATCATAACAAATTTGAACCTTCCCCATTAAGTTCTTATTATTATAATTTAGGCAAATACGAGAAAAAAATAAAGTCACGTGCTTGCTTATAAAGGGGAAAAGAAAAAGTTTTTTGGCTTTGGAAGCAAAAGCTAAGGAAAGTAACTTTATGTAAATAATTAGAAAGTTTTATATAATATAGATTAATCGAAACAAGACATAAAACTTTTTCAACGAAAAGTGCAAAATCTTTGAAGATATTAATCGATAATTTACCTTTATATACCTTTTCTCTTTTCTTATATGTTATTACTATTTTTTATCCAGCGCATTATACCTAAAATCGTATTTTATCGTTTCATATTAAATTCAAATTCACAATTTTAATGATATAATAATTTTATTATCGAATATCTTAAAACTTAAACCTATTAAATTTAAATTCTCGACGCCTAAACAATCATTTATCTCTCATTTAAACATATCGATTAATTAATATCCATTGATTGAAATAGTAAGGGTAGTAATTGAAACAAGTGACTTTTTATTTTTCTATAATGTTTTCAAAAAAAAAGAAGAAAAGATTAAGGACATTTTAGTTTACCAAACGATTAATATTTGAAATTCGAAGATTTAGGGGTGTGCATTATTTGGATTAAACCAAAAAATCAAACCCAAATAAAATTGAATTTTAATTTGGATTATTTTTTTGGTTTGGTTTCGGATTTAGAAAAATAAAAATCGAAAAACAACAAAATCGAATTATATATAGGTTAAGAATTAAAGTTATAATTAACCACTTTCATCTCCTTTTTTTAGTTAGATAATTTTTATTAGGGTTAGTAATTTACCGTACTAGGATTAAGCCCAATTCACTGACTATTCTTATTTCCCTAAATTATAGGTATTATGTTATAATATTTTAAAACTAGAGTTAGTTTCATTGAAAGTTTTTTTATGATTTAGTTTAGATTTTATGTTTAGACATCTATTGGTATAATTTAAATTATTGTGTTTTAAAGTTTTACTCGTTACTTATATTAAAAAGTTTATTTAAGTGAACAGTGTTTCGACAGTGACCAGGTTTTACTAACTTGGAGTTGGTACCTCCAATAGTCCATTTCCGATATTTTAGCCTATAAATATTTATTGCACTGCCAAATTAAGTACCTGTCTCACTGTTTTTAAACAATTGCTAACTTGTGCTATACTATTGATCGTCCGTTTATCTGAGAGTAACCTTTCAGTAGCGTATTTCTGCTTTTCTGGCTTTAGTGTGCGATGGTAGAATAGGGTCATGTCCTCGGTTGGGATCAAGGGCCAGGGTTGGGAGGGATAAGGGGGCGGAGGGAGCTTCTAGATTGAGAGTAGGGTCTTGGAATATTGGGACCTTATCGGGAAAGTCCATAGAGTTAGTTAAGATTCTTAAGAAGAGGAAGATTAATATAGCTTGCGTCCAAGAGACTAAATGGGTAGGACCTAAAGCTAAGGAGGTGGATGGGTTCAAACTTTGGTTCTCGGGCAAGTCGAGGTTTAAGAATGGAGTAGGGATCTTAGTAGATAGCGAGCTTAGAGATCAAGTGGTAGAGGTTAAGAGGACAAATGATAGGATGATGACGATTAAGTTAGTCGTTGAAGGGATCACCCTGAACATTATTAGTGCCTATGCGCCGCAAGTGGGGTTGGACGAGGAGACAAAAAGGCGCTTTTGGGAGGACTTGGACGAAGTGGTGGTCAGTATACCGCCTACTGAGAAGCTATTCATAGGAGGAGATTTCAATGGGCACATTGGGTCTGTTTCGACGGGCTATGACGAGGTGCATGGAGGATTTGGCTTCGGGTGCAGGAATAGTGGAGGAGCCTCACTCTTGGATTTCGCAAAGGCTTTTGGTTTAAGGGTGGCCAACTCGAGTTTCCCAAAGAAGGAGGAACAATTGGTAACCTTTCGTAGCTCGAGGGCGGCGACGCAAATAGACTTCTGGCTACTTAGAAAAGAGGATAAAAGCCTCTGTAAGGACTGCAAGGTCATACCAAGTGAGTACCTTACGACCCAACATAAACTATTGGTCATGGACTTGGAGATAAGAAGGAAGAAGAAGAAGAGGGTCGTGGATGACCGACCGAGGATTAGGTGGGGTCGTTTGACTCCGTCTAGTGCCCTAGAGATGGGGGAGAAGCTGATGGCTATGGGGGCGTGGGATAGTAGGGGGGAGGCGAGCAGTATGTGGGATAGGACGGCCAGCTGCATTAGGGAAACAGCTAGAGAGGTGCTGGGGGTCTCACGAGGCCGCCATGGCGGACACCGAGGGGATTGGTGGTGGAATGGAGAAGTCCAGGAAAAGGTAGAAGCAAAGAAGCAGGCATATGTAAAGTTGGTATATAGCAAGGATGATGAAGAGAAGCGAACGAACAGGAAAAAGTATAAGTTAGCGAATAAGGAGGCGAAGATGGCAGTTTCGACGGCCAAAACGGCAGCCTTTGAACGCCTCTATGAAGAACTAGAGGAAAAAGGCGGAGATAAGAAGCTATTTAAGCTTGCCAAGGCGAGAGAGAGGAAGTCACGCGACTTGGATCAAGTGAAGTACATCAAGGACGAGGATGGTCAAGTACTGGTACAGGAATCCCGCATTAGACAGAGATGGCAGTCATACTTTCACGAACTCTTGAACGAAGGAGGGGACAGAGACTTTGTGTTGGGAGACTTGGAGCACTTGGATAGGCGTCGCGACTTTGGGTATTGTAGGAGAATAAAGGTTGAGGAGGTTATGGGAGCTGTTCGTAGGATAAGCAGGGGAAAAGCGACCGGACCTGACGAGATCCCTGGGGAATTTTGGAAGAATGCAGGTAGGGTAGGATTGGAGTGGCTGACTATGCTGTTTAATGTCATTTTCAGGACATCGAAGATGCCTGAAGAATGGAGGTGGAGTACAATCATTCCCGTGTACAAGAACAAGGGAGACATTCAAAGCTGCAACAACTATAGAGGTATCAAGCTGCTAAGTCACACTATGAAAGTGTGGGAAAGGGTGATAGAAATGAGAGTGAGGAGTAGTGTGTCTATTTCAGAGAACCAGTTTGGATTTATGCCGGGGCGCTCGACTACATAAGCCATTCATATCTTAAGGAGATTGGTAGAGCAGTATAGGGAGCGGAAAAGGGACTTACACATGATATTTATTGACCTAGAAAAGGCCTATGACAAAGTTCCAAGGGAGGTCCTATGGAGATGCTTGGAGGCGAAATGTTTACCTGTGGCATACATTAGAGCGATTAAAGACATGTATGATGGAGCTAAGACCAGGGTAAGGACGGTAGGGGGGGACTCGGAGCACTTTCCTGTTACGATGGGGTTGCACCAGGGATTGACTCTTAGCCCGTTTCTATTCGCCCTGGTGATGGATCAATTGACTAGACAAATACAAGGTGAGGTGCCTTGGTGTATGTTGTTCGCAGATGACATAGTCCTGATTGACGAGACTCACAACGGAGTTAACGACAAGCTGGAGGGCTGGAGACAGACGTTGGAGTCTAAAGGATTTAAATTGAGTAGGACCAAGACAGAATACTTGGAGTGCAGTTTCAGTGGCCTGCCGCGTGAGGCTGACGGGGAAGTGAGGCTTGGTACCCAGGCCATTCAAAAGAAAAGAAGCTTCAAATACCTTGGGTCTATTATACAGGAAGATGGGGATATCGACGACGATGTTTCACACCGCATCAGTGCAGGGTGGATGAAATGGAGGCTCGCCTCCGGAGTGCTGTGTGACAAGAAAGTGCCACCAAAACTCAAAGGCAAGTTCTACAAAGTGGTGGTTAGACCGACCCTATTGTACGGGGTGGAGTGTTGGCCAATCAAGAAACTTCATGTCCAGAAGATGAGAGTCGCGGAAATGCGAATGCTGCGGTGGATGTGTGGGCACACTAGGATGGATAGAATTAGGAATGAAGATATCCGAGACAAGGTAGGAGTGGCATCGGTGGAGGACAAGATGCGGGAAGCGAGACTGAGATGGTTTGGGCATGTCAAGAGGAGAGACACAGATGCTCCAGTGCGGAGGTGCGAGAGGTTGGCTATGGACGGTTTCAGGAGGGGCAAAGGGAGGCCGAAGAAATATTGGGAAGAGGTCATTAGACATGATATGGCACAGTTGCAGCTCTCCGAGGACATGACCTTAGATAGGAGGCTATGGAGGACTCAGACTAAGATAGTGGGCTAGGTGGCCGATCGGTTCTCCATAGTAGTCGTAGTCGCGCTCATTTGTCTTAACATAGGATTTTGCATGGGATTACTGCTTATATTAGTTGGCCCAGTCTACTTTGGGTATCCTATTTTATCTATAGTAGTTAATGCCCCTTTATCCCCGATCTTTCCTACCCTGACTTTATCGCTTTATCGCTCTCATTATTTATATCTTTATATTGTCTGTTATATGCCTGGCTTTACTGACCTATGTCTTGTTTTTCCTTGTTTTTCCTTGTTTCTCCTCCCTTGTTCTTCTCTCTTAAGCCGAGGGTCTTTCGGAAACAGCCGCCCTACCTTTTAAGGTGGGGGTTAGGTCTGCGTACACTCTACCCTCCCCAGACCCCACATGGTGGGATCACACTGGGTTCGTTGTTGTTGTTGTTGTTGTAATTTTTATTTTTTTAGCATGCAAATATAATTTTAATTATACTATTAATTATTGACATAACCGAATAACCAAACTGAAATGTGAAAAATCTAGCCAAACCATTTTTTTTGTTTAAATTGGATTACTCTTTTTCAAAATCAAAAAACCAAAATCAAATAGCACAAAATCAAACCAAAAAATCGAACGCACATCCCACAGAGAGTCACTGTTTATTTTAGCCTACTATGTAAAGTTCTTTCGGGTGTTTACGACATATTTGATCAGTCTCGTAATAAAGATAATTTTCATGCTAATTTCATTTGTCTTTACTCTCTTAAATTGAAAGCAATTATTTATCATGTGATACGATAGACGCTTCCGTACAAAAAATCAATTGAAGCTTCTACTCAACTATATAAATAAATAAAGTAAAAATAAAAACATCTAAAGGAAGAAATGCACTAAAAAATTTAAAATTATATTTAGCAAATTTTCCGTGCACAAATGATTGTTAATTATGATTATCTTTGTTTAATTAGACAAATAACTATCATTTTGTTCCATGTGCTATGCATGTTAGGGTTAACCGACCAAAATAATTAAACAAAAATATCTTCTCAATCATGTGCTTCTGATCTTTTTAATTTTTTTTTTCTTGGATGTGTTTGTGATGATTTTGTCTAATATTTCTAATTAGTATTCATAATTATTACTTATTAGGAGGTAAAATTACACTTATGGTCCCTTATTTATGAGCAAATCTTAAATGTTAGCCTAAGCATATATTTAGCCTTTAATAATCAAGATTTTGGTCCCTCCACTATCAAATATCTATGAATTTAATGAAATTTTAAGTTTTTAAACCATGTAATTTAATTAAATTTTTTTTTGTAGAGAGAAAATGTCTTTGGGTACTTTCACGGTGTGAATAAGTAATAAAATTATTATTTTACGAAAAGTTGTTAGTCAATGATATTCGTTGGGATGTATAGTCAGAATCTCTCCCATCATGTTACATTTATATATATTTTCTATAATAATATTTCACTAGAACAACTAAAATATATCGAAACAAACAACGTAATGTTCGACTATCCAATGTATTTGCCAATCGATGTTTCAATAACTATGCTATGGGGAATACTTTTATTTTCAAGTTGCAAGCATGGTTCCTTTTTTTTGCTTATTTAAAAGGATCACAACGGTTTTATATGGCATTCATTTCAACATTGAATGAGCTCGTATTTATGGCTTTGGTTGATTATTTCAAAGTTGAAGCATTTAAGGCATTATTGAAGTCGGAGGGCATAATATAAAACACAAGTCTTTGGAAAATTATATATTTGAAAAACTGAAAGCAATTTTTTTTTTAATAACAAGAAACTTTGTAATCACTATTTTTTAGATGTATACAGGGTAAAATTCCGCTCCAACATAATAGTTGGGCGTAATTTCATAACACCAATATTCATTTCGATTTTACGATATTTTCCTTACGATTTTCTTGAGATATCTTAATTGCTAGAGTTATTTTCTGCTTGTACATATAGGGACAAGCTTAATTATTGATGGTACAATGTGTGAGTGTCTTTAAATATCTTCTGAATTATTGAAAAAAAATTCTAATATCTTATTGATTTCTGAAAGACAAAATTCACTAGCCAACAACAAAGTTGCCAAAAAAAAAGAAGTTAGATTAGGGCCTACCCTCCATCACATTTTTTTTAAAAAAATGGATGAGATTGTTGTTATTATTATTATAAGAGATAAAGGCATGAGAGTAGTGGTTTTTTCTTGATGTTCGGATTAGTAAGGACGCACTTAAATTATTTTATCGGATATTTGTTATTTGAATATATGTATCGGTCATCAAGTAATTCTAACTATCAAAACTAAGAATTGACGGAAAAAAGTTAGCATGATTTTTTTTTTGGTCTTTCACGAAATTTGAATCCTATTTTTTTACGGTTTGTATATGTAAGAACAATATATTTGTGATAATTACGTCACTATTAGAAAGAATGGGTTTTAATCGTGAATTAGTGAAAAAAATTGTGTTATAAAATATGATTTTCCATTCATAACTAGTTGTCTAGCTCACTGGGAGAACACATGGTGAAAAACAGATTATCATCGAAATACTAGGAAGCTTCCTACTTTTTCTGTATGAAAATATTATTTTTTTTTCTTTTCTCATCGAATCAATCAAAATCTATATAGAAATAACCACTGAACATTTTTTATTGAAAATTTCAATAGGAAAATAGTGATTTGTAGTAGTATGCGTTACAAATCAAGTGAGACATTTGTAAAAAAAATATTTTCATACATTTTTAGCAGTGTAAAGAATTCAAACACATGCAAATAATTTCATCGAAAAATGTTTTTGTATTTTTGTCACTATTTTATGCCATACCAATCATGCTAATTTTAGAAAATTAGGATATTCAACAAAAAAAGAAAGAATATATCCACCACTAAAACCTAAAAGAAAATCTTCACATAGATTGTGTGATGCCCTACTTGTATTAGATGATAGTTTGTGAATATTTCTTTTATAGACATGGACACATGTCTCACTTATTCTCTCAATGAAACCAAAAATATGGACAAACATGAATAGACCCCTACATTCATTGCACACAAGAGAATTCTGTAGCTTAGTCGTGGAATTTATGTATTATTCTCTTAGCGTTGGAGTCGGAATTTTCAGTAAGATATCTCAAAATATATTTTTTAAACAAGTAAATATTTGAGAGGAACCATGATTTGACATGGAAAAGCTAGCATGCTACTGAATTATTATATGAAATGAAAGTAAAGGCATTGTGTATTAATTTAAAGGAACTTATGTTGTGGCCAAGTTGCCAATTGGGAAAGAGAATATCTCCTAATATGGCTATATCCACAAGAGCCGGCCTATGTTTATGCTTTTGCATTTATAACCACTAAAACCTACTGGTCATTCCTAGCAAATTCTCATTAATATTCACCAATTTAGTGGTCGCAACGGATTGGGTTAAATATGAGCGAATTGGAAATAGATGAACATAAAATGGGTAATAATTTAACATGCTCATGTAATATGAGTCATGTTCATATGAGTAAAAGTGGGTTAGTTGAAAAAAAGTGTTGGGTAATAGACGGGTTGACGCATATTTGCCCATATTTTCACGAGTAAATGGTACTCTACTTTAGAATTCAATTTCTGAATAGAACTACAGTAATCTAATAACCAATTTGCAAAAAATATTTTACATTAATGTTTGTCTGCACTCCATTTGAAGTCAAAGTACAATTCACCAAGACCCGACCTAACCTGGGCCCTAGGAACCGACCTTGGGATCGGGAGATTGAGGTCGAGAGTCAGGTTTTGGGAAGGGAGTAAGGTCCCGGATCAGAATCGGAATCCAGTTCGGTCTTAATAATTCTGAGTCTCGAATCGAGGGATGAGGTCGAGAGTCGAGGCCTGTTCTCATGTTGATTTCAAGTCGGGGGTGGGATGGAATCTCGGGTCGAGTCCCGGATTGAGGTCGGAACAACGGGTTGGATTACAGTTTGAAGCAACATTAAAATTGTCTTTGTATAACCTATACGTCACAGTTTCGAGCAGTGAAATCAACAATTAATTTTTGTATCAAGTTAGGCCACTACAACGCACACCCTTGGAGTGTGACCGTTCCCTAGACCCTGCGTTAACATGTGATGCTTCGTGCACAAAGCAACCTGACCTTGAAAGTTGAAACTATGCATGAGTCAAAATAAGTAAATAATTTATAATCAATCATTATTCTCATCATATATAACCATAAACTAGTATGCATTATACTAGTAAACAACACACATATTAGTGACACCAAGAGAAAATGGCAGCCACACAGAAATATACATCAGTGCAGCCGCCTTTGACTAATCTATAAAGATCTTCAATAAAATTAATATAATTCACAAACAAGAAGTTTTATAAAATGCACAACACAACAAAAGTTCAGTGTCATCTACAGGAACTGACTAAAGCAAATGTTAAGCCATCAAGATCAAAGAAAAAGCCAGCATGACCACTATCAAAGGACAGGATCCAAGTCACTGATAAGCACAAAGCAAAGAAAAAAAAAATATCACTAACATTTTGTATTGTCACTTCTACTCTACCTAACTAGTGAGCTAGTAAACAGATAAAAGAAAATGGTGGACATTGTCAAACCTTATCCCAACAAAAATATGAGTATTTTACTCAATGCCTGTTAACTCGTACTAGCACAATTATTGAATAACTCGGCTGACCAAAGCTAAGCAGATGAAAAAGAACCACATAAGATTTGTTCTCTGTTAGGATATGAACTTGGATCTCTTGTAGTTTTTGCTCATTTTATTGACTCCTAGGTCACACGCTTGATTGCTCCGAACAGGAATAAATTTGAAGGTTTCAAATATCTATAATTGACTGCTTCTGCTGATAGGGAGGAGATTTTCATTTAGATACAAAGTGGGCATTGTCATACATTTGAAGGTGTAGCCAAGCCGTTAATGAATTGCAGGAGCGCACAATAAGCCTAGGTTCAAATTCCAGGAAAATCAAAAACAAAAAGCGATTTTCTAACTTTGGAGGACAGAATCACCGATGATTGTGCTGGTGGGAGGTAGTGATACTCCATGAATTAATCGAGATGCACACAATCTGACATGAACACCACGATTATCACCAAAATACATTTGAAACAAATATCTATAATTATCTAACATTGTCCATGCATATTAGCAGACTTGTGAAGTAATATGCTAGGGACAAACTCACTCAATATCTCTATCCCAACTCAACGCTTCATACTAGTCCTTCAGCACTGAAAGTAAATGTGCAGGACAAAAGAGAAGCCATCTATCAACCAAAAAAGCTTTCGTGGAACAAGAAAAACCAGCCATTTATAGTCAGGAAATGGTCATTATGTCAAACTCCCTGCTTTTTTCGTCGAACAAGTTGATGCAACACAACACAGAAAACAAGAGAACTCAATACTGCTCAGATTCGAGTTTCAAATTCGTCCAGCAAACAATTCTTCAGCTTCAACAATCAAACATGGACGACTGCTCAGAATATAATCATTCAACAGCCACTACATAACATGAGAACTCTGCATATAAGTTCCATCTTCTTTCTTTTCTTCATACAAACAAGAACATTACAAGACATTCATTACATAAAGGGGTAAACCAGAGCAAGATGATCAAACCCCTCAAACAATTAGAACACTTTAACCTTCAAAACATCCATCTCGAGCGAGCTACACCTTCTGCAACTGCTAAAACTGGTTAGTTAGCAGTTATAGCAAATACATTTCCAGCAACTGCCACAGACATCATTCTCAAGACTCAAAAATGTATCATTTCCAACCCATGCAAAACATAAGGTAAGTAGGCAGGATTGAAAAAACAACCAAATCTTTGTTAGGAGCTCTTCTTTCTGGATTTCTATCTTAAAAGCATATAATAAAACACACTAAGTTCAAAATTCCTAGTGGATTTTGATGGAAAACCAAAACAAATCACTGACTATCACGACCGTTACAACAAAAACCTAGAGTCTATGCTAACTATAGTAAATGAAGAAGAAAAATGTCCGAAAAGACGCTGCAGATGACTCACTACTGTCCTACCCTATATCCACAAGCTTCATGAATCAACATTCCTCCTACTCCAATCTTATGCTTTCTCATCTCCAAAACCTTCCGGTGGGAATTGGAATGCGCAGCAGCTGAGAAAGTAGGGCTATTCGCAGGGCGATACTCTGGCAACAGCCTTCCTGACTTATAGCGCACACCACAAGCATTACAGAGTGTTTTTGGCCCCAGAGGACCTGCCCGCCATTGTGGGGTCTTATCAGCTCCACAGTGTTGGCACCTCCTCCCAATGCTAGCAGCAGCACTCTTAGCTGAATTAATCGGTAACGAAAGCAATGGCTCACGCTGCTTGACGTTCTTGAAACTCGGTTGACTCACCGGCAGACAATGCTCGCTTGGCATGTCAGCAAACCCGCCTCTTCGCCTTCTACGTCTTCTCTTGCTCCGTGCACGAACAGGATAATTAACCGGGACTTTTAAGTTGACACAGCAGCTCATATACGCATTTCCATTAGCAACGCCATTGCCATTGCTGTGGCTGGTGCTGCTACTATTCTCCAGCACCGAAACCGGGCTATGGTGATCAAATACCATACCTGGGTTCTCGGAAAGAATGCCAAGTTCTATTGCTGGAAATGCATCTTTGTTTGACAGCCATTCCAATTCTTCCTCTACACATTCCTGCAAAATGCAATATGTTAATGATCTCAATTAAGCCACTTATTTCAAACAACCAATACAACTCTTTTCTTTTTAATTGTTCAATTTACAAGTTTTCTTTTAAGAAATAGGAGTAATAATTAACCATAGCTAGGAGGGAATCTAGTTATGTTCTAGGCTTAGACATTGTACACGGTCCAAGAACAACATACACAGCGAGATACCATAAGTAGGGCCTGGGGAGGGTGGGGTGTACATACAACTTACACCTACCTTGTGTGCACTGGTGGAGCTAAGAGGTATCAAAATATAAAAAGTAAAATCACGTAGAAGTCACAGGTGTCAATACGTATTATATATACATAAAAAAATGTTTTTACGTGTAATTTTTTAACAAAGAGATTGTTTGATACCCCTCAAGTATATGTGTCTCAGCTAGAGATGTGTTTCCGATAGCCACTTAGGCTCAAGAAAAACATAAATTGAGGAAAATTAAAAGTCAAAATTCCAACTAGGACAATTCACAACTTTGACAAATTGGGGGGTAAATTAACATTGATGTTAGGGACAAAAATGTCCTTCAAAATAGTGAAATGCAAGTTGAAACTGATCTGGCACATTTATTTGTACAGCTCAGACATAGTGACAACAAATGCCCCAATCATAAAGACATTCCAAAATTCCTAAAATAACCCCACATTTCATTTCATTCAGCAAAAAAATGCCAATTTTTATTACTAAATTAAATTAAATTTAAAAAACAAAAAAACTTTTTTTTCTTAAAGACCAGTCCCCCACATGTCATACATCCATGATTCTTCAACGTTTAGGGTTTCAAGGGTAAAATGGTCCAAAAAAATCGATTTCTCCTAACGCCTCACAACTTTCAGCCTGTAAATCAACTTTCTAGTTTTCCCTCAACAACCGTTTCAAAACTACCCACCTTTTCCACCATCATTTACAAAAATACTCTCCAAAGCCCTAGAACAGCCATCTCAAAAGGGTAATTTCACAATCATACGTCTCGGGTTCGAACCTAAAAAAAATCAAAACTCTTAAACAGGGTGGTTCAACTCGTCCGAGTCGACTCACCCAAAAACACCGAGTCACAACATTTCCGGCCAAAAAAACTCCGGGTTACCCCCCGGAGTACGATAAAAGGCTAAAATCGAACAAAAAAACAGAAGATTCAGTGAAATTTTAGGACTTACAGAGTGGGGAAGAAGGCTAACAAGTGGGTTTGTTGAAGATGAAGAAGAATAAGAAAGTGGGTCTTTGCTAGTATTGGTTGATTTTTCATCATCTTCTTCTACAGTTTCCTCTTCCAAAGAGAAGTTGAGAAGGTCATCATCCACCATGAAACATGCAGTTGGGTCCAAATCCTCCATTTTCATTTTTTCTTTTTTTTTTCTTCACACACAGAGAGGAAAAAGGTAAAATAGAAAGAGGGAAAATGAAATAAGGGTTTGGTTTGGTTTTGTTTTGAGAGAAAAAAGAAAAAGAAAAGGAAAGGGAAAAGGAAAATAAATTAATAAATAAATAAATAGTTTGGTAGGTGGGTGGTTCCCTTTTTAAGGAGTATTATTATTATTATTATCAATAATGAAGTTACGATTTTTCTCATCTCAATATATTGTAAAATTATATTTCAAAATTTTAATTAAAATTTATATTGTTTGACTGTTAAAAAAAAATGTGATAAAGTAAAAAGGAAAGATTAATTGTCTTTCTTAAAATGCACATGAAAGATATTACATTTTACATATAGTCCTTTTTAGTTTTTATTTCCCTACTCCACATTTCCAATGGCAAATTATTATTTTTACATGATATTTACATCAAATTAAGCATTTAATTAAAAATTATAATAATAGCATGTGATATTTAATAATAATTGATAATGATAATATATGTGTGTAAAAAATATGTATTTTGCATTAATTACCATTTACCAGTTTCAAGCATTGCATTTAGTAAAGAAAGTTGAAACTGTTTTCCTTTTATTCTTTTGTAATTAGGATTAGACAAATTGGATTGCCATTTTAAAAAAATTAACATGGATAAAATAAAGTTGGAAAAAAATATTTACGAGATCTTTGAGTTGTTTGATTACTGAAAATCTAAAATTTTGCAATTACTCTTATTGTTTTGACTTTTGAATATTGAAGTAAATCTAATATTGTTTCAAATTTGAAATCATTTTTATTTGTCTCGATATGCACATTTATTATATACGATAAAATATTAATTTTGCGTTATTTTTACTCAAAAAAAATCTTTGATCTAAATAAGTTTGAATTATTTTGATTTATCGCGATATGCATATTTATTACGACGGATATACGTCAAAATATTAATTTTATTTCTAATAGACATTCGACTAAAGAATGAAGGAAAATTGCATATTGGATACAATATACTGCTATTGGAAAATTTATGTTCGTTATGATCCTTTGAAATTCAAAACTTGATATTACGTTAAAGGAATGCAATCTTCTTAGCAAATTTTAACGGTGCTCATATATTTATTATTCATACATAAATGTTGATAATAATATAAAAATAAATAAATTTGAGAAGGTGTTTAGAATGCGGAAAAGAGATCAATTAATTTCATATTAAGGAAAATTAAATTGCATCCTTTCGAATTACTATCACCAAGAAAGAAATGTTTTATTTAGTTAATCAATTAAGTTATTCTATTTTATACGATTAATTTACTAATTTAACACTCATTTTAGTAAAATACTCCCTATATTTTATTTTAATTGAATTTGTGAGGCAATGCACATTTATTAAGAAAAATATCAAAGATATAATTTAAATCACACTTTCCACTATTCTTCTTTGTGAAATCATAAATATAACTTTGTAAGTAGTGTAATTCATCTCCTAAAAAATATCAAACTTCATTAAAGAAAAAGACAAATATGAAGAAAAAAAATTCAAATATCTAATTTTGAACTTTGAAAAATTCAATTATTTTAGATGAGAAAAAAAACTCAAAAATTCAGTTCATATGATTCATTTTATGTGACACAGTCATCATTTAAAGAGAAATAAGTTTTTATTGTAATTTTCCATATATTTTTTAATTTATTTGAATTGTTAATAGTTACGACTTATTATACTTTATTTTTATTATTTTTAAATATATAAATTTTATTATAAAAAAAATGAAGTATTCAACCCAAATATTAGATAATTTGACACTTGTACACAAAATTGCAACATATAAAGTAGGATCAAGAGTGCAGTTAATCAGGCAAAATATGTCCAATCTCATTTAGTTATACACACCAACTTTAATTAGAACGAATTCGAGATTTTATAATTTATTAAAGTTAATTTAACTAGTTATATTTTAAGTGATAAATTTATTTACGTGATGAACACTTTATTTTAAATAAAATGTGTCTAATTTTAGCGTTTTATTATGTATTCAGATATTCGATTATAATAATGGAAAGCAATATTGAATACTCCAAATGATTGCTACATGACAAGTGAAAGTACACTGAACGTTTGCATGAACATGAAAAACAATACCTGTCTTGTTACTTGTTGGGATATGATTGCTAATAAATCTAATTACGAGGGTATTTTTGTCTTTTAATTGAATGCGGGCCGCTTACGCAACGGGCCGGGGCGATTGCACCGATGTGTCCTTGTTCCCATAGGCTCCAAATCACACGTCAGATACCCAATAATAAACTGACACGCATTTTTTGTTTTTTTGGTTTAATTTTTTGAAAAAGAAAGTAATAATTTTGACTCTCCGACACCGCACGTGACGGCGATAATTTTGTGAGTTTTTGTGATTTCACTCAAATTGTCATGATTTGGGATTTTTTTTTCTTTTGGGGAAAATATTTTTAAATTCGTGAGTCAAAGGTTTGAAATTTGAATTATAACAAATTGAAATTGAAGACAGAGATTTTAATTGGAGAAGGAATTGAAGAAAATTTAGTGAAAGTTTGGATAAAAGAATTGTGATTTTTTTTTAAAAAAAATATTTATTTTTATGAATTGAAGTCAATTTTTGGATATTTTAAAGTGATTTTGAATTCTGAAAAGTTATAACAATTTTATGTACAAACAATTTTTTAGAATTATATTTCGAAAAAAGTGAAAATTATCCAAGGTCAAAAGAATATTTATAAAAAAAACTATAATGCATAATATAACAACTTATATGATTAACAGTAATATCTAAAACAATTACCTATTTTAAAAGATGTTTGTTATTTTTGACTAGAGTGAGTTCATAAAAATAACCTTTCTACTTCATAAAAAAAAAAAATTGCACATAAGCTTTGTGAGATTTCACTTGTAGAAGTATACCGATATATTGTTATTGTTCTTTAGAAGCTTTGAATATTTTCATTCTGTCTATTAATAATTAATTTTCAAAAACTATGCTACGTAGGGTCCACATGCATGTTCAAGAGGGACCCACCACGTTTTTGAACCTCCGTGAGTGATGCGTCCAACTACTCTCCCATTTTGCATGTGACACTCACGTGTATATCCTTAGAAAAAGAGTCAATCTTATGTGCCTTGCATAACTTTATTCTTTAATCTAAATAGCGAATATCAGATATTGGGTGAGAAATTAAAAAAAATAACTTTGTTTATTGTTCGACAATCGAGTTAAGGGTACAAAACTATTTTTTTTATGAAATAATATTTTTATATGAATTTAAATTTAATTAAATTTTAACGCAAATTCTAAATATCAGATAAGAAATTAAAAAAAATTATTGTATGCATTATTCAATATTTATATAAATTTAAGTACTTGAAGAAAATCACTAATACTTAGTGACTCTCAACTCAATTGTTTGATTAGTCAAGAGTTAGTATCTTAATTTTTTCATTTTTATTTTTTCTTGTCTAGAAAAGTCAATCCAATTTATGTATTAATAATTAGACATTTAGCTTTTAGTTTTCTCTATTTAAAATATATATATAGTTATAATATGTGACGCTAGCGGACGGGTAGGGCATTGTTTATTGGGTGGTTCGATTTGATTTGGACTGTTATACGATTTAATTTATCTATTATCGCGATCAGCTAATATGCTAAATTTATAATTGAATCAATAAGAAATTAAAGACGGATTAACATGCTTCGAGGTTGGCATGTATTTGATGTATGGTCACACACAATACTTTAGATGATTTTTTTTATCGAACTAAAAGAGGAAAATGAAGAATTTTGTACTGACATACAAAAATGCACATCGTACATTTGCTTTTGTGTTAGGTAATGGTGTAGCTCAAGGAACAAACTCAATATTTGTTGAGTTAAAATGAACAATACATGTCACGAGCTTGATTCATTGTAAGAATTTAACAAATTGTGTACATAAACAAACTGATATAAAATTCTGTCATTATTTAGGATTGTGGAAGTGCATGATTTTCACATTTAACCGACAACTATAGTAATTCAATTAGTCATAACTTTCTTTTCTTTAACGAAATTAAGCGGAAACACTTTTCTTTCTAAATAAAATCAATTTTGTTTTTTTTCTTTCTTTATCTTTGCGTATTCAAAATCCCAAGAGTAAAAGACTCCATCAAGTAGATAGTGGGGAGTTAATGAGTTATAATCAAAATAAACTTCCCTTATTTATCCAATTAGAATTTAATGATGTAAGGCTTAAAACTAACACGTGAACCACCGTAAAACTAACATTCATCACATATGCAAATTAATTAATATATAAATTTTGGAAGTACATTATTGTCCCTTCGAAGTTGATAAGCAATCATATAAGCCTCAACAATTATTTGATTGTAAACAAATTTTTCTGCCCTAGTAAAGTGAAGCTACAAGAACAAATTAAAAAAGTCTAGATTCCTCTTTTGCTTTGTTGACAACGAGTATAAGTGCTACTAATGTTATATTCCTTTATCTTCATCACTCATAAAACAAATAATAATATTCATTGTCAATTTATATGATAGTACTTTTTTTATTTGGAACATCTGAAAAAATATTTAACTTTTTTTATTTGATACATGTGAACTTTTACTATACGATCCTTCATCTTTGCTTCATACCAACTTCTTCACAACAGATTACAACACAAATCGATGTTCGGAATGTCAAAAAATGAAGAAGTTATCGCCTAAAGTACACAATATACATTTGAGCATGCAGTAATCGTGATCAGTAATGGAGTCAGAATTTTCATCAAGTAATTCAAACATATGAACTAGTTGTAGGGGGTTCGACATCTACTATACATACATAAAAATAATAATTTCAATCATACATAAATAGTATAATTTTCCGTCGAAGAAAATTCGAATGAACCCTTTGACTCCGCCCTGATTGTACATACTCATAAGAGTCGTACGTGTTTCATACTTGGACAAGGACATTGGTAACATAACACAAATCTATGTTTACCTAATTCAATGCAAGGTAACCAAGTTAGTATCCTAGTGGAGCTCACAGATATATTCTGGCCATTTCTTTCTTTCTTTCTTGATCAAACTAAATATACATGATCAACTAATTTCGTCAGCTTTTTTCAAGAGGTGATTTCGATAATCAACCAATGAAAAAAGATGACTCATCTATTGTTTGTCTATCGTATCAAAGGCACTGCTAGTGAACCTAACAAAAATGTCCTGGCTATTCACACGCGACCCTTTTTTGGTAATCGAATTAATTAATCAACACATTTTAAAAAAAAAGGCTGCACCCATTAGTAATGTTGTGAAGGGAATATATGTCTTCTTAGAATATGATTCTGCATATGCAAATTGTCAATGAAATTCTTGATTTGATGGAAGGTATAGACATATACATATATATTCAACATATTTATCTACATGGAATTAAATAATTTAGGAATTTTAATCCTCATGAATCACGACTTCTTAATATTGATAAGCTTTTCATTCCTATTTTTTTATTCCATTGAAGTAAGCTTTCAATATAAGCTGAGATTTATCTTACCCTATGACATTTGGGCTTATCTAGTTCCTAAGTGTCCATGAAATTTCCATGGTTCTTACTATCGAGGCTTATTTTCTAGTGATATCAATGGTGTCCTTTACATAGTGAATGTACCTTGATGAGCTCGATTTTCGTCATATTTTTTCTCATACCGTTTTCGATTCCCTAGTTAATAGTAATGTGCATATAATTCTTTGTATGAATAAATAAGTAATTCATTATCATTAGCAATGGTGAGGAGTTTTCAAATGTGGAATTCAAAACTTCATAACAATTGCGGTACTCGAAACTTCATAACATATGTGAAGATACTCCTTGAAGAGGTATTCTTGAAAAATAATAATTTAAGTCATTGTGCATGATACTTGTTCTTCTCATCATGACTTATTCAATCTTGATATGTATATCAAACGTATATATAGCATGTAACATGCTTTTGGAAATTGTTAAATTGGTATTGTGGATTTAATATTATCTTTACTTGGTCAAATTCATTGATTAACAACATGAAACATTCTTGATCAAATGACCATTCAGTATCAACATACTCTTTATAATCACACAAAAGTGAGATCTGAAGTAATCAAATGACCATTCGAGCTTCAAAAAGTTAAAATAATCCCAAAAACTCAATGTACATAAGGTTCTATTTTTTTTTGTTTCTAAGGTTATTTTAACAAAGTTATACTCCGCATATTTCTTTATCAGTGACCGACATATTACGATATTTTATTTATAATTAGTGGTATGCTTTTGTAACTAAAAAGATCTCATCCAGATTTATGATCTAAGTTTTAAAAGTATTTTTTTTTCTTAAACTCCACGATCAATCAAACACCAATAAAATTCACAAATAGTCACTTTTTAGCTCCTGTAATTAAAAAATAGTCATTGTACATGCATTTTCAAATTGTACAGGTGAAACTCCATGACATACAAATTTTGAAATTCCTTTGTTTAATGACTATTTTACAAATACATGACTGAAAAAATTATCCTATTTCTATGTCACACCTCCACATAAATTGAAACGCGATTCCCCAAATTCCAAGGAACAACTCTTCTTGGGCTTAGTCTAACAATCCAACCCAAGATGAAAAAGAGCCCAAATCCACATCTTCAAAGCGACGTCGTTTTGTAACTTCAATCAGTTTATCTGAAAAGATCCATGATGGTACGTGGCATCAGTAAAATCCCAAGAACTCCACACTGCCAATCAGTTCTTCAATTTCTGGGTTACAACTACTTTTCTGAAAAAGTGTAGAAGAATCCAATATTTTTTAATTTTTTTATTTATATAAATGATTATATAGTTAAGGAAAAAAACAATCTTTTTTAGTTATTAGTTCATAGAATTAAGAAAAATGCAGGGGTTGGCTCTTGAAACATCTAATTCTATAGCATCAAGTTATGGGAAGAAAAAGTTTTCATTTTTGAATGTATTGGATTCATTCCCTAGCAAACCATCAATACCCACAAGGATAATTTTGCCTTTTTCATCTGTACATTCATCTTTATGTAAGTTTTTCTGAATACCCTTTTCGATTTTGAGTTCAAGAATTAAATTTGATTGATTTGTGTGTATGCTAGTAGTAAAGTGAATTTAGAGATGCCCCATTTAAAGTTATGAGCAATTGGGCATAGTATGCTATTTTTGACATTGATTTGTTATGAGGTCAATAGGAGTAGGGTGTGCATATACTGTGCCAATCCTAGACCCCACTTAGTGGGATTACACTGTTGTTGTTGTTGTTGTTGTTGCTGTTGTTAGTATATTGTTTGAGGAGTTGGATGGTAGCTTATTGCTCCAGTTGGGTGTTTGCTAATTTGGATTTTTATTGAGATAATATGATACTTCTTATGAGGAAGTTTATTTGGGCTTCAGTGTTTTAGCTTATGTCATAGTGTTTTAGCTTCAGTGCATGTGGCACAAAGGTGAACTCAACAACCATCATTCGTGTAAAACTATTTAATGAGCACCCACGAGTGTAGCCTAGTGGTAATGCTGTGTGTCAAAACCATGGGAGACCAGGGTACAAATCGAGACAAAAAACGTTTGGTGATTTCTTTCATTTCTTTCTAAATCTTAGTGGATAGGGTTGCTCGGTAGTTGTGCTGGTGGGTGGTAAGGTGGAATAGTTCAAGGTGTGCGCAAGCAGGCCTGGACTTCATTGCTATCACATTTTTGTATAAAAAATACTGAATGAATCTATATTAAATAAACTAGAAGCTTTAGGCCTTTTCTGGCATTCCTCTTTTGGTGGGAAGGTAGCTAAGTTGAAGTTATTCCAATTTAATGTTTGTTGGTCAAAGACAATTTAGTCTGACTACTATTCAGTTGGATTTATTGCTTTTTCATGCATTCAGTTAGAAAAATGTTTGAACAAATCATGGTCAAAGACAATGCAGCTTGACTTATAGTCGCTAGGTGATCTAATTCAGGAAAAAATGGAGTATCAGTGTATCAGATATATTTATGGCTTAAGATAATTTTTTACATTACGATACATGCCAATTGCTACTTAATACATATATGAGGGCTTTTGAACTCTATATTACTTCAATCCTGCAAGTGATTTAGTTTATAGAGTGAAAGACGCCTTAAGATAGTAAACAAATTCCCTTAATATTAGATGCGAGATGCCACTTTTCTGTCAGATGAACTTTCTTAATCCCCACCAAGATAATTTCTGAATTTTGATTCATCACTTTATAATATTCCTAGTAGAATTTGATTCTTTTATTGTTTCCTTTCTGATTACTACATCTTGTAACATGTTGCTCTATTTCATTACTAACTCATGCCTTGTTACTTGTAGTAAGATGTACAGCACTCTCAAAGTTGCAGCGAAGGCATAGTAGAATTATACCATATGCATCTAATGTTGGTGTTGGATCTGGAAGTTTCGAAGAAAATCAAGGAAACGAAAGCCACAATGTTCCAGTCAATCAGCCATCTACCGATGGTTCATCGAAAATGTACGCTATATAACTTAGCAATTAAACAAAGAGAATTTCTATCCACAAACAAAATTGTGAAAAGTTTGGTGAATACTTTAAATTTATTTTCTGCATAAAGAGCATGTTGTTTACTAGTATATGGGGAGAAAGATAGGCTGCTAAATCTTTTGTAGGGGTGCCTAGAGTAAGAGTGTATTTGGTTTGTGGTATACATAGTATCCTACCCACTTGTGGGATTTCACTGGGTATGTTGTTGTTGTTGTATACATAGTATCCTGCCAATGGCTGGATTTACCAAGAGTGCCATGTTTAAGTATTTAATCCAGCTTGATCAAAAGGATCTGTCAACGTTCAACAGATACCTCTACTTTCGGCATGTGGCCTATGTTTCAGGAGTTTTGGTTACATAATAAAACTTCAAGTATTTCTTTTAGAAAACACACAAATAAAAAAGAGCATGTATAATGACTTCAACCGTCAGTGTAATGATAATCATAGACTGCAATTTGATCAAGTTTTCTTTCACTCTAAGAATGAAAGGAAGAGGTCCACGCTGCAATCATATTTTGTTACATCATGTATTAAGTTATAGAATCTTAGTTTTTTTAAAATTTGTCAACATAATCTCTTATGACTTTCTAGCTATCTTCATGCATTTCTTAGTATGAGGAAATAGGTTTTATTTTGATTGCAACGAACTAAATAGTCGGAACTTTCACAACATATGAAACTTATGTATGTTAAACTTTCATGAATGGCAGTGAGGCACTTCCTAGTCAAATTCCTTATCCTCTCTCTATAGCTCTTGTGCTATGTGGATGTGCTTTAGTATTTTCACTGATTGCCTTCACAAAAGGAGGACCTTCATCACTCATTGCAGCATTTGCAAAATCAGGGTTCACTGCTGCATTCTCATTGATATTTGTTTCTGAGATTGGAGACAAGGTAAAAGGAGAGATTGGCACAATATGCTATATTTATTACCTTTTCCTGAACTCGTGACTTCTTTTTGCCCTTTCATTTCTTTGGTTTTTTACCTTTTCATTCTCTTTGTACGGATAGTGCTAGTGTCTTATATCTGGCTGTGACACAAATACCTTGTAGGTGTAAAAGTGGTGTGACACATAATCATGGCTAAGCATTTATGCATCTATTAGAAAAAGTTTCTCTCTTTGGTGTTCTTTATTGAAAAACTTTGATGCTTTCAGAATGAGCCTTGTGACCCTGTACATGATTCCACTGATATGAATGTATTCCGTGCTAATTGATTTTGGGTTATTTAATCTGGGATCCGCTTTTGTCCTATGCTAGTTTTGAGATAATTTGGCTTATTCAAAAAATCTAACTAATTCATTCTTTAATATGCAATTCAACAGACATTTTTCATCGCTGCCCTCTTGGCCATGCAATATAAGAGAATCCTGGTATGAACTTTTGCGTTCCTTGTCCCTTACTTCTCCTTTTCTATCCGTTTTTCATCTAAGGATATTAAGTTTTAAGAATATAAAAGTGAATAATTGTGACTGAACTTAGGTATATCTTTAAAGCAATCCACTTGAAGGTTTCATACCTAAAACTATTTCTTTTTTGTATCTTGTAGCATTCTTTCCTTATAGGCTATCATTACTGCCAGAAATTTTGAGGATGGGGATCCTAAATTACGATCATTTGGTGGTTGCAGGATTTGTTTGTAGAATTATTGATCAAACTGAAAAGGACACAATCCATTTTCATCATCTAATTATTATTTAGGAGTTATAATCTAGCCTAATTATGTGAAAGAAAATGAATTAAAAACTTCTTGGAACTTGTTGAAATATAAAAATGTGGCTTAATATAGACGCAGGCACACAAGTTCGTAGATTGAATGTCGATATAATGCAGTTTGGTGTTAGTATTTCTTGCTACTGCGATACAGAAATGTAATATTGTAGTCACGTTTGTTGTGTACAATGCTTGATCTTACTTGAATTGCATCGATGATCAGGTCCTTTTGGGATCAATGGGTGCTCTTTCACTTATGACAGTCTTCTCTGTCATAATAGGACGGATCTTTCATTCAGTACCTGCTCAATTTCAAACAAGTAAGTTAGACCTTGGGACTGTGATTTGTTTTTATCTTTGGTTTTCAGATTGGCTCCTTGGGATCTTTATATATTGGCACATCTTACTTAGTATTTTCTTTTGTTGAAGTGAACTTATCCTAAATTGGATTCATGTTCTCAGAAAGTAAATGGTTAATATGCTCAGTAGTTGGCAGAAAGCTTAATGATAAGTTTATTTGGGTACATTATGACTGGCTGATCCAAGTATGCCGATCCATAGAATATTATAACTTAACATTCCCTCGGCAAGTTTGGTTATATAGTGCTTCTTACTCTGCATGATAATGTCTCTTCCTGCGCAATATAGACTGCAGTGGTATTTTAGTGTTTGTTTCTCCTATTGTACCTTCTCATGCACATGCCCACTAACACCACACCAGTGTTGTCAAAGGCGTGCTTAAGCCCTGAAGCAAGGCTCAGAACATGTTGAGCGCTTCGCCCTTGCTTAATGTGCGCTTTAGTGTCGCCGTTAAGGCTCTAAGACATACTTTTCCTTGTCAATGAGCATTTCCTGAAGAGGCTATAGTAAACAATTAATAATTTACTTTATTGTTTTTTCAATTTCTTTGTCCATATACATTTGTTGTTCATGCTTATAATTATTAGTCTTGGACTAAACATATATATTTGTATTTATTCTCCATTTGCGCTTTTTCCATTTTTCATTCTGCTCTTAAAGTCCCAACAGACCTTAGAGCTTTTTTGCGCTTTTCGCTTTTGATAACACTGCCCCACACCCTTTTGGCCACCACAACCACTCAAGTTACACAAAATCCAGAGCTTGCAATGACCTATATTTCATACACGATTGCATGTCCCTCAAAGAATCTAAAGTTTCCCTCCTTTCCAACCATTCAAGATGCATGCTAGAAGCCTAGAATGATAGACAAACTATCTTGAGCTCCTTTATTTTCTTCCCTTACCAGCTAGAAACAACTTCCTTCACTGTTTGGGCATAACACATTGCCCACCAACTAAATTTCCATGTACCATCTTTTGTTTGTTTGTGTTCTCCTTCTTGATTTTTGCTTGATATTCATTTGAAATTCCTAATTATTTTTCACAACAGCCTTGCCTATTGGAGAATATGCGGCTGTTGCACTCTTGTTCTTTTTTGGTCTCAAATCAATTAAAGATGCATGGGAACTTCCAAGCAACGATGTTGAGACTGGTGAAAAGAGTAGTCAAGAACTTGATGAATTTGCAGAAGCTGAGGAGCTTGTGAAGGAAAAGGTGAACAAGCTGCTGAATGCCACTCATAAATGCTGTTTTATTCTCTGAGTATTCTGCCCTTCCAAATGTCTTTAACATCAGAACATGTATTTATGGGAATGACTTCTTTCTCTTTCCTGTCTCCGTATTTGCACTACTTGCATCTAACGATTTTATAGATGGCTATTTCAGGCATCAAAACGGCTCACAAATCCGCTTGAAATTTTGTGGAAGTCTTTTAGCCTCGTATTTTTTGCTGTAAGTATCTTCTTCTGGTTGCAACACTGTTTCTTTTCTACTTTATTTTTCAAAAAAGGAGCCAATGCAAACAGGGGTGGATGTAGTGTAGACGGTAGATAGAATGCAAGCTTTCATGATCGCTAACATTTATTTAATTAAAAAATCAAGTCAAATGTATCATTATTTATCTGCTGGATATATTAGTAGTGTTCATGTAAGTTCTTTGAGTGTGACATGGAAGACTTGAACTAGTTTAAGTGGTTTTCACATTCACAACATTAAAGTCTAGAAAGTTTTATGTAACTATATCCAGTTGCTAAAGAACATCGAGGCCTGTTGTAATATTCAAGTTAGGAATCTTAATGCATCTTTTGCTTCTTAGGAATGGGGAGATCGATCAATGCTTGCTACAATAGCACTTGGTGCAGCTCAGGTACAGTTGCTATAAAACTCAATACTAACGATATGTTTTCCAAGCTTCCCACAAAATTCAGTTTCGAAATCTCCAACTTCCATTTATTTCCTCATGTCCATACTGACTCTATTTCGCAGTCTCCATGGGGCGTGGCAAGTGGTGCCATTGCCGGACACCTGGTTGCTACATCTTTTGCAATACTAGGAGGCGGGTTTCTTGCCAATTACATTTCTGAGAAACTAGTAAGCCAGCACTTTTTTTTTCCGAATCTGCTCTAAACAATTGTATTTCGAATTCTTAGCATCTTTATCTTGGTTCTACAACAGGTTGGCTACTTGGGTGGTGTCCTATTCTTAATATTTGCTGTTGCTACTTTGTTTGGAGTCTTTTAACCAAGTTTCACAGAAGAGCCAACGAAGTTGAGAAGTTCTAAGAATTCTATTAATACTGGATAGATACGCGAGAAACGCTAGTGGTAAAGGGCAGGAAACTCCTGGTATACCATAGATCAGTAACATGTTCATGTTTGGCATAAAGCAATGACATTCTTGTACTATCTGTAGGATAAGTAGAAGAAACTATATTAGTGGTTCTAAGGCAACACAAGAGAGGTGTATGTATGTCTAATCCTATGGCCCCCATCAGAAATTCTTACTGACAGTTTATGCTTTTCCATGATTGTTGTACAAGTTTTGTATGAGTATGTGAAAGAATCAAGATTTCTGTTCTTTCTGTTGTAATAAGTTCTAGCACTTGTCATTAAAGAGGACAAAAAGTTGTACTACTGTTCCCAAGTTGGCATTGTTAAAAATGTGCTAATTTGAATAGCAAAGAGCTCTTTTAACTTTGAACTTGATTGTTATACATTTACCCGCGAGGGTGATTGAGTTGGTTGAGCAAGAAATTTCCCAAATGGGGGGTTACAACTTTGAAATCTCTTGCATGTTTTCTTACTCGAGCTCGTCAAATGGGGGGTTACAACTTTGAAATCTCTTGCATGTTTTCTTACTCGAGCTCGTCGTACGTTCATCACAACAAAGCTAAATTGTAAATTCAATCAATTTCATCTTGTTTTACATAGGAAAAGGCATTAAAACCATAAACAGGGCTGAGTGTTCCATGACTTCATCCAAATCCAATTAGTCTTGTCTTGTTTGCTCGCACCTCTGCTATCCCACTGATTATCTACTACGTCTCATAACCACAAGTATCGAATAATTTTACACATCAAGACATTAGACGTGTGAAAAAGTTATATAACGTTTTTCGCATTAAAATTTGAAATTGGTCTAATAATTTTCACCCACTTCATTTACTGCTAACCCACACCCTTGGGTGCTTCAACACTCGTGAATTCTTGTGTCATGTGATTGAAAGAAGATACTCAGCAACTAATGACCCAATCCTAAGCAAGCTAGAAGTGACTATGCGAATCTTCACTGACCACATCGCTTCATTTAAGCTCTTGTGGTTGAATGAAAACACAAAGTTGAACAAGTAATAAGATGCATAAAAAAAGGGCAGCCCGGTGCACTTAAGCTCCCGCTATGCGCAGGGTCCGGGGAAGGGCCCGACCACAAGGGTCTGTTGAACAAGTAATAAGATGCATGATCTTATAAAATGATTTACATTGCCCTAGTAGTAGCTAGTCAGTCCAATAGACCAATATACAACCTTACTTTTTTTAAAAAAATAATAAAAAAAATCAATATAAAACACTCAGCTCTCTATCAAAATTGCTAACAAAAAACTACATGAGATACTTGGTCTTCTGTATATTTTTGCTCGTGTGATTTTTTCTAGTCAACAACGTACCCAGTGTAATTAATCACACAAGTGGGACTGGAGAGGGTAGTGTGTTCGCAGACCTACCCCTATTATGGGAGGTAGAGATGTTTCGGATAGAAAACATTTTCGAGTGTGTCTCTTCTGTATGTTCTCATCTTGAGGGAGTTTTATTCGTAGATATACATCGACTAGAACGAAATGTACCATTAGTGAAAATCTGGACAAATCTTTTTTCCAGCCTCTTTGCTCCTGGACCTGGTCTTAGAACTTCAGCATCTCCCCAGAGAGTACATTTCCCAGTTTCATTTTCACCTAAACACCACCCGCCAGGCACTGGTTCATCGTGCTTGTGATGGAGAAGTTCATGGTCGATCTGGTCAAGAATCGGATTGTTTGCCTCAAATGGTGTGGCAAATGCTGCTCCACTCATCACCAGGTCATTGAAGTCACTGGAATTGAGAGGACGGACCTCTTCTCTCGAGTTAAATGAAGCATACCGCATGTTGTGGTTGATTGTTGTTCTATTGAATTTCCTTGAATTGCACAGAATGGTCGGGAAGTAAACAGATGCCGAGGATGGTGAATTTGACAAGTACATTAGCAGAGTCCTGGGTAGGTTATCCGTGCCCAAGATGCAGAACTCGATAAACTTCCGACTCAAGATAGTAGATGAAGACCCTGGAGCCAGGAGGACAAGTTTGCCAGTATTAGATTTAAACAATTTAAACTCAAATCACACCAGTAACACAATAGGGTGGCATGCTTTAGTACTACTACAACAACCCAGTGTAATCAGACCTTACCCCTACCTTGGAAGGTAGAGATGTTGCTTCCACTAGACCCTCAGCTCAAGGAAAAGCATATCAAAGCAGTTCGGAGATATAGGACTGGCAGTAGCAAGAAAACATGTCTTTAAGCAATTTTCCCGCAAATGTCTAATCATGAAGGATGATACATATTAATCCCTCCGTTTCAATTTGTTTGTCTTACTTACCTAATTAGTCCATTTAAAAAAAGGATGCCTCTATCCCTTTTTGGCAACTCTTTAATTCTAACTTTCCTCATGGCATATTTAAGATCACATGATTAAAAGGGCATTTAGGTATATTTTACATATCTTTAGTTTAACACTACAAGATTCAAAAATCTTCTTTACTTCTTTAAACTCCATGCAAAGTCAAAACTAGACAAACAAATTGAGACGGAAAGAGTAATAATTAACAAAGGTGGCTTACAATGGTGTCAGATGTACTAAATCGTCTCCACAATTTTAGTTCTTTTGCCAAGTGTGCTTCTTTTTTAAATCTATCTAAGACGTATACATCCAATGTAGTAAGTTTGGTTAGATGTATCAGTATTGCTTGCTGAGCACACTAATAAAGACTTTAGGGTTTATCAAGTAGAGGGGACAGACTCCAATAAAATCTTGTTTGTCTAAGGTTCTAAGCATTCCCATTTACTTATTGTCCTTTTTAACCAACAGCAGGGGTGAAGGAAACGGAATGTATAAAGTAGGAACTTCTTAGGAAGGCATGCATGATGGACTAAGAAATCTTTCTGTAGTACCAAAACAATATCTTAAGCCATAAAGAAGAGAGTTACAAGCCTTTTATGCAAATAAAACTCGGTTCTTTTGCGATTGGTAAATGATTGTAGACACGTTCAAGGAAAACACTACCAAAATAGGCTCAACTTTTGATTGTTTTCTTTTTTTAGGAGTTAAGATGTTTTCTCTAGGAAGGAACTGATTAGTGCTCAGACATAGTTAGAACACTACAAGTGAAACTAAAGCTACTCTTATGCTGCTAGTATTTTCTACCAAAACTGAACAAAATATTTCAATAAAGATGCAAGCCTGTCCTTTCAAATCCTAGCACAGACAAAAACATTATGTGATTTCTTCACATCTGTCCTAACCTTGGTTAATAGGTATTTGTTGCTGTGGGGGGTGGGGGTGGGGGTGGGGGTGACAGGTATCCCACAAAATTTGTCGAGGTGCGCAAAGCTGGTATGGACACCAACATTATATAGAAAAATAAAAGGATGATGAATGGTTGTGATGACAAGTGATGGAGGAAAGGGTAATAGAGAAAGTATCTCGAGAAGTGTTTCCGGGAAAGAAGGGCAAGAAAAGTGAAACATGCAGTAACTTTCGCGATTAGTCTCTCTTTGCATCATTTTGTTTTTCAATTGCCCAACTAATAAATGCGGTCATAATTTGATTTGATGAAGTCAAGATTTTTTTCTTTTAAATGCAAAACTTTGATATACTTTTGATATTTTGAAGACTAAATAGTGCAAACACATTCTGCGCCTTTGTATCTTATAAGAATATTTTTTCGCTATTTCCTTGGGCTTTATATAAACCATTCAAGCGAGTTTCCATTAAATTCATTACTTCAGCAATCATTTAATTTTCACACCTCCAGCCTATTCCCTTATTTAAAATATGTTTCTTTCTTAAAGTACCCAGATACACCCTAATATTTGCAAGAACTATTTAAAGTTTAAGACACAAAGTACATTTCAAAGAGCCCCTACACACCCGTGCATAAAAAGCTTTTGGGGCCTTGTTGAAGTCGAGGCCAAAATAATAGACACTTGGAACATGGGTGATGCATTGTAGATTCATTGACTGAAAGATTTTGATTCTAAAATGAAATTGATTTTCTAGAGTCATGGTCATCTAATTTAGCATTTTCTACATAAAGCCTTGGGGAAGGAAGGACATTTAGAGGTACTCGGATACTTGTACTTTCTAACCAAACACTTGAAACAAAATTCTGCCCTCTTAACCACTTTAAAATTGTCTCTGTGTGACCTGAAGGTCACAGGTTCGAGCCGTGGAAGCAGCCACTAATGTTTGCATTAGGGTAGGTTGTCTATATCACACCCCTTAGGGTGCGGCCCCTCCCCGGAGCCTGCTAAGGTGGGATGCTTTGTGCAACGGGCTACTTCATCTCAAAGTTACTTTTGCAATCTCTATGTTCTACTTCATTTTTTACTCTTTTCTTTTTAACAGGAACAAAGATTGTGACTAGCGTTATAGTTGTCCACTTCATATCAAGACTAATATTTTTCCCCCAATCAAACCTTCAAGGGGATTAAATAAATTAAGTATATTCATCCTTCCATCATTCATAATGCAGAAAATATGACCAGCAAGCATCTGACCTGAAAATAGTTGATAAGCATCAGGCAGTTCCCTTTTCTGAGTTGCATAAAATACTTCATCTTCCTCTGCAAGATAGAGCCCAGGATCAACAACTATTGGTTTCAATTTCCGTGACCTGGAACATCCAACATACTCATGTATTAAGATCTAAAACCATACATTACTTGCCTGTATCCATGTGCATATATGCTTTAAACAGAACAGATAGAAACTTATAATACGAAAAGGATATGGCCATACTCTCTCCACCCTATGTAGCTTGAGTGGTTGACAAAATTAAGATCCTTGGGCATATATGACAGAATGTGTAGAAGATCTGAAAATCAACAGAAAATAGCATCAGATTACTCATCAGTCATTACCTAAATGAAACTGCATTGTAGTGAGAAATGAGTCCGGATCCATTGAATAGAATCTAATTTTAATGCCTCTATTGAAGTGATAAACACTAAAGGAAAAGGAAAATACATCTGTACATCCATTAATACCAAAGTCAAGAAAAAGTACCAGCTTACATCCTAGAAAAATAACAACTTAAATATCCTAATCATTTTTTTCCTTCAGCATTCTATCAATGTAGAGAGCCAAGACAAACTCAAATCACTCGGGATAAGAGATGTTTTTGTTGTTACTTCATGCAGACAAAACTTTACTACTTGTACAACAAAAGGATAACAATTTGGACTGCAAAGCTTAAGTCCAAGGTCCCACAATGGCACATTTTTGCTAAGGGCAATAAGCAGAGGCGGAACCAGTATTTCCTAGCAATATCAGGTGTTAGTAAGTGGGTTCTACATGTGAATTTCTTAATACAAATACAGGGTTTGAACTAAAACTACTGGTTCGAGCGAGCCATAAGTTGGCTTCTACGTCCGTCCCTGGCAGTAATGTTGTGTACATCTTACCCTCTCCAGACCCCATTTGTGAAACTACACTGGGTATGTTGTTGTTGTACTTACACGATGACCGGATAACTCCTTACGACAAAGTGTTGTCACTGTCAAATAAGTGATATTCTACAAATATTCCATCCTTGGCAAACATATAATTAGGATCCCAAATTCACTAAAAATCAGTTCCTACGTAAGCTAAAAATATCAGTAGAAGCATACTTCAGTTACTCAACAAACACTAAAAAGAACACATCTTTAACATTATTTAATATGCATATCTTAGTGTCTTGAGTAACAATTGGATTATCAGCACACACTAAATCCAGTAACAAACAGTTCACACAGATCAACAAATTAGTGATACCAAACACCAAAAATATTAAATCTTTACACTAAAACAAACACTAAACAGAGCATATCTTTAACATTATCCAATATTCATATAGAGTTTTGACTAACAATTTGATAATCAGCAGACACTAAATCCAGTAAAAACGCCAAAAAGATTAAATCTTTACACTAAAGAGAGCATATCTTTAACATTATCCAATATGCATATAGAGTTTTGACTAACAATTTCATAATCAGCACAAACTAAATCCAGTAAAAACCAAAATCTTTACACTAAACAGAGCACATCTTCAACATTATTCAATATGCATATAGAGTTTTAACTAACAGCTGGATAATCAGCACACACGAAATCCAGTAAAAACGCCAAAAAGATTAAATCTTTACACATACTTCTCAAAACAAGATTAAATCTTTACACTAAACAAACACTAAACAGAGCATATCTTTAAGATTATCCAATGTGCATGTAGAGTATTGACTACCAATTGGATAATCAACAGACACTAAATCCAGTAAAAACACCAACAAGATTAAATCTTTACACATACATACTCAGAAAAAGATTAAATCTTTACACATATATACTAAGAAAAAGATTAAATCTTCACACATAATTCATACCATCTTGTGTAACAAGTGGGTAATCATCAGCAGAGAGATTAATAAACCAATCCCAGTGAGCAGAAACACGTAGAAGAATGGAAGCTCCATGAAGGGTAGCAGATAAAGCAGAAGAGCCAATTGGGTAAACAAAATCAGCTTTTCCAATAAGATTCACATTCTGGGCAGCTTTAAAAAGAGGCACAGATTGAATATACAGTGCAAGATTGTCACGTTCATATTGAGAAGCTTTTCTATCAAGATGAAGAAGATACTGATTTCTTGGATGGTATACTGCAAAGAGTAAACGGATGATTCTTGAAGTGTCTTTTGTGGATCCAGAGATGAGGTAAGCTATGGAAGGGGGTGGGGGTAGGAGAGCATTTTGGTCATTTGGGTTTTGATGAAAGAGGAGACGATGGGGTTGATGATTGGGGAAAAGAGAAGGGTGGGGTTGTTGGGAGTGGGGGTGGGGTGTAGGGGAAGAAGTGAAGGAGAAGGAAAGAATAAGGAGAAGTGAGAAGATAGTGGTGGAAAAAATGATAAAGGGTGTTGAGATTTTGATGGTGGTGGTGGTTCTGGTGATGGTTGGTGGAGGAGGGTGGTGGTGCATTTTCTTGGGATTTACAGACAGGTTGTTGAAATAGGAATGTGGTTATTATATGTAAGAATGTTACTAGTATATGGTTTTGGTTTTTTTCTTTGGTTTTGTAAGTCACACTGCTCTATTGTCTATGATTTGATTATTGATTTGGCTTATTCAAATTTGGGAAGTGAATGGGCGGCACGAAGTGTTTCTAGAATATCCATATTTGCAAATATTGATAAATAAACTATCAAATGATATGATGCAATAGCGGAGTAACCAAAATCTCTATTTCAAGCCCCGACTAGTATACGCTTCCTCCTAATAAGCTCTATATTGGGTGAATGAGTATTAGTCGGGTTCATGCTGGACACTAAGCGAAAAATCAAAAGAAAAACATAAATATCTCATTTTTGTCTAATATGCTTATTAAAAACCAACTAAATTTAGATTTGTGTCAAAAAGTTTTACGTTAAATAGTAAAGTGTTCTCAAACAAAGGTGATCTCATATCAAAGCTCGAATCGGATAAGGCATCTAATTTAGAACGAAGAACTACACTTAGTGTCTTAATTAAACCTTATTATTAATTATAGTCATTTTTTAAAATATTGTGTTTATTATATACAAAGGGTGATATAATAAAATTATCATTTTATTTATTATTTTTAAGAAGTGTGTCAAGTCAATACTGGACAAGTAAAAATAGAATACTAGAGTAATTATAAAGTTCTAAACTTGTGGGATCTAGAATATGACAACAAATCACAGAATATGTTAAAGAGTGGAATTAATTAATTATATGAGTTGATCATTGGAATATTGAAAAAAGAAAACTTTGTTGTCAAGCTTGGTATATTTTCATTTATTAGTCAACTAATTGAGAGCATTCTTCAAATCCTGAAGCCAATTATGGCCACAACCAATGAGATGAAAAACTCCATTTCCAATGATCAAATACATATTCCAAATTTTCCATCAGAAATCATCATAGAAATACTTTCAAGATTACCAGTAAAATCACTCTTGAAATTCAAATGTGTTTCAAAATCATGGCTTTCCTTAATTTCATCTTCTCATTTTGCCAAATCCCATTTAAAAATATCATCATCAAGAAACAACAAATTATCACACAAAAATCTCCTTTTACTCTCCATGTATCTTCCTCATACTCTATATTCTTGCACCCTTTATTCTGCATTGCATGAAAAATCCATTCTTTGTGTCAACAAGCTCAATTTCCCTTGGAATCCATCTAATATAATAGCTGGAGTTTCTTTTTGTAATGGATTGTTCTTGATTTGTATTGGTATGTACAATAATAACTTGTATTTGTGGAATCCATCTACTAGAAAAAACAAGAATTTGCCTTTTTCTAGTGGTACTAAGTATTCAAGATGTGATGTTACTTATGGTTTTGGTTATGATGAGTCTAATGATGATTATAAAGTTGTTGAGATTTATGGGGTTTATGGTATTCACTATGTGTATGGTGCAAATATCAAAATATATAGTTTAAGGGCAAATTCTTGGAAAATGATGAATAAATATTGTGATGCACTTTTTTCCTCTGACTCTGGTGTTTTCTTGAATGGATGTCTTCATTGGGCAGTGGCACATAATGATGGATGTTGTATTTTTTGGGATATTGTTTCACTTAATTTGGAAAATGAGAAATTTGGGAATTTATCATTGCCTAATTATGATGGTTTTCCCTCAAGACCATTAGGAGATTCAAGTGATTTTGAACTAGGGACTCTGAATTCGGCATTAGAGAAATTAGGGAATTTTCTTTGTTTGTTTTGTGACTATTATAAAGTTAAGTTGGATGTATGGATAATGAAGGAGTATAACGCGAAAGGGTCTTGGATTAAATCTGTTTCTCTTCCTTATATAGCTGGAGTAGGGCCTTGTATTTCACCATTGTGTGTATCAGACATCGGTGAAGTGTTGTTACACGATGGAACACATGTTATGGTGTATGACGCGAGGAATGATGAGTACAAACGCGTGGAGATTCATGAAATGGATGGTAATGGTGTTGGAGCAGCAACTGTCTATGCTGAGAGCCTTGTTTCCCCTAATCTTGACAGTTCTGAAAATACATTCGAGATGCAAGAGTGGTAAAATACTAGCTAGTACTCGTGTATTCCTTCTTGTGTTTACATTTGATGAATCTGTTAATGTTTTAACATGTTTCATTTCTGTGCTTGTTCAATTTTTGTCTTCAAATTTGAAGTTTTACTATAGGTATTAACATTATTGTGCATTCAATCTTGTTTTGTGTCATCTGATAAGTATTTAAAACTTGGTAACTTTTGTGTTTCTGCTGTTGTTTCCATAAACTCTGCTACCTGCATTGGATTTAAGAACATAGTGATTGAAACATATTCTTTTGAGCCGAGGGTCTATCAAAAAGAACCTCTCTGTCCTACAAAGATAAGGGCAAGGTCTGCACACATCCCACTCTTTCAAAAATGTTTTCCAATTTTCCTTATTCCTCAGTACATTCAATATACTCTACAGATAGAGGAATAAATAGAGTTGACAGAAAAGAAAACTGAGTCATTAAGAACACCAAAGATATCAATTTATATTCACTTTTGCCACAATGAGACAAGACATGTAACACAAAATCAAAGCTAATATTCATAGTCATCACACAAAACACAATCTGTTACATTTTTTTTTCTTAGTGATATATAACAAACACAAAATTACATCAAATTAAAGCAAATTCAGTAAGTAAGATGAACAGTAATCCTCAACAATGTCTCTGCACCATCAGTAACATGTTGACCAGGTGGTATAAGTGAACGAATTTCTGCGAATCCACACGCGTTTTTAAATTTACCAGTTCCTCCTGTTACTGAAATTCTTGACATTGTACTTCCAATTCTATAAACTCCAAAGAAATTTAGACTATCACCATATTCACCTCCTTCAAACATAGCTGTAAATGCCATCATTTGAGTACTTCCATCAGCTGAACTTGCAACATATACTCCTTGTGCTTTTCCAAGATTTTGTGTACCTGTAAAATCAAGAATGTAAATAAAAAATCACTCAATATTACATCTCCTAAATAGTGGCGGAGGCATGGAACTAGAATTTTCACTAGCGGAGTCGAGATATAAAGAAATAAAGGCATGATGAATACTCAAAGTTAAAGTGTTTAATTGTCAAGTACTATTTTTTACAGTTTTCAATATAACTCAGATATTAAAGTGACACATAAAAAAGATAATTTAAACTCGTATCCAGTTTTAAAAAGATGGGTAAGGTCAAAAATTACGTGTCTACTGTACCTAATTCAGGAGACAATGTCAAGAAGTCATCGATAACCGTGATGGTTCCGAAACCAAGCCCTAAGCCATCAGGGCCTAATTGGGTATTCACCTTTTGTCCATTATTATTATTATTATTATTATTATTTCCTCCAGCAAATATTGTGCCTGCTAGCCCTGTCCCTAATGGAACACCATTGATATTGAATGTTGGCATTGCACCATTAGCATTTGGAATTGCAACACCATCTTCTGGTGGTTGAAAACCAAGTGGCCTAGCAAATGGTATTTGTCCACTATAAATGTTGCCTAATAAACCGGTTATTGGTCGAGCTGTTGGATTATTTCCTCCAAGAATATCGTGCATGTACAATTCAAGAATTGGTTCTTGTGGTAGTGTACTTGCATGATCAATTGCAACTACAAAGGGTGAAAATTTGATGGATACAAATAGTAATACAAATAAAATTGCAAATTTGATGAACATTTTTTGAGATTTTTTTTTTCCTTCTTTCTTTTGCTTGTGGGATTTTGGATTGAGATGTTTTTTCTTCTTCTTGGTTGAGTATGAAAATGAACACAAGATTTGTAGTTTATATAGTTTTTAAAAAGGAGGTGGATTTGTTGTGAGAATAAAAATGGTGTTGTTGGAGTTTCCTTAGTGTGGCAAGTGCAACAGAACCTTACAAGATTTTGTTTAATATTATAACTTTATAATAAGGTCTCAAAATTCTTCCATATGATAAAGATAATAATATTATTTGGGGAAAACTGTTTGCAGTAACAAATTCTTAACCGGTAAGGAATTTTAGTAGCTCAGTTGGCTGATTACCAAAACTTTCACTTTATTGATGAGGATTTGATTCTCCAGCTTGTAATCTCCTCCTCCATTCCCTCCCTCCCCCCCCCCCCCCGGTACCCCCCGGTACCCCCTATGTAATAAAAGGCACAACATTTTATCTCCTTTTTTTTCTGTCTATATTCGAGTTTAATTTTTTTTGTGCTTTACACCATCGACTTAAATAGACCTACAACAACAAGTTTAATATAGCAAGCTCGATACGGTAACTTGAAAAAAATTAGTAATAACTTGTCAATGGTTAAATTGAACAGATGGTGCATAAATTAATTGTCCTGTGAGTGAATATGATTTAAATTCAATGACGGAATCAGGAATTTATATATAAAAAATTCAAAAAATATATTTTAGAATATGTACAAATTATTTATTCTGTAATATCTCTTTTAGTCATTATGGATGCTTTAAATATGTGTATCTAAGTGGAAAGGGGAAATTATTAGTAAAAAGCTAGTATAATTAATTTTATAGACTGGTCCATTACAGAGAAGATAATGATGATATTAGTCTACTTGTAAAACCTAATCCATCTTTGTTCTCGCTTCTTTTTTTTTTTCTTTTTTTTTTTCATTTTTAGCTTCCATTTTTTCCTTTTTTTTTGCGAGTTAAGAAATAATTTATTTTATATTGTTTTTTTTTGTTATTACTAACAAGTAGCCATAGAAGTCTGCTTATGTTGTTGACAAAAGCGCTAGTGGATACAAGGAGGGAGTAGGCAAAGCATGTCCTTTGTAACTGGAAAAAAAATCACTATTCTAACTTCTTTATTAGAGCATTAGTTCAGAAAAACTCGTGAAAAATTATCGATTATGTTTGTCCAATCGAGATATAAAACTTTGGGAATTTACATTGTTATTATTTTAAGATGTCAACCATTTTCTTTGTGAATTACAAATTTCGAAATAGTTTTAACTAAATGATCTGTGATTTAGAGTATTTTTTGTAATTTTTTAAAATATAACTTTTAAATTCTAAATAATTAAAATATAGCTAGTATAGTTAAAATAAGATCGTAAGCCTCATTCTGCGTAATTAATACTATATATCTCTTATTATGAGAATGTAGTTGTCTGTAATAATTTTTTTATGTAACTTGATAGTGTAAAAATACTTTTACATTATCAGTATATAAAAATTTCGTCTCTACTTGTTAATGAAAGGTTCAATTTTGAAAATTATAAAGTTTTCATTATTAAAATTTTCAGATATTATATCACTGAGAACTTTCTAAATCAACGACTTGCATAAAGATTAAAAACAAACAAAAAGAATAGGGGATTTTATAATTCATCAACTTTCCCATGATAATAAGAATCTACAAGGCCTAAAAGTACATTTTTTAAAAAATGACAAACACATGATACAAAACAAGTGGTAAAAAGAGTAAATGAAGGGTGATAAATTGGCTCATGTAAATTATTTTGAATCTTTACCAATAAATTATTTTATAACATGAAATAACCATTTATCACCCACTTAACAACCGTTGAACTCATGTAAATTTTGTCATCCATTGGTTGTTCATTTTACCCATTTTGCCACCTTTACTGCCTACAACCTATGTTCTCACGTCCGTGTCTTATTCTCAAAAAACATTTAACTTTTGAAGCATTCGACCATACACAATCGTCGAAATTTTTGAAAAATTCGAACAAACATAGCCCCAGTGACACTTATCTAGGAACAAAAATCACACTGAAGTTGAGTTGTCCATTTCTTGTTCTGTCTCTTCATGATCCATTACTTTTGTCTGTCTCACTACTGGCAATATCAATTTCCACACTGTATTCATGAGAGGTGAAGAATGTAAGAAATACATGATGAATTGCATAGACTTTGATTTCACAGATGATCATTCCATTATTTGAGTTAATTTCACAAATTTGGCAATTTGGACATTTTTTATCTTCTATTATTTGAGTTAATTTTTCATTACAAAAACTAATGTTATGACTCTAGCGCAATAAACATAAAAAGTTGATCAATTGTTCACTCAAAAATTAGTTCAAGCTAAATTGACTTACAATAAATTGTGGCAGCAAACCACTCATTCACTATCTTTACCCATGTACTAGCCCAACCAACATCAATACTCCATCTGTTAAAACAAGAAAATTGAAGCAAATTGCTTGCTGCTATAGCAATTATCACATGTTCAAAGTTAATATTCTAGACGACAACAACATACTCAGTGTAATCCACAAGTGAGGATTTGGGGAGAGTAGGATGTACGCGGACCTTTACTCTACCTTTGTAAGGTAGAGAGTCTGTTTCCGATAGATCTTCGACTCAACAGAAAAAAGAAACTTAAGCAAGGTATTAATATATAGTACTTACTTTCTAGGCAAACCATCAAGATTCCAACTGATGAATAGCATAGCAAAGTACATTGCTCCTAAGGAGAACACTAGGTGGAAGAAGCCATACTTATACGGAACGTCATCCTCTGATTGAACTTTATCCTTGCGAAACTATAACAAGAGCAAGAAGATATAGTCATGTATCAGCAAAAAGGAAAATACACACGAAAGATGATTTGAGATTTTTGCGCCTTCTGTCTATCAGAATGGAACAGATAGAGTGACATAGACATTGAGGATCCATACAGGAGAAACTATAACTTCTAAGATTGATCATTCAATCTTGTTTTGTTTACTGATAAAGAAAGTCAAGAACACCTGAAATGTTTGTGAGTCGATGCCAGTGGAGAACGTTGCCATGACGATGGCACATATAGCAATCAAGAAGCCCTATTTTACCAGGAAAAGAAAGATAGTGAACCAGTGAAGCATGTGAAATGAGAGATTCAAATGAAGATTAAACAGATTATCTCTGTCCTCAAGGATAAAGGGGAATGTGAGACATGTTTATGAAATATAATCAGCCTCGAATACATTAGTTAATCTTGAACAAAAGTTGATGACATTAACATATGCATACATATAGATGAAATTTAAAAAGCATGAGTACAAGTAAGCAAAACAAGATGAAAAAACAACTTACAATTACAGTAGTCCAACCACCATGCGCGCTGTTTTGTTGCTGAGAGCTGCATTTCTGAGTGACAGGCTCACTGTAAACAAAGTGTCACCAAAATCGACTTCATCACATAAGTGACAGCCAAACAACTACTACATTAGGAAAGGGAAAGAATGGTAAGTTTTCAGTTAAACATGCGCTTATCGCCCTGTCAAATATGCTTTTATTATAGGGATGATCATCCAACAAACTAAACATTTTGATCATTTTGATCTATGCACTCGCTGAGACTGAATGTCGAGTTCACAGACTAAACAAATAAGAGAAGAGGACAACTCCAAAGCAAAATAAAAATATCAGCACAAGGTTTCTGACCTTCGAATAGCACTCCAACAGAGAAAGACAACATAAGAAGCCATTATCCCAGAAGATAAAAGTCCCCTATTTACCTGCAAAATAAGCTAAACATGTATTAATAACATGTGGACTCGTCAATAGAATCAGTTTTAGCTACCTTAAAGATGATCGAGCAGATGGGACGATCAAAAACCAGAAAAGTGTGTAAGCATAGTGATAAATAAGTCCATCACAGAAATTATTGCATCTTTCCATAGTTTGGCTTAAAAGAGGTGCTTGAAAAACTCTTTTACCATCCAGGAAAATATCCGAAGGGAAGCTAGTTTGTAATAAAAGCATACCTTAGAGTGTAAAGATACAGCCATCATTACTACCAGCAGAATTGCAGTCCAGGAGATAAAGAATATGTTCAGAATGCATGATGTTTTGGAGGCATAAATGACATACATCACGACAATTCCACAAATGGAAGCAATGTAACATACTGTCGACATGAATAAGCCAAGGGAGCAGCTGCTATGACAAAAAAAACGATATAATGTAAGTACACTATAGTTAAAAAACTTCATTTGGATACAAAGGACTCGCTTTTCATAATTGATGTAGCCTGAGACGATATATCCTAAAGGTCTACTTGCTTTGGAAAAATATAAGGCTGAAAGCGATAACTATACCTTTGTTTCTTTCTTTCATCAGGCATCCAATAGTTATTCCACCACGTGATGAACTCGATCACACTTATTAACTGAAGGATGAGAAAAACTCTGCAAATACATAACAAAAATAGTGTCAACTGCAGTATTATATATACTTTGAGCCACTATTTTTCGGACCCTTGTGGTAGAAGAGAAGTGAAATAATGGATGTGAATATTACCCTGCACCTACTCGAGCAAATTCACCTGCAGGAAAGATAGCAATTCCCGTTTACTTTGGTATTTCAAGTAACTAAGTATAATCAGACAATAACTAACATGGAAGTTGTATTCAATGGAAAACTTCATATGAAGCTACAATGAAATGCTTTGATCAGAAAGCTTAAGCATTAACTTACCGTATAACTGGATGTAATCAGAGGGGATGAAAAATGGAATCACCGTAAAAATGATCAACATGACAAACTTCAAAATCCACCATCCAGAATGCCATACATTGCGAACGTCATACAACTTGCTTGTGAAACATGTTGTAAAAAACATTACTAAAAAGAAAACCTAATAATGTATGTCAAGGATGCAAGAATGAAAGATTTTTCTCATTTATTTATCAAACGAAAACGGTAACATTAAAGAACAGAAGAAAGCATTTCAAAATCTTCACATATTTATACAGAAACACATGCTTAAGGAAAAGGATACAGAACAACCTAAACTCACACGAAGAACCCCCATCGTATGAGAACATTCACTTCCGCCATTTCCACATGCTTTTGAATCTGCAGATAAAGTTTGAAACAGGAAATATAATCAAGTTCCTTGTTAGAGTTGCCAGAAGAATGTAAACGGTGATTTTAGGTAACAAGATGACTATCACTATAGTAAGTATATATTAAATAGTTTTCAAGAGGCATATATTGTGAAATTATTAGAAACAGTTGTACAGAAAGCAGAACCTAAGTCATATGTAAGATTGAAATGAACCATAAGGCCTAACTGAAAATGAAGTGAGTTATTGATCATGTCATAAAAGACCGTTATGGCCATGACCTGATCATCCATCCAGATGCCATATTGGTCATGAGTTGAGAACGAAAATTGAACTCTGTGTTCCTCATTGCTAGCTATATTTGACAGAAAGTTTGCAATGTCAATGATGTGGAACGGTAAGAATTTTGGACTTACAATGAAGCAGAGGAAGAACCCTTTCACCATAATCACGGACGAACCAAGCTATAAGATTTGTTATCAAGAATATAATGCCATAGGAATAACGAGCTCGCGAGGATCTCTTGCTTTTAATTGAATATTCCATACTCTTCTGTTGTAATACTACAGGGAATTCTCCCCATTGATCTATCTCATTGTCATCTATTTTGTCTTCTAACATCTTGCCTCTTAACCTTTAAAGCAATAGCACCCTTCCTCTGTTAGAATTAAATCCAAAATATTTTGAAAAATTGGATTGCTTGCACAACATAGAACAACAATCATAGTCAAACACTCAAAATTGCTTAAGCTTTTCAGAAATTAAATATTAATAACTTGTGAAGGAGAAAATTTACTATTGCTAATAAAATAAGCTACAATAACTCCACTTGTGTGAGCTTGCTCACATTGCATATCCCAAATCAGGAGGAGGGTTGTAGTAAGCTGACAGTCAACGTAAAACTAACCAATTTATGATGGATCTTCATACTTCATTAGTACGTACAAAATAAGGTACAATGAAGAGTTCTAGTTAAAATCATCTAGTTTTCTATCTGTTTACCAACTATTAACTACCAAGGAAAATTTAACTATTTGGATTTCACACCAAATTAGACAAATAATAAAGCATCCCATGTATAGGACCAATTATTCTCTTGTGTGAAGCATTAAGCAAGACATTACAATTGTTTATAATTCCCACTATAACCAAAAATGTACCTGCATTTGTTTCACTAGAATTGGACTTTGTAACAATGAGTTAATTGGTTAAACTTGTAAGCTTGTTCAAAACACAGAAGAAAACTAAGCCTATATATTGGCCAATATAGTGGACAATCTAGAATGAAGAAAGCATATTAAGAACAAGTAATACAGAATGATTATAATATAAGAAACATTTACTTAAAGCTATCAAAGTAAAAAGTAAATTCTAACCTTTTATTTTCTTGAAGATTGAGCTGGAGGTGTGAGTTTAAGACTTAAGTGCAAGTAAGCAAGACCCTCTAAAGCATGTGAGAGAGAATGAGGCTCTTTATAATTTTATATTCCCTCCGTTTAAAAAATAACATCTCTTTCCTTTTTGGAACTCTTTAATTCTGAATTTCCACATGCTATGTTTAAAATCATAAGATTTTAAAACTATAAAATTCAAAAGTCTTTTTTACTTTCTTAAACTCTGTGTCAAGTTAAAATCAGACAAATAAATTAAAACGGATGGAAGTATTAAATTCTGCTATTGAGAATGATTGTTTTTCAATTTTATAAAGAAGAGAGGTTATATTAAATAATTGAAGCATGAATAACAACTACCAACCTTTTCACATGCAGAGTACCCTGACTATAACTATAGAAGTGAATAGACGCTGGAATTTATTATACATAATATAGTTTGGCTTAGCAGTGTTGTACATATTGAGTTTCATTTATTTCACATTTAAAAAAAAAAGCAGCCAATGCACTAAGCTTTTGTTATATGAGGGATTTGGAAAATGGTCGGAACCGTAAAGATCTATTATACGCAATCTTACCTTACGTGTATGCAAGAGGCTATAACATAGAATCAGAAGCAAAACCAAGATTCAAAGTTCATGAATGTAAGGTGAGATTGCATACAATAGACCTTTGTAGTGGTCCAACTCTTCTTCGGACCTCATGCATAGTGGAAGCTTAATACACTAAATTGCTCTTATTTTGATAGTGTAAACAAACTATACGCTATTAATATATTTTAACATGTTACATTTTAAATGTTGCAACTTATGTAACCTAAATTGTTAGAATATATGAAAATATATTCTGACAGATTGTAACAGATTATATATATTTAGTTCCTAATATAGAGATATTTAGTTTATTTAGTTCCTTATATAGAGATATTTAGTTTCCTTAATTATAGCCCAATTATACTCATGTATTTGTGTATATAAACTTTTGAGGTTAATGAAATAAATCAAGGGATTAATCTCTTTCATGGTATCAGATTTCTAGGTCACGATCAAACCTTCTTCTTCTTCTCGAATTCCTGCTACCGCCGCCCCCCTCCTCTCCCTCTTTCTCTCTTCTCAATCACCATGTCTAACTCCAAATCTTCCTTTCATCCTGCTCTTGTTGTATCCAACATTAAGAACCATGTTCCCATCACTCTTGAAATGGAGAACGTACAATATTCCACATGGACGGAACTCTTTAAGATTCATGCAAGATCCCATCGGGTGATTGATCATATTATTCCTCCAAAAGCGGGCACGAAGAAAAGACCTCAACAAGAGGAGGACAAAGAACTGTGGTCCACCTTGGATGCCACCATTCTCCAATGGCTCTAAGCTACTATCTCTCATGATTTTTTGCATACAATTCTGGAACCCGACACCACAAAGATGAAGGTTTGGAATCACTTGCGTGACATATTCTAGGATAACAAACACTCTCGTGCTCTCACCCTTGAGTACGACTTCACTCATGTCGACATGGCAAATTTTCTGAATGTCTCTGCCTATTGTCAACATCTCAAATCTCTGGCGGATCAACTCAAGAATGTCGGCTCCCCGGTCTCTAACGATCGACTAGTTCTTCAACTGGTCTCTGGCCTTACCAAGCCCTACCAAGATATGGCCACTCTTATTCGCCAACGTGACCGGTTGCCTCAATTTTATCAAGCCCATTCGATGCTCACTCTTGAGGAGGCTGGCCGTGCTAAGAAAGTGGCCCAAAGCTCCTCCGCTACCTTAGTTGCTCGCTCGTTCGAGGTTCCTCCTAATGTTCCTTATAATTCATCTTCCAACTGCAATTCTAATGGTGGAAAGAAGAACCACAACCGAAGCAATAATGGGGGAATATATCGCAACAACAATGGTGGTCGTGGAGGCGGCAAAGGAGCTTCCGGCAGTGGCGGTAATGCAGGCCATCGTGGTTAGTTGGGAGGCGGCAACAGGTACGGCACTTGGCAGCAGTCAGTGGGGCAGAACTCTCCGCCCTCTTCTCCATGGGCTGGAGGGCAGCAGTGGCCGTAGATGGAATTATGGAGTTCTTGGGATATATCACCGTGTTCATATCCTTTAATTTCTTGGTCTCAATCCAATTATGGACAGCAGCAGCAGCCACCACGAGTGGGTGTTTGATCTTGGGCACATTTACGTGCCCAATAGTAAATAAAACCCATATATTATTGCCAGATTTGAAAACAAAACTCCTAAAGTTGAGTTCATAATGTGCATACTTTGTATTATTGCAACTAAATAGCATGTTTAGAAACTTTCAGGTCTAAGTGAGTACAAATGGACATAAGAAGCATGATTTGATGGAAATTAAGACTCAAGGGAGAAATAAAATCACAAGGCAACTAAAATCCACTGCAACAACGCAAATCGACATCACGGAGTAAGTCCCTACACTTTTTACTCCAAACACATGGAATGTATTTGGCGAGGCAGTGTGGTCCGCAACAAGTCCGCGTCGCGGACCTTGGACATGAAGAATCAATAAACAAAAAAAGGGAATTATTTTACGAGACAGTGTGGTCCGCGACAACTCCGCGTCGCGGACCTTGGAATTATGTTTATCAAAATCAAAACGTAAAAATATTTGACAAAATAGTGTGGTCCGCGACAAGTCCACGTCGCGGACCTTGGTAATATATTGATCAAAAATTGAAATGTGAAATTATTTGGCCAGGCAGTGTGGTCCGTGACAAGTCCACATTGCGGACCTTGGACATGTGCAAGTTGAATTCATCCCAAAAGCGGAAAAATGAAATGTATATTGAAACAAGACAAGTCCGCATCGTGGACTTTAGTGTGATTGCTTTAACAACGCATTTTTTGGTGCTATAAAGAGCACTTTTACATTTTATATCAAGAGTACTTGTTCTTGTTGGGAAGAGGCGGAAGAAAGACGAATCAAGGCCTAGTTTGGTGATATTTTCTCCCTTCTTTTTCATCTTAGATCCAAATTTATGTTAGAAATATTTCATGTAATTGCCTCACAAACTATGAGAGGCTAAATCCCCTTGTTCTTGGGTTGTAGCCATAAGATGAAAGTTTAATTCTTGTTTGCTTTGGTTGAAAATGGGTTTCATATGAAGTTACTCTTTTATTCTTGTTTTTAATTATTTTAATGCTTGATCACCATTGGAACATATTTGTTGTCTATCCTTAACTCGGAAGATGAAAGGAAGATAGAACACTAGAATATAAGGAGCATATTTGTTTGAGTTGTCTAGAACAATTAGTGTATAGAATGATTGTGACACATATCTATACACCATGTTTGGTTGCTAAACAGGATGAAAAGATTAAGGCATTTTTGTTGGTTCATGCTTATCCCCGCTCAACAATGTAGTTAAGCTGTCAACAAGAATAGGCAATTAGAGATTGAAAAATCATAATTGTAAAATCAACCCTGTAAATCAGTAATTGGGAACCTCTTGGATACCAAGGTAATGAATATTAAACTGGAAATCTTAAATTGCTACAACCCAAGGACTCTTCTTGAAATTGATAAATTCTATTTGACATCTTTTACGTAGTTTGCACCTAGTTTTGATAAAATCATTAGTAGATATAAACAAACTCAAATATTTAAGACACACACTAATAATTCAATTCATTATAAAGTTAACTGAGTCTAGTTGCATATTCCCTGTAGGTTTGACATTCGGCTCTCAAAAAGAGCCACTATATTACTTTTGAGACCACGTATACTTGCGTGTGCGTTTGGAGAGCAACAGTGTTCTTGTCCCCCGACCTCAGCAGGACTATACGACAGCCACTATTCCTATAGACATTGAATCCACCATGCATACTCTTGGGATCACTCCTCCGGATGCAAATTGGTACATGGACATCGGTGCCACTTCTCACATGACATCCACGCAAGGTAACCTCACATCTTATTTTAATAAGATCAATAAACGTGGTAAACTTGTTGGTAATGGTCAATCAATTCCAATTCATGGCTATGATCACACGACTTTGTCTTCTCCGTGTCCTCTCTTGCACTTAAACAATGTCCTTCATGCCTATCACCTAGTTAAAAATTTATTGTCCGTCCGTAAATTTACCACTGATAACTCTGTCTCTGTTAATTTTGATTCCTTAGATTTTTTATGAAGGATTTTCAGAAGAAGAGGCTGGTAATGAGGTGTAACAGTTAGGGAGAGCTTTATCCAATCACCAATTCAGTCACTTCATCATCTACTTTTGCTGCTTTGGCACCATATCTTTGACATGTTCGTTTGGGTCACCCAGGAGCACCTGTGTTGATTATCCTTAGGAAGAATAAATTGATTGATTGTAATCCAAGTAGAGATGTTCGTATTTGTCACTCTTGTCCTCTTGGAAAACATGTTAAGTTTCCATTTTATGCTTCGAATTCTAGCTCTCTTATGCCATTTGATATTATACATAGAGATCTTTGGACATCACCCGTTTTGAATTCCTCAGGTCATCGATATTATGTCTTGTTTATGAATAATTATTCTAAATTCTTGTGGACGTTTCCTTTATCACACAAATCACAAACCTTTTCCATATTTTTAACTTTCAAGACATTTATTCGAACTCACTTTGAGAGGGACATCAAGAATATTCAATATGATAATGACAAGAAATTTGATAATAGCCCCTTTTGGGACTCCTGTAGAGCCAATGGCCTGTCGTTTCGATTGTCATGTCCTCACACATCTCCTCAAAATGGAAAAGCCAAAAGACAAATCCGTATGATTAATAACATTGTTCACACCTTATTGGCCCATTCTTTCCTTTCTCCTTACTTTTGGCATCATGCTTTGCAAATGACAATTTATCTTCTCAATATTCTTCCTCATAAACTGGTAAACTATCAATCCCCTGTTCGCATTCTTTATCGGAAGAATCCCTTTCATTTCCATCTTCATGTATTTTAGTGTTTATGTTATCCTCTTATTCCCTCCACACTCATAACAAACTTCAACTCCGGTCAACTCCGTGTTTTTTTTGGGATATCTGTCACAACATCGTGGGTATAAATATTTTGATTTATCATCTCAAAAAATTATCATTAGTCATCACGTAATATTTGATGAGCCGCAATTTTCTTTTTTCAAGTTACATACTCCTCAAAATCACACATACCAATTTTTAAACGATGGACTATCTCTCTATGTGGTTCGTCATCTCACTACCTCCACAAATCCATCGGATCACCATCTTTCTCCCGCACCGCTGCACATCCGCTGTGCCCAGTCAGCAGATCTGCCCCCTCACCTGGGCAGATCGCTCCTTCGCTGCCTACTGGGTCGGCCCCAACATCTTCTTCCGCTCTCCCACCTAACTCTCCTCCTCCACCCACTCCCATCTCTCCTTCTAGTCTACCCACCAATCTTGTTACTAAGAGTCAGCATGGGATTTATAAGTCTAAAAGGTCCTTCAACCTTCTTACATTCGTCTCGAAGTCCCCTTTACCCTGTAACCCTGTGTCTGCTCTTCGTGACCCTAATTAAAAATTAGCTATGGATGATGAATATAATGCTATTATTCAAAATAAGACGTGGTAATTGGTGTCCCATCCTCCAAATGTTAATATTATTCGGTGTATGTGGATTTTTGCTCATAAAGAAAAATCTGATGGTTCGTTTAGTGACATAAAGCTCGTCTTGTAGGTGATGATAAAATCCAACAGATTGGCGTGGATTGTGGTGAGACATTTAATCCAGTTGTCAAACCGGCGACTATTCATACGGTTCTTAGTTTGGCTCTCTCCAAGGCATGGCCGATTCATCAACTTGACGTCAAAAATGCTTTCTTACATGACAAACTTATAGAGACTGTTTACATGTATCAACCTTTGGGATATCGGGATCCTGATAGACCTAATCATATATGTTTGCTAAAGAAATCTCTTTATAGGCTAAAACAAGCTCTACGGGTTTGGTATAAGCAATTTGCTGATTATGTCCGTACCCTTGGGTTTTCTCACAGTAAGACCGATCATTCCTTGTTTGTTTATCATCAAGGTACTTTTATGGCTTATCTTTTATTGTATGTCGATGATATTATTTTAACTGCTTCCTCTGATGTGCTCCGTCGGCCTATCATATCGCTTCTTAGCTCCAAATTTGCTATGAAGGATTTGGGCCAGTTAAGTTATTTTTTAGGCATTGCTGTCACTCATCATACAAGTGGTTTATTTTTATCTCAAAGGAAGTATGCGGCCGAGATCATTGACCGAGTTGGCATGCCATCATGTAAGTCATCTCCTACTCCGGTTTCTCCAAAATCGAAGCTTGGGGCTACTATGAGCATACTATTTTGAGGACCCATCTCTTTATCGGAGTCTTGCAGGGGCACTGCAATACCTCATATTCACGAGACCGGATATTACTTATGATATGCAACAGGTATGTTTATTCATGCATGACCCACATGATGAGCACATGCACGCTCTCAAGCGCATCGTGCGCTACCTACAAGGTACTTTGGATTATGGTCTTCACCTTTATCCCTCTTCCACAACCATTCTTGTCTCATACACGACATTCGACTTCGGATTATTGTGTTTGTATGGGTGATAACTTGATCTCATGGTCCGCCAAACGTCAAGCTACTTTGTCCCGTTTGAGTGCAGAGGTAGAATACCGAGGGGTTGTCAATATGGTTTCTGAGTCATGTTGGTTGCGAAACTTGCTTTTGGAACTTCATTGTCCTATTCCGCGGGCTACTTTGGTTTATATTGATAATGTTAGTGCTATTTATCAGGCTGGTAATCCTGTTCAGCATCAACGCACTAAGCACATTGAGATGAATATACATTTTGTACGGAAAAAGGTGGCTCGTGGCCAGGTTCGAGTGTTACATGTCCCCTCTCGTTATCAGATTGCAGATATCTTCACCAAAGGCCTTCCGTTGGTGTTATTTGAGGATTTTTGGGACAGTCTTAACATTCGGCGACCTCCCGCTTCGACTGCGGGGGTGTGTTAGAATATATAAAAATATATTCTGACAGATTGTATATATTTAGTTCGTAATATAGAGATATTTAGTTTATCTAGTTCCTAATATAGAGATATTTAGTTTTCTTAATTATATCCTAATTATACTCTTGTATTTGTGTATATAAACTATTGTGGTTAATGAAATAAATCAAGGGATTAATCTCTTTCATAAATATTTACCCATAAGTGTTTCTAAGTTACCCTATCAGATACGAATTCACCGTTATAGTTATTAGTTCAGTGGAATTCAGTAATTTTAGTTCAAATTAATGTATCAATTTTGAGTTTAAAAATATCACCTAATATGTATAAATAATCATTCAGAACCCAGTGAACATTGTGATCCAAAACTCATAACCTAAAAATTCTAAATCCGTCTTTGAGCCTCATATTTTTATCATCTAACACATGGTTTTATTTTCTTTCCCACAATATAACGCCTAGCTAGGATAATCATGTAATATGTTGTGTTTGATTAACCAAGTTTACGTTTAATTGGTCCTTTAAAGTATTAATTATCAGAATGTTCAACACCAAATCAAGGAAAAAATGAAAACTTGAAGTACTTTTCTTTATCCCCTATCATATTTTCACATATGAGTTAATTAATCAATTTTTGCCAAATCTTATTAATTCTTAAAATTGTTAGTCAAAAGATAAAAAAAAAAGAGTAAAAGAGTGAAGAGGAAAAAAGAGGATATGGGCTTGTAAAAGCAGACACTTTGACCGACATGAGTTGTGGTGCAGTGGTGGTACTGCTTTATCTTTAACCAGATGTCTTGGGTTAGAGCCCTAGGAATGAAGAAAATTCCGTTGAAAGCGCCGCCTCCGAATAAATCCTCTAATGCACGATTTGAATTTAATCGGGACTCCAAGCACTCCGAACACTCATGGATGGAAGGAAAAGAAAAAAGCAGACACTGATTGTTTTTAAAGACTTTGTGCCATGCAAGACGAACAAAAGATGACAAATTAGGTTAGTGCAAACAAGTTTGACCCTATATCCATGACAGCATGCATGTTCTCTTTGAGATCACTCCCAAAAAAAAATTCAAAATTTGAATCAAAACACGCCAGTCATCATATATTCAGGTGCTCAATTGAAATAAATAGTAATTTGAGCATCGAAATGAAATTTATTGACAAATTTGAATCTTTTTCTTAAATTTAAGTTATATACATTGTAAGTATTCCAATTTTTTATCCAATAGTTTACTCTATAGATATCTACAGATGAACTTTTTAAAAATGTGAGATTTATAATTTTATAAATAAGACATGTAACTTATTATAACAAATAAAAATGACAAAATGATATAAAAATTATTTACATTGATGCCTTGACGGTGTCCATAAATTAAACTCTTTTTTAATAGAAAAATGGGTCCATGTTAATTACGCGTTTGAGGGGAATTATAATTAATTAATTATATTACTGTAAGTACCGTTGGACAGATGGAGCGGTGCTCGAGGCTATATCAATTTTCATAATCTTGTTGATTACACATTAAGCAAATCATCATTAACAAGAACCATGAAAAAAAAAGTGAAAAATATTGGAAAAAGTGTGTTATCCCATTTCACCTATATATATACACACATCATGCTTTTAATTTATTTAATTATATCTTTAACATATTTTTTACGTGCAAACTTAATTAATTTCTCTGATACACTTCAAATAATTTTTGGGAAAAATTTGAAAAAAGCTTGGGAACTGGTATTTGGCCATATGATTTGTCATTACTTGGCAAATATATTTGGCAAACATCCAAAGTTCCCAAGTTTGGGAAGTTTTAAAAATTTAAAAATCACCCCAAACTTTTGTATTTTATAAATACACCAATCATTTATTAATTCTAACAAATATTTATTTACCAACTTACTCCATTAACGTGGTCAACCAACACCATTAAATAACATCCCTATCTACCTCCTCCGAAAAAGAATAGTTTGAGTGATAAGATTAAGAAAAAAAGAACAATTTATTTTTAATGCGGTTAATATATTGTTCTTGTATATATTGTTATTTTATTGTTATTGATTGTTATCAATTATGTTATAATTTTTTTTTTCACGAAACATGTTCATTATAAAATTATAATACAAACTTATGGATATTTTAAATAATTTTTAGAAGTTACGAAAATAAAATAATATTTTTGAAACAATCAATTATTCTTCGGAAATTTGGGATTTAAAATTATTACTCTATTAGCTAGTAGGTGACATAGTTCAAATCATTTCTTGCCATGTGCACAACTATGATTTATGTTTAAATGTCTTTTTACTTACCCTTTTCAAATGTTATTTCTGTTTTTGTTTGATGCTTTTTTTAAGATTATACCGACAATGATAATTATAAAAAAAATGATTTGAACTGCCTTTTTTGTTCTTTTAGTACATTGATAAGATCTTAGTAATAATGATATAAGTTGTTAGGTATGATATAATTGGTTTTAGTTGTGTCTTTTAGAGTGAGTCAGTTCCCTTATTTTTGGGAGCAAGTGAAATGTGGATTTGTTGAAGTTTAGCTGGAATATAGGCATTATATATGCAAGTGTTATGTGAAAGAGGGTTCTTGAACCGATAATCATCTTTTAGCTAATCTAACTTCCTATGTTTCCTCATAATCAACAAGGAATAGTATATAAATATCGGCATATTATTCGTTGATCTACTTCTTTTTTTTGAGAATTTTCTTTAAAAGAAATCTCGTGGAAATAGCATGGAACAATGTTAAATTATATTTATGGAGATTTTGTAACTATTTCAAAAATGAAATTTTCGACACAATTTGAGATTTCTTTTTTAGAAAAACGTAACAATTATTAATTCATGATTTAGCGTGCACAAAACGAAAATCACAGATATATAATCATTGATCAATGGATACCGCCTCTCTCAATTCCTTTCAAAAAGATCTTTAAAAAAATATCTAAGTAACAACAAAATTGTCAGATGTAAGAAAAATCGACTACATATTAATAATTAGTGTTCAACTATTATTGGGGTTCGAAACTTATTAGTTTGAAAATCGAATTTCTGCAAATAAGCTATGTTTCAAGTGGATGTTGTTGCGAAAAATCAATTACAAATTGAGAATCCTAAATCTGAATTTTTGAGTGATTTAGTGTAGTTTTTGAGGTGTTATTGGATAGATATGATGCTTGGATTCAAGGAAGAAGACGAAGTCAATTTTTATATAATAGTCTATAAAATTGTATATTATTGTATATGGACAAATAAATACTTCTTATAATTTTGTATAATATCGTATATCGAATATATAATATTGTATATCAAGTTTTTAAACACTTTTGTATAAAATATATGAAAGTTTTATGTATTATTATATATCGGATTGAGTTTTGGGCTAAAGATTTATATTGTAATTTAAGCTATATTTTTGCAATGTAAGTTCGATAATTATATTTTTTCCTTAAATTTTCCCTAAAAAAATCATTTTAATGTAATAGTCAAAGTAAATGACTATTTGGACTTTTTTAATAAACAAAATGCCCATATCTTCTCTTGGAAATAAAATAAAAACTCTTCAGAAGACAGATTTACACAATCCAAAAACTTTAGGGGTATAAATGTCGTTGGACTAATTAAAAATTAGGGCTTGAAACACAAAATCAATAATTCATCGCTGGCGGGAAGATTCTCAGGAAAATGTCATTCATCGAAGAATTTCAAGCCAGTAAGTTTCAATTTTTATTTTTATTTTGGATTTTTTAATAATTTTTATCTGTTCCAATTACTGTTTTATAGATTCAATTTTGGTTTCAAATTCAAAAGCCTAAATTTGAGAAAAGATTTCACTACTATTTTAAGGATGTTGTGGCAAAATAGTTGTCATGTTTTGCTTGCGATGAAAATTGGGATGTTTTGTTAATAGGAACAAAAACGAAGTGTTTATAGCCATAATTATATAAACAAGAATACTCATCCAATTCGGAATACGAGAATTTCCACATCTAGTGGTGCTATCTGAAGAATTAAATGAATAGCCAATGAGAATTTACGTGTAGCTTATGGTTTTTGATCAATTTGATTATTTTTTTGGAGCTAAATTGGATTAGATTAAGTCAATATTGATGATTAAGTGAAATGATTATTGTTTAGTGGTACCCACTTCATGACAGAACCCATTAGCGATAATATGCATGCCTTACTGTTCTGGTCCCTGAATTGAAGCGCTGCCTAAGCAATGCGAAATACTCGAGCATGATTTTAAGTATTGTCTGTGCAAGAGTGATGTGTGATTAATTATAGAGGAATTAGCTCCTTTGTGCAATTATGCTTTGATTTCTAACAAGTTGCTACATTGTTGACATTGTCTCAGATATCGAAGCTCTTCCAAACCATTTGCGGAGGAAGTATGCGTTGCTGCGTGATTTAGATAAAAGTCTGCAAGGTATTACTTATAGTGCAAATTTTATATATTATTGGACTATTAATGTTTTCTTATGCAAGTTAGTTGCTTTCTAAATTTCCATTGCGATGTGCTTAGTTAAGTACACTTGTACAATGTTGAGTCGACTGATAATTTTCTGAATCTGGAAATGTTATGCATTTTGAGTGGAATAAGGAGCTGTCTTTGTCACATGCTGACATGAAGCTTAATCTTCATGGAGTCCCCTTGCATTATATCTAATGAAATGTCTGCTAATGCAATTACCTAGTGTAGTAGAAGATTCACTGGCATATCCTCGTTAAATTGCAGAACAAAACAGTAATGCTTTGAGATTTTGATTGCCACTGCCCCTTTGTTCTTTTTTAGAATGCAAAAAACGATATTTATAAATATACTCCTGATTGGAGAAGGGAAAATAGGGTAATTTTGTAAGATTCTCAATAGCATTTAGCATTGCTGTTTTAGTAGCTCGACACAAGCACAGCAGGTTTAATGGTGTATGCTGTTTCTTCATTGCTTAGTGTGTGGCATTATTACCAAATAAGTGCTTTTATTTTCTGAGCAGGAGTCCAGATACAAAATGAACAACGTTGTGAGAAAGAAATAGAGGATATGATACAGCGTATTAAGGCTGGTAATGTGACACCAGACTCTTCACTAATCAAATTCTCTGACGAGGCATTGGATGAGCAAAAGCATGCAATCAGAATTGCTGATGAGAAAGTTGCATTAGCTGCTCAGGCATATGATCTGGTAGGGATTTTGGGAACTGCATCTTCTTTCTACATCAAGCAAAATGTTTCGTTCAATATTCACAGTTCAATCTATTCTAGGAGCATTTGCTTTAAGCTTAATTGTTCATTCTCCTATTTTTAGCTTCCTTTGTAAGTTGGATGAGGACTATCCTGGTGAAGTTAGTCTTATAAACTTGATGCTTGAACGGGATAGAATGTAGAAATGTTTATGAGTTAATCTTTGAAAAAAATTGTTAATGCTTGACCTGTAGAAGAAAGTATTTGTCTAAATTCCCTTGTTCCTGAATTACAAAAGAGAAACATTTCGGCATTACCTAGAGAGTCGTTTTGAATAACGATTATTACCAAGTCCCTGTTTGACTATATGGTGGATGAGAAAATCTTCATTTTGACATTTCAAGGACACAAAAATGATCATAATTGTGAATTGTGATCATAAAATCATGTCCCAAGAAAGTTGAATAAATTCCTAGGGCCACTATCTAAGGAGCTTCTGTTAGATTTTTATTTGAGCAACCCAAACATGAACTTAGTTTAGGTTGCTGAATCCCTTATAAGACTAATTTTTAGATGTTAACTTCCTTGAAAATTTGCTCCAAGATGCACTAAGACAAGATTTGGCAGGTGTTAGCTGAATGAATATCCTGCGTAAATACAAACTGATAAAATGAAAAGGAGTCAATGACTGGTTGTACACATATTGTTTCTCTGGTATACACTATTGTTTTTATTCTTTTTTCAGATGAAGTGATCATTGTGTGGTTTGAAATTGAGGTTTGGTAAGAGTAGTAGGTTTTGTTTATTATTGCATCATTAATCAACTCTTTATGGCAATCAGTGAGAAAATTCTTGCAACAGGTAGATGCTCATATTCAGCAGCTCGATCAGTACTTGAAAAAGTCTGACGAAGATCTCCGAAGAGGTATGTCTGTATCAGTTTCCTCATCTTTTCACCAAGAACAATGGCCAAACTTACTCATTCTCTGACTGTAGAACAATTTTCTCTTTATGGATTCCCTTTTATGCAGAAATGGATACTGCTGTTGTTACTGGAGCTCCTGCTACTGCTGTAGAAAATAATGTCAAATCTGGAAGGTCTGGTGAGGGCAAGGGAGGGCGTAAGAAGTAAGTGCTATATCTTTTTCCTGAATATAAAGCCGTCATAGTAATCACTGAATGTTCTTTTCTTAGGAAACTTGCTATATCGGTATATCCGCAACTTTCCTTATTTGCTTCAGCTTAAAATTTTTCTTACAAGGAGCTTTTAGTTATGTTATTCACCAACCAATTCTAGACAAGTTCCATTTTTTTTAATTTTCATATGGTATCAGAGCCTCTATGTCATCAGTAAAGACCAATGTAACACCGCCCTACTGATGGCCTGTTTATGATGTCTACTTTGCCAAAGCTTCTTCTTCTTTTCATAAGTTCGATATTCTTGTTCTTTTCCCTGATGACTATTATGCGTCTTTTTTGGTGATCATTTTGGTGGCACCCAAAGGTGGGGGCGGATCCAAGATTGAAATTTATGGGTTCTTATGATGACTTCTAGCTAATATACGATAATACTAGTTCACAATAAAAAAATATAAATAGTTAGGGAATATTTTAATACATTTATAGGATTTCAGCAAAAGCTATTGGATTCTCGGGAACCTGCACCAAACATGTTGTATCCGCCCCTGGTGGCACCGTCTCGTAGACCACTATTCTATCCATTCCTCCAAACTCCTTTTCATATTTTAATAATTGTGTAAGTGTATGAGTATTGAGTTCCTCCTTTAAAGATTGAATTTCTGCTCATTGTCTTAGAGATCTTCTTCTCTTCCTTCTTTCATGGTACTAGAGTTTGTGCACTGAAGTCCTCATTTGAGTTTTGATTTTCAATTGTGCCGAGAGTTTTCGTCTCTTCTTTTTTCCTGTTATTAGATTTTAGATATTGATCTCCCTTGAACATTGAATTTTTCACCATTGTTTGATCACTTTTCCAGTTACTCTTCAGCGGCCGATTCAAGCTAAGCTGATGATGTCTTGGATATTTGTGTCATCATACCTCTTTCATTAATGGGAATACATTTCTTTTCGGTGTATGCTGCAAGAAGCATCTTTTGGTGTGCATTACCAATGACTTTTTGGAGAAACGAATATACTTGACTTGATTTTCCCGTTTTGATTGCTTGTGGTATACTTGTGTCATAAAGTCAAGTCAACAGTAATTTCGTCTGCTATACTTGAATTGATTTTCCCATTTTGATTTGCTTTATCACCTTGGGTTTGACAGGGCATGTTGAAATTCAAGAGACTATTGCACTTATATTTAGATATATCTATTAAAGGAATGAAATATTCTAAATGGTAATGATATAAGTAGGAGTTTTCGGTATTTAGGAAAGTTGTCTCCATGTAAACTTCCTTATTTAGGAAACTTACCTTAGTTTATACTTTCCTCGTTTGCCTAGTTTTTTTTCTTTCATGTAATCTATAAGTAAGGAACCCTCAGTTTTTTTTATTAGGTAAATAATTTTATTTTTGATAAAATAGGTAAATAATTTTATTAACGATGGTAAAATCTCTCGTGTACTAGAAGTATACCAAAAAGTAGAGAATCTACAACATAATATGAAATTCAAGAGACTTGCACTTATATTTAGATATATGTATTAAAGGTTTGAAATGTTCTAAATGGTAATGATATAATTAGGAGTTTTGGGTATTTAGGAAAGTTGCCTCAATGTTTACTTCCTTATTTGGGAACTTACCTTAGTTTATACTTTCCTCATTTGCCCAGTTTTGTGTTTTATTTCATGTAATCTAAACTCGTGTAAGAAACCCTCAATTTTTTTATTTGGTAAATAATTTTATTAACAATGGTAAAATGTCTCATGTACTAGAAGTATACCAAAAAGTAGAGAATCTACAACATAATATGAAATTCAAGAGACTATTGCACTTATATTTTGATATATCTATTAAAGGTATGAAATGTTCTAAATGGTAATGATATAATTAGGAGTTTTGGGTATTTGGAAAGTTGCCTCAATGTAAACTTCCTTATTTAGGATACTTACTTTAGTTTATACTTTCCTCGTTTGCCTCAATTTTCTTATTAGGTAAATAATTTTATTAACAATGGTAAAATCTCTCATGTACTAGAAGTATACCAAAAAGTGGAGAATTTACAACGTAATATGAAATTCCAGAAACTATTGCACTTATATTTAGATATATCTATTAAAGGTATGAAATGTTCTAAATGGTAATGATATAATTAGGTGTTTTGGGTATTTAGGAAAGTTGCGTCAATGTAAACTTCCTTATTTAGGAAACATACCTTAGTTTATACTTTCCTTGTTTGCCTAATTTTTTTAATTTCATGTAATCTAAAGCTCTTATGTAAGGAACCCTCAGTTTTTTTTATTAGGTAAATAATTTTATATACAATGGTAAAATCTCTCGTGTAATAGAAGTATACCAAAAGTAGAGAATCTACAACATAATATGACTTTCTAAGTACGACAACCAATCATTTATACAAGCTGGAACTTCATAGGTGCATCAAAAAGATACTAGAAATGAGAGGCTATTGCTCAAACATTGCATAGCTATTCTCTATCCATCCAAAGTTCTCCTACTTCTTTCCTTCCACAGGCCCACACGCAGTGGCAAATTTACCATATAAAATATGGTTCACGTGAACTTGTGGTCACCCGACTAAACTAGATATATTATGTGTATAATTTGTTGAATATATCTAGTAGTATCTGAAGGAACCATTGGTCAAAAGAGGTTGAATGGTTCACTGGCTTGAGCTCTAGTCTGAGTGAATCCCATTTGATGGCCGAGGGATCGAATCCGCTTGATTTCATTTTCGTCTTAGTTTTTTTCCTTTTTTATTTCTAAAGCTGCAAAGCAGCGCTCCTTTTTTTACTTTTAAACCTCTTTCTCTCTTCTTTAGCAGCTGTCCTTTTTTCCATTTAAACCCTCTTTCTCTCTTCTAACAACATCGATAGCAGCCCCAGCCCACAAAACTTATTTCCTTCTTTTCCTTTCTTTATTCTAAAGAAAAAGCTCTTGTTTCCGTAGCTTGGAACACTTTGAGGTTTCTCCATCCCAAAAATTATATTGTTATATATTATAGTATCACTGTCTAATCCCAATTTATCGCAAAACTAAAACCCCAATCTAATTGGTATTGCCTTTTTATCGCTCTAAGACCTTAATGCTAAATCACCATCGCATAGGCCAAATTGGCATCTCATTCTTTCCTTTCCGTTCATGATTCCTCTTCTTGGGAAGCAAACTAGCTAAACCAAAATGCACGGGGCTTTGATTTTGGGTTTTCTTAAAAAAATTGTATTGCTTACAAGTTACATCTAAGAAATATGAAGATTATCTCTAAAAATTATAATTTTTGATAAATGATCTACGATAACTTTGTTTCTTTAAAATTATTAGTTTGCTATTGCGATGGCAAAAACAAAATTGGATCAAACTTGATCTCTTGTTTATTTACTTGTGAAGCTGACATTAATTTTACTTATTGCTACCGCAAGCGTGGAAAGACCATTCTCCTCCATGAAGCTCATAAAAACTTATCTACATAATAGCATTGGTGAAGAATTTTTGATTGGTTGTTTAGTTTGTAAGATAGAGCGTAAGGTATTTGCAACGGTAAGTAATGATGTTGTTATGGATCGCTTTCAAAGTATGAGGGTGTAGACTGTGGAGGTTATGTATTAGGGTAGATGGTTAGTAGATAGTGTAGTGTTGTCTTGCTTAGGGTGGTTGGTGTTTGCCATTGTACTAGTTATTGTAGTTCTTGTTTTTTATATTTATCATTGTTTGTTTTTCAATAATCTATCCTAATATGTTATTTTTTGTGTTTCGATTATCGCACTATTTTGTTGTTGTTTTTGCTCCCTTTTGGTAGACTTTGCATTGTTTACTTGTTACTTGCTATATTTTCTTCACTATCTCCTTCTTCTTTGTACCTGGAATTGTTGCACTTGAACCGAGGATCTTTCGAAAACAGACTCTCTACCTCCATGAGGTAGTGGTAAAGTCTACGTACATTCTACCCTCCCCAAACCCCACTTGTGGGATTTCTCTGGGTATGATGTTGTTGTTTCAAAGTATGAAATTTCGTTGAGTACAATTGTAAACTGATGATGTTTTTTGTGATAATAGAATTATCTTTTGCTCGCCAAGTTGTTGTCACTATAAAATTTTATATCTTATCTTAAAAGCAATGGTGCACCCATCTTCTCAAAATCCTGGCTTAGGCTCTACCCACATGGATGCTAATGGGGAAATATCCCAGACTCTTCTCCTTCTCCTTCTAAACTTTTAGCCAGAGAGCACCTCCTTCCTGTGCCTTGCATAGCCCATGGCAGTCCAAACCATCTCAAAATATCACACCACAAACGAGTTGCCACCAGATAACGTAGGAAGTGCTGGTGACATCTTCACGTGAACATTTGCACACGAAGCCAATATTGCTCCCTTGCTTCCAGGAGAGTAAGAATGCAAACCTTTTTTGGTACAGTGGGAATTCAAACTTAATACATGCGAAAAATCCAATTTCTCCCTTACAAAGAGCTTAAAATAATATTTCACTGAAAACGATCTTTCTCTTCCCACCCCATCTCCATGAGCTTTGACAATCATGTGATGTACTTTGCTTGTGAAACATTTTGACTTGATCTTGGAATTCAACTACTTGTCAGTCCTTTAGGTTCTTCCTGACCCTTACATCCCCATGAACTTCTTCCTCTCATAACTTTCAGATCTTGTACTCTCATCTCCTTCTGCTTGAGATTTGCACATGTTCGGGGATGTGAGTCCCAACACCAGTTGCTACACCACTTGTGATTCCAAAGCTGGTTTTCTTTCATCCCTTACTCTGAAGGTTATGTTGCCGATTAAATTTTTCCTTCCTTTCATAATATCCAACATCCACATTCAATAGGAAGTGTGATTTTTTTAAGACCCCCCATTCCTTTCTCCATTTCTTTGGGGATGTGTTGTCCTCTCAGCTGATTACGTGAAAAATATGCTACTTATAGAGATTCAAGAGAAATGCTCGTTTCTTTTTTATTCTCTTTTTTCACAATTAGCAAAAATATTTACGTAGATAATGAGGTATATCATGTTATTTTGCCTTGTACTTTTGCCTCCAAATATTTTATCCTAGGTTACTATTCATTTTTCGGAAATGTAGTTGTTTTGTAATATCTAACCAAACATTTTATCCTTTTTCCTTGTGACCCGCAAAAAGTTTCTTTGTAGTCTCTCAAACTTTCTAGTAACTGCAGCCAATGCATACATGAGGGGACATGTAATAAGTAGCGATAATTGACAATGTGCTCTTAATTCGTAGTTATTTCCCTCCTTTTGAGCTTTAATAAATACATCTTTTGCAAACCAGAGAATCCCCTCTCAAATCTCACTACAGCCGGATCGCAAACTGCTTTGTCTTGTGTGTTGCACCAAAGACATACCTAGTTTTTTTTTTTTAATCTACTGGGTTTCTACAAAGTGTGATAATTAGTTGGAAAAGCAGTATTCACATTGTAACAGAAGTCATTTCAGGTCTTCTACTGCAGAAAAATGCATGAGTTTGGAAAGAAGTGGTTTCCCGTGGCCACTTAACCAACTTAATTCACTCTTGGTGTTAGTTTTCCAAGTTCCAACGTTTTTTTGGCCATTTGTCAGTTTCTGTCGCCAAGGGAAGCTACTCGTGGGATTTGTTGTTGTCTGTCAGTTTCTGTGGCATGAATGATAAACTCTTGTGTGAATGTATATATCTGTCCTTGTGTAGTATAGATTAAACTTGTGTTGAAGGGAATAATTTGTTCTGCAGAACACGTCTTGCTACAGCAGCTGCAGCTACAGCCACTGCAGCAACACCAAGTGGAATGGATTTGGATCTGCCTGTTGATCCAAACGAACCAACATACTGTTTCTGCAATCAAGTCAGCTATGGTGAAATGGTTGCTTGCGACAATCCTAATGTACGTACTCAGCTAAGTTTCACCAATCATCTCCTTAAACTTTATTAGATTGAACATTTGCTAAAATTGATTATGCCCTTCCAACAGTGCAAAATTGAGTGGTTCCACTACGGCTGCGTTGGCCTCAAAGAACAGCCCAAGGGGAAGTGGTTTTGCTCGGATTGTGCAGGAACGCAAAAGAAGCGTAAAGGAAAATGATAGTAGCAGCAGAAAAATTGCCTAGTATACTGATTTTTGGCGTTTTTTTTGCAATGGAATAAATTTATGTAGATACTGTGCTACTGTAATTTTGTTATGTCTTAGCCGTTTTATTGACAATGCTTATGTATGTCTATTGTTCGACTCTTCTGGTAAAAGCTTTTCGGAGTACATTACTCAAATGGTCATTCAACTATTTAAAATTACTTAGTCAAGTCATCTCTCTTTTGTTTGTAACAGAAAAATCACTTACCAGAACAAAGGAGAGGGATATGGAAAAAATAACTTCGACTTTCCTCACCTTATCACCTGTTATCATGTCGAACAAAGGAGAAGGATATGGAAAGAATGAAGTAATGAAAGAGGAAGTCATTGCTAGTAGTAATGACTTGTCATGATTCATTGATTCATATAAAATTCATGTCCTAATTGGGTATTCACTTCTACTTGTAGCAGTGAATCTTGTTAAGACCGCGTCTTCCTTCAAGAGCGGGGATAAGGAATACTTGTTTACACCCGTCTACAAAATGAGGCTAGTGTTCTGCCTTGATTGGTTCCACGTCTAGGTAAAGAACAAAAACCTAAGTTCTTTTGTTAAAGAAAAAAAACTAATTAATAATTCAATACATTGAGAAATTCACGACTCAACAAAAAATCACTCTTATTTATTACTATGAACTATTACATATTAGAACAAATAAACTAGGCAAATTTTTTTCTTATTTTTGTATTGTAAAATCTCTTCTTCAGCCTTCTTTATTATATTTTTGATATTCGAAAAGATGGTAAAATAATTAATTTTACTGCTTTCTCCAAATTATTTGAAAATAAAAACGTTAATCCATCGGTGACCCCCTAAAGTTGGCACCAATTTTCACTTAGACACCTTAACTAGGTTTTGTTCATTTTAGACACCTCAAGTAAGGTTTCGATGTATCGTTTTGACATTTTTTTGACAATCACCCAAATATATAAAGTGTGTGTAATGCACTCGCCGATGAAGTGTCAAAGTGGCGAATTAAACGAAGACATGTGACATATACATATCAAAAATAATTCTCAAATAATAACTTTTAAGTAGAAAAAAATGGTCAATAACTTGATGACATGTGATATTTTTGAAAAAAAATTAACAATTTCTATTAACCTACCCACCCTCCCAGTCGTCTCTCCAGCCCCACCCACCCCTCCCGTCACCTTCTCCAACCCCACCCACCCCATCCCCACCCCATCAGATCTTCATCTCCACCTCCACCCACCCCAACCCTACCCATATTATCTTCAGAAACACTTTAATTTTTTTTAGCTATTTTGAAAATTTTAGTTTATAAAAGCACAACTTTTTCTTCTTTACTTCTAAAAATTATTTATTAATAAATAGTGGAAGAAAAAAAAATCAATTCTCGTATATGCAAAGGAATTAGAATATGTGAACAATGATTTATAGATCTATAAGTTAATGAATCTACTAAAAAAATTTATTACATGAAGATGGCTTTAAAATGATTTGGAGAATTTTAAAAATCTTTGTCGATATTTTTTAAATTATTTCGAGGAGGAAAAATGCAACAAAACAAGAAAAGGCATTTAAGCTTGAGGAAATCTCGTGGCATTCGAATTCATTTTATATTTGGCATCATCAAATCTATTTCACCATGGATGAAAAATGGTAGCTAGAAAATGGAAAAGATGAAGAACAAGAAAAAAAATTAAAAAAATATTTTTTTCAAAAAGAAAACTCTCTTCACGCGCTCAAAATGGATGCAGCATACGCAATGTGACAAGTCAGCGCAAAGTGTCAAAATGACACATCGAGACCTTACTTGAAGTGTCTAAAATGAACAAAGCCTAATTAATGTGTCTAAGTAAAAGTTGGTGCCAACTTTAGGAGGCCACCGAAGGAACCAGCCCTGCCTCTTCAAGAAAGCTTTGCTTGGTAGGCGCTGCCTACTCACTCGGACAATGCTCATGTTGCCCAACACAACAAAAGGGGCTTTACTTTCTGGAACTTCTTTCACTCGTTGAAAACTCTGCCAATAAACTATTATCTTTCATCAATCAACATATTTATAACCTACATTTTGACCATCAGCCAAATAAAAACCATCTTCCCTCACAGTCCATTGACAAACAGTTGCACGAGTCGTGATATTTGAATCCTTCACACACGAATCAAGATCATTGAATACCTCAAAAGCTTTAACCTTAGAATTCCACCAAAAATGACAAAAGAACATAGTTTTCAACAACATACTAGCATGAAATGACCAGTTGATACCCTATATCATATTTTTTGATGCACAATGAATCCTTAGTGTAGGGGAATTATTTGGAAGGGCATTCCATACATAAACATGAAATTTTGGCCCATCACAAACCAAAAAAAAAGAAGATGTATAGCAAGAAAATAGCTTCGATTTGTGAATAATCCATACCAAAAAAAAAAATGTTCAAATTTTCTTGTGTTTGGCTTTAACTTCTATATAGAGGGTAGACGACTTTTATACTGTCAAATCGCTTAAAATACTTCTATGTGTATCTGTAAACACTTTTTACATTATATGTAAGTTATATCCATAAAGACCTTCAAATGCCAAATATGGCAATAGAATGGATATATATATGGGGATACCTTAAATAAATTGCAGTAACCAAAAGAGAATATTCTAATTATACTTCAAAGGTGTGTCTGAAAATAACAAAAATAAATATAATTATATTTAAATTCTTAGAATATTCCCATATGAATAATTGATTAATACTAATAGTAGTGTGAAAAGGGTATCTTATTTAATTACATTTATCTGATTTCTAAATGTTAGGCAGTATTGTGAATGCACATTCCCTCTTAGGCATAAATCATATTTTCCAAAACTAGAAATATAGTTGAAACCTTACTACAAAGAAGGGTAATTTAGGAAAAAATAATTAATATATCTTTGGACTTTGAAAAGATCATTCATTTTGAAACATGGAAAAAATGCTAACAATTCATTTATTTTGAACCAGGAAGCATCGTTATTCTTCACCGGACTTAAAGTGTTACTCCCTCTGGTCCACTTTACTTGTCGTTCTTATTAAAAATTGATGATTCAAAATAGTTATCATTTTAGAAAACCATGATATAATTAACTACTCTCCTTATTTTAATTTGTTTGTCTTACTTCTTTTTAGTTTATTTCAAAAAAAATGTTTTTTCCTTTTTTTTGGCAACTCTTTAATTTTATTTTTTCACATGACATATTTAAAATCAAAAAATTAAAGGACATTTTAATTAATTTTTTACTATTTTATCCTAAATACTCCCACTAGTCCATGTAATGAATTGTTGAGTTATAGTACACCTCTTAAAAAATTATTTAAGGACATAAACTAAATATTGCTTTCCACTATTACCTTTTTAATTATTATTAAGGATAAATATGAAGGGAAAAAAGTATAGCGATAAAGAGGTTATTTACGATAGACCTCAGCTCAAGATAAAAGAACATTTCAAAGCATGTCAAAACAAGAAATAGCGAAAGCAAAAAACAATGATAAAAAACTATAGAAAGCATGTTAAAACACCTCGAAATAAAGACCAGAACAGTTTATATATAATTTGCTGCCAGGGGAATAAATTCATCACCGCCAAATAGTAGTTTAAACCAGAAAAGACACTAAAACAAGAGTGAGCACTGAAATGGACACACTATTGCATTAACGAACTGTAAATTTAGTTAACCAAAAAGCTGCATATTCAATAAAAGACTACAAATTTTGAACCTACAAAAACATGAATTCACAATGGTCTCTCTTGCTATGGTTACAATGAGCGCGTTTTCTCTCGTAAAGATTCATCAAAATGGGAAACAACACTAAATTTATTTTTCCTTTGTTCTAAACAATTGTATGTCAAGCAGCTGCAATTACTGTTCATGGTTTTTCCATTAGAAGTCCATGCCACCCATACCACCACCCATACCGCCACCCATTGCTGGACTTTCCTTTTCATCCTTAGGAAGCTCGACAACAACTGCTTCAGTTGTGGTCAAGAGAGATGAGACGCTGCATAGATGATAGAGCACAATGTACAAGGGATGTTACCAAGAAGAACGTGAAGTCAACGCCTATGACGAAAGAACAAGAAAATAGATAGGGGGTCATATGCTAACCTGGCAGCATCAACCAAAGCTGTCCTAATCACTTTCACTGGATCAATGATTCCTGCCTTTATCATATCTACATATTCACCCTTGGCCGCGTCATATCCAAGATCAGGGTTTTCCTGATCCAACAGTTTACCAACCACGACAGCACCCTCTACTCCAGCGTTAGAGGCTATTGTATGTACTGGTGTCTGCAAACACAAGTTCAACCACGTCATAAGTTATTCACAACACAAGATCTTTCAAAAATGGGCCTCTCATCACCACACAAGTTATACATCGAGCAAAATTACTATACTTCTACAAGCTAACTAGCAGGATTAAAAGGGAGCATAGCAAACCTTCAGAGCATTCTGAATAATTTGTACACCAATCTTCTGGTCAAAGTTGGCTGTTGTCAAATTATCCAATTCTCTTGCTGCATAAAGAAGAGCAACACCACCACCTGCAAGACAAAAAGATCAATAATCTCCGACTAATTGGCTCTTCCCATTTTGCTAGGGATTCACGGACATATATTAACCTGGAACAATTCCTTCCTCCACTGCAGCCTTTGTGGCATTCAAAGCATCAGTTACTCTATCTTTCTTTTCACCAACCTCAGCTTCACTGGCTCCTCCAATCTGAAAATCAATACACTTTCTATGATGGCATATTATAATAATGAGTCTGAACTAACAGTTGCAACTTCTTTCTACTTAGAGAAAAGTTTGAATTCTTCTTTAGAACTGAATTTACACAGGTTGCAAACAAAGGCATACCTTTAACACAGCAACACCACCTGAAATCTTAGCTAGTCTTTCCTGCAACTTCTCCTTGTCATAGTCAGATGTGCTCTGTTCAATGGTTGATCTAATCTGCCAAATACAAAGAGCACGAGTATATGCTCAATCCCATGCTGAAGTGCAGTGCTTGTACCGATATTGGTGAAAAAGTATGCAAGACCAACCTGTTCACATCGTTCCTCTATGGACTTCTTATCACCAGCACCATCAAGAACGACAGTTTCATCCTTAGAGATATTCGCCTAGGAAAAGGAATGCATGAGTAGACTAAGACAGTAAGAGACAAATAGATAGAGTCAAGTCCCCCGTAGAACTCACTAGAAAAACCAAGCATGGATCACATTACGCACAATTTTCTCACGCAATTATACATTCAAAAGAAAACATATATACTAAAGAGAAACTACTACAGCCAAATAACGCAGCAAAAATACCTTTTTACATGTCCCCAGCATCTCGAACTCCACATTTTCAATGTTCAGTCCAAGCTCTTCTGTTACAACCTACCATACAGCAGTAATAGACGCTGGTTAGGTTATCATTAAGACAAACATCAACAATCTCATACTCACAGTAGAACAGTTCTCACTTGGCCTCCAGTTAAAATAGCAAGATCTTGCAAATTAGCTTTCCTGTTTTCACCAAAGCCTGGTGCTTTGATGGCACAAACCTGTAAACATTTACAGACAATACATAATCACCAAACTGAGGACAAGTCGAACAACACACACAACAGGAAATACAGATCAGCATACCTTGATTCCAGCACGGAGTTTGTTCAAGATAAGTGTGGCAAGTGCTTCACTGTCCACATCTTCAGCCACAATTAAGAGAGGCCTTTGTCTCTGCATAGATGAAGTAAGACCGTAAGAGTAAGATAGACAGCTACATGATCAATCTCATAGACACCAAATTGAAAATCTCAGAAAGAGGATCACCTTCAGAGCCAACTCCAATGCTTTCACAACAGCATTAACGCTTGAGATCTTTTTCTCATGAATAAGAATTAGTGGGTCATCCAGTTCCTGCCAGACATCAGGAGAATAATGAGTACTAAACAAGAGAATGGTGCAAAATATGTAAAGAATGTTGGCACAGCAAGCAATCACGTGCCAGCTTAACTAAGATTAGCAAGCCAAAAACATACACATTTCTGATTCTTCTGATTTGTGATGAAGTATGGTGATATGTAACCTCTATCCAACTTCATTCCTTCAACAACTTCCAACTCATTGAACAACGTCTTCCCGTCCTGTGTGATAGTAGAAATGAGTTAGCTACACATCTTTACAGTAACAAGTCTCCCACATATTAGCCAAAGTGTACAGCAAATGGACACAAATTGGACTATGACAAGATGTTTTTCATGACTGAGCAACAAAATAATTAATCAAAATTCCACATGCTAGATTTCTAGCCCAAATTCTTCCATATATCCACTAAAATTCATCAGGTCTCATTAGTAGAACTCAGCAAAGATATCTTCTCCTTCAATTCCAGCCACATCCCAAGAGCATATTGAAATCAGAAGTTTCCTAGTTTAGGACACACATTTTAAAGCTCATATCGATAATTTAGGACCATAGTGACCGAAAGATGCATACAATCTCTGCATACATAGATAGACAATAGAATTACTTACTTGAATAGTGATGACTCCCTCCTTGCCTACTTTCTCCATAGCCTTCGCAATTAGGTCGCCAATTACTCTTTCTCCATTTGCAGAGATAGTCCCAACCTATCAAAAGTTACAATATCAAAATCTTATGGGAATAAGTGCATCCCTTGAGCAAAGAAGTTACATAGAACTCTTCAGTGCATAATTAAATCTTCTTTCCTGGGAAATCTTTTACTTCTGCCTTTTTCCCCTTCTACTAGTATTGCTTCCCTTTGAGTTCCTTTTCACTGTTTATTTTCTTTTCCTTCTCCTTTTTCTTGTGTTAGGTTGGGAAGGGTCAGGCTTATAGAAGGGGAGGCAGGAGGTTGCCTGCAAAAGAGAGAATTGTATGTGCCAAAAAAAGCACTACTTTTATGAGCAAGTTTAAAAACTGGCAAAGATACCTGTGCAATTTCCTCAGATGTGCTGATCATCCGTGCTCTGCTTTTCAGATTTGTCACAACAGAATCTACAGCCATGGTAATACCCCGTCTAAGGTCCATTGCATTCATACCAGCTGCCACTGACTTGCATCCTTCAGCAAATATTGCTCGGGTGAGGACTGTTGCACAAGTGGTACCTGAAAAACGGAAAAAAGACAGAACCACCAATTGTATTAGGCTGGAAATTCATAAATTCAGTCCAACAAAGCGACAGATACATCAAACTCCAGCAGTAGAGGCAATACTGGACTTCTAAAGACTTACCATCACCAGCAACATCATTTGTGGCATTGGCAACCTGTTTTACAAGGCTAGCACCGACATTTTGTATCTTGTCCTTGAATTCAATACTTTTTGCAACAGTGACGCCATCTTTTGTTACTTTGGGTGCACCCCAACTTTGTTCAATCACCACATTACGCCCCTAAAAAATAAGCATCTAGTATCATTTGTCACTGATGATGATGAATCTGTTACCCCCAGAAACATAGAAGACATGGTGGTAATGAATAATTCTCATCTCCTACAAATATGTCGGCAGAGAGAGTATTGCTGCCTCAGTGTTCTCCAAGCTCAAATAGCAGAAGCAAGGAGTGATAAGAAAAAAAGGCAACTATTTCACTTTTGCTTCAATGGAACGAGTTGGCCCAAAATGTTGGAGTTTGGCCAACCAGAGAGAGAAGCTTATCAACAGCTTGACATAATTTTCAGCTGGTACAACAATTTTTCTTAGTAGGGACCTAAACACAGGAGTCCCTCTAAAATGTCATTTAAGTTGCATATGCCCCTAATGAGTGTTTTCCATAACACTATAAGAAGCATGTGAACATCTGAAAATAGCAATATTTTAGTGCTTGATGGAATCTATTGACATGCCTGCATAACTGCATTCATGTTTTCAATTTCTAAAAAATTATGTGCACGTGTCCAACATTTTTGCATTTTTTGTACGCATTAAAGCATTAGATCCAACAAAAGAACAAGTCAAATGAAAGAGAACAGTCTCATCACAACCCATCAGATCAACATAATATGCAATGTAAACATGTAGGAAAATAGATGTCTATAATTTGCTAAAAACAAGATTCTTTCACCAAAATTCAGATACATAACATGAGTTTCACTACAATCTTTTGTTTTTTTTTCCATGGGTAATGAGCTTTGCTACAATCTTGAGTAACAAGTAATCCATCCAAGGGTCAAACAATTGAATTTTTGGACAACACAGAAGGACTTTACATATCTGGAAACTAGGTAACAGTATTATCAAAAGCGAAAAACGCAAAAAAGCTCTAAAGTCTATCGAGGCTTTAAGTGCAAAGCACAGATAAAGCATGGCCTTTAAAAATAAGAAAAGGCGCAAATGGAGAAAACATCCAAATAACATATATATGGACAAAGAAATTAAATTCATTTACAACAAAATAATATATGAATTGTTTGATGTGGTCTCTTCAGGAAACACTCATTCGCAAGGAAACACTCATTCGCAAGGAAAAGTTTGTCTCAGAGCCTTGATAACGACAAGAGTCTTAAGAGTATGTATGGATGACGACAATGAAGGGGCACATTAACCGAGGCGAAGTGCTCAATGTGTTTTGAGACTCGCTCAAGGGCTTTAAGAGCGCCTTTGACAACACTGCTAGGTAACAAGTTCTAAATAACCATATTTATATATACAAATATGTAATAAACTATTCCACCCCCACCCCACAACCCACATAGCAATAATGCCACATAAAATAGTGCAAACAGAGTATATTCACAAATGGGGTTGAGAATTTTTTTACCTTTGGACCCATAGTGACTTTAACAGCATCAGCAAGCTCCTCAACACCTTTAAGCATCAAACCTCTAGCTTCAACTCCAAATCTGATATCCTTTGCAGCATAGTTTCTACTCCAAGTTAACCTCTCACCAATCTGCAACAAACCCATTTCAAACAACAAGCTAAAACAAACAACAATCTGATCTGTACACAAAAAATGCATAAAAAAAAACCTCACCTGTTGGGAACTGGTTCTTGAAACTCTGTACAAACAAGAAAATGGGAATTTGTTAAAAGTAAAACTTACATTATTCTAACACACAGAAGACCAAAAAATATGAAAAAAAAATTCAAGTTACATAATATGCAAATTACCTGGCTTTAGAAGCAAGATTTGCTGCAAAACGATACATTTTGAAACTGAGAAATGCTGCTGAAAGAGAAAATGGAAAGGGGTTTTGAAGGACAGAGAGAGAAGTGAGAATGAAGGTATTTTATTTAGGGAGGAAAGTGGAAGGGTCTAGAAGATCTCAAGAAGCACCTTCTAGGGTTTTAGGGTTTTATCTCAAATTCATATAAACAATATATCATGTAAAAGTTTTATATGAATGAGGGTTTAAGGGCTTCAAAAGTTTCTAACCCAAAAAAGGGTTTTTCTTTATTTGAAGAAGAAAAGAAAACTTCATTAAGAGCCCGTTTGGATCAAATCAACTTATAAGCCTTTTTAATTTATTGTGGTATTTGCGTAATACTAATTTTAAGTCATAAAATTTTTAAAGTAAGTCAAAAATGAAAAGTTAGGATTTCTAATTATTTTTTTATAAGTGTTTAAAGTCATTTTCTTTCACCATCGAAATTACTTTTATATCCCTTATATTTAAACTAAATTCTTAAACTACCATTTTTATTCTTTTAACCCTAAAATTCACATTATTTTTCTTATTTCTTCGGCATAAGCACTTTTATCCAAACACTCAACTGCTTATTTATAAAAATAACTTTCAGCATTTCAAAGTTCTAAAAGCACTTCATACATAAAATTTACTTTTTTTAAGCTCATCCAAACGGGTTCTAAATCATATTCAAGATAATTTAAGTAAATAGTTGACAAAAAGCTGAATAATTTTTTTTTTAAAAAAAAAAGGAAAGCATAAATTACAACAACAAAGGAAAGAATTGAGATAAAAAGAGGATAAAGTATACATTATATTTGTTTAGAGGATAAAGTATACATTATATTTGTTTTGTGGGGGGAAATTATGAATATATATAGTTCGATCAACTAGTTTTATCAACATAATACACATATACACGATATTATATTTGAATAAATTGCTATATAAAAAATGTCAATAAGCTAGTTGCTCTCTGTCAACATGCCTGCTTACTGATGGAGGGTATTTAGGTAATTTGATTTTTCAATTTGTTTTCCGTAGCTGCTTCATGAAATATTGATTATTTTATCTCCTATTTATTACAATTTTGATAAATAATTAATGTCAAAGAATAAAACATTTTAAAAAATCACCACTTTATATAATTTTACATATTTTAACTAAAATTGTTTTCTTTTTTTATTTGATACCGCTATCGTTCCTATAAGGAAAAGGAAATAGGCGGAAGTTGAAGTTTATTTTAATATACATAAATAATAATAAATCAAATATAAAAAATAAAATTAATAATTGAGTTTGAAAATTACAAAAAATAATAATTCAAATATATTTTTGATCCTTATACACCATCTTTATTAGGATCACCCAACAGTGAGAATTCACACTATCACCCACAGGGTCAAGCTAAAGTGTCACATTCCAATCGGTCAATATCCCTCGACCCGACCCGACCCGACCCGACCCGACATCATCATCTATTCTTCTTCTTCTCAAGCATTTTACAAATCGCAGTTTTGTTCTCCATTATTCCTTTGAATCTCCATCACTGTAAACCTCAAAAGCAGCTCAAAAATCTCAAAGGAAAAAAATCACACTGTAGGAAAAATGACTGAGGCAATGATAAGGAAGAAAGCCGGAATGGCTAGCGTGAAAGACATGCCCTTATTGCAAGACGGTCCACCACCGGGCGGTTTTGCACCGGTTCGATTTGCTCGTCGGATCCCTAACACCGGTCCAAGTGCTATGGCCATTTTCCTTACTGCTTTTGGTGTTTTCTCTTGGGGTATGTACCAAGTCGGCGTAGGAAATAAGAAGCGTAGGTATGTAATAACCATATGGGTATGTTTATTTTGTCTTTATTTGATCTGGGTATGTGTTAATTTTTGTTATTTGAGAAAAAGTTGGTTCCTTTTTTTTTTTTGGATGATGTGGGTGATAGCTGATTGTGATTCCTGGTTCTAAAAATGTTACTGAATTTGTGTGCTTTGGTCGACTTAAGCTGATTAAAGGTTCGAGCTTCTTGTTCGTTTCCTTTTAGTTTATTTGATGAAGGTAGGTGAAATTTGAGACTTTTATCTTAATTGGTAAGTGGAATTAGATTGAAGATAAGGTTTTAAAATGTGTGGATTCTGATGAAAGTGCAGTTCTAGGCTGTGATTCATGATGATCACTAGCCCGAGTTTTTGAATTTATGGATGGAAGATGGCAGTCTTGAACCCAGTTCTTGAGCAAGGCTGTTGATCTCTGGTGGGGGTGTACAATTCAACAAAAATGTGATGATTCTGTGTAAAAGTAGAGTTTGAGTAGGTTACTTTTACGTGTTACTACAAATTGGTCTTGGTTTATTGCTTTCTTTTAAGTTTTTTGTGCATCATTGATAATCTGTCATTGTTGACTTGAAGTAATTTTTTGCCACTTAAAAGAAGTTGTTTCTTTGCACCTATGGACGTCCCATCATCAGCAGAACTGCTTTGATTAGAGGAGAACCAGAATGTTTGTGGTTTGCGGTTGTCTGTTTGTCAAAATAAAAGCTAGTACCTCATGTGACATGCTGACTGTGATTATTTCTCGTACTCCCAAAATCTTCGAAATAGGCAGAAAAAGTTTGATCCAAGTGGAAGGGGCATTCTGGATATCAAAACTTTTGAGTTGTTTTTGTTAAGGTCAATAGAATGTATTATCCCCTCTCAACACATTCCAGTGCTTTTAAAGCCGCATGAGATGGAAACACCGGTTAAAATTGGTAAGCAATAATAGATCATCGAACTAAATGTACTCCATCCTTGAATACTTGCTAGATTGGGATTTTCTATGGGATAGACTCCAGCAATTGTCCTGGAGCTTTCAGTGACTGTAGATTTTTTAGATATGAATGAATTTTGATGAAGATTCCTCTGCTAATAGTGAAGTCTTTAAGGTATTGTGTATGTCAGTTTTCATGTTATGGCCCTTTTTAGTTTTGTATCTTCTGAAGAAGAATATTTGGTAAACTGCCTAGTGTAACCAGAAATCTGATGAATCATCTTTTTGAATGATAAGTTTCCTCGAAAATGGAATTTAAGATGGAGTGAAAGATAATGGAGTTTCTAGTTAGCAGGATATTTAAGCTGGTTGGCGGGTAGACTGTAGAGGGGTGGGGACGCATAGACATAGTCCCTGGAGTTTTAAATCTGTTGGCCAACTGAAGTCGAGATGGAATCCCACTGGACATTTCTCCAATGTAGGAAAATGGAGAAGAAATGGTGCAGAATATTATTTTAAGATCTAGCCAATTGGGAACTGTCTTGATGCTCTGGTGAACTGTCATCGTGTGATTATTGCGAACCCTTGGACCCTTGGATGGAGATATTGGGAATGTATTATCCTAATAGAAATTTTCATTAACTATTAAAAATATGAAGTTGTCTTCATTAGTTATCTGTTTCTTATAATTCGTTGGGCAACACCATAAAGATTTATCCCATGGAGATGATAAAGCCTTTAAATTCAATGGCTTGAAAGTGAGGACACTCGTCATCGAGAATCCAATGTCCAAAGCCAGAGCTTAACTGATTCACATGTCCAACCTGAAAGTTTTTCTCACTCATATAGAATCCGAACTCAGATATTGAATAAGAGAACAAGAGAAGGAAGGGGTGAAGCCTCAAAACACAGAGCTGCCATAGAAGCATAGACCAAATAAATCCCCGAGAAGAGTTTGATGCTAGAATTGGTTAGAGTCATAGCCAAGCAAGTAAACTCTTCTCTAGCACCTGTTTATGACATCCTCGAGTGAAAGACAGAGGCGGCTGAGTGCCCAAGGTCTATGAAACTCAGTGATTATGAAAGTATTATTAGGTCCCCAGAATTACTAGCAAACTAAGACTCCTTAAACTGCCAGCGTTTTTTCATCTGCTTGAAAATTTATGTCTACTTTTTTTGGTGGGGGTGGGAGTGGGGGGATGGGGGATAGGTGTCACCAGTTTGCAGATCTTCAACTGTAAAGGGTTGTGATTGTCACCATTAACTATAGTACTTGTGAATCTTCTTATGTGCTCCCACCTTGTTCTTCCTATGCTATGAGAATTAATTAGTAACTTAATGATCTTAATCTCCTTCAAATACAAAAGATGATCTTTTAGTATAGTTTCACACTTTCCATGTTAAACTTAGCTTTTAGCTATGATCAATTTTCAAGAGCTAAGTTTTCTCCATTTACTGTCTTCGACTCTATTATTTTTCTTGTATGGGACTATACTTTTCTTTTAATCCTTCCTCATCTGTTTGTGTCTATGTAACAAGAATAGCTAGCTGCCGATAGTCGCCCTCTTTTGAAGACACTAAAATTGTGGGATATCCTGAATGGGATGAGCGACGTGGGGAATATCATTTCCATGTGAAATGATCTCCTAGGCACTGAAATTTTACTTCTCTGATTTAATAGTTATATTTTGGCTAGGACAAACCCTGCATAAATCAGAATGATGCAAAGAAGATTAGCATGGAAAAATCGTAAATGAGATCCATTATACAGCTTCTGAGGTCAATGTTAAACCATTTATTTGCTTTGGTCCAGATAAGTCAAAGTTCTAGCAACCTTCTTAGTAGTTAAACTGGTAGAATGGGTGCTTGGGGTCTTAGAAACAACACTGCTAAGCTTCACTAGAGTGTTGTTCTCTCTGGTGTGTTATTTACCAGTCTCTTAGAGGTTTTATTGTTCTTCCGTTTTATGATGTTTGGATGAATTACAAAATTTATTTGGGATTTTTTCTGATGAAGTAAGATAATATCATTGAAAAGACATCAGGAAGTTTCCAGATTACAAAAGATAAAAGCCTGTACGGTTTTATGCAGAAGTTTAAAAACAAAGTTAGCTCCAATACTAAAGTCCCTATGCTAGAACCATGGAGCTAGCAAAGTTCAAAAAAATTGTCAATACTGGTAACAGGGGTAAGTAAGTTAAAAATTGAGCAAGTAAACTAAACATCTAGCTTTCAGGGGTGGGGTGGGCTGGGTGTTGGAGTTGATATTCCATCAAAACACCTGTAGTTTCATTCACTCCAAACAACCCACAAAATGACTGCTGGAATCATTTTCCAGATCATTTTTAATGGCTATCAACTCTCCAAAAAATGCAGTTGATATAGGCTTCCTTGATGTGTCTCATGATCCCAAATAAGCCAAAAATGGAGAGGAAGAAACTACACAATTTATTTGGAATTTACATGCTTTCTTTTTTTATTTGGAAAAATCACATATAGTTTGGACATTCCATAAACAAGAACATAGAATAACCAGCTGGGGGAATTCTTCCTAGAAATAATTATCAGCTAAGATATTCATATCTCTGTTAACCTGAAGTATCGATTGGATCTGTGGAGTTGTCTTTAGCCGGTGTCATAATAATTTGTGATATTCCCAACAAAGGGATGTCGGTAATTAGTGAAATCACAATGAACAACTCACCTATGTTATTCTTAATGATTCAGATTCAGCATGCTGGAAAATCTATATTGTGTTGTCAGATTTTCCTCTTTATGTAAATTCGTGTTTAAGCATTTATCATGTGATAAACTCATAATAGGATTAAGTGCCACTGCTGTGGGACTCTGGATATTGTTTATTTATGTTAATTATCAATTGTTTGGATATTAGACCTAGTATAAATAAATAAAGATGTCTTCACTCTAAAAATCTAAGTTTTGAGATAACGTAGTCACACAATTCAACATGGTATTTAGAGACAAAATTATCCTTATGTTTGATTACCTAGTGTTAAACCGCCATGTTATTTTATCTATGCTCTAAATGGAGCAAGTGTTAAGTCTCACATGGTTTGGGAGTCTGTGCTCTAATATCTACACATTGTTTTGGTCTCTTCTCACCTTAAGCATACATTGGTTGAGGGCGTGGGCTGTTGTCTTTCTATATGGTAGTGGATAATTTTCAATCCATGAGCTAACTTTTGGATTTGAAATAGTCCCAAGGTCCATTTCGCTTAAGCATGGTATCAGGGCTAGATGCATCATTGATGTTGTTTTAACCTATGTTGGGTCATCATTTGTTATCCATGCTCTGGAAACTTGGGAGCCAGAGCTCTCTGATATTGGGGTTCTTGTAGGAACTTGGAAAAGCTGTTTGATCTAGGACATTCCTGAAACTCCCTTCTTATGTTTTGGAATATGTGCACTGGTTGACACCTTTGTGGTTCCTAAAACCACCGGCAATCTCAAATTTCTTTAGAAAAAGTTCTGATAATAGTTGCATTATGTAGGGTGATAAAGGAAGAAAAATATGCTGCCCGAAGGGCTATCTTGCCCATGCTTCAAGCTGAAGAGGATGAAAGGTGAGCCTTCTTGAATTTGTTTCCATTCCATGCTCCTGTTTACTTATTGTAGTCTGAACTCGGTTTGATTTATCCTATTGCTTTTTTATTATTATTATTATTATTTTTATTCAGATTTGTTAAAGAGTGGAAAAAGTATCTTGAAGAAGAAGCGAGAATCATGAAGGATGTTCCCGGTTGGAAAGTTGGTGAAAGTGTTTACAACTCTGGGAAATGGATGCCTCCAGCAACCGGAGAGCTTCGTCCTGATGTCTGGTAAGATTTGGTAATCTTCCAGGACGTGCAGAACGAAAACTGTGTTTCAGTGGAGTTAAAACTTCCCTTTGGATTTCTTTCCTCATTGGAATAAAAATGTACCTGCAAAGCCTGTGCAGCATGCTTAGGACAGGATTTGCTGTAACGTGATTAGCGTTCTCCCTTCTATCTGCATATGATTTGGAATTTATAAGAGACGACAATGAAAGTTTCATGCTCTCTAGTTGTTAGTTCAGATCATTTTACTGAATAGACCTCCTTGTCTCCAATATTTCAGTCATCATCCATTTTTCAAAGTTCTTTTTTTTCCAGTTACATTATGAAAGTGGCTTTTCCAGCAGGGGTGTGCAAAAACCGAATCAATCAATAGGCCGAACTGAAAAAAGTGTTATTGGTTTATTGTTATTAGGGTATTGGATTAATGGTTATTTAATGGTTTTATAAAAAAAAAATATTGGGTTATCGGTTTGGTATTGGTTTTTAATATTGGGTTATTGGGTAAACCAATAACTCATTAAGGCTTAGAATTTACTATTTTAAAATTTACTCATACACAAATATCAAACAAAAAACATTAATTTAAATATATAATCATTATATCATACTATCATTGTCCTACACAATTCACTCTTCACACTACTTCATAGTTCACAATGTATTTATCTTTAAGGTTTTGCCGCTTTAAATTAACAAAGTCAAAATTCAAAACCTAAAAAACTAAGAATAATGGCTACAGTTTGCAAGTTGTAGGCAAGGTTTAGGCGATGCCTAGGGTTATGAACTGTGAGTTTGATTTCTCTTTCTTTTTTTTTTTTACTTCTTTTCTTCTTCTTCTCTATACCCACTTTCTCAAAAAATTCGACTTCGTTGGTAAACAATTTAGAGGTTATTTTATCCTAATTGGGGTTAAATTTGATGAGCATTTGAATTTTTTTTTTAAGAAACTTTTTTTCCTTTTTCAGTAATGTTCAAGATTTTCGAAAATTGTTGGAGAAGTTGTATATTTATTTTGAAAGCATTTTCTTATTGATTAAACTGAAAATCGAACTGTTAAAGACTAAAAATTGATAAACCGAAAACAGATAATAAATATTTAATTGGTTTGGTTATCAGTTTAGTATATTTAAAAATCGAAAATTGATAAATCGAATCGATAATACTTAAAATCGAACCAAACTGACTGATACACACCGAACCAGAAATTACCAAACCAAAAATTCCAACAACCCGAGGAATCGACAGAAAGAGATGGGTCGGATACTGGAATCTGCCTCGGGAGAAGCCAAATCTAGCAGAAGCTATTGTTGAATGTTTCTGACAAATAATGAGTTATGTTAAAGATTGTTTCCTACTTACTGTCACTTTGATTTTTTTAGTTCTTTTCCACTTTTCTTAATAGTATAGTAAGTAATATTTATTTTCATAATCTCTTGGAGCTTATATGGTAAATCTGTGCTATACCAGAGGCAAATAACCTCAACTAATACAAAGAAAATTGAATTTCTTTTCTCAAACAAAACCAAAAAGATTAATGGAGGTGACTAAATTCCCTAATATCACTTTACATAATTACAATATTTTTTTTTGATAAGCCAAACTAAAGACACCTCAATATAACCAAACACAACTTTACGAGATCATAAAGGCTATTATGAATAATTGCTATATAACCAAACATAACTCTACAAGATCAACAACCAATAAAGACCACTTTCTTGATTTTCACGCTGGAAAAAACTTACGTACGTCAGCATTTTCAATTCCATAAATCGTTTAACCATAGCAAAACGATGTGAACTGGGGAAGCATGTTCGGACCACTTGCTAGCTATGTTGCTCACACTCTTCAAAAATATTGGCGGATACATGTCAAAACGAGTACAACAACATTTGAAGAGAGTCCGAGCAACAGAACTTGTCAAGGAAACAGGTTCTTTTCCAATACAAATACTTCTTTCTTTTTCTTGACATTCTTGTTCAGACATGACTCAGGCCTGATTGTGGTTATTTTAACCAACTTTTTTTTTTTTGCCTTTTCAGAATTCAGTTCATTGAGTCCAACAACATGTAGTCAGTCGAATTTATTCGTGAACACTACTAAGCTAGCCCCAAGCTCATGAACAGTTCTAGAAAGTAGCAACAACAAAACTTGGAAGACATTAATATCAACAAAATGTGGTTTTACAAAAGGACTGGTAGTCTTCCATTCACGCCTTATAATTATTCAAACAAACACAAAACTGCATCAAAATTACAGAAAGACAAAATCAAACATTTCCATAGTTTTGACTTCAAAAGCACATACTACCACTGCAAAAGTAGTAGAGGCTTAGTGAAGTAGAAACTAAGGTCCAGTCCCATCTTCTTTATCAGCATCTGGTAAGCTCCTGTAGGTACAAAAGTTGTTCGCGATCTCCCAGCTCCAATCTTCCTTCCTTGTCACATACATCGGTGGCCAGCGGTTTATCCTCACATAGTGTTGTCTTATTTTCCCATCTTCAAACAAGCTAGTTACTATGGAGTAGCAAGACTCATGACCACCCCATATCTTGTCATCTGGTTCTGCAGTCTGACTTCCATCTGGGAGGAAATAACGGCGCAGAGGACGTCCTGTTCCATTCCAGTAGGGATCGAGCATGCGCCAATACGCAGGAGCTTCCTGAGGAGTTGTTGTCAGAAGTAGTATAAGTTGCAGTTATACAAGGATTATGTTTCTCTTTTATCCTATGACAGAAACTAGGGAAAGGAAAAGAGGGAAATAATTTTCTCCTTTTACTTTCTTTTTTCACTCTCTTGTCAAACTAAAGAAGTTTCATGACCTTCTCTTTATTTCTCTAGTTTCCAATCAACGTTTTATTGATTCAAGATGCATTAAACTTTGAAGAAATAACAAGCAAAGGCAGCAGCAGGAGTGGTTCAAATAGCACTTACAGGATACAGAACCAAGCAAACTGTTTCAATTTGGCAGAAGCTGACATCAATAAAAGCAGTAAAATTTCGGGAAGAACAAAAGGTTGAACATAATGAATAAGAAACAAGGTAGATATTTTGCATTCTTACCAACTCCACTTGCATAGCTACACAAAGTGACCGATCCCTCAAAAAAATTGTACGTTTAAACTTCAATAGGACAGATTAAGTGTTCTCAAGCACGTACAAACTCTACCAACTCAATTTGTGTGAGCTGCAGCCATGCATGATTTCTATGGGTGGATAATGCCTAGTCATGGACTTCAAACTGGTAAGTAAATCCAGGTTAGACTTAGACAGGAAAAATATGAAATATGGACTTCAAATTAGTAAGTAAATCCAGGTTAGACTTAGAAAGGATAAATATGAAATAGGGACTTCAGCTCATACCTCGGTGAAATGGAATTCCCACACATGATCATACAAATCTTCCTTACTTATTCGCTTCTAATTAATATATGAAAAAGTAACATCAGACAAATCAAAAGAAGGTAACAGATTTTGTATGTGCAAGTGCTAAGGAGAGAGTTCCAATACTCACACGTTTACCATCCATTATGGACACTGAGTAAACCGCCAACTTCGACAATTTGTTGACTTTTGCTATCCGAGGTAAATGTGCTTTGCCTTGCCATAATTCTTCACACTAAAAAGAGATGCACAAGAAAGATCGTTGATCTGTTGTGAAGTTGTAAATAAATGTGCACATGACTTCATCTAATCTTTATTTAAAGGGGCGTTTGGCCATGAAATTCACACTTTTTTGGAGATGAACTCCAAATAAACATGTTTTGGCCATAAAATTTCGGAATTCAACTTGAAGTTAAATTCTAGTTTTTCTATTGTTTACTCGCTAAGAGCAGATGCGAGACTATAACGTTATTTTACAAAAGATGAACTCTGAAGTATAAACATGTAGTGAAAGGAAACAACAAATACTGAGCAAAGCTCATATCACTTTTATGGAACTGTTGATGGCTCCAAGAAAAAAGGGTATTTCAATGTTCTAATTCTTCCTAAAAAAATTACCATGTTCACTTCTCAAATGGGAACTCTCCAAATCAAAATTGCTTATCAGTACTCCAAAAAGAATGACTCTCAAGGTAATGAAAAAACAATGTCCAGAAGTAAAAGCTGTGCTGGTTATCACCCACAACTGAAGTACTACAACTAGTTCAGGCAATTGAACTCCCCAAAAGGAGAATAGAAACTCACATGCAAACAGTAAGATTCATGTCACCTAGAGAAGAGGCTTGGTCTCGTCTTAACTTCTGACCCTAGAGGACAATGAAGTGGGATACTGAGCAGTGGCACTGACCACAGCTGAGTCGAACACAATGTTGATAACTCATAAGATCCTACTTTCCTCACTATAGGGTAGAAGAATGACTAGTGGCATCCATTTATTTACGGATGTACCAACAATATGGGTATGCGTCCTGATTTGCTATGAGAAGATTTCAGATTTGTGCTAAATAGCATATTATATCCCAAGTTATGATTTATTTATTTTCTTCATTAATGGTATCCGAATCAACTTGCACGCACCTTGACTAATCCATAGTGCAGCCTGTCCAACTCACAAGTATAAGTCACCAAGGTAATCCTACCAATATGACTTAAGTAGATGGACCCACACAAGTGGTGTTGTAACTAAAGATTGAAACCTAGGATTTCCACGTTTTTAATCCCAAACCTCAACCTAATTTTTCAACCTCGAGAAAGTATCTTACTTTGCTTTTAGGCTGATTTTTTGCGAGGAGCGGTTCGAACTCCCAACAACGTGGTGGTTCATAGCCGTTAATCTTCTAAGCTTTCAGAAGGCTATACTCCACATTATGGTTCATAGCCATTAATCTTATAGGCCGACAAGGTAACCTACCATCAAGGCTGAAGTAGATGGACTCGCATCAATTGTTATACTAGAAATTGAAACCCGGGATTTCCACGGTGGCAATCCATTCCTCAACCTAATTTTTCAAATCCCAGAGAAAAGTACTTCTCTTTTAGGCCGGTTGTTGACGAGAAGGGGTTCAAACTCCCAACACCGTGGTTCATAGCCATTAATCTTCTTAGCTTTCAGAAGGCCATATTCCACAATCAAAATTGCTTAGAGTCTTCGTGTGTATAGGCATAGTTTTCCTCTATGTCCCAAGATCCCTTCTTCCATATTTTCCTTGAAACGCTAACTGGTTAGTACTCTTCAATTCCACCACTTAGTCTGCGGTCTGTTTGCAAGTCATTGCTTTCTAACTTTGCTCTTACGCTTTACATCTAAGACTACTAAGTTGGGTGGTCATTGGTTCTCCTGGAATAACCTTACAGTCATGAAATGTAGTTCTATGACGGCTCTATTTGAGTACGGTTACCTCCACCTCTATAAGTTATTAGGCGATAATTTCTCTCTTTAATTATGTGTTAGCTACCACCAAATCATAAGCTGCATATTTTTTTTCCAATTCTTCAAAAACCAAAACCAATTTCTGACCTCTAATATAATTCAATTAACACTAGTTAATACCCTTATGCTATCATTGCGAACAAATCACTTGCAGTAAGGGGATATGTTGGGTCTTAGTTACCTGTTTGCAACAGGTGAAGGATGAAAATTCCTTCTGAGGTGGTTGATTTTTTTAATTAAAGAAAACATAGCATAGTTTTAGAAAAAGAGCGCGTGATGTGCCTTCTTAAAAGTGCGCCTTCTTAAAAGTGCTAAAGTCCCAGATCAAATGTGCAAGAAGAAACACAAAGACAAAGTGCTTTTTATATAATTGGTTGTCACTAAAGGAAGATGGTAAAATAGAAGAAGATCCACATGTTCTTCACAGGAAAAGAAGATCCAATTTTAAGAATCGTCCGTCAAGAATTATGTTCCAGTAACTGGTAAAGCAATTAAGAGCAAGAAACATAAGAGACAGTTGATCTCCAAAAATTTGTCATCTTCCCAAAAACCAACTAGAAATGTCCAGAGAGGACTTGCAAGCCAAAATTGACTCAACAATAATGTAATTGTTAGCTACTCCTAAACTTACAACAACAACATAGCCCGTGTAATGCCACAAGTGGAGTCTAGGAAAGATAAGAGTGTTTGCATACCTTACCCTATCTTGGAAGGCAGAGAAGTTGTTCCCGACAGACCCTCAACTCGAGGAAAAGTATTTCAAAGCAGGTCAGGAAAAATATAGTGAAAATGAGGAAGTCATAGAAAAATACTATAGAATAATAGAAAGCAACACAAAACATTCTAAAAAAAGAAACAATTAATACAACAAAATAATTAGATAATCAAAGTATAAGAAACTACAGGAGTAATAATACGAGTACTAGTATGAAAGGATAAGCGAGACAACACGCTACTACCTGCTAACCTTCTACCCTACTTCTACCTAATTTGTGTCCTTCACAACCTCCTACCTAAGATCACGTCCTCGATCAGTTGAAACTATGTCATGTCCTATCTAATTAGCTCTACCCAATACTTTTTCGGCCAAACTTTACCTCTCTTGAAACCATCAATAGCAATCTCTCACACTTAGCCAACCTTTCACACCTCCGCAATGGGGCATCTGTCTACTCTAAACTTACAACATAGTAAAAGTTCTTGCTTTGATATATCAATTTTTAAAAATAAGTAGTAAATGATAAAATCAACTTTCTACCATCCACACTTCATATTTGCAAATGAACAATTTCGCTGATAAAACCATACAACAAAGCAGACGAAATTGTAGTAACAAGTGCGAGATTTTTAGATAATTGCTAGTTTTATAAAGCTCTTAACCCATCTTAAAAACAAAAAAATAATCCAGGTATTGACATGAAATGAACCCTAATTTACCAAAATTGAATTTTGGACCATTCAAGTAGATGAAATTCCAAACCTTGGAGCTCCAAATCTTATCATCAGAAGCAACATTCCTCCATCCAGAAGATACAAGGAGACACAGTGCCACGCTGCGTGCGTCGAGACAGCTCAAAATCATCAACATTATATCTGAACCAAGAACAACTAATGGATCACTCAACCGACCCGTTTCACAAATTCTCCATTTCTTCTTCACTTTCTCTGCAAACCCATCTTTCAAGATTCCACCTTTATCATCTTTACCCCCGAAAGAGGGAAACCCAGATAAATCATCTTCAACCCCAGAACAGAGCAACCCAGAAAACCCATCTTCAACCCCAGAACAGAGCAACCCAGAAAACGCATCTTTGAGTTCTTCAGTAATCCTGATGGTCTTCTTTGGGTTATTGTTATGATCAAACTCACAGGTTCTGGTTTCTGTCATTGGGAGCAATCAGTAAAAGGGTGTCCAGAAAATCAAGAATTTGGATTTTGATGGGATGAAAAAATTGATTTTATAAGGCTGGGGCGGTGGGTTTGGGTTTTACGGGGAGGGAGTTTGTTGTAAAAGAGCGCGCCACTCAAATGTTTTAATAAGTTTTTTAAAAAAATAATAATAATAAAGAATTATATTATTTTATTCTATGGACTTTTATAATTTTAAAAGATGTATTATCCATTTAATACTAGTATGATGTTATAAATATACAGTATTATAGATGTTCATTCAGTATTTTTACTGTTTTCTCAAATGGCTTACAAGCAGCTTGTAAGTAGCTTTGTAAGCAAGTTTCTTCAAGTAACTTGTAAGTAGCTTATAAAGCAGCTTTCTGCTACTTGGAAGTGGCTTCTTTCAAATAACTTATAAGTAGCTTACAGAGCAGCTTTATTTCTATAAATAGGAAGTCAATTCAGTTCATTTGTACATTAGTTCTGAAGAGAAATAAAATCTCTCTGTAACCCCCCTTTTTTTCCAGTTATGTCTCTTGTTGTTCTTGACATTTTTTTTATTATTATTATTTCATAATATATGTGAGTATTGTATGAGGCAAAGTTGAATTTAGTGAAAGGAGCTAATTAAATCACGGCACATGACAAAATCAAATACAAAGGAATATTTATGGCGATCCAAGGAGAAGAAAAGAGGCTAACCTCGGTATGTCACTAAGAGCCTCAACGCCTACCCATGTAATACTGTAGGACGACACATGTCTGAGCATTTGAAAGAAGCTTTACCCAATGGTTGTTCGACGCTACGAAGGGCCTTTCGAGATTATTGCCAAGGCCGGCAAAATTTCGTATCGGATCGATATACCTCATCATTTGATGCTACATCCAGTCTTCCACGCTAGCTAATTGAAATCATATTTTAAAGACGTGGAAGATAAAGAGCGGGGGCAGTCTGGTCGTGCTCAAATATTTATTGCACCACCAGCCATGGACAAGCAGGTCGAGGCAATTATTGATCACCAATTAGTTCGTGGCAAGGGCTGGAACAACTCGAGCGCTCAGTTCCTTATTCATTGGAAATGGATGTCACCGGAGGAGGCAACATGGGAGAAGTATGAGGACTTGTGGCAGTTTTGCGACAAGGTCCATAATTATTTGCATTTGTGTGGCGCCGGGATCGTCGCCAAATCAGGTGGGGGAGAATGTGCCACCCCGCAAGAGGTTATATTAAATTTCAGCGTTTATGAGGGCCAGGCAAAATCATATCGCGCCTCAACGAGCTCCGAACCTGCTTGTCAAAACAAGTTTCAAAGAGCTGCACCAAAACTAAATGGGGCAGCGTCCTTTTTGCCATTTATAGTAATATTTGACTAGCTTTTCTCACCAACTCTTGTACTTCTGTAAAGATAGCCATTTTTAGCATTTTCTCTTGGGATCTTTAGTCACTTTGTTGTAGTTTATTTTCAGAGTCTATAAGTCCCTTTGGACAACCTCATTTGTAATAAACACTTGAAAAACATATCGCAGAAAATTGGCACTTGTCTCCCAAAAGCTCTCTTATTTTGTTCCAACTATTGGGCTGTTTGTATGGACTAGTTTAGAGGCGTTTTTATTCTTGCACTTGTGTGCTATATTGTTGTTAGGACTGAGCCTTAGCAAGTTGTGCATGTTGTTTTGGTTGTCCCACGAGCTGTTGAAAATATGCCCGTGACAATATTCTTCATTCGAACCCTTCTTTTCTTCTCCTCTAGACTTATTTCTAATGTACAGACTTCTTCTTCTTCTTTTATATTACCATTATCATCATGATATCCACCACTTTCTTTTACTTTTTTTTTTAGAGGAATATTTGTTAGTGGAAAAAATGATGATGACAAATTAGGTTTTGATCTCGGTGACTCATAAGACATTATGATTACTTTTGAATTTGATTTTTTTTTCAAAAATTAATTAAGTGATATAGAATATTTTATGAAAGTGTAAGGACTTGTTCTCAAAATAACCTAACGGATTATTACACATTCTTATCACATAATACCCCCTAACATGAATGAAGGGACAAATATGATAAATTTCACATACTTTTTAGATATTTTTTTAAAAATCTTTTTTCATTTATCTCCGATCATTTTATTTTGTTAATGTACACTTTTTTAAAAATAAAAATAAAATAATAATTAGTGACACGATATACGCATACACAATATGTAAGTAATATAGATAAGGACAACATCAATTCATAATATATTTGTATTATATATTAATTAAAAAAGTCCACATTTTAAATTAGGTAAAAATATTTACTAATAAACATCTCTATTTCAAAGTCCACATTTTAAATTAGCAATAATCATTTAGTAAACATCACTATCTTAATAATCTTACTATGGTACATGCCAACTATATATAGTGGAAGAAAAAAAAACTGGTAGAAAACATGTACTAATTCACAAGACAAATTACAAATATATACAAAATAACATCATGACCAAAGTCATAGTATTTTCACTAGTCATATTAGCTGTTCTCATTCATACCGTAAATTCTATGCCCCTTACGGCTGGATATACGGTTCATATCCTCGACATGCTTCCAAACAACGATACTGTTTTAAAATTTCGTTGTCAGTCTAAAGATAATGATTTTGGAGACAAAACCCTTAACGTAGGTGGTGAATTTAATTTTTCATTTAATTGGCATGCATTTGGTGGTACTCGTTTTTATTGTCACTTTTATTGGGACACTAAGCAAGCATTTTTTGACATTGTTAACTCTGATGTTAGCAATGGATGTGAAAGAACAGATATAGTTACAAATCATTATGAATGTTTTTGGATGGTACAAGGAGATGGATTTTATTTTTCAGGTCGTAATTCTCCTGAAGCTTATGTTAAAAAGCATGATTGGAATTAATGTATAAGATAAAGTTTAATATGATTAATATTAATAAAATATAAGTTGTTGTTATTTTGTGTTATATTCTAACCTTTTATTTTATTTGTTTTGGATTTTACTTTGCACGACATAATGATTTTGCTTTTGACATGCACATAGTAAATTAATTTCAAGTACGGATATCTAAAAAAAAATGTTGCACTTAACCTCATGCAAGATAGTAAAAGTCTTGAGTCTAAATCCGTCAAAGAATGTCGACGTAGATGTGATTGGCCAGAATGACAAAAGACAATTCAATCAGAATTAGACTCACTTGCTAAACGTGAGGGTTTTGGACCTGTAGTCCAAACCCCTGAAGGTGTAAAACCAGTTGGCTATAAATGGGTTTTTGTGTAAAAACGAAATGAGAGAAATGAAATTGTAAGATACAAGGCACGCCTTGTTGCACAAGGATTCTCTCAAAGACCCGGGGTCAACTATGAAGAAACATATTCACCTGTTATGAATGGAATAACTTTTCGATATCTCATTAGTTTAGCTGTACATAAAAATCTTGAAATACATCTAATGGATGTAGTTACAACTTACCTTTATGGTTCACTTGATAATGAAATTTATATGAAAATTCCAGAAGGATTAAAATTGCCTGAAGCATGTACTAAGTCTCGGAGATGTACTCAATCAAATTGCAAAGATCATTATATGGTATGGAACAATCAGGGCATATGTGGTAAATTACCTTAGTGAGTACTTGATAAATGAAGGTTATATAAATGATGTCATTTGTCTATTTGTTTTTATTAAGAAAATGAAATCAGAGTTTATTATACTCCCCGTTTATGTTGATGCCATAAATCTAATTGGAACTCCTAAAGAGGTCCAAAAGGCAATTGAATATCTAAAGAAAGAATTTGAGATGAAAGGTCTTGGAAAGACAAAACTTTGTCTAGGTCTGCAAATTGAACATTTAACAGACGGGATCTTTGTCCACCAATCTGCTCACACTGAAAAAATCTTAAAACGATTTTACATGGACAAAGAACATCCATTAAGTACCCCAATGGTTGTTCGATCACTTGAAGTGGATAAAGATCTATCTTGACCTCCAGAAGAGAATGAAAAACTTTTTGGTCCCGAAGTACCATATCTCAGTGCTATTGGTGCACTTATGTATCTTGCTAATACACCAGACCTGATATAACATTTTCTGTTAATTTGTTGGCAAGGTATAGTTCATCCCCAACGTGAAGATATTGGAACGGTATTAAGCATATTTTGCATTACCTAAAGGGTACCATTGATATGAGTTTGTTTTATACTAACAAAGGTTGTGCAAACTTTATTGGTTATGCAGATGCAGGTTATTTATCAGACCCACATAAAGCTCAATCTCAAACAGGCTATCTACTTAGGAACTGCTATATCATGGCAATCTATAAAGCAGTCTATTGTTGCTACTTCTTCAAATCATGCTGAAATAATAGCAATTCATGAAGCAAGTAAAGAATGTATATGGTTGAGATCGATGATACAGTTCATCAAAGAAAGATGGGGCTTGAAAAATGATATCAAAGTACCCACAGTTATATTCGAAGACAATGTTGCATGCATAACTCAATTGAAATGTGGCTTTATAATATTATTCTTCACACATGATCTCTAGAAGAATGGTGATATTGATGTACAACAAGTTCGTTCGAGTGATAATCTTGCAGATTTATTCACAAAGGCATTACCAACATCAACTTTTGAGAAACTAAGATATAAGATTGGAATACGTCGTCTCCAAAATATCGAATGAAGTTTTCATCGGGGGGTAAAATACGCGTTGTACTCTTTTTTTCTTAACCAAGGTTTTGTCCCACTGGATTTTCCTGGTAAGGTTTTTAATGAGGCAGCACTCAAGGCGTATTATCAGATGTATGTACTTTTTTTTCCTTATTAGGCTTTTTTCCACTGAGTTTTTCCTAATAAGATTTTAACGAGACACATTTTTTTTTTATGGACTCCAATCAAGAAAGCAACTTGCAAGTAACTCAAGTAGAGAGGATGAAATTATGGTCTTCATCATGAAAATAATGAGGGAGCAAATAATGTGTATTACAAATAATTATGTACATATTTTTCTTTTGTACATGAACATCCAAGGGGGAGTGTTGTAAAACAAGTCAAAAAGTGGATGTCCATGGGACTCACTTTCACTGTAGTGAATAGTATTTTCACTGTAGTAAATAGTATTTTCACTGTAGATGAATAGTACTTTCATTGTAACTCACGCATTTTACTGTAGCTCGGTCGTTTTTTTCAACAAAGTTTGCCTATAAAAGGCATTGAATCTACAATGAAATGGGACACCGAGAAATCTCTCAACTCTGTTTCTTTCTCTTACTATCTCTCCTTCTTATTAATTTGCTAAGTTGGTTTATTTTATAACAATTTCTCTTTTTTTGTACACAAAATGTTAAACAATGTTTTTGCATATTTTTGTTTATTACAACTGAATGAGATCGATCTAAACATCAAATGACTGTATGCATATGTAACAACAAAAAAACTCCTTATTATAGCAGTTATGAAATTATTTTCAGACGAAATAGTGCTTATATAATAAGATTTAATGTACAACAACAATAACAAATAATAACATAATCTAAAAAACTAAGATATACGCAAACCTTATGCTTGAATTGTTTATTCTTAATTTTTTTTAGGGACCAGTTAGACTGATGTCAATTTCAACTCTGAAATCAGAATTGTTTCTTATGATTTATTAAATCCTTAATTATCTCGTATAATTAATCATGACCGTACCTAAATAATATGATTATATTTTCTATTCATTGTTTTATCAAAGGACATCCGTGCAATAAAAAAATAACATCAATATAATAAATCAACTAAAGGGCAAAAGAAATGGAATCTCATGTAGCAACTAGAAACAAAACACATTTAGATCATATCCTTGGATTTTAGCAATCATTTATAATTAATTAGTTTATGTAATAGACACAATAATTAATTAGAAGGACACCAATTTGCATGAAAGGCTCAAACATGATAATTTCAAGGATATATAACTATGTAGGTATTTACATTTTAAAAATATTTATATTATCAGTGTAGTCTAACATATTACATTAAATTAGTTATAGTTAAATTTATCATGCTAATTACTGTTATCGATATGGTTTTCTTACATCTAATCCCATCAAAACTTCAATGTTAAGTGTGTTTAGACCAGAGTAGTACTAGAATATTGACGACGCTATAAAAAGTGATGAAATGATAAATACTCCGTCATATCTTATTTAATCAGAGATTTTGAGATCTCGTGTTTGAGCTCTAGATATAAAATTATTTTTGTTAAAATGTGTGTTATCCGCACTATAAAACTTTTCAGCACGAATTCAAATTTAATTTTGTCCCTATGAGGATGTCAAACACCTAATTGAAAAAACATGGTTTTCTTACAATTACCTTATAACTTATCTGATTGTATATGTATTTTTATATCGTCAGTGTGTATAATTTTAAACTTTAATTTCAAAAATAAAGTGGTCCATGAAACTCTAGCATGATTTTTTCATATTTATTGGACTTCTATCCTTTCCATTATATGCATTGGTTCTTTTATCAAATGGAAGAAGTACAACTCCATGGAACTTCTTATAATTTGTTTACTTATAGGGTTATTTGGGCTCTAAAGCTAAAAGGAATACCTTTTGAGTATATAGAAGAAGAACATTCTGATAAAGGCTCTTTAATTATGAAATATAACCCATCTTTCAAGAGATTTCCAATTCTTTTTCATGGTGAAAAAGTAATTTCTGAATCCATGTTGATTATTGAATATATTGAAGATACTTGGCCTCAAAATCCACTTCTTCCAATTGATCCTCTTGATAGATCCATTGCAAGATTTTGGGTTAAATTTGCTGGAGATAAGGTATGGTTTTCTCATCATGTCCTGTATTCGATATTCGTTTTATGACTTAACTAATCTGAATTTGTATCTCATGAAAGTCTGATTTTTTTTTACAGTCAGATAATAAGAAAATAACTCAATTATACCTATATAAAAAAATAAGGTTGTTACTTCAATAAGGTAATATATCATACATAATATCCACATGGTACGACTTTAGAAAAAAATCTCATTTTCATCCCACTTAAAGAAACTCATGGTGATTGAAATTCGAGTTAATTTCTTTTTGTTTTTGTTTTCTAAGTTGTATCACATATTGTTATTATGTAAGTTCATGAGTTGATGACGTAGCTATATTTATATATTTTTGGGATCATATTCAACTTTTTTCACGATGTTTATTATAAATTGATTAAAATTAGATAAACATCTGTGAAATCAAATTATCCCCGTTTAATCATAAATTGATTTGACATCAATTATATTGTGATATAGGGGCATTGTATTGGGACAATGTACTACACAAGTGGTGAAAAACAAGAAAAGGCCATCAAAGAAACAATAGAAATGCTCAAAATCATAGAAGAACAAGCCTTTATTGGAGATGATGAAAATAAATTCTTTGGTGGTGAGAAAATTGGAATTGTGGACTTGGCTTTTGGAGTAATTCCTCATTGGCTTGAAGTTATTGAAGATATTATTGGTGTGAAATTATTGGAACCTAATTTGTTTCCTCATTTGTTAAATTGGGTTCAAAATTTCAAAGAAGAACAAGTCATCAAAGATAATCTCCCTAATCGTGATGAAATGTTTGTCTTTTTAAAGAATCAGAGAGAGATGATATTGTCATCTTCTTGAACTTTTACTTTGTAAAATTCTCTATTATGTTAACCATTTATAAATAAAAATTCTCTTCGTTTTAATTTATTTGTTGAGTTACTGTTTTGACAGAAAAAATATATTCTACAACTATTACATTTTTGAAACATTTATTATTGTGACTTATATTATTTTTATGTAATCTCTAAATATATAAGATTGAAGATTTATGTCCAAATTTACACCTTATATTAATTAATTTGACCTTCATAATACTCCGAATCAAGCCAACGAAATTAAATCAGGGCGAGTAATTTTTTTTATTTCTCATATCCAATTAGAAAGTTGAAATAATTATTTATTCAATCACATCACCTCTTAAGTGATCTGACGGGTTGTTTTTGTTAAACTAATATCGACCATTAAATTGGAAATTGGACAAATGTCACAAAATTAAAGGTAAAATGCATGAACTAACAACTATCTACCTACGCAATAAAAAAAAAAAAAAAAAAAAGTCAAGAAGTACAAGTTTTATATAATAAGAAGGAAAGTTTGAATATATTCTTAAAGGAGTTAGCTTGCATACGAGTTTATTGAAAATAATTTCTCTATCGTTTTTAAGTAAGAGTAAAATCTGCATATATTCTATGATTCTAAAAATCCCTCATGAGATTATACGGGGCATGTTATGATGATGATTGTGATGATGATGGAGTTATTCTTGATGAATGAAATGTTCCACATCGAAGAATAAATGAAACCCTAAACTCCTTATAAGACTTAGACAATCATCCACCCTTTTAGCTAGTTTTCGTGGTAAGTTTTAAGGTGTGACTAAAATTGATAATAAATTCATAAATATATCTACTATACGTATTATGATTTGAATTCAACTGAAATTCATTATAGTATAAGAAAAAAGTGTGCATTATTCTAAACTTTCTCTTTAAAAAAATTCAAACTTTCTTGTTGATCAAGCATTATAACCTTTCAAGGATTCCTTTAAAATGACACTAAAAATGATGAAGAGAAATTAAAGAAAACTCAGAAATGGATCAAGATTTGAAGCTTCATGGATCATGGCCAAGTCCCTATTCATTAAGAGTAATATGGGCTCTTAAATTAAAGGGCTTATCATATGAATACATAGAAGAAGATCTTGCAAATAAAAGTGATTTGCTTCTGAAATATAATCCTATTTTCAAAAAAATCCCAGTTCTTGTTCATGATGGAAAACCAATTTGTGAATCTATGATCATTCTTGAATACCTTGATCAAATATGGCCAAATCAATATCCATTGCTACCAATTGATCCTTATGAAAGAGCTTTGGCAAGATTTTGGGTGAATTATTTTGAACAAAAGGTAAGATATTTGCCCTCTAATATGCTTATATACATAATCTTTTACTTTTTTTTGTGTTTTGCTTCTGGAGAGTCATATGCATGTATAAACTTTGATTAGCATTTTAATAGACATATGTTTTCATCAAATTAACATGAGAAATATTGCAACTTGGAGTACTTATCGTATTATTTTTGGATATTCAATTTTTAAATGTTAAATATTGAGTTAATATAATCTTATGTAACTTCAAAAATGAGTTAAATTGACTTTCGAAAAGAAAAACTCGACAATTGATTTGGGACGGAAGGAGTACTCTTTTATTACACGAATTTTTTTAATTTTACTCTTTCTTATACTTTAAGTTATATATGTAATATAGTTAGCAAATTGCCTTTTACTGTAACGGGACTATAGTGTTGAATGAAATTCCATGAGTTAAAATACTTCAAGATAAAAGGTACGAACCTTTTCCACGTTTGACTATAGTTTAAAATTACATTTCGATAGAGATGACAAATACAAAACTTTATAGTTTAAATTTACTCTCTTTTATACTTATTAGGAGATCTGTCGATATTAAGAACAAATATAAAACAATTTGCTAAGGACAAGGGTATATATGACCCCAAAATATTCCGATAAAATAAAAATATTTTCTATAATAATTAGAGGGGTAATTTTTTCAAATCCCTAATCATTTTTTTTAATGATAAACTTTTAAAAATGTTTTGCAGAGTGTATCTCTTTGGATGATATTTAGAGCAAAAGGGGAAGAACAAGAAAGAGCAGTGAAGGACAGCTTGGAAATGTTGAAAACTATAGAAGAACATGCTTTTAAAAATCAGAAAAATAATATATTTTTTATTGGAGGAAAAATTGGAATAGTGGACATAGCCTTTGGATGGATTTGTCACTGGCTGAAAATTATAGAAGATGTTGGAGGTGTCAAGTTGTTTGAAGAAAATTCATTTCCTAATTTGCAAGATTGGATGAAAAAATTCAAAGAAGTACCTTTGATAAAAGAAAGTCTACCTAATCACCAAAATTTGTTTTTGCCTTTTAAACTTAAAAGAGACATGTTGCTATCATCTTTATTTTGTTGAACACATTGTATAAAAATAAATATAGTAACTTTCTTATGTTATGTTGCTGGTTTCAAATTCGAATAAAAAAGAAGAGTTGCGGTAGATTGAAAATTAATGTAAAATTAGGCGATTTCATATTGAACCTGGCTTATTTGGAATTGGGACATAAGTATTGTTGTTGTATTTGGTGTTGGTGCTGTTATTGTTGTTGTATGTGTGTGTATGGGCATGTTCTCTTCTTGTAAAAAAATTTCAATGTTTTTTAAGAATTTAAGTTGTGTTGTATACAATTTTTTTTTGGACCATCATGTGTTAAGTTGACTAAACAAGTCAAATTTGATAACTTGAAATATATAATAGATAAAATTTCCTTTATAATTGTGGTGTTTGGGTCAGTTTCGGCACACCTTAATTAATTTCACGAGATATTTGGGTGGAAAAATCACCTAGTGTTTTGGTCCCTACAGAGATTTAGATCTGAGACCTCATGATTCTCAACTGATTTCAAGACTTTACTTTTCCCCCCTTTTTCTTTCCGGTTCAATATTTGTTCTCAAAGGTCTTCCTTTTCGCGTAGAAGCAAACTCTCATTCTTCACAAGATGAGAGCAAGCATTAGATGAAGCCGATTTTGTCCATCTCGCATATCAACTTCCTCTATCGATAGCGTAAAGCCGCCCAACACAGAGAACGACGTTTAAAGCGGAGAGAAAATCAATCTCAGAAGAAAATCTGAATGAAAGGTTTTCCATCGATTTTTTAGTGTTCGGTGTGAAAATTGGAAACTTTGACCGTAGGGATCAATTGATAGACATTTTTCTTGAGGAAGAGCATTAAGTTGAACTCATAGATACAAAATAGAACATATAATTTGCTATAACATATCACTACACTACAATATAATAATATTTTACAATGTATACAACTTGAACTATTTCATAGTATAATTTTCAAGTAACTCTATTATGTTCAATTGAAAATCATCTTGTTTCTAATAAGATTGTCTAGATCTCCATATCATTATGTATAGTTGCTTTATTACCATGATCTACTAATGTATGTCATTCATGTTTCATAGTTACTATCAAAAGTTACCAAGATTTATTAGAGAGAAAAAAAAATAGTATATAAGTGGAGAAAATAAAATTCGTGTCGAGGAAATAATAATCAAAACTGAAAAATATTGCAACAATCGCAGTATTTGATTTCAAAATATGAGCATTATAAACTCTATGAATCCGAGCTTGATCTTGAATATTGTTGAACTTGGTGGATTTGATCTTGACTTGGACTTGAATTCAAAGGCTTTTGGGCTTGATCTTGAATCTAATGGTCTTGATCTTGATTTATTCTTGAACTTGATCTTGACTTGTACTTGAATCCAATAACTTTTGAGCTTATTCTTGAATATGATGGTCTTTATCTTGGTTTGAGAAGTTCTAGTTTAGTTTGGCTACGATTGCGTAAAGCTCGCGGTAGCAACAGAAACTTGAATGCTTGTGTGCTTGAATTCTTGAACTTATAGAGAAATCTGTGGCGTTTGATCCACAACTCTCTCTGACTTCTTGTTAGAATTCTGGTGTGATTTCTGAATTATGAGGACCCCTATTTATAGTTGTAGAATAGGAGAATTATGATGAAAACAGGCTCCCCTTCGGCTAATCAGATTTAAGTGACATGACGATATTTAATTGGTCAGAACACGTCACTTATACACATGGCACATGACATGTCATTTTGACGCATGACATGATCCTATTGGCTTCTTCATTTGACTAGAAATGCCATGTCATTTGACACGTGGCACCAAATTAGGCCTTTAGAATAATATGATATTGAACTTAGCAAAGTGGGCTCATCATTTATAACTCAACGCAATTATTTACCATATTTTTCATTATTCCCACCCATTCCCAAAAATTTCAAAAATCCCTTATTTCTATTCGAATACATTAATTCAATAATTCAGATACATTAATTTAGTAATTCAAATACATTAATTCTGATTCTTAAATTATTTGTATGTTCAATATATCATGCTTTAAATGTTACCTGATGATACTTAAAAAATCTAATTTGTTAGTAATTTTTGTATCCAAAACTGAATTAATGTATCTGAATTACTGAGTTACTGTATCCGAATTGCCATATTTTTAAGGGATTTCTGTAAATTGAAAAAGAGTAGGGAAAATTGGTAATTAACTCTTTACACTGTGTGATTCCTAAAAAAGTTTACTTTAATTAAGTCCATCTTTATTGGACTTAAATAATCAATTCAATTATATTAAACAATGATTTACTTGGATTAATATATCTTAAATTTAATATATTCCGAGTCATTTAAAGAATTTATATTTGATAAATTTTAAATGATTACACAAATTATTTTCCACATTAATTAGAAGATGATCTAGCCAATATAGATTAGATCATCACTATCTAGCAAGAAGGTATGTCATTGAACTGTGGATGGATTGTTTTAAGTGTTTTTAAGTTAAAATAGTTTTTAAGCACTAATGGAGTGTTTGGATAAGTTTAAATTAAAATGCTAAAAATAAGTAAAAAATCTTAAGTTAGAAATTCTTACTTTTAACTTTTAACTTATAAATCAAAAATAAAAAAATCAATTCAAACAGGCTCTAAGAAACAACTATAAATAAAGGTGTATACCACATAAGGTAAAATATATCATTGACCTAATTATTAGAATATGAGTAATCTTTCAATGGAGATTAGTTTTTCTTTCTTGTTGGTTTTATCATTTTTATTATTTGTTCAACAAAAAAATGCCATTGATGTTCATATAGTCGATGGTATTGAAAAACATGTTCCTCCATTAATATTTCATTGTGCATTTGGAGATGACGATCTTGGAACGCATTATCCTAAAATTAAAGGAAGTGATTTCAAATTCTCGTTCAAGCGGAATATATTTCTTGAGACATTATTCTTTTGTCATTTTTGATGGCCTTCAAAAAGTGTTGCATTTGAAGTGTATAGAGATAGTGGAGCTTGTGGGCATGGAGGAGGAATTAAAACAGGAGTATGTTATTGGTTAATTAAAGAAGATGGTTTCTATTTTGCTATTCAAAACAATCCTCCTCCATCTGCTTTGGTTAGAAAATATGGTTGGTAAAAATTAATGTATTTATGAAATGAAAAAAAAGTTTAGTATGAACAGATAAAATTTATGCCATCAATAATTTTCATTTGTACTTCGGTTATATGTGGTTGGATATTGTTATTTTGATCTTAATTTCAATCAGTTTTGTTTGAATTTCAAGTTGAAACGTTTGAATTTCAATCATATAAAACATCAAACATCACATGTCTTTAAAGTTTTACAAACTTCCGCGTAAAACACAGAACGACAAAAATTCTTCTTGTATTTTTCATTAACTTTGTCAAGTTTTTCGCTCATTTGTTCCAAATAAAAATTTATAGTTTCAAGATTGTACTTTTAGTATGTGTGTGGTGAGATATTCCAAACTCGATATTTACTAATTTTATCATTTCTATGATTTAAAGGATTCACCAGCTATACTACAGTTAGCATAAACATCAAGTAAATATATCAAATACTATAAAATCTCCTAAAATGTGAAGAGTATCTATAAATTGATTGAATAAATTAATTAATTTCTGTATATAAATATTTGTTTTGGGTAATATTTAAAGTACAAAATGTTTCTTTCTGTAATATCATTTTCCAAATGAAAAAGTTCCAACAAAATTTTGAAAAATCTTTTTCTTTTGCTTAAAAAGTACACGTTTCAGCCCATTAAACCTCACTCCACGTCATAGCTGTAACTGCAGGTGGGTATAACAAATAAATAATGTAAATAAATAACATTAATATAAAAATAGTTTTTTTTTTTTGAAAAAAAGCAAAATAGGTAACAGAAATTTAAATTTTTAGTGCTGTAATTTTTAGTTTTTTTTTCTTCTCCCTTTTAATTTCTTCTTCTTCGATCCCATCAGATCCCCTGTTCTGAATCGAATTAAGGGTTTTTTTGGTCCCCATTATTTCCGAAAATTCATTTTTGGCCCATTAATTACTCGGATTTTTATCCATTTACCCCGAAAATTGAGGATTAGGATTTGTTTTTTGTATTCAAAAGCGATTCTTGTATATGAAATGAAATTTAGATTGATTGATTGATTGATCTGTTGTTATAGGAGAATTTGGGGATTTTTTTAGGGTTTTTGGATGAGGATTTAAGAGGAAAGTTTTGATTTTTTTTCTCGGATTTGGATGGCGTCAGCTCAGGTACTAAAAAAGCAAGAGCATTTGCAAGCTGGGAAAAAGAAGGTAATTGGATTTTGTTTGATTTTGTTTGAATTCTAAAAAAAGGGTTCGCTTTGGTTTGTGGATTTAATTTGTTAAAAGTTGTTGAATTTACTTTGTTTTTACTTGAATGTTTGCTAATTAATGCTTCTATTTAACTGGTTGATAATGTTAATGAGCTAAATTTTAATGGGAATCTTAGTATCTGAGTTGGTTTTGTTACATGAACTTTAGAAAGTTCGATTTCCACCTTGTAATCCCCTTCCCAATTTTCCCTTTTTTTTAAAAAAAAGAGTTGAATTTTACATGGTATATTAGTAGCTCAGTTGGTTGGCTACGAATGTTTGAGGGCTTGATTCCCCACCTTGTAAATCCCCTCCCCATTTTCCCTTAAAGAAAAAAAAAAGGAGCTGAATCTTTTTGTGGAGAAGGTTATAAATGAATGGCATTCTACTTGGAGTTAGAAATAATGAGTGGTTACAGTTTGTGGAGTCTTTGGAATTGTTATTAAGTACCTTTAAGTAGTTATCATTTACTTGAAGTTATGACTCCGTATGTATTTTCAAGAATGCAACGGAAAAATTTGAGGTGTACTGTCTATTTTATCCTTAATCATTCATGAGCAAGGATTACTACTTGGATTTTGATTTGTGAAATTGGTCTTTAATCGAGACAGCAATGGCATGGCCCCATCCTCACCTCATCAATAAATTCTAGTATTTTACTTGGATCCAATTTGATGTATGAAGTTAAAACACATCTAGAATTAGGTTTGAGGTTGAAGCTTGAGAAGGTGCTTTTTGTTAATATTCCTTTTTCATGACTGATGGTTGAATAATTTCTAGGTTTTCAACTGTTATAGACAGTTATACTCAAGTGTGGGTGACAGCGAAAGATCATTGCCTAGATCTTCTTCTATAGGGGAAGAGCTTATAATGTCATAATATTTGAATAGGTCTAGCATGGAATGAGCTTATAATGTAAATAAAATACTAAACCTTATTAAAAAAAAAAGAAAAAGACCACTAGGTGATGCTTTAAAGGCTTGGTTGTACGAAGATTTGATTATTTCAGGCTTGTATTTACCCAATAACTCTGAAACATGTCATCAGGTAAAGCTGGTCAGGGATTGATTTAGAAGATAGCAAACCAGTACGTCTGATGTGAAGCATATCTCAGTTCTGTTCAATCTGATCTTTTTAGGTAGAAGTGAACATTAGCGAAAATCAGTGTGTTGAGATAGCCTTTTTTATGCTTATCTCTAGCAGTATAGTTTACAATAATTAACAACAGGTATTATTTTAGGGCATCTTCTATTGAAGTACTTGTTAACATAGGGTTTAAACTTGCAAGACATAGTCATTTGTCAGTACTAAGATTTTAATATGTTGGGCTGACTGGTTTTGAGGACTTCTTTTCTTCCTCATGTGCAACCAAAGGTGGTATCCTAGACTGCCACATTGGTGCTGATATCTTTTGGAAGCACATTTATGCTGATTTCTTTTGAAAGATCGCGCCTTAAAGGGCTACAGAAGCCATCTTTCAAAATGTTAATATGTTGTTTACCTTGCCATTTAAACAATTTGAGTACTTGTAATATCCGCACTGGCAATTCTCATCTTTAAGGAATCCGGTTTCATACCCCGGTAGCGGAAATACCCTTTCTTGAGCCGAGGGTCCTCTGGAAACAACCTCTCTACCTCCATGAGATAGGGGTAAGGTCTGTATATATTCTACTCTCCCAGACCCCACTTGTGAGATTTCACAGGGTATTTGTTGTTGAAATAAATACCTTTTTAATTTATTTTCTTGAATATTGTGACGTCAAGAACTCCGAAGAAAGTAAGTAGGTGTTGCCCACAAGTTGTGGCATCCTGCTAAAATTATTGTTATCATCATACGATGTTACTAACCTCTAAATTAATCTTCTTGCATAGTAAAATAGGTTGTAGGATACTCCCTTTTTGCTTTTTGTCTTTTCTTTTGCTTTCACTAAGTTGCAATTGCCTTGTCTTACTCATGAGTATCACCTGGTTTTTCTCTTTATAAAATTTGGTGCACTCCTTATTTATCTGGTACTTCTGCAACTGTATCATTTGCAGCTAGAGGAATTTCGTAAGAAGAGAGCAACAGAGAAGGCTAAAAAGAAAACTTCAAATAGTCAACAACTGGTCTCTGATGGAGGCGTTGATAATCAACATTCAGGAAATGAACACACTAGAATTAAGGACTCAAGTGGAGCTGGTACATCTGATGCTGTTGACAGATCTGTTCTAGAGCCATCTAAAGTACATGCTAAGCATGATTTTACGAAGCCTGAACTTACCCAGAAGTCTGATTTAATTTTTCCTAATGATGCTAGTGCTGGTGCTACACCTAGTTTGCAAAATTACGATTACGATTATGGTGCTGTTGTTAAAGCCAACAATTATGATTTTGGTTCTTCCATCTCAGCATTGTCTCATCTAGAAGATAAAGGGTCTAGAAGTGATGAGAAGCTTAATGTTTCTCAAACAGTAAGTGATACTTATGACAACACTGGGAAGAGGGAGAATGATGGGGCCTTAGAAAGTGTTCCATTCGGGGTTGCGACTAACCACTCTACAGCCTCTTTTCCTCCATTTCTCAATAATGACAGAACCTCCAGTCATTTCGCTTATGATGAAATGGGTAAAAGCATATCGGAGGAGAGCCATGCGAAGGATCTTTCTGTAACTAATGATGGTACTTCTCATGCTTTTCCGGCTAATGTATCACTGTCAAATCCATTCGGTTCTCATGAAGACAAGCCATGTTATACAGATCGCTGGGCTAGTGACATGACTTCCGCTTCATATGGTGGTAATTTTTTGGTTTCATTTATTCTGTTCATCTAAGTTGTGCACCTGAGGGACCGTTGTTCACATAATATCTTTTTCTCCTTTTCTCCATTCTTCTATGGTTTCTTTCACCCAGCTGACTGATTAGTGTATGCACTATTTACTTAACCAATTTGATGGGGCACAATCTGATATATATCTCCCATTTTTGGTAGATTATGTGCCCGGTGCTACCACTGTCACACAATTTTATCCTGAAGTTGGTAGAAATGCTGCTGCTGTGGGATCTAATAACTTTGTAGTGCCTGATAAAGGATACAGCCAATTAAGCAGTTCTGGTCTTCACTCGACTAAAACTTCTTCATGGGCATCGGACTCCAAGTATGATGGTTTTAGTTTTGATGCTAGAAGTTCTTCTAGTTACTCACAGATGTCTCCACCCACAGCTGGGGCAACTGGGAGGAGAACTCCATCTTTCCTTGATTCCATCAACATTTCAAAAGTCTCGGCTGCATCCCCTCCCTCAATAGGATCAGTTACTACAGACACATATGACTCAATGGCGTACCCTAGGGACACTCTGGGTTTATCAAATTCTGAGAACTTGACAAATTCTTCAAAATTTTCTGGTAATGGGTCAGATCTGTACAAGCATGCTGTTGAGAAAGATATGAGCAACATGGACAACAGACATCCATTTTATTCACAGAAGCAAAATGAAGATTTTGCTGCTTTAGAACAGGTATTCTTACATATTTTGCAGAGTAGGTATGCACAGTGTTGTCTTAAGCCCTGAAGCAAGGCACAAAACATGTTGAGCACTTCGCCTCGCTTTGTGTGTGCTTTAGTGTTGACATCAATGCTCTAATGCATACTTTTCCATGCCAAGTAGCGTAATCCCGAAGATGCGACACTAACCAATTGATATTTCTCTTTATCCTAGTTTTTTCAATTTTTTTGTCCATATATTTATTATTCATGCTTGTTGGACTACACATGCATATTTGTACTTTTTCTTCATTTGCGCCTTTTCTAAATAAAGTCCCAAAGGACCTTAGAGCTTTTTTGCGCTTTTCGATTTTGATAATGCTGTATATACAATTGTGGCCAGGAAACAGCCGTCCTACCTTGGTAGGAGTAAAGTCTGCGTACATTCTACCTTCCCCAGACCCAATGTTGTGGGATTTCACTGGGTTGTTGTTGTTGTTGTATATACAATTGTGGGATGCCCATTTACCTACAAAAGTTCAAACTGCTTGTTACTTCTTGCTTTTGGGTTCACATATATTCTCGTCGCTTACTTAAGTGAGAACATTTGACTAAAAACAAATGCTGTCCAGTCACCACATGAAAGGAAAACTATAGCTTATCGCTCATATATGTTGTAGGCGCAAGTAGAAAATTCGGGTCCTGCTAGGAAACCAGATCTGGTATTCAAGTGGGGAAGGCTGAAGGAGTGAGGCCATTATCTACCGAACTTTCTAAATCAGATACAATGGTTTTGTCGATTATTTAAAATATGTATACACACATGCAAGTACATACATATTTACGTCTGTACATATACAGTTTAAGCTGAAAAAAGAGAATTAATATCGGTATGTTCAATGTCTTGAAAGGTAACTTGATGTGAACTGAACACTGCCCAATTGTGTTTCTCTTCTTTAATTGTGAAATATAGAATATCTTGTGTGTTTATAAAGCTAAAATAGTTTTTATTCACACTGATCAGATACAAATAATAAACACATACCTTTGTTGCTTCATTCAGATAATACAGTCAAGATTTATGAAGGTCTCATGCGTTTGTTTAATTTTTGTTCCAATAGGAGAATGGTCCCCATGCATTTGTACATATTTAGCGGTGATGGAGCTAAGAAAAGATAGGGTAGTCATTTCTAATGTAGACTAATAATTAGAGCACGCTTATCTTCATCTTTCAGATAATATCCTAAATCAATGGTATCCTCCATTCCTATTGAGGAGTGGGGCTGCCTATGGGAAGAAGAAGACTGGGACATGCATGACACATATTTGTCCGGATATAGGATTGTATAATAGGATCTTTAGTGGTAAACACTAACATGCTTTATGCTTATTTTCCACAGCATATTGAAGATTTAACACAAGAGAAGTTCTCTCTACAACGTGCTCTTGAGGCTTCACGAACTCTAGCAGAGTCTCTAGCTGCTGAAAATTCAACTCTGACTGATAGTTATAATCAACAGGTATACTGCTGTTCATACATATTCATTTTTTCAAAACTATAAAAAGTTAGCCGACTTCCATAGGGAAGTATATGCAAGCTTGAAACATTAGGTACATAGGCCATGTTGGTTCCAATCCCGATGAGAGAAGCCTTTTAATGACTCAAATTAACTGTTGGCAAAACAAAAGTTCTGATTCTCCCTTTTACATCCGGTCAACATTATTATATGTCAGCTCTTTTCTGATGATAATCTGTACAACAATTATTTTCTGCATTTTTGTTGTTAATCCTAATGCATTACTAAACGATTACATGTCATCTTCTTAGTTTTATGGTAGACATATGTAATGATTATTTTACGACTAGTCTTTTCCTGCATTTTTTGTTGTAAATCCTAAATTCATTATCAGTGTTTTCTTGTACCAGTGTTAGGTATTAACACAGAATAACTAGTCAAAAATGTTAGTTCCTGTCTTTATGCTTACAGTGTTCATTGAGTCCCTTCTATCCAACCCTGGTGGACTGAGTTACTCGGTACCAATACACTAGTTGGGCACTTGGCCCCTGTTTAGGTTTTGATCTAAGTAGCTAAGCTACATAAAGATGGACATGGATGTCCAATACGGGTGGGAATTTAGAAGTCAGATTCATCATCATTTAAATCTTAAAATTATAGGATACGAATAGGAGTACGGTGCCAAATCCTGTGTGTAACCCACAATCACACCTAAATCCTGCTGGATTGGCATGTTGTGGCAGGTGGTTTTGAAGGACCCGTGTTACATAGCTGAGCAGTTACTTTGTCATCTGTTGAAACTAAAAGGTTTTGAGAAGTGTTGATCATAAACTTTGAAAAAAGATGGACGATAATAGCTCCTCTGCATCCCAAAGTGCACTGCTCTCCTAGATGTGCAACACTAAGTAGGAGTCCACATCAATTTATGAGTTACATTCTCCTTTTTCTTGGTTGAGTTCTGCTGTAGTTCTTATGTGTGCTTTTGTTTCTTATTTTTCTGTAGATTACATGACCTGTTCATATGGCGGGCCTCTCCTTGAAATTCTTTACACTTTTGATAGTGATGTGTTCGTTATAAAAGTGCACTGCTATATTTCTTTTGCAGGGAAGTTTTGTTGGCCAACTAAAAGCTGAGATGGAGAAGTTGCAAGAGGAGATTAAAGCCCATCTGGTTTGTAGTTTGTACAATCTTGCTCTCTTACCCCTAGCTATACTGTATTCCCTAATCTGCATTTTCCTTTTGTAAACTCTTGTGGCACCTCTGGATGTTCTGTTTCTGCAACATATTTTAAATGTTGTACTTTTGGAAGTTGTATATGATGACTTGCATTTTTTATCAATTTTGTAAGGACTTGCATTTATTTCTCATCTGAGCACCTTCTAAAGTTTTGTTTTGTTCTGTATGATTTATCAAGAAATATTACTGATCAATTTGTTTTGGGATTGTTGATGTGATGTCGTAAAATATTAGCATCTGGCACTATAATGACTGGAAGAGAACTAGTTGAAAGACGTTCATTGTCTTCTAAATAGACACGACTTGCTAACGTTTATGTGAAGTTAGAAGATGAAGCAATACATAGCTCTATCTTCCATTTCTTTACATCCTGCTTATTTTTTCCTTACTGTGGAGTGTGCAATAGTACTACTTATGTGTTCTGCTTTCCTTTTTATATTTAGTACTCCTTTCGCTTCAATTTGTTTGTCCTACTTTCTTTTTAGTCCCTTTAAAACAGAATGTCTCTTTCCTATTTTGGCAACTCTTTAATTCTAACTTTCCACATGACATGTAAGACCACAAGATTAAAGGATATTTTGGTACATTCTACATATCTTTAGTTTAATACCACAAGATTCAAAAGTCTTATTTACTTTCTTAAACTCCGTTCCAAGTTAAACAAGGCAAACAAATTGAACGGCGGGAGTTACATGTTATTTCCCACATCCCACATAACATGTTTAAGAGCACAAGATTCAAAGGAAATTTTTGTACATTACACACATCTTTAGTTTAAGATCACAGGATTCAACAGTCTCTCTTACTCTCCTAAACTCTATGCCTAGTCAAACTAAGACACATAAAATGAAACAGAGGGAGTATGTTCTAAAAAAGTGACACCTTTCTATGTTTGGGAACTTTTTAACGTTGAACTTTCCATTTTAACCGTTATAAAATGCTTTTATAGCCATAGAAGTGCTATGTGATGTTTAAGTTCACAAGTTCTAAGGATACTTTTGAGAAGTTTTTCTTTCTTTCTTAACCTACTTTCCCAGTCAAGGCCAACATATAAAATGAACCCGAGGGAGTCTTTATCAATTTGTTAGTTTTCTTTACTCAAATTTCCCTCATAAAAGATTCATTCATGATCAAACCTTAGTGCTTGGTTCTGTCCTTTCTTTGATCTGGCTTCTCTTTTACCATCTCATTGTCTAACATTTTGTCTGGCAAATGGTAACGGATTCTCTAACTGATTAAATTGGTTCACCTGTTTTAAATTGTCAGAGGCATACCTTTTTAGGTGTCTATAAAAGCCTGTTGAAGAATGTAATTGATCATGTTGCTTATCAAAAAAACGTATTTGATCATCTAATCTCCGATTACAGATATATCTAGGATCATTTGGACAAGGTTTCTGGAGCTATATGATGTACTAATTTTATTTATTGGAATTAGTTAGATGAGTTGTGTCATCTATATATGGAAAAGTCACTTTCTTTTTCTTTCCATCAATTTTTGTAATCAGATGGCTGGATGAGTCAGCAGTTATCAGTATTTCCTTAATTTGATGTATGTGATTTGCTTTCTTGGTTGAATTCAATGAAACCAGGGTGAGCTTGAAGCCGTGAAAATGGAATATGGAAATGTACTATTGGAATGTAATGCTGCTGATGAGCGTGCCAAGTTGTTGGCTTCTGAAGTGATTGGCTTGGAAGAGAAGGTAATTAACTGCAGTATTCTCGTCTGTTGACCCAAATTAGTTTTGTCAGGCATGTAGTGAATTTAATTTGATTTTAATACTACATGTAGTTGTCCTCTTTGTTACTGGTTTCACATTGAAATTTGGAAGTTGTTTAACTTGATTACCATATATATCATAGATTGAATTAGTGTAATGTCATTTACATTTTTAAATTATAATTTAGTGAAAGTCAAGTGTACAAATAAGTTGACCAGATTGATCCGTGAAATAAGGAATTATAGGCTCTGTGTATTCACCATCAGTTGTTTAGTTTTGAGCTATAAGTTGGATTTGTTCAATGTAAAATTAAACTTAGCTGTTTAAGTGGAGCCTGGTAACTCGAGTATTTTTGATTTATCAGAAACATTGGGTGTCTAGTCACTTAATACTTATTCAGCTTAAATGGTTACAGCATTTCTTGCAAACATACACTATTCTTGTACTTTGCATTTGTTGTATGAAAAGTCATTAGTTCTTTGTCAAAGAAATAGATTGTTATGTAACTGGGAATCCGCAGACCCCACTTGTGGGATTACACTGGGTATGATGTTGTTTGTGACTGGAAAGAAAGTAGAAATTTGGCTTCTCCAGATGTATGCAAGATAGTTGCATTATTTCGCTGTTTTGCTTACACACTTTTTTTTTTACCAAGTACTCCAAGATGACGTCTTTTAAAGTATTGTCGCATATAACACTATAGTAGTTTGTGGTAAATCTGGTATTTTTGTCCAACTTTATGATGGTCTAAGGATAAATAATGCTAGTCTTGGGTGATTGAGATGTCAAACCAGTGTATTCTTTTTTCCTGTTCCTTTTAGGTAAGTGGAAAATATTTCAATTTTCGTTTTCCCTCTTTTCCTTTTTCGTGTTGCCAGCTAAGTATGAAAGTCACTTTTGTGCCTGTTCTTTCTTTTTATTTTTTCCCATTCTGTTTGGAAGAAAAAACCATCTAATTGATAATTGGTTGGGACTGTTTTATTGGACAGATCTTTTTTCTTTTTTAATTTGTTTATGAGATATATTATCTTTTCTGCTCTTTATATTTTTGTCTAAAATATTTTGTAGGCACTTCGTCTAAGATCTAATGAGCTTAAACTGGAGAAAGAATTGGAGAAGTCACAAGCTGAAATGTCTTCTTTCAAGTATGTTCGAGGCTTGACTGTAAATTAATCAAGGCTGTCATGTGCCCACGTAACTGTGTTCTGGTTATAGTTGTCCTTTTATTTTATTCTCTGTTTTTCTCCTTCCTGTCCTTTCGACACCATACCCTTTTAGAGTGGGCATGCGTCTTTTCGTTTGGGTTAAGAGGGAGGTGAGTTCTGTGGCTTAATTGCTTCTTGGAGATGGAAGTACAAATTGTTTTATGAATATGAAAAGGATAAGCCAAATGGTAGCAGAATGTATTGCTTTTAGTTATGATACTTCTAAAAGATTCGTGGCTCCTTAATGTAAGTAGTTGGGAATCATGTCGGGTAGCTGCATGTACACAAACTCATACTAATCTGTATTGGCATAAAAGTTTTAGCATTAAAGTAATGTGGATGAATGAATATCAGAATAAAAAAATTAAATCTTATTCTCGTTCTCGTTAACCTCTAGATTTCTGTTGGGATGTGTTCTTTTCTCATCCAACTCTCTCTATCTTCTTGTAGGAAGAAAATTGCTAGCCTTGAAAAAGATCGTCAAGATCTGCAATCAACAATCGATGCTTTAAAAGAAGGTAAGATATGGTTATATATGTTTGTGCCTAGAGAAAAAGGTGGTTTGCGTTTTTTCATGAGCTGTGTCATTTTTACAAGTTTTTTCCATTTTCACTGCCTTAAATTTTGTTAATAAACATCCCAGGCTCGATAAAAGCATCCAAGTATCAGAAATGAAATCAATAATTCCTCTCTGTTTCCCTATTGTCTTCTTCTAAACAGAAAAGAAGCTCTTGCAATCCAAATTCCTAAAAGCTTCTGGTAATGGAAAGTCAGTTGATCCTAGCAGGAATATGCCTATGAAAATAGATGTATCAACTTCTACAGAGAATCTCTGTATGTATTTCAGATTTCTCAAATTACTGCCTCATATTGTTTTTTAAATTTTTTAAATTATTTTTTGCTTTATATATTCATAGAATCCTATTTGTGTCCATTCAGGTGAAGATAAAATCGCAAGTAGTACCATAAATGACACTAATTTGGTTGGTACTGATGGCCCAACCACCTCTTCTCTGCCAGATTTTGGGCAGTTTAGTCTCGAAAGTTTGTCACTGGCCATTCCTCCAGATCAGATTAGGATGATCCAAAACATTAATACATTAATTTCTGAGGTAGATAAAGCTCTTTGCATTGCAATGCCTATTGTGTCGGCTTGGCCTTTCACAAGTGGAGACAGAATAAAGCGTCAATGATATCCTTTAGACTGATCATTTTCTACTCCCTCTAATTTTGTTTCTTCATATTTGTTCCCTTGAAAAAATAAGGCATATTTACTAACTAATAACTAAAATATTGCACTACTTGGAATGATTACAGTTAGCCTTGGAGAAAGACGAATTGACAAAAGCCTTGTCAGTTGAATCATCTCAGTGCTCTACATTGAAGGTAACTTGAACTGATGCTCTAGGCAGCAACATCGTTCAAAGCTGCTTCACTTTTTTTTTGGGGGGGTGTGGTTAAAATCTTTGCCCGAACTTTTGGATTCCTTTCTGTTTCCCTTTGTTATCTTTTAGTAAACTATAAATGCATAGTTGGACATGCTCTCTTTGGTCATATATGGATGTTTAATTTCTAAATAGCCATCCCCTCTAACATGCTCAGACATTCTTCGTAATATCTGGCCAGCTTCTTGTGTTAGCAATAGAAGTCTCCTTGCATAAGCTTTCTTGATCTTCACAGCTAGTTTGTAGGTGGATACTAATAATTCTTCTCTTTATAATTTTCTTGGGGGATTTGATTTTCTGTTCATTTTGGGTATAAAGGAGTTAAACAAGGACTTAACTCGGAAGCTTGAAGTTCAAACACAAAGATTGGAGCTTTTAACTGCTCAAAGCATGGCAAATGATAACAGCCAAGCAAGTCAACCAGATGCAGTGTCTGTGCATGACAATATGCCATATGCTGATGACACTACGCCATATGCTGATGAAGGAGATGAGGTAATTTGACATATCTTGCTCTGTAAGCCTTTAACTGGCATGATTTCTAATTTACTGCTTTTTGAGTGCTAATAAAATGCCAACCTTTTAAAGATCTTTTGTTGCCTTTCTACTTTGCTTTTAACCCAACTCAAGCTGAAGAAACTTATTCAATGGCCACCGCTAACCGCTTTTGGTCCCAAATCTTTGGGGTTGCTTTTTCCAATAAACATTGGTTCAAATTTAATAGTTCTGCACTTCTGCTGTTATCTTTCTTTTGCAAATGGAACTTCAAGTTTCAGTGAGATGGAACACCGCTCAATAAATGACAAGACCTTTATTCTCTAGGCTTCTCTAGGCAAAAGCTATTGTGTTCACTTGAACTGTAACCATTGCACTAGATCCACCCATGTGCGCCGCCCTAGTATCGCCCTGCTTGCACGGTGGTGCATTTCCTTCGGTTCATCTTTTTCTCTTTTGCATCTTGTTTTGATCAGGTGGTGGAACGGGTACTGGGATGGATCATGAAACTATTTCCTGGAGGGCCATCAAGACGACGAACCAGCAAGCTTCTTTAATCTCCATGGCAAGAGTACAATGATGAGTGATTTCTGCGAAAAGCTGGTCTTTTTCTCTTCTCCAGCCCTGTATTTTTGGTAGCCAAACAGAGTCCGGATTTTGTATATTATCCATGGTTTATAAACACACATTCCATTCTTTTTCCCCAGAAGAAGCAAATTGTATCTAAGAGGCATTTTGGAAGATGGAATAGCTGTTCTCGACAGTTTTGGCAATAAAACACGACCATGTTGTTTACAAGAATTCGTTTATCAAACGTCATGATGAAGATCAAGATGTGTTTAGTTGTTGATCATTAGAGAAAAAAGCTTCAGATGTTTCTTTCCTGTGGAAATGATGTTTATATCTTTTGACATTGTGTTCGTTATGTTGTATTTGTTGAAAGTTGAGGCTTAAGAAAGCCCAATATATCAAGAAGATGATTTTGGCCGTCCTTTGTACTTGCTTAGGAACTAGAAATTCCATTAGTCCTATGTGATTTCAATTTCATATGGTATTTATGGCTAGTTAGGATTTAAAATAGATTATTTTCTTTCTAGGCAGTCGATATTTGGAATTACTGGTTCAAGGAATTCAGATTTGCATTAAAAGAATAAAGTGCTTCTCAACAGAATACTCAGTATAATCTCATCAATTGAGTTTGGAGTGGATAGTGTGTACGTAGCCCTATTCTTACCTTGTGAAGGTAGAAATATTGTTGTGATATTATGGACCTTGGTTTATAGCCTTGATCGAAAAAAGAGCTCAATATGAAAATGAAATACAGTCATAGAGATGTCATGCCGGAAATAATGGAGAAAAAAAATAGTATCAAAAACAAATACTACTTTTTATTCAAATTCTCGACCTCCATATCCTCCTATTTAAGTTATGTATAGTAATTTACGAATGTGTCATGTCTTATTTAAACATCTCTTTATAATACTTCTTTTGGCATACTTTTACCTCTTCTCGAGTCCACCATAGTCAACCTCTCATACATTCTCACAGAGGCATTTGAGCATCTTGACTTTACATGCTCAAATCATCTCAACCTCGCCTCTCTCATCTTGTCCACTACAGGAGCCGCTCCACTTTGTCCAAAATATATGCATTCCTAATTTTATCTTATGCCCACACATCCATATCAACATTTTCATTTTTGCTACTTTCATTTTTTTGATGTGTAAGTTCTTGACCGGCCAACACTTCATCCCATACTACATAGTTCGTCAAACGTCCACCTTATAAAACTTACCTTTTAAATCTTTGTGACACTTTTTTTATCACACAAAATACCAACTGCAAGCCCCCATTTTGTTAGTCTTTAATGGGTTTTTGGTACTCCAATATATTTTATGTTTTTACATATTAATTATAGGGCAGAATTAAGTATTACTTGCATATTTTTTTTTTACTTTTTATAAATATAAAGTATTCCACTAATTAGATTTTATTTTGCCAACAATGTATCATAGACCAACGAATTTTGCGCAGTGAAACGATAACAGGTCAGGTTAGTGCTTACCAAGTCTGGTAACCTTTTTGCTTAAAAATCAATTTTTTTTGTCAGTTAGTATAAACTTCAAATCTCATTTTTCACTTTCTTCTCATCAGGGGCGGAAGCATGTAAAGAGTAAGAGATTCATCTAAACCCTATTTGACGAAAAATCATATTATATGTATAAAATTAAAATTATTTTCATGTATAATTTGAATTTCGTTAGTGAAAGTCTTGTTCCGCTATTGCTTTTCATTCCAAAGAAAAAGCAACTTAACAAATAAGATGGTAATGTTTGAGTAACTATAGCATGTACCCAAATGTGGCAGGAAAGAAAGAATGAAAGATTACTAAAACAACAAATATATCACTGATTTATGAAAATGCTTGATATGGAAATATATATAAAAAATTTTGTAATGAAAGATTTCCTTTGTTTCATCGTATTCCCTCGAAGTGGACATTAAAAATTTCCTCACACAAATATCATGTCAGTGTGAGTTAGTAATACCTCTCACAATATCTTATGTTTTGCACTGTATCCCACATCGTCATTTAACATCTACCCATAGTTGCTTATAATTAATATTGTAATGATTATTGCGGCCGAGCTCAGTAATTTGGGCTTGTAACTCAAGTGGGGTCAATATGGTGGTGGGGAATTTTTAACAATAGGATTGGGCTTTTTTCTTAAGAAAAAATTATTAAAGTCACATTTATTTAACAGTAAATATATTTTGGTCTTTAATGGTTCATTCTCAGTTTACAATCTAAGGTGGCAAAGCCTAAAGGGTAAATATTAAAATATTAAATAGTATTATATAATGATTAACTGATTATAAATTTATATTAGTATTTTTTGTTTATGAGTAAAAACTAAAAATTAAATTAGTAAACTATTATAGTCTTAATGGATTATCGGTTTACCCAATATTATAAAATCAATATCGAATCGATAATTCAATAATTATTTTTTACAAAATCATTAAATAATCGTTAATTCAATAACACTTTTTTCGGTTCGATTTATCGGTAGGTTCGATTTTTGTACACCTCTAGGTATATTGATATCCTATCGGTATTGATGTCAGCGCGTAAATTTTAAAATAAATTTATGCTATTTAAAAATAAAAAGGAATATAAAAATAATGGGGTATTTAAAAATAAATACTTTCCTTTTTGAGGGTATAAATGTTATTTTCCCTTCTTTTTTTTTGGGTCTATACTTGAAGTTTTTACATGGATTGTCCCTATTTAGGGTGGTCTTTAATTTTGGCCAGTGGGTAAGCCATATAGTATTTAATTCGCAAAAAAATTAAGTTATGCATCCTAAGACATGACTTTGTAGGAATTAAGTTGCGGCTTATAAGGCATAATTTGTGAGTTATGAACTTCATAAGGTATAGTGGTTTAAGAATTTGTTTGAATTGACTTATTTTAAGTAATTTATAAGTTGAAAACTGTTTATAAGTTAATAAAAAATAAGTAGGTGCAACTCAACTTATTTTTTTTGACTTATAAGTTAAAACAACTTATAAACTACTTAAAATAAGTCCATCCAAACAAACCCAATTATTTATTGAGGCTTATTTTAAGAACAAAATAACTTTAAGTTAGCTAGTCAAACACTCTTAAAAGCTGAAAACAACTTATAAGTAACTTATAAGCCAATCCAAACGGGCTCTAAATTGAATTTATGCCAATAAAGACATAAGTTTTATAAGACATAATTTATACCTTACGATTGTATTTTCAATGTTATTGATATTTTTGACCGCTTTTTTATTACCTAAAATGTTGAAGGCCAAAAATTAAAGACTATTGATTTGAGGAATAAAATTTAAAACCACCCTTATTTGGGGCATTCATGCAAATGACTATATGATTTTAGTTATATACCTTTTAACTGTTAGTGAAATGACATGTTACGTGATGGCCATACTAGATATATGTATTTAAATGTATTTGATTGATTTACATGTATCAAAGAAATCAGATACGCGAGCGAGATGAGAAGGAGGTGAGCGAGAATTGTTTATGTATATACATGCGAATCTACTTTGATATAGTATATATAAAATAAATTACATCTAATTTTTGACCTATATATCTCGAGATACACGTGTTTCCTTTTCCCTTGCCTAATTATCTAAATATTTAAAAGTTCACTCATTTTAAAAAAAAAAGAAGAAAAAAAACTCAATCAAGTATCGAAACGACGTCGTTAATTCATTCCACGATTAAAAGAATCTCATTTGATATAATTTGTGGCGCAAAACACTTGTGCAGATACACAGAACAACAATGGCGTTTCTCACTGGAAAACTCAATACTTTACCTTTCAAATTTTACACTATTTCTTCTTCTTCTCAACAACAAGGTTCTCTTTCTCTCCATTTCTACATTCAAAAGTTTTTTTTTTTTTAACAAAAAAAGACAAACTTTTGCTATGAGTTTTAAGAAAAAAACTTAAACTTTGTTTGAATTATTCAACAGATACAAATCAAAATCCAAAATCAATGAAAATTAGAGAAGATTGGAGGGAAAAATCTCGACCCATTCCTCCTGGTGGGACTTATCCAGCTAAAGATCACTGCAGGTTCATTACTCTGTTCTTTTTGTTTTGTTTTTAAATTGAAGTTTTCATCTTTACTGATATAAATTGAGTATTTTGTTGGAATATTTAAAGAAGAGTGGGTCTCATTTTTTTTTTTTTGGATCTTTAACATTGTTGATAAGAAATGAACCTTGAGGCTAACTTAGTCCAAACATGGGTAAACTAAGAATTAAGATGTGTTCAATTCTGATACTATTATAAGAAATAATGTTATTGAGACTAACTCATCACAACAAGCTAGCTCATGAGACGATGTTTACCCAAGACTATATAAGGGAACCAAGTTCTCTATCCAACTTCCAATATGGGACTCAACAATTTTGTAGTTGAAAAGTTTTTCTTTTAGGAAACTATTGTGAGTCAATTTTCATGAATTTCATAGTAAATGTGAAAGAACTCTATAATTAAAATATGAGGAGATTGGACGTTATTTTGGCATGAAGTAAAAAAAAGAAGGTGAAATATTCAATTTGAAAAGGAGGAAGCATGTCATTGGATCTTTGAAGCATCATAGCTTTCCGTTCAAATTAGTTAAGCACGTGAAAATGTTTTAGCTATTTCCTGTGTAAAACCTGAAAAGGACTTTGGTTGTACTTAATTCAACCTAAGTTGGATTAAATTTTGTAGAATAGAAACAAAAATAGTTTGAAACTGCTGTTATATTTTGAGCTTGCTAGGAATGATAAAGTATTGCTTGGAAGACTGAAAAATAAGTGCTGATGTTGACACGAATGTCATACATTATAAGTAAAACTATTATATACTAATTCAGTGCTTTTATTATAATTTTAGTATCAACTTTCAACACTCATCCTCATGCTAAACTCCTGGTAAATTTTGTGACATTCTCTTAATCGTTATGGTAGTATAAGTTTTTCTGGTTTGCAGCCACTGCGGTTTGTGCGACACTTACTACATTGCCCATGTCAAGAATGCATGTGCTTTCTTGGGGGATGGAATGTCTAGAATTGAAGTGAGTCTTTCTCCTGCTTCTTTACAAGTCATGATACTTTTTGCTTTAGTTGCAGTTTTATTGTTTATGCTTAGTTTTCATTCCTTAAGTTGGTCAGTAATAAATAACTGGAGTTTGATTATAGCATGCTTACATTGTCACATGCAGCTGTGAATTTCAGTTTGTCTTTTGTGTCCTTTCAAAAGCTGTCTCATCCATATGGTTTTACATCTCATGTATATGTACTATGTGGGCAGTGCAACAAGACTTGGCTGTGTTATTGCAGTGTACTGTGGATGTCATAAGAAAAGTTTGCAAGCTAGAATTAGATGTTCAGAGAGAGTACTGGTTCTTGCTCACTAATACAGTATTATGCACTATTTGCTTGTGTGAAATTGAATTCATCACTCTTTGGTCACTCTATTTTCATTAAAATCCACTTATAGGGAGCATGAGAGATGTTGATACTTTGGTATTAGGAAAAGTTGCATACTGGAACTTGATGGGTTCTCCTGTACGCACCCCCGACCTCAACTAATCTTTTCACAAGCATGTTTGACTTTTATTTTTCTGTTTCACTCTCTTGGGTAAAAGGTATGCTGCTTGAATGTTGACAAGATATGAGAATAAATGAAATTTTAAGCATTACTATAGATCTATAAATTACACAAGTTACAGTGTACATTTTTTGGACGATCATAAGAGTGGTTTCTCTCGTTGTTAACATAATCTCGTCGTACTGAAATAAATGGTTTGGATAATGTTATACTGAACCACAACTCCTCATAGGAGAATGGGGAAACATTCATAGACCTCCATCAAGGTCTTCACTAGGTGTACATCTGTCCTCCTCTTTTTTTTTTCTTTTTTTTAATTTTTGTTTAATAACATCATACAGCCCAGCATAGTGTACAGGTACATCGTAATCTCGTGACATGTCAAAATTTTTCTCCCAATTCTATACAAGTTTCTTTTTCTTCTTTTGTCCTCTTTGAGATTCACAAGCAGGACATCATCCGAAGGAACTTGGTAAAGTTTGAAATTTTTTCTTGCTTTAGTTTGACTGGTGGGTGGAGGGTGATAGATAGGGGGTGCATATTTGTTCTTCTATGAGAAAGAATGATTTGATTACTCGCTAAAAAACTTCAGTTGCTAGCTATGAGTAGCACTTCCTTAGAATGCGCTCTCAACTTAGTCATGCTATGCTATCTAGGATCTGCTCTTTTGGTCAAAATTTATATGAAGTAGCTCAAAGTAATCACTATTCAGATAATGTTTTTGATGAAAAAGTAACCTGATAATGTCAGTTTTCTGACATCTTCTTTTTGAAACTGACTGTTCCTTACATCTTCTTCAGGCTTTGGAACCTATTGTCCATGGACGAGGACGGAAAGAAGATTCCTTGGATGAGACTTATATGGGGGTGTATGAGAATCTATTGTATGCTCGTAAAACTAAGCCTGTGGAAGGTACAACTTTGAATGCTCTTACGATTCTAGTTCAAATGTACAATTGTTTGTTTTCTTGTGCTCCTCTAAGTCATTATAAGAATGTGTTTGATTCTTGTGAGATCTATCAGATTTTTCCTTGAATGAGTTTTTACTATGTGTCAATTTCTTATGAACCATCTGGATTCTTATTCCTTTGTTTTCTTTATGGCATTCAGGAGCTCAATGGACGGGGATAGTGACAACTATTGCTGTGGAGATGCTAAAAGCTAGGATGGTGGAAGCTGTTATTTGTGTTCAGAGGTATGTCTTGCATCCAATTTGGTTAAAAAGAATTTAGTTCTCCCTCCTGGTTACTTCCGTTGTGTGTGAGTTATGCTTTTGAAATTTTGGTTTCTCACTTATTTTTTGTTTTCTTTTTTTCTACTTATTATCCAGCAATTGATGACTCTTACCTTCTTTTTTACGTTATTTTAGTGATCCGGAAGATCGATTTATTCCTCGACCTGTCCTGGCAAGGTTTGTGACTGGAATTTCTGTGCTATTTTATTTTCATGTTGATATTCTAGTGGTTTAATTTAACCATTTCCGTCCTCCTCTCTACTTTCATGTTTTTAATAGGACTCCAGAGGAAGTTATAGCAGCTAAAGGTGTTAAGCCGACACTGTCTCCTAATCTAAATACTCTTGCCTTAGTTGAGGTTTCTTCTTTCACTTCTGTTAACATCAGAATCTGTGTTTTTCTTTTGTTTTCATCGATTATAATTTGTGTCACTCTGTCAAATTTCTAAATGGAGCATGTTGTCATGGATTGAAAATGTCCTCTCTCTCCTTAGTAGGTAATTGAAACTTGTGTAGCTATGCTTTATAATTTGCCCCAATCGGGTATTTCACTAAGAGCAGCTCTTTTGCTTTCTTGATTTGCTTCATATGATGGTTCAAGCTGAGCTCCTTTCCTGGCAATGTCAGAGTCTTTTCGCCAAATGTTTCCTCTCTATTCGTTGGAAGGTCGTAGGTTATTTTTTTGACTTCGTTTTAAGCATGTGAGGTTGTTTTTCCCCAAATACTTTCTCCCTTTCCTTTGGGAAGTATCAGGCTCTTTCATCCATCCTATCATATGCCAAGCTTTATGACACATTGAATATGCACCTACAGTTGAAGCCAGTCTAGTTAGGAGCTTCTTTAGGAAAGGGTTCTACTCTTTGAATGAAATATGGTAACCCTGTTTTGGAATATTTGAAAATGTTCCTAAGTACAACTATGACGTCTGGAAGTTTGGAATAGCTGTACATGAGCAGATTGTGATATTGAAAACAGAAATACGACCATAAGGATGGATTTTTTTTAATGGATTAATCTCTTATCGATCTATCATCTTTAGATAAGTAAGAAGCTGGAAAAAAGGTGAAACCGGATAATGGTATTGTTTCTGATTGATGATATATTAAGTAGCTTCTGGTGAATCCTTTGTGGTCCCTTTTAACCCTTCAGTTTCTGTTGAATCCCCTGTGCTTCTTTGGACCTTTTTTTTCCAATACATGGCAAAATGCCAAATTAATGAAAAGAATATACAATGGCCATGAATTTTGTGGTTGTTTTTGAATCTTTTCACTTTTAATTTGTATAATGTTTGTCTGAGATGTATTAAATGGAGCAACATGGTCAAGTAGGGATTCATATAGGTGACCACAACTTGCTTGGTATTGATGCATAGTTGTTGTTGGCTTTGTTCTCGTAGGATGTCACAAAGCACTTCTTGATTTTTCCTCCTTTCCCATTAATGTATAAAATAATCATTCTGTTGTATGTGCCTTATACCTTGTGTAATTTCTCATTTTTTATTATTTGAATATCTTTTTTGTAAAGATGTAATTTCTCATTTATAAATCTACTTTATTTCAACCACCTGCATTTCACACTTGTAAGGTAGGCTTATAGTTTTTTCTTCTCACAACAATGCAATCGCATGGAATTTCACACTTTCTAGTCGTGCATGCTCTAATGAGTTAAAATTTGGGTTTTAAGAAATTCCCGTTTTCTCTGAGTTATGTCATGCGTTGTATAATGTCATTCAAATGTTGAAGTAAGCAATATTTTTCCTGGAAACAGGCAGCTGGTGTGAAGCGCCTTCTCTTCTGTGGTGTTGGCTGCCAAGTTCAAGGTATTCGTGTTGTTATGATCTCTTCGTCTCTGCTTTAAAGTTGCTGTTTGTCATTACATTTCTGTATCATAAGCAGAGCAATTTCCTAACTTGCAGCTTTAAGATCAGTGGAACAATATCTGAATCTGGAAAAGCTTTATGTACTAGGCACCAACTGTGGTAACCCTTTTCTCACACCTTTCATCATGTCTAATATAGCTACCAACTGCTAGATATTTGATGATGGTAACAATAACGTCTGTTTGGACAAAAGATTTAATCTATTTATTTTTGATAAATAACAAAAGGTTTGATCTATTAACATCATTCGGAGGAGTCCTTGTTAGTTGTTAGGATCCCAAAAAAGAGTCAACTGAATTTTTTCCAGTTTGTGCACCATGTAAGGAGGGAAAATAAGACGTATAGTAAGTGGACAAACTGGATAAGATTCAATGGAATCTTTTATGATATATAGTTAGTGGGATTGTCTAAACTGCTTTTCATAAGAATCTCCTTTTCCCTGTGAGGTATTTTAGCCAGTATAGACCTATACTAACAGTTGTTTCTTGACAGTGGATAATGGACCACGAGAAGGCTTAGATAAGTTTCTGAAGGCCGCTAGCAGTGAACCTGAAACAGTTCTCCACTATGAGTTTATGCAAGACTACAAGGTATGCTCCTGTTATATTACTTTCATAAAGAAAAAAAGGCGTGCTCCTGTTACTCTTTCATGACAAGCTGACCTTTCTTGTGAGACAACCTATGCATAACCTCTGTGATCTTGGAATTCTATCTATTCAAGTATAAGAACAAGGAAACCAACTTCTATATTCTCTGTGTTTGTCCTGCTGATATGTTTTCTGATTTTGTTGTATTCTAAAACTTAGCTAAACAACCTTTCTTACCCTGATGACTAGGGTGCTCTGTCTAGAATGTGTTTTTATTTGGTTGGTGAGGTAAGTTCCCTCATGAAGATGCATTTCAATACATCATATTATCTCCATCCTGATAAATTTATATGACAATCTTTTTATTTTTGGGCGTACAAAAATCTGACACAATATAATTTCATACAACTTCATTATTTTCCGGTATTTAAATTCTTTTGACTAGTCAAAATTTCAAGGTTTGGTTTGACATTTTTTCTGTGTCAAACTAATTTGTTTTAACAAAATATTTAATATTTTCCTCAACTACTACCTATAATATACACAAGTCAAACTAATATCTTAAATACCGTGCCTTGTCCGCTGGTGCCACGTTAAATTTGATGGAGTTAAGATCATATGTTCTTCGTCACCCTCGTAGATGAAAAAATTTCACAGTTAATCCTATAAAATCATATTTTAGCTTTCTACTTTTATTATGATTTGAAGGATATACTATAGAATTACATATGATAGTTTTCTAATCAGTTGAAGCACCTGTCTAAGCTCTACATTTCAACAGGTCCATCTGAAGCATTTGGATGGCCATATTGAAGAGGTAAAATAGTGTCTTCTTTTTCGTATCTTTTGTTTTATCTGAATGCTGTTTATTCAGATCTATATATTTCACTAAGCAGGTTCCGTATTTCTGTTTACCAGCAAATGATTTAGTTGATGTTATTGCGCCATCTTGTTACAGGTATTTCAATTGCTTTTTACAAGGTTAATGTCCTATATTACAATTTATCATATATATTATTTTCCTGTCTATAGTTCTTCGGAATATTGTGCTGATCCGTAAACTACTCTTTCCTTCTATATTACAGCTGTTTTGACTACACAAATGGCTTGGCGGTGAGTTCTCTGTTCGTAATTAAACGCCCTGATATATTGCATAATAAGTTTTCACAGAGAATACTGAGAAAAAAAACATCCAAGAGCAGCATGTGCACAGAGGTTTTGCAAAGGCAGCCTCGAGCATTGAGGAATCTATAAGTTTTAGAGCTAGACCCAGCTACTAATTTGCTCCAACTGTTTTTTCAAGTGAAAGCTTGTGCCAAATCTGGAGACAAGATTCAACATTACCAGTTTTTTTTTTTTTTTTTTTTTTTTTTTTTAAATAAAGATAAAATCTTGTGATGAGATTTAGTGGTTGAGGTCCAGAAGGGAATTTCGTAGCGAACTCTTTTTGGTCCTGGACAGTAATGGATTATGTTCCCTTTCATAACTCTGCTCTTTAAGGTTTTCCGTAATACTTATCATTAAAGATTTAATAACATTTTTTATTATCCATGACAGTTAAGTATTTTTGTTCCTAAAACATTCTTCATTATGGTAGTTTGCAAACATTAGATTATTTCTTCTGAATAAAAGCAAAGCTTAATATCCCTTGCATGCCAACATTTCAAATCTTACCTTCAAGGAACTTTCCAGGATTTGGTGGTGGGATACATGGGTGTGCCGAAATATAGCGGAATCAGCATGATGCAGCATCCCCAGTATGTTACTGTCAGGTAAAGTAATGCCAAATCTTTTAACCCTTTGACATGACAAAAGGACATGATGTTTGCTCTAATAAGCTTGTTTAAGAGTTACTTTTACATATTCCAAATGCAGAAATGAACGTGGTAGAGAAATGCTAAGCCTTATCGAGAACCTTTTGGAAATTACTCCTACGATAAGTAGTGTAATAATGATGCTGCATCCCACAACTTTTCCTTTTAAACTCTTTCTTGTAATATAATTATTTCAAAGCATGCATCTTATTTCAGGGTAAACGACGTCCATTTGTCATGGAAACTGTGAAGGCAGATGATGAAGCAAAATTTGGTATGTGGTATCATCTTGTGATATTTATTAATTTCAAAGTAATTACTAAGCAAGCTCTCTCTGTACCCCATGCTGGTTCAGTATTTGATATCTGCTCTCGGGTTTTGTACTGTTCTTTGGTGGGTCCATGCGCAAACATCAACAGCCTGACTTTTTCCCCCTTCAATGTTGTTGAAAAGTATGAAATGTAGGGATTATGCAACCTCAATCATTTCTTGATGCTGAGTCCATTTTCTAATATTTGCTTGTTCAAGTTATGCATTGTTTGATGAATTTATCACTACGCTTGGACCAGCCTCATTTTATGAATATCTTAGATGTACAAGTGTTGCTGATTCTGATTCCATTACAAAACTCCCTTCGTTTAGCTATTTCAACACGTATGATCTTATCAATTTTTTCTGGAAGTAAGAGTATTGATTGTAGGTGAATCTCAATTTATTTCGTTAACATTCATTAGCATGTATGTTATGTATATACAAGCATAACAGGTTACTGCTTTGTTTACTTCTATAGTATGTTGCACATCTCATCGACTGTTTATTTTAGATTAATCTTAATTTGTTTTAATCCTTATAAGTCAAGTGGGTTTAGCTATTTAAGTCGCTTAACTGTTTCAATTACTCCATTTGTTATGATACTCCCGGTTGATTACAGTATGCTGAAGGCAGAATCCTGAGAAGTAAATCCTTTTCTGTTATGTTCTTAATGTAAATATTTTCTTGAACACCTTCTCGACAATCTCGCAAGACTCATGCAGAAACTTTCTGAATTTCCAGGAAGAGGTCCTTCTCAACCTGCTCCAAAATTTGTTGGAAATTTAATAGCATTTCTTCTCAACATAGTAAGAGCTTTTTGTTCATTTACTTGTTAATTTCAGAAACGATAACAAATTCCCTGTGCTTAAACTTGTTTCTCTTGGTTCAGGTTGGACCGAAGGGTCTAGAATTTGCACGTTACTCGCTAGATTATCACACAATAAGAAATTACTTACACGTAGTCCGCAAATGGGGAAAAGAAAGGTTTGTAGAAATTCATATTTGTTCTAGTGCGAGGGATTACAGTAATTTTTTTTCTCTCACTATTGTGAGTTTTGGGAAATTGCAGAGCTGACAGACATATGCCAGAATATGCAAAGAAAATTGTCAGCATGTACAACAAGAGTGGAGAAATTGATCAAATGCTTTCCAAAAAGAGAATAATTTGACGGTGAAACTTTGGTGTTTGCAACTCAAGCTTTGGTGAACAAAGTTATCTGGTACCTATGCTGGTGGGAGATAGCAAATATCCGTGAACTCGTAAAGTAGTCGAGGTGCGTGCAAGCTAACCCGTACACCACGGTTATCAAAAGAACTTTAGTGATTGCAACTCCTCATGTACGTATATAGTGTCAAATTAAACATGCATCTGAATTAACTCTTTTTGATAGAAATGTAATTCCTTTTATAATAATTAACTATGTTAACTATTGGTAAAAACAATTCTGCTTGTCTGTGATTTAGTTTCAAATGCTTGTGCTTTTGATAATAGATCCATGATATCACATTTGATTTAGCTTGGCTTAAAATATCATTCTATTTGTCTTCTGGTTCCAAACTGAATGTGATAAGTAGCTTATCAAAAGTCATTTCAACCTATCTCCAGTATGAAGTCTGAAAGATGATTTGTAGTTTTCGAAAATAAAACTTTCATCTTTTCAATCCATGTTCAAAGTACAATGATATGGAAATTCATTTTTCAAATTTCTTCTGGAATGGTCAAAAGTATTAGTCACAGATTATGAAAGCCTACTGGTGGACTATGATTTCAGTAAGTGAAGTCAAAATAAATACAGAAGAAGGAAGGGAGGTTCAACATATAGTATATCTATATAAATTTTCTGATCTATTCTATCTATACAGTGTGATTTTTCAACAAATTGACACCCCTTGGACAAGGATGCTCCGCCACGATTATCTCATGTTTTATATGGGACACCTATATAAGCTTCATATATTTTAACTTCACCAATCAGAGGATACACCACTCTTCTAGTAGGACATGCAACAGTAAGATACAAAGATATAGTGCCCGCCATCCAACTCAAGTTAACACTTGCAAATTGACTGCTTATCAGAGCATGAAGGAATGGGCTTCCTCATGGAACTTTGAGGATATAGTTAGTGACCCAGGCCATGTGTATTTCTCTCTTGGTAAAAGTGATGTCTAATGATAGGTTTTCAAGCAGGCAGAACTATAATTATGAGTTTGAGTTCTGAATTCTAGAAAAAGTAGCTTACTGATTTTTGGGTAAATTATTTATACATATTAAATAAATTTTAACCTTCACGAGATAACGGTAAGGTGTGCGTACACTCTATTCTCCCTAGATCCCGCTGGTGGGATTATACTCTGGGTATGTTGTTGTAAATAAATTTTAAACACAAATACAAAGTTTGAGCCAATTAAAGCTATTGAGTTGTGTATGTTGAAGTGTGTGACCATCTCATCTAAAAGCTTAAATTGTTAGAGAAAGCACACTTTTATTATTTAATTGTATTCTCAACAGTGTCGAACCTGTAGGCAGAACTATAGCTCTGCCCCTGTTGCAAGGTTAGGGAAAAAAAATCTAAGTAAGTTCCACTGCAAAAGGACATAATAGAAACTGTAGCTTCCTGGTAGAGAAGTGTTAAATTCAAACACTTTGCATGTAGCAAGTTGAGTAACATGAGCTGTGTGTTTTACATTCATTAATTTAAGGTTAGAAACTGACTTTTCTTATTATATTTATTTTTACAAGAATTTTGTATGTGGTGGTGAAGCAATTCTATATGGGACAGTAGATAAAGGTTTGCTGCATGGTTGATTCAACAGCATGGGAACTCATATGGGTTGTCTATATATGTACTGCTTCTTTGGATTTTCTTCTTTTTGTTTAAATCTTTTCTGTCAGTGGAATTTTTTTATGTTCTTTGTTCATTGTGAAATGGGAAATTTAAGTCATGTTGGATCTCATTGAAAAGAAGTTCAATTCCCATTTTCTTATATTATAAGATTGTTAAAAAACAGGAAATAATATTTGTTACCAAGGAGACAACCATGGACCACTCTTCTGAACCTATAAACAAACTTCTTCCTCCCACAGTTTCCTTTCTACCCCCCTCTCCAATGATTCAATTGATTTTTTTCCTCGCAATGCCTCCAACTCAAGATTTTTATTCATAGAACTGACCATCAAATGTATATTTATCCATCTATCAGTTATGCCTGTCTCCCTCTCCCTATGTCTTTTAGATTCTTATAAAAAATGGAGAAAATTAAAAATCCGACTGATGAACAAGGCATCTATTGTTACAAAGTCATCTTTGGATATTTCAATTTATGGACATTGTACAGGAAACAAATAAAGATGAATGAGACAGGAGAAAAGATCTAGGATGCTAACATGGCAATGATTCATATTAGATTTCCTGATAGGTGTGGCTAGGCTAGATGGATAATATGAATCATTGTTTCTATTTTCCATAATTTTCTATTTTTGGTAAGGCAAGCTGTTATAATGAGATATGAACATATGTTAGAAATATTTTAACTTCTGAAGAGGGGAATTATATTACTTCAGGATGAATCTTTTGAACTACCCAATTCATGCCGTTGTACCCCTTTAAAGTTCAAGATAATCGTCTCACTTTACTAGGTGATAATGACTGAGCTAGCTAGACTCATATGGCATTGGTCTGAGGTATGGTATTCTTAATTCTATCTAATTTAGGAAACATCTTAAAAGTATTCTATTTTATACATGTGAAAGTTTTAGAAAGATCAAACAGTATCAAACTATTCTCCAAGTTTGACTTTTTTTTTCTTATAATCCAGAAATTTCCGAGGCTAGTTAGATGGTGCATGGTTCGAAACTCAATGAATAATGAGTTTGTTCCTTTACTTTTTCTATATATCAGGTTATTGTCAGCAACAAAGTTTAAACCACACATCATGTGTTGCGCTTTACTGTTCAATCCCATGTTGCTCATACTTTCTAAAACTGTTGCCAAACTTGTGTTAGATCCTTGAAAAATGTATTACTTTCGGAGAATCCAACATGCACACAGTGACATTTTTAAAAATTTCGAGCAATATAGACGGAACCAAGAGTGGAGCTTATCTTTCAAGTTTGACTTGAAGGCAAGGGGATTTTTTTACCCCTTATGTTTCTCTCCTCTTTGTGGGCTCTATCCATGTGCTTGGCAACATGGAGGTGCTCTAAGAGTTTTGCATAGGTTTTTTTTGAACTTAAGTAGTGAAAAGTCTGTCATATTTAAATTGAAAGAAGGGATGTTGTGGAATTATGGATATTTTGGTCCACCATATTTAATGGGGCCCTAGGTGGACCATGTTCTAGAGATAGATCCCATCAGTAGAATAAATGACTTAGGTGGACCAAAATTTATTGAGTGAGAGAGCTTTCTTATATTACCTTTGACCATTCTTTTACCAACTTTGACATTCAAAAGATTAATTTTCCTTCACAAGCATTGAAGCATGATGTACATTGTACAAGACTCATGATTTATATTGTTCGAATTTTTTAAAAATATTGTCATATCCGTATCAAATTTTTTCAAATATATACTATTTTAGAATATCCAACACGCATCCGAGCAACATAGCTCATGATGCATAAATGAACAACATACTTACATACATCACTCTTTTTGAATACTTTTTTACACAATATATGTGTGGAATAATATATGTATATTGGCTAGGGTCTGTTAATATTTTTGGCTGAGCGAATAACTGTATAACTAACCTTACTTTATAAGAGGAACTGCTTAAATTACTTACAAGAAAAGGAGATATATACATATATATATATATATAGTCACATTTTTCTATTAATACATAATATTCAACCTTTTGTACAAATTTCTCCTTAGAAGTAGATGCTAAGAAAAGCCTCTTCTTCCTATAAAAATGCCCAAAGATGAATTTGGGTATTTCTCTGGACAGGGCTGCTCTCTGTTTTGTCTCTTCCTTCTCTTGTCACAAAATGGTCTTTACTTTTTTCCTTTTTTTTGTTACTTGGCAAGTAAAATTACTGGAAGAAAAGTTAAAAGGTTAAAAAATAAAATAAAATAATATTAGAAGGGTAACTTGGAGGGTCTATCAGAAACAACAGGTAGAGGTAAGATGTGCGTAAACTCTACCCTCTCCAGATCCGACTTATGAGACTATACTGGATATGTTATTTGTTTGTTTATTAGAAGGGTAACTTGCTTCTTCTATGGCATGCAACAGCAACAGATTGATTTTTCTGTTTAATTTCTTCTTTCCAAATTTTGCCAATATCTTGTGATACTTTAACTGCATCCAAAGATGCACCAGAAAGCCCTCTTCTTGTAAATCCAACTGCATACAAACCAGCTTTTCCTTTCCATCCATTTGGAAATGGGCTTCTTGGAAATCCCTCCCTTGAAAAAAAATCACTTTCCTGTATATTAAAAAAATTCTCATTAGACCAAATTTCATAGAAAAATATTCTTAATAAGAATGAACATGTAATCAAACAGAGAAAAAAAGGACAAAAAACAGAATTTTATTTGCAGCTCAGATCTGTGATCTAATTATCCATTCAACCATTTTTCTTGGAAAGCTCAATCTTGTTTCTGAAAAAAAATTATTACCATAGTAAAAGAAAAAAGAAAATATATGTTTCTCTGTTCCCAATAAATTAAAAAGAAAAATTGAAGCAAATGAGAATATCATCCACCTGATCACTATATAGCAATATTACAAGAAATAGGAACAGAGAATCTACAAGAAAAACCAACTTCCATAACTGTCACAACAATCCGTAAATTAAAAAATAAATACACCACCTTGAATACACAACCAAAAAAAATACAAAAAATTAAAAAAAATTAAAACTTGTTTTTTTTTCTCACCTTTAACCAGGAAGGAACATTGCTGCAATATCCTGTAGCCAAAATGACACAATCAATTTCAAGAATTTCACCATTAACAAATTGTACTTTCCCTTGAGAAAATTTCTTGATTGCTGGAACTATCTTTATTTCTCCAGATTTAATCTTTTGTAATGCACCTATGTCTAGAACTGGAGTTTTCCCTTCTGTGTTCTTGAGCTGTAAAGGTCCAATGGATGGCCTTTTTAAACCATACTTTTCTATGTTTCCAAGAAGTAACCTTGCTGCAACTAGCAATATCTTGTCAACTACATCAATTGAGAGCCATTTCATCATTGAAACTCCTAACTCAAACGTCGATTTTCCGAGAATTTCCCTTGGCAAAACATGAACCTGTTCCATGAAAAGATTGAACATTTCAATAGATATCATGAGATTATATACTCGTCATGAGGAATTAGAGATGTCAAGTGCAGATTTTTTGACAAATGAAGGACATAGACATAACGCGCTCAAGGAAATTGTGTGTTTTTCTCTTGGCGGACGTAAGTCATGTAGCTTATGAAAGATTGAACATTTCATTAGATATCATGACATTTTATATACGTGTCATGAGGAATTAGATATGTCGTGTGCAGATTTTCTGGCAAATGAAGGACACAGACATAGAAGATTTGTTAATCTGGAAAGACGCGCTCAAGGAAATTGAGTGTTTTTTTCTCTTTAGTAGACGTAAGTCATGTAGCTTATGAAAGAATTTGGATGAGAAAAATGAGACTTACCGAACTTCGAACAACCATGGATGGACTTGAATTATGGTGGCAAAGATCAAGTGAAACTTCCATGCCTGAATTGCCACATCCAACAACTAACACATTCTTCCCTTCATAAACTCCCCCTGTTTTATAGTCACAAGCATGCATAACATGTCCACCAAAATCTTCTAATCCTTCGAATTCAGGCACCACTTTTTCTGCATTCTCTCCTGTAGCCACTACAAGCCACCTACATATATATTCAATGATTGAACCATTGCTACACACTGTCTTCACCCTCCATAAACCACAAGTTTCATCATACTTAGCAGAGTGGACCGACTCATTGAATCGTGGGCTGATCTCAAAGTTCTTGGCATAAGATTCAAGGTAGTTGATGAATTGGTACTTGGTAGGATACTCAGGGAAGTTTTGTGGAAATGGGAAGTAAGGCAATTCACAGAATTGTCGTGGGAGGTGAAGTTTAAGGCGATCATACGTCCTGTTTTGCCATAAGGACGCAATGCAGTTGGCACGGTCCAAGATTACAAAGGGAACCCCTTGTTGTTTAAGGCCTGCGCCAACTGCTAGCCCTGAAGGACCAGCACCAATTATAACAGGACCATTTACTAGTATGCATCTACCAGCAAACAAGTCTTCTTGTTCAAGTGCATGAACCATTAGAGGTGAACAAGGACTATTACAATATTGATTCATCAAGATAAGTTCTAGAAATATGCAATAAACTCTTAAAACTTTTTTCTTATGTTTGATAGATTTAGTGGGACAAAAAAGAGCAAGGAGAAGAAAAGAGAAATATTATGAGTTCTTAAGTTGACAAGAAATTGTGTGGAGAGGGTTTAGAGGAATAGAGAGGTTTAAATAAGGGGGAGTTAGCCATAGAGGGGGGTGGGGGATGTGATTGTCCTTTTCATATGATTAAGTCTGTGGTCTTCCACCCCCCACCCCCACCCCCTCCCCTTTGTTTTGATATGCACATATATTCTTTTAATTAATGTATCTACCCATAAGCTATTATATACAATTGTTTAACTTCATTTGAACCTATATAGCCCCCCTCAAAGTACTTGTCATGTTTATCATTTACGCGCCTCTTAAGAAAATATTACTTTAGAAGTGGTATTTGATTATTGAATCTATATACTCCTTCTGTCTTAAAGTACTTGTCGTGTTTTTCATTTACACGTCCATTAAAAAAAAATTAATTAAGAGGGGTATTTGGCTATTTTGACCTTATTTATGTCTTGAGATATAATCTCTATTCATTGAATATTTATTTATGTGTCCAAATTGAGGTGTTTGTAGTTTTCAAGAATGATTTACTAAGAGAAGTAAAATTAGGAAAAATAATTAATTTTGTCTTAAATTTCTACAATGAGGATTTTGAAACGGAGGGAGTATATTATTAATGAGAGACCCCACATTCAATGTAGAGACTTCTATAAAAAGCATTCATGTATGTCCAAGCTATGCTACTATGGTATGGCCTGTGTGAACTCAAACTAACTAATTTGTACCTAAATATAATTTATCATCTTTTGCATCCAAAATAAGTCATGTGTCACATATTTGGAGTCAACCTACAAATTGAACTTTCTCATGTATTCGAATTGCACTTTGTTACATATTTCCTCCAGCTAAGATATAAATTGAGGGTATTTGATAGTTATGACGGAGTGTATTCGAATGTTTTTTAATTTTTTCATGTTTGATTGATTAATTTTTTTAAATATAATTTTGGTGTTCGAATTAGTTTGCACACATTTTGATTGATTTAGAAATATTTGTCACTTTCCACCAGCAATAGGTATCTATAATGGTGCTCAACCCGCATCATTGAACACTAGACCACACTTTTGGGTGCGGTTGGTCAAAATATTTTGGAAAATATTTTTCTTAGAAAAATAAATTTCTTAAAAATGAGAAAAATATCTTCTCTAAAGAATGTAGGGAAAACAAATTTAATAAGTAATATTTTAAGTTCATTATCTCCTCCCTACTCCCTATCGTCACTAACCCCCATCTCTTGACCATCCCAATTCCTTCCACCTATGTACCTCCACTCTTCATCACACACCCATAATATTTTATTAAATTACATATAAATTGATCGTGGAATAATATTTCTTATATGCTAATTAAACATTAGCAAAACAAATAAGAAATTCACTTTAATTTTTAGAAAAACATTTTGTTTCATACCAAACATACCCATATTAGAAAAAAGCATCACACGGCTTAATTAATTCGTTGACTTGATGCAAATGCTTGAGTTTTCCCATTTAAAATGGAGCAAAAAAAAACAAAACAGGAAGAGGAACAAAATTATTTGCCTCATTTGTTTGTTATTTGGATAGAGGAAAAAATTGAATTAAATTGAATTGGATCTACAAATTAATTGCTTATCAATTTTGATATCATATACTAGGGGTGTTAATGGTTTGATGTGGATTAATTTTTTATTTAAATTAAATTAAATTAATTTAATTAATTTTTAAATTTCTAAACCCAAATCAAATAAAAGAAAAGTTATCGATTTTATTTTTGTCCTTTGGTTCGATTTTTTCGTTTATAACTAGTTAATGATAAATTGAAAATAGTAAAACAATATAGACATGAGACAATTATTTCAAATGAACATTAGAAATTAGTAAATTTTTCTTTACTACCACAAGATGAATGCAGCTGAATTAGAGAATGAACATTAGAAATTAGAGATTCCTCCACTTTACATGTCTAACATTCACAAAAACAATTTACAATTTTAAATAGAATGATCGTCGACTACTCAAAACTCAAAGAGGCAAGTTATTGAAGGGTGGATGAATGTCTTAACAAAGAAAATTAGAAATCGACGATACACCACACCACATATATACAATTTGATTTAGAGTGTTGGCTTTGAGCATATTTTTTAAAAAATGGGATTTAAAAGTATTGTAGACATGTAAATCAAAATCAAATAAAATATTATTCATTTTTAAATTTTAAAATCAAACCAAATTAAATATTGATTTATTTTATCAATTTGATTTAGTTTTTTTTCCCCGCCAAATATATGAACACTCTTACCTATAAAGGCTAGATGTATGAATTTTCTATATTCATTGTGTGAACTCACGGAGGGAAAAATTATATTAAATGGATTTGGATCTACTAATTAATTGCTTATCAATTTCAATATCATATAAAGCTAGATGAATGAATTTTCTATATTCATTATGTGAACTCAAGGAGGGAAAATATAAATTAAATTGAATTGGATCTACTAATTAATTGCTTATCAATTCGATATCATATAAGGCTATATGTATGAATTTTCTATATTCATTATGTGAACTCAATACTCAAAGAATTGAGCATAGTTTACCTCAACTTATTATACGTATCCTCTTCTTTATTCAAGTTTGAGATTGATTTGTTATGTTCATTACTAGAAACATCCGAATTATCGACGATCTTGTCATCATATCATCGAAAATTTAGAATTTCCAATAGAAAAATCATCGAAATTATTTTTGGCGAGTACCATTTCCGACTCATATGGTCTTCCAAGGACACTTTTAGAGTCTTTTTTTCTTCATCCCTTTTAGTTTAGGGATGACAAGTACTTCGTCTCGAATGGGACATCAATAATCTCTACATTCACCTATCTATAATTATATTAAATTCTTTCCTTCATTAGTTTACCCATTGTAACTGATTGTCACATCCTACGAGAGCGTGCAAATGAATCGAGAGAGAGTCGAGGCATGACAAAACTTATTTATCACCGACTCATTTTTAAGTATACGTATCATTCGTTGTGTTATCTACCATCTACGGTGTGTCTAATTTGAAGAAACACACTCTTTTGACGTCATGATATAATTATCGAGCCCTCAACAACCAGGTTTGAAAGCAACAAACTATAGAGACTTTCGAAAAGAAAAACAATTCGATAATTGTGAAATTTACTTTCGAGCACCTGCATTTTCTAAGGAAGAATGGATTAAGAATAAGAAAAGCGTCATTGGTGATGCTTTTATAGACCAGCTAATATAAGAAATACGTGTGTTTTTAGTAGTGATAAAGCTTCATTGGGAAAAATAACGAAAACAAAATTTAAATAGATGAAAATTATTTTGGTCCTTATTATATTGTTTTATACATGTGAGGAGAGACAGAGTGTAAATGTGTCTTCTCCTCCTTATCCTTCTATCCATTTTCTTCCAAGAACTAAAAATGTTTTTTTTTTAAAAAAAAATTGCCTTTCCCTTTCACTAAATTCCAAATTTAATTTTCTTTTTAGTTGCTCTATCTCACTTCCATTCTTTTCCACCTAAAAGAAGCACCTTTGAGCATGAAAACCCATAAGCATACCCTTGAAAAAAAAAACAAAAAAAAACAAACAAAAAACATGAGGTGCAGCTATTTCCCAATATCTTCTAATTTTCAACGAAAGTTTATATGAAGTTTCTTAATTAAAAAATAAATAAATATTGAGTTGTCTACATGTTGTAAGCAAGATTTTGAATCCCATCATGCATAAACATTATTAGAAATCAGTCAATTTCTGACGCAAGAAAAGCACTCGTCGTTATTGATGTTTTTGACAGATTTTCGTCAAGAATCTCAATTTTCTGATGAATGTATTGAATGATTTTTAATATTGAATCCAATTTTCTAGTAATGCATAGTTGATCTCATCATATCATCTTAGGACAATGCACATATCAAGCTTGAGTGCCTCTAGGTTGATCAAATAATGTTTATACATCTCCCAAAAAAAAAAAATTGGCTCCACCTAGAAACTACATTGATGGCTTCAACTAATACTACAATTACAACATCTAAAAAATCATATTGGGATCAGAAATTTCGCTAAAGATATTCAAGAGTGACATTATATATATATCAATCGAACCATGTTACTTCATTTAAGCTCGATATTGTAAAATGTTAGTTTCTTGAGCACTAGAGAATCTTTGTATCTATGCTTGTCAATATACAAGTATTTACTAATAAAAAAAATCGTAATAAACATGGTTTAAAGTAATTCTACATGACTAAAATTAAATGTAATCTCAATTAATAATATCGTCTCTATATATATGTATAAATATTTTGTCAACTTTGGAATCTGTGCATAAAATTATTTGAAGATTGTTATTATACTCATATATCAGGACTATATATTTCTGACATAATTAATCATATGATAATTATATCTGGACTATATATTTCTGACATAATCAATCATATGATAATGAATTGAGGATTGACAAAATGATTCTTAACTATATGCCAATAAAAAGTCTCATGATGATAGGCAAATAAATCATTACTACTCATGTGATTATATATGGAGTGTATTTCTTGCACTTTAACTTTTGAAATAATGATAAGAAATATGCAACCATCATTTTAATACTTTCCTCATTTCAATTTATGTGATTATAGGCTAAATACATGTCATAATATTCATATAACAGTAAAAAGTTTAAAATTCATGCCTTAAACATGTCATATTTGTGTTATGGTAAAATCTTGTCATTAAAAGTAAAAGAAAAAAAGTAGAATTAGTTATTCATAAATAGAAAAATATCATGCAATTCCTTTTAAAACAAACTAAAAAGAAAAGTATGTTACATAAATAAAAACAAAAATAAAAAAGGAGGGAAACAAATGCATGTGTTCAGTATTTTCAAATGTTCGATTCGTCACAAATTTTGAAAACATATTTTTAAAAAAAGACAAGATTTTTAAAAAAAATTGAGAAAATTATTTTCAAGGAAAACAAGTTCCACAAATTACATTTCACATTAATTATATCCTTTCAATCTTCCAACACACCTGATCATCTTTACCCCCCACTTCCCCCCTCCCCCCCAACTTTCTATGTTATTTAATTATATTATATATATATATATATATATATATATATATATATATATATATATATAAATACTTTTTAATAATTTTTTTTTCTTACTTATCAAACACAAACTTACTTATTTTCTGTTTTTTCATGAAATATTTTTCCCCTCGTACCAACCGCACCTAGAAAGTTTAGTGAAAAGCCAGTGGGAATAATTGATTATTCTTTTTAGTTGTTTTTTGAAATTTAAAAAATATGAATAAAATATGCTTTAGTCGGCGTAACTTTCTGCTTAGCTTTTAAGATTATAATTTAATATTGATTTATTGAACGAGCTTTATCTTTGGATTAATAAAAATAAATTCAAGTTGTAATAATTTAAATACTTAGACGTACTTGATTTCTACGAGAAAAGTAAGTAATATTCTACAACTTTATGAAATCACGAGGAAGATCGTTAATTGTTTAGCTTTTTAGATGGGCGGTGGATAATTTAACCAAATTTAATATACAAAAAGGCAAAAAAGAGAGAATTTAATTTGATGGGAAAATGAAGAAGAGAAAAGTCAATTTAACAATAATTCTAGAATTTAAGTTTTATGTTTGGTAATTAAAAAAATATTTATATAATTAAGTCATTTATAAGAAAGTTGCAAGTAAAATTTTTATGATAAATATCAATGATAATCTGATAAAAAAAATTAACCTACTATCACATGTTAAATTACTCTTATAAGTATAAAAATCTTCGTACTATCGATATATGTAATTTACATCCATAATGCTTTTTTTTTAGTCATGCATGATATATATTTCTAGAACTATATGAATTTTGGGGATAGTAAAAATAAAGTAGAAATTAAATGTACCTATAATAAGGTGGCGTTTGACCCCAAGTTTTCAAATATTCTTGGCAAATTATTTTTGGAAGAAATTTTGGTGAAGTTTCACCATGCGTTTGACTTCAAATGTTTTCAAGTTTTGGTGAAATTTTAAAAAATATTATTTTGTATCTATAAGTTCTAAAAAATACCCATAAGTTTGTGTTATCATTTTATAATGAACATGTTCCGTTAAAAAAACCTTATAACATAATTGATAACAATCAATAATGACAAAACAATATTATAGGCAAGAACAATACATTAATTGAATTATTCTTTTTTCCAAATCTTATCATTCAAACTATTCTTTTCTGAAGAGGTAATACCAAACTATTCTTTTATAAAATCTTTCTACATTCTATGAACAATATCTTTCCGGCAAGCTTTCATTTCTAGATCAGATGACCGAGAAGACGAAACAATATTATTACTCTGAGTCGATTGTTCATAATTTTTATCAACAATCATATCATCACTTTCATATTCAGTAAATATTTCATAGATAAGTTTTATTTAACAAGGATTAATGGTATTGGTTGATCATATTAATGGAGTAAGTTGGTAGATAAATATTTAGTTGAAATTAATAAATGATTGATATTTTTATAAAATATAAAAATGTGGGGTTATTTTTAAATTTTTAAAACTTCTCAAGTTCCCAAATTTTAGTTTTTTTTAAGAACTTGAAAACTTGGGAATTTTGTCAAATATATTTGCCAAGTAATGACAAATTCTATAAACAAACACAAATTCTCAAATATTTTTAAATTTTTTTCTAAAAACTACTTAAGGCCAAATGCTCACTTATTCTCAAATAACACAAATTTTGTTTCTAAATATTATTTGTGCTTTAGATATTCAACGTACACAAAATTTAAAGTAACACAATGCAAGAGACATGTGAGGTTTGGCATTTCCAAGATTTCATTTTTAAAGGTTTTTTTGTTGGTATTCCCAAAATGAACAAACGAAAGAATGTTTCCTTAGACTTGCAATTATACTAAATTATTTTTTATGAGACCTGACAAGACGAATTTAAAATTTAAATTTTATGAATTCAGATCGCTCCGTTTCATACTGGTCCTAGAGAAAGTCCATTGCATGCATATCACATGCATGGTGGACCACTGGACCTATAAGCATTATGATCTCCATGCATGTCACAATAACGCTCATCAATATTATCAACCCCTTCATCCCTGTATAGAACCTATTACCTCAAAAATAAGGTATTACCATGCATTATGCATGCGGATCGTAACCTTAAGGCGACAGTCAAATCATGGCTAGTAGTCCCCGCTAATAAATTTATTTTTTTCTTCTGTGAGTGAGTAGGTGAGCATACTAAACACCAATTCCATCTTAATAAAAAAAGGAATAAGTAAGGACATCCGCAAACTCGAATGACCTTGTGGCATATCGTCGAGGCTCAAAATTCATATAGGTTAAATGAGCGAGTTGAGTTGAATTTGGAGTTAGTCAAGATGAACTAAGTTAATAAATGAGTGTGTGGGTATTGATCTATCCAAAAGTTATTTAGCTGAAATAAGTTAAAAAGCGGGTCATGTAACTCAGTCCGATTAATTTTCACTAAAATTTTAAATTCTTTGTTTGTTCTGATTATAACTTTTACTACCTAGTTTTTTCTTTATTATAGTTATATATAACATATCAAATTAAAAATATGTCCTTTTAAAAATATTTTGATAATATTTCTTATGGATCAATTTGAACTACATACCAAACCAATGAATGAGCAAGTCGATTAATTAACATTCAAAATTTGAACAAGTTGAAAATGAATTATGTTTTCATAGGTTAATTTTACCATCCCTACTCGTGACTCTTATTCTAAATAAAACACTAAAAATAGATCGCCAAATTACTACCTAGAGTGTGATCGAATTAAATCGAGTTAGAAAGACTTTGATGACTAAAGATTAAGCGATTAATTTCAGAGGTAAAAGAACACAAGCTCACGTGTGGCATGTTAGAAATCGAAATCTCTTTGGATAAGAATTGCATTAAAAAGTAAAGAAAATTGTTTATTATTTGAAGTTGGAACAATCACTTTTTATATTTTTCGAGACTAATAACATGTGCCTCGATCGGTCACTTACATGACCCTCGCAACATAAATTAAAAGATATTCTTAATCAGATGTTTCAGATTCGTACTATGAAAATATAATTATTATTTCTAATTGAAATTCTCAATATGAATTTGATTTATTTCGTTTAAATCTTGAATTCGATTCTGAACTCGTGTTACCAGAAGAAGCTGACAAGGATACGCTCAAACTACCCACATGGAGTAGGTGGAAGAAGAGCGGCTAGTTATGTCTTGGGAGGACTCATATTTACTTGTTTTGGAATTTTTAACCAACCATATCATGCACACCATATTATTAATTACAATATTCATGAGATTGCAATTCAATTCAATTAAATTACAAATAACCTATACTTAATTAGCCTTGAGATTTACACATGTTGATAATTATGTATGTTTAATACACAAAGTCCAAATCTTTGCCAACCCTATTCACAATCCTAGACACAACCATTGTATTTTTGTAGCATGGCGAAAATCCACTACTATTAGTTTGATGAAGAAATAGTTAAGTTAAAAAAACATTTGGAAGTTAAAATTATGTTTGAACATGAAAACATAATTGAAATTTTGTGAGTAATAACTTTAAAAAAAACTTGAAAAACATGTTTTTCAAATTTCATATTTCAAATTTGAACACCAATTTGAAATGATCTAAAAAAAATTGAAATAATATATATGGACAAATAGATTTCGATAAAATAAAAAAGTTTAAAATTAAAGCTCCAAAAGATAGAAAGAAATTATTCAATTTTAGCATAAATTAAGAAAGAGTGTCATATAAAATTGAACGGAGAGGAAGCAAATATGTAATCGAATACGTATAATTATCATAGGTTTAGAGTAATAAAATAGAATAAAAGAGATATATGTTGTGGGGGAAAGAAGAGTTGCATGTGCATGGAACCTTAGCTAAGAAAGAGATCTATTCTTTTCATGCAAAGAATGAGAAGTTAGTGTTTGTTCTTATTGTGTTATATAATTCCAACGGCTTTGGAAGAAGAGTATCATCATCATTTTTAAATTATCATGACAGCTTTTTATATCCTAAATCATATTAATTTAAGGACGGTTTAATAAGATTGGTGGTCTCAAATAATTAATTTTGATAGGAGATCTTATTTTTCTACTCAATAGTTTATAAAAGAAAAAAGGCAAGAAAAAAGGCTGAACACATAGATTGGTCTTTGAATTTGGTTGGATTTTTCTCTTAGGCACTTCAACTATGCTGTCATCCTATTGAACCCCTTAATCATACATAATTTATACCTTTTAAACATTCATCGTTGACATTGCATAAAACGTTTTATCACGTTTGAAGAGCGCGTGAAAAAGATTTAAAAGGGCTGATGTGGAATTCTTTTTGGGATGTAACGGTCTTCCTTTTCATGTGTTCTTCAAACGTGATAACACATTTAATGGATTTCACATCAGCCCCTTAAAATCCTTTTCACGCGCTTTTCAAATGTGATAAAATGTTATATGCAATGTCAACGATGAATGTTTAAAAGGTACAAATTATGTATGGTTAAGGGGTTTAATAGGAAGACAGTATAGTTAAGATGTTTGAGAGGAAAAACCAACCAAGCTTAGGGGCCTATCTATGTGTTCGGCCAAGAAAAAATAACCTATAAATTTATTAGAACTAAAAATTTTAAGTTCAAGCCTCAAAATGAAAAAACTCTTGCTAATCATGTATTTTCTCTTTAATCGGCGTCTCCAATTCCAGTAATTCCAAAAAAATCTTACTAGTGAGTATTTCCTCTTTCATCTTTTTAATATTTCCTCATTATATTTTGAATCTTTTTATAATACATAATATCTCCTCTTTATATTTTGAATATCTTTATAATACATAAAGAAACACAAAATTAATTTGAATTTACTACTCCCTTGTAGTCCCATCATATTTTATAAGACGATATTTAATAGTTTACTAGCCTAATTTAATTGAGTATCATATTAACATTTGTGAAATAATATATAGTTGAAAACTTAGTTATAAATAATAGAATATGTATCTCAACATTTATAACCTAATGATCTAATTAATGCATGAAATTATCAAAATCATGAAATAACTTAGAAAATATTTCTTCTGTCCATTTTTATTTATTCAGTATTAACTTGACACATCCTTTAAAAATGATAGATGAAATTAAAATTTTATTATTTCACTATTTGAATTAAAGAAATTCAATATTTTGAGAAACACAATGAAAAATGTCTATAGTTAAAAATAAGGTTAAATTAAAAATAAATGATCATTTTTTTTAAAATTTTTTTAAATTAAATAAATAAACTCAATAATTATTTTTAATATAATAAATAAATAAAAATGTGCGGACGAAGTAATTTAGTAATACAATGATGTTTAGACTGCTAGATGATACGACATAGAATGTCACATTAATTTGGGACAAAAAAGAAAAGTATATATGTACAAGCAAGTAAAAATAAAGCATTTAAGAATGTGTTCTAGTAATTAGAAAAGTAAATTGAGAATCGAATCTCATATTTAAATTCTAACAGAAGTAAAAATATTATGATTTTTTTTATTTGTCTAAATTTTAGTGGACAAAATTATTTGATAATAAGAAATAGTTTGATATACCCAAAAATTAAATAAAATATGTACAAATGGATTCGAACACCATAAGAACTGAGCCCCACCGTCCCCTAGAAATGGTATTTTTCCTATGCCTAATATTGCAACTTTTCAAAAGTAGAAAGTACAGACAATGTTCATAAATCTTCTATTCACATTGCTTCTTTAATTCAATCAACATAAAGAGGATTTCATTTATTTAATGTATTTAACTGCTTTTGTAAATTATCTAATAGAGTTAAAGATCTTATGAATCCTACTTTCTGTTTTGGGCAACATTTTTATTATTTTTGTGATATTGTGAAGCAAACGCATTGATCAATCTTTAATACTACTTAATTAGTAAATTTGTTTAATGATGTTTCCACGCAGAGTCAAAATTAAAGAACTTTGACCCCAATGATTCAAATAGAAAAAAGTCCACTCCATAGTATCAATAATTGAACTTAAAAAGTACTACCAAAAGAATCACATGAAGGTTCAATAACATTTCTAATATCTGGTAATCTATTGCACCAAACAAAAAAAGGACAAAAATTAGCTATGGACAAATTATGTTGCTAAACAACAAAAAATTGTTGTTGTTGATCTCATATATTGTTGGGAGTTTATCAAAAATAATTTTTCTACTTCACAAAGATAGATATAAGATTTGTGTATATTCTTACCTCTCCAAACTCCACTTATGGGACTACACTGAAATATATTATAATTTGTTGTTGGTGGAGCTCCCATATAATGATTGAATAGCAAAAGGTTAGTAATGAGGTCAGAATTGTCACTAAGCAGATTCAAAATATAAAGAAATACTAAAGATATCAAAAAAATTAGATGATTCAACAACTGCTATATATAATGATTTTTTTATTATTATATGTATGAGGTAATTTTTTAATAAAGGAAATTAATCAAAATGAACTCCCTTGCGCGCTCGGAATGGACAAACCTCAATCAAACGAAGGAAATTGGAATGAACTCTCAGTCTCTCACGCCTTCTAGCTCGATCCGGAATGGTCAAACCACAATCGAGCTCAGGCTTGATGGGCCGAGTCAATATTTCAGCCCGGCTCGGTTAAGTTATAGTTTAATTATCTATTACGCTCAATTTATTAATTAAGTAAATTAGTAGTAATTAATTTATAGCTTAAATTTAATAATTACTAATAAGTAGAGATAGTTAATTTTTTATGACTACTCACAAAAGGTTAATTTTTTCTTTTAGTGTTCTTGAATTGCAGAGATATTTCACATGTGAAGTAGTCCATAAAATATGCAAAAATATAAAATAAATATACCGTCCTTCACTGCACCGTTTTTGTTAATACGTTTTTTATTAGAGAAATTTTATTTTTCAATCAGTAAGCTTTTAAATTAAAATCTCTTCTTTCAGTTAGGAGAATAAAATCTAGTCAACTATTTCGAACGGAAAAAAATGGATCTTGCATATGCAAACCATTAGAACAAATATTAAAATTCGAACCAAATTTCTTAATTAAATGTTAGCAAGCTCAGTGTAACGCTCATAACGGAAGGCGGTAAAAAGACAGACGAGCAGACTTCTAAATTGACAAATTTCTGAAAAAAAGGGTACACAAGCCATATTAAGCGACCCCACATCAAAATGTGAGAAAGAAGACATTTATAAGACATGACATAAGTTCATATGATATGCGTGTTTTTGAGCTCGATAATGACATAGCCCAAGAGACAAAAATCCGTATTATATGTTGAGCCAAACTAGACAATATATATGCCACGAGCTTGCTATAATTCAAGTAACATCTCAAATCATTAAAATTCAAATTCTGAATCCTCCTCCAAATATTTTCCCAAAAAAATTAATCTTAAAAGAATCTCTAATAAGTTGTGATTGAGGTGGATGTTTGTTTTAAGGGAATTCATCAAAGATTCTTAAGCCTAAACAAATCAATAAAACAATTGTTTGGTAACTAGACTGAAATAGGCACGAATTAGAAGGTGGGATATATGTTCTGATGAATTCAATAATTTTGGCTCACAGATACGAATTAGAAGGTGAGATATGTATTCTGATGAATTCAATAACTTTGGCTCACGTCCTTTGTAAGTTTATATGTATTAGAAATCTACTAAATAAGCACAAAATTGAATTCAAAGCCAGTAATTTAAATGAATCGTGATAAAATTCTGAATTATGAATTTGAACCCTATAAAATTTAATTGCTGAATTCACATTTAGACTTTATTGTTTACCTGCTTAGTAGCTTTAGAACATGCATCAGATTCTCTACCAATTTTTCTAGGTAATTGTTTATGGACAACTACGAATAATCATTTCCTTTTTTCCATGGTGTAGCCCTACCTAACGTTAATTAAAAAAAAAGTGTGGGGGGTGGGGGGTGGGGGGTGGGGGGTGGGGAGTAAGTTGGAGTTAATATATAATTAATAAGCTAAATATATTCTTATAATAATTAATCATGTGATTTGAGGATTAACAAACACAAGTTGGTACCAAAATCATTTGCCATGTTCTAATTATATAGAAGCCATGGTCAAAAGACACAAGAAAAGGAGAGGAAAAAAAAAGACAATAAATTAAAACTTGATACACTTATGATTGGCATTGACCATGGAGTTAATTAAGCGCATGTGTGACCAACATGGATTATGGTGGAATGGTTTAACGTTCTTTCATCCTTAATTAGAGGTTTCGGATTTTAGTTTTTGGACAAAAAAAGATAATCATGTTGGGAACATCGCCCCTAGAAATGATCATATTGCATGAATTCAAATTTAGTCGGACTTTAATACAAGTATTGAACACCGAACCAAAATTAAAAAAAGAAAAGAAGGGGCATGTGTGAGAGCACATAATTAATTAATTTCTTTTAGTTATGAATCATTCTTTGCACATTCAATTGAGGCAGTTTTTCCAATAATTAGATTCAGTTAATGAGGTCAATTGATAGGATTTGAATGAATGAAGACTTGCTTTCTATTAAGTCAAATTAATGTCTATAAACTCTTTCAATTATGTTAAGCAATTATCTAGGGAATACTAAAAAATCTTTTCTTGTTTTACCAACCCCCTTAAAATCTTCATGTTTTGTCCTCAATTTTTGATGTTTCCTTTGTTTGTGCATCTTATGTTGTTTCATGAGGAATGAAAAGATAAGAACATAACTTAAGAAAATAATAATTGACAATGTGACTAATCAGCTTAATGACTTCAGGCGCAACTGGCATTGTGTTCAAAGACTATACTACAAATTGGATTAATGTCTTATTTTTCATCTGATTAATTTGAATTTACATCAGAAAAACTTTTTGTGAAGAATAAAGTACTCACTATCAAAAGTGACTTCTTAAGTTTTGAACTGAATAACGATAGTAAAGGAAGAAAAGATTGTTTATAACATCCGACTAAACCTTTTGATGGTAACTTCATGATAAAATTTACCTATACTTAGAGCCCGTTTGGATTGGCTTTAAGTTGGTCAAAACCAACTTAAAGCCCCTTTTTAGCTTTTGGACGTGTTTGCTTAATGCTGACTTTAAGCCATAAAGTTCTTAAAGTCAGTCAAAAATGAAAAGTTAGGATTCCTAACTTTTTTTTTTCAAAGTGCTTAAAGTCATTTTCTTTGACCATGGAAATTACTTTTATATCCCTTATATTTTAACTAAATTCCCAAACTACCTTTTTTTATTCTTTTAACCCTAAAATTCACATCATAAGTACTTTTATCCAAACACTCAACTGCTTATTTATAAAAATAACTTTCAGCACTTCAAAGTTCTAAAAGCACTTCATACATAAAAGTTACTTTTTTTAAGCCCATCCAAACGGGCTCTTAATGTTTATATCAAATCATACTAATTTATCAAGATCAAGTCAATAATTAATTAAGACGAGCATATATGTGTTAATTAACTATGATTTAGTGATATGTATATGAAAAAAAATATGTCATGTATTTATTTAATCGGCGTAAATACTAAATTTTCAAGGTTGACACCTATATAGGTTAATTATATTAGGATGAAGTAATTATTTGACAAAAAAGTAATTAAAATCTAGGTCATTGAATGATGAATTTTTCCTTTTATAGAACTGCCATGTCATACTATTGTAATATAAAATTGACGATCAAAATATAAGTTTGAGACTAATTAACCGCGTTTGCCATTAAGCAAAGAAAATGTGACATATTATACGCTTAGAAGTGGATTAAGCAAAGAAAATGTGAGCGTTCATGTATTATACGAATGATTTTTTTGACTGAAATGACTTGTTGGAGGCATATTGACTACGATTATCATAAAGATTTATAAGTGACTGAATTTTATAAGTTTCTAACTTTGTCTTTAATTTCAAATAAAATTTTCACTTTTTTTTCCTTTTTCCCAGAAATTACAGAGTCCATAAAATGGAATTTTGTCATAAATGCTAGTGAACAAGACCATATTGGAATAACTTGTTCTTCAATCATTTTTTTCCTTTCTTGGGGAAAGTTCATTTTTTTATTTTTGGTCTCAAAATGTCTTGAATCTCTTAACAGTTCATTGAATTAAGATGTTAGATTTTTTAACTTTGTTGTGAAGCCATTTCTAGATTTCATGTTCAAAGGACAAGTTTTCACAGGTCCTTTTAATTAATCAACAATATGTCTCAATCCAAAGAACCTAAATAAACTCTCAAGTTAGATTCAATTTAATTTCCCAAGAACATTTTGCCCCACAACTAATAAATAAATAAAATAATAAGTCGGGATAATAGCATTTTTGAATCCTAAATTATAGGTATATTTCGATTTTGATCCTTGATATATATATATATATATATATATATATATATATATATATATATATATATATATATATATATATATATATATGATGAAGCATATGTAATATTAACTTTCAATTAATCGAAATGTGTGTTCTTAGTCTGTTTATGTAAGAAGTATTTTGTATTTGGACTACTTTTAAAACTATATCGCCATCAAATATGATTTAACAATAAAAGTTTAACATAACACATTGTAAACATTAAAATTATATTGAATTTAAATCCGTAAATTAATTTAGACTATATTAAATTCAAGAAAATAGTTCAAATATTGTGGCAATTCATGTGTCAAAGTTATGTGGCAATCCAAATCAAATTAAATAAGCCACTAAAATCACACCACGTGTCAAAGTTATATGGCAATCCAAGTCAATTTAAATGAGCCATTAGAATCATGCCATGTGACAAAATTATGTGGCAATCCAAGTCAAATTAAATAAGCCACTAAAATCATGTCATGTGTCGAAGTTATGTGACAATCTAAGTCAAATTAAATGAGCCACTAGAATATTATCACGTGTATATGTGACATGTTCTGACCATTTGAATTAAAGTTCTTCACCAAAGAAATATAATTGGTCAGTTCAAATCAACCAATCAAACCACACCCTCATACCACTCCCTACAACTATAAATAGAGATCCTCATTATTCTCGGGCAGTTTTCAAACAACAAGAATCAAGAAGAGAGCTCGTGGATCAAAGGCCACAAATTTTCTACAAAGCTACAAAGTTCAAGCAATCAAATTCAAGCTCAAGTTCAAGATCAAGAACGAAGGAAAATATCAAGAAGTTCAAGATCAAATTACTTGTTCATATTTATTATTCGTCATAACCATACAAGTGTTCGTGACGAATAATTCAAATCCAAATTTGAAGACGAAAATTCAAGATCAAGCTATTCAAGCCTTTGACTCTAAATCAAATTCAAGTTCAACATATTTCATATTATTTGAAGAATCAGAGGATTATCATAGAGATTGTAACACGCACTACATTTTGAAATCAAATATTACTCTTTGTTACTTCAATTTTCCGGTCTTGATTATTTATTTTTTTCGACTCAAAAATTTGTTGTTTACACACATGGTTAAATATTAAGTGTGAAACGACTAATAATTATGGTGAATTTGTGGATATTCACAAGCAACAGAATAAAAAATGCACATTTCGATTATTAAAGGTCAAATAAGCTTAGTCAGATTTTTGAATTTAGTGTTTAGCTTGTGATATCTGATGAAGTACATTTAACCTTCAATTAATTAAAATATGTGTTTTAGTCCTATTATGTAAGAAATACGTTGTATTTGAACTACTTTTAGAATTATAATACCGTCAAATCTATCTATATATAATAGGAGAAGCAAAAAGGCCACATGTCAGCACCACATAATTTTTAGAAGTTTTGTATAATTAAAATTAATTATTTGTATTTAATTTAAATAATAAATTTCAATTTTAAAAACAACATAGAAATTTAAAACTGTTTTTAAAATTAATGTAATATACTTTAAAACAGTTTTTAAAAATAATGTGGTATAACTTTAAAGCAGTATTTAAGTTTTTCAGTTTTTTGATTAACAGTTTTTTTTTTTAAAACGGATAATGGCATGAAACTTTCAGTTTTTACTTTTAGTGGATGCTGAATCACAAATTTTGTGGGCAACACTATATTTTTACCAAAAATATTCTTCAACTATTGAAAAAGGTATAAAAATATCTCTCATCCATCTATTGGCTCTAAAATATTCTTGACATCCACCTTTAAATCCAAAATTGACATTTTCTTTAACAGAAAAGGGCATTTTAGGCTCAATAAATAGATGAGGAACATTTTTGTACCATTTTCAATAGTTCGAGAGCATTTTAGGCCCTTTTAACAGAATTTTCATTAAATAATTTGAATAATTTTTTTAAAACGTGGCGGTCATCTATTTGTTACAATTTAATTATTTTAAATTAATTATAAATTAAAATTTATTTAATAAAATTTTAATTAAATAATTTTTTTAAACACGTGACGGTCATCTATTGGTTACAATTTAATTATTTAAAATTAATTATAAGTTAAAATTTATTTAACAGAATTTTAATTAATTAATTAGAATAATTTTTTTAAACACGTGGTAGCCATCTATTGGTTATAATTTAATTATTTAAAAATTAAAAAAATTATTTAACAGAATTTTAATTAAATAATTTTTTAAACACATGGCGGCCATCTATTGGTCACAATTTAATTATTTAAAATTAATTATAAATAAAATTTATTTGACAGAATTTTAATTAAATAATTTTCTTAAACACGTGGTGGCCATCTATTGGTTACAATTTAATTATTTAAAATTAATTATAAATCAAAATTTATTTAAAAGAATTTTAATTAAATAATTTGAATAATTTTTTTAAACACGTGTCGGCCATCTATTGGTTACAATTTAATTATTTAAAATTAATTATAAACTAAAATTTATTTAACAGAATTTTTATTACGGAAAATGGTCTAAAATGCTCTCGAACTATTAAAAATGGTACAAAAATGCCCTCATCCATCTATTTGGTCTAAAATGCCTTTTTTTGTTGAAAAAAAGTTATTTTTGGATCTAAAGGTGGATGTCAAGGGCATTTTAGGCCCAATAAATAGATAAGAGATATTTTTATATCATTTTCAATAGTTCAAAGGCATTTTAGGCTGTTTCCGTATTTTTAAAAGTGGTGTAGGAATACAAAAAATCATTTAAATAAGTCAAGCAACGCATCAAAGGTTCACTCCTTTAACAGTACATTCATTGTATCTACTATCTATATGTTGGAAGAATTTGCTGCATACAGGGTGGAATTTGAATTCAAGACAACTACTCAAAAAGAATCTTTTAAATTAAAATAGATAGGTTATCTAAAAATAGTTATTTATTACAGTTACGGTTATTAAAATTGCATTTTTACGATTTTTTAGATAGTAAATATATCAACTACATTGGTTTCTTAAAGTTCACCGGACAACAAATTAACTGTATAAAATTAATGTGCTATTTGTAATTCTTTTAAGATTTATGTGTAAAATATCCATAATTAAGCTTCAATTTAATTCTAGATATATTTTTTGTGCAATTGCATATCATGTTATAATGATAGTACATAACTAAAATCTTATAATGTAAAAAGTAACGAAAGAATCGCAACAAAACAGATTTTTTAAAGAAAAATTTTCAATCTTTCATATAAAATATACTATTAATGAAAATTGAAACTCATAATTCAATATTAAAATAAAAAATTTTAATTATTTATTATAATATAATATAAAATAACAATTATTAAAAATATTGGTAGATTTTATACAATATAATAGAAAAAAACTTTTTTTTGTATATACTTCGTACAAACTCAAATCACAAATTTGAATGTGATATTTTAGGTAATAAGTGACGTGATGAAAAGGAAAAACTAATTAGAGTATCACAAAAGAAAATAAAATACATGCAAAAGTTAATTCTCCATGTAATCAAATTCAACATAATATAATATTAAGTAATAAAATAAATAACAACATGCTCAGTGTATTTTCATAAAGTGGGTCTGATAAAAATGTAGGTAGGCCTAACTATTTCCGATAGACCCTTAGATATATAATAGCATAAATTAAAAGAGAGTAATAGGATATTTTAATATTAATTTAAATTTGCTGCATAGAATGAAAAATTAAGTTAAAGTTGTTCATAAAAAAATAAAAAAAAATAAAAAAAAGTGGATAAAATAAAAATAAATGCAGATGTTTATACAAAAGTTTTTAAATTTACAAAAATAAATAAAAATTTTGAATTCTATGTTGAGAATAAAGTTATTACTAAGTAAATTACAAAATATAGTTTGTTAGTTCAGAATTAATGTAGTTATTTTAAATTAGAATTGAGATATAAAGATTCTTTTAATTATTTAAGTTAACAAGAAAGTTATAAATAAATTAAAAAATTGTGCAATATAGTTTGTTAGTTTAAAATTATAAATATCTTTCTATATCTATATCGTTTATATCTTATTAAAAGGAGAGGAAAAAGGCTCCTCATTCAGCCAAGTAATGGCATAAAATAAGTCAACTTGACACTTATAATATAATGCCCCAAAAAATTAGAAACAAGATAATTATTTTAAAAAATAAATAAATGTCTTGCAATTTTATAATATTTAGATTTATAAAAATTAAATAATATTAAGAAGGTAAAAAGACTAATCATTATCAATTATCATTAGAACATGGAGGAGGAAGTAAGAGATAAAAGGGGGACGCGAAGTGGGAATTGAACAAATTCAATATATATGAATCGTAAAAAGGTGAACTATTAAAAGCTATTGCAATGAAGACATAGGAGGAGGATGTAAGAGATAAAAGGGGGACACGAAGTGGGGAATTGAACAAATTCGATATATATGAATCGTAAAAAGGTGAACTATTAAAAGCTATTGCAATGAAGACATAATACGAAATAAATAGACATGCAATCCTCTATGGCTTGGTAACTGACGATGATATATGATTTTTAGAAAAATTGAAAGGCAAAATTAGTTTTTTTTAGTAGCATGTTTACAATTTGATATTCAAGTGATTAATTATTATTTTTTAAGTTTATGCTTAGTCTTATTATAACCGTAGAACTATTCTTAGCTATATTTTATTTTAATCTAACAATTAATTTTTTTTATATCTTTATTATTCTAATAAGAATGGATTGAGAGTATTTATCTTTTATCTTTTTGAATAATTTGAAAAAGAAATAATGCTAAAAATTATTATTGTAAAAAGTATTTTTAAAAGTTTTCTATTATAACCAATCAAGGTTCTAAATACGAACATTCTCTCATATAAACTTTTTCATATCATTTTATACTAAATTGAATTTTTAAATTGTCAATAGATTAGTATTTACAATTACATTTATCAATTGACCGCGCAACGAGCGGATATGCATACTAATATAGAATGACAATATAAGCTTAGCATAACACATGAATAATAAATTAAGTGGTAAAACAACTAAGAATTAATTACGATAAATTTCTGAATATTCACAAGCAAATGAATCAAAGCACAAATTAATTAGCTAAAGGTCAAATGTGCTTAGATAAATATCATATGAACCAAAATTAGAATTTATTAATAATTGAAGGACCAAAAGTGCCATCAACCCTAAAAAGTTGTTAAAAAAATTATTATAAAAATATTATTCACTTGTGTGATAGTACAATAAGATAATATAATGCAACTAACTCCATAACTGTAATAACTGAAACCCATTAAAATATTTGATATATTTATATCATGTGATAAGTCAAATTAATTAAATGTCCGTAAAATAAGATATTTGGGGAATCAATTAGAAAACATGTGATCACACATGACCCTCAGAACAATTAATCTGTTAGACCATTGCTTAAATTAAATTAATTAGTCAATGGCCTTCTTAACAAAATTTAACATGGCATTTGCAGCTAAAATTAAATGAATTAAGGCCAATAATTTGATTTTTTTTATTTGATGTGATGTTTGAATCTGAGTTAAGGGTTTTTCAGAAACATGAGTTTCTCTACCTCCACGAGGTAAGGGTAAGGTATGTGTTACATTCTACCCTTCATCAGGCTCTACTTGTAAAATTTCACTGAATATGTTATTATTGTATGAACGGTTGAATTTCTATTGGATTTTTTGTATCCACCATCCATGCTTTAGATTTAGAATTTTGTTGAGTTTTGAGGTATAATAGAAGTTTGAAGAAGTTAATCATGTATAATTTAGATGCTCACTTGGGAATTATTGAAGGTTATATTAAGAAAAACGATTTGAAATATATGTTAAATATTCATTATTAGACAAACAAATCTCATAATGAAATCCTAAATCATTTTAGGACCACATAAATACGCAACAAAATCATAAAGAATTAAGTCAAGTACTGCGTTAACTACTATTATGATCATTAATTAATTCATACATGGTGATCATGCATTAATTGTACTAAATAATGATTTACTAAAATAGGTATTTAGATATACATAACAGTTAACGAGGTCCAATTAATTTTATTTGTGTTTCAACTTTCTCTTTATATGTTTGCGCACACATATTAACTTTTAATAATTTAATATTCTAGATCCACCTCTACGTAGCCTCCTTCCCTTTTGAAAATTTATGACTTTAGAGAATTAAAAAAAATTCATTGTATTTTACGATAGCTTAGGAATGTCCCATTTCCGACAACTTTGCCTTTTGTCCAATGGCTACACTTTTGACTTTTGATCTTGAAGGTTTGCTTATGGGCCAAAGTGTGGATCAAAAGTAGGTGTTGTTTTATTGGGCTTGTGTTGAGTTGTTTTCAGTCTAATAGCAGCAGAAATGAAGCCCAATACACTAAGCTCAATCTCATTCACTGAGCCCAATCTCAAGTAGTCTTCTCAAACGTAACCCCATTTCTTTGCTCTATTAATGGGATGATAACTAAAAAGAGAAAATTTCACAAATAGCTACTATAAGTATCTTAGTTATACTCCTTAACTATAGTTTGTCTAATTACGCTCCATAGCTATAGTTTCGTTTGCTATGAATATTTCTCTTAACAATATACAAACAAAATAAATATATACAAATTATGTATTTATACATTTAATAAATTTTCAGAACTCCATTTGTATATTTCGCTTGCTAATATACAAACAGGGTAAGTATATACAAATTCTTTATTTATATATTTAAGATTTTTTTCAGAACTTATACAAATCAAATGTTTCAAAAAATCACATACAAACAAGATTATGAATTTTTTATAACTTATACAAATCAAAAATCATCAACAAATCGTATACAAATAGCTATGGTGAGCATATATAAATTCTAGATTTATACAATAGGAACCAAATTATACAAATTTTGGATTTATACAATTGGGAACTAAATTATACAATTAAATAGCAAAATTAATCAAACTGTAGCCGCGTTTAGTAATTAACCAAAACTATAGCTTAAATACATAATAACCATTAAATGTTGTCATTTCACGTAATTTTTCCTAAAATAACTACAGTTCAATGCCTTTAGGCGTTCTAATTTATAAAATAGCCAGAAAATGTATAAATTTTGTATATTTAAGTATAATATACATAATTAGTATATAGGTTTTTTTCGACCATATTTGGCCAAAGTGTAATATTCATAAGTTTCCCTTCTTTTTTTTGGGGGGGGGGGGGGGGGGTAAAAAACAATTCGTATAGAAACTTTACTATATAACCTCTGCTAGGTGTTCATATTACTAAAAAAGATAACTTTCAAGAAAATCTCTCATTACTAGCTAGTATTGCAGCTCTTGCAACATTTCAGAACAAGTACTATTACAATGGAAAGGAGGGAACAGTAAATGGTCATTTAAAAAGGCACATGCATCGCGTACTCGTGTAACTACAACAACAATATACTCAGTGTAGTTTTCCACAAGTGGAGTGAAGGACTCGCCTAACAATCAAATGATAATTTTGAATGGAAAAAAAAAAAAACTTAAAAGAGAAAGGGACACCTTTATGCTCAGGGGGCACTGAATTGGCCATTTTTGAACTTACAATAATATTGTACTCCAATTAGTCCTTGTTACAAAGAATCTAGCTAATGACAACTCTAAAAGTGGACAAAAATGAATGACAAAAGACTAAATGGAACAAGCTCTAAATTGGAAAACTTCCTCCCTTTTGCCCCCCTAATCTCCTATCTAAACTAGACCTACAATTTTACACGAAGACTACATTTGAGCAACTTTACAAGGGGCATTGGATATTACAGTATAACGAAAAGATGCATCCGGAGGGAAAATGAATGGGTTGATGGATGTACAATAGTTGATATTCATGGTGTGGAAACTTGGACAACGTGCTTCCAACAAAACATGCACTTCATGCTAGATAAACCTCAGCCTTATTCGCGTAAAAATTGGAAGGCTGCATTTTCAAGCAGTTCATTTGCAGGTTTTACACCGGTAAAATCAACGTCCTTGAGGGAACTGTTAATCTCCTCAACAGAGATTGGGATGCTGCATTTGTAGCAAATAGATGAATGATAGAACAGGATCTATGTCATTTCAACAGCAAAATGGAATTAAAATAAAGTACCTCGAATTATCATCCAATGTAAAGTTGTTATCTGCATCATTTGCATTTGAATCATTAGCGTCTTGGTTTTCTTGATCCTTAAAACTGGAAATGACCTGTTCCAAGCAATATGGTTTAGGAACCGAATGCAGAAAAGTTCAGTTAAAATTTGCCATTGAGAGAGAGAATCATTAAAGCTAAGGTTCAGTGTCCCCGATAGAAGAAAATAATCAGAAAGACAAACAGTTGGAGGATGTAAACCAATATCTTATATTGATGTACATTAGTTGACTAGCAGATCGTCTCGAAGGAGCATTTCATATACACATAACTAATAAAAGATATTGAGTGAAATAAAATAAAAGCAGAAAGGAGGATTTACCTCTTGGGATACACCTTGAGTATTAAAATCTTCATCCCAGTAAAGTGTACATATCCGATACAACTGTTGACTACTCAGAATCTGAAAAGATGATCCCAACGAAAAAAGGTGCTCAGTGAAAGATGTGCAAATGCGACAACATAAATGCCAAAGACTCGTATTGTAACATGAAAATTAACTTCAATAGCTTAACACCAGACATAATTCATTCAAGTCCCTATCGATCTATACACTTCATAATTCTCAATAGGATGCTACGTGCTTGCACTCAAACAACTAAGAAGGAATATGAACTGCCACAAGTGGCAGTCTGGAACCGCCATGTATTATCAATATTTGAAATCTCTAAATTAATTACAACTAAGAAGACTATGAAGATGGACTTACGGGACAGAGATCAGTTGTTAGATCTTCAGATGTAAGTCTTGACTTCTGATTAATAACCTGTAAAGGAGCTATTTAGACAGGGAAAAATATATGGAAGAGCTAAGATGATAGACAATCTCAAATTGGTAGTTAAATAACCATAAATGTGGTGTTACTTGCAAGTAACAGAAAGAGTTTCCGTAAAATCGTACTTGGATGTAAGAATAGCAATTAGCCTATGCAGGGTAACATTTTTCAAAAAAAAGGTTCATCTTGATTGATAAACTTTGTTCAATCAAAGAGGAGAAACATACCAAAAATCCTACAGCCTGCCTCGCATGCTTTAATTCATCCAAAGAAGAACCAACGTACTGTGAAGGAAAAGTTAAATATATGTAAATACAGTCCATGATATCTACTATCTATGAATAATGTACCCTTACAGTACTAATAATAGAGTACCTCTTCTTTTATATTGCCGCACCAAAGTTCTATTTCTTGCAATCCAGCTTTTACATACTCCCCGTTGCTGAATGTACAACACTCTCTTTGAAGGAGAAGGCTGCAATGATGATTCAATAGTATGGTAAGTGGAGTATATATGAATTTCTGGCTAATCTTCCTGCTATGAGATATGGAAAAAATTGTACCTATTGAAAAGCTGAACATTTATGTAAGAGAATATCTGGTTTAGAATTCTCTGGACGAAAACTGGATGAACCTGAAAATATTCTTAAGTCCACTCATCAGTTTATAGTAATATTAGCACATCACACAATTTCCAACAATGAAAACTTACATAATTTTCTTTCAGTGTACTGACAAGCCCATTTAGGCTCTCAATTACGCCATCCCAGGGAGTGGGTGAGGAAGGACCATCAACGGACTTCCGTGGTGATTGCAAGGAGCCGCCTTTTGATACTTGAGATGCCTAATTAAGATGGAAAGTGCAATTATAATCAGAAGTTTGAATATGTGAAGTACAAAGACCATAACCCGAAGAACTTTTGAGTCAAAATACAAATTAGTAGCAATAACAACAGTTTATCACAATTTTGAGATCCAACAGAAATTTTTTGGAAGGGCCATGAAATCAAGATAAACTAGAATCCTAATCAAAGCAACAGTGAGCATGGTGCAGTGAGCTATTAAATGATACAGAGGCCCAGTGAATCCTTGTGAGCCAGGGAGAAGTGCTATTTGAGAAGAAGACTTAAGAGATATTTTTTATTAACAAGCACCAAATGATGTAATTTATGCTGTTCAGAGTACATATATATATATATATATATATATATATATATATATATATATATATATAAAACAACACATTGTCATGGAACTTCTAGAAAACATGGTGATTTACCTGGATACATGAAGTCAGTAGTGAAGACAAGTCCTTTTTCCAGTTATCTCGAACAATTCCATAAATTTTTTCGACATAAGCACTGAGCTGTAGCTTAAAAAGTAAAGCTGGCTGCTTTGCTTCAACCTTACGTACAGTGTCGAGACCACCAATTGCAAGGTTGACAGAAGAAGACCGGAAACTCTAGAAAAGAAGTACAAATTTTATTAATAACTTCCTGAAGAAATGTGCTGGAATTCTGTTTTAAGTAACCTGCATATGCCTCATTCTAGGCTACTAGTATGTTTTATACAGAAAGATTTATTAATGTACAACCAATGAAACTGTAAACAAGTAACAGTTACATGGTCTTGCTTGGAAATTCACAGGATACGAGTACACAAACTACTAGAAAGTAAGGACACAGGTAACCACCTAATAAGTAAGTCAATGGTGAAATAGATCTGGGATTGTATCTTAAATAGTGCATCACACCTATATATAAGTGTATATTTTATATCATATTAATCAAGTTAGAATCAATACGACTAGTTCTCCTTATTCCTTCCTCTCCATTCAGATCTTCATCATTCTATCAGATCTTATTCAATCCGTATAAGAATTTATAAGTTATTTCCGCTTCCTGGTGCGGTGTTACATCTAATTCACTTCCTCTTCATCATATATATTAAGCATGGTACCATTTTCAGAGCATCGCATGCATATACATACAAATTTAGTTCATGAACTATAGAAAATCGTCCCTCCTTTCTTTAACGTAGATCACACAGAACTGGCTTCTCTCTGTCCAATCTTGCCTAACTGTTATCAACTCCACCTTCTGAAATCTTCTGATTGTCTGACATCTATTGTGTAAGGGCTCTCAAAGGTTTATACAGGTGCTGAACTACTCCATTCATGGCCTTGATGTTTTGGGTTGGAAGCTCATCTTCTTTGACATGGTAAAGTTCACGTTAAACTCCAAATATTGGGCTAAACATGCAAGAGAGTGTTGATTTGTTTTGTTGTCCCACATAGGTTATGTAAGGACTTCCAAAGGGCTTTATAAAGGTCTTGGGACACTCCTACCATAGTTTATCTTACTTGTATGGTGAATGATTTGGACTGATCTGTATCTCGGTCTGTTAGCCACATGTTTCATTCTGTCATCTTAATTGATTTATATGCTTCTTCAATATTATGTGAATCTCTCTTTGCTACCATTATTTTTTTAACTGCTTTTGTATTGCTATTTTGTTGTCATATTATTCTTGCAGTTATGTTTCGATAGTTGTTCTTCAAAGCCAAGGGCCTATTAGAAATAGCTTCTCTACCTTACAAGAAGGGTAAGGTTTGCGTACTTCCTACCCTCCCAGGCCCCACTTGTGGGATTACATTGGGTATGTTGTTGTAGTTTCCATCTGCTCCAGCTTCACTTCCTACTCTTCTTTTGCATCAGTTTCTTTTTACATATCTTGGATAAGGTAAGTTATTAATAAAGCAGTAGCAAGGAGGAAATGGCAATGTGAAAAATTCACTGGACTTGGCTCCTTTTACGTGTTAGGAGTCTACAAGGTCAAAACTCATCTACAATATTCATCATTTAGATTTTGAAGATATCTGAACTTCACTTACGAAGTATGTTTTGTTCCCACCAAACATTGATATTTACTTTCTATCCAAAATATACATAAAGGAACTATGTTCCAAACTGTCTCTGCTTGTTTCTCAATCAAATCCTTGCCAACTAGTAAGAACATGCTTCAGCCTGTCATCGTCCACTAGACTGACAACGATTTTCAGTACTACTTTGCGACCTCAAATGATTTCACCATAATGAGTTTGATGTTCGTGTTCGATTGTCAAGGACCGGTCCCAACCTTATACATAAGTCAACAGTGCAATAAATGCACCACCGTATTATGTATATTGTGTTCCTAGTCAGTTCTGCTTTTGAAATAGTATATTCACATATATCGATACAGTTAGTTCTCTCTATTTTCTATCTTTCCCCTCAAATATTCAACATCAACAGCAGCATCAGAGACATGTCTAAATACACAAAGTAATAGTGCAAAAGATATAACCAACAGAGGCTATAATTCAATAGTTTTAGGAGCACATTAAATAATAGAGATGAAGCAAGATTTTTAATACCTGCGCCATTCTACCAAAAAATGATGTTGGTTGGGGCGGTTTACTTGGAGCTGAATCAGTAGTTTTCAGTGTATGCTGAAGTAAAAACAGCAATGTTGCACTGTTGGACAGCCAATAAGCCATGTGATTATTGTTTGTCTCGTCCTGAAAATAAATATAAAACAAGCATGCGTGTATATCATTGAGTTAGAGAGACAGCATTTTTGACATAGCCATACAATACAGGCTAGTGTGTATTACACTGATGTTATGACTCATGAACTCCTACGAATAGATACAACATGATCACTGATTTTAACATGATATTGAAAGTTACCTCTATCGCAGAACCAATCATATGAATAAGACGATCAAATACGTTAGTTTTTTCTGCTTCAAAGGAATTCCAATGAAGTAGGCATTTGTATATGGTAAATGCTGCCACTGGTTTCCCTTCGCTGAACCCTAGATCTTGCCCGACACATTTGATTAGGATATCCACACTCTCCTGCAACATAATGTTAAAGAGGACATTAGAATTAGTAGTCACGGATTCACCACATTCATTCACAATAAAGTGGAGGATATTTCCCGTGCTGATGTATTATGCCTGTGTGAATAAAACTAGTATCACGAAATTAGAAAAATTAGTCAATGCCTTTTCTATTCATGCAAAACAGTATATACACGTATTCATCTTTAAGCATTGCATACATCCATAAAATCATTTTACTCAGCCCCCAGGGCTTAGCTCATTTGGCAAAGGTAGGATTTGAGGCTCGGGTCACAAGTTCAAGCCCTATGCCAAGCTAACTAAGCCAAACATTTAAGTGGAGAACGGTAGAAGGGAAGCCCCATTATCCCTGAGTTTCCAATTGTTGTTGGTCCTAAAGGTTGGCTACAGACGGATTTCTCAGTATCAAAAAATTATTACAAAAACATTCTACCCAGGGTTTAGGACTAAAAACAACTCCATTGATAAATATATGCAGCTATGAGCTATGTCCTTCCGATACTATCTTCTGCAGTAGGTTTTCCAGCTTTTTTCTGTATACCATAACTTCTGAGGAGAAAAAAGTTGCAAGGAAAGTAATTTTCAAGATGCAACCAGAGAAGTTCGGAGTGTCTCAGCACTCTTTATTTGTTCATTTCTTTAGGTTGTCATTGTGTATTTTTATTTTTTATGATAATCATGGTGTCCAGATCAGCTTGCGCACCTCGATTAATTCCACCGTATACCTGCCAACTCCCACCAGCACCAGGTATCAGGTAACTCTATCGACCAAGGCTAAGACAGATGGGGAAAAAATCACCTAGTATTTTTTGTCTCTACTAGGATTTGAACTTGAGATCTCATGGTTCTTACTGCCATGATGTATTTGATTATTTTTAACCAAGAAATAGCCAGTGAACAAGGAAGTATTCAAGGGATCATAAAGGAATGAGGGTGAAGACAGGAAGACGAAATATAAAATTGGAAGGATTTGGACGCCCATCCCCCACCAGAAAAGGAAAAAGGTAAGCTGTATCAACTTCTTAGCAACATCAGAGAAAGGAAATTTTCTTTCGGGAAAGAGGAATTTGACTAAGCCATCAGCTCGTGATCTGTGAATCTCAGTCATACAGCAGAGTTCAAACCACAAGCCTTTTATAATAAATGTTTTTGTGGCATAGCATGTTTTAGGAACTCCAATTTTTGGATCTTGTTCCATATGTTCTCAAAAAGTACTAAACCAGAGAAAGATGGCAAACAGAAAAGGCAATCCGATTGAAAAATATTTGATCACTTCCTGGGTACATACCCGCTGCCTTTCAGCCATGGATCTCCTCATAGACTCCGTACCAAACCATTTTCCTTGTGCTCCAGCATTGGATCTTCTCATAGAATCGGTACCAAACCTTCTTGATGGTACTGCAGCCAGTGGTTCCTGAAAACAGTCATCATGTCAGAACAGACATTATGCAAAGCACCAATATGACTGTTACATGCAAAGCACCAATATGACTGTTACTCCTTCCATCCCAGTTTATGTGACTGTATTCTAGTGCACACAGTGTTTAAGCTGTTACTTTAACTTATATGCTATACTAGTAATAGTGGAAGAAAACATTAGAGTAATAGTTGAAATGTTAGTTTGATAGAGAAACTATCACTTCAATATATAAAACTTGAACAGTTTAATGAATTTGAATTCTTGAAAGTAGTGAAAGATATCCAAGAAAGTAGTGAAAGTTGGACAGGGAGAGTATATAACAAAGCACTAAATAGGTGCATCCGTCACTTACATGATGACCGTTTTCAGAAGGCTGCAGGAGGAAAACGGAAAAAAGTAAAAAAAAAAAAAGAAAGAAGTGAGGACATGCTCAAGAAAGCTATGGATTTTTTTTTTGGCATTTCTATGGCATCAGAGGCAGAGGTTTTACGGTGAAACGGCTTGAAGTTCTTCCAGTAGGTAAATGTAACGCTTGCTGCCGAAGAATCTGCTGGTCTTCTATATCGGAAAGTTTCTCTTCAAGCCTGAGATACAAATGCAAAGTTAAACAAGATATTCAAGCCAACTAATTTCACATGATTAAGAATCTCAGAATTTAACTTGTACAAATATAAGATGGATCTGTTCAAATTTTGCTCTAAAAAGAAGAGAGGCTATAAAAGAAATATTGGAGAACAAACAGAAGCCATATATATATTGTCTACTTGTGTCAAACAGATTTGATTAGGTTAAACTACAATTTGAACTTTTACCCAAAAAGTTCAATTTTCATAAGCTAAAAGGCCTCTCAAGAAGACTGGCTGAGTTGATATTCATGAACCCCAAGTAAATCAGCTTTGGTATTCAATGCAGGTCATAGGCAATCTATGACTTGGTTCTTCATTAAAGACTGTAGTAGCCAATTTGAACTAAACAACTGATTGATCTAACAAGCATTTTTCAAGATTGATCCACATGTTGCAACATAGGTATGGGTACAACGTTAAAATACTGATTAAGTTGAGCTTAAGACAAACAGCTATCATATCTAAACGACATGCAAAACCATATTTTTGGAAAGAACAAATAAGATAAGAGGCCAGACTTGTTGAAGAAACCAAGCCATATATGTAAAACTTTTTAACCTTTGCATTGTAAGCTTCAACTCGATTATCTTAGCCTCCGCATCCAGCGCTTGCTTCAATCGCTCCTCACTTATTTTGCTTGTTTCCTCATATTTTTTCTCTGTTTCATCAATTTTCTTTTCCAATGAGTTAACAAGAACCTGCAACATATATGAAAAACATGTTAAAAGATAGTTCGATAACCGAATTATGATAACCACGCATCGGAAACTGCAATCCTGGAGTACTAATCCTATGCAAGAAAAAAGTAAACAAGATAAAAAAATTAGAAGCAGCAAGAAAACTGGTCCCAACCACAATTCCATCGGGTATTTATTGAAATTCAAGAAGAGCATCTATTAAGTAGTACATCACAATATAAATCTAACATCTTCACCTTGAGCTGCTCATTTTCAGCGGTAATCTTGCCCGACACTTCCTGATCTGCAACCTGGAAATCTACTTCTTCCAATAACTTCGTGGCAGCCTCAGGATCCTTCATTAGCAGCTCTTTCGAACTGTGGTTGTCTCAATCAGTATCAAATGAAAAAGATGGGAAAATAAGGATCTAAATTGGTGCGAGATTCAACTGCAGAACCAACTTAGAACTGTATTGACAATAAAATACCAACATTTGCAAAAGTTATGAGAGGATCTGGATTCAGCGGAGATCAAAATGCAAATTTGGGTCAAATACAAAGTAGATTCAATTCAAAGGGGAGGCTAAAGTGGATTGAAACAATTGAACCACAAATCTGCTAGGAGGTGTATGCAGTTATTTTTAGAAGGTAAATAATGTATTTAAAATATTAAACTTGAACCATTCAACTCCCCAACTTATTCGGTACTGAGCATAGTTGTTGTTGTTAGACCATTTAACTATGTGGAGATCAACTAAGGATAAAATCATAATTGACTTTAAGCTTTAGACAAACTATGATAAAAAATACAGACTAATACTAAACCATATAAAGGTAGAACAAGTAAGGAAAGATGGTTTCAAACAAAGAAACTGACATATGTAAAATTTCATTACCTTTGCATGGCATCCTTCAACTGACTTATCTTAGACTCTGCCTCCAGAACTTGCTTCAGTCGCTCCTTACTTTCTCTAACTGTCTCCTCATATTTTTTCTCTTTTTCATCAATTTCCTTTTCCAATGAGTTAACAAGAACCTGAAACAAATTTGACAAGATACTAAAACCCAGTTCAACAACTGAATTATGAAAATTATGCATCAGAAGCTGTAACTCTGGATATAATCTTAAGAAAACAGTGGATAAAAGAACAAATTTGAAAGCAGAAAAACTAATCCCTGTCAAGATTACTTCATGTACTTTTTGAACTTCAAATGAAGTATCCAATATCCATTAAGTAGTACAACACAGTTAAATCTCACATCCTAACCTTAAGCTGCTCAGTTTCAGCTGTAAGCTTGTTGACCTGCACCTGATCTATAACCTGGACCTCTTGTATAACAGATTCTTGTTCCACGATCTTTGTGGCAGACGCATGATCCTTCGTGATCACCCCCTGATCTATAACAGATCCTTGTTCCACGACCTTTGTGGCAGCCTCACGTTCCTTCTTGAGCAGCTCTTTAGTTTCTTGAAGCTGAAGCCTCATCTCTTCCAATGCAGACTGTAATTTCATTGTTTCCTGGGTTTTAGCTTTCTCAAGATTGTCCTATATAATATAGCTTATGTCAGTTACTGGTATTGGATCAAGAAGCGAACAAAATAGAATCACATTAAGTTTTCTTTTTATTTTTAATGCTTGTTAAACCTTGGTCCAACAATAAATACTTCATAGTGAAATTATAAGGCATGCACAATTCCAACATGAGATGCATCAAATATTTGAGCTATATAAACTCCAAATAGAGTAGAATGGATATATATAGGATCCAAACAACCGAGACCAACTACTTTAAAATTGAGATTCAGCTGTTTAAATTAATCAACTCCAACTAGAAGGCAACAAAAAAGCATGTTCGATGACATGATCACCTTTTACTTATGATTTGAATCCACCTCATGGTATCTGTTCTATGTCAGAGGTACAGGTTTACCAAGGAACAGATAGCCATCACATCTAATTTTTCATCAACAATTCAATCATGTATGCATCATAAGCAAAATCATGTATATGCTTTCTCTTGATTCAGAAGTAGAGCACTACGATTGGAGATCACTAATTCACTAAAATATTCTGTTTCAACAAACAAAATTTTGCAGAGTTTCAGAGTCCTAATAAATCCTAACCGAAGCATTTCCCCAAAAAGGTTAGACATCATTGTTAGCTATAGAGGAGGAAAATATTATGCCTGGAAAAGATACACAATGAAAAATCTAGCATTGTGCTTAAACATTGTAGCACATCATGTTGGAAATATGCGTGCATCATAGTTCAGCATTAGGTCGCAAACAGAAGCCTGTATATCATGATTAAAAATTAAGTACCTTACACCATTTCAACTAGCAATGCCTACTACAGGATAACTACTAGTTTTCCACTAACTGTCAACAATTTTTCCACAGAATAAACTAGCATAGCTTTTATGTTTGGTTATCGTATTGTGCAAATAACTCATTCAAAGAATAAAAGTGTTTTTCCATTGTCTAGGCATTTCCAAATTGGTCATTCTCTTCAGAAAATCTTTTGCGAGAATCACTCAACAAAACTAATTGATCTGTACTTGTACTAATGCATATCCCATCCAGGTTCTTAACTTGAATTAGATATTCTGTGCATTCATAAATGAAGCTATGAGCTTTCTTCTTTTCAGAAAAGTGATCCTTAAGGTACATCATTTCAAGGAGTATTTTCAATTCCGAGTGAGAATCTGGGAGTGAACCATTAGTACCTGAGAAGTTTCTACTGTGTTTGTCTTTGATAGGCCTAAATAATTAAAGCTCCAGTAAATGGAAATCTATTTTCAATTCCTTAAGTTTAGGAATACAATTGGATCTATGTCTCAATTGTCAAGTTTAGGACATGTAACTCACGGCAATGTGCAGAAAAGATGGGCCTGAACAAATATAAGATAAACTCATTTTCTTTACACTGAGTGGAAAGGACGACATTATAGTTAGCGAACCTTTTAGAGCCTAATTGCCAATTATAATACTGGTAGTCATCTTGAAAATTAAAAGAAACATATTTACCCTCATGCGCTTCTCCACCTCTAGTCTCTGTGTCAGCTCTTCAACTTCCTTTTCCAGCTTGCTTTTGGCGTCTTGGAGAGCTCCAGTTTCTTTCGCTGCCTGAAGCAGAAAAGAAAATCAAGACACTTGAGAAATTTATGAAGGTTTTGAACTTCAGTACGTGAAATACCAATCCCAACAATGGCAGATACAGATTTGCAATTTCTATATGGAGAAATCTCATGTACTATCTGAAGAGAACTTGTATTCAGCATCAATTTAAAGGAGGAAAATGCCTGAAGAGAGATTTTTGGCAAGTTAACAGTTAAATATATAAATCGGTACCTGCATTCAGCAATTCAAGCACAAGATGTGGATATTCATTTATTTAACTTTGACACATTCATGATCTTTTGATTGAATGATTGGGAACTAGTTGTTATTCTGTCATAACTTCATACTAGGAGAATAATGACATATACAATTTACACAGATCAAGGGGCACAACGAACTAGCGTGTCGTACAAAAAATTTTGTGACCAATAAAGGCCAACAGAAAGAGAAGTTCTTACCATCTTAAGCTTCCGCAGTTCTTTATGGGCCATTTTAGCTCTCCAGGCACATTGCAACACAACTGCTGCTTTCTTCATCCTCCTATAATGCCGGTGTTTCAAGTATCTCCGCCAATCACTCTATAATCAATAAAATCAAGGTAAGAAAAATTACAGCAAACCTAAGTGTCAGTCAAAACATGTAAAACAGGTTAGTTACTTGGATTCTAATTATCATTATGCTGAACCAGATCAGGATCAAAACTGGCGCTAAAATGGCATGTGAAAATTCAGAAAAGCCAGTAGAAAGTCGCTCCATTACCTGGATAAAGATAGCTGCAGTTTTTTGCTTTCTGAATTGAAGCTCATTTCGAGAAGCCATGCCACGCAGTCCTGCTTGAATGGAAACAGCTGAGACACACAGCAATCCATAAGATCTCCTTGCAATGTACTTGCGTGCATCTTTTTGGATCCTCAGACAGGCAGCTTCCCTCCTCATGCACTCATAGAGAGCCCGTTCAATCTGGCCTGCATAGGTATCATAAAACAGTTACAACAGTTTTTATTGCATAAGTGAACCATAGAGGCATTATTGAATTTAAGGAAACCAAATCCTAAGTGTCAAGAACAGTGTGCACAGGGCCCAGGATGTTTTGACTGCGGATCTAGCTTTTTATTGGCATGTGGTCATATAATTTAAATAGAAATCAAACAGGTTCATACCCCTACAAACAGCTTGGACTTGGATTGCCGAAACTCGTAACAACACAAACTTTTTTCGAGCAAAGTATGAGCGAACTTTTCCCTGGATTATGATAGCAGACCTGCCAAGGACCTCATTTCGGCGAGTGTCTAGTTCTGCCATTTGACCAGCTCTTAGAAACACTTTTGTTTTACCAACCTGCAATTAGGTAATATCAGATAGAATCCATCAACTGGCAAGTAAAATTTTATAAACTTTAACAGAAAGAATCATTCAACCAGATGATACAAAATTGAACAACGTAGTACATTCAAAAATCTGATGTAACAAGAAAGAAACCAAGATTACAGGTTTCCCAAAAGATTCTCAGCTAAAGTGCAGCAACTAATTGACCAAATACTCCAACTAAAAAGAAAAAGGCACTGAACTTTCAGAGCAGAAGGAATAAGCACAATTTCAAGTTGTCCTAATTCTGGGGAAAGGATCTCAAAGATCCACAAATCTGGACTAAAAAACTGTTCTTAGACTAGGAATCCGGATTTTATTTGTTTCTAGTTTAGAGAGATTCTATATTACTTTAGGTAGGTAATTTATTTGTAATTTCCTTCCTAAAGGGAAAAAAAATAGGGAGATATTTTACTGATTATTTCTTGATTTCTTGCCGCAGTATTCAGCGCATAAACATAATCTCTCTTTAATAGATAATTCTTAATGATTTTACTACTTATGATTAGCCACTACTACAAGAACGACAAACAATACCTGATAACCTTTGAGGCCAGATTTCTCTAAAAGTCTTCCGCAAGCAGCAACCTCATCAATTCTATCAAGGAGAAGACTAACATGAGAGCAGAAATGTGAAAGAAAGCATGGCAAGAAAATTTCTAAATGTTAACAGACCAAAGAAAAAAATGGATAGAAACCTTGAAAACTCTTTGAATTGTGCTAATGTCTAATACAAATAATACCTTCCGCTTAGAACTTCAGGAGCAAGGACCTTAAACCGACTTAAGAATTCATCAAATGGTTTTCGAGTAGGAAAGCCGGCACAACTGATCCGAATAGCCTCCAGAACTCCCTAAAAAAGATTTAGTTGTGAAGCACCCAGTTTTGCAGAGGCAGTATAGTTTGTAATAGACAGAGTTGTTAAAGAGTACCCCACAACGAAGCTGCTGGAGTACATTTTGATTCTCAAAAATTTCTGGCTTCAAAAGATTATTTGGCTTCACGCAACGAACGTAATGAGGCTCTGTGGCATTAAGTGTCTCAAGCAATGATTGCAATTGTTGCTACATCAGGTACAGGGTAAGATATTTCAAAGGCATGAAGCAATGATTTAAAAAGGTTGATGAAAGGCAAGACGAAAACATACTTTAAATCGAGCACCAATAGAGGAGAACTTGGTCTGTTTAGAAGAATCTTCAGGTAAAGGTGGAAACAAGCCAGAAACGAAGTGGCACCTTGAAGCAATAAGTGTTGCTTGGTGCTCTGGAACTACATAATCCTTGTTCTTATCCAAGAAGAACTCAGTTTGGTACGTGACCTGACATGAAAGAAGTCAAAACAACATTGAGCCACACTTGCTTTTCTTGGCAAAAATTGCATAACCCTCATTCTGTGATGTAATAGATATCTTGAAGAACTAGTTTTCATACATACATCACCAGCGTAGTGGCAAACAGTAAAATCAGTCCGAGACAACTTTGGCTTGCTGAACCGCTTATGATCTTTAAATGTCTGATATAGCTTTTCAGCGAAGGTCTCATGTGTTGATCTTGGGAACATACTGGCAGAAGAGCCACATGAGTAGTAAACACCACAGCCAATGAGTTTTGTGGTTAATATTGACAATTATACCAAGACAAAGAAAAATTAGAGTAAATTAAAGATTTGAAATGTCTGCATACCAAGCCTCATCAAGAAGAGCAATGATCCCCCCAGGTTTCTGAAAGAAATGAAGTATTCAGAACAAAAACATGGTAAAATGGAACCAAAACATATCAATACAACAACAACATACCCAGTGAAATCCCACTATGTGGGGGTCTAGGGAAGGTAGAGTGTACGCAGACCTTACCACTACCTCGTGGAGGTAGAGAGGCTATTTCCGAAAGACCCTCGGCTTAGGTGCAACCAAAACATATCAATAAAATTTAAAATCTATGACATCAAGGAAAAAAAATGATAGTAAAATCACATATATTGTTTTCCATTTTTACAAGAATAAAGGAGGAAAGAAGTGAATCAAATAGTAATGTAAACAGCATAAGACAATTTGGCATGATTGTGATTTAATATATCTGGTAGAAAGATCTACTCTCTATAGAACTCTTTTATCTCTATAAACTTGTATATGCTCTTGTCCCATTTTCTGCCAATAAATCTTACTCTATACATTATTTGAGAAAAGTAAATGATGGTGATAAAATATATTCATGATCTACATCACCTTTTCTATAAGATCAAGAATATCTTGGTTATCAATGAACTCTATGTAACTCCAGTCAATTTCCTCCTTGGTATACTCTTCTTGCTCCATCTTGAAAACATGCTGGCAAACGGAGCAATAAAAGGATTTAGTATTTATATTAACATTTCTCAGCTATGAGACTATCAAATGAATGACTAGACAAACCTGGTTGAAATGTTGCTGCAATTTTTCGTTGGTCAAATTAATGCAGAATTGCTCAAAACTGCATAGAAGAAATCAATAATCATAACCAAAGAAAGAGTACCAAAAAGCAAATCGAATAAACTAGCACGAATACTTTTAAGGCTATTCATCTAAATGTGAACTCAACACCTAAAGTTCTTTAAGAAGCAGAATGTGTGTATAGGCAGCAATAACTATAGCAGGCAAAATAAACTGTATCCGAGATAAATCCAGTAACAGAGGCAGATGAAGAACAAAATAAAATTATGGTTAAGTTGGATCAGAGAGAATAATGTACATTCAATTCCAAAAATCCAAAATGGCAGAACAGAACTTTCATCCAGCACTCTGCAAGAACTTAACCTCTGTGAATGATGAAAACAAAAGCATACCGGTTAAGCACCTGTTTGTCTTGAAACTCTCAAATCCATAAATATCTAGAACACCAATTGAGAGAGTTGAATCGGGATCTTGGCCAATAGAGTTATTGATCTTGTTCACTATCCTGAACAAAAGATTTGTACTGGGTCAAATATGCTTAATACAACTAAACAAGCAATAAAACTTAATCACCCTGAACTCAACTAACCAATCAAACAATCTTGAGTAAACTATCTTGGCTAAAGCATCTCTACTGAGAGCTGCAGCTTCTGGATCAAGGGACTTTGTAATGGTCTCATCACGAGTAAACATGACACGTTTGCACATGGAGTCCTCAAGGGACTTCTCATCACACCTAAACAAATTTCACCAAGATAAAATTTATTTATTTATTTAAAGAAAAGGAACACGAGGGTATCTGGAGTCTATAAATAGAAGAAACCACTTACATGAATAGTTCAGCTGCAATGTTTAGATGGAACCGAGACTTATCATCCTTAGGTTCTGAAGCATCAGTTTCTGTTCCTTTTGCAAATTCAATGTTTCCCAAGTGAAGTATTGCAGCCACTACTCTAAAAATAGCATCCTGCAGTTGAATATTAAAACTAGAGACTCTCATGAAGTAACCCATGTATCGAAGAATGTAATGATGCTAATACCTGTTCATCGTGACTTATCCCAACAACATCCATGGCCCTCCTCGTTGCCAGGTATTCCTCTGACTCATCCACTCCAGCTAGTTCAAAAAAATTTGATTGGTTCAGATAATGAAATGACCTTGGATTCCCTACTTTATATTTTTCAACATCCTGCAAGAAAAGAGAAGGAAAGAAAACAAGTAGCTCCAACTTAGACCAACATTGCATGATCCTAAACTGTTGCAATTTGTGATAGCTCATCTAGATGCTTATATGGTTAAAGAGGAGTCATGTTTATTTATTTAATATGCTGACATATTGTTATGGAATATGTTCAGACAAGAATATTCTCTGGTCTTAATGGTAGTAGTTGCATCAACAACTAGTGTTTAAATTGAAAAAATAGACCATAGCACCTACTGCTACGGCTTCTGTGGTCATACTCAGTGGCAACATCTACTGGCTTATTACAATTCTCTCCAGAGGCATTTATGCTTTCGTTATGGAAAAGGGACAAAGTGAACTTTCCAAAGACACTTTTCTATTTCTATGTTCTTTTAAAATCAGTAGAGAAGTATTGGATGGTACTTACACCATTAAGTGTTGTTTAATTTTTTAATAAAAAGGACAGATGCACTAAGTTCCCTCTATGCGCAATATTCTGAAAAGAGCCAGACCACACTAGGTCTATCGTACACAACTTTACCCTGTATTATTGCAAGAGGATGCATCCATGTTGCTTACTTTGTAATTCTTCAAAAATAATGAAAATAAGAAGTAAATAAAATAAATGAATAAACAAAAAACTTCTCTTTTCTTTGTCAACATATTCGTGGCGCTTAATTAGAAAACAGACAAATTGCATCCAGAGGAGAAAACATTAAGAATGATCTAAATCCTAATACAGGTTAAGTTCTCCCCAACTGATAGAAGAAAACATTTGCAAACATAAAGGCACAGTGGCATTACCTGCAGTGGTGCAGCACAAAGCAAATAGAAGCAGTGGTAATTTCTCTCAGGATCAGAAACTTGACAAACACGGGATCGTTCCAGCAGATATGTTTTGATGGCGGCACCAGATATCCTCCCTCTTTTATCAAACTGGAGCTCTACAAACTTACCGAAACGACTGCCAAAATACATGTTGGTGCAGCAAAATTCATAAGTTAAACAGAATGTACAATATGAAGAGGAATAAGCATCTGAATTTCTAGTCTCCTCACCTTGAGTTGTTGTTTCTGACTGTCTTAGCATTACCAAAGGCTTCCAAAACTGGATTTGACTGAAGAAAGCAAAAAAGTTAAAAATGTACATATATCCAGAAATGTTTTGAGGTATAGTTGATTGATTGATTGATCCAGAAATATTTTGAACAGATTTTATAATATCAATCTTGACAAGAAAGTGGCTATCTCAAGATTCCAATAGCCAAACAAATTGAAACAAAGTCAGGCAGATAAAATTTACCAAAAGTTAACCATACCTCAAGGACTTGCTGCTCCACACTCCTTCCCTCAGCTGCAGCTCGTCCTCCCATATATGCAAGATATTGCATAAGCATTTTTGTGCTTTCTGTCTTGCCCGCTCCACTCTCTCCACTTACCAAAATTGACTGGCTTATCCCCTCATGAATCATCTGCCTGCATTCAGAAGCACAATGTTAAAGATTATATAGTAAGTTAATATTTTGACAGCCACTCGAAAAACATGAATCTTGCCTGTAAGCAGCATCAGCAATAGCAAAAGGATGAGGGGGCAGCTCCCCAAGTGCAATTCCTTTGTACTGTTCCATCACACTTTTAGCATATAAATGGGGTAACCGCTTGAAGGGGTTCACGGCAATCAAGATACTCCCAGTGTAAGTCTGAATGCATCCAATCATATATTAGCTTTGTCAACCAGTTTATTCAAGACATTACAAAAGAAAAAAAACTTAAGGGGTTGTTTGGTTGAAAGGATTAGCAAAAATAATCCCAACACAAAATCTTGCATAAATTAATACAGTGTTTGGTCGGAGGAATTAAAAAATAATCTACGCATAATTAATGCAGCATTTGATTGTTATATTATCCCCGCCATAACTAGTGTAACATTTGCTTGACAGTATTAAATAATATCTGCATTGAGTTATATGGAAACTTATGCATTATTTTATGCTAGATAGAATGTGGAATAAAAATACATAATTAGCCATATGCCCATAAAAGTACTTAAAACTAAAATTCCTTAAAGTAAGTAGTCCCTAGATAATATGTCACGTATTATTATTCACCCCATGCAACTACAACATTATTACTCATCTCATAAAATTCCTTCATTATTATTCCATGCATAAACAATCTCTGCATTACAATCCTCACATAGCTAGTATGTGAACCAAACGGCCCTTCGAATGTGGAAAAAGAATGTGTATTAAAATATAGAGAAAAATTATATTAAGACAAAAGTTCCCTTTAAGTGAACAGCCCCTATATAACACTCTCTGTATTATTATTTACTTGTGCATCAACCCTTTCATTATTATTCAATGCACAAACAATCGCTACTTTATAGTCCCCCGCATAAGTAGCATGAACTAAAAAAACCTTAATTCCTGAAAATTATCAAGAGAAAAAAAAATATGTTTGATTAGAAAAATGCATAAGAATAATCCTTTAAGTGCTTACATAAATTTCATTCATGTCATATCGACTCCGCAAATTCTGCAATACTCCTGGTTCATGCAGATAAGAAAGTTTTGTCATATCATCCACGCCACAAGAAGGCGCGTCAGTATCTTTTGCGTGCACATTGGATAGATTGGCCGTAACCTACAAAGGAAATTCAGGGAGATTTTTCAAACACATTCAGATACCAGAAAAAATGAATGATGTAATCCAGAGTTTGCTAGCAAGAATGCTGCAAACACTAAAAATGGACACTACTTTTAGCTCATAAAGGCTTTTCCAAAAAGCCCTATACAAACAACATAGTGAACAGACCATTATGCAGTATAACCATATCTAATCTTGTTTTTAATACTGCCTGCTGCGGCAAGAATTTTTCTTCCAAGATAAAAAAATTGACTTCAATCAGTAGTTTATGTGGCGGGAACCAAGAAAACATAATCACATTATCATTTAAGTATTCTCCACGGGAACCAACGATGTTGATTAAACATAAAACAGATAAAACAGAATATTAAAGCTAAAAAGCCAACGAAAAAGGAACTCTGAGTGGTAGAACTTACCGTCTTCCCTGAGTTGCAGTCAACTGTGATCTCTTCCCCATTGACTTCAACAACCACCCCATCTAGCCAAGCTACCTCCTGATCCTCAACCCATACATGAGATCCAACCACAACACTGGCAGAAACACTCTGTACAACATTTAGAATTGTGCAAGTCTTAGTCACAGCATCAAAATCATTTGTGCCTTATAAAGAACGATGCACATTGAAAGTCTGCTGTATATACTAGAGAGGAGATTTTATAAGCAAAAAGAACAAAAGAACATGACATAGAATCAAAAAAGAAAAGAATAATAAGAGACGTCAGATATACTACACATGGAATCTAAATTCACCTACATGCTTGAATATGCCAATTTGACTCTCAGTAACATATGCTGATTAATTTAAAAATGAAGATGACGCAGACACTAAGGCCTGTCTAGCGGAATCTTGTTTACAGAGTTTATTTATTAGGCCTAGAGAAAAAAAAATGCTTTGCAAAGACTAAAGCTAGCTATGCTAATATTCATCTTGACAGGGAAATCTAGGACACCCAAATACATACATGTACATCTATTTTGTTTCAAAATAGAAGCTTAAGGGACAGCTGCAAGCTGCTTTAATCTTTCAAAAACCTCTAACTTGGAGGTGCAATATGCAATACTTGACAGTTGAAAACAACAACATACCCAGTCTAGTCCCACAAAGTGGGGTTCAGGGAGGGTAGAATGTACGCAGACCTTACCCCTACCTCAGAGGTAGAGAAGTTGTTTCCAATTGACCCTCGGCTCAAGAAAAAGCAGTCCAAAGTAGTCCAGAAAAAGAAGTAATATAAGTACAAGAAACAACATATAGTACCAAAAACAACAGATAGTAATTGAACAGTACTACAACAACAACAAAAAAAAAATACAACAGTGGAAATACAAGAAACAACAGCTACTAACAAAACAACCTTCTCTAAGTGATGAAAGTTGAGTTGCTTATGCACTGATTAGCCAATGAACAAGATGGATAAGGCCAGGTTAAAATATATATACACCTTCATGGGGACAACTATTTAACTACCACTCTCTTATAATAAATCTTAACCTGCTGAAAAAAAAATGTTCTATTTCCCTCACATGAAAATGCATGAAACTAGATAATAGCAACAAACTATATGGCTATTGTATCCAAACAAATAAGCTTAGGTTATTCAAGAGTCAAACACGTGGAAATTCTTCTAATGTACTCATCTCATCTGAAAGCTTGAGTTGTTAGAACACATATATGCACTTAATTATATCTCACCAGTTTGCTATCAAGAAGCAATAATAACCCTTCACAAGAACAATACATACTTTAGCTAAAACAAATTCACGACCTTTCTATACTCCTTCAAGAGAAAAAAATAATACTCATACAATCCAAAACAGAGTCAAAATAACCACAACTGTCAACTATTTGAAGAAAAGCTCAAAACTTTAAGCAAAACCCAACATGCAAACTAAAGAAATTCTTCAAAAAATTCAAGAATGCCACACCATTTCTCAACAAACAGAATGGAGAGCAATCAAGACTCCAAATTTCCCCTTCAAATCTGCAACCCCACAAAAACCATTGATGTATTTTTCTGAAAAATACCCATAATGCACCTCATTATGTGATAAATACCCCAAAATGTCTTTAAAGGTGTGGCCTTTGGTCTTCTCTTCAACGAAAAATCAAGAAAATGTGATGGGGAAAGACAAGAAATTGAAGGGAAAGAGTTTAGAAATAAAAATGGGAAACAAAAATATATGAGTAGGGGTATAAAATCAATCACTATATTTTGATTTCTTTTCTTCTTTAAAAATTTAGGAGATGATGAATGAATGAAAAGGAAAAGAAAACAACCCCTTTGTAAATCCCTTTCCTTTTCCTTTCCTATGAAAAATGGTTGTTTTTTTTTCTCTTTCACAATGCCAATGATTGTTGTATAATGTGTTTTTTTTGTTCAGGAATTTTGTTTTTGAGGTTTCTAAGGTTGGTTACTTCTGTTCACGTCAAATGCAGGGAAGAATCCATAACACGAATGTGTCTAAGGAGAGAGATCAATTTTTTAAAATTCCCATAATGCCCTTTAGTTTTTTTGTGATATAATGCTCAACTTTGTGATTTAGAGCTGATTAAAAAAAAAGTTCATATATATTCTTATTATTACACAAACGAGGGACATACCAGCTTTAATACATAAACATGTCATTTAACTTGAATTTCAATTGACATTTATGCCATTTACACAATTAGAGACTAAAACTTTTATAAAGTTGAACAAATAGACACAAACGTCATACATGAAAATTTGCGTAAGATACACTCAACCTGATTTTTATTATGGCATGCAGGATGTGTTTATTTATTTTTTCAACTTTATATAAGTTTCAATATCTATTTGTGCACACACAAAGTTGAAAGACATTAATGTCAGTTAAGGTAAAATTTTAAAAAACACATTTATCAATTATGTCTTATTTATTCTAGTGTCAAACATGTATGGAGCTCGATTATATTAGAGAATTATAAAGAGCTTAGTAACAAAGGTGATTTCATATGGTCAAGCACCTAGTAACAAAGGTGATTTCATATGGTCATTTGCAATTTTACTGTGTTGATTTGTAATTTTTATCCCTCAAGATAAATAATTTTTTTATGGGCCATACATTTATATTTTTACATCATATTGAATATTTATTCTTTAATTTTACATTGGTTTGAAAAATTATATAAAATATTAAATATATAACCTAATTTTAGTTTTTCTTTAATGTTTTGTCTTGTAATTAATACTTAAAGGGGCAGCCCGGTGCACTAAAGCTCCCGCTATGCGCGGGGTCCGGGGAAGGGCCTGACCACAAGGGTCTATTGTACGCAGCCTTGCCTTGCATTTCTGCCAGAGGCTGTTTCCAAGGCTTGAACCCGTGACCTCCTGGTCACATGGCAGCAACTTTACCAGTTACTCCAAGGCTCCCCTTCCTTGTAATTAATACTTATTAGACTTATTTTAGTATGATTTAGTACTTTTAAATTATGATCACTTTCATTTAGACTAATTTATTTGCAATATTTTATGCGATTTTACTATTATTTTTTTATTGATTATTATAGTGTCGTCACTTATATCATATTTTATGTTATTTTCTTAAGAAACACCTTAGATAGTTATATTTTGGAAGAACTAAAAAAATATTTGATGTACAAGTTAATTATATGTTTGTATCAATACTTTATGGGGAAACTCCAAAAAAAAAATAGAAAACCCGAGAAATTCATAAAGCCCGAGGTTGAAAACTCGAGTTTTATTGATTTGGTTTGGTTTATAGATTTAAAACCGGCACATATGATTTGGTTTGGTATTTAAAAAATTTGAATTAACCCGGTCCATAGACACACCTAATCTCAAATATAAAACTTTTTTATGTGAATTTTAATTCTATCGAGCCCCAATATAAATATCGACGGACATAAAATAAAAATTAAACCAATAAATAAACATATTAATAACAATGGTGCATGGAGATTAATTAATTAATTAATTTAAAATTGTTCATCACAACCAAAAGAAAGACAAAAATAATGAGAAGAACGAGTTTTGTAATGTTCCAACTTTCCTTTTGGTCCAATAAATTTTATAGTTCATATATGTTAGTAATTCAAATAAAATTGAAATTAAAATCAAATCAATGCTAACATTAAAAAAAGAAATTCAATTCTAATGCTAGGATTGATAATATAATAATGATGGATATTTCTTGTTTAGTTTTATTTTAATTTAGATAGTAAAAATACATAAATTTATTTTATTTTTCTTTGATATTTAATTATGTAATTAATATTTATTAGTCATAATTATTTAACATGACTTAGTTTTTTCAAATTATGATCATTTTCACTAGGACTTATTAATTTATAATATTTCTTTTATAAGATTTCATATTTTTTGGATTGAATATTTTAGTACAATATAATCACTTCATTTTCTTAATAAACACGTTATTAGATAGTTATATCTTACTGAAATCAAAGAAATATTTGAAATATAAATTATATGGGTTTTTTTTAATACTCTATTGGAGAGGAAAAAATAACTGAAAACCCCGAGAAAAATGAAAAATCGAGATTTGAAAATTTTGACTTTTGTTAATTTGATTTGATTTATAAATTTAAGAACATGTCACAATTAATTTAATTTGGTATTTGAAAAATACGAACCAGTAAACAGTACGCAATGTATTAAAAAACAAAAACTTATGGAATTAAAAGAAACAAATCATTGTAATTAGTGAACAGTATTTGAATGGCCTAAATTATCATAACCATCTAATTTGTAATAAACAACTAATAACTTTATTTGGAATAAATAATCATACATAATAGTTAAATACAAAAGTCAAAATATACTTAATAATGTCTTAAATTATCTATTATTACTCCATTCTTAGATTTCTCAAAGGTAATCTTCTAAATATTTTAAATTTTCACAAAATATTTAATCCAAATAATTATTGTATACATAGTTTTTTTCATTTCTTGAATTTATGACACTTTAGCTCATCCAATTCGCACAAAGAGAATGCTAAAATAGTACCCATTTTCCCTTAGATAATAAAACTCAGTCAATATGAGCAATAATATCACACCAAAACTTAAAGTTATCGTCACTTCTTGAAACATCAATTGCTTTATAACATTGTGTATGACTTTCATGATCTCATCTCTTTGTCCGTCAAGTTGATCCATAATTTTTATTTTCTTAACCTCTAAATCCGTAGTTTGGTGGGTAACCAACCTGACAAGTTCGTATCTAAATTTCATTTTGAGTATTTCAAGTTCATTTCATGTTGCTGCTATAATATTTGATATGCCTTTTGGGTTTCAACGACAACATTAGACTCCTTATAATTCAGTCATGTGACAACAAATGCTAAGTGTCCATTTTTTTTTATGTGTTAGCTTGAATTTTGTGACAGTAAATATTACGTTGATAAAAATGATTTGATCAGACATTTTGAGAATTATAGATGTAATAGCATCAACGTGCTCAGATGAGTGCGTAAAAACTATGAATTTTCAAAAATTAACCAATGATTCAGATCAAAAATTCAAATCAAAATCTTAGTAGACTTAAAACCCATTACTTGACTCGAAAACCTATCAAAAACCAATTTTTATTTATTTTCAAAGAACAAAATCTAAAATAACTTTTGATACTTCCTAAATTATTAAGCTAAGACATTTGTAATCATATAAATCTAGTAAGATGAATTTTCAAATGAGACATATTATTAGATTTATACCATAAATATTTTAGTAGAAAGTGTTTCAATTAATTATTTTCAAAATATTACACGGTCTAGTACTACAATTTAGCATACTAGTAGTATTTAAATACTAAAATAAATATAACTATTATGAAATCGTTATAAATTAACGGCGAGGGAATAAGATATCAAAGAACATTTATAAAAAAAAATGATAAAATTTTTAATTATTACACAAAATTAAAGAGGTAAACTGAATTTAACCAAAATTGAAGAAAATAATCAAGCATGTTATCACTTTTTTCTTTACCCAATCAATCGAAGTAAATTAATAAAATAATACGAATATGATTGTGGTGAGATTGTTGAGATTCTTCCTCCTTAATTAGATGTTTGGAGTTTGAGTTTTTGGGAATGAAAAAAAAATTATATTGAAAGCGTTAACTTTAGAATAAGTCCTACAATATGCAAAGCCAAATTTAATCAGACTCTAATATAACTATCCGACACTAACCGAGAAACCAGAAAGCAAAAGAAAGAAAGAGAAAAAACTAACGTATTTGAAATAAAATATAGTGAGGGAATAAATCAAAAATGTCATTTCTGTCATATAAATACAAAAGCAAGGGTATTTTTGGATCATAGCCCACAAGGCCATTCGCATTCCCGCCGAAACGGGTGGCGGTTGAATATCGTGGAGCCTACCTTCCAAGATCTAACGGTTGACAATTGCCCTGATTTAGGTGGGCCCACCCAATCTGTCGATTAATTATAAAGAGAGAAAAAGAATTCAAAAATAGCCACCAATAACTATTTTAGACTTTCATATATGAAATTTGAAATGGTAGAATAGTGATTAATTTTTTAAAAAAACAAAGTCGAAAAGTGATCAGTAAATACTACTATTTCTATAGAAAAACACTTCATGCAATATAATTAAGCTCTACAGCAAATTAATGAGTTTGTTAAAACAAAATTAACAAGAAAATATATCACCATAATGCATGTTAATGTAAGGGCATAATACATAAATTGGACCCTTAACTTGGCTTCAAATTATAAGTTTGATTTTTACTTTTGATAGTGCACAAGTAGGTACTTAATCTATCTAACACTTAAACAAAAAAACACTCGAATTCTACCTGGCAAAATGCGTGAAAAACACCTAAGTTACGCGCGTCAGAGGTAAAATTTAGGGCAATATTCGAGTGTTTTTTTATTTAAGTGTTGGATAGTTAAAGTGCCTACTTGTTCACTGTAAAAGTTAAAGGTTATTTTTAAAATCCACATGTATTTATTTTAATTAGATGGCAGTCACTGAATGGTTTAGTAATCCACATCGGAGCGTCTGCGTATCATGCGTTTAGGCTGCAATATTCGAGTTTTTTTTTTGTTTAAGTGTTGAATAGTTAAAGTGCCTACTTGTTCATTGTCAAAGTTAAAGATCAAAGTTATAATTTGAAGCTTAATTAAGAGTTTTATTTATGTATTATGCCTAATGTGAGTGTAGTAGTGAAACATTTCATAATCATCTAATTAGTAGCTGAGTTGGTAATAACTTTGCATAATTACACTTCATAACCATCTAATTAATAGATGATTTAGTCATAACTACAGTTCACATTATCACATAGAATCTTCAGCATCATTTTCTCTGATTAGACAAATGGAGTAGTTGCTATTTGTTAAATACTCCCTCTGTCCCATATTCATAGCAAATACAATACAATTTACTCTAACAACAACAACATAATTCCACGAGTGGAATCTGAAGAGATAAAGTGTTCGCAGATAATTTTAGCCACCGGAGGACCAACTCAATGAGCACCTTTGGGCGGTGCTTTCTCGATCACCTTACCCCTACCTTGTGAGGGATAGGGAGGGATGTTGTTTCTGATATTCTCAACTCAAGAAGACATGAAAAGGAAGCAATAATAGACACTAGTAGAGTTCAGACCAGTAAAAAGAATGAGGGACCTAGTAAATTGAACCATACAAAATTGTCATGCTGAGAATCTTTCCTAAAATTTATCTAAAACTCTCCTCATTGCTTCAGGGCTCAGCCTATATATAACATGACATGATGCTAATTTCTAAGCAGTCACTGTTTGTTTTTGAGCATAAGCTATCCCCTTCTCAATGCTAGCTTTCAACTCTGGCTTTAAAGCTTCCAAAGCTTTTTGTTCATACTCAGTTAATCCATGGAGATCAGACGAAATCAAAGCCTCGACACCATTCCTTCCTAGTTTAACTCTAGATGCAAAGAATGGAAGTTCTGTCAAGTCAGATTGCACGTAAGAACACTCGTAAACATCAGCATCACCATCGAGAGCACGGAGTGAGGATTCAACAAATCTAGCTGCTGCATATGCCATCGACAGAGTTGCAGATCCTGCTCCAGCCTTTGCTTCAACGACCTCAGTCCCAGCATTTTGGATCCTCACGGTTAGCTCCTGCACTTCTTCGTCGGTGAAAGTAGTTGATGGTCTTGTCTTTGATAGCAAAGGGAGAATTGTTATCCCCGCGTGCCCACCAATCACGGGGATGTCAACGTCTATGAGTCTCAGGTTTTTCTTCTGCGCGACGAATGTGTTTGCCCTGACAACGTCCAGGGTGGTAACACCAAAGAGTTTTTTAGGATCATAAACACCGTTTTGCTTCAGAACCTCAGCAGCAATCGGCACTGTGGAGTTGACTGGATTGCTGATAATGAGGATAAAGGCATCTGGGCAATTGACAGCAACAGCCTCAACCAAGCCTTTCACAATATTAGCATTAACATTGAACAAGTCGTCCCGTGTCATACCAGGCTTTCTGGGAATGCCAGCTGGTATGACGACTAGATCTACACCTTTTAAAGAATTGGCCAACTCAGAAGCTCCCATAAAGTCAAAAACCTGAGAGGGAGTGTTGCAATGGCTGAGATCTGCTGCAACTCCTTTGACATTTGCAATATCATAAAGGTGCAACGATGATACTAGCGGAGACATCTTAATCAGAAGAGCTAGAGGCTGGCCTATACCGCCAGAAGCTCCAAGAACAGCCACTTTATAAGATGCTTGGGGCTGAACATGGTTCCAAGATCTCTGTTTTTCTTTGTGGACCTTAGGAGTAATGAATTGTCGAAGAGCTGCAGCACTTTCTTTTCCTAGAAATGATGACTCCGATTCACATCGTACGAATGCCTCTGCCTTAAGGCCACTGAACTTTCTAAGGCAGTTCCTGGTATTGTATTTCACAACAAAACCCTTTGATTGTAATTTTGGGCTCACTATGGAGCCAAAGGATGTAGCTGAACCAACTGAGTGAGTGGTTGCTGATGCTGATGCCATTTCACCCACTGCAAAAAGGATTGCTGACATTAATTTCTTCTATGCATTGTAAGACAGGATTTTAGAACATATATAGGAGAATAATCAACAGTTTTTTACACTGCAATAATCGATGAATATTCATCGCAAACCACAATGAACAGATGGACAACTTGTTACTTACTGCTGCACTTCATAGAAATAAACTCTCCCTCTGACCAATAAAATTGATCTTCCAACCATCTCAGTTCCTCTAAAAGAACTTGACCTCCTTCCTTAAACGAAATATTTCTCCCTCCAACAGTTCAAATTAATATACACTAATTCTGTTTTATATGTAATTTTTATTATCTTACCAACTACTTATTCTACTTTTTACCTTTCAAAACATGTTCTAAACATATTTCTACCAAACACAGTATAATGATCCGCTTAAACATTTTCTCTTATTGTTCCAATTTTATCGGATGTCCCCAAAGGGACACTAAAAACATTTTACTCTTAGTAACCAGCAGAGTCTATTTATTCGGTTGTTAATAAGATTTGTCGAAGAAATTAAAAGAAACGGGTGGCCATTGCTTCACGAGGCCCCCTAAACCAGGGAAAAAGAAAGAAATTTCCAGCTTTGGTAAAATCATCCAAAAGGAGTTTGAGCCTAACAAAGAAAAATAGTCAAATAAGATGTTTTACAAACAATGCATCCAAATTCATACATTTATAATCCAAAATTCCAAATCAAGTTATACAAGACAATTTTTGAAATGTCTACATTCTCAAACAACTGTATTAAATCTTCTCATATGAATGGAACACCAATAAAATATATAAGCCAACTATTCAGCTCAGCACAAAAGGCAGGCAAAATACAGCATCAGCAATTTTGAATGATTGATGGCAGACTCCATAGGTGTAACTGCTCATTGTATCATTCATATTAGGCATAATACATAGACGTGCCCTTTAACTTGGCATCTGCTAGCATCTATGCCTTCCAACTTTAGGTGTGCACAAGTAGACGCTTAAACTTATATAAAGTTGAACAAGTAGACACACGCATCCTATGCAGCAATTCACGTAAGATACACTCGAAGTGTAATTGAAAAGTTTTATAGAAATCCTAAAAGGATTAACAGCTGAAAGAGGATCTCCCAAAGTTAAGGCTACTGGGATATCCTCTTTCTTTTTTTTTTGGATATCGTGGTGTCTGAGCCAGCTTGTACGCACACCGACTAATTCCCCAGGTACCTGCTAACACCCACCAGCGTAGGTACCAGTCAACCCTATCAACCATTCTTGGACACAATGGTAGAAATCAGCTAGTACTTTGTCTCAGCTGGATTTTTGTCTTTCTGGTTATAAAGAACTAAAAATCTTCTAAAATGGGAAAGAGAGCTTCAAACTAATTATCCATTCATCCATCCTTAATCAAATCAATACTACATTCACTATTAAATAAAAATACAGCCTTCAATTGAATAGTCAAATGAAAAGATTAAAACTTTATTCTTCTTTTCTTTTTCCAAGAAACCCTTTTAATCTATCACAGACAAAAAACATCAAATAACAAATTCTACATACAACTGAAAAATTACCCTATAATGGAACAAGATAACAATCAAAAACACCACAAAAAAACATGGGAATTTTAATTCATAACCAAGAACGAGTAATTTAATTGCAGCCGCAATGAAAATGAACAATAAAAAACTTTAAAATCTTTCGAAATTTTACCTTTGGTTATATTTCGGAGGTTCCAATGCAGATAGCTAAGAATGTTCCTGAAGATGTGGGAAGGAGTTTTTCACAAAACAAAGATAAGTGAAGGAGGTTAAAATAGTCTTTTTATAACTTGGTGAAAAAATAAAATCCGACCTCAAATATTTATTTACGTCAATGTAAACATTAAAATTATATTGAATTTAAATTCGTAAATTAATTTAGACTATATTAAATTCAAGAAAATAATTCAAATGATGTGGCAATTCAAGTCAAATTAAATGAGCCACTAAAAGCACACCACGTGTCAAAGTTATATGGCAATCCAAGTCAAATTAAATGAGCCACTAAAATTACACCAATATCAAAGTTTTATGGCAATCCAAGTCAAATTAAATGAGCCATTAGAATCATGTCATGTGTGGCAATCCAAGGCAAATTAAATAAGCCACTAAAATCATGTCACGTGTCAAAATTATGTGGCAATCTAAATCAATTTAAATGAGTCACTAGAATAATGTCACGTGTTCTGATCAATCAAATTAAAGTTCTTCACCAAAAAATTTTGATTGGCCAGTTCAAACCGACCAATCAAATCACACTAGCATACTACTCCCTATAACTATAAATAAAGGTCCTCATTATTCTCAGAAAATGGGGTTTTAAAAGGAACAAGAAGCAAGAAGAGAGCTCGTGGATCAAAGGCCACAAATTTTCTACAAAGTTTCAAAGTTCAAGTAATCAAATTCAAGCTCAAGTTCAAGATCAAGAACGAAGAAAAATATCAAGAAGTTCAAGATCAAATTACTTGTTCATATTTATTATTCGTTATAACCATACAAGTGTTCGTGACGAATAATTCAAATTCAAATTTGAAGATGAAGATTCAAGATCAAGCTATTCAAGCCCTTAACTCTAAATCAAATTCAAGTTCAACATATTCCATATTATTTGAAGAATCTAAGGATTATCATAGAGATTGTAACACGCACTACATTTTGAAATCAAATATTACACTTTGTTACTCCAATTTTTCGGTCTTGATTATTTATTTTTCTTAACTCGGAAATTTATTGTTTATAGTCAAATCAATAAATATAAAATACATGTATTTAAATATGCATGATTATCATTTAATTGTAACTATATTAAACAACTCTTCCTCTTTATCACATTTCAACTAAATTGAACTTGACTAACAAAAGTCTTGTATTTGGTAAGCATATTCTTGATCGAGGCACATTTTTTCTACCTAGAAATACCTAAATGTTTGAAGTATTGACTTTTAACATAATAAATAAAATATTCATAGTTTTACGTAATTAGTTGATAATACATTATTTAAAGAGAAAAAAAAGTAGTAAACGCTAAGATAGTTTACTAAATTTCACCGTGTAATAATCGTTGTCTATCCTAATAATGCTCTTGCTTCGGATTTTACTACTTATATTTCATGCTGAAAATACTAATTTAATTGAACCCATGCTCCATCTGCTGGTCAAACCTTGTCTCTTCATTTCAGAATTATGTCAGGTGCATACAAATGCAAAAAATTCAAACAAAGATTCTCTGTCAATAATGTATCCCATGTTTTCAGCAAAGATTGTAGGCCACTTAATAGCTGGCAAAATTTGTGCAAAAATTGATATATAATACAAGCACGATACTACTACAACAACAACAATCCAGTGAAATCCCACATCGTAGGGTCTGGGGAGGGTAAAATGTACGCAGACCTGACTTCTACCAAAGTAGAACGGCTGTTTCCGAAAGACCCTCGGCTCACAAGCAAGATACTGTGATTTGAAAAAATAAAAGAGTAACCTGTTATAAACAATGCAAAATTTATTTACATCATAAAATATAAAAATAAAAAAAAAGGAGACAAGAAGCCCCACCCCCAACTGATCACACAGGCTCCAAAATGATGTACATGTGATTTTTGGAATATGTGGATTTATTCCCCAATGGACACTAATGTCATTCATTTATGTCAATATCTTGAAGTGTGACTTCTCCATTCTTTCTTTTTTGTCACATAAGGCATCTTTCACAGTATGCATTAATAATTGAATTGATGCAAGAGACACAAAACAAAAATTAGTGCAGAACTCTCTTTGCATCATTTAGTACCATCACTTCATATTGCAGGGTTGGAGCCCCTTTTTCAAAACAAATCATGTTGTCCCATACTCCATTTTTATTGATCTAAGACACCTTTTAATGTATTTTGTTATTCACATTTATCAACCCAAGGATCCATCCACCCTGTGATGTATTGTACTAGGAACTCTGTTGCTTGTACCTTACTCCCAAGTTTAGTTTTTTTTATAATTTATAAATTTCCTAGAGTTAATCGCGCACGATTCGATAATTCGATGGATAATGAGTTTGTCTGTCAACTCTTCTCTTGCTTAAATATCAAGCTTTTATTTGCAACATATGTTCAAACCTTACTCCTAACTATTAGGCTTAGATTCTTCAAATTTTAGAAACTTCCACCTAATTTTGAAGAGAAAAAAAGAACCCTCCTTATCTAAGATTTGTTATTTTTGACTCTCTTGTTCTACATGACACATGGATTGAGTTGCACCCTATTGTACCACCCCCACCCCCCTATGCCCACATACCCTTTCTATATATACACATAGAATTAGCTTACAACTAAAAGCAAGAGACTTTAGGGATTATAACAAATGGGAAGTTTTCAAACAAAAGACAAAAGCCACCCAAAAGACAAAGTTGTTGAAGGGTTGAAGTACAATGTAAGGTTTCTTCAAGGTGAGGTGAAAGAAATAATGTGCATGAGGGAACATGAGAGTCAAGTTAATGCACAAGAGATGATCATATTTGCATTGAAAGAAGCAGAATGGAAGAAGGAAAGGAAGAAGCTAAGAGAGGAAGTGAAGAAGTTGAGGAAGAAATTGGAAGAAAAAGAAGAAGAAGAAAAGTGTAAAGGAATAGAAAACCATGAGATATTTAGAGTAAAAGAAGATAAAGAGTGGCATCAATTAGGAACAAGCTATTTGTTGGAGCAAATTAGGAATGAAGAAGCTAGAAGAGATGAGGCAATTGAGAAGTGGAAACAACTTTATTTTGCTATAAAGATTGAGCTTGATGATCTTATTCATAGGACAAATCAAGGTAAGGTCATATTTCTTGGATTGATTTCTCATATGGTTACTCGAGGAATAGTTGTTATGTCAGAAAGTCGTCTGTTTTACTTCTAATGTGTTTAATTTGTTTGACTAGGAGGAGGACTCTGCTGGAAAACAGAACAAGTGGAATTATTAGAGGAACTACATAAGGAGTTGAAAGAAAAAGAGGAAAAAATTGCACTTCTAAAAGAAGAAATAGCATCAAAGGAACAACAAGAACTCAAGAGGGACAGGGAAGTTGACATTTTGAGGCAAAGCTTGAAAATCATGAGCTACAATATGAAGGCAACAAACTTTTCTAAGAATCTCTCAAAAAGCTTGCATATGTAAAAGGTAGACAATTAAGGAAATGGTAATACTAGTTTTTTTCTGCTCGGTGTCCAATATCTATATTGGAGTCCTAATTAATTTGAATTCAACATTACATAAGGCTCATTACAAGTGAAAAATCGCTCCTTATCAAAGAAAAAAATTTATAATCAGAACTCAAATTCAAAAACTTTGATTAACGATGGGTGGATTTATCTATTCTATCACAACTCTCAGTAGTAATGATACTATTGGTTAGTAAAATATAGAATTAGTGGTGGTCTTCTAAATTGTATGTTTCTTTCATGCCATTTCTTTGTTGGCTGTGAAGTGTATTTCTTTGCTATTTTTAGTTCAAGACAATTATTTTAGAACAATTACTTAGCAATTTAAGTTGTTGAACTTATTTTCATCTAGAAGCGATTTGTACAAATTATTAGTACACCTAAATTGAAGACACATTTGATTCTTTAAGGTATTTTTCTCTTTTATATACATAAGATTTCAGTAGTTAAAAGATAATTTGATTCCTTCTTGAAAAAGTATATTCCTCTTTTATTTGTGGTAGAAAAGTTTTTTTTTTTACTCTTTTTATTTATGAAGGAATTTTAGGAATGTTTTTTCTTAGAACAAAATTTATTTCCTTCTTGCAAAATGCCAACTTCAAGAAAAGCAATAACTTACTAATTCATTAAAAAATCATTATCTCCATTTATGGTCATGCTAAAGCAGTTGTAAATACCATTTTCAGGTCATTTTAGTTGAGCAAAAGTTTTGTGTCTTGTAAGAATATTATACAATAACTAATAACGAAAACAAGCAATCACAAATTATAAAGCAAAATGAAATATCAGTTTTTTTAAATAATTGTTTTAACAAAAATACACGTACAATGTACTTGCATAAAGACTAGTTAAGTGAAAAATAACCAAAGCAATATACACTTGCATTAATAACAATCATACATGTATACAATAAATGCAGCCTCTTTTTATTTTTTTGGTGTTATCGTAATTTACAACCTTTAACATGACACCTTTGGTAATTAAAATATCGACATTGGTGAATTTTGATAATTTCCATTTTAGCCAATTGATATGTTCTTCTCTTCTGTCAGTTGTGGCCTTGGAACAGTTCGATAATTTGATCTCACATTCTGGAAAAAGAATTAGAAAGCATAAAAAAGTAAATACATATCATTTGTATCTATAAAACTTTGTTGTTCGGATACTCCAAAAATATTGGAGTACCCATGTCAGATCCTCAACAGTGAACTACTTCTGGAGGATCGGACCCGCACCTGTCAACATTTTTGAAATGTTGAAAAGTCCAAGCAACATAACTGAGTGGTAAGTGTATGTACCTCTAACAGAGTGATGTAATAGAAGTCCTCCATGTGCTGCATAAGTGCACTGCCATCTCTGATTGCTAGAAATATGCTAATCTCTGTGTTAAATATTTTCTCAATAAGTTCTTTTTCACCTTTCATCTGCACAAAACGTTACGATAAGTAGACCGTGAGCTTCTCGAGAGTTATTTACCTTTTAATAAAGACGAAATAATTTCCATATAGCAAAAATAACTCAGAATATGCTCCCCTCCCCCAATTGTTGCTCGGACCTCCCAAAAATGTTGCCACTCCTGTGTCGGATTCTCCAAAATACATAGCTTTTGAAGGATCCAACACACACTCAACGATATTTTTGAAGAATCCGAGGCTCCGAGCAACATAGCTTCCCAGTGACTTGAAATTTCAATCTAATGGATTGAATTGATAAGCTTATGCCACAAAGACACCTACATTATGCTAAATTTAGATCGAAATGAAGAGAAAAAGTCTCTAGTGGCCAAATGTATGGCAAGTAGCAGTACTATTTTAACAGCTCAAGATCTTAATAAAACATATTACCAATGGATGAAATGGAGCACACAACTAAAAAGAAGGAAACAAAGATACAGGAGAACAAAGGTGGAGAAACATACAAATTCACTGACAATAACATCGGGTGTGGCCTCTCCGATAACGTCACCTTGGTAACCATCTTCCAAGAGTTCCACATTATCCTGAAACATATTATTCCGAGACATATTTAGTTAAACAAGAAGCTCCTTTCATGGATAAAAGGAATGATGTCAAATATGATCATATTCTCTTTCTGACTTTTTCCAGGGAGGGATAGTAGGTTCCCATTCATAATAAGTAAGAATGACATAGGACTTCTCGATACTTTCTACCTTAACTATGAAGAAAATCTCAAAAAGTTACTTTGAGTGATTGAGTAAATAGTTCTGTATAACACACAAAGGTCAATTGTTTTGAACCTTCAGCAATTTCCATCAGGATAAAGCTAACCATCCGACATACTTTCCTACTTTAAGCTCGAACGGAAAAACAAAACTTCCTTACTAGTGCCAACATTCTGCCAATCCAATGTTTTATAGTGTAAAAAATGACAGATTAAAAAGTTTGAAAATGAAATCCACTCACTGCTGTGTATTTTGGATCTCCGGCTGCCAAATAAACGGGTTGAGCAATATGGCAGTATCCCATCAAGCGAGGAACTGTTGGTATTATATCTCTGTGGTTTACAACCCTCCAGCTGTCTTTAACTTTCTATCATATAAGAAGCAACTAAATTATATAGTCACTCAGTACGTAACAAAATTAAACTCAGTACAATTCAAAAGTAGGCGAAAGTGATTTTGTAAGGTGACTTTTCTTAAAGAGTTACAACAATGTAGTTAGAGCAGTTCACCTTGTTACATTAGAAGAACAGGCAAGATATTCTCATGAACTACCGGCAAACAACATGATAAGGCATCTGATTATGGCTCAAACTTGCTAAAAGTTGGTCTGACATGTTAGACAACGCAACAATGCATATTCAATAGCGTGTTCTGAAACCCCGAGAGTTTTACACTTCATATATTACAAGCCACCTCCATAGGAGAGACCGAGAAAGAACATCGAAAATCATTTCCATCCAGCGTTATTGAGGAAGGCTAATTAGGTAAGGTTGAATATGTGAACCAGCTTGTGTGTATTTATTAGCGTGTCAATTTTTTCTTTCTTTTCTTGGTTCTCGTTTTTTGTTTTTTCCTTCGTTGACTTGTTTCATAAGTAAAGACCGTTCAATTCATAACTGCAAAAGATTGTCAAAAACAGATGGCGAGACCATAATGGCAATATAGAATATAGTTCGTCTCAGCATAAGCACTTCACTTCTGTGGAGAGCAAACTATACCTCATTATAAATTTCCGCAAACTTTTTGTTTCCAACTCTTGGAGATCCAAAGTTGTACATGGTCACTCGTATAGCTCCACGCCTAACACAACCAACAAGAAACATAAGACGGTCACATCTATAGTGTTAATGATTCTTAGTTAATAACATGAGACGGCAAATATAACACTGTAGAGATAGAGGCCTTGGTTTTTTTCCATAAGTACTTCAAGAACAAGGGCCGCCCAACAATTTGGATTTAACAATTGCAGACATGTTCTTTTTGGCAAACTCCTTAATTTGCAAGATGTTATATTATTATGGCACTTCATCAAGAGAAGATTTCAAAGTGGCGACATGGAACAATTAAAGGGATGTGCTGCAGCTTGGCAGCACATTAGTTTTGGGTACAAAATGTCATGCACTCAAATACCGTCATCCCTACCTATTACTGTACCTTTGAGCAGTAATGAGGGATCAATTGAGATAGCTTCTGATCCATGGAATTATGGGAATACTGATCAGAATAGACATAAGACTGGAATAGAGGTCCACGGTTGGGATTATTTACGTAACTAGCTTCGAAACTACATGTGATATGGTTCTACCAACAATTGTACAACTTCTGTTCTTAAAACAACAACAACATACCCAGTGTAATCCCACGTGTGGGGTCTAGGGAGGGTAGAGCGTATGCAGACCTTATCCTACCTCGTAGACATAGAGAGGTTGTTTCTGATAAACCCTCAGCTCAAGTAAAGCATTTCAAAGCAGTTGGAGAAAGGGAATACGGAACTAAAAGCAGTAAGAACAACGAAATAATGCGATATGGAACTTAAAAGAAGATCCAATTTTGAGGAATTCTATTCAAGTCTCCAAGAATTAATAATATATCATAACAATATAATACCAAAACACTTGAAGTACAGAACAAATAGTGTGCCTGAGAAAGAAAAGTGGGTGACATAGGATCCTTTGAACTCCTCTAAAAAGCCTCCTGGCTCTGTGGTCACCTCAGTATCATCAATTTCTCAAAGAACATTACAAACATGTTAAATAGACAGCAGAAAACCAAATCATGCATGCCCTAAGTTACTGTTGTCACTGGTGAGATGTTGGTAAATGATATAGAATGGATGGGAAACAAGCTACAGATATAAGCAGAAAAAGGAGGAGCTTACTTAGCTAGTTGACTTGATGATAGTTCAAGAGCGAGAAGAGTAGCCAATGCACCACCAAGACTATGGCCAGTCACGTAAACATGCCATTTGTTTGGTGGCTCAAGATCATCATCCCTGGAAAATACATTTAAATTGTAATGGGTGATGTGACATCAATGATTACTGGTGTAAGTACATCATGAACAGAGAAGAAATCAGAAAGCACCAAGAAGACAAAGAATAAGATGTACAGAAGCAGAAGCAAGACCCACACGAAAGAAAGGAAGAACAGAAAAAAAAATGACTAAGGCAGGTCTATACATCTCAGTAAAGCAAAAGTGCACTACAAGTTTCAAGAGTTGCAGTGCAACACTAAGTGCATGACACAAGTCCACTTAGTTAAAGATTTGTAGAAATATTTGCCAAAATTTTTACTTCAATGTACGAAAGAGACAATGGAGAGGAAGAACAATGAAGAAAAGCAGGAAAAAAAAAAGCAGATGCTGAGGCAATTGTCAACAGCTTGAGATAATTAAAATATCAGATCAATATCATCATTCAAAGATGAGTTATGCTATATTATCTCTCCTTCACCCTTCCAAAGGTAATCAAGGAAAATGAAGAGTTGTACAATTTTGTTCGATAGGCCACTTACCGATAGCCAATTGCTTTTTTGATTAGCGAGATAAGACTAATCCTAACTGAGTCATATGCACTTAGGAAACCACTGTGAACCTACAAAAATAACCTCTGGTTCTGATAATGAGAAGGATTATAAATATAAGTAGAGTAAATTCATAACAGGCACTTTTAGAGATTAAGAAATAAGTAAGAATTTCAGTGCCACCTGAACTTCTTGCTTGAAGTCCCCACCTATCCTTTCAGGATTCAACCTGCAGAGTAGGAGACAACTCAGGATACGAAAATAAATAAACAGTAGTTGCTTAACTATCTAAAGTTTCTAGCCAACATCCAAATAATGAAGAAGCAAGGACATAAATTCAAATTCAAAATTAACAAAGTGCTTGGCTATTTCTTTAAAAATAAAAAAAGTAGCCCAGCGCACTAAGCTCCCGCTATGCATGGGGTCCAGGGAAGGGCCGGTAAGCAGCCTTACCTTGCATTTCTGCAAGAGGCTGTTTCCACAGCTCGAACCAGTGAACTCCTGGTCACATGGCAGCAACTTTACCAGTTACGCCAAGGCTCCCTTTCTGCTAGACTATTTCTTATTGTTTCAAACTCTGTTTGATGTTCAAATTTCTCTAAATGGTGTCAGTTAGAAAATATCCTGTGAAATTCTGGAAAACCTTTAGCTATGATGGTATTTGCAGTCTACACTTACTAATGCAGAATGGAAGGTTGTCTTCCAATCGTATTCCTCTAAGAAAATGAAATTGTTTCTTTCAGCATAATAGACAGTTGTATTTAAATAAAAGTATACTTTCAGGGAACTTAGAGAAGGATGAAATTTATTTGTTTACTGTAATAGGAAAAACAATGTAGTAGGATAAAGAAACCAGAAGGGCAAGGTAGAGAAAAAGAAACTAAAGCCAGCCTGTTCTTGTACAGATATAGATGTTACCCTGCAGGAACTAGCATCAAGTCCGTCACAAGATCTTTCCATTTAGTCTGGATCAAAGAAAAAATGGTTATTCCCAAGTAAAATAAATCAACAGGTTTTACAGATGTGTTTAACACCATAACCTACTTGTTCTGTTCCCCTGAAAGCAACGACTAACCGTTTCCTTGCTGAATCACGCCAGAGCGCTACCTGCAGCTCTTACAGAATCCAAAATCAGTAGAATAGATTTCCTTAGATCAAATATATCTGATAGAATCTAAGAACTCATAGCCAGCAATATAGCAACTTGCCTCTGTGTCGGTTGACTCGTTATCTAAGAAGCATAATTTGTCAAATTCAGATTTGATGAAAGTCGGATGTCCCATTGAAGTAGCTAGCAATGCCCAAGCTTCCATGGCAGTCTCTGCTGTTGAAAAAAGAGACTTCATCTCCTCAGCTTTCTTCTCATCCAACACTATTCCATCTTTATTCATGGGATATCCAAGGATGTCATTTTCCAGTCCAATGGAAGAATCTTCTTTAGCATCACCTTTTCTGAAAAGGCCTGCTCCTTTGTTGAATTGAGAAACTGTGGCATTTAGAACCATCAATGATCCCAAAATGGAATCAGTTTGACGTAATAAGTCTTGTGTAACCTTCTTGATATCTGGAAGTGATGACTGAATGTTGTTAAGAACAGGTGGTTCAGTTGATGCACTACCATTAACATTTTCCTGTTTATCAGGAGTTGCAAGACCAGATTCAACATAACCTGCATCTGCATCTTTTCGTGATTGCAATCCAATCTTATTTAACAAGTCAAGATTATCCCACTTTATTTTCTCAGGAGCAGGGAGACCAAATCTTTGAACAACATTTTGATTGACGGTATCAGCAAAATTCTTCCAGAAATGCTTATCTGACTGAGAGCTCTCAAAAATCATAGTGCCGGGGGAATTATGCTCATCGGTTATGTCACTTTCATCACGATTAAACTCCACTTCACCATCAACTTTTGTGTCTTTCAAATTATTTGAGATTTCTGATTCTGGGGGCATGCTTGAGTCATCCAAGTTGGATGATTTCTGCGACTCTGGTAGTACATCTGATTCGACAACAGGACTGCTGCTGCTATCTGAATCATTATATGCATCATTGAGTAGCTTCATTTGCCCAAATGCAAACTGTACAAATTGTCGAGCTTGCACAGTCTCGGAACCCAGAATTGTCTTCAAAGCAGACTCAAAACCATTTTTCTTTAAAAAATCTGTAACGATTGGGATGTTCCACCACTTCTTTTCTTCTTCAATTTTCTCAAAACTCTTGTACTTAATCTGTATCATGTTAGTAGGACAATTAGTGAAATCTCGAATTGGATAACCAATGGTCAAATTGGGAGAGGCACACATTAGGCACTAGAATTGATTATTTTACTGTCAAGGCCATAAACTGAAGCAGTCAATGCTAACTGAACCTATTTCGATGTCTAAGGATATGCTGAAAAGTGAAGGAGAAAAAACAAAGAGCTAAATAAACTGCATTTCCCAGCATCATCTGGTTAGTTAAGTACATCAAAATAATCTGATGGATCCTCATAAAATGAAGGTCTGAAATTCCATTGAATAGCAACAACAACAATATACCCAGTGAAATCCCACAAGTGGGGTCTGGGGATGGTAGGATGTACGCTGACTTTACCACTACCTCATGGAGAAATTCCATTGAATAGAAAAAGCTTTATTACTTTGTCTCAACAAGTTCGTAAAAACAAATTAACTCTTAACCAGAAAACCCACATTCAGACAAATTGCCAAAAATCAAAAGAAAATGAACTAACCAAACACCAGGTTGCTTCCTACACATAAACAAGGTCTTAGTGATCTTGAACATTGAATAGGCCTCCAGATTCAAATCAACTTACCTCTATCTCTATCTTCCCACCACCGCCCATTCCTTCCAAATCAACCAACAGTTCATGAGAATCTCCTAGAAAAGCACATGTTTGTTATTTTCACAAAGTAAAACATCAATGGAATCTGTAAACCAGCCTAATCCTTATGTCAACTTTTATTATCTCAGTTATGATAGTATTCAGAAGTGTATAACTATAGAAACTAATTTGGCTCCTTTATGAAGTGTTCTTCCTTTGTCAATTTGTTTTATGAGTAATGAGACACCTTCAACGTAGTCATCAAAACACAACCAAAATGCATATTGAAGATGAATTCAGAACTTCTTCCCCCATTTTTATGGGATAAGTTGGAAAGGAAGTCAGATCTTATTTTACATGAATGATATTTTAGCCCACGTGATAACTAGACAATTATTTGAAGTACAATTTCATGAGAGCCATTTCTTGAGCTCGTACCATCACAGAGGTGTTCCAAATTAACGGCTGCATTCCCCATGCGTTTATGTGGAGTCACCAGATTTGCATCCCAAGCTGCAAGCTGACAGTAGTAATAAATAAATCATCAGATCCAGAATTGAGAACTAAGAGCACCTACAAACCTGTCATGCCTGCATACTGCATCCAAAAGTACTCTAACAAGTAGATAACAGGTGAAGTAATGAATAAAGAAGTCATTCCTCCTTTTAAAGACTACCTAAAAAGACAGAAGAAGACTGTTGTGGATATCTTAGACAACATAAACCAAGATGTGCAGTTCCGGTCCTTAAGTTCTAGCCTGAGGCCAATAACCTTAAACAGACTGATTTTTGTTTGTTCCAATTCAGTTAATACTATGGATTTCAGCAGGAAGTAGGAATACAAAAAATAAGATTCAGCAGATAAGTGTAACTGTTGGACATGGGAAGATAGCCTACATGCCCCTAATCGTATAGCAGTCACACAGAAAGACAGTTAATTTAGCACTGTCCATAGGAAGCATCCATTAATGAAACTTGGCATATCAACAAAGCTTAAAGCTTTTCAAGTTGTAATATCTTACTGGAGCTGCTCATTTTTCATTAGGAGATTTAGCGCTCCACATACCATGCATCAAACTTTCATAATGTCGAAGAACTAAGTTAATGCAAATTGCAGTCATAAAAGCAAAATGTTACAGTTTCTGGAATGTTATCCTTATTAATTGACATTAGAGAGGAATGATGAACTCAAGTTATCAACCTGAAGATCATACAGAGGTGGCTGCTTAATGTTTAAAGCAAACTCCTCATTCCATGTTGGCTCTTTTGTCCTGCAAACATTAATTCATGAAATTAACAATTTTTCCGTTCTTGGGTGATGTTTCAAGATTGAAATAGAGCATAATTTGAACAAAGAAAAAGATAGCTTTATTCTCCAACAGACAATAGCAATTGTAGACCTTTTGCCTTCTTGATGACAAATTAAAAAGATTAAGAAGCATGGAACTTCAAATAAGACATTGGTGGAATAATCACACTCCAGATAACAATTGAATATGAGTTACGGATGAAAAAGAATTGAATTCTACTTGATCCAGTATGACTCTTTGCTAAAGATTTGATATGTTCCTCAAACCAAAGAGAAGACTGAACTTAGCAACCATAAAAGACTTTCTAGACTCTCTTATTGGTTACTTTACCATTCAGCTTATGCAAGCAATATTTGCGCAAGATCATATTAACAACATGCAAAGATTCCGATTCATTGTTAAGTAAACCCACAAGATCTAGAGAAGTTTCAACTGAAAAAAAGTAAAAAGGCTACAGTATAACACATGACCAGCTACCTACCCCCATTTCACCTTGCTTTTGACAACTTGACTATCTAATTGTAACACCACGTACGGATCACTTGTTCCCTGAAATTTGGATACAAAACTAAGAAATTAAATCAAAGCTAGAGTAAGCAGAGTAAATAAATGCATAAGAAGTAATCAGTTGAATAAGGAAAGAACAGTAAGGTACGTTAACAATTGAATTTTGATCATTTGATAATTCATCATACTAAATGACAGACATCTTACCCAAGGATCCATAGCAGGAAAATTGAGACCTTTCTTTAACTTTATGAACAACTGACCATCATAAATTTCACTCACAAATGACCTGGAAGATGGTTGTCAAATATGATAGAGAATTATCAATCATGATCCACGCCAAATCCTACTTCCTTCGAAAGAAATAGACATATTCTAAACAGTTGCAGTTGCACATGCATGAATCTAGTTTTGGGTAAACTGAAATCTTGCCTAAGGTGATTTTGATTTTTTTTTTAAAATAGCAAAAGAAACTAAGCTGAATAAGACAAAAACAATCAGATGTGAGCATTCTTCAAAGCCGTCACCAGTGGAATGATACAGACGCCCTTTACTTGATCCAACCAATTTAACAGACCTATAACAAGCCAACTCATTCACAGGGACGGGATAAGGACTAAAGATGCATATCCTCAAGTCCCCACAGTTGAAGTTTTCTACTTCAGTAAGAAGAAACAACTACGTACTCTGAAAGAAATATAGTTTTGCAATTAGCCGCATCCACCTCTAGCTTTGCGATATTGTCCTGATCAAGCGATATCAAACAAAGCAAAATGGATTAGACTTGAAAAATAAGTCAACCACTTAATTACTTTTTGCTCCATGAACATTTCAAGATTTGTAGAATATTTGCAAGCTTAATTTCCTTCTAAGAAAAATTTAGTTCAACGAAAATCCAGTTAGGCAAGTGATGACCTTACATATGATTATGAGGAAAATATTACTTCATTCATTATCATGAGTTTGGGGGGGGGGGGGGGGGGGGGCTATGACTACTATAGTGAAAGCACATTTATGTTTATTTCCTAAACTAGAATCGCAACAGCCTGATAAGATACCCAAACAATAATACGAATGACAACGAATTACTGAAACTCAAAGATCACTACTTTAAGGAAGCAAAAGTTCATACTTTACGAGCATGTCCTCTATAACTTCAATAGCACCAAATTGAAAAGAACCCACAATGCAAGATGATTTTACAACAAATTTTCTTCCTCCAATCCACACCCAATAAATATCATCATATGCTTATTTACAAAAAATGAATCAACCCACCAATCAATCAACCAGACCTCAATTCCAAACTAGCTGGAGTCAAGCTATAAGGATCCTAAATATCAGTTCGCTCTATTTGAGTCCATTTCCAATTTATGAATAAAGAAGGAAATAGAAAAATGAACTACTCCATACACATCAACATTCTTATTTACGAAAATGATTGAAATTTTTTGCCAATCAATCAACTACGCCACAATTCCACAAGTTGGAGTCCACTATAAGAATCCTCAATATCCATTCACCCTAATCCATTTTCAACTTATGAATAAGGAAAGAAATACAAAAATGACCAACTGCATATATATCAACATTCCTATTCATAAAAATGAAATTACTAATCAATCAATCAACTACACCTCAATACCAAACTAGTTGGAGTAAGCTATAGCCTATAAGAATCCTCAATATCCACTCGATATATTCGACTCCATTTTCAATTTATGAGTAAAGAAGGAAATAGAAAACTGAACAACTACATACATCCCAACATTCTTATTTACAAAAAAGATTGAATTTCTCCCCACCCCCCACCCACCCCAAAAAAAAAATAGATTGAATTTTTTAACCAAGCAATCAACTACACTTCAATTCCAAACTAGTTGGAATTACCATAAGAATCCTCTATATCCATTAGCTCAATTCAAGTCCATTTTCAATTTATGAATAAGGAAAGGAATAGAAAAAAATGGGCAACTAAACAGATATCAACATTCTTACTTACAAAAATGAAATTATTAACCAACCAATCAACTAGACCTCAATTCCAAACTAGTTGGAGTTAGCTATAAGAATCCTCAATATCCATACGCTCTATTCAAGTCCATTTTCGATTTATGAATAAAGAAAGATACAGAAAATTGAACAACTGCATACCTATCAACATTCTTAATCACAAAACTGAAATTCTTAACCAATCAATCAACTACACCTCAATTACGAACTAGTTAGAGTCAGATATAAGAATCCTCAATATCCATTCCCTCAATTCGGGTCCATTTTCAATTTACGAATAAAGAAAGAAACAGTAAAATTAACAACTACGTACATATCAATATTCTTATTTACAAAAACACGTGAAAGCTCAGGTAGCCAGCCACAATCCACTGATCTACTTAGATTCTACTATTTTCGATTTACGAATAAAGAGAGAAACAGAAAAATGAGAAACTACATTCTAAATCAAAAAAAAAAAAATGAACAACTACATGCATATCAACATTCTTATTTACAAAAAAGATTGAATTTTTTAGCCAACCAACTACACCTCAATCCCAAACAAGTTAAGAGTCAGCTACAAGAATCCTCAATATCCATTTGCTCAACTAGAATCTATTTTCAATTTTATTTATTTAATTTTCAAAATGGGGAAGCGGATTACAAGGTAGGGATTGAACTCTTAACTACTATGTGAAAGTGAAAGTTCACTTAGTCGACCAACTGAGTATTTTCGATTTACAAATAAAGAGAGAAACAGAAAATATATATATATATATATATATATATATATATATATATATGTAAAGATTGAAAATTTACTGGAGGACTAGTATAAGCTTCAAAAGCAAAACCAGCAAGAATGACAGCTAAATTGATATCAAAAGGAGGCCTTTCATTAGTCTCTTTCTGAGATGATGAAAGAGGTAAAATTTCACCACTAGCTTGACAACAACAAAAAATTGAATATTTTGCACCAAATTTCGAATAACTAAACGACCCATTAAGTTTCTTGGAGAAAAAAAACTTTTTGGAGAAAGAAACAGAATTGGGATTCTTGAAATAGAACAATCTTGGTGAAGAAGAGATGGGAAAGTGGAGATGAGTTTGCAGAGTAGCCATTGGAGGAGAGTGAAGATGAAGTGGCATGTAGGTGTAATTAAGTGGTGGAAATGAGGAGATTTTGGGAAAGAAGAAATTGTCCTCTGTTTGTCAGCCAAAGAATCTAAGAGAGGATTTATTTATTTTTTCTTTTTTTCCTTTTGTGGGGAACTATCCAGCTTCTTCTAGTTCTTAATTAAATTTAACTCTTACTATTTTATACTCTATAATTTTGTAATGAGGATTGAAGTAGGCTTTTTCTTATTTGAATATCTTATTATTTCAATTTTCTTGATTTTTTTCAAAAGTTCATTAAAAAACATCTTTATTTTTAGAATTGACATAATACATAAACATGTTCAACTTAATTTCAGTCTTTTAATTTTGAGTGTACACAAATTGACACTTAAATTTATAGAAAGTTGAATAGAAGGACATATATGTCCTGTGTGGCGTCTTATGTGGAAATTCACATCATACGTAGCATCTTACGCGTAGTATGTCACGTAGGATGAGTGTGTCGATCTACTTGTTCATCTTTATACAAGTTTAAATGATTATTTATGCGCACCCAATATTGAAAAGCATATATGTTAGCTAACGTCAAATTAAGAGGTACATTTATGTATTATGACTTTTAAATTTTAGCCTGTTATCTAGACCTCACGAGTTTGAACTAGATCTTCTCTAGACAAACGTTTGATATTTAAGTGAAGAAGAATAGATAGATGGTAGAGATAACCAAGACTTACTCAAGTGGTTGAGCATCTCCATCATCAACCAGTAAATTAAATACTAAAATACTACTGATTCTCCTTGAGAGAAGAAAAAAAATGCAAACAACAAAAAATCAATTTGCAAAGACAGAAGAAACTTTCTTTATTACATACTCATAATGAGGATTCTAATGAGAGTAAATCTCAATCAATAAAACAACTTCACTATAACACCAATAAGATGCATGGAATTTTAAACCATAATTAATAAAACCTATGAAAATCAGCTCACCTTATAAGAATCATTTTTATAATTCTTTTTATGAGAAATCTCACAAACTACTAAATAATGTTTTCACTTATGCCTAATTAAAAGCATATATGAAAATCTTAGAATTAAATATTAAAGCTGAGATAAACTGAGAAATATGTTAATTCATTTCTCTCTTTCAATTTTTTTCTGATCCAATTCCAAGTGTGTTCTTCACTCCTTCAACTGCACCTTGAGCCATGTGAATCATTTGCTCTCCAGTCTGAATTACAATAAATAAAAAAGAATTAATAGACATATTATCAATAAAAAAATTAAGAAAAAAAGAGAGCAGCAAGTTTTGAGTATATTAATAATTTTTTATAAGAATTTAACTTATAAAATCAGTTCACTCGGAAAACATATGATGGAAAACAGATTTTCATTAAAATACTGAGAGTAGCCACTAAATCTATTTTTTTTTCCTTACCGATTCAATCAAAATATATGTTGAAACAACCACTACTTACTTTTAAGTGAAAAAATTTAATGAAAAAATAGTGAAATTTTAATAGTGTGCGTCATCCTCGTCCTTCAATTTAAGCAACAAAAGGATACTCAATTGAACATCCTTTGTCAAAATAATATATTAATGTACGGTATAAAAAGAAAAGTATATTATACTGCATATATATAGATCAATAATTACTTTTCACAAATATATTTTAAATTTTGAATACCTTTAACGAAATTCCGACTCTAATAAATAAATGGTAATTTTTTCAAAATTCCGTAGTGAAAAAACTCAATTACAATTTATTCCGACTTTTTTGGTAATTACCCAAATTCCCTTTTTTTTCCAGATTTCTGATACATACGAATGACGCTGATACATCGCGATTTGATACATAAGTCTTTTTCATGATACATCCCTAATTGATACAAACCAAACATTGTAATATCAATAAAACTTATGAATCAACTTATAACACCTAATATATCATGAACACAGTAAAAATAACATTAAAACTTATGTTTTACTGATACATTGTGTGTTTGGTTTGTATCAACTAGCCATGTATCATGAAAAAGACTTATGTATCAAATCGCGATGTATCAGCGTCATTCCTATGTATCAGAAGATGAATTTTTGAATTTTTTACAAATAGTAAAGAATAATTGAAAATATAGGAATATAAGATGTGTAATTTGATAATTTTTCTTAAATAAATTACCTGCTGAAGGAATCCAGGGTTCAGTTGATCTTTGTTTTCCTGAACAGATTGATGAGCACTTTGGGTAGCATTTTCAGCCTTATCAGCCAATGAACGTGCTGTATTCTTTGCCGACTTTGCTAGTTGTTCTGTCTTGGCCTGTTGCATTTGTTATTCATCAATGGTCTCAATTACATAGGGGGCAGCCCGGTGCACTTAAGCTCCCGTTATGCGCAGGGTCCGGGGAAGGACCCGACCACAAGGGTCTGTTGTCACTGGCGGATCCAGCGTGTAATGAGGGGGTTCATCCGAACCCCCTTCGGCGAAACATTATACTATTTATACATGGTTAAAATATTTTTTTATGTATAAATAGTAGATGTCGAACCCCCTTCGGCTAGTTCGTGTGTCTACCTTTTCAGATTTTGAACCCCCTTATTAAAAATCCTGGGTCCGCCACTGTCTGTTGTATGTAGCCTTACCTTGCATTTCTGCCAGAGGTTGTTTCCAAGGCTTGAACCCGTGACCTCCTGGTCACATGGCAGTAACTTTACCAGTTACTCCAAGGCTCCCCTTCCGGTCTCAATTATATAAAATAACAATAATAATAACATACTCAGTATAATTTCATAATTTTATATATTTGATCAATTTTTTAGAGAAAAAAAATATTCTTTTCATTTTAATTTGTTGCTCTCTTTCCACACTTTTTTCTTTTTAATTTCGTACATGATGTCAGCATCACTGCTATGGAATAATATTTTGTGATACTCCATTGATATATTGATACTATATTGGCATCATATAGGATTGAGCTTAATTATCTGTGATATTCCGTTGGTATATTGATATCCTATCGGTATCATATAGGATTGAACTCTTTTTTTAAGAAATAAAAATAAAACAATTAAGAGAAAATTATTAAAATCACAATCTTATTTATTAAACTTTAAATTAGTAAATATATTTTTTGTGATACTCCATCGATATATTGAAACCATATCGATATCATATAGGACAACGTGAATTTTTAAATATATTTATGTCATTTTAAAATAAAAATGGGGTATGAAAGTAATGGAGCATTTAAGGATAAATATTTTTCTTTTTTGGAGTATAAGTGTTATTTTCCCTTCTCTTTTTACTTAGTTTATAAAAGAATGACTCTTTCTTTTTTTTCATAACTTTTTAATTTCAACTTTCTACATGATTAAATAATATTTTGGTACATTTGACAGATCTTTAATTTTAGACCATAATATTCAAAAAAAATAATTTAATTTCTTAAATTTCGCATCAAGTCAAAATAGGTCACTCAATTTGAAATGGAGGGAATATATATTTTTGAGTATTTTTGGAGGCTGACAAATGTAGTTTTTTCTCTGAAGTACTTTTGGTATATTTTGGTCGAGCACAAATATTGCTTTAATATTAACAAAGGTGTTTTTGAAATTGATTTGTCAAATACAAATTACTTTCTCTATTCTTTCTTAGTTACCATGATAAGATTTGACATAATTTTTGAGAAAAAATTAATAAGAAGTGTTGTTTAACTAATGTATTCTTTATTAATTCTTTAATTTTTATCTTTATATACACTTAATTCTAGATTAATTAATGTTAAAGGCAAAACTGAAAAAAATAATTAATTCTCTCTTGATTATTTAAATTGACAACTATTTTAAAATAAGTATTTTTAATATACATGATAATTAAAAAGAAACGGATATAGTACTAATATGCAGAAGTATTTTCTTGAAAACCATGTCCGATAAAAGAAATACTTTTTTAAAATAAGCAAAAAAAAATAAATTAAAAATGACCAAACAAGCTAATTATGTTTAAAAATAATTTTTGCGAATATTAATATTTTTTGGGGCGAATATTACTCGAAAAGAAGCCAGAAATAATATTTTTTAAAGAAAGATACAAAATAAAGTTATGGATATTTTTTTTGAAAAAATTACCTAATTACATTTCTTTATTTACCATATTTTCCATTACTTCCATCCATTTCAAAAAACTTCAAAAATCTCTTATTTCCATCCGGATACATTAATTCAATAATCCGAATACATTAATTCTGATTCATAAATTATCTCTATGTTCAATGTATCAGTTCGATTGTGCCAGTGATGAACGGCAATCTATGAATTCACTAAAACTACTACTTTCCTCCTAAGTAATATTTTTTTAAAAAAGTTTTGAAGAAATAATATATTCTCTACTTTTATGTTTTTATATATTTATTATTGAAAAATTTAGTTTTAATTGTTTTTCTTACTTTTTTCTCAAAACAACAATGGTTGGTAAAAAATATAATCAATACATTCAGTTGAATTCAATATTTTCAATACAAAATATAGTTACATAAGTGGAAAATATTGAATTTTTGATACATAAATTTCAAATTTGTGAAGAATTCATCGGTAAAACATAAATATTGAACCATCAAATTTAAATTCTAAATCAATTTTCATACATCAAAAAGGGATCGAAGAAAAGGAAAAAGGACAACGAAAATATAACTCATACCTATTATGTGAAAGACTATTATCGATACTATTACTCTAAGTATTTGTCCTAAATAAAGTATCAACACTAATAATTATTACAACTCCAATTTCACACTTCATGGGACTGTGGCTCGATAGGTTACGTTATAACTGATATTACTAGATTATAAGTCTCGATAGTATAAAAACAATTTTGATTTGTAACGAATATATATTACTTGCATGTTGTAGGTAGTATTACCTGAGCTTGGCCGTGGAACTCACCAGCTTGTTGAGCACTTGACATTTTGATTATTGATTTGAAAGAGTTATTTTAAGTAAATAATATAAATATTAGTAGAAAAGTTTTATTTTTGAACTTGATATATTATATTATATATTTTTTTGAATAACATCTTGGTTGATTAGACCTATTTATACAGAGTTTATTGGTTAATTTGATTGGTGATCCATATTTTTTTGCTTTTGACTTGGTTCCTGTGGTTAACTAATTTGCTGTAGTTTCTTTGTTTTTTTTTAAAAAATTAGTAAGTTTATTGTCACATAAAAAAGGGATAACTCGGGGCACTAAATACTCATTATGCATGAGATTCGAAAAAGAGGCGGATCATAAAGGTTATTATACCTTACATTTCTTTGTAAGAAGTTGTTTTCACAATTCAATTATCAAACCACATTAAATAAAAATATTCTTTTATATTATCCATCTTTATTTATACTAGTTTTTCTAATACTTAATATAGCACAATATATTTCTTTTTAATTAATCTTTTTTGCGTTTGAAGAAAGGAGAGGTATTAGAGTACTCCGACTCCAAGCGCGGAGCTAGGTGAGAGCAAGAGAGTCTTAATTAGCTTCTTCTTATATTTACTTTTTTATAATTTGAACCTTTTTAATGAAAACTTAGCTCTGTCCCTACTCCAATTTGTTTTTTGGTTGATAATCAAACTAAATTAGATAAAGAGACACAAAAATTAAACATCAATAGATTACTCTAGTACTACTATATAGAAGCGGCTAGAAGCAGACAATTGTTCATCGACATGTTTGCTTCTAGCCGAGAGTGTTTTTGAAAATTCAGTATTCTTCAATTTATTTGTCTTAATTATTATTTTTTTAATCTGTTATACATTTTAAAATTACGTAAAAAGTACTATAAATTATAATAATTATCAACTTAAAATATTTAAAAATCATATAAAAAAACCTATGATTAAGTGATGTTCTAAATATTTTCGCTTTGATTTTTAATTATTTAGTTTGATGCAAACATCGTGTGTGGTTAAGTAGTATCTACCTATCCCCACCCCCACCCCCACCCCCACACAGCCTTTTTTAATATTACTTCACTTGGAAATTTAACATCCACTAGAATATCCAGACCCTATGGTCCACAATCAAACAAACAGAAAAAACAAGTTTAACCCAATTATCTAATTTTTATAAGGTCCAAATTATCTTATAGAACAATTGAGTGATTATTGTCCACTCCTACAACTTATTTACTTTATATGCTACATGTGTAAGGTTTAAATTAAGTTAAGTTCTCTAATCTTTACCTAACCCCACCCCCACCCCCACCCCCTCCAATCAAAAAAAAACTAATCATACACCCTCCATCTTAATTATATGGCGATGATCGAACACAAAAATTTAAAAAGTAAAAAAAATTAACACATAATTAAGCGTTGAAATCGTGTGTGTGTATAGTTAAAAGAAGAAAAATTTGTTAGTAGTTGAGCAGTTTATAATTTTGTGCATGATAAGAGCCATGTGAAATAAAACTAAAAGTCTGGCAACTTTAGGTGTTATAAGTTTTTGTCTTTATACTTTACAATGGAGATCCGTGTGAAATATCTTCTTCTTTTTTTGACTGCTCCTAGCCACCAAACTTGGACACGATATTAAGTAACAAAATAGATGTTTTTATGTAATGCATAATTCGTAGATAGACATATCCTACACAACACTAATCACTATCAGGGCAGATTTATAGTATAACGAGCGGGCTTATCCAGTAGTTTCGGCTAAATGTGTAACAAAAACACACTAAATAACTAAATAAATAGGTTCAACAAATTAAAATTCTAAATTCACCCCAATCCGACCTCAGGAACCAATCACCGAGAAGTTTCTCAAGGAATAGAGACCTCACGAGCACATGAAAAACTTATGGACTTAAATAATTGCCACTACTTCAAGCAAAGTACCAAACAAGTTTTGGACTTTGTGCACACATTATGTGCTAGAAGGAATGGGTTTGACATATAAAAATGCCATCCCAAAGTATGGGACAATAAGAGATGGGAAATAGAGAGGAAGTAGATGGGGGAGTCTTATAACAATCAATATTGAGAACCAAAAGTTAAATTTCTTAACTGTTAAGTATTCGAAATCCATTACTTCAATTAATCTAGATTTACGCTAGATTGGTATTATACTAGAAGGCACTTATTATCAGAATATTTTTGATTCTCAAATCACCTCAAATTAAAAGTGAAAAAATTTCGACATCCAAGGAACGATTTGTTACAAGAATATACAATAGTGATATTGGGATCCGAGAGTTGCATTTACTACTGAATTATGTATCATTTCATTAAGACATAATATCTAACTTTGAAAAACTACACGATGAACGGTTTTACAAACATATAAGAAGAACAATAGAGAGCTATAAGATCCTGGTAACATGTTGAAAAACTTCATGCGAGCTAGAAGGATCAAAAACAGTACTATTTGGCATCCATCTGCATAAGCTTTTTAAACACTTGATGCTTAGTGCATGAGGGCTTCTTGCACTAACGGCTTAGTTATATGCACGAAATGCTCTGCCTCCCTCTCTACTTGTTCCCGGCATTTGTTAGCGTCTTTTCCTTCTTTCATTTTCTTCACAAAGGCAACGAATCGCCTCCAATTATCAGGATGGAATAGGTCCGGATTCATCCTCAAATATGTAAACGCACACATCTCTCTGTAACCTGATTGATCGTCGATATTCAATGAGGACGCTTGAAGGATCTGTTCATGTGCATAATCATCGTATCGTGGCAATGCATTCTCCCCAGCAAGTGGAACTTGAGCTTCCTGAGTTGCTAAAGCCACTTGCCTAACCAACTTCTCAGGTGCACATTGTGCATCTTGTGGCTGCTCGTGGTCTCGCATCTCAATACATGTGAAGTTGAAAATTGCACCGTGGCGAGCAAGCATCTGGGCAATGGGAAGGTAACCATCTCGGTAACGGGTGTTGTAGTACCCAGCGGTCAGTTCAGGGGCATGGGACCTTGTTCCATAGTGCCAGTGAATGCCTGCAATTTTAACTGATATCTTAACGCCCTTGTCCTCAAATATCGCCTTGGCTGATTGCACTATCCTCTCACCATGGTCCAAAAGCATTTGAGAATACCAACTGAGGAAGTACTCCCCATATTGACTATCCCATCCACCGCCTTCCTTCTTGAAAAAGTTGGTATCTTCTGGCCAATTGTTGTACTGACCAGCATCGGTTGGACCGGTGTGTCCCCATTCAGGCTTACCAAAAGCTTCTGCTGCAGCCTGTAAGCTGCTGATCATGTACTGCAGGTAGATCAATTTAGCAGAATAAACCATCAGTGATAATGAAGTTATACACTAAAACACAGCATAGAAACCAGAACTTGCTTTATACCTTGTCATAACACTGAAAAGCACCAATTCCAGGGAATTTCCATGTTTCATCTTGTTCAGGGTAGGATGGATAACGGAGCTCTCCAGCTGGACCCATCCCGACTTGAATTTCCTATATTACACAAATCATTCCGGAAAAAAATGAGCTTTTTACTCTTCGACCAGAATTTCGTGCAACATAGCTAAAGACTGAAAAGGCGCAAGACTTACCACGATAGTGTCACCTAGGAGGTTCTCAAATCTATCTCTAAACCCTCTCATGAAATCAGAATAGCATTGGACAGGAGTCCTCCCTTTAAGAACTGGAAGTGTGTCACAACCGAGCGATACATATTCAAAATTCCTCCTTCCCCACTGATCTGTGTATGCAAGGTCTGGATCCTTCTCCATCTCCTCAACAACCCACCTTGGAAGAGGAATCCTGAAATTTCAAAATCTACTTTAGCACGCCAGAAAACAACGACTATACATTGTGACTAGTAGAAATCAAGACTCAAAACGTCAATTAAAAAAAGATAACCCAATTATAAGCATATGACAGTTTAGTAGCACTATATCTTAATTGCAGCTCTTCTTGAATAACCCAAAAGATCCTTTATGAATTCTTCATATTCCATTTTACTCTATTCAGGTTGATTCCAATCTATTATAAAGTCATTTGCCTTTTCAGGTAAATTAGTTCTTTAAATAGTTCATTTAGCACACCATCTAAAAAAGCATTTCATTATACTTTTTTTTAACTTTCTTCAAATTAATCTGAATAAAGGTTAGGTAACTTGAGCAAGTTTATGCCTTTTCCAGATCCTATGAATCTTCTATCTAAAAGTATATGTTAAAAGAGAAACACCACATCAGTGAGGAATGAGATCCTGGAGTCGGCTTAAGCAATCCTTATCCCTTATCTAAACTTTTGAGCTTTGGGTTGAGTTAGGTCGTTTGATTTGACAGTACTAAAATTACATATTTATTTATTCTAAAGTAATTTAGTTTTCCAACAATTCTAGATTTTGCATCCCAACCCATAAATTTGCGGTTAACCGAGTTAAAAATAGCAATTAATCAATGAAAAATTGGGAGTTGAAGAATATACTAACGTGCAGGAATCACCGACGTTTCCGCCACATTGATGAAACGACATCACAGCTTGAACTTTAAGCCCATGCTTTTTCGCCATTTCCATAAGCTCAGCATAACCGCCCCAATTATACTCACCCGGAGCATCTCTCTCCACTAATCCCCACCACACATCCATCATAATCCCTTCCACGCCAGCACTCTTCAACGCCTGCAAACTCGCGTTCATCGCCTTCTTCCGATTCACCGTATGATCCATTTTCACACTATCTAACGGCATCATAACAAACACCGGCACTCCTTTCTCTTTCTCCGACGAATTTCTTACCTTATGTTCTCTCTCTGTAACCTCCACCTCATGAGTTTCCATTAACGCTTGACAAGCCACCGATAAATCCGGCCGCATCCCACCTCCTAACATCGGACTCATCGGCGGCGACGGCGACGGCGACACCCTGTCGATTTCAGCTCCTGTTTTTTGCACCGATACTTTTAGATTCGTCATCGGTGTTCTCCACATAGCTGATGTAGCTGAACTCCCCTTCGCCAGAACTTCGCATGAAACTCCATCGGTTTCCGCCGTAAGCGACGTTCCTGATAAGGCACCAATCTGGTGTGGCATACTCATTGCCATAATAATATTATTATTATTATTATTCAGATAAAAAAGAGGATTTTTTGTTTGTTTGTTTGTATTACACCAAATTGATGGAGAAAATGGGGAAGGAGAAGTATGGAATTCTTGTTTATTTATAGAGTGAGTAAATAAAAAATGAAAGTTAGATAAGATTATATGAAGATAAAAGGCACCGTTACGTTTACGCCACGTGTAAAAAAAGACACTTGGCAATGAATCAGCGAAGGCGCAGGCGATGGCTGAGATTGCTTGATCACGTGAAAGGGACGGTGGATATTTCGAGACGTGTGAGGGTCCCACCAATGAAAAACTCGTGACAAAATATTATAAATAATATGATAAATCATTTTAAATAAAGGATAAAAGAAAAAGAAATTTGAGGTACACGAAAAGGAAAAAGGAAACGATTTTTGGAGGAAAGTGAAGGATATTTTTTCCCTATTTTTTAAAATATGACACGTGGCCGTGTTTGGAGTTCGGACGGTGAATTATTGAGTCATTCAGATAAAAAGGAGCCATGTCGGCCCATCTTCGAACCCTATACATAGCAAAAATTTAAGTGCATCAGATTGCTTTTTTATACAAATAAAAAGAAGCCACTTAATATTTCAATATTTCTTTCTTTATATATATTCAATTCTGCTTTACGTTTTGCGATTGAATGAATTAAAAAACTATCATAATGGCCATGGTATATAAATCTGGTCAAACTAACACCTATTTATTTAGAAAAAATTATCTAAATTTAAAATTTATTTTATCATATTCTTTAAAAAATTTGATCATTTGAAAAAAATATAATTTTTTTAATTCTTCCCTATTATCTGACTATACGTGATATATCGGTATAGTCTAGGGACTGGAACATGGTGATGGATCTACTTGCAAAGAAAGGCCTAAAAAAAAACTTTTTGAAGCATAATTAGAAACTATTTTGGCTAGAGTTTTTTTTCTACTTTGGTTTGTAATGGTAATTTAGCTACACTTATTGACAACACTACTCATTTTGCCTTTTACGATCTTACTTTTATTATAAAGCATAATTTATATAATTATCTTGTTTCAATCAAAAGAATTATGATGGTGAGTTTTATTTTTATTTTCTCTTGCAGAGAAAATTAAAGTGAAATAATTTATTCTATATTATCATTGTTTATTCTTTTACTTCTGTAACAATTTATTTTTATAGCTATTCTTTTGTTGGTTGAAATGTATTTATAATTTTTTTTCTATTTATTATATTATGAATGTAACAGTGTAGGTTATTTTTTTTTTTTTTGTATGTCTTAACTACATAACTATGAAAATTTATGTCTATTCATTATTTAATTGTGATTTTTGAAATATTCATGTAACACATCTCTCATGCAAGGCAAATCGTTTACCCTTTTTTTGCTTTATTTAATTTCCTCCCTTATTTTTTATGTTCTTTTATTTATTTTTACAAATGAAATCAATGTATAATGATTAATATATTTAATGTCTAATAATATCATATATTCAAGTTGTTGATAACTCATATCTCTTTATCTTCTTTATAACTTCTACTCTAAAATATTATTCATAACTCCTGTTTTTTTTTTCCTTAAATTTTAAAAATATTATTTAATGTGTAAAAGAATATAGTAAGCACATGTAATAATAAAGTCATAATGTAAAAGTTTAAAAGATTTTTTGTTAAGAAATCATTGTTTGAATAGAGGATCGTACTCCCACAAAAGATAAAGAAATTTAAAATAAAAAAATAATATTTTCAACTTAATACAATAGTTATTGTTTCAAAATATAACCTCTAATTATTTCATTTACTTCACCACTCATATATTTTTTTTAAAAAAAAATATTATGTACATATGAATGGTTTGTACTTAAAAAAAAAAGAATTTCTATTTTTACAATGAATAAACTATCATGTCCAAGATGAAGTCAAAGATCTATATATATTGTATTCTCTAACACTAATCTAAATATAAATATTACATAACACTTCATTTAAAATAAAAAACTATCAATATATAAAATTTATATATATAAACAATACAATATAGTACAATAACAACATACTCAGTGAAATTTTATAAGTGGGGACTGAAGAGGATAGGATGTAGACAGACCTTATTACTACTTCATGGAGGTAGAGAGAATGTTTCTAAGTAGTAATTTATGAATTTTTCTTATTGCCGCGCGAAGTACAGATACTTACACTAGTTTATTAGTATTTCTGACACGATTTATATAGCATGGTCATTTCGTCTTATAAGTCTCAAGATTGAGAAATGCATGCTTAAGTGAAGAGTGTCCGCATTATATGGGATATTAAAAAAAACAGGACTCTATGATTTATGTTTAAAATTATAAAAGTTCACATTGTATGCATAAATAAAACTTTAATTTTATCTCATACAATTTCATATCATAATTTCAAATCACAATTTCATCTCTTATGGCTAAATGGATAGGTAGATTATTTGGGTGACACTCACACATTGTTTGGATGGTTGTTACGTATTGTTTCATAATGTATCGCAATGTATTGTGTTGTATTGTATCGTACTGTAATGTCTCAATGAATATAATGTTTGAATAGATTGTATTGATTTGTGTTGTTACATATTTGAGATCACCAAATGCTCGAGAGTTCCTCTTTTCAATCCTTTTCCTTCATCTTGTTGCTGGATATCTCGTCGTCACACATCAATAGTTAAATGATAATCTACGAAAAAAGTAGGGTGTGTGATAAAGCTACTACAGAAATGTAAAAATAAAAAGTCTAAAATAGAATTATTGAATAATAAATAAAGATAAAATAAGAATAAAATATTAAGATAATGACACAATCACACCGAATCAATTGCTACACAAAATGAGACTTTTCATCGTTATCTAACAATTAAATGATGCAATATAATAATAATTAAATCAAACATTATATTTAAACTAATAATACAATACAATACCACATGTCACATTATATTTATACTAATAATGCAACAATTAATGTGTGTTTTTTCATTCAATATGGTGCTTTAGCATAATATGTTTTAGATCTTTAATAAATAGTCATTTAGCTTTAGACATCTAATATTTGAAATTTACTAAATTGGTAAATTCATATTTATATTAAATAAATCTACTAAATAAATAAAACAGACCAAATAAACTTGCTAACATATTTTAGATCTGTAATAAATAGTCATTTGGCCTTAGGCATCTAATACTAGAAATTAAACTGAATTGTTAAATTCATATTTATATTAGATAAATCTACTTATAAATAAAATTAAACAGATCAAATAAATCTATTAAAAAGATAAATATTTTTTACAAAGATATTTTTCATTTTGAGCTAAAATGTGAATTACTTTAATTTAAGATAGAAGATTCTCAATTAATTCATCACAAACATGATGGTCAACGATGGACCAATTGTTATTATCCACCGCTTAAAAAAGTTTATCTAATTTTAATTGAATGGATAATGATTCTCTTTGGATATTCAATCAATGAATTATTGGATATGGTACATACCAAAGGAATCTAATAATTGAACTTATTTACTCTTCAAATTTCACGTAGTAGAAATCAACGCTATCAGGAAAAAAAATAATCTTACGCAAATAAGTTAATAGTTGTTTGAATTTATTGTTCACATTTTTGAATTGATATACAAAAATTATACACGATATGTACACATTATACATATATAGCTACAAATTCGTTATTAATTTATGCTAATCAATCACTAAGTAAAAATAAGAGTGATTTTTATTGTTTAGTGATAAAGTTTATCTTGTGCTGGTGTAATATACCATAAATACAACAAATTACAGTTGAAAATAAACGATAAAAATGAATAAAAAATATATTCAGGTTGAGGCGCGGATATCTCGCTCTCAACCTGAATATTTTTTTATTCATCTTTTGTCATTTTATTTTCAACTGTAATTTATTGTAATTGTGGTATATTACACCAACAATTTTAAAGAGATTTATGTTTTTATTATAGTTTGAAAAAGCGTGGATATCAAGATAGGAGATCTCAACATCATTCTATTTCAATGTCGCTCTCTTCAAGTGATGGAAGAGAAGAGATGTACATGTAAAGTATTTTTTTACTTTCTCAATTCAAGAAGAGGAAAGGTAAAGGAAAAGAATCATTTTACCTAATATTTTTTATGAATAAAGTGATATTTTTTTTCATGAACACAAAGTGATATTTAAAATTCCTAAAATAGTGGGGGTTCATGAAATGATTAAAAAATCATTGTGAAATTGTGATTTTTGCATATTTGAGAAATGTTCTAAAAAAAAGTGCTACGAGTGCCAAAAATTGCATATTACTGTTGGATATGAGTTGATAAATTTTTGGCTCTAAAATGTTATCAAAGAAATAATAATAAAAAATGTTGAGTAGCCCTTTTGTCATTAAATATTTGGGTGAGATAAATTTCATTCATGGAATGGCAAACATGATAAAAGCATGTGATGAAACTTTTCTTGACAAGTCACATTATATTGAAAAATTGTGAAAAATAATTTTGTTGTTTGTATGAGTCTTGCAACTCTTGTTGATTCAATTGTGTGAAAATGGTGTGACAAAGGAAAAAAAAGAGTTTGCTAGCCTGATAAAAAAAAATATGAGCTAGATGTGACTAATTGCACTTGAAATGATATTGTATATACAATATATCATGTATAAGTAAATCAGGTATATTTACTTGGTACGAAATTTGGTGGCTTGTTTTATGAGAAAAATATTATGCTATAATTAAAAATTTTGTTGGTGCAAATGAGAAAACTTGGTGCTATTTGATGGAAATGCGAAACAAATTATTATTTGATAAATCTATGGTGGAGGTTCAAGTAAAAAAATTTAAGATTCAACTAGTGAAAAAGTGAATTGATTTAGAGATTTAATTATATCAATCACTTTATTTTAAGAAAATCAATTTCTCTAATTTTGATTAATTGTGATAGTATCAATATTATTGGTAGAGTACAAAATCGTTATTATAACGATAAATTCAGACCCATAGGGAGAAAACACAAAATTGTGAGATCATATTGATCACTAGTATACCATCAATTTAATTGTGTTAAAACTTGTGATAATCCTGCAGATTCATAAACTAAGGTCTTAGCAAGATAAAAAGTCTGAAGCACATCGAGGGGGATGAAATTGAAGCTCATAAAATTCTTAGTCATATATGAGGAAACCTAACCTGGATTAAAGATCCTATAACCAGGTTCAATGGAAAAAAACAAATTATATGATGACTTGTTGTGAAATGCACTAATTTTCATTTTGTTCAATCCCTATGGTGTGAGTGCATTTATCTTGTAATGTGTAGAGGCTGAGTTTAACAACTCTTAATGAAAGTTTGTATCTCGTATGAGTAGGGTGTCAAATTACAAGAGCACCATTGATAGATTTCACCTATGTGAGTGTGAAAGTAGGCCACTTTCTATGAGAATGAGACTTGTTCTCAAAAACACTCATTAAATCGGGATAACTTAAAGCCTTAATGTACTGGCTATTAAAGCTTATGTCAACACCTTGATTGTTATGTGTAAGCAGTGATACTTTATTTTCCTTAAGCAGTCATAGTTCAAGTCTGAGACCACTACTGACTCTGGAATAAAGATTACGATTTTACTAAGTGAAGGGTCAATGCAAAACTCATCTTCATTATGCATAATAGCCTACCATCAACGAAATTATAAAATACTCTCTTATCTAATATTAAAATGAGTGGGGGATTATTGGTGATTGTAAACATTTTAATATTACTATTATTTGTTAAAGTGGCTCATTATAAGTGTCTTTTAATGTTTTATTGTGCAACATTTTTTCATAGACATTGGTGGCCCCATAATGCCTATTATTGTGAGTTATAAAGTGGTCTTTTATTTCCCATAGAACTCCCGTAAACACTAATTCATTATTCACTTTTTATTCTATCTTTATTATTGTAACTTGTGTAATCATTGGACCATTCATTTACCCTATCAACTATTTCATTAACTTTCTATTCATTGTAAGAAGGCCAAATTCATCGGTGATCCCTTAAAGTTGACACCAATTTTCACTTAGACATTTCAATCGGGCGATGTTCACTTTAGACACCTCATGTAGGGGCCCGCTGTGTCATTTTGACATTTTTCTCTCTTGAGCCGAGGGTCTTTCGAAAATAACCGCCCTACCTTTCAAGGTAGGGGTTAGGTCTGCGTACACTCTACGCTCCCCAGACCCCATATGGTGGGACTATACTGGATTTGTTGTTATTGTATTTTTATTTTTATTTTCCCCACCAAAGAATCAAGATTTGCTAGTGTTTAGTAAATTATGAATTTCTCCACAATATCGATCTTAGTGACAATTGGTAGCTTCAAATAATGCTTTCAAACTATAAATTGTAGCTTCAAATAATGCTTTCAAACTATAAATTTAAGCGTGAATACCTTTTGATAATTTGAAAGTCGAATACATTTATTCAACATAAACTAAGACATCAGATAGATCATAGGCTATTGAATATAAACTCGATTATAAGTCAAGAGGATACCAATAAGTATGATTTTGAGGTAGATTTATTCCACTAGCTGAAGCCAATTGTCAATTAACAACCAAGCCTATTTCTATTCAAAAGAAGAAATGGCCATCAATTTTTTTTTTTTGAGTTTTCCTATTTATGAATGATTTTCTATTAATTCACAAATAGCAAGATAACAAATTAGTCATAAGACATTTTGAAATTATGATATGAGGTGATGTATTATTTTAATCTGAAATGAATCTCATCAAAATATAGAAGAGAGAATTAGAGCCCATTTGGATTGACTTATTTCGGCTTTTTTGAGTGTTTGACTGAACAATTTAAAGTTATTTTATGCTTAAAATAAACTCAAAATAAATAATTGAGTCTGTATGACTTAACTTATCTAAAGTTACTTATAAACTGTTTTAGATAAGCTAAGTCAAACATGCACTTAGTCGAAAAATCTTATTGCTCAATTCATAAAATTTCATTATATCCAAAAAACTTTTTTAACTAGAATTATAAAATTAAATTTTTGTAATAAATATTCTATAATACTATAATACTCCTAGTAGGCTAATTCAGATTTGGATTCATTCTTAAAGAAAATATTATTCATAATTCATTTTTAAAATTTGAATATGAAATCCCTAATTTGCATGAAAAGATTATAAAGAGTGTTCCTCACGCGCCAGCAGAAACAACTGGGATTAACTTTCCATCCCAGCAAGGTCATATCTGTCATTTTACATCAAAGCAAACATATTACTGTCCGATGCCGGAAAAATCTTCTCTAGTCTCAAAAACAGCTTCCGTCGTCTTCTTCATTCTTCTCATTTTCCCCTAAATTATCTCTCTTCCCATTTTGCGCTTCCACAAGATCTCTAAATCCCCCATCCCTATATATTTTACGGTGTAAATTCCACCAAATTCGAGGGCATTTTCGGAGAATTTAATCGAAAATCCCGAGTTTTTTTTCGCCGGAAAAGTTCCGTTGGAAATGAGGGGAAATATTGGGGCATGAGGTATTCGTTTGTGGGGATAGAATTATGAGGGGATCTATATGGCCGGAGAATTCTAGCAGTGATTCATCCACGTCAAATTCGCTTCATCTACAGCCACCGCCGCCACGGCGGAATTCACCTCCTCATTCGATTGCGCAAAACCCTAATTGCAAACACAGGTCTTTGTTTCGTTCCTCAAACCCTAAAGATTGAATCTTTATTGATTTTGATTATTTTCATTCAAAGATCTGAAATTTAGTTTAGTTTCAGCTCATGGGATGCTAAATTTAGAGGCTTTGATGGGTTGTTAATTGGAAATTCAATTAGCAATTCATGATTGATCTGAGTCAATAATATCACTAATGTGTTTGAATGATATATGCATCTTTTAATTTAATGAGTTTGTATTACACTATATTAGCTGAGGGTCTACCGTAAGCAGCCTCTTTATCTCTACGAGTTAGGGGTAAGGTATGCGTATGTGCTACCCTCCCCAGACCCCACTTGTGGGATTACATTGGGTATGTCGTTGTTGTTTTATTACACAATATTATAAACTCAAGAGCCAGACCACCAGTTGGAATTTTGTGTGGTGAACCAAGTCCTAAGTGGAGAAGGGTCTAGAGGCAGCCATTATCCACCAGGTTTGAAGCTGGAAAACAACCGATTTCTTGGTTAATTGTAACTATTATGTAGCTAAATATGTGAGTTTTATCTATTATGTTGGCGTACTTATTGTTAGTTTAAAAGGGGTCACAGTGATATGAATAATTGTAATGCGTATGATATGGTTGCTATTGGAGTAGGTCTTTGGATAAAATGGTTGAACTTTCAGCTTCAATTGGGTTGGGTTTAGTTTGAAATTATTTTCTCAAAGATGGGAAATATATCAGTTTTTAATTGTTTACTGCTGTATATTATTATATTACAATTGCGGAATAGCATAGTGGAAATGACCCTCAACTTCCAACCTTGAGTGGGTTCTGGTGTGGGGTGGGATGGTGGTGTTTACTATATAAAAAAAGTTATATTTATAATACACATGGGTAAGATAAGCGTTGTGAGTGCTTTCTTATTTTTCTCAAAGATGGACTTTTGTGGTTTTGTACAAAGGTGCAAAATTTGTAAATTAGATCCCACAAATTTGCTTGTATTTTAGTTGCTGAGGTGGTTTATTTTCTTTGCCAGATGTGGTAACGTCTTTCAGCTGTTAACAAGGAGGGAGGTATCTCCTCAAACTAAACGTAGTTCTAAGAAGTTTTGGGGTGAGAAATCTAAATGTTGTGCTCATTCCTATGAGTTAAAAAGCCAAGTAGCAAGTGACCCAAAACGGGGTCTTATATCATGGTAGTTATGTTTTTTCCGCTTTTCTCTTTCACATAAAGTTAATATAGTTTCAAATCTTCATTTTTGCTTTCTGACTTCGTCTCATTTAATTTTATCAGGGTAGAGGCAGAGTCAATGAGACATTTTTCAGCTGAGTATTGTCCACTTCTGCCTCCACCTAGGTCTACAATTGCTGCGGCATTCAGTCCTGATGGGAAGACACTTGCTTCTACTCAGTCAGTCTCTCTTTGAATACATAGACATGCACAATCTATCATGTTATGCATTATAGTTTCTTGCTTCTTAGATATGAAATTGTTTATCTAATAAGATCTCTGAGTCTAAGTAATCATTATATACACATTTCTAAATCCTCAATGACTATATTCATATCTTAAAAAAAGATAAAAATGAATCCTTTGTCAATATTCGTGAATTGAGATCAAAGGCAAACACTCTACTTTTATTGCACTTGTGCATTTTTTTTCTTTTGTCTTGTCTCAAGTTCGTTGACGTATTCTTTTACCATGGTGGCAGTGGAGATCACACAGTAAAGATAATTGATTGCCAAAGTGGGAAATGCTTGAAGGTGTTAAGTGGACATCGCAGGACTCCTTGGGTGGTAAGGCTGTTTTGACATCTTTAGTCATCTGAAATAGTTGTGCTGCAATTTTGGATAATCTCATTATCTATTTGGGAACTATATTTCAGTCAACTAGGCAATACTGATTGAAAATGCTGTGACTTTGGATTGACAATATAGTTGGGTTTGCAAAACGTCGTAACATTATATTCCTGTAACTTTATGCTTATGGATGTGCTTCTAAGATGGCTAAACTATCCTATTTGGTTTAAATATTAATGCAGATAAAATGCTTGGTATCTATCTTAAAATAAGAGAGATAAATGTTTGATGTTTGCTCACGCTAAGCCTAATTCATTTCATTTGAACCCCACCCCGATGGAAGAGGATTGAACTTTATGAGGCTTTTCTCTATTGTCTGTGCTTTTATTTTGGAAGTATCCGGTGGTTCCTTAGTTTTTACACGTCTTGGCTTTGTTGATATTTCTTCTCTATCCTTTGAATACCTCGTTCCTTAATTGATAGTTAACATTGTGGTTGGACTTCTGCAGGTTCGTTTCCATCCACTGTACTCTGAGATGCTCGCAAGTGGAAGTTTGGACCATGAAGTTCGTTTATGGGATGCAAAAACCGCCGAGTGTATAGGATCACGTGATTTTTGTAATAACCTGTAACATCTTAATGGTTGAACAAAAAAACATTACTCTTTACTATTTTGTTTTGTTAATTAATACATATGGTGGGAATTTTATCCTCCAGACCGTCCTATTGCATCTATTGCCTTTCATGCTCAAGGGGAAGTTCTCGCTGTTGCTTCAGGGCACAAGGTAAGAAATCTGGCAATACATGGTGGTTTGTTTTTGCACGTTCTGGTTGTAATGAGGATGTTTCATTATATTGTAGCTGTATATGTGGCACTACAACAGAAGAGGGGAGGCATCTTCACCAGCTATCGTACTAAAGACAAGACGTTCACTTCGTGCTGTGCATTTCCACCCACATGGCGCCCCATTTCTTTTAACAGCTGAGGTGTCACTCTGGTGCTGTTACTTTGAGTTTTAATTTATGAATGCCGTAAATCTTATCAACCCTCTTGTTTTTAGGTCAATGATCTGGACTCATCAGATTCTTCAATGACGCTTGCAACTTCTCCGGGTAACTTGCGGTACCCTCCTCCTACTGTGTATTTGACAGATGCTCACTCCACTTATCGATCTGCTTCAGCAAATGAATTGCCTATCATGTCTCTACCATTCATGATCTGGCCATCAATCACTAGAGGTGATCCTAGAATGCCATTGCAGCAGAGCAATGCAGACATGGGTTCTGACAGTACACAGAACAGAGCAGACACTTCTGCGTCTGTCCGACTTCTCACTTACTCAACTCCTTCTGGCCAGTATGAACTTTTATTGTCCCCTGTTGAGCCAACTTTATCTCCTGCACAAGAAGCTCAGACTAGTTCTTCTGTTAGGGATACTGAGAATGCATCTAACCCTGTAGTTGATCCTATGGAGACTGATGTGCCGGCCGAGGAGAGAAATAATCAGTTTTTTCCTTTCAGTGACCCTGCATACTGGGACTTACCATTCTTGCAAGGATGGTTGATTGGCCAAAGTCAAGCAGGCCAACGAGCAATTCATTCTGAGCATAGTGGTGCCACGAACATTGTATCAGCTTATGGTGAAGTAGAACATCCTCCTGCAGTTCCGTCAATCATTTCAAACAGTAATCATCCAAGGTCTGGAAGATCTGGTTCTCGGCACCGTTCTTCACGCTCTAGAGCGATACCTGTTGCTGTATCTGGTGATAGTGCTGTTCCCATTAACATTGCACATAATGAAACTGATTCTCAAGCTTTTATGAGTCGGTTCCAGTCAGAGATAGCTACTTCCCTGACTGCAGCAGCGGCTTCCGAATTGCCTTGTACTGTGAAGCTCAGAGTATGGCCTTATGATGTTAAGGCTCCATGTGTGCCGCTTGATGCTGAAAAATGTCGCTTAATGATACCACATGCTGTGCTTTGTAGGTGAGATAATTTCTATTGTTTCAAAGCTTTGGCTTGAAGTCTTGATATTCCTTGAAGGATAATATGCTATTTAGCTGTCTCTCATGTTGTATTAGCAGCTTGATCTAGTTTTCTCTTAGGGTAATTGAGGATTATCCTCTTACGTCGTTTGACAACTCCTAATTGTTATGTCAGTGTAAAACCTGACATCACGTGCAATTAACTATCCTTAATGCTTACATGATACATATTGCTTATTTCAGTGAAATGGGTGCCCACTTTTCACCATGTGGAAGATTTTTAGCAGCTTGTGTTGCATGTATTCTGCCTAACATGGAAGCTGATCCTGGTTTCCATGGACAATTTCGTCATGATGCTGCAACTTCACCTACCAGACATCCAATTGCAGCCCATCGGGTTATGTATGAGCTACGTATATATTCCTTGGAGGAGGCGACGTAAATACCAAATCTAATGGCTTTGTTTTCTTTTCCTCTCTGCTTACACGTGCTATTTATTTTTTCCTTTGTTCTTTGTTTCTTTTCATGTCTTTGTTTGGTGGTCATTTGGGAACTCTATTACGCTGTTGCAGTTTTGGTTCGGTGCTTGTATCTCGAGCAATTAGAGCTGCTCATTGTTTGACTTCAATTCAGGTAAGTACTTCCTCGGGCTCTGCAGTCTGCACAGATTGGTTTGTAATCCTAAATTATGTTTTTTGGTAGGATTTTGTGCTTTTCTGGGAGAATGAACTATAGATGGTTTCTTGTTGTAGCATTTTCGTCTTAAACCTTTGAGGAAGTAAAAGCAAAATATGAATTGTTAGATGAGAAAAAAAAATGAAGGGGAAGCTAACATTACATTTATCAAAAGAAGAAAAAAAATGAAGGGGAAACTCTCTCTTTATTTTGTTTGGAAATGAAGTTTAGAACTGGTTGAACACTTGTTCGATAAGAAATTGTGGCCGGGCACAAATGTTGATCCTTCCTTTGGAGAGTAGAGTTCCTTTTTTGTTAAAAGTTCCTATAGGTTGGTGGTGTACCTTATTTTGTTTTGCTTTTATACTTCGTTATTTGATTTTGCTTACCCTGTTTAGTTATAAAGGTAGTTCTTTCTGTGCATTGTTATTTGCATAAAAAGAATCTAAATTTTTCCTGGATAAAGAAATGAGTCTCCACTTGATTTTTCCAGTTAAGAGATGTTCACAATGGCATTTTTATGAAATAGAGCTGTAAATTGCAGTAATGATTGTTCTTATGGACTGACATGCTATCTTCTCATCGACCAATATATTTAAGTTGGTTCCCTGCTTTTGCAGAATACCTCATCTTTTTTTTCTTTCTTTTTGGTCTTTTTCTTGCTAGTCTTTTCTTCTTAAGAAAGATCTCCGTCTCTGTCTATGTTGCTCGGACTTTTCAAAAATGTCGATGGGTGCATGTTGGACCGTCCAAAAATAGTATATTTCTGAATGATCTGACACGGGTGTGGCAACATTTTTGGAGAGTCCGAGCAACTTGGGTCTCTGTTGCTTGAAGGGTTGGAAGTATCGACACCTGGTGTTTGGTTATAAAAAAGTATGCATACCCGGTGCGAATCATTTCACCCCCAGTCCTTTGCAGTTCCTACTCTAAATGTGGAAGTTCTATTTCTGATGCTTGACGGATTAAGTATGCGCATATAATAGACAATTTATTAAGCAGAAATGTTTGTTAGGGGACATTAATCGTGTATTCGTAACGCTCTACTGTGGCAGTTTGATGTGTTTTTTTCCTTCAATTATGATGAGACAAATACTTCAAGTTCTTGATTTTGAGATCTGTTCTTTATTCTAAATTAGAGGGTCTGAAATCAGAATGCAAGTTCATATATAAGCCTTAGGGGTCATTTGGTAGGGTGTATAAGAATAGTGTTGTATATAGTGTATTAGTAATGCTGTATTAGTCTGAGATTATTTCTTATGCATGGTTTAGTTTGGTGTATAAAAACTACATTGCATAGTTTTTAAAAAAGAAATACCCTTCACAAATACGGTGGAAATGATGTGGAAAAGGTTTTGAGGGGTGTCTTTAACCATGCTAATGCATGCATTAAAACCCTTGCATTACTAATACCATGGTTTTTCATGTATTAGTTATACATAACATAATACCAAATAGACTGTATGACTAATGCAAGATAGGTTGAAAAAGTGAACCAAACAAGGTATTGGTAAGACGTAAGGCTAATGCATGCATTATTTTTCCTAATGCATCCTACCAAACGACCCCTTAGTGTATTAAGTGCTAATGCAATGCCATTGCCCTGCAACCTGTTAAATGCATGCTGTGATGACCAGTGGTGTTGCTGACTCAATGATAGAAGCTTTGTAGTAGTTGCCAAAATGGTCATAAATATGCTAGTGATTGAAAAAGTAGCAATTGCTTTGCAAGAAATATACAGAGCTTTGAATCAGTATGCATTTGGAGTGAACGTTGATTCTTGTCTTTTATTGGGGGGATTAGTAGCGTTTACCTGTTACAGATTTTCCTATATCGGTAGAGAATATGTTTGTCAATTCATATTCCCATGGAGATTCTACATTCACATGCCCTACTTTATACTTTCTCGTATAACTCTCAAGTAAAAAAACTATTTATTATATGCCAGTACCTTGAAGATAGCACCAATAAATTGTTCTCAAGATTGGGCAATCATGTAAAATTCCTTTTTGACCTGATAAAGAGAGTATTTCGCGAACTTGGGTATTTGTCAGTAATTACTGTTCATTTTTATCCAAAAGGACCATGCTTTCTGGCTTTCTGATATGAGAAACTGATTGTGGCTCCATATCTGTTGAAAATGCAGTTTTCTCCAACTTCTGAGCATCTTTTACTTGCCTATGGACGTCGCCACGGTTCACTTTTGAAAAGTATAGTGATTGATGGAGATACAACTCTACCTGTTTACACGATTCTTGAGGTGAGCACATGATTATATCTTGGCTTCTTATGGAATGTCAGTTTTTCACCACCACCTAGACTGGATCATGGTTGCACACTTCTTATTTTAGGACATCGTAAAAATGATTGACATAATTATATTATGGAAGTTTCAAGAGTTTGGTTTTAAACCTGATAAGGTTTTTTATCTGTCACTTACATTTCTTATAAGTTCTTCAATATATTTCATCTACACTTGTAAATATGCAAGGCAGTTTAACTTCTTAATCTCCGAGCCAATCAATCTGGGTTATGAACAGTTGGTTCCAGAGTGTAGTTAATAGCAGAGGGTTAGCCATATAAGTCCTTTTGATCCATGTTGCGTCACCACTCACCCATGTTTCACTATGACATATCCATGAAGGTTTGATAATTGATATGGCGTGAGAATATGTTGTGCACTATTTACAAATTAGATGAATTTAAATTACAGTTCACAACTTTGAAGAATTTACCTTTGATTCATGCTACTTTTGTTTTTCTTCTCTTTGTACAGAAAACTCAAATTGCCATTTTCTTCTTCACATCTGTCATTGGTCACAGTATATGTTGGTTGATCTAATTTAATCTCCTGTACCTGTCAAATAGTATGACATAACTGGGATTGTAGAGACTATTTTCAATTGCACTGCAACCTAAACTAATTTTAGAAGCACAACCTCATTTCCTTACTAAAAAAGGAAGAAGAAGTACGACCTCAACTACTTCACCTTGGTCCAAAACAAATTGGGTGGGGCTAGATGAAGTGATGCAGGATATTTGTAACTTTAGAAAGACTGGACTTAAGTTGATGGAGATGGGGCTAGAGGAACTGGAGCTAATATAGCTTGATATGCAAGTGCAGTAACAATGTGTTAGGACTTTTTAAGGTTGAAAAGGGTCAATTTTAATTGGTTTACTAGTATGTCGCAAAAATTCTTCTTTTGTGGAGATGCACTTTGTTTTTGGACTTCACAAAACTTAAAAAGGAAGAATTATGCTCCTGCTCACATTTTACTGAGATTATTTGACTGAACCTAAAAGAAGAATGAATTTGTTTGCCTCTAATTAATTCAGATTGTGTGTCTTTGAATCAGGTCTATAGAGTTTCGGATATGGAACTTGTGAGAGTTCTTCCCAGTGCGGAGGATGAGGTTAACGTCGCTTGTTTCCATCCTTTGGTTGGTGGTGGCCTAGTATATGGAACCAAGGTAGTTATGCAGACATTGTATGAGTTTCTCATTTCTTGGTTTCAACTATAGAACTGTTCATCTTCTCAAAAGTATTCATCTTTTTCTTTTTTTACCTTAAATTGTGCAGGAAGGAAAATTGAGGATCCTCCAATTTGATAAATCAAATGGTTTGGACTGTACAGTATCCTGTTTCCCTGATGAAGACATGCTCGAGGTAGTCTAAAGATTGAATTCAAAGTTTATCTTATTCTGGCTGGACTGTTATTGATCATGACTTTAGTAGAAGCAACAACTTGGTCCTGCTGCACCAATTGGATTTTTTGGGGGTGGGGGATGATTGGATGGTGGGTACAGTTGTATTTGATATCATCAGCTCTTTTTTCTTTTTTTGGTGACAGGCTCACAGTAGTTGTTTTCGTACCACGTCTTGAAGGGTTTAAAGGTTCCTCTTTTTGGGACAATCTAAAAAGCTCAGCAGCTAAGAACAAAATGCAATGGTTAATAGTTAATACTGGAATGAAATAGACCTAATAAAAGCAAAATATATCTATTAAAAAAATAGAACAAAATGGTATAGAGGTTTAGTGTAAGCCAAAACCATTTGGGATTTAGACGTGGTTGATTAGTTTTGATTGATCGGTGCCTCATTTGGTCCTTTCGGAGTTGTAACATAGTGACATTACTCTGAAGGGGAAAAAAGAAAACACATCCCTGGTGCTGATAGTGACATTAACATTCAAGGGGGAAAAAGAAAAAACATATTGTACTGTCGACTCCGAAAAAATGTTCATCCGCGATCATCTTCTGCTGTCTATACATTTTCCCTGATATTTCTTCTTAGTTTGGTTAAATGCAGCATTTGTATGTGCATTCTTTTTTGTCAACTAGAACTATTATACAACAATAACAACAACAAATACCCAGTGCAATTTCACAAGTGGGGTCTGGAATGTATGCAGACTTTACCCCTACCTTTACGGGGTAGAGAGGTTGTTTCTGATAGACAACTAGAACTAAAATCTTTAACAAAAAAAAAGAAATTGTCAATGACTGATGCCCTGGGGGTTTTGGTGTGGGATATTCATTTCTATTATGACATTGTTATGTTGCAAATGTGATGCAGGTCCCAACATATGCTTTAGAAGGCTAGAAACTGTTGAAGATAGCAGATGGTTGTAGTTGTAAAACTTGGTAACTATCTCTTTTCTTTTCCATGTTTCTGTCAATTGTTGACATATTGATGCTTCTGGCTTCTTTCCTGTATTTTTCACATCCATCCATATGTGTCGAAAACCTGCTTCGTGAAACCGATTTTGGATGCGAGTGCTTATTGGATTGGGGGAGTTTGACTAAGATTTAGATATGTTCTTTAATGTACTTGTTATGAGGAAACATATAACTAAATAGTACATTTTTGTGTCTATTTTGTTTTCAAACCATGAACCAATTTGTGTTTTGATATAACCCTGAAACTTGTCAAAACAACTATCCATAATAGAAATAACAACAAAGAACAGTTTGGGAGAGAGTACCAAACTGATGGAACTTGGAAATCAATTCACCCGGGTAAATAGATTCAAATGCCACTGGGTTGCATGAATTCCAATTCTTCATTTGTTTAATTTCAGCCCCTAGTCATTTTCTGTCATCTTTAACCATCACTGTCAAACCGTTGTTCCATGAGAGAGTAGGGTTATACCTCTTGATTCTGTTCTTTTGATGTTCCTCCGAAACATTTTGTTCTCTGTCTAACGCATACTAATATTCAGGGTGTTACGGAAATATACATATCAGGACATGACTGATGGCTTCAAAGTTTGAGTGTGTTGCTGATGGTTTACTGTATAGTTGGTTAAATGCATCCTGCTGGTGGCAAAGAGAGTATTTATACTTCCGGTTGTGTACTTACACTAGACATTACAGACTGACTGATCTTTTTCGTGCTACGAGGGAGTGCAAAAAATGTTGTGCTTAAGGTGGTTTCTGGAGAGCCGAGAAAATACTAACATGATAGAAGAGGAAGTGTCATCGGAAAGTTGGGAGGGGTGAACAAGTTTGCTGTTTCTGCAAGTTTGACATTTCGTTGTATTGACATATGGCTTCAAAATGTACATCAGAAATTGAAATAGACTAGTTGGTTTTCTTTCAAGTGAAGGGTTCAAGAGAAAAAAAAGAAGGAAAAGAAGAAAATTTCCAGTCACAAACATTTAACTGTTTATATGTATTTAACATTTTGTACTTTCTTTTAAATGGTTTCTGTTTTGCAGACGTTCGGTAAAAGATAGAAAAAAGAAGAGAGTTGGTTTTCCTTTTTTACATGAATGAAATTCTACACCGTTTGATTTGACTAAATTATTTTGTTTAATTTGTTTGTTGTCAAATTTAATAAAGTAAATAAGACTTAAATCATGCACCTTTTTAGACGTCGTGCCCAATCAAATAATATTATATAAAATGATATGTCATGCCATAATTCATACGGAGTAAAATTATAATATTATACAATAGTAAATGTGCATAGTAACATTTAATCATCAATGGAGCTCATCACACAGTTAATAGGATTCTTTTTTTTGGAAGAAAAGGTGAAACTTTCTGAAAAAATTATTATATTCTCCATGTAAAATTGTAAAACTCTCTTCTTCTTTTTTCTAATTGAAACATACTTCATCCTTGAAAGGAAAAATGACATATTCCCCCCTTTTAACTTGAATTAGATTTAAAATGGTTCATCGACTTCTTCATCCTTAATCAGAAACTTTGAGTTCAAATCTCTTTTAAGTATGAAGTTACATTTGTTAAGGAGGTTTTACTCTTGATTTTTTGATACAAATTCTAATGTAATAAAATCCTAACGTATATCAAACATCGAGTATTTAAAACATGTGCTTTATCACTTAAAAATGTCAAAACCATCCAATACAAATATTGAGAGGATAATGTGATGAGTAATAGTGGCCAATGGAACTGAAGCTCACCACTAGGGGTGATGGTGGTCTTCTTCTTCTTCACCTACCCTTAAACCCCAGTCCTTTTCTTCTTTTCTATACTCAAAAACCCAATTCTTTAAACCCTCCAAATTCACTCTCTTCTCATCGTCTTCTGCAGCAGAAGCAGCAGCCCCTTCACATCTGCTGCAGCAGGTCATCTAGCAAGTGGGACTCAAATGCTGAGTCTATCAAGAACCAGACTTTTAGTAATCTTGGGGGTCTTGAAGATGAGGAAGAGGAGCTTGATGGGGATGGAATCTTGGACCAAGGAGCTCAAGTTTTGGAGGAGTATATTGAAAGTATTTGGATTTTTAAGGTAGTAACTTTTCTGGTTCTCCCTTAAATTCTTGAACTATAAACTTGTATTCCTGTTTTTTCCTGTGAAGTTTGGTTTCTTTTTGGAATTTTAGGTACTTGAATTTTGGGTTTGCTGCTTTAAGCATGGATTTTTTGCATGGATATGTTTTTTTTTGACATTTTTGGGTACTTGAATTTTGGGTTTTCAGCTTAAAGATTGGATATATTTGGGTATGGATATGGAGTTTTGACATTTTTGGGTACTTGAATTTTGGGTTTTAAGCTCAAAGTTTGGATTCTTTTGCATGGATATGGGTTTTTTGACATTTTTGGGTACTTGAATTTTGGGTTTTCAGCTTAAAGATTGGGTTTTTTTGGGTATGGATTTGGGGTTTTGATATTTTTAGGTATTTGAATTGTGGGGTGGATTTTTTTGGGTATGGATTTGGAGTTTTGATATTTTTAGGTATTTGAATTGTGGGGTTTGTGCTTAAAGATTGTATTTTTGGCATGGATATGTAGTTTTGACATTCTTGGGTACTTCAATTTTGATTGAAGGAAGATGGGATTTTGTGGAATCTGTATTTAACCTGAATCCATTATTTTTTTCTTTGAGAAAGATGTAAAGTATGATAAGAAGAATTTTGCTGGTTGAAAGTATCAGCTAAATTATGAAGGAAGTTGTTATTTTGTTTTTGATCTTAGTGTAAAGTGATGCTTTTGGATTATGCTGAGACTGAACTAGATTGCTTTTGGTTTTTTAGATACATAAGCTTGATTTTGAATTAGTGAATTTGGTATGATGTTTTCTTGAAATGCATATGTTGTGAGTTCAAATTGTTGAAGTACATGATTCTGAATTAGTGAAGATTAGTGGTTGCTAGGATGATAATCTTAAGTTGAAACTTAGGATTATTCCAAAGAATTTTCCATCTTCTCTACAAGATAACTATTGACTATTCCAAGATTTTCCATTTTGAAACAGCTTACTCAGTGTAATCCCACAAGTGGGTCTGGGGAGGTTAGAGTGTGCGTAGCATCAGCCCTACCTTGTGAAGGTACAAAGGCTGTTTCTAATAGGCTCCAAAGTAACTTCCGTTAAGTGAAAAATAGGATCTCTATAACCAGTCTTTTGTGTAGATGCTCATGATAATGTAGGCATCTGTTGAGGAAATAAGAGAATCAGATAGAGAATTATCAAAACTCAAAAACTTCAACATTGAACTAATTTCCTATGCGCATCTAATTATTCTTCAGAGATCTTCCATGAGTTTCAGGTATTCTTACTGTAAATGGTTGGTTAATGGACTATATTATTATTTGTCCTCAAACGTCCTCCTGTCCAAGCTTTTGTTCTAGTCTTATACCCTATCAAATCTTCCAAAATCTGAAAGTTTCCCCTAACCATGGTCCATGTCCAATGTCCTGGCTCCGCCCCATATTATGAGAATATATTATGCATTATCAAACTGCAGTACTACTAACCAAGGTTGAGGCTTTGGATTAGAAAGGCTCTTTGAATCTTACTATATGCTTCTTGAAAAATCTGTCAATATAATCATTTAAGAGTTATGTTTGATGTTTTCTTCTATGCTTTCAGTAGCTTTCTTTTCACTACATTTTCAACTGACTTCCTTCGTATAACTATCTAGCTAATGACTAGTCTTGCTAAAAGGTTGTCGAGCAGAAATTGGAACGTAGGTAGATGATTTTTGTCAAATAACTTACAAGTTATCATTCTTGGGCAATGCAGGTTTTCTGGTCCTATGGTTGGGCGTTTCCACCAATTCTAATAGGATTGCTTATTACAGGAGGACCTAAAGCTTTTCTTATGGCATTAGCCCTTCCCCTTGGACAATCCACATTTTCTTTTGCAATCCAAAAGATGCTGGATGTGATACAAAACAAACCAACGCGCAAGAGTAAAACTAAGAAGAGACAGCGTTCTGCTCCCACCTCAAGCAAGACAAACTTTTGGAGAAGAGGTGGAAGCCCCAGGAAACGAAAGAGAAAGACAAGCTATCAATCATGGATGTCCAACAATGACGTTTCAGCTAGTAAGGATGACCGAGAGGTATCTAGATACGGAGGGTGGGATGAACTTGATCAAGAAATGGAATCTAGCAAAGGTTCATTTGAAAGTTCAGCTCCATCATCAAAGATTCCTATGGAAAAGGGTAATAAATTAAACAGACCAGAACCGAAAAGCGATACGCCCCTATTGTTAAGATTATTGATTTCCATGTTCCCATTCTTGGCTTCATGGACTAAGTTGCTATAATGGGCAGCTTTATTGACAATATGAGTTCGCAAAAAGTTGGTGGTTTAATTGGAGCAGCCCATCAGGCATTAATGGACTTGGTGGGGACTGACCCATCATCCTTCCACTGCACAAAGCGGGAGCTGTTCGTTGCTCTGTGAAACCAGCCTCACGCAGTCCACTCCACTTTAGGAATCAAGTGGCCCATTCTTTCAATTGGACCATGTGACCCAACTCTGCACTTGGACAGGGCAGGCCAGAACACTAGCCCACCAAGCCCAACCATTTGAGACAGCCCAACATTCCACCACAATAATGCCCCCACTCAGGTTACAAGCCCACGCTGCTGAGCTCGGCGATTATGTAATGTTTACCGGATCTATTTATAGTAGCAAACTTTGCTTTAAATCTTCGATGTGGTACTTACAAAGACAAAGTAAATGTTTAAACTTTGTTCAATAGGAGTGGATAAAATATAGAATAAAGTATTTCATTGGACCTTTAATTAAAGATTATCTTATTTACTGATTATGAAATTAGATCCAGGCAAACATAATTTCTCAAACTTTTCTTTGGTTTGTAATCACTAATGCTTAAGTTTCAAATAAGTAAGAACCAATTATAAGAATCCTCACTAAATTAGATTTCAAATCAATGGATACAATAACAACTATATGAATTGTTAATGACCATGCTTTTTTTTTTTGGTTAAGTTCAAGTCATGTTATATGTATTATATGAGGATTCTTCACGAATCAATAAATTTTACGATAACTGCTGACCTACACAAGTCCACAATACCCTCTTCCTTTGTTGAAGCTAGGAACTGATTATGTGAGCAAGCTCACACTAACGGAATCAATCTTAACCCAATGTTATACTAATTAAGCATATGAAGTTCTCATTATTTTTTCTACTGATATAAGAATTACTAATAGGCTGAAATACTCATACAACAACAACAACTCAGTGAAATCTCACAACGTGGGGTCTGGGGAGGATAAAGTGTACGCAGACCTGACTCCTACCAAAGTAGGACGAATGTTTCCGAAAGACTCTCGGCTCAGTAAAATCATAAAAAGAAGTCAGATAAGGATAAGAAGTTCAAAGCGATATGACAAAGCAAATAACAAAAGCAACCCAGATAAAATAGAGCAATCAAAGTACAGAAAGTAATAGATAATAACAGAAATCAGACCACAAGGAATTATAATGCGCTAATACGCCTACTAAAAAGGAAGAATAACGAGACTATGAACTAGCCGTCTACCCTAATGTGGGGCCTCCACACCCTCCTATCTAAGGTCATGTCCTCGGTAAGTTGTAACTGCGCAATGTCCTATCTAATCACCTCTCCCCAATATTTCTTTGGCCTACCCCTACCTCTTCTGAAACCATCCATGGCCAACCTCTCACACCTCCGCACTGAGGCATCTGTTTTTCTCCTCTTCACGTACCAAAACCATCTCAGTCGCATTGCCCGCAATTTGTCTTCCACTGAGGCCACTCCTACCTTGTCCCGAATAGCCTCATTTCTACTCTTATCGCTCCTGATATGCCCACACATCTATCTCAACATTCTCATTTCAGCAATTTTATACTAATACAATCTAATAATTATACTAATATGACTAAAACATAATCAGCTACCTGATATTATCTTACATAGATCTTTTTCTTTCATTGTGTCATGTCGGTAATAACAATTCTAGAAGCACACCATCTAAGAAATTTTCAAACGCTATGTACAAAGTTTTTCACATTGATAACAAGTTTTAAATTGTTCATCTGATATTTTTTTTTAATCTAATCACAAAGTTTAGGATAAATATGCTAAATAGTTAAGCTTTCATTACAAGTGATTTCTAAAAAAATATATACTAATTTATGTCACGGCTTAATAGATGGGCATCTTAATAAAAGTGTTTGTCCCATATTACTTGATCACTTGCTATATCAAGATAAAGTTAATTAAATTTTTCCAATTTTACCCCTACAATGAATATGGCCTTTTGAATGTAAACAACTCTCAATACTAGCTATTTCTATACTCTATGTATATTGCATTGATATAAACAAAAGGCAAATTGCTAAAGTTTTCCAATGTGTAATGACCCTGAGGGTCATTTTCGATATTTTCGATAAAATTACCCCCTTCCATTAGTTTTTCCGAGTCACTTTTGGTTGGATCTGAAAGTTACTTTTTGAAAATCTTGTGAAAAGTTGAGGTTTTGCTTGAAAAATGAGTTTTAAAGGCTTAAGTTGTCAAATCTTGAATTTCAGAGTCATTTGGAGTTTCGAATCTCGGAATAAAAATTTGTCGACTCCATCAGTTCTAGGATGTGGAAATTAGTCTAAGAGAGTTGTCAGAATCAGATTTAGAGTTGAAACGTGGATTTTAGGTCTGGAGTTGGGAATTGAGTTAAAATTTGATCTAAGTTTGAGTTTGGTCAACATTTGGGATTCGGATGCTCGGACTGGATTTCTGATGGTTCAAATGGTTTCGGGAGGTGATTCTAACGCTAGAAATGACTTTGTTATAATTTTTAGACGTTCCGAGGCTTTGATATAAACTGTATAGATTGGGTTGTCTGAGTGCAGGTATGTAGTTGTGGAGGATTGTGGTTAGGATGTCAGGAGTACCTGTGTTCCGCATTGCTTTAGTTAGGGTTTAGTTTTAATTTTTACTGAGTACCGTGTTGATGGTGCTCACCATCTATATATAGGATCTGAGCTCAGCACCTCCTGCTCTTAGTACTTCTGTTGATTAGGCGGAGCTTCTGGATGCGTGAGAGGTAGCAACTTGTCTTCTTCGGTAGACTCTCGCCGCCCATTTACTTTATGCTTTGTTCTACTTGAGGATTGATACCTATAGACTTGTACCTTTTTCATTTCTGTTGAAATAGTGGCTTGTAAATGTGACACCAAGTCTTGTGTGGTTTAGAATCTATTTTTCCGCTTACCCATATCTATATTATAGTAGACTTTACATTTCCACGTTTATTGCCATTTATTTTGAAGTGTTCAAACTTTTAGGCTGACCCGCCTTGGTGGATTATGCGAGTGCCATCACACCCGATTCCAAATCGTGACACAATGTATTATTAATTTCTTCATCATCGTATAAAGTTAAAAATGTCCATCTAATATTGGACGGAGGGAATATTGAATATAAAAAGATAATCTAGTGGATTCTTTAGTTTTTTTTAACAAAATGATAAAAAAAAGAAGTCTACAAATTAATTCAAATAACTACTAAAGTTTCATACAGAAAATAGGAGATGAGGAACTGGATAGGGGACAAGCATAATAGATCAAAAATTTCCAATATCGAGGATCCGTACGTAAATACTTATGACGGATATTATTAAAAGGGACAACGAAAATATGACACCCCCTTAAAAAATGGTGATTTAGTTGGGTACCGGAATCCGTTGTCGTCTTAAAAAATTCTATGCAATTTATGTCGAATAACTTAGTTTCGATAACCAACAAGAGTTATGATGGGGCGGTAATTATTCGTTCATTTTTAATCAGAAGTCTCGAATTTGAGTCCTTCAGGCTACGGAATTACCCCTCAATGTGGAATTTCCTGTGCGAATCCGAATTTAATTGATCTTCAATGTGGATGTCGAACACCGAACGAGAAATAAAAAAAAAAAACCTTTGTTTCTATAAAATTTATGCGAAATAAAAGTAAAATTTCACTATATTTATGTCAAACAAATACACTATGTTTACTAACGTGTTATACTGCCAAAATTTACTATTTGTCTCCGATGTGGGACCAACAAAAGACAATAAAAGTTACTGTATTAACTTTTGTTCAATAGGATAAAATATGGGATGAAGTTACGATATATGAAATTATTTAAGACTATTTATTTATTGATGATGAAATTAGTACTACTTATATGTTTCCAGCCACAGGTTATATCAAATTTAATCCGATATCTTTTCTTCCAAACACATAATTAAATAGGTAAGGACCAGTTATATAAATCCTCATTAATCATATTTTTCCATTTAAATTGAGTCTCAAATCAACATTATACAATACTAATTACATCCCGATCCTAAATCTTGATTGTAGTTATTAACTGATCCAAACACAACTTTAAATTTCAAAAATTATAACTCCAAACTCAATTTTTTAAGTTTTAATTTCAAAACATATGATCAATCCGGAGTTTACAAGCATTTAATAGCTCTATCATATCTATAGTTACTTATTTCAATGTAATTTTGGGTGCTCTAGCCACAATATTTTATTTCTCTATATTAAAACTCCGTATTTCTATTTAACAATGAATCATAAAATTGGATAAAGTAATTTTCAAATAAGCTGGTTTTATACTGCAAAAATTCACTTAAGAGTCTCCGATGGGGGGACCTTCAAAAGTGATACTGTAACTTATTTTTATTTTTTAGGAACTGTTAAATAAAAGAGGATTTTGCAAAATTATTTACGAGCGGGACGATTTCAACTATTATTTAATATAGTTGAATTTTTTTTATGGAACTGTTACATCAAAAGCTTTCCTTCTCTGTAGTACACACTTTAGAAATAATGATAGATAATTAAATATGTTGAATAATTTCCTTCTGCTATATCTACTTTGCATACATAACACCCAAAAAAAAGTGGTGGTTTAATTGGAGCAGCTCATCAGGCGTTTAGAGGACTTGAAAGGCACCAGCTCGTTATCCTTCCACTGCACAGAGCGGGAGCTGTTCGTTGCTCTGTGAAACCAGCCTCACGCAATCCGCCCCACTTTAGGAATCAAGCAGCCCATTTCTTCAATTGGGCCACGTGAACCAACTCTAAGCTTGGACAGGGCAAGCCAGAATTTAGCCCACCAAGCCCAACCATCTGAGATAGCCCAACATCCCACCACATTAAAGCCCCCATTTGGGTTACAAGCCCACATTACTGAGCTCAGCGAACAATTCTCTCTGCCATTCTATTAAAAATTACCAACAGTTTCTATTCTATAGCGATGTGGGACAAATTTCTAACTGATATGAAGTTTGGCTAAAAAAAATTGTGGTCTAAAATAAGCGGCGATTAATTCCTTTTTTGAATATGAGAAGAGCTTCCCTTCTCTGCCGTATATATAATGAATTTTCCAGATTGTTGTGATAACAATATAAATGCAACACTCAAAAAGTAACATCAAAGCTTGCTATATTATTAGGAGTTCTTCCCATGATAAACTTGGAAAAAGAACACACACACAACCAAAAAAACACTGTAACAATGAAAATTCAAATTCTTAGAATGATCATCTCATTTAAAATATTAAACTTTCAACTAAAACACTTTTATTATTTTATTATTATGTAATGTCACAACACGTTATATCTTACGTGTGGACTTGATTATTTTTCATTACTTAAGCATAGACAGAAGGATTGGCGAGGAGGTATGCTTCAACAATCTTGAAAAGTTCCATGCCTTGATTTTTGCCTTCATTGTGTTCTTCTTCCTTCAACACATAATCACCTTTTGTGTGGTACTCAGTTATGGACTTGCAAACACATCCTCCATTTCCAGCAGCTTCAAATTTGAGATCATAGGAAATGGATTCCAGTTTGTCTCCAAGAACATCTCCTTCAATCATTGAATACTTAGTCACCAAATTCTTGTCATCAACAACATGGATCTTATGCTTCAAGTACTTGATTGGTGAACCTGTCATTTACAAATTATTGCAATTATTTTTCTTGGAGACAAATCATTTTCCCAAAAATGAATTTAATTAAGGAACTGAGAGTCTATCGAAAATAGTCATTGTATCCCCACAGAGATGAGGTATGATCTACATACATCCACCTTCCCAGACCTTACTTATGAAAATATACTGATGTGTTGTAATATTATTATTTTTTTGAAAAATTTAAAAGTCAACATTTCGATCAATGCAAACGAATTTTGATAGAAACTCACACATCTGATATTTCAGTTATAAAACTCTTATAATAAAGATACTTTAGATGTGTTTTTAATCCTTCACTCAAATAATTTAATTAGTCATATCCACTAAAGGTGCAAAAAATATTTACACAATCAGATCGATCATTTATAATAATTAGGTGGTAAAAATGATAAAGGTATTATATTACCTTCAACAAAGTTCATCTTCTTGATGCTTCCATCTCCCTCAGCCTCAATATTCTTAACTTGTGGCATCAACTTAGGGATAAGATTGTCAGAATCAACAACCAAAGCTTTGAACAACCTAGTAGGGGCAACTGGTGTTGTGGTCTCATGTGTATAGGTTGTGACACCCATAGTGTTAATTAATTTGCCTTAAGAGATATTGAACACAAAAAAGGATATAATGTAAACTGTATGTGTGAGAATTAATGTTGTGAGCTGTGTGATAATGTAATATTCTTAGATGGTATTTATAGGTAAAAACACAAGTGACAGTCTCAGAGTTAAATCAATAACAATTAATTCCTTTTACCTTAATTTCAACATTCAAAGTAGTCCATTTTTGACATTTGTGTCATTTTTTCTAGATGTTCTTAATTTGTACATTCTTTTTAAATTAAATTAATAGCATCTTAGACAATGCCATTGGAAAACTTTATGTTAAATGGTCTAACAATGAGGTTTACTGACACATGGGTTATGGGTATATTATATCCTCTGTTCAAATTACCTAAGTTTTCTTTCTACTTTTTTTTAACTCTATTAGTTCATCAATTATATAAGGTATGTGTTATAGACCAAACAAGATATTACACTTTAAAAGACTAGTCTGATAGAGGTAAAAGATGTCTATAAATTCATTAATATTATCCTTTTAATCGATGAGAGACAATTGACACATAACATTAATTACTTCCACTCTAGTACTAGTTAATGATCAATTGTTAGTCAAGGCTAGCACCCCTCTTGGGTTCAGGTCACCGTTCATAACACATTCTGATATCATTGTTATAATTCAAATAGGAGAGCAAAATTCAAAAGACTAATATGATAGATGGAATAGCTCATCATTTGGTCTATAAATTCATTAATTAACATTTTACTTTTTAAACGATGAGAGACAATTGACACATAATTGTATGTTTACTTGTTGATTTTTTTTTAATCTTGCTTAGTGATTTTTAGCCGTTCATTTGTTTCTTTTTCCTGGATATTCTTGGGTAAGTTAAGAAAAAGTATTAATGTAAAAAAAAATAATTAAAAAAATGAGAATTTTGACAACCTGAGGTTTTTGGTCTTCCTTAATGACATTCACTACTTATTTAGGTCATGTTTTATCTACTTTCATGATTGAAGTTAGGTTGTATTAAAACGTGTTAAAACGGGTTGGTTCATGACCGATTGTCGACTTGTGTCAAGATGGGTGAATCAATAGGGACCAAGGGTGTATTAGGTATTACGTTTCATACTTATTTTTTGGTGTTTGATTAGTAAGAAATATTATTCAAAAACATTGTAATATAATATAGATAAATATTATGACATCAAACCTGATTCCGACTCTCAATCCCGACCAAGGAGCCAACTTTCGCCCTCAACACCTACTCCGAACTCGATCTTGACCTAAAATTTGGGTAGAAAATTGGGAGTCAAGGTCGAAGTCGGGAGTCAGGACCCATGTCGGAGTCTGGATTCAGAGTCGGGATCAAGAGTTTGGTCGAGGGGTGGGTCGAGATTTGGTGCTCGAAACTCGAGTCGGGAGTTAGGTGGTTACTTTATGAAGAAAAGTCAATTTTTTTAAATTTGTGAAAAATAAGTCTATTTGAAAATATTTCCAAAATATTTAAGCTAATCAAACATGAAAAAATTTAAAAATATTTTGCTTCGTACCAAACACATCCTAAATAATAGGTCATAGCTTAATTTATCAAACTCAAAGTTATTTTTTTAGAGTTTAAGTTTTGTGCACCGTTAGTGTATAATTTTTTTTACACCATCAGGTAAATTGAAGGATAATCACATAATTTTTAAATTTAAATTTAGGAAAAGATAATTAAAACAACTAGAGTCTTAGCTATACTCTAATCAAATTTATTATTGAGTAATACTATTTTTTTTTTGGAGTAAATCAAATCTTATTCCTTAATATCGTTAGAGAATTAATCAAAAGTTTAAATTTTTATTTTTATATTTTAAAAGATCGTCACTATCAGTGAAGTAATCATTAAATATATTAGATACTGTGAGCAATTTTTTGATGCTTCAATCGTAGTTGATCTTGAGGAATTTCTTTTATTTCGATTTACTAGTACATATTATTTTTTAATTATTTTTGTGGTTTCTATATAAACAAATTTCAAAAAAAATTCAGTTTAGTTGAGAACCATATGTAACTACAAATATTACATATAAAAATTTGCATTCATATTTTGAAGTGTACTAAAGCTATATAAACAAATTTCAATTTTTTTTCTGTTTAGTTGAGAAGCATATGTAACTACAAATATTATATATAAAAATTTGCATTCATATTTTGAAGTGTACTAAAGATCTGTTTGAAAAGTTACCCTGATAATTAAATTTGGTATAATTACACTGTTTGACCTATTTGGTTGGCCATGTAATTACTTGGTCAGCATGTAATTGGGTGTAATTGGCAGAGTGTAATTATACTCTCCAATTCACAGGGGGCTGTGAATTGTTAGTAATTATATGGTGTAATTACAAGCTGATTACTTTTAAATTTCTTTCTTTTATTTCAATTTTTTTTTTTTTTGTTTTAATCTATTTTTTATTATTATTTTAAATTCTTTTATTTTTATTATTCTAATATTTTTTAAAATATATTTTATTTTTTAATATTTATTTTCCATTTCCTTCTCATTCTCAACGTTTACTTCATGTGATTCCATGCAATTTTTCACATTATCTTTTTTATTTATTTATTCTATGTTTATTTTTTTCATTAGCATGATTTTGTTAGTATTCTAATTTTTAAATTAAAGTTGAATTCATTTTTGAATAAAGTTATAAACATATGTTTTTTCTTTTTAAATCATATTTATGTACGTTATGTTGAAATTTGACATAAAAGTATTATGTTAAATTTTTATTTTGAATTTAGAACTTATCTTATATTTTTAGTTTCATTTCTTTTAGTAATATTGACTTGATATTTTATAGTACAAACCATTTATTTTTTAATTAGATTTGATAGATTATCTTTTTGTCAATTATTTTAATAACTTTACTATGATATTATATTTATAATATTTAATATTTTTGTCAAACATGCATTTCATGATGCTCGTATAAATCTTGTATTTATAGTTTTTATGATTAATTTAATTAAAATATATTAATTTGACAAATATAAATTGATTTTTTATAATATTAGTTAAGAACGTATGTTTACTAATTAATATATTTTTAAAAGACAATATATATCTTAAATATTTAATTTAATATTATTTATAAATACTCTTATTTGTCTAATATAAATTTTTAATTTTAGATAATTAATTTTGGTTTTTAAAATCTAATATAATCTTGTAATTACACTTGTGCAACCAAACAGTACACTTGTAATTACATTGTAACAAACAAACAAGTCAAAATAATTACTAGATTGTGTAATTACTAACCTGGTAATTACTACTTTAGTAATTACACCAATTCCAATTATAGTGGTTTTCCAAACAGACCCTAAGTGTTTACATTAAAAAGATCAAAGGCTTATGAAGAGATTTTTTTTATTTTTTTTTTGGAACGAATGGGTAACTAATGCTTAATTTTAGGAAGAGAAAAAAATTTGGAACAAATGAATAACCTACAAGGCTATAATAGTAGGTAAATTTACTTGATGATGTAAAGAATTTTATACACCGATGGTGCATATAACTTTTAAGTTTTGCGCATCGTCAATGTATAAATTTTTTTACACCATCAGGTATATTAAAAGATAGTCACATAATTTTTAAATTAAAATTTAGGAAAGGATAATAAAAACAATTAGAGTCTTAGCTATACTCTAATCAAATTTATTATTGAATAATATTATTTTCATTTTTTTAGCGTAAATCAAATCTTATTCCTTAATATCGTTAGAAAGTTAATTAAAATTTTAAATTTTTATTTTTATTTTAAAAGATTGTCATTATCGATGAAATAATTATTAAATACATTAGATATTGTGACCAATTTTTTAACGCTTTTATCGTAGTTGATCTTGAGGAATTTCTTTTGCTTCTGATGTAAGTTCTTTAATGGGTCAACTAGGAATATATATGCAGCTTAAATTGGACAAACTTTTTTATGAGTTTTGGGTATGCCCGAAATGACCGCCATTTAGTGGGTATTTCGAAACGTACTATTCCTCAAAAGTTCAAAATTACTTTTTAAAAGACTTTTCAAAATAATTACGTTCTTAAAAACCCACATATTGAATGTTACAAAGGGGATATATATATTATTTTATGAAGAATCGAGGGTATAATAACTAATATACATAAATTTTTTATAACTAATTCATATATTATAAAATCGCATAATTTTAATTAATTACTAAATAAATCTTAATTTTATTCATTTCATCATATTTTTTGATGATCGAGTATATGATAGTTATGGATAAGAAGAAAGAAGATGGTATCAACACTTAAGAAAATAAAACAATACTCCATAGTTAAAATATACTGGATGTTTTGATTCAAGCTTTGAGTATAAATTAAATTTTATTAAGAGTGTCATCCTTAAATATAAATCATGTATTATCTGAATTCAAATTAATCGAACCTTAACATCGATATCAAACATTTTTTTTATCGGTAGTAGGAAGGCTGAGTGCATACAAAATTACTATACTTTCACATTACTAATTGGCTTGGTCAAGATTTCATCAACACTAAAGATTTTACTATTAGACAATGTTTGGCTTAATTAGTCAAGATGTCGAAATTTAAAAGAATTTTGTAGAGAGAAGACAAACTATATCTCCTTAGTTTGTCCTCTAATCCACCCACCCAATTATCAAAGACAACCACCCCCCTAAAAAATAAAATTGGAATGATATTTATTCATACTTCATGTTTATATTGGTGGAGCTAAAATTTTTATTAAAAGGGTTTAAAATATTAAAAGTAAACACACAAAGAAGTGAAAGTAAATTCAACATTTATTATATATACGAAAAAATAATTTTAATTATGTATCAACAGTATAATTTTTCACCTTTTCGAATGAACCCTCTCGACCGTGTCTAGCTCCGCCTCTATTTACATCGACTAAACAAGATAATTCAACCTTAAGGGGCAATTTGATTTGGGTTAAGGTGATTTAAACTTTGTAAAATATCCAACATTACTAATTTGTACCATTGTTATAGACCATTTGGCATAACAATGAGGTGTTGTATATATTGCTTATCCCTTCTTATTTTTAATCGTAGTATTACATTTATGATTTTTTTTGTCTTTAAAATTTGATTATTATTCGTTGCTTTTTGTACGTCTATTATCATATTATTTAATTTGTTGTGATTATTGTTCATGATGATTTATCATGTTATATATTTTTTTTGCTTATTCTTGTATACGGACTATGCGTTAATATATATATATATATATATATATATAAAATTAGCAATATACTAGGTTCAATTATTTTAATATTTTGTCACCGTCCAATTAACTTAATATTTTGTCGGTAAGCCTTATTTTTATAGACCATTTAGATTAAAAAAAGAATAAATGGACACGAATGTCAAAAATGGACCGCTTTGAATGTTGAAATTAATATTAGAGCTAATGACTAAACTCTAAGGGTGTGTTTGGTACGAAATAAAATATTTTTTTAAAAAAAATAATTAGTTTTTGGTGGTTTTATAAATAAACAAAATAATATTATTTTAATAATTTTTATATATTATATAGCAAAAGATTATAGAGGTGGGGATCGGGGTGGTCAAAGTGTGGGGGTTGAGCGCGATGAGGGATGAGTTTGTTTTTTCTAATTTTTTTTGGAAAATTATTTTTCCGACTTTTAAGAAATTTACAACAACATACATAGTGTAATATTATAAGTGATAGTCTAAGGATTTGTGTGTGTACACAGACTTTGTGAATGTATAGAAATTAATTTCAGTAGACCTCCGATTCAAGTAAATTGTTCCAAAGCAGTTTTGAAAAAAAAAATATAATAGTGAACAAGCCACGTTGAAAATAAAGAAAACGTCAGTTGTAAGAAATTTATTTTCCTAAAAAAATTGAAATATTTTGTTGAATGATCAAACATGAAATAATTTTAAAATATTCTACTAGTACATTTTTACAAAAACTATTTTCCTCCCTACCAAACACACCCTATAATCTCACTCCATTTTATCCCTATAAATAGTATCTTGAACTTCCATTTAATCACACACCTCAAATCATTATATTCATCTTATCCTTAGCTCTTTTAAATTTCCTTTTTGTTCAAAGGCAAATATTAATCAAACATTATGGGTGTGAATACCTATACTCATGAGTCCACAACCACAATTGCCCCTACTAGGTTTTTCAAAGCTTTGGTTCTTGATTTTGACAGCCTTGTTCCTAAATTGTTGTCACAACATGTTAAGAACATTGAAACTGTTGAGGGAGATGGTGGTGCTGGAAGCATCAAGCTAATGAACTTTGTTGAAGGTTTGTTTTATGTTTTTTTTTCTCACTCGGTGTTCGTTATCCGTATTGGAGCTTCACTTATTAATTATTTAGATAAATTTTTATTTTCTCTAGGCAAAAACTTATTTTTGAAAATAATTCTCCAAAATAATTTTTACACTATCTGGTAATCTTTATTGCGACAGTAATATATCTTTACTTTAGGGGTTTCAAATCTCAAATTATTAAAAAACATACCTATATAGAGGTAACAATATTAATCGATGAAAATATAACTTGTCCAACTCATTTAAGCTTGGACAAGCTATTGGCTCTTCCATTCATTAGCTCAAGAGCCCATCAAATATTAGGCTATCATGTAGCTCAAATTGACTCATGAGAAATCTTGGTAGGTTCGATTATGACTAGCATTTTAGACCTGTTCATTCTAAGTAAATTTTGAATTGATTTAAAACTCGTTCAATTATTAACTTAACCTATTTTGATTCGCTCAAATTCAATTCAATCCGTCCATTTAACACCTTTACTTATAGATTTTTGAATAATACAATAGTGTAAAAAGTTATTTACACTGATAATATACGAAACTTAATTATTATTTTTTTGTTAATGTCAGGTGGTCCAATAAAGTACTTGAAGCACAAGATGCATGTGATTGACGACAAGAACTTAGAAACAAAATATTCACTTATCGAAGGTGATATTCTTGGAGACAAATTGGAATCAATTACCTATGACATCAAATTTGAAGCTTCTGGTGATGGAGGTTGTGTTTACAAGACAACAACTGAGTACCACACAAAGGGTGATTATGTTTTTACTGAAGAAGAACACAATGTAGGCAAAGAGAGAGGCATGCATATTTCCAAGGCTGTAGAAGCATACCTTCTCGCCAATCCTTCTGTCTACGCCTAAATATTGATGAAAAGAAATCATGTCAACACGTAAGAAATCACCTACGTGTTGTGACATTATTATATAAATAAATAAGTAAAAGTGTGTGCTATTTCTAAGAAGTTTAAACTCTTGGATGAGAGACGAAAAAGTTAGATTGATTATATAAGGAGTTGTATCAATTCTTCCATGGGAGTGAGTGTTACATTGTTATAATTTTTTGTTGTGTGTGTTTTTTTTTTCCCACTTGTATGTCATGGAAAGAACTTTCATCAATAATATCACAAGCTTTACTTTTCAAATACTTGTACTAAACCTCAAATATGTTGTTCAATGGTGTAGGTAATTATGATATGAATTTTACGGATTTCTAAAAGCAATCTTAAAATGATACTAGCTATATATATAATGCTCAATGTAGGTTATACAAATATTGAATTTTGTATAAGAAATATCATATTTGTTAGATGGTTAAAAGTAAGTTATTCATGTATAAATTTATAACACGATATTTGATTTGCAATTTAGAAACCGCAAACTTAATAGATGTGTAAGTTATGATGAAATTTATATTATTATTTTATGAAGAATAAAAGGTAAAATAGCTAAAATATTCTACATAACTAATTAATGCATAAATGATAAAGAAATTCTCTCATTAAATGTTATTTTATAAAAGATTCATACCATAAATTTTAGATGAAATTTAGACTATTCAATAACTACGATTAATTAGTTGAGGGATAATTTTAAATATTTTATTTAGTTGGTGGGCTAAATTTATAATTTATTTAGTATCTTATACCACTGAACCATGTTTGTTAAAATTAGAGTTAGCAGATTTTTATTTTCTGATGCATAACTTCTGCTTCAAAACAAAAAGGAAAACAAAATAGCATAAAATATGAGAACGAGTTTGGCGTAGCAGCACTCAAACTAAGTCGGAGCATGTAAATCTTAATCATGCCATACATTTATATATATTGTGCACATGAGTAGAGGTTGTATTACTAGTAAATGTTGGTGTAGAAGGGATTAGAATTGAAGTTGCTACCTTGTGGGTGTTGCTAATTAATGGGCGAATTTAGGGCCTAATGATGACTAAATGATTTGAGTCTAATTACAAGACAATGATGAGGTGATTATTAGAGGAGAATATATTAGAGTAAAATAATTGTTTGAAGGCATGCTAATATGTTACCTTTTATTTTCGTGGGTGACATTACTTCTCTGTAAATAATTGACTTCAATTTGAGATTATTTTTCTTGGTTATCACGTTATAAATCAAGTTTTGATATATTGAGATAAATAATTAAATATTAGGTGTATTATATTATATTAAAACCATTAGAGTTATGATATTGGATGAATTGAAACTTAACTCTTGTTTAAGATTTAGGAATATGAGACTTGAGATATTAGTTGGTATCAAAATTTAAGAAATTGATTATAGAATTAGATGAGTTTTGGGTCTAGACTAGACATATAGTGATATGGGTGTCTACGGACTCGTTTGCTTACGAATATTGTATACTTGATAGGTAGAAAATGTGAGGTATTGAAGAAAGGAAAGGCATTGGTGGATTAACTTGCTTTACTTCGGTTCTTCGGTTGAGGTAGGTTATGGTTTATTCTATATCATAGATAGACTCTTAATAGCGATTGATAGTCATTGAGTAATGTGTGAAGTTCACTATGCATTTAATTATTGTGGTATGGACGGTTGATATGTTGTTGTGATTGGTCGGAAATTCCGAGACCGTGAAATCCATAATCTTGCATTTGCCCTATCAAAAATGGTGCCTTGAATAAAGAAGGATTGATGAAACATTGTTAATGAAGTGGAATGTAATAATAAAGAATGATAAATCAATTATATTTGGATCGGGTGTCACGAACCGACACGGTATATTTGGATCGGGTGTCACGTTCCCACACGGTATATTTGGATCGGGTGTCACGTTTCGGCACGATAATAGTAAAGAAAAACTAATTAAAATGACTTAATGCTACCCAATCTTCAATAACTCATTTTCCAAAAGAGCGTGATGTGGAGGTCTGAGCTCTCATGTGTGATCTTGATATTTTTAGACTTAGTATTTTAGAATTAGATGTTCTTGAAGTGATGACTTTCAGATTTTGGGAACGTATGTAATAGACTTTAGTGATTTTGTTAGTTCTTACTTTCATAAGTTGAGCTTCCGCATTACTGTCATATTTTATAAGTTGGGGTTTGTATCGTTGGTTCTCCCACCTAGCAAATTAAGTGTAGGTGTCAATCATGACCCGTTTTGGATCGTGACATTATCGATATGAATTCTGATGGGATGATAATTGAAATTCCTTTATTTTTAATAAAAAATTACAGTTCAAGCTTTGAATATGAAAAAATTCAATTGAAAGTGTCACACCGTCACCCTTAATAATAAATCGTATATATACGAATTGAATTTCAATGCATAAACCAAACACTTTTTTTGAAAAAATTATTTTATCGTAGGAAGGCTGAATGCATACAAACTCCTACTTTCACATTACCAATATAATTGGCTTTACTCAGGCGGCTCTTTAAGGATAAATAAAAAAAAGCGTCTTCGGTCTACAAATTCAAAGAGCTTTATTGTTTTTTAGAACAATAGGATTATATATACATATATATATATATATATATATATATATATATATATATATATACATTTAAATTATTAATTTTTTATGAGTTTCACACTCATTAATTATTTTCTTTTATAAAATATTTTTTTCTTAAAAAATAAAATAAAAACTTTATATGAAAATTTAACTTTAGGCCACCGATAATATTAAAGCCTCACTTAATCAAGATTTCATCAACAAGATTTTTTAAAACAATGTTTGGCTTAGTCAAGATGTCGACATCTAGAATTATTATTTTTTTAGAGAGAAGAACTATTTATATCATTGTCTTCTCACCCACCCCAATTCACCCACGCACCCACCCACCCAATTATCAAAGCATAACCAGTCACCCAAAAAAAATTAAAATTTAAAATTGGAAAAGTATTTACTCGTACATGTTTTCAAACTTGAAATTTCATCATCGTTTATATAGGATTAGTGATCACAATTGATAGTTGAAATGTATTTTGCTGAATAATTGATGATAGTTCAGATAGAAAACTCACACACTACAGTTCAGATATAAAAATTCAAAAATTCATAATACATTAAATATGTGTGTTTTACTTTTACCTGTACACCATTAAAAACAATATTAATATGACAAAATTAATTTTCAAATTAATTAGCTAAATATAAACTGACAAACTACTAATTAATTACTTTTTTAAAAAAGTATTTTTCAAAGTAAGCATAACTTAAAATTTGACCAAATATATATATTATTAATATAATATAAACACTGAATACAAATATATTTTTTTAAAATAAAAACACCTATTAGGATATCATTAAATTCAAACTTGTGAGACTGTTATTTTCATCTTTCTTTAACTATATAATTAGATGAGTGAAATTAATATTAGTATCGAACATTATTAATAATATCAGCAAACGAACGTTCTTAGGTGCTTCCACATAGGTTGGTCAGCACTACGCCACTACCACTATGGTAGGTTCCCACCATCCAATCAACTTAATATCGTGTCACTAAGCCTCATTTTTCCAGCATAAAATTCTTTCAGTTGCCACAACTAACAAATTAATTACTCAAAAGATGACACGACATGTAGAAAAAAAAAATGGACACAAATGTCAACAATGGACTGTTTGAATATTGAAATTAAGATTAAAGCTAAGGTTGCTCGTGACATGAACTTTAAAATCTCACCAAATTTTTTCACAAGATATTTTAGTTTGTAAACAATCTTTTTTATTTTTAGGAGGTAATAATAATATATGTGTATATTCTATTTTTTTTTAGATTTTATTTATAGAATTTTATTAGGTGTGTTGTTATTGTTATTATAGATTTTTTAAATTACGATCTAAATAATTATTTTGAATAAATTAAAAATCTTATGAGAAAATATTATATATACAGTTACAATAAAAAATGTTATAATCGAAAAAATTTATGTGATTTTCACTCTTTTTTTTTGTTTCCCACCCTGTGTCTGGAGCCCCAACTAAATTTGAATCGCCCACTACAGAACCTATTCGGAGGTGGCGCTCCTAACAAAAAAAAATCCATACTCAAAACTCAAATCCGCCCGACTTGCCATTAGAGTGTTCTTTCAGACGTTGAGAGAAAGGGACCCATGGACACACCATCAGAGCTAGATTTAGCTTAAAATCGGTCAATTGCCCCAACCCCATCATCGAATGAGGTTCCAGTGTTTCACTAAGATTTCGAATAGTGGTCCTAGTAATTTTCACTCTACTTGTACTGGGTACAGATAATTGTCGACCACTTGCCCAAATATCTATATTTATATGACTTTTCAAGGTAGGGACAAAATTTAAATAATAGCCATCAGCTAAATATTACTGCATTTTATCCTATAAATACCACCTAAAACGTTAATTATAACACACTTCAAACCATTATATTCCTCTCATATATCCTCTCTTTTTTTCAAAGGCAAATATTAATCAAACATTATGGGTGTGAATACCTATACTCATGAGTCCACAACCACAATTGCCCCTACTAGGCTATTCAAAGCTTTGGTTCTTGATTTTGACAGCCTTATACCTAAATTGTTGTCACATGATGTTAAGAACATTGAAACTGTTGAGGGAGATGGTGGTGCTGGAAGCATCAAGCAGATGAACTTTGTTGAAGGTTTGTTTTTATGTTTATATATCTTGGTTAAATAATATGGTCTTTTTTAAAAAAAATAATTTTTGGATTGATCAATAATTTGTTCATTTATTAAGTCAATTTATGATCCATCCAAATTTAATTCAATCCGCGTGTTGATATCTTTTCAATAACCTGTTAGGTAAAAATCATTTACACCGATAATTACTATACAAATGTGATTTACTGTTTTTTTGTTAATGATAGGTGGTCCAATAAAGTACTTGAAACACAAAATTCATGTGATTGACGACAAGAACTTAGAAACAAAATATTCACTTATCGAAGGTGATGTTCTTGGAGACAAATTGGAATCAATTGCCTATGATGTCAAATTTGAAGCTGCTGGAAATGGAGGTTGTGTTTGCAAGACAACAACTGAATACCACACGAAGGGTGATTGTGTTTTTACAGAAGAAGAACACAATGTAGGCAAAGAGAAAGCCCTGGACCTTTTCAAGGCCGTCGAAGCATACCTCCTAGCCAATCCTTCTGTCTGTGCTTAAATAACGATGAAAAATGAATCAGGTCCACACCTGAGAGATGTATGTTGCGATTTATATAATTAAATAATCTATTTCTAAAAAGTTTAAACTTTTAGTTAAGACGAAAAAGTTTGATGGGTTATGAAGTTAATTAAAAGTTCCAAGGGCTTGAGTTTTACATTGTTATAGCTTTGTGTTGAGTGTGTGTTCTTTCGAGTTGTAGCTCATGGAAAGAACTTTTATCAATAAAGAATATTGAAAGTTTTGCTTTCAAAAATGCTTGTATGAAGACTTAAAATGTCTTTTTTCTTCAATATATTATATGAAGCTCAAGGCATAATTACTCTACACATGTTGACCGGACATATCCTCGAAATTTTAATTAGAAATATATTTTACTCCCTCCATCTCAGATGGATATCTTATTAAAAATATTTATCTCATATTACTTATTCCATCTTATTAAAAATATTTATCTCATATTATTTAATTATTTACTAAATTGATATAAAATTAATTAATTTTTTCTTATTTTACTCCTACAATTAATATGCTTCAAATGTTTAAATTAATTTTGAAGATTCAAAAACTTCTATCTTTCAAACATCTCAGATGGATATCTTATTAAAAATATTTATCTCATATTACTTATTCCATCTTATTAAAAATATTTATCTCATATTATTTAATTATTTACTAAATTGATATAAAATTAATTAATTTTTTTTTATTTTACTCCTACAATTAATATGCTTCAAATGTTTAAATTAATTTTGAAGATTCAAAAACTTCTATCTTTCAAAAGGCTAATTAATATGAGCAAAAGATAAAATAATAAAATTAAATAATATATTAATAATTTTTTAATTATCGTATAAGATGCAAAGTGCCCTATGAGACGGGGAGTACTAAACTAGCGTTATTAATGATTCTTAGTGCTCATGTCACTATCAGCAAATAATTTTATACATCAATTTTAAAAAATATATGCATAAAATATGTCAAAAATTTATTGAGGTTGCATACTTTGACGTTGTCAAAGTTCAACATTAAAATTAGGTTTCAAATTTGGAGAAAATAATTTGGACGTTCTTAGTAAAGAAGGAATAGACTAGACAGCAATCTGATAAGAGTGGATTTTTTTGGTTGTTTACTATGATAAAAAAATTTAGAAATACATAAAATAAAATAATTTTTTTGACTATACGCAAGGCAAAAACTTTTTGAGTCTTCGATGAAAGTTTTTTTTTTTTTTTCTTTTGATATTCGAGGTCTGATTTATTTCTAGAGATGATATCCCCAATATAATTTTTTTAGTTTTCTCAAACTCAAAAACTTTAAAAAATAATTGACTTTTTTTTACACGAAATATATATTATGTGCATCCAAACATGACAAAATTCCTACTTTCACATTAGCAATGTTGACGTTACTTAGTCAAGATTTCTAAACTTGTAAAAGATTTCATAGGGAAGGCGACGTTTGGCTTCACCTTAGTCAAGGCGTTGAAGAGATTTCAAGAAAAAGACAAGCTAATTGTATTGCATAATATTTAATTGTTATTAGATTAGTTAAACATATTTATATGTAAATTTATTTAAAATGTAAAAAAGTCATCTGAAAAATATAACATATTACTTATTATAATAAATAAATATATAGTAGTAATATAAAAATTAATAGATATATATATGCGGAAAGTCGTTTAAAATCATATCCCCTTAATAATTTATATCATCCCCACTTATCTCTCCCCCCCCCCCCCAAATTACCAGAATGCAACAAGCAACAATTTATTTTTTATGTCTAATAAGATTTTTTTAAAAAAATATTACATATTTACACATTTTATTTTATCAAAATTTTTAAAATTTTCTACTATTTAAAAATAAATAAAAAATTTCCTCTCGGATACATCACTCGCTGATACATCCCTATCGGATGCATCCCTCCCCTCTCGGATAAATCATTCCCCTATGTATCTGGATGTCCTATATCGCCTCTCTCATACATCTCTATCCCTCTCTGATGTATCTCTCCTTTTTCGAATACATCTCTCCTCTATGTATTCGGATATCTACTTATATATCCAAAATTAATAAATTTTAAAAAAAATTATAATTTAAAAAATAATAGAAAATTAATGTAATTTGCTGTTAATACTCTGTGATTTATGTAAATTATACCTTTTTTTACGATTGTAAACATTTATATAAAATAATGGTGATTTCCAGATTAAAATCATACCATCAAAGTTTTATTTAAAATCAAATTAAACTTAATAAGTAGAATTATTTTATTTATAAATTTTATATTAATATTATTAAATATTATTAAATATTAAATAAATTTAATCTTAATTTTTATACCAAGATGATCCTAATCCAAAATCATAAAGCATTTGGATATATATGACACAATTTTGATCTGTACACTTAAATGTGTCATCTAGCCTCATTGTTAGACCATTTTGTCATGAAGTTATCCAACGCCACAACCAACAAATTAATTTAAACAGAGTGACGCGCATGGAACAATTTTTTTTTTGTATTTTTTTTTTGATGTTCAATATTATTTTTGATCTCGATTAATTTAATGAATATGTAAGATTTATTATACGTAAAATCTCACTAAAATTATAATAAATAATAGATATAAATTTATAATTTTAAAAATATAATAAATTTAATACTAAAAACCTTTAAAATAATTAATTAACATATAAGATTTAAATTCTAAATCCGTTTTTGCTAAAAGATAACCATCACCATCTTGAAAAATGTATATAGAAGTCAAGAATGACCGACTTTGAATGTTGAAATTAAGATAAAAGCTAAGGTTGTTGATGAATTTAAACTCTAAACTCTTACTCCACTATGTCCCCTATAAATACCATCTAAAACTTAACATTACATCCCACAACTCAAGACTAGCTAAGCACATTAATTTTAGTTCTTACATATATATATATACACACACACACACTCTTTTGTATTACTTCAAGTTGCAAGGAAAATTAACATTATGGGTGTCACTACCTATACACATGAAGCCACAAGCACAGTGTCTCCTACTAGGTTGTTCAAAGCTTTGGTTGTTGATGGTGACAACCTTATCCCTAAATTGATGCCAAATGTTAAGAATGTTGAGACTGAGGGAGATGGAAGCATCAAGAAGATGAACTTTGTTGAAGGTAATATAACAATTAATTTTATGTTTATCATTTTTACAAACCTAATTAGTATAAATGATTGATCTGATTGTGTAAATATCTTTTGCATTGTTAGTATATAGGATAATTAAATTCTTTCTGTGAAAGGTTAAAAATACATTTAAAATATTTCAAAATTTTGAGTTTCATGCCATGTGTATAACTGTTGTTGTTGAACTATCTCCAAATATCTCTCAAGATATTATAAACTATCAGTTGATCATTTTTACTATCTGAAATATTATAATTTTTCAGATAAGAAAAGTGAACAAACTGATAGTTCAAGATAGTTCAAGTGTGTTTGATATAAATGTTTGGTGATAATTTAGATAGAAAATTCACACATATAATAATTCAATTCAGATTGAGTTAACTATCTCCAAATATCTCTCAAGATATTATAAACTATCAGTTGATCATTTTTACTATCTGAAATATTATAATTTTTCAGATAAGAAAAGTGAACAAACTGATAGTTCAAGATAGTTCAAGTGTGTTTGATATAAATGTTTGGTGATAATTTAGATAGAAAATTCACACATATAATAATTCAATTCAGATATAAAACTCAAGAACTCAAAATATTTTAAATATGTTTTGACCGTTAACTCAAAAAAATTCTTTTCAATGTTTAGAAAAACCAAAAGTGAGCTAAAACAGAATTTTATTCGCTCGCTCAGTACCATTTAATTAGGTGACACATAATTTCTTTTAGTTTGTCCCTAAAAGTAATACATTTTTATATCTAAAATAATAAATTTATGATGTTATTCGCTCGTTTAATACCTTTGATCTATTTATAGACATCGTTTAAATGACCTTATAGCTTAAAAAATTATTTACATCGATAATATACGAAACTTACATTAATTTTGTGGTTGGCAGGTGGTCCAATAAAGTACTTGAAGCACAAGATTCATGCGATTGACGATAAGAATTTGGTAACAAAATATTCACTTATCGAAGGTGATGTTCTTGGAGACAAATTGGAATCAATTACCTATGATACCAAATTTGAAGCTGCTGGAAATGGAGGCTGTGTTTGCAGGACAAAAACTGAGTACCACACAAAAGGTGACTATGTCTTAAAGGAAGAAGAACACAATGAAGGCAAGAAACAAGCCCTAGAACTTTTCAAGGCTGTTGAAGATTACCTCCTTGCAAATCCTTCTGTCTACGCTTAAGTGATGAAAAAAGAATCAGACTCGCACGGTTAGTGCACAGGTAGAAAGGACTCTTCATGAAGAATAGTTGTACCAAGTGGCTTGAGTTTTACTTGTTATAGTTTTTGTTTTTTTGTTGTTCTGTGTGTTCTTTCCAATTTCCATATATGTCATGGAAAGAACTTTGAATAAGATGGGCAAGCTTTACTTATGAAAAGTTTGTACCAAACCTAAAATGTGTTGTTCAATATTATATGATATGATGCACAAGGTTTAATTTAGGAGCTTTTTAACTCAGAATTTAATCTCATATTTTTGACTTGTCTCGATGATCTTGAATTAGATCAATATCAAGAATAATAATAGTTAATCATCAAATTAATTCGAATTGAATAATATTAAAGATATTCTTTAACCGTTTTACCTCAATTGATCTTAAATGCCAATAATCGTAGTGGGACGAGTGGCAGGGTGTGGGGTGAGGCTCGGCTTAGTGCCTTTGCGGCTTTGCCTGTCTATGGGCACATTTACGCATTTACGATAGCTTTGAAGATGCACAAACAACCTTTGGACTTCAATGACTATAAATAATCTTCATAATATGAGTAACACACAGATACGTTGAATCTCTGATCCAAAATCATACTCTTATACTAAAAGAGTCTTCAAGGATCGAAATTCGAAATCATAATCTTATACTAAAAGAGTCTTCAAGGATCGAAACTCGAAAAAATCGTAGTGTAACGTGTATCCTCCCCTATTTCGGTCATGGAATAGATGAAATAAAAAAAAATGGATGAGATTGGGTCCCGGCGGATCTAAACAATCTTGTTTTTTTGAACATGAAGAAATAAAGAAGCCCCAACATACCAAAACTAGCTGTCACTCCATCAGTTGTCGGAGATGTAAGGATTGATACATAAAATAATATTTTATGTATCAATCCTTACATCTCCGACAACTGGTGGAGTGACAGCTAGTTTTGGTATGTTGGGGCCCCCATAGAGAGGCAGGAGCCCCCAGCCGGATCGACCGGAGATCTTGCTCCTTCTTCCGGAACCGGAACAGCAGCTTGACCTGTGGAGAGTCTTCAAGGATCGATTCAACGATCGAAATCCGAAATTATAATCTTATACTAAAAGAGTCTTCAAGGATCGAAGAAGAGGCTGAAGAAGATGAAAAGAGATGAAGAGAGTGACTGAGAGCAATTAGGGATTTCTGTGTATTTCCAAAATAAAAAATGAATGCTCACTTACAAAATATCTTGTGTTTTGTACATATACAAACTTAGTTGAGCCACTTAATTAGTGTGGGGCCTACTGCACTAACAAACCACTAATAATCAACTAACAACCAATCAACTAACTACTAACAGCCAAACTACTAACAGCTAATTAACTCCAATAGACACAATTTGATGATTTTGAGCTCATAGGTTTCAAGTGTGGTGGCATTATTGTACATTGACTTCTCAAACGAAGCTCCACAATGTGTATGTCTTTGAGAAACTGAACCCATTGAAACATGAAAACTTAATAGTAAAAAATACACTTAAATTATATATATTTTTGTGAATTTGATATTTTAACTATTCATTATTTTATTTATTTATGTAAATTATCACCATTTTTCAAGTTTTATAGCTCAATTATTACTCTCTTCGTATAAAAATACACTCTAATGGTAATTCAAGTTATAGAGAATAGATGTCAATTGATAACAAAAATTTCTTAGAAATGTAGTTTTTCTGGTTTTGTATATGTTGTCTATTGTAGTTCGGTTAGCATATTATTTCGTTGTTACTGTACTCTTTTTTTTAATACTAAATATTGTACTTATTTTTATTTTTACTTATCCACTCTTTTAGAAATAAATTTTCAGTTTTACTCTTACTTTTAACATATCAAAAAAAGACAAGTTTTTTTTCTATATTTTATCATTAGCATTAATTACTTATTTTCCTAATCATTATTCAAGATCTACTAAATATCAATTAATAAGGTTAGTGTGGTAATATAGTCATGTCAATCATTATCTTCTTAATGAATGTGTAAGTACAAATGTTACTAGTAAAAATGAATGGAAAAAATATTAATTGACATGTTTTCTTCACTATATATCATATTTCTTTTTTCATAACTACTTTCATTTATTATATTGGAGTCGAATGTCTTTCAAAAATAATCTTTTTATTTTTTCTATGAGATAATAATAAAGTATGTGAACATTAAATACTCTATCTTCTTTAAACTCCGGGATATTACTTATTGATGTAATTTTGTTTATCATTTCATTTTAGAAAGCTTCCAACATGAAAATGAAGTTGTGTGGCTAAGAAAACACCAACATTACTAATAGAACCCAATAAAAAAAGAGTTTCAATTCAATATGAAGAAGAAAAAAAAAGAAAAAATCCAAAAACCTTATCAGTTATAATATCCACCTCATCTATATTTTTCTCCTATCTCTTTGGATTTCATCTCGCCACGTCACCACTCAAAAAAATAAAATAACCCCCAATTTTCTCAACTCTTCACTAATACTTCTCCATCTGAAACATTCTCCGATCAAAATCACCACCGCATTTCAGTGAAATTCCGGCGAAATCATGGCGGCCGCAGCTGCCACAGCAGTAGCTTCTTCATTTTCCAGTCTTCACTGTATACGTTCTAAATTAAATTGGACCAATTCCGATCATCTCCTTAAAATCTCATCCACTAGAACTCCAAATTTAACTTTAATTTCATCATCGTCAAGTGAAGTGACGTCGATTTACAAGAAGTGGAGGGAGGTGCCGAGGCTGGCAGCTGCGGTGGCGCAAGAGGAGGCGGAGTCAGCGGTAACGGAGGAAGAGGTGGAGGCGCCGGTGATTGAGGAGGAGAAGGGAGGAGAGGGTTCCGATGGGAGTAGTAAAAGTGAAGGTGTTAATACTAAGCTTTATTTTGGGAATTTGCCGTATCTTTGTGATAGTGCACAACTTGCTGGGATTGTTCAAGATTATGCTAGTCCTGAGCTTGTTGAGGTATGCATTTTACCTAAATTAGAGTGAAAATGAGTTTTGGTATAGTCAATTCCAAAACGAAGCAAATAAATTACATAGGTCTAAAGAGAATGCGTTAATTTGAATTTTACTAATCTTAATAGCTCAGAAGATTGAATATCTGAACTCCACCTTATTGGTGAGGTATCTGGGATATCAAATACATTCTGAATTTCAGATATATAGGAAAGAGGCGAGCAAGCGAGATAGGAGAGAGACAAGTGAGAGAGTCAGTATCTTTTAGATACATAGGAACAAATTACACCGAATTTTGACCCCATATATCCGAAATACATGATCTGGATGCTCCAGATACATGTATTTAGGGACCGATATGTGGCATAAATGGTAATTTCGAATACTCACATATAATTAAGTCCTAGACTAGTGGGATTTGTTCTGTTTGTCCATGTATATATGGTGTATATCACGGATATGAAAAGCTAATGTAGTTGCCTTTTCTTACTGTATTGTTTAGAGACAAATATTTTCTAGCGACTTGCACAGCTGAGGATTGAATTTTGACACATTATTGTGTTATAGTTGCTTCTTGAAGTAGATTAAGTTGTTCCATCTACACTCTGGCTTTTGTGTTCCCATTTTGTGAACCACATTGACACATTCCCTGTTTACATAGATTTATGGATGATCTTGACTACTATCTCATGGAAAATAATGAGGGACAACGAATTAAACCTTCGTCGAATAAGTAGGTGTTAACATGTGGGTAATTTTCAAGGTTATATAGAAATGAGCATATGTCATACCACCTTAGCTATGTTAGATGGATCCTTTCACTTTTATATCTTGATGTACTTGTGTTGACGGAATGTGATAAGAGGTAGGTGCATTGTTAAAATCCCTCAAGTTGTACTAAAAAATAGAAAACTAACAATGATTTTACCTTTCTATATACTTACACATACTCGTATCATACCCGTCTACAAGTTCATGTAACAGAGCCAACAAGTGCACCCTGTTGCTTCATGATTAAGTTATTGATGAATAAGTTCCAAAAGTAACTAGTATTTGAACTGGAACGTGAAAATGAAAGTCAGCAATTGAACATAGTAATTGTATTTAGAAAATGATTCAAGTTTTGACTGTTAGTTAAGTGAAAGACGGTTGGAATAAGAGCAAAGGTGATCACTTGCAGGCAAAAGGGTTTGAAGCCTGGATTGAACTCGACTCAAAGTGGAACAGTGTTCATAATTAAAACATTATAAAAGCATGTATGCTGCGATTCAATGCTATGAAAAAACTTCCTCCAAATCAAAACCAAAATGTTCCTCCTATATATGTCCTAAATGTATTTTACAAGCTAATTTATCCAATCTGTCCAGGTTCTTTATGATCGGGACACAGGTAAAAGCAGAGGATTTGCATTTGTGACAATGAGCTCTCTTGAAGATTGCAAGACAGTCGTCGAAAATCTAGACGGAAGAGTAAGTGGTTTTTTCAATTTCCTTTCATTAATCGATGTTGAATATTACAAAATATTTCTGAAGTTGAGCTTATATGAGGCTTTGACACTGAAGCGTGATTTACTGATTTCAGGAGTATGGTGGCAGAACCTTAAGGGTGAATTTCTCAGACAAGCCTAAACCAAAAGAACCCCTTTACCCTGAAACAGAACACAAGCTCTTTGTTGGTAATTTGGCCTGGTCAGTCTCATCTGATAGTTTGGCACAAGCATTTCAAGAATATGGAACTGTTGTTGGAGCTAGAGTACTATATGATGGGGAGACCGGGAGATCTCGTGGCTACGGTTTTGTGAGCTTTGAGACTAGAGAAGATATGGAGAATGCTCTTAACAATCTCAATGGAGTGGTATGCATCCTGAACTCTCTTTTTTGAAACATTTCATTTGTTCAGATCACTTTTAGGAAAGGATTTATGTCATAGGTACTTTGGTTTGTGGGATAAGGGATCATAATTCCGGTATCAAATACGAGATTATTTTATCCCGTGTTTGGTTGAGTTTCTGATTCAGGGATTAGCGATCTTGGGATTATTTATATCACAATTGAGGTATTCTTCACCGTAGGATCACAATCTTAGATGCCCTTCACCAAAGTTGTTTTAAATATTCAAGGTTAAAGTTGGAAATAAAAGTTTATCAATTTATCTAGTGTAAAACCAAACACATATTTTATATTAATTCTGGTATTTTCCCATTTGTTGTTTTATCAACCAAATATCTACCAATAAAAGTATATCGACTAAATGATTTCGTCATTATTTAATCCCCGTATTATAATCTTGGTATAAACTTGCTCACGAACCAAAAAGATTCCTACTTGTATAAATATTCTTCTTACACTACTATGAATGTAGTTAATCTATAATTGCAGGTTGGTTATCATTTTTTATCATAGAAATATACATATAATTACCTTATAAGTGATCTGATAGCATAAATATTTTATATCGTTGGTACACGAAACATCAATTCCAACTACTTACAATTTATGCCCCTTTTATTTTATGTCTTTTTTCAGGAATTGGATGGAAGGGCATTGCGCGTTAGCTTAGCACAAGGGAAGAAACAATAAGATGGGACAAGATTCTTGTATATTAGTTGTAAAAGTTCAAATTTGCCATCTATAGAAGAAATTTTTATTCATGGATTAAGATGGCTCAAAGGGCTTTAACTAGGTCAAAAGATGTAAACTATTTGAATTACATCCCCCATACATTGAGCTTTCCTTTTTGTTCTCTTTACTTCCTTTTGTAATTTAGAGAGAGATATAATTGGTCCTTTCAAATTTTAGAAAGCAAATTAAATAATGTGGAACTTTCAAAAATAGTAAAGTGAGCTACAATCATTTAAGTAATTTCTTCCTCCATCACATTATAGTGTAGTTGTGCCTTGTCATGTTCTAATTTTTTCTTGTTAATAAATATATATAATCAGTGTAATCTAGAGAATTACTCGCCTGTCTCCTTTTTTTTTTGTTCTAGATCGCCTGACCCTATATTTACTTTGAACAATTAGGTTTTAGTTCATCTTGCACTATTTCATTTATGTAATTTATTGTTTCTTTTCACTATATTATAGTTGCGTCTTGTCTCGTTGTAATCTTTTCTTGTTAATAAATGTATATGATTGGTGTGATTCAAGAGAACCATGATCACTTCCTGTCTTATTTCCTTCCTTCTCATCCTACCTCGCCTATCCTGCATTTACTTTCAAAAAAAGAAATTTTAATTCATCTCGTGCCACTTTATTTAAGTAGTTTCTTACTCCATCCCATTATATTGTAGTTATGTCTTACCCATTTTAGTATTTTCTTATTAATAAAAATATATATGACCGATGTGATTCAAGAAAATTATATATGACCGGTGTGATTCAAGAGAATTGCGGTCACTTTCCACCTTGTCTCCTCATCTCCCTGCCCTTGCCCCTATATTTATTTTTTATAAAATAAATTCTAGTTTAATTAGCGTCACTTCATTTTAAGTAATTTTGTTTCTCCATCTTGCTATATTTTCTTTCTAATATTTTATGGTTAATACATGTTTATGATTGGTGTGATTTAAAAGAACTACAACTTCACTTCACGCCTTGTCTTGCATCATCCTATATTTACTTTCTTAAATTAAATTTTAGTTCATCTAGTGCCACTTAATTCAAGTCATTTCGTGTGATTCAAGCTACTATACTGTAGTCATGCTTTGCTCTATTCTAATATTTTTTTCTTGATAAATGTATATGATCAGTGTGATTCTAAGTGAACTACAATCACTTCCTATCTTATGTTTATTTTCAATAATTAAATTTTAATTCATCTCGCACCGCTTTGCTTTATTTAAGTAATTTCTTGTTCCATCCTGCTATGTTATAGTTGTGTCTTGCCCCATTCAATTTCTACCTACAATTGCTTCCTGTCTTGCTTCGCCTCACTATGTAGTTACTTTCAAAATTTAAATTTTAGTTTATTTGACGTCATATCATTTCAGCAAAAAAATAATAATCTGCCCCGCTATATATTAGTCGTATCTTGTCTTGTTTTAATTTTTTCTTATTAAAAAATTTACACGATCAATGTAATTCAAGAGAATTGTAATCACTTTCTCCCTTGCCTCGCCTCTTATCACCTTGTATTTACTTTTAGAAAAAAAAATTATAATTCATCTCGCATCACTTAATTTAAGTACTTTTTTCCTCCGCGCTACTATACTATAACTGTGCCTCTTAGATTTTACTTTCGTCTAGCTCAATTGTCATCCCTACTAAGACAAGGGTGAATGTTTTTTCTTCTGCCGTTGTCAAATCACTTAGCTTGCCGGTAGGGCTAGACATAAAATATATTAAAAAAAAAATTATTGAACCGAATCAAATTTTTTGATAATTCAGTATTCGGTATAGTATTCGAGAGCAAAAGTTTAGAATTACGGTATTCGAGTTTGTATTTGGTATGAGACATTATTACTATTTGATACTTGGTATTTTTTGAATAACAAATTATTTACTTAATGAAGGTCATATATCAACATGTCCATTACTCATTAGTACAAATTCAAAAAAGAAAGTTAAAAACTAAACATAAACAACCCAAATACATATGCCTTTTAGTTGTGTCAATTTATTTTTTTTGTTGTCTATTTACTAGTTAATTTTCTATTATATCATGTTTTCCCATAGAGAATCGGCTAAAACTTCAATACGATATTAATGAATACCGTATCGAATCAAAATTTGATTTATCAATTATCAAAATATCAAATCAAAATTTAAAAAATTGATATTTAATATCAACTTTTAACAACGAATTATCAAATCCAAAATTTAAAAATTCCGAAACGAATATCGAATGGGTAGAACTATAGGGTCTAACGCTTACCAACTAGGTTGAGTTCTTAGGAGTTGAGACTCTACATTGACACTATTAGATAATCCTAAGCAAATCAAAACAATAATAAATTAAAAAAGCCCTATCATAAGGTATAAATCAACGGTGGAAAACAAGCGGACATTCACTCAACCAATAAAAAACGAGCGCCACCGTGCCAAAAACAAGCAGCACCTTAATTTCTAACGAGGGAAAAAAAAGGCTATAAATTCAGCAGCTCATTCTCTCTCTAGAACCAGTGGTCTCAAGCTGTCACTCCATTTTCTCTCTCTAGAAATTGAAGAGTCAGTGACGAGCGAATTCAGTGCTATTGGCTGTTTTTGTGGAGTGAGTGATGGGAAAAGACTCTGTTTCTGCTTTTTTGCTTGCGGCGGCAATGTGAATGGTGAAAATCTAGGGTTTATTTTTGGGGGGTTTAGATTTCAGATCTTTTGTAGATCTAGGTTTTTTTAGATTCTCATTCTATTGGATTGACGAGTTCGTTTCTGCCACTACTTCCGCCGCCGCCACCGGGTTTTACGAAATGGCGACGCCTTTTCATTTGCCAGTCACTGCTGCTCAGGTATCTCTTCTGCTATAAAACCTCAGTAAAAAAAAGTCTTTACCCGTTTATTCTTTGTTTGTATAAGGCATTTGTATAGATGTTGAGTAGAAATGTGAAAGGATTCTGTTTATTCATCTGTAAATCAGTTGACTGAAGCGTGGAAATGCTTGTCTGTGAGTAGTTCTAGGTTTAGCTGTTTGGATTTTTTCTATATCATGGTTTATATATGAATGGATTTAATTTATATCCACTATCAGTATAGTTTTACCTGTGGTGATGTATGAATGGACTTTTTTTTATTTCTGTGGTTATTTTTGGCTGAAGGGGGTTAGAATGAAATCCCTTCGTACTACCTGGCTTCCGGCTCTGGTACTTACCCTGTTTTGCTAGTTACATTTCCATATTGAATTGGCTTTTAAGTGACTGGACAGTGTAAAGCTGAACTTTTTATGGATATGATTTTACCAGTTTCAAAAAAAAACTCTTTATGGATATACATGTATATATCCACTTTTAAAAGATATAGAAACTACTAGAGTAAGTTTTTTTTTGGTTGCGTTTATTTTCCATATAAATGTATGTATGTATGTAGTTGTGATGGTGTAGTGATTGAATGTCCTAAATGGGGACAGGTTTTTTGAGAAGAGTTTTTGAATCTAGTAATCAATGCAAACTTAATTAAGCATATAGCACAATAGAAACAAACTATATATATAGACACTACCAACTACTAGTCAAGGATAAATGATCCAATTTTTTTTAGTTATGGAGTAATTAAGTCTAACCAATTAAGGGTTAGTAGTTATCACTTCACTTACATTAGATTAGGTAAGGATAAGTATGAGATTTGGAGAACCTTTGTTCTGTATAGAGCCCTACTTTTTCTTTAGAAGATAAATTACTTATCAATGTTAGAATGAAATGAGCCTAAATAGAGTGGAATATATAGAGGACTCATATTGCCGATCCCAACTAGTTTAGGATTGAAGTGTTGATTAATGGATGGATTTTTAATGGCTAGTAGTTGAATTTCATCTTTCTGCGTTTTGGGTAATGTTTCAGGTGGGGACATACTTTGTGGGCCAGTATTATCAGATGTTACAGACCCAACCGGATTTTGTTCACCAGTTCTACAGTGATGCTAGTACTGTGCTTCGAATTGATTCCAGCACCAGGGAGACTGCTTCAGGATTGCTGGTATTTTAGCTGAAGTGCCTTACTTCTCTGTACTTCCTTATGAGCAAAACCTTCTTTGAAGTTGTTCTCAATTAAGTGCTTTTGGTAATTTGTGTTGGAGTTTGGTTGCTTTGTCCTAGAGTTCGGCTGATCCAAGTTTATTCAATTTACACTGGTGAAACCAAGTTGCAGATTCTTATTCTTGTGCCTGTACTGTCTTTTTGGGCAACATATAGATTCACAGCAGAAGCTAAAACATTAAAACTTAACCGCTCTTCAGTTTGTCTATCCAGAGATTGGACATCAAATGCACGTAAATTATTTAGATAGTTAATATTCTTCATTTTGTTCCTTTTGGTGTGTTATATGTGGCTGACTTTAACATTAGGACCAGCACCCTTTTGATTTTGTGTAGTTGTTTCATTGGCTGCTCTTGCTAGATGCATGTCCTTAACCGGAACCTCGTGTCTAGTCATCTATATGATGTCCATCCGTTCTAGATTATTTTGAGTTTTTCTATGAAACCTATTCCAAAACAGAACACCTAATGTGGAAAAATATCATTTGAGTGCAGCATTCACTTCGATGTTCTAGATTTTTAGATTCCACTCATGACTACCTGTGAGTTGACACACTTGTGTGCTTTAATATACTATTAAAAGAAAAAGATTTCAAAGTCACAAAGGGGAAGATTTTATCTTTGAACCACTTCTATAATTAATTTTATTCCAATATAATAGAACTTCTATCATGCTCAACTAACTAATAATCATAGTTCATGGTATGTAATGCTCCTTTGGCCCCCAATATATATCATTCTGCTACCTTTTTTCATTGTTCTTCTGTGTTCTGCAGCAAATTCACACCCTCATCATGTCGCTCCAGTACACTGGAATAGAGATTAAAACACTTCATTCCTTGGAATCATGGAATGGTGGTGTCCTTGTGATGGTTTCAGGTTCTGTCCACGTGAAAGGTATCAACAGGAGTAGGAAGTTCGTACAATCAATTTTCCTTGCACCCCAGGAAAAAGGATTCTTTGTCCTCAATGATATCTTTCACTATGTTGACGAGGAACAAATTCTTCAGCAATCATTGGCCTATCTAGCACAGACTAACCTTGAGTCCAAGCTGAGTGCTTCCAATGCACTTCAGGAGCAAGGTATGAGTTCAATCTTCAAGGTTTTCATCCGAAGACAGGTCTGATGGGAGGATTCTCTCAACTTCTTTTTGTTTCATATTACTCTGTTTTTTAAAAAGAAATTCGTTGGTGTAATTTTAAGGCATTTTCCTTTTTTTACCTTTTTCTTGGAGGGTCTACCCGACACAGGTTGGGGTAAGGTCTACGTACATCTCCCCCTCCTCAAATCCCACTTGTGGATTACACTGGGTATGTTGTTGTACCTTTTCTTGGGGGATGAGAGAGGGTGTTGGGGTGTGAAAGTAGGAACATAAGCATGCTGCGAGGGAGAGCATGGTGAATGCCTCACCCCTAAGCTAAGTTTTCGTTATGGGGGGAATATTTCTAGTAGCTTCTAATGCTGAAGAAGTTGTGTACTTAAATGTCAATTCTTCTGAAAGAAGACTTGGGATACAGTTTCTCTGTGATTCTGCATGCTAATGCTGCATTACTATGAGACAAGAGAATGTGCATATTTAAAGGATTAATGATGGTTTCTGCAGTGCCCAACTATATGTTTGGTGGAGAAATCCAAGCAAGGGAGTTTGCTGATGCTCCTAAAATTGAAGATAACGGGCCAGTCAATAACTATAGTTTTCCAGAGGAACGGCTTCAGCATGTCCCTGAAGCTGAGAATATCCTTGAAGATAATTTTGCGGTGCAGTCAAACGGCCCACTTCAGAGTTCAATTAGTTCAGTACAAGACCATTTATCCTGTCCTGTTGAGGAACATGTTGTAGAGCCCCAAAAGCATACTTATGCTTCTATTGTATGCCATTACCCTTACCTTCTCCTTATGGTTACATTCTCATATTGTCTCGAGTATGCTTTTGCTGATCAACTAATTTTATTTGCTTGATTCTAATTTGGAAGTTACAAGTTACTAAAGGGAATTCTGCACAAGGAGGACTGGCCCAGTCTTCTCTCAACAAACCTACACCACCTCCTTCAGAGTGGCAGCATGTGCCAGAGCCTCTTACTCTGCCATCAGTTCATTCGACTAATACTATTGAGAGGTATACTGAGGCAACAGAAGAGGCTTCAGCTGTTGAAGATGAAGGTTAGTTTCTCGTACTTTGGCATAATGTACTCGTCTTCTCCGGAATATGTGTTCTTTTTTAAGGGACCTCATTTGAGTGATATGCTTTCATGATTTTCCTTTTTGAACTTTTCGCAGTTGAAGTCAAGTCTGTATATGTCAAAAATGTGCCTACTACTATGGCTGCTTATGAAATTGAGGAGGAATTCAAAAAGTTTGGTAAACTAAAGCCGGATGCTGTTGCCATTAGAACACGAAAGGTTTGTTCTATCATCTTTCTTTTGCCCTATACTCTTGAATCTAGATTAGGTCAGTATTAAGTTCATTTGGAATTTGATGTGATGCAGGACATTGATGTATGTTATGCATTTGTCGAATTTGAAGATGTAACTGGGGTTCAGAATGCAATTGAGGTTTGAACTAATATTTCAAAAATTTTGAGCCATCTTTAATTATACTTTTTGCGGTGAAGTTTCAATGCGATTGAGGTTTGAACTAACATCCTATGTTTTTGTTATTTGAGTAATCGAGAATGGTGCTATATTTTATGAATGAGGTCAAATAAATTGACACAAATTCGAACTATTCAATGTTAAGTAATGTGGGAGTTGTGAATAATGTTCGATACGTGCGTTGCACGTGTATATCAAATTATGTATATGTGATATACTTGAGACTAGTCAACAGTCGCGTCAAAATATTCCTTCACAATACAAAGAATAATTGAAAAATATATTTGTTAAAAGTCCCTCACAAAGGTCCCCTGCAGAAAAATTTGATGCGCAATCAAATCTAATCATGAACAAACACAAGTGTACCTCATATTCCGCTGAATTTTGAACCACTCAATGGCTGCAAATCACACTTGAATTTCTTAAAAAAGAAGAGTAGAAAATTTTGTAGTTAAAAAATGAGAGAAACCCCTCTATTTATAGCCAACAAAGGATAGTATGAACAAGTGTTTATTATGCCTTATCGGAAAAGTCACAACTCATTGAAAAAGACACAACTCTTCAGAAAAGTTACAACCCTTCAATGTAAAAGGTATTTGGTTTTAAAATAATATAAATATAAAATTTAGAAGATATACTAAATTGGGTGTTTTTAGTTGGGGATATTATAGTAATTTAACATTCAAGTTACGAGATGTTTTTAGTTGAGGGTACTATAGTAATTTAACATTCAAGTTAGGGAGTTCATATTTTTAAGGTAGTATAGATATAGATGGATAGATTAATACCTTCAACTAAGACTAATGACTGCATTTACATTCAGAGTAGGTACTAACATCTACATAAACATTGTTGCAGGCATCTACTGTTCAGATTGGTGGACACCAGTTGTACATTGAAGGGAGGAGACCGAACAGAAACAACTTAATTCGAGGAAGTAAGTGGCTTTATCTTCTCAATTGTAGGCCAATAAATAATCTATTGCATTTCTTATTCACGAAAACTAGCATATCTTTAATCTAAACTCTTTCTCCTTGTCTTTCTAAGATCTTCTCAGCACAATATTTTTCTAATAGGTGATCACTAGGCACACCTTTAACAATTTAAGAAGGTTTTCTTGGCACTCTTCTATAATCCAAAAATGTTTACCCTATCAAATTAAGTATTCTTCTTGCAGCCAGATCAAATGTAAGCTGGACACTTTTTCCACTTTTGTTTTGTCAGTGTCATGTCATTGACTTTGATTCCCTACTTGGTGGAAGATAAGGGACGTAAAAGAGAAGTGGAAACTTACTCTTCCTTTCTCTGAGGGTAGTTTTAACTCTGGAGAAAACTGTGTTTTTATAAAAAAAAATCAGTATAAAATAAACAGTGAACATTACTACTTTCTTGGATCTACTTGCAATACCCATTTTCAAGATAAATAATGAAAAGCAGGAAGTAGAACTATAATTACACTAGTTGACTTGCATTCTAGTCAGGCTGCAACTGATGTAAATATTTGGCTCCCACATCTTGACCATGGTATTAGTCTCAAAACAAAGCATTATGATAGTATCATTGGAATTTACTTAGATTCTCATTGATTTATAGTAAATAGCAAGTGGCCTTTTTTAATACTTCCAAGTAAATAAGGCTTATTATGTGATTCCTGTGTGCTTTAATAGCCAAAATAGAACTGTTTAGGAATCATTTTTGCTAAGCCTGATCCTTGTCTGAAAGCTTACTGCTTCATACATTTCATAACTTTTTTAACTTAAATTTTGAAGTCCCGAAAAATTATTTTGATCTGCTTCCTAAAAATGTTAGATTCTTTTGGTGTCTTTAAAATGTGGACACAGGAGGTAGGGGTAGAGGCAGAGTTAGCTACTCCATGGACGGAAGGGGGCGCTATGGTGGCCGTGGTTTTGGGAGAGGTGGTCAAGACGTAGGTGACCGTGAGTATGGCAGGTCAAGAGGAAATGGTTACTATAGACAAGCTCCTCGGCAAGAAAGAGCTTACTCTAGCAATCAGCAAAGCTTGCGAAATGAGCAGTACTCATGGGAATAAACTGAAGTTGAATTTATGAAGAACAGACAATACCGTCGGTACAAGCCATGTTGCGAACAGCTTTTTTGTCTTCATAGTTCTCCAAAACATTAGTATACTTTGAGAAGCATCAAAATTTAGATTTATGGAAGGAAGCATCCCAAATACATATAATTTTTTGGCAGAAATAGCAAGTCTTGCTTTTCAGTACATGAATAGACTTTACCGAAAATGATTATTTAATGCAGTTTTGGCCTGCTAGTGGATATTTTGCGCAAGTTTTGTCATGTCATTTTAACTCATTGATCTTACCAGTATGAACCTCTCAAACTATAAAATCCTAAACAGGGTTAACAATCCCCATTTTTTATGGGAGCACTTACAAATCATATTTACTTGATATTTTGGCTTCTTGACGTGCTGCTGCTGTTTTTACAAACTACTTGCAAAGATTTCATTTGTCAACATTCGCATTGGCCCTTAAGAAGCATTGTGAGTCCTTGCTGGATAGAATTATATGATATTTTTGGTGGTGGGAGATTGCAGGTATCTGATAGAAAACAAGTCCCATTTGAAAAATGACTTCTCTAGTACAAATACTGTAAACTAAAATAGAGGAACTTACAGGATATCAATACAATGAAAGTCTCCATTTAAATTTTTATTCAGCTCATTCATCTACTACTATTATTCCCAAAAAGAACATTGTACAAGGTCAATTTAACATTAGTATTCGCATTTTTATTGCTCACGAAACCACATTTACCATTTAAATTTTTATCCAATTTTGAATGCTTGATCCTCCACAACAAGAAGAAGCTCTAAGTCTTTAGATAACGCGTAAAGCTTGAGAAACTAAAATTATGAATCAGAAGCTGGATTGTGAATTCATTCGACATCAGGATTTAGGCATTTGCAGCCACAACTCCTAGCAGAAGTGGTGCCCCATTGTGATCGTCTAATGTTTCATCTTCTTCTCCGTCTTCTTCCCCCATTTGCCAGAGAAATCTAGCATATGCAGCAAGTATGTCGCTGAAAAGCAAAAAACAAGCTAGTAACTCAGACTCTCAGACAATGAGAACAACGAACTTGATGAGTAAGTAGCAACCATACATTTTTTTAATTTAAAACGCAACGCACAAATGATTTGACATCATACCAAAGATCACCAAAAATCTTCATATCTTTCCACAAATACAAATCGCATAATACCAAGTTACCAACAACCTTATATTAGTATCTTTTCTCATTAACCTTTTCACTGCTATCAAATAGTATAGCACATGTCCACATATCACATAAATCTGTAAAATTGTCTTAGTAACAACTAAGTAGGAAATGTGTTTAGGCAACTAAGATATTATAATTGTTTTTAATTTTAAATGTAGTGAGTAAAAAGAGATGGGCTTCAATTCAACATTACCTATTTTCTGGAGAAGCTTGAACTGCCCTCTTAAAGTAGGATGAGGCTTTATATTTGTCACGATGAATTTGCCATATCAACATGGCATACTGTGAAATAGTTTCTCCATCGGTAGGATCTGCTAGTATTGCACGTGAGTAATATTCTTCAGCACCTAGTAGGTCTCCCTTAGACTGATGGTCCAACAGCAAAAAATGAGAGTTAAAAAGTAGCAAGAACAGTTATTATTATTTATTTAAATGTAGCACCAGTGAAGGGAGATGGCCATTTTTAAAAATCTAGTTCTGATAAGTAAACGATAAACTGTTGTAGTTATTGTAAATATCGTGACAGGAATGACACAACGTTCAAGAAAATTTCATATTCGAGCAGGCATCTATATTTCTTCATCCCAATTGTACTTGAATTAGGGTGACCGGCGGTTATTTTGTACAATTTAAAGAAAGAGTTGAAATCTTAAAAAACATATTATGGAGGAAGTTTGTGACATCTCAGACACTTAAGGAGAATGACTGTGTCGATGGTTGCAGCTTCGGACAATTACTCATATCTAAATCAAGATGATAAATGGATATCAAATGGGCATTGATGTAAGCATATGATGGATAATATACATGTTAATAAAGAATATTTAATGCAGAAGATAAGCAACATTCACCTGACTAAGAAACTGAGCATAGTTTCTTAAAAGCACGGGGTTATGAGGATTTTTTTTTATCATTCTCATGTACTCCTCAGCATTTCCGTCCATATCAGATACAGCTGCAGTATAATCAACAAGAGAGCCGTCACCAACTAGATTATCCCCAATTCCCAATCCTGCTGCAAGATGTAAGGGAGAACTAACAGGTCTGTTATCTTCTTTGTAATCTAAGTTCTTGGATACAGTAGCTTCCTCACTTTCCTCAATCTGGCACATCCAGAAGAAACTTTAAGTCGAACAGAGTTCACACATATAAACTTGTGGAAAAGCAGAAAGAATGGAAGAAACCTTAGTCTTATCATTCTTTGTGTTCATTTCATCCTCACTTTCGTCGTCATTGATATCCCAGAGGAAACTAGCATATGCTGCAAGAATATCGCTGGAAACAATAATAGATTTCAACAACAACAACATATCCAGAGTAATCCCACAAGTGGGGTCTGGGGATGGTAAGATGTACGCAGACCTCACCCCTACCTTTATGGGGTAGAGAGGTTGTTTCTGGGAGACCCTTGGCTCAAAAGAAGTTTAATCAAAGCAGAATTGAAAGAAAAAATAACGACAACAAAATAGCAAGATGAACAAAGCAAAGAAGCTGCAGTAGTAAAAATTTGAGCATAAGATACATCGCGAATAATACTAAAAAGGAGAAGATGAGAAGAGGAGACTAATATTTACTTCACATGCCCAGATTTTGTAAATCAATATGTAATTGCACCAATCACTCATTCAATGAAAAGGTGTAAGTCAAGAACCTGTTTTCAGGAGCAGCACGAACTGCACGTTCAAAGTAATCTGATACTCTATCTTTATCTTGGTGCAGCTCCCATACTAATTTAGCATACTGTGACAAGGTATCTCCATCTTTTGGATCAGCTAGAGTAGCTTGAAAGTAATAGTGTTCAGTTCCAGAAAGATCTCCCTTAGACTATAGACCAGAATACAGAGGGTTACATGAAGAAAAGGTTGTCGCCACAAAAACGGAACCAAGAATGGACTAGATCTCAAGTAAAGGAAAAAAATAAAGATGGAGAAATATCTAAAACCACATAGCAAAGCATGTAATGTTGAGTTCTTTTTCAGTCAAAGAATCACAACTCTATCATGACCAGATTTCCGAAGTATCTATTAGGAAGACCAGAATAGCATTTGAATCAGTTACTGTTGTATGCTTTTTATATTTCAAACCACTAGTAAATTTATTGTCGACATACATTGGCATTGCTAGAACATCATGAAAGAAGAATCTTCTCATTTACTTTCCCTTTTCGTGACTGGGTTATGCAACTGCTAATCCAGAATATTTAAGATTCAAAATGAGTGAACTGTTATAGAGCCCGTTTGGATGGGCTTAAAAAAAATAACTTTTATGTATGAAGTGTTTTTAGAACTTTGAAGTGCTGAAAGTTATTTTTATAAATAAGCAGTTGAGTGTTTGGATAAAAGTGCTTAAATGAGGAAAATGATGTGAATTTTAGGGTTAAAAGAATAAAAAGGGTAGTTTGAAAATTTAGTTAAAATATAAGAGATATAAAAGTAATTTCCATCGTCAAAGAAAATGACTTAAAGCACTTAGAAAAAAAAGTTAGGAATCGTAACTTTTCATTTTTGACTGAGTTTAAGAACTTTATGGCTTAAAGTTAGCATTAGACAAACACGTCAAAAAACTAAAAAGGGGCTTTAAGTTGGTTTTGACCAACTTAAAGCCCATCCAAACGGACTCATAGAAGGTTCCAAATTGGATCTAATTTGTTAAAAGTTATTCAAACTGCTATTACTATCCTGACATAATTATCCAACTAGTCCATTTTATCAAGGGGCAACTTAACAGCAACAGCAAGAAGCCAATGATGAGATCAAATCCACATATTTGACTTTAGTTCAACAATTAGAATTCCAACTTTGCAGCTATAGAACTCACAAGAAATTTCCTTTTCGCAATCTTAGAATCTCTAAAGGACTTGCAATGAGAATCAAACAAATATACAACAGCAACAACAACTATGACTTCAATACCAAACAAGTTACGGTTGGTTATATGAATCCTCACTGACCATGTTTAGATTTCAAATTTTGCAGTAATAGAACTCACAAGAAACTTACTTTTGCAATCCTAGAACCTCTAAAGGACTGACAATAAGAATCAAACATGTATACAACAACAACAACAATGACCTCAACCCCAAACAAGTTATGGTCGGGTTTATGAATCCTCACTTACCATGTTTCTCCGGCTTAAACTCAACTCATGTCATCAACATATTGAAAAAAATAAAACTGAAAAATAAAGAGAAAATGTTTTCTGAATTTGAGCATACAACAACATACCCAATGTAATCTCACAAATTTGATCTGGGTAGAGTGTACGTAGACCTAACCCCTACCTTGGAAGTTAGAGTGGTTCGGCTCAAAGAAAAGCATATAAAAGCATATCGAAAAAAGAAATAACTAAAGTGAGGGGATCGTGGCTAAATACTATAACAAGCGTGACAAAGCATTTTGAGAAATGGATCAGTAACTACACCAACAAAGTACGATAACCGAAGTACAAAAGACAATGCATAGTAACAGAAATCGACGGACAAGAAATTATATGACAAATACTGCAGCTACTAGTATGAAAGGGTAAGCGAGATAACTCTCTACTGCCTACTAACCTTCCATCCTAATTTGAGCATGTATACTAAAATTAAATAAAGAGAAAAAACATTTTCTGAAAGGAAGAGGAAAAAAACACTGACTTGCAAAAGTTGAGCATAATTCCTCAAAAACAAAGGGTTAGAGGGATCTTCTTTAAGAACCCTCTTATAATATTCCTCAACATCTCCATTTCCATCAAAATCTAAAGGTACAAAGTCAACCCCACCACTATTTACACCATTTCCATCAACCCCAAATCCATTAGCAAGGGAACTCTCTTCAAATCCCAGCTCATTAACCTCATAAAAAACCCTTTTTTTCTCATCTTCTTTTTCACCTTCTTCATTCTCATCTTCCTCAATCAACCCCATATTTCCCTTTTTCCCAAAACTGAAATCACTACTACCTATATCTGATATAATATCCCCTATTGTCACAGACCTCACCAAATCTTGATTTTCCTTTAGTTCTTCAACCCCATCCTCTGTATTATATATACAAAATGATGGTTCTTTAGGCAACATTTTGAACTTTCTTGCTTATGAGAAGATAAAAATGTCACCTTTAAGCAATACAGTTTTTCAAGATTAGAAGAAATTGAAGTATTTCAAGATAACCCTTTTAAATTTCCATCAGATTGAGCTTTTCTGAATGAGACTATGGGATTTTACAAAGGAAAAAATGGACAGGTAAAGGATTGCAAGAGAAAAAAACTCAAGTTGTGGCGTGTAGCAACACATGAAAGAAGAAAACTTGGGCAGTTTTGAGTGATCAAAAGTAGGAGTATTATCCAAGTTAGCAGTAGTATCTTTTTTTTTATTCCCAAAGCTTCACTGAAAATAATTTGTGGAAATTCTAATAAGAAAAATATTCATTCCGTCATAAAATATGTGTCACAGCGTATCTCTCAAAATCTTTTGAAGGATTTAGTTGTCAAGTCTGGTCATATCTTGATCTCATTTTTATTAATATTTTATGAATTTGTGAAATCTTCAACATGTTATTATCTTTTATATAAATATGAATTAAAATTTATGGTACAGTAATTTATAAAAATCCTAACTAAATTTGAATTCATGTCTTATAAAGTTTGATGGTTACGATTGCTTTAGATTTTTTTTTGTTGAGGAAATAGGGATTTTATGTATATTAATACTTTAAAATTTTAATCTAAGAAATAATACTATAATTATATTAAAATATAGATATATTTTTTATGAGTGCTCAATTCTCAAGAAACTTTAACAAATATAGATGGGTTAGTAAATTATATGTTGTATTTCCTATATTTTTTAATAGTCGTGAAATGAGTCAAAACATAGAATTAAAAATTTAATAAATAAATTTGTATTTAAAGTGTTCACGTGGAGTTGTGGTTACCATATCTGTACTTTTTGACTTTTTTTTTAAAAAAAGTAAATGATTGAAGTAAAAATAAATAATTGAAATAGGGTTTAAAATGCCTTTAACTATTGAAAAAGATATAAAAATGTCCCTTTCATTTATCTATTGATATCCACCTTTAGATTTAACTACACAACAAATTCAATAAGATGTAAGTTTATTGGGGTAGTTCACCACCGCGCGAAGCACGAATAATTTACCTAGTAATATGATAATCAAAGAAAAAAAATGATGAAAATTGAAATGATAATTGTTGCATGAAGAAAAAGCTCTCGTCAATATCACTAGATTTTATAAGAAAATTATAATGTAATTACAATTAATTACAATTAATTTTGTTCTGTCTTCGCATAGAAAAACTATCTCTTTTAATTTCGCTGTTGGATATATGAAAATATAGTGTTTCAAATAAACAAACACATATTTTAATTAATTGAATATCAAATACGCTTAGTCAAATACGAAAAAGACCACAATTGACATTTATCCGGGTTTTAAATTTTACAATAAAAAGGGTTGAAGAACCTTACGGCCAAAAAAAAAAACACAAACATTATTTCAAAAACACATTTTCTTCCTTTGTTACAATGCCTTAATGTTCTCTCCTCGAAACATCACCACCTCCTCCTCCTTCTCCTCTTTTCCTTTCTCGATTTCCCTCGCCGTTCCTTTCAGGGAACGACGAGTGAAGCCTCCTCATTTCATCATCAGGATTCGTGACAAATAATATTTCTTCATTAAACATCACGAATTTCCAAAGTTTTCAAAATGGGGGTCTTGAAACCATTCCAACTTTTGGAAATAAACATCATTTCCGCACAAGATTTGGAACCTATGTCCAAAAAAATGAAAACCTACGCGACCGTGTGGGTCCACCCTACGAGGAAGCTAACCACCGCGGTTGACGTTGAAGGGGGCAACAACCCAACATGGAACGACAAATTTGTTTTTCGGGTGGATGAGGAGTTTCTCCGGCATGATACCTCAGCCGTACAAATAGAAATTCATTGTGGCCATTGGTTTAAGGATTCTCTCGTGGGGTCCGTTCGCGTCCTCGTCGGAAATCTCATCCCTCCTCCGTCTAGGATACACCATAATCATCATCCTCATCATCTTGGCATGCGTTTTGTTGCACTTCAGGTGAAAATATTTTTCAATTTTTTTAAATTTGATTGGTCGAAATATTTTTCATGTAAAACATTTTCCTACGTAACAAACACACCCTTTATTCCTTCATCCAATATTTCTATAAATAGGAAATTTGTTTAACATCCATACGTAAAGTTGCATGCATGCATGTTAATTTTTTTGTTTCATTCTTCCATCATACATCTCTCCACACACACATTTATAAAAATGTATTTATGTATATGTTTTTTCAAAATTTGTTGTGAAGAATTTTTTTTGTTTTGACCTAATAGGGGGTAGATATAATTGTTAAAAAGCTTTATAATCATGTACAATTAGATAACTTCATTTTCCTCCTAGACAAATGAAAGATTTTCACACATTTGCTTAGAATAATGTTGTGTGATTGATAATTGGTCGTGAATAATGTGATGGATTTAATTATAACCTGATTAATGATTCTAAATATTTTCTTTCATCGAATTAATTTTATGTATTTAGACATTTGATGTATTTTTTGGTATTAGGTACGTCGTCCATCTGGGCGACCTCAGGGGATATTGAATATTGGTGTTGCATTACTAGATAGTACCATGAGAAGTATGCCGTTGTACACTGAATTAAATAAGTCTGCTGTTGGATATCGCGATTTGATGGAAGAAGAACAACTACCTCACCATCACAACCAAAAAACAAACTGTGAAAAAACCATCAACACCAACAACAACAACACCAATAACAACATGACCACTATAAAACCGATATTGCTACGAACAAAGAGTGAACGTAGCGAACGTGTCAAATTTGATGATGATGTTCCAAAGTCTAATAATTCAATAGTTGCAAAACCTTCAAAAAAGAAGAATAAGGCAAATATTAATTATGACAAAGAAAGTTCAATTCTTAGTATTTCTTTGGAGCCTCCACCACAAATGTTGGTGAAAAAGAAAGGCAAAGCAAGTTCTGTGATTAGTGGTGCTGAATTAATAGAGAAATCAAAGCCCAAAGGTAAAAAAGGCAAAGCAGGCTCAGTTCTTAGTGACTCAATTGTGAGCAAAGAGTCATCTCTTTATAATAATGGGCCCAAAGAAGATAAGCCCAAACTCAAACTTATAGCTTTAGAGGTTGAGAACAAAGAAAAGCCCACAAATGAAAAGAAAGTTGATGAAAATCCTCTCACAAAGCCCAATAAACAAGATGATGAGCCAAAAGAGCCCATAACAGTTATTGGAAAGCCCGTTCAGAATTATGGTGGATATGAGTTTGGAGGCCCAATAGTGCAAGGACACAATGGAAAATTTGTATTTGGAGGCCCAATCAAGGGAAATGCTCATCATTGGACTGACTCAGAAATTGGGCCTTCAGCATCCGAGGTGGCGGCAGCCGTGGCTGAAAAAAAATATCCGTTGGATGATCAAAAGAGCTCGGTTTTGGATGGTTGGAGTTTGGACGAGAGCGTTGAGGGGCTCAGGTCCAAACTCGAGAGGTGGCGGACGGAGCTACCACCAGTATACGACCGTGGACAGGCATCGAGCAGCTACCATTCTACCGGTCGCCACACGAGGAGGCATGCACGTGGGTCAAGTGGATTGTTTTCTTGTTTTGGTAACATAATGGGGTATGAATGCCAATGCGTTTGTGGTAAGCCTCAAAAGAAATATAACACAAGGTTCTATAGCCCATCAGTTGGCAGCAGATCATTGTTTTGAGAAAAGCCCAAGCCCAGATCATAAGGCCCAGGTTTGACTTTTTTGTTATTCGTAACCAGTGACATATTTAGAATTTTAAATCCGAACCATTACACTTTTGTGACAATTAACATAAATATATTTATCTCTTTCACTGGTTTTTATCATTTTGTTATTGTTATTTATTGGATTTGTTTTTTTGAACAACCATTTCCTTTAGATTAAATTTCATGAGGTTTCATTATAGTAGCATGATTAATGTTGATATAAATTTTGAATGATTTTTGGATTTAGCTGATTAAGTTAATTGGCAAAAATTAGAATACCTAGGAGATTTTAAAGTAACCATTATTTAGGGAAAACATTGAAATTTAATGATGAAATGAATTTATTATTTTCAATTGATAGAATTAGATCCAAGAGCGAAAGAGATTATGAAAGTTCTCCCACGGGGCAACCCTGAAACAAGTTCTCAAATCAATCTATTCGAGCCCTTGAAAGCTGTATAATTTCATGTGTGAAGCATAGTGAGAGTGACACAGAATAGGCCCTGAGTTCACCCGCTTGCCCGAAGATAAAGGGGAAGAAAGGGATGCCAGGGACGCCCAATCGCTTCTCGTGGATTTTCATAACCCTGCTGTGCAAAAATAGGATATGCACTTGAAATGGACGTCCGAGTTAAGATATATATCATGAGTGATACGGAAATAGATCGAGTAATCTGTTTCTTTAGCCAAGAAAAGACATTTCTAGTTTGCATGGTCCAATCATTGATCACCAAAATTTCTATAATAAATTGGGTAGGTCGCTAGTATCATGTATATCAATATTATAAAAGTATAATAAAATCACGCTTAATCTATATCAATTCTAGATTCTGAATTCACCTTTAAAAATATTGAATGTGGATATTGAAACTACATAAAATTATCTCTTTGTTGCAACAAATCAAAAAAAAAATAAGATCAAACGAGCTCGAAATTTAAAGTTATAACTCGCAAGTTGTTCCTTTTGTTCCCGTTCATGTGTGGTCATTTGAATTTTGAAATTTTAATTTTTTAATTTTATTGTAATTTTGGACATAAATTTTTTTAAATTTTTTTAAAAAAATAAAATTTACATATTTGAAAATTATGTAAAAAAAGAAGAAGAAGAAGAAGAAGAGTACAATAAGTCATAATAATTGATATTTTAAAGGCACATGAAGAGATCACTCAAATACTAGTTTTACAGAGTGACGGTTAGACCTGTTATGTTTTATGAGGCATAATGTTAGTCAGTTAAGAAACCTCACGTTCACAAGATGAAAGTAACATAGATGAGAATGTTATGATGAATGTGTTGCCATACTAGTTGAGATAGGATTAAAACTGAATATATTCAAGACAAGGTGGGCTGACCCTGATTAAGGTATACAAGATGCGAAAAGTGAGACTGAAATAATTTAAAACATATGAAGACGAGATGTACAGATGTCCTGGTGTGGAGATATCACGTAAATTGAGTTAGAGGAATAATTCACCAAATATTATTCACGTTTTATAATTAAAACTAGGGCTGTACAGGACAAATCGATAAACCGCACCAAACCGACAAACCGAACCAAACCGGAGAAAAAACCCGACTAGTGGTTTGGTTTGACTTGGTTTGGTGTTTGGAAAAAAAACCCGACCATTATAGGGTTGGTTTGGTTTTAACTAAAAAAAGTCAAACCGAACCCAAATCGACCCGATTATAGATATACTACTTTTAAATTATGTTATACATAAAAATATTTATTAAAATGTAATTTATAAATATTTTTTAAAATTTTTTCATAATTTTTGTTTTCTTTCTTACATTTAGATTTGGACTTGAGAAGCTCATCTAAATAATATACAAAAAAAAAGCCCATATTATAAAGTTATATTATAAAGTTAAAACTTCAAACAGTGTTCTGCCTCCATCTTTTATGTTGATATTTTGTACTAGAACTCTTTTTAAGAAGCATTGCTCTGTGTTTTTTATTAGATATTATGAAAAACCCGAAAAATCCGAAAAAACCCGAAAAATCCGAAAAAACCCGAAAAACCCGAAAAAACCCGAAAAACCCGAGAAAAATTGATATCGAAAAACCTGACTTTTATTGGTTTGGTTTGGTTTATAGATTTTATAATCCGACACAAATGGTTTGGTTTGGTTTGTAAAAAATCCGAACCAACCCGGTCCATGTACACCCCTAACTAAAACCATTCCTTAATGTTGCTCAACAGAAAAAGTTGGTGAATGCTGAAAGAAAAGATGCATAAATTAATAGTAGTATATTATTAATACCAAAAAAAAATAATTAAAAATTCTGAAATACAAAGAAAAGAAAGAAGGCGTGGAGACAAAATGATGGTTTGTATCTTAAATTTCAGCTCTCAAATTATGAGGAATATCCTCCTCCTTCCATTTGGGTCCCTTTATTTATTTATTTTTTAAAGTAACAATAAAGAAATAGAGAAAATAAGAAAAAGAAATTCATCTTTTATCTTTATTGGTTCAAAAAGAAGCAATCAAAAAAAAAAGTGCACGATAAAACAACAAAGTTAATCAACATTTTTTTTGGTCTAAACAAGATACTTTCATCGAACAAAAAAACGAAAGTCGACCTTAATAATCTGATGATATTTAGAAATAAAAAATTATCGTGCAATTAATAAAAGGTTGATTTTTTTAGCTCATATCGACACACGAAAATTTGGTACCTAATTGTTGGCTCTTTATCACATGAGGTTGTAAGAAGTAATTATCCGTGTATTAATTTTTATATAACTTAAATTGAGTTGTTTGTCCATTAAAATGGTACGTAAGCTGAATTTAAAAGACAATTCAATCCATATTAGGTGTGGGTGCCTATATTTTTGCAAAAATAATCTAGTGATGATCTTAACGAATTAAAATTACACTATAATTTCTGTTTATAGTAACTAAAATAGATTTTTCTACTAATTTGCGAAACAAAATGGAATCGCATATAATAAAGTTCTTGTGTTAAAGTAAAGATGTTGAAAGAGAATATTGTTATATATTCCTTTAACCAGCTTTTGGTGTTTGGCTGATATTTGAAAAAGGTGTCTCTTTAAATTAACTTATTTTAAACAACTTATAAGTTGAAAACAGTTTATAAACTAAAAAAATAAATTGAGGTAGATAAGCTATAAGCTGTTTTAGATAAGCTAAGTCAAACTGACTCAATTATTTTTGAGACTTATTTTAAGCACAAAATGATTTTAAGTTGGTCAGTCAAATACTAAAATAAACAGCTTATAAGCAATTTATAAGTCAATCCAAATGGGCTCTAATTCTTCTTTCCTTTAAAGGTAAAACAAAAAGTGTAACAATGCATAGTATCAATTTTCACCTCTGCTTACAAAGTATTCAGTATCGAAATTTAAGTTTTATGAGTTCAACGTTTAAGATTTGTGATATTAAATTCTTTGTATTTTTAAAATTATAGGTTTTGGCATATTTGTTAGTCGTACAATTTTAATAATTTTTTTATATATAAATTTATGTTTCATATGAAAAGTATTAGATTCATACAACGTTACATCTACCATAAGAGTGTTTATTACTTTTGCTTAGGAAAGAAGATAAAATATTACTTACGGGTTTAGACGAATAGTGGGCTTGAAACACCCGTCCTTTTAAGAAAATGTAATAACTCAACGGTTTAATTTTAAAGCACTAAAAATATATTTGGGCTCACGTAATCATTCATCCTTAAAATCTATTTTTTCAAATGTCACTAATCCTTCTGTATGATTCGTCCTTTTTATAAAAATAATATATACAAATATATAAGATCATAAAAAGTCTTAGAAAATTACACAAAATAATTATAACAATTTATTTTTTATGAGATTACATTTTTCTAAACATAAAAACATAGCACAAATGGCTATGTTGGTGTGAATGGGTGCTAAGTCCTAAGCTGTCTGAGACTATCACCTAAACTGAAAGGCATTGTGGGTCCCACAAAGAGAGCCTCCCGGTCAGCCGCGCTCTTTGTCTGCTTACGTGGCATCACGACATGCTCTAAGTCACGTGGTAGTGGCCCCCACTTTGTCGGATTGTCCCTATGATAAGACAAGTTTTAGCCTTTTTGGATTCTTCTTAGATTTTCCATTTCACAATTTCTCGTATCTCACGATATTTCAGTATATTACTCTTTTCGTTTTTGAAAAAAATGAGACTGATATAAATTTTAAGAAAATAAAAAAAATAATCAATTCTATGATACTAAATTAAAGTTATGTCAAATGTATTAAAGTATTCTATTTATTTCATATTAGCTGAGTTTTTAAGGTATTGCATATATATTAAGAAAAGTATTTAAGGATAAATTTTGAACCATATTTTTTTTTATTATTCTTTTGTTTAATCACCTTCATAAAGATGATTAAACGTAAAATCATAAATATAAATAGTCTTTTATTGGAATATAACTTTGTAAGTAGTGTAGTTTAACTTCTAGAAAAATTAGAAAACTTCATTAATGCAAATAATAAACATGGAAACAATTCAAACATTTCGCTTGAACTTTGAATAATTCAACTATTTTAAACAATGAATTTTTTTTTTAGAAATTTCGTTAATATGAAATAGAGGGAGTATCATTTAATCTTGTGATATTAAATATGTAATGTGAAAAATTAAAATTAAAATATTATCAAAAAAGAAAAAAATAATTCTTTTTAAAACAGAATAAAGAAGCGTAAGTCATTCGTTTATGAAGAAATGAAATAGTATAACAAATCATTTTCTTCTTTTCTTTAACAAGCACGATAAAAAAGAAGAAAAGAAACCAAAGAAAAAGCTTTTTACTTTTGTTTATACATATTCTTTCCACATTTTCGTTTTTACTTATTTTGAGCACGAAAAATTTAAAGATTGGAGCTAAAGGAACCTATTTAATTTGGTTAGATAATAATAATAATAATTGTAAGGATAAAAAGAAAAATGGTATTTAGAAGAAAACACATGATTTATGATTTTAAAAAATTGTTTCTTGAAACAAAAACCAATCTATATATACTAGGTTCTTGCAAATTAACACAATGTTCTCTAACATATGTCTTCGAAAACTAAAGAATAAGAAAATGTGTGTTTGATATGAGAAAAGAAACCAACATGGTTGCTGTAAGATGGTTAATATATTTTCACCCTTAATCAATGGTTTCGAATTTGAGTTTTAATTTTTTTTTGTGAGAAGCATTGCTCTCAAAAATAGATCTTGCAATGCATAAAATCTAATTTAATCGAGCTTCGATATCAAGGAAGCATTGTTCTATTTGAAATTGTCTTTAAATCATATTAGTTGATATAAAAAGTGATTTTTAAGATGATATAAAATTAAGTATTTCGATATTTACTTATACATGTTACTTTATTTGTTGTCGATATTTTCTTTTCATATGTATTCTGATTTTTAAATTTTTTTTTAACTAAGAATCTATTAGAAATAACATTTTTATTTGATAAAATTAAAAGTTAAATTTGTATATCTTTCCATCTTCATACCTCATTTATAAGATTATATTAAATCTATTTCAGAAATGTAATACAATTATTGATCTCTTTGTGATAATTCACTTATTTAAGTTATCCTAATTATTAATTATTCCTTCTTCTTTTTTTGCCCCTCATCGGCCCCCTAGTATTATGTTTGTTGTATTTTTTATTCAATTCCGTAATAATATAATGAAATTATCTAAAGGTGGCCCCAAATTGTGATTCTTGATCCCTGAAAATTTGGATTTCTAGGATTGTAGACCTGAAGTAGTATATTGCTAGTATCATATTCCCACTTTTTCTAAAAAATGTTTTATCGAAAGCACAAAAATAATAAATAAAGCAATAAACAAATATTGAGAACTGAGTAGCAGTGATACTTTTGATTCTACAATAAATTAAGAAGATACAATTCCACTAAGTAAAAAAAACAAAAAACAAATATTCTATTCTTTTTCCTTATTTAGAAGAACTTCCTCACCTTCTATAGAAAAAACATTCCCTTCAATTTATATTATTTGTCTTTTAAATCATTTACATTTTGTACATGCACTCCTTTAAAAAAAATTAATAGCATTAGAGTGTGTTTTCATAAAAAAATAACTAAATATGAAATGATATTTGTGAAATTTATATTTGCTCTTTTCACAAGAAAAATCATTTTTCCTGTTTTTAAGATACTTGTTTTATTAGATTATTTTTTTTTCATAATTACTTTTAAAAATTTAGCCAAACATAAAATACTATTTTAATATTAACAAAATTATTAGTTAGCTAATGTAATATAATTATATTGGTCGACTTGCCAAATATGTAACACAACGGCGGGTCCACCTTGAGTTTAGGGAATCAATCTAATCTCCTTCGACGAAAAGTTATACTATTTATATATAGTTAAAATAATTATATATATATAATAAATGTTGAAACTCATTTGACTAATTTGTAGATCTACTCTTAATATTTTAAATCTCTTTAATAAAAATTTTGACTCCGCTATTGATGTAACTTGCCATATTTTTTTCCTAAAAAAATACTCAACCTTTAGACACTAACAATCGTTTTTCATGCTAAAGCTGACAACTAAGCTTGATTAAGATTTTTCTAAATCTTTGTTTGTTTGTGTAGTGACAGATAATTAATTAAGATTCTTAGGCAAAAGTCATCTAAATTATCTTCATTAGTCTTCATCATGAATATGACACACTGTCTCTCTCTTTTCCTTCAATCTCTTTTCCTTTTTTTGCCTGCTCTCTTCTTTTCTTTTCTATTGCTTTTCATGCTTTCGTCTCAAGTGATTAGACATGATATAATGTAATTTTAGCGTATTGAAGATATGATTTTAGATAAAAGATGTGAAGGTTATATTAAGTATTAGGATAGAAAATTAATAGGTAGTTGAGTGTTGTCTTACTTTTCGATAGGGTTAGGCTTAGTGGTATAGTAACCTTATTCATGTAGTTTCTTGCTTTCGTTATTTGTTATCATCTGTTGTTTATTATGTATATATGTTTAGGTGATTGTAATATATTGTTAATGTTACTGTTCCCTGTTTCAGGCCCTTTCCCAGACCCCGCGCATAGCAAAAGCTTTAGTGTACCGGGCTGCCTTTTTTTTTGTTACTGTTCCTTGTTAGCTTGTATGCTCGACACTGCTTTTCTATTAGTTGTCATGTTTTCTCTTCACCGACATTTTTTCTTTTCACTACTCCTTTATTTTATTTCACTTGAGCCATTAAAAATAATTTCACTATCTCCACGAGATAAAAATAAGGTTTATATACACTCTACCCTCTTCAAACTCAATTTTGTGAAATTTTATAGGGTATGCTATTGTTGTTGTATGCTTCTCTCTTGATATTATGCACAAATTTGGGATAATCTAAGATTACCGTGTAAAACTTTATTGACGTTCGATGATGGTCTAACATTTTATCAGTCCAAAGAATTATATTTATACAATTTTTTAAAATGGGATAAATTTAAATAGAGACCTAAAAAAAGATATTGACATATATGTCTATTTGAAATTTTTTTGATATTTTTTCGATTAATTCGGACCATCATCACATTTGATTCATTTAAGGGGAAATATTGTCTTGTGTAAATTTAATTTTTATTTTAGGAATCGAATTTGAGATTCCCAATTAAAACTGTAAAAAAATTATTCATCCCATTTCTCAACGATAAATTTGACATTTTGACCCCTTTCTCTACTTTGATTTCCTTTTAAGAGAGATTTTTTTTCAAGATTAATGTAAAGGTTGAAAATGGAATTAAAGTCACTTGAAAAAAATAATCAATATATATATTTAAAATTCTATTCTTGTACTATAAGTTACTATATATAAAACAATTTTACCTACTTCCATCCAATTTTTCTTGTCCCCAATATTAAAAATAAATGTTCAATAATATTTGTCAAATTCAAAAAAATTAATGAACTATTTATTTATTTGTGTCTATTTTACTCTTGCTATTAGATACTCCCTATGATCCATATTAACTAAAATTTTGAAACTTTATTATTATTCAAAATAAGTAAATTGTTCAAAGGTCAAGATAAATATTTAAATTTTTAAAAATTTTTGCCCTTTATTTATATTGTCTAAGTGATAAATTCAAGATATTTAATTGCTCATATTTATGATTTTGCTTTGAATTATTTCTATTTTCAAGAATAGCTTTGAGAATAACTAAAATGGTAAAAATGAAAAGTGATGTTCAATTTATACCCTAAATTATTTTTCTTAATAAGTGTGCGCGCATTACCTCATAAATTTACTTAATATGGAATAGAAAATATTATTTAATATATAAATATTTTTCAAAGTATTAAATATAATATATTCAAAAGGTAATATAATAATACTACCTCTATTATTTATTATTTTTTAGATATGTGTCAAACTAATAATAGATAACTATTGTTGCAAGAAAAAAGTAATAAAAAAGTTAACTGCTTTTATTCCAGACTAAGTATCTATTTGATTTAATTTATTTTAAGAAGCTTATAAGTTGTTTTAGATACATTAAATCAAATAAATTTAATTATTTTTTAAGATTTATTTTAAACATAAAATAAATTTAATCTAATCAATTAAATAATTAAAAAATTAAAAATAACTTATAAATAATTTATAAGTCAATTCCGACGTGTATAATAGTTAATAGGTCATTCGATATATTGTGGCAGACATTAATGGGCCTTCAAAAAAGATTCTTTGCTATCCTAAAGAAAATTAATACAGTGAACCACGTAAAGTTTTTTTTAAAATTATTTTTTTATTTTTATTTGACGTTCAATATTTCTATTAGATCTAATTAAATTTAAATTTATATATTATATGATTTATTTTTAAAGATGACACTTTTAATAAAAATCTTTCCATTTCTAAAGGCTCGATCAAACATGATTTGAAAAGTGGAGAAATCTCTCTTATTCCATAATAATTAATGTTGATCATGTAAAATGCTTAATTTACCTCACACATGATAATTGTCCGACAAATTAAAGCTTTTATCTGTATTTATATAAATTATTGATTATAAATATATATATTTATTATTGTCGCTAAATATAATATAATGATAATTATATTATGAGTCGTTAAATAATTGTCGGTAAATCTTTAATCTGTTGTAGTGACACATATATATATATATGAAATTTATTTTTATGCACGACAGAATGTAAAATAAAAAATCTTTATATAAATTATTATACATTGTTACAATATAATAATTTTAATTATTCACCGTATATCAATGAGTGTATTGCGATGTTACATACCCTTTCTTTATTTTGCCCATCATAAAGAAGAAAAGAGAAAAAAGAAAAAAGAAAAAAAAACATCTTAATTAATTAGTAGTAATACATATATATATTGTAACAAATAATTTCTGTAAATTTAAAAAGGTCCTTCTCATTTCACCTTAGCTGTCCTGCTTTGCATGCATGAGACCAAGAATGATTAGTTGAAAGGAAAATCATTCAGTAGCTGCATGTTTAATAATTAATTATAGTTCTAACACTAAAATTTCGTTAACAAGGTTAGCTTAATAAAATATATATCTCATTAAAACTTTTTTTAAGGGGGTGTATGGATCAATAAGAGTCAAATAATATGAAACGATCGTTTGACGAGCCACTTTGAGTCAGGGTGTTCATTTGAAGCGGCAAAAAATTATGTTATTTATACATAGTTAAAATAATCTTTTATATGTATATATACATATAGTAGATGTCGAACCTCCTTCGACTAGTTTGTGTGGCTACTTTTTAAATTTTGAATCCCTTTAATGAAAATTCTAGTTCCGCCACTGCATTTGACCACAAATATATTTGGAAAAAACTTGAAAAAAAACTTGGGAACTAGCAGAGGCAGATCTAGGATTTCGAATCTCTGGTGCCACACTACTTTGAACAGTAATCTATACTAAAAAACCTAGTGTAGAATAAGATAATACTTAATATTTATTAGCAAATATGCATACAAAATTTAGACTTGTTCTATTGATTTAGTTAAGATTTTACTTACAAGAGGTTTAGGGTTCTAATTTACTTATTCACAATTCTCTTTACAATAAATTCTCTAACAATGTCTTGCATGGTAAAAAAAGTTTTAAGAAAATAGAGTTATACATCCCACAACGGGGCTCGAACTTGCATCTCTACAGTGGTAAACATGAGCTTTAGTCACTGACACCACAAAACTCATTATTTCTAAGAGTGTCATGTTTAAATTTATACTTTCCTTATAAATATATATATGTATGTATGTATGTATATACAAATTTTCAACTGAGACTACGGGGTGGCGTGACACCCCTTTGAATGAACATAGAACCGCCCCTAAGAATTAGTGTTTGACCGTATAACCTGTCATTACTTGACAAATATATTTGACACACATTTTAATTTTTTATGTTCTAGAAAAAAAATTAGAATTTGGACTAGATTCTAGTATTAGAGAATTTAATTTAAAAATTATAACAAACTTTATATTTTATAAAAAACAATCATCATCTATTAATCCAAATTAATATCTATCTACAACCAACTCCATTAAAAAGAACAAATTAGTGACAGATCTGAGTATGTGATTATTATACTATTGTTGCCCTTATTGTTGTTTATGTTTAATGGAATATGTTCATGCGTATTATAAATTATATTTTTTTTTAAAATCAAATATTTCTATTATTATTTATGATCAAACGTATAATAAAATTTCATAAAAAAATAACTTATTAAAAATATTTGAAAATTTGTGACGAAATGCTAACTAAGAGATTAATATCTTTTGTAATGTAAAGTTATTTTAGACATTTACAGAACTCGAGAAATACAAAATGATTCCCATACTAATTTTTGTTTCCAACAGTTGGGCAAAAAGGGAACAAAGAAAAAACAAACACTTTCAAGTACTAGTAATACCAAAAGCAAGCCAAAGATCATGAGTGGGGAGAAATTGAAATGATGCAATTAAAGAAACTTGATGAAGAAGAATTTCATCTCTTTGAATGACAGTGCTTGGTGCACTACCAGTACCAGACATATGGGTCCCATAATCATCACTACCTCCACCATTTTACCCAACCCCCTACGCCCACAACCCCCCCTATCTATACATTCTCTTCATCCCCTGTAACCCCTTTTTACTCTAATACATGTTCTTGAAGTTTACTCACAGATTCTTGAAAGTTGAAACCCCTTTTCATGGAACCAAAACAAACTCTTGGTGAAAAAGGTTCAAAAATGGAGCAAGATTACAATATGGGCATGTGTCCTGAGGATGAAACAGAGCTTGAGTTGGGGTTAGGCCTTAGCCTTAACAGTGGGTGTGGGGGTGGTGGGGTGGGGGCAAAGGCTAAGAAGTCACCATGGGGTGAATATGGTAGGATTTTAACTGCTAAAGATTTTCCTAATGGATTTTCAGCTAAGAGATCCATTAATGGTGGTGTTTCTGGTACTAAAAGAGTTGCTGATTTTGCTGGTTCTACAACTGAGGTTGGATCTCCTCCTACTGGTGCAAGGTTAGAATTTCATAATTTTTCATAAAAATGTGTTCTTTTTTCTAAAATTAGTAATTTTTCTGCATTTATTTCATGTTTATACATGGTGGTATGTTTAGTTTACTCAAGAAATTGTTTCTCTCAAAGGGTCTTGGTAATTTTAGGTTCCTATGTAAAGTTCCATTTTTTCCCTAGAATTTCATAGTTTTTCATAAAAATGTGTTCTTTCCTCTAATATTAGTATTATTATTTTTTTGCATTTATTTCAAGTTTAGACATGGTGGTATGTTTTGTTTACTCAAGATATTGTTTCTCTCAAAGGGTCTTGGTAATTTTAGGTTCCTTGAATTTGTTTTTGATTTTGTCTTTTGTTGGTTCCTGAAGCAGAGTTCTTCACTTTGATGTTTGAACTTTCTACATTTATTTCATTACTCAAGAAATTGTGTATCTCTTGAAGGGTTTTAATGATCTTGGTTCTTATGTGAAGTATGGAGTATTTCATTTGTTTCTAGGAATTTTCCCTTTGATGAGTACTTAAAGAAAGTTCTTTCCTTTGATATTAGAACATTTTCTTACATTAGTTTCATGTTTATCTATGAAGTTGTGTTTAGCCTACTTAAGAATAGATTTTTATTTTGTTTCTTGGATTTTTATAGTTGAGTATATATTCCTTGATTTTGATTTTGATGAGTTTTTAGTTTATTTTTAATTACTGGCCGTTTTATTCTAAGAATCTGGCAGAGCATGTATCACCTTTGTTCATTTCATTACCTTTAAATCTTTAATCTAAAATCTGCCAAAAAAGTTAATTTTGGCTGCCCTGTCATTATGATAATCTATCATTATATTCCCTCTTATACAGTAATCCTTCTTTTAGTGCAACTTTGATAATTTTTGGCATTTTTTTTTTACTTTTTAGAAAAGAAAAAAAAATCATTTTGCAAATATTCATATGCCCTCTTTCCTCTCTTTTTTTAACTCGTTTCTTTTGACTTGTTCATTTTTAGCTAGATTTTCAAAGTACATGAATTTGGCTTCTTGATGGATGATAGAGTTTTAGTGGGATTTCACAGGGTATGTTGTTGTTGTTGATTGATGATAGAGTTTAGTTGATTCATCTAATTTTGATTTCTGAAAGCAGTCAGGTTGTGGGATGGCCACCCATAAGGGCATACAGAATGAACAGCTTGGTTAATCAATCAAAGGTTCTGAATGCTGATGAAGACAAGGGAGTTGGCGAGAACGACAAGAAGGAGCATTCGAAGAAGAAAAGCAATCACGGAAACACCGAGGATGATGCTGCTTCTGTTAAAGAAAAAGGGCATCTTGGTTTTGTTAAGGTGAATATGGATGGTTTGCCTATTGGAAGAAAGGTGGATTTGAATGCTCACACTTGCTATGAATCGTTAGCTGAAACGTTGGAGGATATGTTCTTCCAATCTATCAAAAGTATGGATTCTGTTTCAAAGTTTACTTCTAATTGTTTCTTAAGTTGGCTAAAAATCCTACTTTCTCTGCCTTTTGGTTAAGATCAAGTGTAGTTATTTGTTTCTCCCATGCATTACACTTCTGCACGGACGTGGTGCACCCCATGTTTTACGGTAGAAAAGGGAAATTCTTAAGATTGACTCTAAAATCTTGTGGTTTAGATAAAAAAATATGTTTTATATGATCATTATTGATAGAAAAATCAGAGCTATTTTTTTCATGTACTAAATGACTCGAGTCACTTGTATGTTAGTGATGTTTTTGTTATGAAGTGATTGTTGATGTTCCATTTTTTTAATGTTCTGTGAAATAGGCGGTGAAAAGGAACAAGCAACTAAGTCTTTTAAGCTCTTGGATGGATCATCTGAATTTGTGCTCACATATGAGGATAAAGAAGGAGACTGGATGCTTGTTGGAGATGTTCCATTTGGGTAAGAAATTCCCTTAGTTCTATTCCATTGTTGCAAAAAGCATAGAAATATTAGAAGCCTAAGTTTTCATCAATCCCCCACCAACCAAAAAAAAGAAGAGGATATATTAACAAACATGAGGTATTGATGATTTCAATTCTCAAGTATATATTCTATGCATGGTGCTTTTGGTGGACCTAATTCATGAAAGCAAATGATCACACCTTCATCTTCCAACAACCATCCAACCCTCAGGAAAAGAGGAAGTACAAAATAGAAAACGAATAAAATTATAGGCATAAAACTATCAAAATATTAGGAGTAGCATAGAGAAACACCATCAACCTTGATGTGGTTAGATGGATGTGTCCTTGTATCCTTAACTAGAGGTGAACGTAGTGAAAAGAGTCGTTTCTTTGATGAAAGACGCCACAAAGCTAGTCTCTAATTTCTTTTCCTTGATCCCGGATCCGAGTCCTGCGAATGAAGAAATTCTTGGGTGGTGTGTTTCCCCTAAATGGGCCATACATGTCGTGAAAAAGTAGCATAGAAGAACATTAACAGAAAGTATGGTCTACATCTCTAAAAAAATCAACTTGTTATCATTTCTAGCTCTCCACTCTAGTTCTTTATATGTTCTAATACTTTCATGTCTTATAGGATGTTTCTCAACACTGTGAAAAGGCTAAGAATCATGAGGACTTCTGAGGCTAATGGACTTGGTATGTATATAGTCATGCCAAAAGAACATACTTTACAATGACCTCTACCTCTCCTTTTTGCTATGTTGATTGGTGTGTTTCGAATCCTTCAAAGTACTGCAATTTTTGGAGAGTCTGAGCAATATAGTCTTTTTGTTATTTTGTTTCCTTTGCTCTAACACTAGCTTTTGGTTTATTTTCAGCTCCTAGAATTCCTCAGAAGCAGGAGAGACACAAAGGAAAACCAATCTAATTTGCTTGGTACAAGGAAATTGCATGGGCAAAAAAGTTGGAAGAAACAAAAAGTAAAACAGAAATAGGGAAGTGTTAAAAGAGTCGAGGGATATTATTACTTTTTCATGGTTGCATTTTTTGTTTTGCACCATTTTCTGTTCAAAAAGTGCCCCACTTTTTTGTGTTTTCTTTTTGGTCTAGGTCTCAAGCCCCTCATATAGTTGATACACCAATGTTTTTGCCCCAAACCTACCTTTCTCATGATGTAAATATGGGAATGCTATTTTCCTCTTTTTGTGTGTCTGTTTGTTGCAAGAAAATTCTATTCTATTTATTTGTTTATTTTATTGTTGATCTATCTCTTTTCGTTTGGTGGAATATATATATATATTCTATATAGAATTTGTTAGTGGTGAAGTCATTAAAGGCACTCATTGTTGAAAGTTCTTAGCAAATCCTCTGATGGATTGTGTCCATCATTACATGACTGAACAATTGGGAATTTAAGTTGAGTTTGTCCAAAATCCCATCATGTGCTTAGTGCTAAAGTTATCTTCCAAGATATAGTGCATGCACTTTAACTCAATATAATCTCATACGTATACAGAAAGTAGTATACAGAAAGTTTAGGAAGGTTGTTTGTGATAGCCTCCTGGATAAATGGAGAGGTGCAAAAAAAAAGTAGTAGTGACAACAATCAGATAATAAAATTAACTATCAAAAAACAATTAGGTTTAATCTTCTATTTTTATACTCGACCTTCCTTAAGACCTTCCTATCATCTCCTCTTCCTCATCATAGGCCCACCACATTCGACCTGTAGCGCCTCCTCATTGTTGCATAGTGTTGGAGGTTTAGAGTGTCATTTTATCAAGAATTGCTTTTGTCTCTATGTGTTTGTAGCTTTGTCCCTCATAATTTTATGTTCCATCAGAATTAGCTCATTTCTTTCTAGTATACATTTTTCATGTAAAATATATTATTTCCTCCTAAACACAAGTATATATGTTTAGTTTGTCTAATCACACAGTAGTTCGGATAAGGTCGGAATACTAAATAACAAACACATTATATATGTAACTTTATATTCTTATGATAAAATAATACTGATTATGACTAATGTTAGTCTTTCTAAACATAATTATTTCATTGATCAAGTGACAACTGTATTCCAATACTCCTTGTGGAGTCCACGAGGAGACAAGATAAGCATGGTAAAGTGTATTTTCGTTTACGCCAAATTAATATATATATATAAGCATTTTCATATATAGTTTATAACTTTTTAGCGTTCACGCAAAATCCAAAGAAAGATTATATCTCAAAAGAGTGTTATGTGTATACCAAGATAGCTTATCTTAACGTAAATTTCAATGGTTGATCTCATAGCTTGAATTTGTAATTTATAAGTCAGACATAAATATTTTTATTACTACTCTTAGAATCTCCTCCGTTAAATAATAAAATACTAATTATATATAAATGTTTATTTGCATAGTGTTTCTAGGAGGTTCCTAACATAAAGTATTATAAACCTCATGCGCTATCCATTGTGTTTGTTCCTTTTTTCTCCACTTTTTCCTAATAAGAACCCTACACAATGATGAAACTATCTGAGTTCAGATCTCAGTCACCAACTATTGTGTGTCACTTCCAAATTATATCAAAAAAGATCATGAAAGTTACCTTCTACTAAAACACTTTTTATATATTTGATATGTGAGGCAAAACTGGAAGACCAATTTCATTTGTGGTACCCAAAAAAAAAGAAATTCATTTAGGCCATAGTTACCTATGCATCTATCATAACATTTTTAAAAAATTGTGATGATTTTGGTATAGGGTGATTTACACAAATAGGATATTTTCATGCTATCATTTAAACTCTTATCTAGTTTAAAAAAGTATTGTAAAAATATATTCACGGTCAATAATAAATAGCAAAATTTTAATGATTAAGATTTCAAATTGATGGACAAATGATGATCGCTAAGATTTGTGGCCAAATCAATGAATGTCAAAATTTGACCACAAACTTTGACGATCTCAAATCCATAGACAGAACATAGATAAACTATAGTAACGGGTCACCAAAATTTGACCACAAACCCTGACTTTCAAATTGATGGGCGGAGCTTGTAGATTCCAAATTTGAAATCTAATCTTGTTATATTAATCACAGCAATTTTCAATGGTTATTCTCCACCAAAATTTTAAAAAATCAAAACTCACTTTGACTTCATCAAGCTCTTCAATTTTCTTCCACTCAAACCAATTTAAATCATTAGGAATAGTCAATATAAACTCAATGAAACATTACCTACTCAATTCCAACTAAAAATAAGTAGCTGATCTTTTAACTTTTTATCGCACATATTTACATTACATTGTTGTTGTTTTTAAATCTTCTGTAATAGTCATGTGCAGGACTAATTTAACTTACTAACAGTTTAAAGCATATTCAACATGATATCAGAACAAAGTTGAATCTCATCCCCTCGACAAAAATATTTCCACGTGTGGTTAGGGCAAATAAGGAGTACATTAGAAAAGTTTTAGTGAGACATTTAATCTTTTAAATGAGGCGATTCACAAAATTCAACACGTCTTTTCACTTTACACGAGTACATAAATGTAACTATAGCTAAAGAGAACTAGAGAAACCTGTATTATTTTTGCCAATTTGAAACACAAAGTCTCAAGTATACAATCAACATACAAAACGTTTAAGCTTAAGCGCGTTTTAACATGAATAATCAAGCATGTTACTGCAGAAACTCTGATGCTGCAGCTGTATATGGAGATGATAGATAAATTTGACCTTCCTTATGGCCCATTCGCCCCGGGAAGTTTCTGTTTGTGGTTGAGACACACACCTGAAAAATCAAATCGTTCGTTCATCAGCTAAAAGTTTTCCACATTGCAGTAGCGCGATAAACTTTCATTTCACTTTTAATATAAGTAACTTGAAGAACTAGCCATAAGCAAAATAAGCTAATCTTATAAGAACAAATCGATCAATCAACTACATTATTATGATGTACTACTTACTATGTCTAGTATGCTGAAATGGTACCATATAGCGGAGCCAGGCCAGAAATTCTAACAAGTGGATTCGAAAAGAATGGTAACCACTAACAACTTTTTACTACTAGAAAATGGTGAAACTTGCCTGAGGTTCGTTAAACCGAACAAAATTCTGTTAGCCACCAAAGATGCACAAACAAGAAATCTTAGGGAGCTATATGGTGAAAAGAAATAGTTTCCCTTATAAAACTGGCATTTTTCTGAAAGTTTTGTTCAATTTTTCGAAGATGGTCTAGAAAAAGTCCCAGAAATATTGCATCCCAAAGTCGAGAAGCATCATTTAAGCATGGTACAGATATGACACCTGGGCCTAAATCAATCCCAAAAAGCTCGCTCACGAGAGGAAGAATGCCCATATCCATATAAGCAAAACACCGTTCCCCAATCAATGTGGGGCTCTAACACCCACTTCACGACCAGGTCCAGCTGGAACGTGGACTGAGAACCCAAACGGAGATGGACCTGGCTCTGATACCACGTAAAAATATGACACTCGGGCCTAATTCAAACCCAAAACACAGACACCTTTAGGTGTAGTGTCAAAGTTTTATCAGCCAAATAGGACACACCTTTGCTACTAAGGGCTCCAACTTTGAGATATCAAAATGGTACTCCGCAAGAAATCTGGAATTTATGGCAATCATCTCATAAGTCATAAATATCATCTTAACAAACATGCTAAGCAATTTCTTCAACAAAGCCATGATGCATCATCCAAGTTTAAGCAAACTTCTGAGCGAAAAAGCCCCCTGGGTACGTCTTCTCTTTATGAATGTCACATGACGGAATGAAAAATGACACCAGAATTTCAACTGAATCTTAAGTAAACTGAGGTTGATAAAGGAGACTGCATCTTAAGACTGAACCTAACTTGTCTCAATTGTTTTCTAGACTCTAACAGTACCGTTGTGAATAAAGTTGTGACAAAATTTATCCTATAAGAATCTCTAGTGTATATCACAGAATAACAGCAAATGAAATCAGAAAGCTGGAAGAGAAAGAACATTAATGCATAAAAAGACATTGTTTACACGAGTGCTCAAGCGTAATTGATTATAATGCTTTATTGGTCACAAGAATCAAATTGGCAACTTAAGACTTTGTTCAGATTGATGCAAAGAGGACGAAGATCATGAAAGTGGTCTAGAATGTGAAACCAGAGAACTGGGGAAGGGTAGGAAGCCCAAAAAGATACATTTCCCCCTAAGAAAAGGCCAGTCCAGTGCACAAAGCATCTTGCGTTCATGCAGGGCAAGGGAAGGGCTGCACCCTTAGGGTGTGTGACGTAGACACCCTATCCTGATGCAAGCATCAATGACTGATTCCACGGCTCAAACCCCTGACCTATAGGTCACATGGAGATCCTTTTACTATTGCTCCAAGGCTCTCCTTCATATATGAAATTGGAGACACGTAATGCTTACGGAAAAACACGAGGGATTATACACCAATGTCCTTTGTGTTGGATACCTGGCTTTCTCATCACTGTAGACAGGTTCATAATGCTCTCTTCCATCTTTAGAACATGTAAAAATAGAGATATTATTAAGTCAGAACAATGTAACTCAGTTACTTCCAATGAGAAGTCAACAAACTTACTGTTAAACTTTCAACAGCAGTACCGACCAATTCCATTGTTTTGTATGTTGCACCAGTTACAGAAATTTCACCAATAACCTGGGATGTCATATTTACAATCATTCTTATATTGCCAAATGCAGTAAATAACATGTATAAACTATCCATTTGGAGAGAGATTAACATAAGTAGTTTAATCAATCTTTTACAAAACCTGCATCAGTATTTCCAACTCCAGATGCAAATTGCCCGAATGCTCCTGCAGTACATGTATATGAGTCTGTACCTACCAAAACCTGCAGACAAACCTATTAAGTCAAAAGAAGTACATTGAAAGGGCAACCCAGTGCACTAAGCTCTCGCTATGCGCAGAGTCCGGGAAGGGCCAGACCACAGGGGTCTATTGTACACAACCTTACTTTGTATTTCTGCAAAAGGTTGTTTCCATGGGTCGATCCCCTGCTCTCCTGATCACATGGAAACAACTTTAACAGTTATGGCTTACACCAAGGCACCCTTTCAAAAATAAGTACATTGAAGGACAAGACATATTAGAATCTTTGAATGTCTAGCACAAACTTCAACTCTCCTGGTCTGCAGCGTAGGGCTGCATATTGGTCGGTTTGGTTCGATTTTAAAGTTTATCGGTTTGACTTATTGATTATCGGTTTATAGACATGTCAAACCATTATAGAACCATTAAGTTATTGGCTTATCGATTATCGATTTATCGGTTATTGATCATTATCGGTTTAACTGTTAAGATTTGATAATAAAATAAAAAACCATTGAAAATCACCTAGGAATAAGGCGACAAACCAAATGAACCATGAACATAAGTTAATAAATTGCGTCTTGGTCAAAAGCAAATGTAAAACATTGTATAATAACCAAAAGTTTGAGACTATAAGAGATAAAAGTATGAAAACTAAATTCTAAGTGAGAACTTTATATACCGAATGATAATACATATAAATTATTAAATTACTATTGGCTTATTGGTTTACCCGTTTAAAAAAAACCTTAAACCATTAAGAACCGATAATTCGATAATTAAAAAAAATTAAAACCATTATCGAAACCGTTAAACCAATAACTCATTATCAATAAACCAATAACTTTTTTTCGAATTGATTTATCGGTTTCGGTTCAATTGAACACCCTTACTACAGTGACCTTCGTGGGCAAGAACAATGTGGCACACTCCTTTGTAATCTGGATTAGCCTTTCTAATTCGAGTTACCAAGAGGAAAAAGTTGGAGATATGAATGATTTAAGTTTTCAGCATGTGGCTAGTAAAGTAAAGATAAAGGTGTCGATACAAATAGCCGTTGGACTATATATACAAATAGCCGATCAAACTAATAATAACCACATACTATTAACAAGGTAGGTAGATCAATTATTAGTAGAGTAATAATTTTCTTGCCCTTTAAACATATAAGTTATTGATATTATTCTTAAAATTATATTAGTATTTACCTCATAATAAACCACCCAATCTGAAATTACTTATGCAAAATTTTATATCTATATAACTCACCTCTAAATCAGCTACCAAATGCCTCCTTTCACCTTGTTTGGATGATTATTACCTGTTGTATTACCTGGTTATTACATGACCGATAGAAATAAGTGAAGATCGCGGATTGAGGTAGAATGCTAGTAGAAATAGAATGATGTCTTGTCGTGTGTTGGTTTAGGGTGATCTTAGGTATAGGCGTGCCTTTATAGTTGTGTTGTTATTGCCTTTGATTATCACATTAATTTGCTATCGTTATTGTTTTTGTCTTGTAAAATTTGCATTGCCTTTCATTTTTTTTCCATTATGTTTATATATATTATTTTTCTCTATTACTTGGGACTATGACTTTTGAGCCGAGGGGATTTCAGAAACAATCTCTCTATCGCCATGAGGTAATGGTTAGATCTGCATATATCTTACCCTCCCAGACCCCACATATGGAATTTCACTGGATATGTTGTTATTGTTTGTTTTTTGATTGTTATTTATATTTGATTATATCATATCATTTAAAACTTTAAATCTATCATTTCATAATGACAAAACATCCCACTTTATGTAACGATTGGTTTGATATGATTGTTTCGTTATCTTATTATTTTTTTCTCATTTTTATCTTTACTAATTATTTAACAAATTATATTTTATACTTTAGCCTATATTTTCATAATAGTTTTACTCCTATTTATCAATTCAATCAATTGTGGATATGTACCGTTATATAACAATGAAGAACAAACTATGAGCCCGTTTGGAAACCAACTTAAAGTCTCTTTTTAGTTTCTGGACGTGTTTGCCTAATGCTAACTTTAAGCCATAAAGTTCTTAAAGTCAGTCAAAAATGAAAAATTAGAATTTCTAATTTTTTTTTCCTAAGTGCTTAAAGTCATTTTGTTTGACCATGAAAATTACTTTTATATCCCTTCTATTTTAACTAAATTCTCAAACTACCCTTTTTATTCTTTTAACCCTAAAATTCAAACACTTATTTTCAACATAAACACTTTTATCCAAACACTCAACTGCTTATTTATAAAAATAACTTTCAGCATTTCAAAGTTCTAAAAGCACTCCATATATAATTTTTTTTTTTTTAAGTCAATCCAAACCGGCTCTATAACATTAACGTTTGATTTAACTTTTGCTATGTACTTTCTCCTAAATATATTTGCAAAACAGAGCTAAACAAAGTAGTTCCCTTCTGCCCAGTTCCGACACTACTTGTCTGTTTCCGTTTCCGCATTTCCTTGGTCGTGGGAAGAACAAAACACACACACAAACACACACTGTGCAGTGTGCACCGTTATCGAGCAATGTATTGGGTTACGGCGAAAAATGTCGTCGTTTCAGTTCCCCGTTGGCGTTCACTATCCCTTTTCCTCCGTCCCCCACTTCGCCGCCGTTTCTTTTCTTTCTCTCCACATACCCTGTAAGTCCTTCCATTTTCTTGCATAAAGTTGAAGCTTTTTATGTATAGGTTTTTGGGTCTGTAGAAAAGGTCACAATTTGTTCGATTAGTTAGGGGTGGGGTGGTTGTGGTAGCCCAGAAGGCAAGAGTTTGTTATCTTGTTTGAATAAAGATGTGATTTTTCTTTTTCTTGTATGTGTTATTTGTAGGAAGACCTGGAGTCTTGTTTGTATTCTTCTTTGTATGGTTGTATTGGAAAGTTGAGTGAGGCCTATTAGTTAAGTTGTTTAAGCTTTACCAAGGGCGGAGCTAGTAAGGGCCAGAGGTTCATCCAATCCCCATTTGGCAGAAATTTACACTATTAATATATAGTTAAAATTATTTTTTATGTATATATAGTGAATGTTTAACCCTTTCGACTTCTTCCTGTGTGTTTGCTTCTTCGTATTTTGAAAAAAATTGTGGCTCCACCATTGCTATAGTCTCTTGATGCCTAAATGAGGGCAGCCCCAAATTTGTTTTTTTTGATCTACCAACTAGTACCCTCTTTTTATTAGGTAATTCTGTAGTTGTTTTGTGAGGATGTGGGGTGGTGGTGGTGTGAGGCTGTATCGTGGATTTTGGGAGTAGCGTGAGAGGAGGGACTCACTGCTTCTGGAAGTTGAAAGAGGATCCAAATGCTGTAAGGTTATCAATAAGAGGACCAAATGAAGTAAATCTTTTTGAAATTAATTATGCTTATTTTGAGTACAAGAAATGGGGATACAGAGGTTCTGAGCAGCGTTCTATGTGTGCTCATTAAGATTGATGCTTTTAATCTTTAGTACCTGAAAGTTCACTTCTGTAATTGGACGTGAGAAAATTGAATGAACTAGCTGTCATTCTTTATTTCAAATTGTTGGATTTTACTGGCAAAATTGTCATCTAGTCATGCTACTTCCTTTTTTGATAAAATAATAAATTTCATTAGAAAAGGGCAAAAGCTTACCTGTATACAAGAAGTGTACCAAAAGTAGAAAACCTCACAAGAGGACATGGTTTTCTACAAATAACACCCACTCATCTATACATGTAGGAATCCTATGAGTGCACCAAAAAGAAATAAGGGAAAACAAGCTATTCCTCAAGTGTACAAAGTCTTTCTCTACTCCGTCAAAAGCTCCTCTATTCCTCTCTCTCTATATGATCCACATAAGTGCTAGAGGAGCAATATCCCATGCCTTGCATCTACTCTTCCTTCTTCCAAATGCCCAACTAAATATTGTTTCTTTCACAGTGCTCGCCATCACCCACTCAAGTCTGAACCATCTCAAAATTTCCCACCATAAACAAGAAGCTATTCAACAATGTAGGAGAAGGTGATTCACATCTTCACCTAATTCTTTGCGCATGAAACACCTACTGACACAAGTTATCTTTCTCTTCCTCAAATTCTCCGCCTTAGGATCAGTCCCCTCGTAGATAGCCAAGTGAAAAAACATACCTTTCTTAGTACCGATATATGTGGAAAATCACCTAATCATGCTACTTTCATGTTAGTGACTAGTTGTGCCCTAGCTTCCACCTTTTTCTACTTCAGACCAATGGAGCTTTCTGGAGTTTAGATAGATCAAAAGCATGAATGAAGGATAAACTATGTTTGGGAGGGGTGGGGGGAACCCACCCCGCACCAATGCTGCTTTGACCCTTTTTTCCCCAAAATTATAGTACTATTGGAAGGCAGTTGGTGAACATTTTTGTTGGCAAATCATTACAATAGTATGGTGCTGTGTGTGGCACCTTTCTTGCCCAAACATTAATAAAATTTGTTACTTGCTAAATTAAGAAAAAGTGCAGGTGTATCCGGAGGCACAATTATGGAAGTACTAGAAAAAGTTATGCATCTATACCATCTCTCTATTTGTCCGAGTGAACTAGTTTAATACATAAGCTCCCATATAGACACACGTGATGTAGGAGTCGCAGGATGGATTGTCCGTCAAATAACGGTTAGAAAGATAGGCTCATATGGAATGTTAATCCGCGAGCTACCTAAATGAGTTGTGCTTGAATAGTTGATTCATTTTCAAAAAGGTCACGCAGGAGTAGGACACTCATACAATTCCAATCCACTAGCTTGTTGTTCCTATTAAATCTCATTTTTCCATTTAACTGTAAATGAGCCATCTCATGCTAGGAACTCAAGGCTCTCTCTCTCTAAATTGAAAAAAAGTTCATCTCCCCAAAACCCTTAGCTCTCCTATTTGACAAGGCTATCAAAGAAGTAGCAGCTGACGTGACTCCATACTTGATGCCTTACTTTTGTATAAGGGTGACTTCAGAACCTTTGTTGTCTTAAAAAGGGATAGTAAGATAGGTATCACTTTTGGAGTAGTCGCTCTCCATTGCTTTATTCCTTCCATGTACACCATTTCTTTGGGAATGCTCTGTTTGCTTGTTATTGTGCTACTTTAGCTAACAAACCAGTTTCAGTTCTCCTTGAGGCACTGTGTGAGTAGAGATTTGAATAAACTCTATTTGAGGCTCAATGACGTATGACAAGATAAATAAATAGATGAATAATATAAGAATTAAGAAAGTGAACGACTCTTTCTTCTTATATAACCGATTTCCTCCACAGTAAATCAGCATGTAATAGATTCTAATCCCTTGCAATCTTAGTTACTAGTGGGGTTTTAGTTTATTAGCTGAAAACTTGCTCTTTCCGCCATGGAATTAAGAGCTTTCTCTTCCGTGGCTATAATGTATGAAACTTTCATACCTGGTGGTTCTGATACTGTCTTGTTTGGGATTGATCCACTATTAAAGTCTGCATCTTTCATAATTTGGACAAGTTGTAGAAGCTTTCTTAAAACTGCATCTAGGTCTTTACATAAGTTTGAGGCTGAATCACAGATAGCTACTTTACCTGTCATGTTCTTTAAATGGTTTATGGAAAGATAAAGCTTTGAGAACTGAATAAATAGAAGTAGAAGGTTTTAAGGTGCAAAGAGGATCAGCGTTTTTCTGGTACATTTGATACATAACTGAGAATTCTTAAATAGAGAAATAATCAGTGACTTATGGTTGATGGCATACATAGTGCTTGTCTATAGGTTGTTGCGAGTTGGACGCACTTAAGATATTTGTGACTAAGGGAGTTCCTATTTATCATTCTAAGCTTTGGGATAAGATAACTTCAGGCTGCATATGTTGCTTCTTTTGATTATATTGTTTTACACAACTCTCATATCAACTATTGATGACAAATTTCTGGATCCAAATAAATTTTGTTTTCAATTTCTGTATTCACCCGTTTGTGTCAGGTGCCGAGAGCAGATACGCTGCTTGAAGGAGCGGAAATTTTTTGCCACTTCGGCAAAAAAACTCAAACAACCAAAAAGTGTTCCAGAGGAAAAAGACTATGTTAATATTATGTGGTGGAAAGAGGTTGTTTACATTTCTCTTCATAACTGGGTTGATTTATAATTGCGGGATGCAACTATGTAATTCTTTTCCTTTTTAAAAAAAAGTGCAAACAAGAGTTTAATTATTGTATAATGTTATGCCACCATGATTTTATGCTGTAGAGAATGGAATTCTTGAGAAAGCCTTCTTCTGTTCTACTGGTTAAGAGGCTTACATATTGTAACATGCTGGGTGTGGATCCGAGTTTGAGAAATGGAAGGTTAGTTCTTTCATGTTGTCTTTTGATCCTTCCTTTAGGAAGTCTTTAAACTTGTTTTCCTTCCAACTTAGAGAAGAGTTCAATCAAGTGTTCTGGGAGAATCTCAATCCTTAGCATTTCAAAAGGAAAAAAAAGAGAAGGGTTCTGGGAGAAGTGTCTTTGTTTTTCTCCATAAAGCTCAACTATAGGTTTTACTTTGTAAATCTACATGTATAGATTTTCTGTATTTCTTAGTTTATTCCTCTATAAATTGGAATCTGAAGCTCTGCTGAGAAGAGTTTTAGATTTTCTTTGAGATTTCCTTGTCTTTCCTTGCTGATATTCTAGTTGTTTGCACATTCTTGGTCTTATATCCTCATATAGATATAGTATTGTCAGAAGTGAGTTGTTAAGAACTCAAAGTGCAAACTCCAATGTCTAAGTATTTCAATATTGTCATGCTGAATTTTTCTGCCTATACTCACATGGATATAAATATATTACTCCCTCCGTTTCAAAAAGAATGACCTGGTTTGACTTGGCACGGAGTTTAAGAAAATAAAGAAGACTTTTCAATCTTGTTGTCCTAAATTAAAGTTATGTCAAATGTACAGAAATGCCCTTTAATCTTGTGGTCTGAAACATGCCATGTGGAAAGGTGTTACCAAAAAAAGAAAGGGGTCATTCTTTTTGAAACAGACTAAAAAGGAAAGGAGGTCAATTCTTTTTGAAACGGAGGGAGTAATAAACATGTGCTAAATGATGGTTGGCAGGCTTTGCAAATTGCACAAAAAACCATAATGATGTTCTTTTTCAGCATGGTTTCCTAATCCATGTCAGAAATCATATAATACCATTTTGAACCCATAATAATATTTGATTTTTGACATGGCTTAGGGAACCTTGCTAAAAAGCAAAAAGAATCCAGGCTGCAAAAATTTATCCAAAAAACAATTGTAGGGTACCGTTCAAGTTTGACCTTACCAAGAAGCAAAAAAAAAAAAGTTCTGTACAGACTACTAACTGTCATGTCTACTCACCGACATGTAAAGTATACACATATACGTAATATACATATGCTTATGTCTCCTTGTGTCTTTGTCTGCCTATTACTTGTGTCTCATATTGCTTATGTTTTTACCAAAGGCTACCCTTGTAGCTTTATCATATGCTTATGTCACCTTGTGTCTTTGTCTGTCTATTACTTGTTTCATATTACTTAAGTTTTTACCAAAAGCTACCTTTGTAAATTTATCAGTCTTAAAGAGGGAACACTTAACTCGGAGATGTTGCAGTTCAAGTCAAAATTTCCCCGTGAAGTTTTGCTCTGTAGAGTATGAGTTTACCCCTTTCATTTACTCTTCTTTAAATGTGCTTGAAAGTCACATATCAGCTCCTCAATTGATGAGGACTGCTGTGATCAAAATCAATGAGTGCTTCTTGTTCTTCTTTGACTTTCAGGTAGGTGATTTTTATGAAGCAATTGGGTTCGATGCTTGTATTCTTGTGGAATATGCTGGTTTAAATCCATTTGGTGGCCTGCGCTCAGATAGTATACCAAAAGCTGGTTGTCCAGTTGTGGTACTGTTTTCATTTTCTTTTTATATATATTCTTTCAATTTTTATTTTCCATTCAAAAGGTTTATACATTACATGGATTACATATTATGCATGAATGGACCTCCATGCTAATGTAGGGTTCAGAACTGATTCCTCTTCTGAACCAGATTTGTGCCCTTAAGAATACCTTGTTCGTGACCATGTAGAAACCGAGCTTGAGGCTGGATTTGTTTTCTTTACCTCCTTTAAAAGGGTGAAGAAGCTCTTAGATGTGTCTACGTTGCTAACATGCGAATGAAAAAGGGGATCATTTGATTTTCTGATTTTGTAAACTTGCCCTTTTTTGATTACTTTCAAGTATAACTGGTTCCTTCTTTTTGAAGCTTGTTGAGTTGAGAATACCTTTGACTGCCTTATGTCCTTGAATTGGTTCCACTTCAATGTTGACATAAAATAAAATTTGTGCAGTTTTATTCTGTCATCTTTCTGCACAATAATACCCAAGAAACTGCCAGTAGAGTATGCTGAATTTTCTGAAGTTCCTTAAGCTGTTTTTTAAGATAAAAATTTGTGTTATTTATTACTCTTATTCCGTCTCTCTTTGTCGTGTAAACTGTGTCATTTTTTTGTTCTTTTTGCAGAATGTAAACTGTGTCATTTTTTTGTTCTTTTTGCAGAATCTAAGACAGACGTTGGATGACCTCACACGTAATGGTTTCTCTGTGGTTAGTGCCATCTCCAAACTATCAGTCGAAATTTCATTATCCTTTTTGTTGGATAAGTTCTTATATATTTTTAATACATGGGAGGTGGAGTGGAAATTTATATTGGTATGTTAATGAACTTGTAAGAGTTGGCTTTTTCTCATTAAGATTTAAAATGATGTCTTTTGTTAGTGAAGTTATGGTCTGATTAATGTCTCGAAGTGCTAATTTCTTACAATGTTCTTTCAACCACTTGACTGATATCTTCCTACTTCTTCCCTCTTATCTCTTTTCCAAATATAGCTTCGAGTGCCTCTCTGTCCCTCATTTCCTTTTAGTCATGCAGAAAACAGATTTATTAATTTGTACAGCTGTGTCATGTTTGCATTTGTAGTGTGTCGTGGAGGAAGTTCAGGGTCCAACTCAAGCTCGTGCTCGTAAAAGCCGATTTATATCAGGGTAATTACTTATGAATATCTCAAGATTTCTTACAAGTACAATTTTATTTCTGGGTGCGATTATACCGTTTTAATTTTTGTATCTCTTGGATTTTTCCGTGTCAGTTGAATATACTATTTAATGTCTGCTGAGATGCAAAGTATCAGTTGTGAGAAATGAGAAAAGCTTTTCAGCAGGCTAGCATAAACCAAAGTATCTTATATATTCATAAGACCTACATCACTGACATTTTTATACCTTTAGAAAGGATGCTGGACGATCCTAACTTGTGGCGACTTACAATTGACTTGTTCTCAATATTTCAGGCATGCACATCCAGGCAGTCCCTATGTTTTTGGCCTTGTGGGGGATGATCAAGATCTTGATTTTCCAGAACCAATGCCTGTTGTTGGTATGACGGAGCAAATTTTTCTTTCATAAATTGGTTTCTCTTGCTATTTAGTTTTAAAGCTAAATAATTGCTGCCCATGCATGGAACCGATGTTTTTTATGTAATTGATTTTGCAAGCACAGAGTCATCGGTTCTAATTGTAAGCTGTTTACGTCCAAGCCTGACTTCTTACTTTTTTCAGTATTCATAATGTTGGCCTTGTGTTTATCAATATTTTCCCTTCAAATACACTTTCCAGCTTTGACCTCAGTCATTACTGCTTGACCACTTATTCTCCAGCTAAAAGCCAGAATATAGGCTGCAACTACTCTCAATTCCAAGCTAATTTGGGTAGATTATTTTTTTTATCAAGTAAAATAATTTTCATTCATAAACATACCAAAACGGCCTATACAAAGGTTATACCAAAAGATCAAGACTCTACAAAATATGATACTCTGCAAACTCCTCCCAATCCTCTATACAACAAGGAACTTTTTGTTAACATCAAAGGAAAAAAAGGGAGTGGAGACTACTCCTCAACTACAAGAAACTTGACTCTACACCTTTAAAAGCTCTCCTATTTCTCTCTTTCCAAACTACCCACATTAATGCAATTGGAACCACGTTCCAAGCCCTTCGTCTTCTCCTCCTTCTCCCGCTTGTCCAACTGAGCATCAAATCTTTCACGGTTCTTGGTATTATCCAAGGAGTGTGATACCATCTAAACATATCCCACCATAATCTCATGGTAAGCCCGTGATGTAGAAGAAGGCGATTCATATCCTCGCCCACCTGGTTGCACATGTAACACCAACTGGCGCAGACAACCTTCTGCTTTCTAAGCTTTTCCGTTGTCAAAATCACCCCTCTAGTGGCTAGCCAAGTGAAAAAATACACCCTCCTTGGCACACATGAATCATCACTATCTGTTTTGCTCCATTTGGACCCATTTCATTCCAAGATTTTATAATTCAGAGCTTTCCTATGCTAGAAGTCCTTTTCCTAGTCCTTTTCCTACTGAGTAGTGACTGCTCCCTTGACCACTTAAGTAACAAACAATTTTTTTGTTCATTAGCATCTCATATTTATTACTTATGAAAGATGAAGTAATTTTACTTGCAAATAACAAACTAAGAGTTATAATTTGGTGGATACAGGAATATCCCGTTCAGCAAAGGGATATTGCATTACCTATGTTTATGAGACTATGAAGAATTACTCTGTGGAGGATGGCCTAACTGAAGAAGCCGTAGTCACCAAGCTTCGTACTTGTCGATGCCATCATTTGTTTTTGCATAATTCATTGAAGAGCAATTCTTCAGGTTTGCAGATTGCTCTTTTTGTTTTTACCGTTGCTGATTAGGGAGTAAAGTAGCTCGGCTAAGGGACCTAATATCCACATAATCTGGCATTCTAGTTATAGTTGTATATATTTGTTTGGATATGTAGGTGAAGTTAAATTTGAGATAGAGACCAATTCACAATGTTACTGTAGGACAGCAGTTTGGTTTGATTGCATAAAATATGGTCCTGATGGCTTTTTGAAGTTTAGAACTTTAGGGATAGAGACCCAACTGTGTTTTTATGGATAGTAGTAGAATAAAATACTATTTTTGATCCATAAAAGATACAAAGTTTCATCTGAATGAACTTATCAAAAAAAGAAATTTTTTCACCGGAATGACATCGACAAGGTGTCCATCCTTTTTAGGTACTATCATTTCATGTATAACATTCGGTATATTCCATAGGACACACAAAGATTAGTCTGTTTATTACAAATCTTCATGGGGATCGATACAATGTACTTCACAGTGGGTTTTAAATCATCTGAAGTTGCTAGGAATGATTCCAGATCAGGGGAATGGTACGAATGGACAGAGAGAAGCCGTAATCTTATCAGAAGAACAATGTTCAACAGTAAGACGATGAAGTAGCTGTGTGACACACTAAAGGAAGCATCGAAGGTGAAGCGGAATTCTGTTAAAAGTTGGAGACTTCGTGACCATTTCTTAGACACTTTCTGCACAAGAAACTACAATAGTCATGCCCTCTACATTACAATCATTAACATTCAAGGTAGGAGCAGAGCAGTTATTATTGCCCTGAGATGACATTTAATCCAGGGTGGATGGAGATTGCCTTAAATGATTGATAGGTCAATTATATCAAGGTGTCAATCAGAAGTCCAGAACCAACACCATTTAAGAAAACAGAATCAGGGCTCTTTTAACACCAACTAGTTGGAGCTCCATGGAAGTTAGAAAATCCATCGGGAAAATCTCAGCTTGTATTTTTTGGGTTATTTGGAATGAAAGAAACTGGAGGTTTTTTGATGGAGTTTTAACTCCAATTTGTAAGCTTAAGGCTAGTTGTTTGGTTAACCTTTTTAGCTGGGCTAACTTTTCCCCTGTAAATAACTTAGATCACTACCTGGATTTTGTCAGCTCCTTAGCTCTATAAGTTTTTTGTTCTTACTGAGCTGACAGATCCCCTTTTTGTATCTTTGCATCTACTGGATGCCTTAATGAAATCTCACTTACTTAATCAAAAAAAAAAAGATTCAGGGCTCTTTTAGTTGGATTCTGTCCTGAACATCAAATGGGCCTCAAGACAGATGGGAGCTGCAAAAGTCCAGAAGATGGGGAGATCATTTGTATTGAGCAACCTCTGACGTCACAATTCTGTCGGAAATTCGCAGATGGGCGACTAATACATGGGATAAATATTTATGAGATGGGTTGCAATAGCTTCTAGTTTCTCCTCGAAGCTATCAACGAGAACAATAACATACCCAGTGTAATCCCACAAGTGGGGTCTGAGGAGGGTAGGATGTACGCATGCCTTACCCCTACCTTTGTGGGGTTGAAAGACTGTTTCCGATAGACCGTCGGCCCAAAAGAAATGTTTCGGAAGCAGGATTGTAAGAATAATATAACAACAAAATGGCAAGATACAAAGCAATTGAGGCAATAGGTAGAAATACATATTGAAGGACAAGAGACTACATGACAATTAAATAACCCCCTACCTCTCCTTGAAGCTATTGAGGCTACATATTCTAAAAGGAACTTGGTTCTGCATGAATTTCAAGGTTTCCTTTCAATGGTGGAGCCAATGTTGTCAAAGGCGTGCTTAAAGGCGTAATACCAGAGATCCAGATATAAGTCGATGTGCCGGTCAGAGATTCCATTGGAGAGGAGAAGAATGAAAGAATTATAAGACAAAGGATAACAGAAGAACCCTACAATATAGGGGATGCGTTCAATTCAAAAAGGATTGGACAGGGCACATGGGGAGTAGCAGGGAAGTACAAGGATTTGATTATAACTCATTTGACCTACCACGTGGACATGAGCTATCTTTTTCCAAAAGGCCCTGGGCAAGCAAAGGGGAAACACCTTTGGGCCCAGATCTTTTTGCTCAAGGTCTGCTGGAATTAAAAACCAAAAGAAGCCCTTTTATTTTATCAAAGGACTAATCGGAAAAGTGGCTGCTAATACTACGACCCGAAGCAGTCAAACGATAAAAACGATTTTTGTGAGGCATGTAGTTCATAGTTCTCAGACAGAGAACTCAGAAGAAAAAGATGGGGAACAAGTTGAAGAAAACCAGCATGTGTTTACTTCTGTGGACCAAGCTATTGTACTTATGCATGAAAAAGAAAAGCATGGAGTGGAGGACTTGGATAAAATTCATGATAAGAGGTATATCTCTGATGAAGAAATTTATACCAAGACATCCCTGTCCATGGAATATGAAGAGATTGCAAAACATAAAGAAGCAGCATGGAGACAAAGATCCCGAGTTTATGGTTGAAATTGGAGGACAAAATACAAGTTATTTCCATGGAGAAGCCAGTGCCCACAGAAGGTATAACAGCATAGATCAGTTGCAAGTGGAAGGGGTACTGATAAGAGATTCAAAGATTTCAAAAGAAGAGATAGTGTCTTTCTACCCGAAACTCTACACAGAAATATAGGAGTGGAGGCCTCAAGTGATATGAGGGATTGGCCAAGGATAACAGTTGAGGATAATGAGATACTTCAAAACTTGTTTTGACCCACAAGAGATATGGGATTGGGAAGCAGTGAAGTCTTGTGCAGGGGATAAAGCCCCCCAGGGTCTGATGGGTACTGTATGACATTCTTTATTCAGTGCTGGGAGGTGGTCAGTACAAATGTCATAGCTGCTGTACATAATTTCCATAAGCAATGCATATTTGGAAAAAGCTTCAATGCCACTTTTGTGTCCATGATCCCCAGAAAGTTGGTGCCAAAAAACTGAAAGACTACAGACCAATCAGTTTAGGAGTGTTTACAAAATTATTTCAAAACTGTTGAATGAGAGGCTAAAGAAAGTGGTAGCAAGTTGATAGATGCACAACAAATGACCTTTATAAAAGGATGACAATGATGGATGCAACACTAATTGCTAATGAATGTGTAGACACAAGGCAGAAACAAGACCCCTGGCATCCTATGCAACCTAGACATTGAGAAGGCTTATTTATGATCATATAAACTGGAACTATCTGCTAGATTCACTGAAGAAGATGATTTTTGGAGAGAGGTGGATCAAATGCTGCATTAGTATAGTCAGATTTTCCGTTTTGTTAATAGCACTCCAACAGGGTTCTTTCCTTCCCAGAGAGGAATTAGGCAGGGGGATCCACTGTCCCCATTTCTTTTCATTATAGCAATGTAGGGTCTGAATGATATGATAAAGAGGGCAGAAAAACAACTGGATTAAGGGCTTCAAGGTTAATCACAGGGCAGACTGTAACGTGGAAATATCTCACCTTCAATATGTTGATGACGCTCTCATTTCTGTGCTCGTGATACAGACCAACTAAAAGATATTGAGAGTGATTTTTGTACCCTTGGAAGCTATTTCTCTACAAAATATCAACTTAACTGGAATAGAAGTCTTGTTACCAAGTGAATGGTCCCAGATCTACAAGAATTAGCTAGAACTAGCTCACATTCTAGGGGGAGGATTGGAGAATTGCTCACTGTTTACTTGGGAATGGCCTTTGGGGCAAAACGTAACTCCAAGAAGATATGGAATGGAGTAATGGAAAAGTGTGAGAAGAAACTCTCCAATTGGAAGAGTCAGTACTTATCATTGCGAGGCAAATTGGTGCTCATTAATGTTGTCATAGTCTCGTAGATATTATGTCCTTGTTCCTAATCTTGTCATTGTGGTCAACAAGATTGATGTTGTAAGAAGAAACTTTCTTTGGGAAGACAATAGTGATAAAAAGATCCACCTAGTAAAATGGAGCAACCTGCGACCCATGTTTTCAATGGTGATTTTAGGAAAAATTCCTCGAGTGGGGTATACCAAAAACGTTTTGGGGTGCAAATGAAAGGCATAGATCCATAGGGCCTATGCCCTAGAATTTGAGGCGTAAGTCGCCGGCATTCTGTACTTCTATTTCGTTCTTTTAATATTTTACTTTCTTCATATGGGTTTTGGGTCGGGTCGGTGCTTGTTAATTGAATTTTTATTATCAAATTTTTTAAAAAAGAGAAAAAATGAGTTATCCATGGGGAAGTTAATATTTTTCAGGTTGTATGATTTGTGTTAGTAGACTCAAAAGTTAAGTTATTTTTATGTTAGAAATGATAGTTAAAGTGATTTTTGTGAGTGATTGTTACGTGATCATATGTGAAATTCGTGTTTATGCAAATCTCAACCTACCTTGTGAAGATAATTAATAAAGAAAACGAAAAACATACATATACTTCAACACAAACACATCATTTAGGTGTAGGATTTCAAATGCAAAGAGAATTAAATTCTTTTGTCTTTATTATCTTTTTCAATTTTTCCCCAACAATCAACCATCATAACAATTCTTATAATCTTCCTACATATAGGGAAGAAAATAAAAATCAATCAAAGGTACCTACGATAAAAGAAGTTATATTTAGTCTCAAGCTCCTTTTCTAGTTCAGCTTCTCTTTCCAAATAAGTAGCACGCCTATCTAGCAGATCAATCAACCCTCTAACATTGCGTGCTGATATAGCATCTCGCATTTGCAAATCAATTCCTCTTAGATGGTGCCTCACATCCTCCAGCTCCGTGCAAATCTCGCGCCTCCGATCACCGTTATCATCAAAGGACAATGCCATTTCCACTGTTAAATAATTGTTGGACAAAAAAAGGGGAAAATGATTAGTTGTTACAGTCAAATCTCTCTAAAAAATGATTAGTTTTTACAGTCAAACCTCTCTATAACACTCATCTCTATAACATTTAATGATAGATGATGCAGATATAAAGAAGTTTGACGGTATATATAATCATGATAGCGAGGGCATTTTGTAGTTAATTAATCATTGGGTAAAATAGAAAAAAATCTAGTTATTACACCTCTTTATAACAATCATAAATTCACGATAACTGCAATTTTTCTTTTGAATCAATTTTTCACGTTTTCTATAACCACCAAAAAATATTCGGACAAATGATGCATTTATTGAGAGGTTTGACGGTATATATATATATAGGATAACTGAGTACATTTTTGCAGTTGATCAATCATGGGGAAAAGATGAGTTGTTACAATTAGGCCTTTCTATAACAACGTGAATTCACGAAAATGTTTTAGTTTTCTTTGGAGTTGATTTTTTACATTTTCTACAACAGTTGAAAAAAATCCAGACAAATGATGTAGTTATAGAGAGATTTGACTTGTACAGGAACAATTAATGTGAAGCATTATAATAAATAAAAGGAAATAATTAAACGAACCTCAGTATGAAGAAATATAATAAGCAAAAGGAAATAATTAAACTAACCTTAGTGAGGTGATGCTCAATTATATGTGAAATATGATGAAAATAAAATCTTATGGTCTTGGGTATTTATAGAGGGCTTGTGAACCTAATTTCATATGAGTTATTAAAGAAGCTACCATAATAAACTTGGATTTTCAAGATAGGGAAGAAATGGAAGGAACTTAATTATTATTATCTTGTTTCTTTTTTTTTTGAGAAGGTAACACTACTTAAACTTAAATTTATTCTAATTGAGGAACTGAACACATGATGGGTAAGTGTCATAGATGGTCATATAAATATGTGTTTTTTTTCACTTAAGTCACTTAACTATTTTTTAACACAAAAATCACAAATTTTCCCCTTTCTAGCACAAAAATCACATTCGTCAGAAAATCCAACTCCTGATGGATATTTTAAAAAAATAATAAATACAAATTCAATTAAAAAAAACCAAACTGACCCAATCCATCTCCAATGGGTAGTAATCATTTACTCTTCTTTATTTTTAATCGAATAAGACAATATGCAAATGTTTTCTCTTATGAAGTTCTATATTTCGTCCCTTTCTCTTACCAAGTCCTCCTTAGACTTGGGCAATGAAGCTTAATCCATGAGGCTACTTGGGTGTCTTGTGAGTATCATACATTATAAGTATGCATTTGAGGTCTAAGTTCCAGTCTATAGGATTGAAAGCACGCTTTGGCAGCTGAGTTACCAGAGTTTCTGTAATTTTGGCATTCAGAGTGGTTGTTAAGTTGTTAATAATTTGGTTCTTTATATTAATCAGGGAAGTAAGGTGAGTTGAGATGTGAATTAGCCTTCACTTAAATGTTGAAAACCACATAGGATATGACCGGTCGAAACGAAACCTTGAAGAGTTTGTTGTGGACTTTTCCTGAACATGTTCAACTTCTGTGCTACTTTTAGGTCTTCCATTGACTCAACTAATTTGTTTTGCTATCCAGTTCCGAAAAAGAGGGAAGGAGAGAGGGGAGGTTGGTAGGTTTATTTAATCAAATATTGTGTTTTGAGTCTACAATGATGTTAAGGTTGTAGCATGTAACTTTAGATCAGAAGGCAACACTTCTGTTCAGAATTTACTCTATTTATATATGTAAATGTTATTCAGTCCTCCATTTATCTGGAGGGTCTCCTCACAGGAACATCGCGTTGGGGAGAGTTTGGTGAAGGTGGACTCTTGTGGGGAGAATGTAATGCTAGACAGCAGGAATGGTTGGATGGAAATCCTATCGATGAGCTTTTGTTCAAGGTTTGGCTTCACATTGTTTCATTGTTTGTGACCCTCCCTGTTACTTCAGTTTGAAATTACAACATGCAAAGTAATGAAAAATTTCAGGTAAAAGAGCTTTATGGTCTCGATGATGACATTCCATTCAGAAATGTCACTGTTGTTTCAGAAAATAGGCCCCGTCCTTTACACCTGGGAACTGCCACACAAATTGGTAATGATTAAACTGTGTTTAATTCAGTTACATTCTGTCATTAGTGGTGGTGTCACCCTTGGCTGAAACATCTGTTTCCGCGGTTTATTACCTTTAGGTGCTATTCCAACCGAAGGGATTCCATGTTTGTTAAAGGTGTTGCTTCCTCCACATTGCAGTGGTCTACCAGTTCTGTAAGTGAGCATTGTTTTACTGCAAACAATTGTCTGCCCTTACTGCATGGAGTTCTCTCTGTTTCTTTATAGAAACTCCGCTCCCAAAAACCAGCAATAATTGTTTTGTACCTGTCCTGCTATAGTTTTTGCTCAACCCAACTTCCATTTCAATAATCCTTGTCTTAGCTACAGAATTATCAAAAGTGTTGGGATAACTGTTAGCAGCATTATACAATTACTGTATTTGTTTTCCAGACATTGAGAACCTATAGCTCCATTAGAACTCGTATTTGTTTGTTTGAGCTGGTACTTGTCTTTTTGTTGTATAGAGATCCACATGTATAGGTAATTTACGATCTTTGAAAATTTACAGCTTCTTTTATTTTCATGGTTTAGCTTTACAGGAGACTTGGGGTTGGGGTTGGGGGTGAGAGAGTGGGAGGTGACCGTTAAGATTGAGGAGGAGAAGAATAAATGGGGTTCAGTGAATTAATCTGTGGTCTGGGTGTTTTAGTTAGAGAAGAATGTGCTAAACACCTGACGAATAGCTTACTCCTTTGACGTAAGCCGATTTTATAGTCTGCACATGTTGGTATGAGATAGTGCACTATATTTTAATTTTTGAATATGCTTCGAAAGAGTTTTTCTACTCGTAATGTGGTTATTGAAATACTTCAAAGGAACAGAATTAGTTCTTGTATCTGTTGCACCCCCAAATCATGTGGTCATTAGATAAACACTGGGTCGGTTAAGTAGATTTTGTCCAAGTTACAAGAGAGGTGTAACCCATAAGAAGCACAGACAGAAATGGGGTATTCCTTCTGATTTTGTAGCTTAGTCTAAGACATGTGACTAATTTCACTTAGGCCTCATTAGATCACTGTATTTTCCAACAACAAGAAGAACATACCCAGTGAAATCCCACAAGTGGGGTCTGGAGAGGGTAGAGTGTGCACAAACCTTTCACCGTATTTTCCATTTTAGTATTTTCTTGGAAAAAGTTTTGAGGTGGATAACTTCCTCTTCTTTCAGCAGTTATGACCTTCTGAATACTGACTTTTGTTTCAATGCTACTTTGAAGTGCTTATTTAATCTTCCTGATAGTTCACTTATTTCTTTATAACATTTATCTTTTTTCTATCTTGTATCATTTTTTTCTTTCTTATTTTTACATTTGATGTTCTGGTATTTGTGGTGTCCGTGATATTATCTCTATCAGGTATATTAGGGATCTTCTTTTAAATCCACCGGCCTATGAGATTTCTTCAGACATTCAAGGTGAGAAATATCTTGTGTAGATATTCGTGCATCCCTCACTTGTTCATGATGACAATCATTTTACTAATTACATCATAGATTTGATCAATTTTAAGATCATATTGACAGCTTTAACTTTGTTTTGTTTGTCATATCACAGTGAGTGAAGTTTCAATATTTGGCTTCTTCCTTTTATTTTTGATAAGGTAAATAGTTTTATTAATAATGGGAAAATCTCCCGTATACAAGTAGTATACCAAAAAGTAGAGAATTTACATTAAAATAGGATTCTCTATGAACGATTCCCAATCTTCTGTACAAACTGAAACCCCATATGTGCTCCAAAAGGTAACTAGGAATGAGAGTGTTCCTTAAATGTGTTTTTTCATTCTCTATCCCCTCGAAAGCTCTCGTATTTCCTTCCTTCAACAGGACCCACATGAGTGCTAGTAGGGAAATATCACAGGCTCTTTGACTTCTCTTAGTCCTTTTATCTTTGTATTAGATTTCTACTGGCTGTCTAAATCCTTCAAATGCACTCAGTTGGTAACACTTTGCTCCTCTTCTTGAATGGAGATCTGCTCCATGATTCAGTTGATAAATTTTGGTCTTTCTGGTTAGTAATGGGCCTGTTACTAGCTCTATCACATATAGGGCTGCAATCAGCTTAGTTCATTTGACTGCATTACCAGCAGTAATCTGCTTGACAGAATTCTTCACCACGATTCAATTGATAAATCACGTACTCCTGCCTATTGATCAGCCAATTATGAGGCATCACATTTGTGTTGCATCCAAGCTAAGGCAGCTTGATTGCCTCAACTTTGTGCTTTTTTTCTGTTCAGCTCGTATAACTTCTGAGCATTAAATTGAGCTTACATACTTGGCTTGGGTAGCCGATATCACCTTTTTCTATTTAACATACTTTATGCTTAACAAGAAATTTCTTTTTTAAATAATTTTGTTATTTTGTTCAAACAGAAACTGGTTCATGGACATTGCATAGATGTTCTCCTTATTTGTTCTCTGTTAATGCCTCCTTCGTGCTCCCTACCACTCATTTTGAACCCCCTTCTCTCTATCTGTTTTTTGTCTGTTTCATTCCTTTCCCGTCACTGCCACGACCTATGCAAATATTACAACCCCAGCAATGACTATGACCACTGCCCTCTGTTCCACCTCTAATTTATTGCCTTCAGACTGCCCCTTCATTTCATCTCATCTCGTCTCTTTCTCAAACGACCAGGAAGCTCCGAGTGTAGGTTGTTAGGATTGGTCTTTGTACAGCCCAACCCTACCTGTTCTCTCACACATTATTTAGGTCTAGATGATTGCAACACTTTAGATGATTCAGGCATCTGATCAATAGTTCCTACTTTACTCACTCAAGGAATAATGTTCTTCTTTTCTCTTGCATAGGTGGACCTCGTTAATGGGGTTTTCCAAGTATATTTTCTAAATAGACAGTCCCATAAAAAAAATCTCAAAAGTATATTCTCTGAAAAGAGAGTTATAATTAACTTTTTGTTGTTTGTCATTCTTATCGTGAGTTGAATCCACAATAATTATAGTATTTTTTGCTCCCTATCTCCTCTCTTTCTCTCTGTCTCTCTCTCTATCAGATTTCATGAGAAAATAGCACAAATTGTAACAAACTTCTAATCTAGTAAAACTTTGGGATTGTGAAAAATCATTTCTTTTACAAGAATGACTTAATTGATAGGTGGAAAATCACTGTATACAAGTGGACCAAATGGTATACCGAAAGGGGAGAACCTACTCAAAAACATGGTTCTCCCAAAAGAATCCAATCATTTATGCTAATTAGGACCTTATGGAGTGCAATATAAATTTAATAAAAACAAAAAGTTTGTCCTAATATGTACAAAAGTTATTGAAGATCATATTTTGCTGATATTGTTCTCTTATTCATATTTAAAGCAAACATGTGGAGCATGTTTTTTCTCTGATATTCTCTTTTTTTAGATAAAGTATTTTCTCTGATATTCTCTATTGACTCACAAAAATCTGTTGCTACTTGTTTGGAAATAAAAGTTGAAGTCAATAAGAAGCTCTACAATGTCACACTTGGCTAGTGAAGTAAAGATCAAGGTTGTAAGCTTTGAGGTTTGATTGAGTTAGAGTTCTTTTAAAGCACAAGGGGTTGGTGGACTTTGAGATAAAACCACGGTTGAGCAATGACTAATTTGTCCTAATTTGGGCAGTGTCCAACTAGTTCATTAGGGATTATTCGCGTTGGCAAACTTACTTTAGGTTTTGTGTTTGCCATCTTTTTAGTGTGTCAAGAGCTTTGTTAGGACAAAAGTGTAGAGAATCTCTAGTAATAGAGAAATCCTAATCTATAAAAGACAAAGCTGTTAAGTATTGGAATGAAATTCTTCACATTGAGCTAAGTCGAAAGATTCACAGAGCTGGCTCAATTAGTATGGGATTAAGGCGTAGTTGCTTTGTTTTCTTTAGCCACAATGAGGAGAGGAGGGGGCGGGGGAAGAGACTTGTTTGTGCCAAGAAATTTTCTTGAAGTGCCATATATGGCTAATATATCTTCCTTATTTCTTATCTTCAGTGCTGATAACAACTCATGAATTTTTATTTACTAATATGTTTCATTTGCTTCTGCAGAGGCATGCAAACTTATGATGAGCGTCACATGTTCAATTCCTGATTTTACTTGTATATCATCCGCAAAGGTTGCACTTCATTATTCAATTTATTCCCACTGCAAAATATCTCTATTTGTAATTGATATGCAGATATTTCTCGATGGAGTTCTGTTCATATGCTGTAACAATTTTTTTCTTCTTAACTAGTAAAGTTGGGTTGTGTTATTTTAGTAGTATTTCTTGTGTAAAATAAGAGCCTACATTTTAGTGCTGATGCCTATAAACTCTGAGGCTGTGAAATTTCAATGACTGGTTAATTCTCTCTTTTCCCAGTTCAAAAGTGAATGAATTGGTTGCTAGTTAGAGCTTAATGTTGGGAGTTTCAGAGGCCTTTTGTGTACCAACATTATTTTGTCCGAACTCATCACTTGGTTCCTGTCATATGTTCATTGTTGTGATTCAGATAAGATTGGTTTGTCTTGTTGAATTTTTATCTCTGGACTAGAAATCTCTCTCTTGTAATGACATAATACAGTCATATCTCTTTTTGATAGAGTGAAACAGTCATCACTCTTTTGTAATGACTGTTAGCACTTTGATCCTAGCGTAGATTTTTCTGTACTAGCAGAGATAAGAGTCATCACTTTTGTAATTTTTGCACCTTATGCATCTTCTTGATGCCTTTTTAATTGATAACACCTTACTTCATAAAAGAAGAAGAAGACATAAAACAGATGATTGCAATGAATTTCTTCTATAAGCCACGACTTCTGGAGATATGTCCATCAATTCTGTCTACTATTCTGAACTTGTCATCAGATTGGCAGCATTGATACTTCTATCTACTATTCATTATATAGATCATTGGTTCTGGTATTATGTTATGTGTTTTGAGTTAGTAGTATAAAAGAACTTCTCTCTTCCTCAAGCTGCTTTCCCTTCCCAAACAATTCTTAGCTTTCTGTGCTTTAGTTTGTAAACATTGCTGTTGCGCTTTGTTATTATCAATTTACAGCTGGTCAAACTGCTTGAGTTGAGGGAGGCAAATCATGTAGAGTTCTGCAAAATAAAGAGCATGGTCGAAGAGATACTGCAGTTGTATAGAAATTCAGAGCTTCGTGCTATTTTAGAGTTACTGATGGATCCTACTTGGGTGGCAACTGGGTTAAAAGTTGATTTTGATACACTAGTAAGTGATGTTTGGGTTTTAATTCCACTTCCAGTTACAAAGACTTCATGTACAGTTTATTATTGAGTGGTGCATGAAGAGCAATAATCTCGTGCTGTTTGGGATAGGTGGACCGGAATCATTCAGCTTTTTCTTTTCCTTTTTAATTTTTTTTCCTTTTTCCCTTTTTTGAGAATGCTTTTGCATTGTATGGGCTTAGAGATCAAAGATGAAAGTATAGAGCTACTCTCACTGTCTAGCAAGAATGTATCTTGTCAATTGAATGACTCCTGTATAAATGTTTAAATTTCTTCTAACATTGTAAAAGCATAGCTACTTTTTATACCTGGTGAGAACCTTTTATGCCAACTCTATTACAACTCTAGGTGCTCGATAGAAAGTTTAGGTATGAAGATCATCAAAAGAGTTAAGGAAATACTAAATTGTGATACTTCTTAGGATGGTTATACTCTTTTATAGCTTATACATGGACTAACAACAATTAGAGGTGTGTAATAATCATTCAATATACTAGAATTATAAACTTTGTTGATCATAATTTAGCTTCCTGGTGGTAAGATACATGCATATACCTCTTGCTTTTCTGTAATTCTTTCTCCCTTGTAGGGTTTACACTGATTTTAGTTTTTGCCTTTTTTAGTTTGGTCCATGCGCTAGGTGCTTTGTGTAGCTGCTCATGTATCGACTAATTTGACTTAGATTTTATTTTTGCCAATTCTTGCAAAAGGTGCTTTGATTGTAGATCTGATTAAGATTAACCCCTTGTTACTTTAGGTATTTGAATGTGGAGAGATTTCTTGTAGAATCAGTGAAATAATATCCGTACATGGTGAAAGTGATCAAAAGATAAGTTCCTATCCTATCATCCCAAACGATTTCTTTGAAGATATGGAATCTTTGTGGAAAGGCCGTGTCAAGAGGATCCATTTGGAGGAAGCATATGCAGAAGTAGAAAAGGCTGCGGATGCTTTATCGTTAGCTGTGAGTCTCTTTTATTTATCTTCATAATTCTAATGATTTACAAGTTGTGCATCTGGTGCTTTAGAACTCTTCTTGATAGCTAAAATATACATTGCTTTTGCTCTGTAGTTTTGTATAATGTTTTTGTTGGTTGACTAACCAGATTGAAATTCTGAGTCTGAAACAAATGATCTATAAAAATAAAATTTTCGGAGAAGTAGTTTTAATTGCTCCTGGCAAATAGATCTTGAATTATAGAAGTTCGACCTGTACTTTAAGAAGCAACGATGCAAGTCAGTTCCAAGCTGGCAGCCAAAATTAAAAACGAGAAAAAAAGAAGAAGAAAGAGACACACAAGAATCTGAAATTAATGAACTAAACAACCAAACTCCCAAATATTTAACTGGTCTTCCATTCTGTTTCTAGATAACAGAAGATTTCCTGCCTATTATTTCAAGAATAAGGGCCACCATGGCCCCACTTGGGGGAACTAAAGGGGAGATTCTGTATGCTCGAGAGCATGGAGCTGTATGGTTTAAGGGAAAGCGATTTGTTCCAACTGTTTGGGCTGGAACCACTGGAGAAGAACAAATGAAGCATCTCAGACCTGCTCTAGATTCAAAGGGGAAGAAGGTTGGAGAAGAATGGTTCACTACAATGAGGGTGGAAGATGCAATAGCTAGGTTCCTTTACTTACTTTGAGGCCAATTTGTGATTCTTACAAGAAAATACTTTCTTTGGTAAATAATTGTTTGAATCTCTTTCGCAGGTATCATGAGGCAAATGCCAAGGCAAAGTCAAGAGTCTTGGAATTGCTAAGGGGACTTTCTTCTGAATTACAATCTAAGATCAATATCCTTATCTTTGCATCCGTCTTGATTGTGATAGCAAAGGCATTATTTTCTCATGTGAGGTTAGTGATACAAACCTACTGATAATCTGAAAAAACAGTTTGTTGAACTGATGAACAACTTAATCCGTACTTCTCTACACAAAGAATCATAGTGACTGCTATAAGCCATTAAAGAATTTTGTGACATCAAAACTATTTCATCTATTGCATGATATGGACAGAATGAGCCTGTACATGTTGTTATGAATTCTGTTAAGCTGATGTGCTAGTGAAGAATCAAGTGGGAGGAGAAGGATAGGGCATTGTCTATCTAACACAATGGTGCACAAAATTCAAAATGAATGGAACTGACACGTCTTTTCAAGTGTGGGAGAGCGTACTGTTCCAGATGCTAAACTGTTGCTGTATTTTTTGATTACACATGAAATACCATCATGTTTAGAGGACCTCATGACTTTATAGAGAACGATGTTGCATAAATAAAAGTAGGCTTAGTTCATGTTTTGTTGATACATAAAACTTATTACTTGTGTTAAGTCCCACATTGGTTCAGAGAATGAGTTAGGGTCTCCTCATATGGTCTTGCACAATCCTCTCCTCATGAACAAGCTTTTTGGGTTGAGTTAGACCCAAAGTCTATTTCTTCACATGGTATCAGAGCCAAACCCATCGATCATTGTTGTTGTGTTTCTCAATGTCCCCATCGATCATTGTTGTTGTGTTTCTCATTGTCGATCCAATGTGTTAAGTCCCACATTGATTCAGAGAATGAGTTAGGGTCTCCTCATATGGTCTTGCACAATCCTCTCCTCATGAACAAGCTTTTTGGGTTGAGTTAGACCCAAAGTCTATTTCTTCACATGGTATCAGAGTCAAACCCATCGATCATTGTTGTTGTGTTTCTCAATGTCCCCATCGATCATTGTTGTTGTGTTTCTCATTGTCGATCCATTGTGTTATGTTATCCACTCTCCAATTGTCCAGTCCCTAGGTGTGCGGAGGTGTTAAAGTCCTACGTTGGTTTTGGGAGTGATTTATGGTCTTGGGCAATCCTCATGATCTAACTTTTGAGGTTGAGTTAGGCTCAAGGTCTATTTATTGTCAACTTGGGTAAAGAAGACAAAAAAGTAAACCTTTTAAGTCACATTGGATTTTAGCTGCAGGCTGCAGCAAGGAACTAATGAAAGCTGATTTGTACTAGTCTGTAGTACTAGCTGGATCTATTTCATAGATTTGTAAAAACTTATAAGTGCATATGGAGTGAATTTAGGATATAGGTGGGGCTTTCTTGAATTCTCTCTAGGTGTTCTGTTATATTCTGTTGGTTCTTTATATTGAAATGTCATAAAATTTTCTCATCAATGTCCAATAGCTAAAGCCTTTTCACTTTATAGAATTGTATGTGAATGTGCTCAGAGCTCTGCATTATTTTTCACTCACCTGTTTACCTTTCCTGTGATTTGAGCTCATAATCTTAATCTTGGTTTCTTATCAGTGAAGGGAGGAGAAGAAATTGGATTTTCCCAACAATCACACAATTTAACAAATGTCGGGTACTCTTCAGGATCTTTGCTTCTTTGACACTTTCTAAATATTAGTATCTCCACAGCTTGGTATAACTTAACACTTCACATATCTCCACCAGATGGCTTTGAAAAACTTCACAAATACATTTTCAGAATTTGGTTATGATGACTGGTGCATTAGTGTCTGCTGTATTTTCCATTGTGGAAGAACACAGGGAGAAAAATACAGCAATATGCCTAGTGTTATCCCAAAAGTGGGGTCTGGGGAGGGTAAGATGTACGCAGACCTTACCTTACCTTTGTAGGGTAGAAAAACTGTTTCCGATAGACCTCGACTCAAAAAGAGAAGTTATTCGGAGAAGGGTTGCAAGAAGGAAAAATGACACCAATATATCAAGAGATGGAGCAAAATGAAGCAGCAAATAGCAAAAAACACACTGAAGAATAAGAAATTACGCGATTATTAACTACTATTAAAGAGAAGTGGATATGGGGCTAGCCCCCTGTCTCTCCCACCTAACGAGCGACAGTGGCTACCTACTAACTTTCTACCCTAATCCTTGACCTTCATACCTTCCTATCTAGGGTTATGTCCTCAATAAGTTGAAGTTACGTCATATCTTGTCTAATCACCTTCTTCCGATTCTTTTTTCGACGTACCTCTACCTCTCTAAATTTCTATTAATACCAACCTCTCACACCTCATAACGGGCGCATCCGCACACCTTCTCTTCACCTGCCCGAACCATCTCAGCCTCGCTTACCTTAGTTGTCCTCTACATAGTCCACTCTCATCTTTTGCCGTATAACTTTGTTTCTAATCATGTCTCTCATAGTGTGTCCACACATCCATCTAGACATCTTCATGTACGCTAAATTCATCTTTTGAACGTGGACGTTCTTGATTGGCCCATACAACAATGTTGGTCTAACCACCACTTTGTAGAACTTACTTTAAGCCTTGATGACACATTTTTATCGCACATTAGCCTCCATTTCACCCCTCACTCCAATATTACGTATGACATCATCATCAATCTCCCCACTTCCTTGGATTATGAACCCAAAATACTTGAAGCTTCCCCTTTCATCAAATAATAGATAGTAAATGGGTCGGTTTGAAAATAAATGAATTGCTAGTCGTAGAGGTATGCCTTGTGCATCAATCTTCACTTCCACCACCGCCTCATGCGTTACGTCACTGAACTTGCACTCCAGGTTTTCTGTTTTAGTCTTGCTTAACTTGAAACTTTAGACTCTAGGATCTACCTCCAACCTTTTCTATTTTTGTTAGCCATGGAGGGACTTAATCATATGATTAAGGTTGCTCAATCTAATGACTGGATAAGGGACTTCGGTTCCCAATCTAATGGTACTCAAGGAATGGAAATATCCCATCTATTGTATGATTCTTTAGTTTTTTGTGAAGCTGAAGTGGACCATGTGAGCCATTCCTACCTTCTTTGAAGCTGTGTCTGGATTACATGTTAACTGGTCCAAGAGTTTCCTATACCCAGTTAATGATGTACCAACTTTGTTGTCTCTGGCGGGCAATATTGGATGTCAGGTAGGTGCTTTTCCTACAATCTATTTGGGGATGCCTTTGGGGGCCAAAAGTCTCTCTATAGAGTCGTAGAAAGATTTTATAAAAAAGACTATCAAGGTGGAAATCTCAGTACCTATCTTTAGGTGGTAGACTGACTCTTATAACTCTATATTGGATGCTTTACCTACATATATGATGTCTGTTTTCCCTCTGACCAAGAGAATTGAAAAAAAGATTGATAGATTGGGAAGAGATTTTCTCTGGCAAGGTAATAAGGAGAATAAAAGCATTAATCTAGTTAATTGGTATGCTCTCACTTTAAGCAAGAAACATGATGGTTTGGGTATAAAAAAAATGAGAATACACAATAGAAGTTTGTTACAAAAATGGCTATGGAGTTTCAACAATGAGGACAGGGCACTTTGGAGGGTTCTCATTTCCCAGAAATATCAGATGCTAAATCAGTGGACTACACATGAAGTCAACAACGCATATGGTTGTAGTGTTTGGAGAACTATTCGAAACCAGTGGCAGAATTTTTGGGATAATGTAGAGATTATTGTGGGCAATGGTATACAGACAGATTTCTGGGCTGATCACTGGATTGGGCAGAACAATTTGAAATCTACTTTTCCGGTGCTTTATTCAATAAGTTTACAACAACATGAAATGATCCATCAATTGTGGAGTCTACAAGGCTGGGATTTGATTTTTAGAAGAGCTCTAAATGATTGGGAAATTGAGAGTTTTATCAGAATGTTGCAGTTACTGGGATCTTTTGGTGGTACATCTGATTGCCATGATAGACTTAGATGGAAAATGAATAACAAAGGAATTTTTTCAGTAAAATCTGTTTACTGGAATCTGAATCAGAGAGGCCCTATTAAGGTAAATTGGCCTTGGAAACAAGTTTGGAAAGTAAAAATTCCAATAAGGTGTCTTGTTTTGTTTGGTTGATGATTAAGAAAGCATGCCTAATTCAAGTCAACTTACAAAGAAGAGGTTTTCAGATTTGTTCAAGGTGTCTTTTATGTGACCAGGAGGTTGAGAACAATGAACACCTCTTTTTACATTGCAAGTCAACTATAAATCTGTGGCATATGTTTTTTGTATTTTGGGGATAAAAGGGGTAATACCTAGCTCTACTCTGGGGCTTCTAAGCAGCTGGTGGAGTGTAGGGTACAGAGGAGGGGAGGAGGATTGGTGGAAGATCATCCCTGCTTGAATCTGGTGGAGTGTGTGGAAAGAAAGGAATTCCAGATTTTTTGAAGGCACTAGCAGTTCTATCCATAAAATTAGGATAAATTGTCTTAATTTGTTCTTTTTTTGGTGTAAACAAAGTATATTGGGGGAAGTAGGTAACTTAATAGACTTAATTGGCAATGTATAAGAATATAGGTTTTTGAACAATGGTCTTTTGTACCTTTTGGTTTGTTTTTGTAAAGATCTAAACTTGGCCCTTTTTTTGGGTGTCAAAGTTTTGTTTAACAGAAATACAATTGTTACCTTCCTAAAAAAAGGATCTATCTCCAAACTTCCAGCCTATCATTAACTTCACTGCACGTCTCGTCTATCAATACTATGTCATTTGCAAATAACATACACTACAACATCTCCTTTTAAATATCCGTGTCAATTCGTCCATCACTAAGGCAAATAGGATTGGGCCAAGGGTTGACCACTGATACAATCTCATCATGATCGGAAAGTGTCTCGAGTCACCTCCCACTGTTCTAACTCGGGTCTTAGCTCCATTATATATGTCCTTAATTGCCCAATTGTAGCCCACTGATACCTTTACCCTCCAAACATCTCTAGAAGACCTCTCTAGGGGTTTTATTGTTCGCCTTTTCCAGGTCAATGAACGCCATATATAAGTCTCTCTTGTCCCTATAGGCCTATTCTATTCCAACAATCTCCTTACAAGATGGATGACTTCTTTAGTTGACCGTCCTAACATAAATCCAAAGTGGTTTTCACATATAGACACACCCCTACTCATCCTTATTTCGACCACCCTCTCCCAAACTTTCATAGTATGACATGGTAGCTTGATATCCTTATAGTTGTTGAAATGCTGAATACCACCTTTGTTCTTGTACAATGACACCATTGTAGTCTATCTCCATGCTTTTGGCATTGTAGCTGTCTGGAAAATGACATTAAACAAGTCAGTCAGCTACTCCATACTTGTCTCTCTTGTGTTCTTCCAAAACTCTATCGGGTTCTCGTTTGGCCCAGTTGCTCTTCCCCTTCTCATCTTACAAATGACCTCCTTGACCTCCAGAACTTATATGCACCTACAATACCTAAAATCCACAAGACTCTTGGAGGCTATAACTCACCCAACACGATATCCATGTCCACTTCTTCATTCAAGAGCTAGTGGAAATATGTCCGCCATCTCCATTTTATGTGGCTCTTCTACCAACACTTCACCATTTTCTTCCTTGATGCACTTCACTTTGTCGTGGTCACAGACCCTTCTCTCTCTCGTCTTGGAAAGCCTATGCAACTTTCTATCCCCGCCCTTTCCCTCGAGCTCTTAATAAAAGTGCTCAGAAGCTTTCGGTTTAGCCATCATGACTGCTAGATTTGTTTCCTTCTTCGCTGTCTTATACCTCTACTCGTTCCTCTTATTCTTCTCGTCTAAGCTTTCCACTAACGTCGTGTAAGCAGCCTTCTTGGCTTCCACTTTTCATTAGACCTCTTCATTCCACTATCAACCCCTTTGTGCCCACCTACAATACCCCCCTCGAGATCCCTAAAACCTCTCTAGTTTCTTCCCTTATGCAGTCAATTGTTGTAGCCAACATATTATCTGTGTAACCACTACTTCCCATAGCCACCAACTTCTCTCCAATCTCCAAAGATTTGGCCTCGGCCAGGCCTCCCCATCTAATCCTTGGTTGTTCACTTAAGGAGAAAAATGTGACATGAAATACAAACCTCATCTTGGTCTCATTTAGGGGTCGTTTAGTAGGAAGTATTAGGACAAATAGTCCATGTATTATGTATGGTATTATTTAGTACTATGTTTGGTAGGAATTTTGGGCCTATGTATAACTAATCCACACCCTACATGGTATTAACTAATACCTTCCATTTGGTGGTATTAGTAATGCATGGGTTTAATACCATGGGATTAAGCTATGTAAAGACAAAAATACCCCTTAAATCCTTTTAATCATTTTATTTATTTTCTTGATTTTATGTTTTATATTTGTATTAGTAAATTTTATTTAAATAAATTAGCTTACAAATTTTATTATTTAGAGAGAGTTGTTTATTGCTAAATAAATCAACTACAAATCAATACAATATTTGAAATGTGGGTTTTTTTAACATTTACTAATTGAAAAGGCAAATATATCACCACATGACATTTGTGATTTTAATTGAATGTATTATTTGTTGATATATATGTGGTTTTCTAATTATTTGTATTTTGAACAATTTATAAAATTGCATACATACTAAAATTACAACTTGCAATTTTTAGGTATAAACAGAGATGGTTTATTTGACTTTACAACTGTTTACCCTTTTTTTGGTTTTAAACTTAGATGGTCTATCTTTTTTAAATTGAAAATTGATAATTAATTTGTGAGTGACTAGTTTATTAAGATGACAATTATTTACTCTCAAATAATTCAAGTGAGAAAATAGCAAACATGACATCCAAATTGTTCTTCTCTTAGCTAGTTAGAAGACCACAAAAAAAACAAATTAATCTAGTATTTATCTATCTTGACTCAATTACATAAAATAGAAAAGCTCATAACAATACAAGGGTATAATTGGAAAGAAGCTATTTGTAGAGTTTTAATCTAAACACAAGATTCGGTGGGAAGCAATGAACCAAACACTAGATAAAAAATAATCGCTGCATTACTAATCCCTGTGTTATTAATCTTTGTACCAAATGACCCCTTAATGGGGAAAGTCTTTATATTGTTATCTGTTATTCGTATGATCCAATTACATGCCATTAAAATGCAGGACGCGGAGGCACTTAATGGAACTGTGGGAATGAAGATAATTGATCTATCTCCTTATTGGTTTGATGCAGCACGAGGGACTGGTGTACAGAATACAGTAGATATGCAGTCCATGTTTCTTTTGACTGGTCCAAATGGTGGGGGCAAATCAAGCTTGCTGCGATCATTGTGTGCAGCCGCATTGTTAGGAATGTGTGGGTTCATGGTTCCAGCTGAATCAGCTGTCATTCCTCACTTTGACTCAATTATGCTGCATATGAAATCATATGATAGTCCTGCTGATGGAAAAAGTTCATTTCAGGTAATATGTTCTATATTCTTGAATTGTAGCATATTTGGTTTCTTCTGGTCCTATTTGCTAGAAACCTAGTAATTTATCTGCAAATAAACCAAGACATAGGTGTTGTATCATGATGTTTGCTGCGATTGTAGCAGATTAGCGTTTCACTTTATGCTTGCATTTGCTTCTTGTTAAAGATTTTTGCTTGTTAAGACTACTTGTATTTGATTGCATTCCATAGTCAAGAGGGATGCACAATTCCGTGAGTGGTTTTGTTAGACATTTGGCGCAATGTTCTTATCCTCTCCATCCCAATGAGTGGATTGAGTACAGTGGATGTGCAACAAGAACTTTGTGCCCCTTTTGACAAAAGAATCTTTAGTACATAGCAGTTCTACTGTATTTTATTATGGTAAAAAAGGTAATCTCTCTCTTCTGGTTATCGTATTGGTTCTTATTTTGGAGTCTTCTTCCTTTGCATCGTTCTCTTGGATCAATCTGTAGGTGATGATGGTGTTAGTTCCACTTATAGCATATGTTCTTTCTGTGAGTGAAGCTATTTCATTTGTTTGTGTATAATAATCTTGACTCTAGGTGTTGGTGTTTCTGTTCATCATTTTTCACTTTTCCTTGCTGATATAGTAGAGTCTCATGGCATTTGAAGGCAACATTATGACTCTTAGTTGTCTGACATGCCTCAGATTGAAATGTCTGAAATTCGTTCTCTGATTACTGGTGCCACTTCAAGCAGTCTTGTACTTATAGATGAAATATGTCGAGGAACAGAAACTGCAAAAGGGACATGTATTGCTGGAAGTGTCATAGAAACCCTGGACGCAATTGGCTGTTTGGGAATTGTATCAACCCACTTGCATGGAATTTTTGATTTACCCCTGAAAATCAAGAAGACTGTGTATAAAGCAATGGGAGCTGAGTATGTTGATGGTCAACCAATACCAACTTGGAAACTCATTGATGGGGTCTGTAAAGAGAGTCTAGCATTTGAAACAGCTCAGAGAGAAGGAATTCCAGAAATATTAATCCAAAGAGCAGAAGAATTGTATCACTCAGCTTACGGGAATCAGATACCAAAGAAGAAAGACAAAATAAGACCTCTTTGTTCAGATACTGACCTCAATAGCACAGATAAAAGCTCTGACCAATTAAATGGTACAAGACAAATAGCTTTGGATTCTAGCACAAAGTTAATGCAGCGAATGGGAATTTCAAACAAGAAACTTGAAGATGTTATCAGTCTTATTTGTCAGAAAAAGTTTATTGAGCTGTATAAAATGAAAAATCCGTCAGAAATGGCAACAATGAATTGTGTTCTTATTGCTGCCAGGGAACAGCCAGCTCCATCAACAATTGGTGCTTCCAGTGTCTATATAATGCTAAGACCTGACAAAAAGTTGTATGTTGGACAGGTAAAAATTTTCCTTCTTCCAGTTTGAATCTTAAAGTGCAACCATACTTTGTCTAATCAATCTTTTTATGTTATATTTAATTGTATTGTGATGCTTAACGAGTTGGAGGAAGCCTGCACATTTTGCATGTCATGCAGAATTGAGCCTCATTTTGTTGTCAAAAATTGTTTTGCTACTTGAGTGTCTGGAGAATAACTGAATAGGTGTTCTATTTTCCGTTTCTTTATTAGTATTTTTCAGAAGTTTCTTTTTCCGAAATGTTTTTTCAAAGTTGTGGAGGTAATTATGTTCAAAGATATTTTTCAATAAATGGCCAATAGAGACGGACACTATTTAGTTAACCAAATGAAGTCTATGGACACATCAGTCATTGTGAGCTATTACTTCCATTTACATGTTATATCTTAAAATTCTTTCTTATTATATGTACAGACTGATGATCTTGAGGGCCGAGTCCGTGCTCATCGATTGAAGGAGGGAATGGAAAATGCGTCATTCCTATATTTCTTAGTCTCTGGCAAGAGCATCGCCTGCCAATTGGAAACTCTTCTAATAAATCAACTTCCTAATTATGGTTTTCAGCTAACAAACATTGCTGATGGTAAGCATCGTAATTTCGGCACGACTAATCTCTCCCCGGAACCTTCAACCGCGCTTAGATGAACTCACCATCAGTCTGTTGTGGAAGAGTTCAAGTTGGTGTATAAAAATTGTATTGTTAGTTTGTGAAAATCTCAAAGGGATGAGCAATTCAACTTGCAGTGGCTGCAGCAATTTTGGGTTAGCTTTAGCTTCTCCACCTGTGTATAGCTCATCATCACCTGTGAAACTGAGGGTGAATTATGTTTTAATTTATGCCTGATTTTGAGTAACACTTTGATACCTAAGTATGAGAGTTCGTTAATTTCTTGTGGACATTTGATAATGATGTCCTACAAAGGTGTGGTCTAACTGCTAATGAAGTGCGTGAAAATCATGAAAGATGAGTACAATATTTTGACAATCCTTGCGTTTGCCAAGTCTAATCTACGCAAGAGTGATCACCCTATAGCTTAAAAGGGATGATTTTGACAAATATTCATTATTAGGATTGCTAATTAAAGAATAATCAGCATTTGTAATAATTAAAAAGCAACAAAAAAATAATATAACTCTAAATAAACAGATACAAAGGGAATAAACCACACTCTAAAACATAAACCCAAAATAGAGTCAGTCCTCTATAAATATCCAAATGCACCTTGATACTCTCAAAAGAATTCAATTAATACAATTTTCCATAGAAATCACAAAAAGAAATGAATGTTTAAGAAATGCAACAACAATCAGTTTCCCTTTGATTCCAGCTCCATTGATCGCTTAGCCATGCTCTGCATTAGCTAACCATTTTCAGTTATCTTATTTCATGATCCAGATGTTCAATCCTTCAAAATCAAAATTTCCGACCTTTCAGAGTATACAAATAAAACAAGTGCTCATATTCATGGGTAAACATTTGTATCGGATGCTCCTTCAATTTATCTTATCTGACTCTGCATTAAGGTATATGATTGTACAAGTTTTACATACATAAATACATAATGGTTAAGTTTTTGATTCAAAGACGATTTTTAGTGCCACTTCCTGGAATTACGCTCTTTCATTAATGCAGATCAGTAAGTTCACGAAGGAAACAATAAGAATATTTTCTCCTTATTGGTAAATCAATAACTCATTAAAATTATAATAGTTTACTAATTTAATTTTTAAATTTTTACTCATTCACAAATATTTTTAAAAAAATATTAATATAAATATATAATCAGTTAATCACTATATAATATTATTTAGTAATTTAGTGTTTACCCTTTAGGTTTAGGTTCAACGGCAAGGACTTGCAAGTTGTAAGTTTGCATTGCTACGACGACGGCTACAGAAGTATATTTGTTTTAAAAGTTTTCGTTTAATCAAAAATTTAGAAATCGAAAATCTACAAATCGAATCGAACCGATCAACACAACACACTCTGATTTAATTTATGAATAACATTTGCTTATTTTAATTTAAATAAAAAATTATTTTATAGGTAAAACAATCAATTCGATTTGAATTTTAAAAAAAAGCTGTTAGTACTACAAGATAATTTCTTGTATATGGATAAATTAGTGAAACTTACTATTAAGGAAGCAATAATAATAATAATTTATCAAACAAAATTAATTTGAATGACATTATTTCAAAATTGAATAATACAAAATGAAACTGAAAAATGAATACCCCTATATTCAAGAATCAAAATCCGTCTTCTTCCCACGAAATTCCCAAAATCTTTCTCTGCTAAAACTCACCATTGAAGGAACCCCCAATGGACCAAGTGGTGGAGGAAGTTGAAAACGTGAAGAAAGAGTTGGAAGAAACATTCAAACAGACCCAAGAACACATCAAATCTATTCATGAATATGGAAAATCAGGAACAACAAGATTAATTTCAGAAGAGAAAAGTTCACTTCCAAGATTGAATGGTCTGGCTCAAGATGGGATGAATCTGCTTCAATCACTTCAATTTAAGCTTGATCTCTTAGCCCCACAACTCCCTTCAGATGATCAAGTTGAAAAAACTCAGTCTTTGGCCAAATCATGGAAAACCCAGATCCAAAGGTAGCTAAAAACAAATATGCTTTTTATATGAATCATATGTATCACTGTATTTGAACCCGTTTGGGTTATTCTAACTGTAGAATAGTAATGTGAGTAATTCAAAAATTTTGGGGTTGGAAAGTTGAAATAAGAAAATGGGATGATTTCAAGTTTCTTGCTTTCAGCAGGGGCGGAGTCAAGTAAGGATATCCGAACCCCTTCGGTGGGGAATTAAACTGTTTGAAATTCAAAAATTTTGGGGTTGGGAAGTTGAATAAGAAATGGGGATGATTTCAAGTTTCTTGCTTTGGAGCCAAGTAGGGCCATCCGAACCCCCTTCGGTGGAATATTATATTGTTTATACGTGCTTAAAATAATTTTTTACATTTGGCTTTTCTTTGAGTGTTTTACTTTTCATATTTTGAACCCTTGGTGAAAGTCCTAACTCCGCCATTGACTTTCAGATGATCAAGTCGAGAAGTCTCCATCCCAAACTAGATGGTTCCGATATATTTATTCTTCAGTATTTGCTTCTGTTTCATTCCCATACTGTATAGAAGAGTTATGTGAGGAAGTCAGAGATTTTTTGGTTCAGAATATGAAAGATTAAGATTTGTCTTGTTTTTTAGTTTTCCTTACTTGGTAATACAATATGGACCTTGATAAAATAAGGTGTTTGTTTGTCTGGTTGACTATTAAACTGAATTGGCTTGTATGTAACTTAGCAGTGACATTCTAATGGATGAGTTGATATCTAGAAGGATAGCATTTTCCAAATTGCTGTAGTTTCGACTGTGAATATATCTTTATGTAGAGTTCTGTTCTTGTTGGTATACCTCTTGCACATGGGAGATTTCTCATTATCAATAAAATTACACTTGATAAAAAATGTGAATATTAAGATAGATGTGCTGCAATGAAAGATTGGACAAGACAAGAAACAGTCATATCAAAACAAATTATGCAAATAACACACACAGAGGATAAGATAAGAGAAGGTCGTCTGAATGGTTTGTCCATGTATCACGTTGGTCTCTGAATTTACCAGTCCGTAAGTGTGACATTGTGGTGATTGATATTGCAAAAGGGAGGGAAGTTGTGTAACAACACCTACAATCTCCTAGAATCATTGTGGACTAAGCTAAGAACACAACAGTAGAAGTAAAGGATCCATATATATGATACCAATTATAGTTGGCTGTAAAGTTTAGCTTTTAGTTACATTAAGTTTGGATATAAATAAGAATGATATTTAGGGAACTTCTAGTCTGGAGAACTTCTAATCTGTCTCAAAAGATAAAGTACTTACCAATATTGGAATCAAATAGGCTCTAATAGAGTGAAACGGATTATAGAGGATTTATATGGTTCCAACTAGTTTGAGATTGAGGCGTAGTTGTTGTTGTTGTCCTCTTGAAAAATCTTCCTTCAAGGAAATAAGGAATCAATGATGTATGCTTTTGGAGAACTTTTGGTTGATTTTTTATAGCTTTCTTTGGGTATCATCTTCTGTTTAAGATTTGGGCTATTTGTGAGTTTGTTCACTGGATGTATTATCTCTTTACTCTCGAACCATGATCATGGTGGAAGAATGTGATACAATTTTCACTTCGTGTGTATGAAGTTAGTTAGTGCTATATTCTTTCATCTCCCTTAATGATTTATTAAATGTATGTTGCAGCTTGAGGTTGAGTTTAAGAAATGCTAATTTACAAGCAAAGGCAAACATGAGGAAAGCTGCTCAAGAAGAGGTAGGTTGTTTATTTGTATAGAAGATAAGTACACCATTTAGCATGTCAGAATTATTAACTTGTCAACATCCAGCATTTTATCTCTTATTGTGGCTAATAGCCTAATGCTCACAAAAGATATCGTACTGACATATGCCTTGATAATAATGTTGAACCATGGAAATCTTTTACCTTCATTTTCTCCTCTTTTGGACCGATATTTGGAAAATGTGTCATACTAAAATCTACGTTCATATGATGTCAGAGGGAACTTCTCCTGGGAGGTGGGGAAGAATCTACAGTTCGCAGACGAAATCTACAGTATGTGGTACCCTTTTAGTCTTTATGTTACCATGGTTATATCCACTTCAAAAGTTCATATGTCTGTGGTTTTGAGGGCAGAAGTATCGAAATGTTTCTTTCTAAATTATGAATCTATTTGCCAGGACAAAAGCTGGAATGACATCTGCAGCTGAAAGCATCACGGAAAGCCTGCGCCGCACTCGCCAACTTATGGTTCAGGTTATTGCCATCTTTCTTCTATTTTCATTTGCTTGGTCTAAGATCTTCTTTTTTTTTTTTTTTGGCTGATGTATTTGTTTATGAGCTTTTCATGTTGCATAACACTGCTTGTTCTCTTGTCGTTTGTAATATGTTTACAGGAGGTTGATAGAAGTGCAAGCATTCTAATGACAGTTGGTAAGTACCTTTCCGTGTTTATGAATGACATTCACTCTTGTCATGATATGTCTTTATTATCAGTTTATTTTATGCTGTTTCATCCAGATGACGTTTTTCTTGTCTTCTTTAGTTCTTTTGCTATTTATTTTGTTGTTGTTACTTCATAAAAAAAAATTGATTGTGTGAAATGGATGTTTAAGGAAAAGGTCATACTGAGATGAAAGGTTCTTTTCTTTTCTTCTAAATTTTCCCCCTTTTCTCTTCTTCTCTTTAAGGGGATATAAGATATTTCTGTAAAGAATGGTATTATAACGAAAGACCCGTCAAAGAATGCAGTTCTTCATACCATACAAAAAAAATTGATAGGATCGCTTCTGGACATATATTAGGAAGTGTATCAAACATTCTATAGAATGAAATTTTTTGTAGTTGCAATGAAAACAAGTCCAGTTTGAAAAGTATCCTGTTTTCTTTTGAATAAATTTACTGATGATTATGCATCTGAAGTAGTGAAAAATAAAACATTGTAAACCTCAATTTCAGATATATGCCATTTTTGTTGGTTAATCTAAGAAGAGTTAGGCCTTGTGCTATTTGGACTGATCATCCAGGTTATCTACTAGATCAAGTGCACTTAAATATGTTTACCATACTGTAAAAGTAACCCTACAGATAAACACTATCTGCAGCATAAAACTGATTTAATGGTTGTAAGAAAAAATATAACTAGAACATGACCAGAAAATACATTGATGTTATTCATTACATGAAACGATGGATCTATGTATCCAATGTGGTACATTGTGCATGAATCAGTTTGGGTTTTTTTGACGAGGCAATGATGTGTTCAAGAGATACACCTCTCATTAGATGACAACAACGTTGGCTATTATCCCATTTTTTTGTGATGGTGACTGCTTCCATGATTTTTGGATGCCATTCTTCATATCCTGAATGTGAAAAGTATGTAAGTTGAGGCTAGATGACAGTGTACATATTCTGGATACTGCAGATGAATCAACAGGCGTATTAACGAAAGCCGAGAGTGAATACAAGGGCCACCGCTCGTTGCTTTCGCGAACTCGGAATCTTCTATCCACAATGCAACGGCAGGACGTTCTGGACAGGTATAATGTGACAATGACTTTGTAAAATAACATTGACCTTTTCTTTGCAACTGTACTGCTGAGTTTATAATGCCATTGCAATTTTGCTGGATCATACTTTTCCCTGGCGGTTAATTACATTGTTTGGTAGTGTATTTAACCTTAACTGCAACACTAACACAATCTGTGAACAGGGTGATACTGGTGGTTGGATTTATTATTTTCTCATTGGCCGTGCTTTACGTGGTTTCAAAGCGTATGGGGTTGCTCAAGTTGCAGCGTAAGCTGATTGAAGCTGTGAAGTCCGGTACAGCTGGACAGGTGGAGATTATAGCTGGAGCTGGTAGACAAGGTGCAAATGTTGCTCAGGTTCAGATGAATCCTGTTGTACCTGAGTTAAATGTACCCTTAGAACAAGCAATGCATGATGAACTTTAAGTTCTCTATAACTTTTGTACATTTTCTTTGTTACATGCAATTTCATCTATGAAGCTCCACAGGGGTTCGAGTCACAGGAGAGTAAGTGGGAACACTATTAATCCTCCCGAGGGTAGGGTGGTTGAATCAAAAAGCTATAAAGCTCCATATCTCGGTTACAGCCTTACAAGAAATCATATATTCTTTTGTTTCCTTCATTCACAGCTCGCCTTGCGCCCTCACCGGTTATATCGTTTTTGATCTTGGTATTGTAGACACAGATAAACAGTATATGTCCAGTAACTTTTAGAGAATGCATGTTAAATATTGTTTTATGTTGTTGCACTTTGGCATTACATAAGCTTTCCCAATGATTGTAGAAGAATGAAATTACATCTATTCCTATTTTATATCCACAAAATTGACAAACAGCAACTCTTTTGTAGATAACCAAATAAAATATAGAAGCATATAGAGTGCAAGCCATTTAGAACTGGAAAAAGGAAAATGAAGAAACTATTTAATACATGTAAAACTTAGAATTATGCTAAGAGCCAGAAATTTCTATGAGTTTTGGTATTGAGCAGATATCCTGCTGTTTGGCCCTTCTTCTGAACTGCAACACAGGTGCATTTGCTGTTGTCAATCAAATAATCTGCCATATCCAGCCCCAGCCCTCTTAGTGATACACTTCTTCTAGGCCTGCCCATACAAATGCAACATGATTTACACATATTCAACAAAAAACAGAAGGAAAATAAAGGAGGTATTTTTTTTTGTGTTTGGGGGGGGGGGGGGGTCGTAAAGTTCTGCTCTTCATTCCGTTGATAAATCTCAGTGAATCACTGGCCGCTCTGTCATTGTTGGACTTTTAAGTTGTCTGATTACACTCGAAAATATGTATCTACTTGTTGTATTTTTATCCTGCTCGGTAGTTTTGTAGCAGGTAGTTTCATATGTATTTTGGGGAAAAAGATGTTAATATATTGGTGCACAGTTTGAAACTCGTTGATCATATGATTCCATCCCTCGGGGCGACAAATTAAACAATTACTCTATAATTCTATTACTTAAACATTTCCATATTTTTATGGTGGTTGTAATATAATTCTCATTTTGGATTTAGATAATATGAAATGAATATAAACTCACCGAAGTATTACGTTTGAAAGACTCCTTCTCTGACCTATAACAAGAATATCAATACCAAAAGATGCAGATTTAGCAAGAATGACAGAAGCTTTTTCCTTTGCATTGCCATCCATTTCCACTGTCTCAGTACAAACTTTTATCTTAGGTTGTGCAACCTCACATGCATGTTTCATTGTCCCAAGAAAATCCATGTATCCCTTTCCATTGCACCCTTTAACACTACCACCGTCTTCCACGGCCTCATTGGAGGCCGCAGACGTTAGCGGTGGTGGTGATGTTATGGTTGGTAATGACTTTTTAAAGAAAGTACCAAACGGACTACTATTTACACCTCCTCCATCGGACGTGGACGTGGATGAGTTTGGCAATGGCTTCTTGATCAAGGTACCAAGGAGATTCCTCCATGCATTAGGGTTACCGACATGCAGAAGAATCAATGTGTCGTTTTCCGTGACTGCATGGGAAAGCGCGTATTGAAGGGCGGATGCTGATTCACGAGTTGGATCAGCCACCACCATTATTTTTTTAGGTGAGTTTTTCCCATTTGCCATAATATGGTCTCTGGTCATTATTATATGTGAACCGGGCCCCACCACCACCACCACAAACCGCCCACCGCCACCCGTAAAATGTTGGTTTTTCTACCTAATGATAAAACCAGCGCTTGTCGGAATGGTAGTGGAACGGTAAACAAGGAAGAAAACAAGAATATATATATGAGGCTGCCATCTTTTTAGGCTTTTGGTATATATATGATATATGTTGTATATAAGTCAAAAGGGTAGTTGTTTTTTTTTCTATAATAAATTATGATTCCTAAACTTAATGCCCTTTTTGTTGTTTGCAAAAACCATTAGAAAGACCAAATGAATGTCAACCTCTCAAGTTGAAAAGATAACAATTTTTCATACACATATTTAACAGTTTATTTGAAGAATCAAAACTAAGGGGGAACCAAAGGAATAATATCATTTGACATATGGTATTTAACTTATTATTGATATTAGATAATTTTTCACTATGTATTAGATTCTTACTATTTTGAAAAATTAAGCCTTTAGGAAAGCCAGGCCAGGCTAGAAACACATGATGCAAATACTTGGGGAAAAATTGGAAAAGCAGGATACCGTGAGGGATGGTCTTGAATTTTTAGCCCCACGTAACAAAATCTTTATAAATGACCTTTGCTGCCCATTGGGCTTAGGTTCTAGTAGTACCATGGGCATAAGTTAGTTTTGCTTGAGGCAAAGAGATTGGGACATTTCAAGATGTCACAGACTCTGGAGGTAGTGTAATGTATTGCTTATTGGGAGGAGGTTCAGTTGTATTGACTAGTGCACAATTGAACAACACAAACAATTTTTATCTATGAGGCTAGACTTGGCTTGTTGGCAATTAAGCAAGTTCACTGTCTCCAACTTATTGAAATATCTCGAACTCTCAGATTCATAAGCAAGCTAATTTATGCTCACAACTTATATCTAATAGGCAAACTAAAAATTCAAGAACAGTCCTTATGGGGTCATTCTTACAAATCACACAATTCTCGACTATTTGGAGAATTTCATTTGCATTTTTTTATGTTACACGTGCTCTTTTACAAGTAACTTGAGTCCTCAAAATATTTCTTTTTTGCTCAAACATCTAAGTATCCAAAACTCACTAGCCTGACTAATGAAATTCTTGGAATTCGCCAAGATTGATCAACACTCATGTAATAGGTAGGGACAGGGGCTGAAAATTTGTTATAACAGAACAAGACTTGAAAACTTCTCAATCTCATCATTCATTTGAAGGGGAAAAAATAGTTGAGAACCATAGCTTCATCAACAGAAATATGGAAATGACATTGAATACACAGTGAAGATACATGCTTTAGTTACACTTGAAAGGAAGAAAGTATCAGCTGCAATTGCATTAACAAGTAGCTTATTCTCCCCTGTTGCTAGTACATAAATCAGAACTTTGGTAGTTCGAAATTATACCATTGTTGTACTTATTTAAGATTTAGTCCAAAAAAATCTTGAAAGTAAAGACCTATCCTAGCTCTGCTAAATTTGTCCTCATGATGATGATTTGCAAATGAGCTGAAAACACATATCAGGTGCTTCCACTTGTTGGAGATATCAAGATTAGCACCAGTTAATATCGCTATCGCTGAAACCACATTGCAAGGATGGTAACAGTCATCATGTCATCCAAACGGAACATAAGCAATATGATAAGAGAGGAAAGAAATGCCTGATGATGCATAAATGGACCAGGAAAAGAAAGAACTAAATGGCATACAAGATCAGATAACAGCCAACATCAGCTTTTGGCATTTAATTTCTCTAAAAGGATTTTGTTCAAAAGTTTTGGATTTGCTTTGCCTTTCGATTCCTTCATCACCTAGTAATCAGCACAAAAATGTGAAAAATATTGGTCAATAGCCAACATGATATGAAAACAACAAACTTCAAAAACTGAATGAAAACATACCTGGCCAGCAAAATAACCTTGCAATTTAGTTTTACCACCACGGTATTGCTCCAGCTGCTTTGGACTATCTGCAATCACCTTATCTACCATTTTCTCAATCTCCGCAGTGTCAACAATCTGTTTATTCAAAAATGGAGAAGTACAGAAGATTCCATTAATAACAAGTATGCTTCAGTTACTTGACTGGTTTCCAATTGTCAATCATGTAAATCGACAACAACAAACACTTCTTTAGATAAAATAACATCAAATACATTACCACAAGGGCAATCAGTCTGAATTACACATGATTCACTTAGGTAAAGATCGGTTTCCAGACAAGAAAGCTCATGTAGAAATCCCTATTTGAGGTAGTGTAATTGAATAACATATACACACAGCTTCACACGCTTCAGAAGATAATTTTGGGAAGTTTTAACCGTGAACCTTTTTTTGATAGATAAGTACTGGAAAGTTTTGACAGTGATGTGTATGCTATTTGCAGTAGATTATCCGCAGAGTTCATAGAATCAGGTTAACAGAATTGTGCTGAGGCTTTTATCAAACTGAGACAATAACGGTTTAGCAGTCGTTATGTTTTTAAAGCTGATACCACAATAATACCAAATTTTTCATTTACAACTTGTTATAATTATGTTCTACTGTGCAAATCGTGAAACCTTGGAAATAAGATTAAGAATCAAAACATCAGATAACTAACACTCATCTTAAAATATCTTTATTTGTAGTTGTTTCACGATCAGCTTCCTTATCTAATCAAAGGGTCTCCAAATGACTACGATTCAGGTAACACGGGCTATGATTTTTAACTCTATCCATCAGAATGAGAATTGAGTCATTAGTGACAGGGGAAAAGTTTATGGTCTTGAAAGTTTATTCGGGCAATTTTTTCTTTGAGATTAAAAAGAATCTAGTTCAATAGATGATTATAAAGCTCATCAACAGAACAGCAAAATCATTTGACTACATAATTTTATAACAAGAGGAAAATGCTACAGCTCTTGCAATATTGCAAGCTGACTTGCCTGAACCAGATCCTTTTCTTTTATCAGTCCCTTGACTGTTCCACCCTTGGCGATTAGCTCAAATAAAATCTGTAAAGTTCAATAACAACTGATCGATCAGAAACATAACAATTGAACAGAGTGGATCAAAGTAAAGCCAATGAAGAAAGTGAGCCATTAGCATATATTTATGCATTTCTAAAGAATGCTACTGATCATGCACAAGTGATACTCTTTCCCTCTCTTATATGCACACATCCATGCACATATTAAGATGTTTCATAAAATAAAAAAATCATGCCAAACTAGTCATTCCAGAAAGATTCTTGATCAGTACTGATTTCTCACGCTCAAACAGATCTCATCATAGCAGATCTGCTAACATAGGGACTCTTTTAATTGGCCTCTATAGCAGATCTCATCAGTCATGACTGTCTGAAGAAGGTATATGCTAAATTCATGATATGTGTTCCATCTTCAGTTATCCTGTATCTAAGACATTGTAAATTAAAGCATTGACACCAATAAGAAACATCGGACAAGATGAGGGAAGCGACTGGGGGAGGTGATTAGACAGGACATGACACGAAGGTCGAGGATTAAGTCGAGTATTAGGATAGAAGGTTAGTACTTAGTAGGCAGATGAGTGTTGTTACATTGTGTGGGGGAGGCAGTGAGCTAGTCTCCTCAGCTCCTTTTAGGATTATTATCAATCATCACGTAGTTACTTATTCATCGATGTGTATTACTATCTTTTGTTGCATTCTTTTTGTATCTTGGATCTTTGTTGTCTCTTTTCTCACTATTCTGCATCGGATACTTCCCTTTTGAGCCGAGGGTCTATCGGAAACAGCCTCTCTACCTCACAAAGGTGGGGTAAGGTCTGCGTATATCCTACCCTCCCCAGACCCACTTGTAGGATTACACGGATATGTTGTTGTTGTTATATCAATTCCTGGCTTCTCAAAGGCAACATGGACAGCAATCAATTGAAGGTCAGTGATTCGCAGAAGAAATCAGGAAAGATTAAATTAAGAAGCCTAACAGATAGTTAACTTGTGACTGGACAAACCCCCAACCTCAGTGCACCCAAAAATATTCTAAATGGTGAAGAAGATCAGCAAAACAAAAGTTCTATTTAAATATATATAGGAAAAACACTAGATATGATTTTCAACCATAACAAATTTTGTTATATCAGCACCCAAAGTGTAATTACCTCCTTCCCAATCTTTCCACTGATGGTCCCATCTTTAATGGAAGCTATGAGCTCCCCGAGTTCTTGAGGGGTAAGTTTAATCTCATTGATAGTCACTTTTTCATTTTTCATGTACGCAGCAATATCTCCCATAATCCAATTGGCAGAAAGCTTTATATCAGCACCTCCTGCAGTTGTTGTATCAAAAAAATCTGCAATCTGAAACATTCAATTATCAGTGGATTCTGAATATTTAGACGAAGAAATACAGGAAAAAGCTTGAAAAGACCTGATTTTTCAAGTTAACAGTCCAGAAATTTTAATAACAGAATGATGAAGGCATGTCATACTTTAGGACTCCCTTGAAGACAAGCTTGATAGGGAAATCCACCCATGTTAAACCACAAAGTCCATGAAAGGATGGTAATGTTCTTGAACAACATCATCCTTCACTTCTATTCCTTTACTTATCCAAGTTTCCACCCTCTTCTCACCCCCCACCCACCCAACCCAACTTTGGTCTCTTTGGGCCATTGGAAGAGAAGGAGAAGGGAGAAGGGAAGGTAGATATTTCCATGGGGCATACAGCTAAATGGACTTATGTGTATCTAAAAGTCAAATAATGCTTGTCCTTTTAGCTGTGTAAGGATTTAAAGCACACTATTAAATTTCCCGCAGGAAGCACTCCATGCACAGGTAAAATTCTTACGAAATAACATCAGCTTGATAGACTTTAGTACTGGAATGTCCACATGCAAATAAGGCAGTATAAGCAGAACCTGACGATGAGAAGCACTTACATTGATGTCATTGGCAAGAAATAGGACATCTTGCATGCTTAGGCCCATCTTCTCATACCTCCGACGCTTATCTTCTGGAAGTTCAGGCAATGACTCACGGATACTGTCCACATACTCCTCGGTGAGAGTAACTCCAGGAAGATCGGGTTCAGGGAAATAACGATAGTCAGCAAGTCCTTCCTTTTTCCGCATGGTTACTGTTTTCTAGATGTATGAGAAAGTTAAGCATATAAGTTTACTATAGAAAGAGTTGAGTAAATTAGTCTAACATACTGTAGTAGTATCAAAATTACAGTTGCATACCTGAGCACCTTCCTCCCATAGACGAGTTTCCTGTACAATTTGATCAACCTGGCCTTGGTTATGTAGTAGCACCTGTCTTGAAATTTCATAATCAATGGCCCTACTCATCGATGAGAAGGAATTCAAGTTTTTAATTTCAACCTGACACAAGATGAAATATATCAGTTCATTATATAGAATGCTGACTTAAGAATATGCAAATTAAACTAAACACTCACTGCTGAGAATTTCCAGAATATAGAAAGGCAACAATAAAGAATTAACACCAGATGAAGTAGAAACTTGATCAATAATGGAGAAGTATCGATGTTATTGACATTAAAGTTGCAAAACTGGAGAAATCATGGTCACTCTAGCGACAAATACAAGGACAACTAGACATTTGCTCAAGTCTTGAATGGCATTTAATATGTAGTTTGAGGAATTAAGAAAAAATCGAGAATTCACATGCTAAACATCTCTTCAGTTTCAAGTTTGTCAAAGAAAAGCTGAAATTATGTTCATCCGAATATAAAAGACTGGATTCACAAAACTTTGCATGCAAATATACACTCCTCCAGGACCTACCAGAGACCACATTCCACATTCAAATGACAAGTACAGTCCCTTAGTTTAGAGCTAAAGCAAGAATTTCATAAATGGCCAAACTGGACTTACACCAACCACTAAATTAAGTTGTCCATTGAACTGATTACATAGGAGCCATCTTTGTGGAGCATAGATGAATAAAGGAATTGGAGCCAATATATCACTTAAAACACAAAAATTACTGAACCATCCATCCAGAAGAATGGCGGAACAAGATAAGACAGAAAAACATCCACAAAGGAAAGCAAACTAGAATTTAGAATCGTTATGCCTGAATCATCGATCTATAAATTAGTATTTCCAATGCATAAGGGAAAGCAACAGAGATGGAAAGCACATCATGCAAACCTTTGTACCAAACTCTAATTGCCCAATAGGACGAACTGAAATATTGACGTCGCAGCGAAGTGACCCTTCTTGCATATTACCATTACTCACTCCCAAATACCTGACCAACCTTTGCAATTCTGCAGCATATTCTGCAGCTTCAATACCAGTTCTCATATCTGGTTCAGAAACAATTTCTAACAATGGGACTCCCGCCCTATTTAAGTCAACCTGTATCAGAGAGCCAAGCAAATCAACACCTGCCTAAAATTCATAGTGAATCTTGAAACCATAAGAAATACTTTATCAAGAGAAGCAACAAGTATGTTAGATCAAATAATCTAACTCCATTCATGCACATATACAAAGGAAATTACCACAAATTGATACAAACATCAATGGCCATAACATTACAAATTACAATGCGATGCATCTGATGAATACAAGAATATGTTATCTGAAACAAATGGTCAGAAAATAGAACAAAAAAAGATGACGAGCACATGAATGTTTAAATGTGAAGGAGTTCTTTCCTGTGAGTAGCTCCCACCGTCGGTATGGAGCAGCTTCCCTGCATCTTCTTCCATATGCACCCTGGTAATGCCAAACTTTCTATGGCCACCGCCATACTCGAGTGGAAGATCAACATCAAGATAACCACCACTAGCAATTGGGATATCAAACTGTGATATTTGATACCCTTTTGGAAGGTCGGGATAAAAGTACTGCTTTCTATCAAACTTGGAATTCAAAGACAGTTTACAATTGAGTGCAAGGCCAACTCTTACTGCACACTCTATCACCTTTGAGTTCAACACTGGCAATGCACCAGGCAAACCCATACAAACAGGACAAACACTGGTATTTGGTGGAGAACCATAGTTATAAGGGCAGCTACAAAAGGCCTTAGTAAGAGTGGAAAGTTGAACATGGGTTTCTATCCCTATAACTGCCTCATAATCCTTCAGAAATTTATCAACTGCTTTAGGTTGGCTTTGTGTGGAAACTCTCAACTTAGTCTGTTCCTTTTCTTGGGTTGCAGTTTGTGTCTGTGCATTTCTCATACAACAATACAAAACACCATGTTTTCTTGCAAAATAAGAAGATGGGTATAACATACACGGGTTAAGCTGTATCCCTCTTAGGAATATCAATGCCATCTTACTATCAGAACAAACACACTAAATTATGCCTGCAAATCATCAAACACATGATTCAGAAGCTTCAAATTAATACCTTTTTTTTCAAGAAAATGCCTTGAAGTGTATAAAGATTGCAACTTTAAGCTGAAATTGATAAAGAAAACTGAAAATAGAGAATACCCAGGATTTATCTTGGACCAAAAAGCTTCAGCCACTGATGAGAGTCTCATACACGATACTTTAGAAGAGGGTCCAAGATTTTACTCCGAAAAGCTGTGTGACATTAAAGAAAAATGGTGCAAGATTGGCTTTTGAATAGAAAGGAGAAGTGGACAAAAAAATTTAGCCGAAGTGGCAGCTTCTAGGAGCAGACAAAACTGAAGAAGTTCGAACACTCACAAATAGAATTGATGAAGATAAAGGGAAATCAAAAATCAGTTGTTCATTTTCTTCACATGGTTTAATTAATAATGTTGTGGGACTATTGAACATCAAGTGGTCGTGCCGGAGTGGTTATCGGGCATGACTAGAAATCATGTGGGCTTTGCCCGCGCAGGTTCGAATCCTGCCGACCACGGTGTTTTTCCTTTTCAGTTTTTGTCTTTTCTTAAAATACTAGATAATTGAAGGCCGTAAACGTGCCCAATATCTCCTATTATTTTTTCTATTTAAAAAAAGGAAAACTTTTGTAAATATACTATATTAAAAAAATATTTATTATTTATAGCAATAAAAAAAAAATTACTGAACATTTATAATACAGTATTAATACATATTGCAAAGAACTATTTATAAAACATATATAATACAAGTTTTATAGATGGATAATACATTTATCACATACTTTAATATACTTATAATACATTATGTCAGTTTCTTACTACACAAACATAATATATATTTTAAAACACTTAAAATACATTTATATTGCATGCATAATTCACTTTTAATACAAGTATAGATTTATCATAATATTGTTATATATTGCTATAAATGATAATAAATAATAAATATCATTAAAATTAATAATTAATTTTTAAAAAGTACTCACTCGAATAATTTTTCCTTAAAAAAAATTGTTCACAAAAGATACTATTATAGCAATTTGACCTATATTTTGTTGGCATTAATGATTAAAACATTTACTTTTATATTTTGAAACTATTATGATCTAACATTTTATTTTTTTACTATTGCATAATAACATAAATTTATTAGAATTCGAAGTTAATCTATTTATCAGATTGAATTAAATAATATAATAATTATAAATCATTGTGTGTTACTATCTCAAAGATCAATATTTTAAATTTATTACTCAAGTAGAAATTAGAATCAAGAAATGCAAACATGAATTTCAGCGTGTATATCTTAATCGATAACTGAAAAATTATTTGCATGCATAATATTTATTTATTTAGTTTTCATGTAGAATGATATCTACACACAAAAAAATAAATTGAAATTAGCTATGAACTTCGTCTCTACTCCATTGCTATATAGCTCGTATTTAACATAAATTCATCGTTGAATGAAATTAATGACAGAATTTACTGCTTAACTAAAAAAAATTGTCGGTCGCTAAATTTAATTCTTTTTAGTAGTGATAGTTAGTTTCTAAGTACTTCTATCATTTACATTAATGTAATTAAAACATAACATATAGCCTCCAATGATAAGTGTATTTTGAAATTTTTCTATTTAGAATGAAATTTTAATTTTTTTTATAAAAATTTTCTACGTGTACAATATATATAGTTAATGTCAAATTCATTTTTTTTGGCCTAAATATTTTTACTTTATTTCAATATTTTTTTCTTTTCACCGTTGATTGGTTATTTAATTTTTAAAATTATAACTACACATTTGTCATTTTTATTATTTTCTATTAGCATATGTTTAAATTTATTTATTTATTTATCTAATTGCTAATAACTAATAAGTTATGTGTTCAAAACATGTTTAGTGTGATATTTCCCTTTTTGTATTTAAAATTATTTTTTCTACAAATATAACATTTGTGAAAACTCAAATTCTCCAAATATAACATTTTTATGAGATTTATTAATATGATAAAGAAGATAACTCACTAAAAAAGAAATTATTTTTTATTCTTATCTAGACAAAAAATAATATTAAGCTAACTTGAAAAATAAAATAAGTAATATACTATAATTAATTAAATTTTGATTTAATTAATTTGAAAGTAAATATTAGAATGTAAATATACTTAAATTGGACTAAATATACTCTTCTTCATTTTTTTATTACCAAAATTTGATTCGATAGCTTCAAAGTTAAATCAAACTTAATATTTAAATTAATATGTTTAAAATCAAATAAAGTACAAAATTTATTTAAATTAATATGTTTAAAATCAAATAAAGTACATACTTGATTATATATTTAAATGAAAAACTACTCTTTTATAATTTAGTAAACATTTATATTTTACTTTAAATGCAAATATGTCATCCTTCATTTTATTTGTAAAGCTACTAATTATATTTTAAGATAATAATTTTTTATATTGAAGTAATTATTTTTAGTAAATACAATTTGACCTATATTTTGTTGGCATTAAGAATTAAATTAAAGTAATAGAAAAAATAGAGTAATTAGATTAGATATCACAATAACTCATAAAAGAAAAGAAAGTGAAGTAATAACAAAATGAGTCAATAGTTAATTAAGACTTTCTCAAAATAGAGCAATTGAATTTTTGAAGTTACTTTTTTAGAAAATAACAATAAAAAATCCCCATAACCTTTTGAAGAATTAACTAACCCCCACATCTTAAGATGTACATTTGATTTTTTATTTTTTTTTTCTTGTATGTCTATTAAAATTTTCTGTAACTTGGATTAACTATTCTGAAAATCTCATACATTCTTGGCATAATGTAACAATTACTTTAAGCTTATTTTTTTATTGATTATATAAAAATATCTTTGATCGTCCTAATTATGGCTTTTTTATATAGTATAAATATAATTTTAAAAAAATACTTTCTAGAAAAAGTTAATTTATGAAATTTATTTTGGATATTTAACCACGTATATTGAATTTAGAGGACAAGTGTAATGCAAAATATATATTTTAATGAATTAGGGTAGAATCATGATGCTTCTAGAATTATTATTTTTCTTGGTTGATTTTTGTTAACATGAAATTATATTTTTACCTTGGTCATAAATCATAATCCATTTCATCTTTCTATTTTTAGAAAGATGTTTCTAGAACTATTTATTTTTCTTGGCATCTTTCTTATTAGTATGAAATTATATTTTTACCCTTGCTCGTCCTCCACTTCATCTTTCAATATAATAGAAAATACCGGGGCCAAGTTTGTCATCTCAAATTTACAAACTTCATATAGTGTTGGAGCGAGGAGGGGTGGATGCACTATTAGACCATGTCTTTTTCCTTTTCATTTTTTTAACTTTTTCTTAAAATGTATATCGAGGTTGAGTTTGTCATCATGAATCCACATATTTTAAATTCTTATTCCTTCTCTACGGAATGGACGGGTGATCATCATAAATCTGTGTTTTTTTTCATCATGTCTTATATATTTGGACTGGAATTTTTTGTTCTAATGCTGGACGGCTTTAGTTATTATCATCTTCTTTATTTGGTTCCAAATATATCAGCAAGTAATCTTGTAGGCTGTAGCTCCTTTTGCTATCTTTACTTATTGCAATCTTGATTGACGACAAAATAAAATATGACATAAGTTGCTAATGACAGTTATATGTACAGTTAACAAGAGAGACTGAGGTGAACTAATAAAAAAGAGACAACTATAGCCAACTACGAAATCAGAATTTTCACTAAGAAGATTCAAAATATATAAAAAAAAAAAGTAAACATTTTACTCTTATCAGAATGTTAAAACAAGAAACTTAAGCTGAAGGAAGATAACAAAATTCAGATCTGTGACCCCTTTTTTTTTCTTCAGTATTATTGAAACTTCCAGGCAGAAGCAGAGATAATTGGGGTTCCTTTCCAACTGATAACTAGCCATTTTCTATCCAGCTCAAAGGTGCACAATCCGCGGAATTTGGGCAGCTCAAACAGTAAACTTGCTTGGCACAAGGATGAGTGGCTCAGTTCTGTTTCCGCCATATGGAACCTGGCAAACAAGTCCCTCCACACTTTAAGATTACCATGGCGGGGAACAGTCTCTTCTCCGTGATATGTTTTCATACTTCTGATGATTTTTTGTATGTAAAATCCTCCAGATATTGCTACACCCTTGTGGTGAACGTCAAAACAATCAGCAACAGCACTGAAGTAAGCTAAAGACTCGTCTAAAGAATCTATAAAATTTGGTAAATTTGTGTTTGCTACTGGTTCAATGACCACCATTATGCAAGGGTTAAGGCTTCTAATAACCTCCATCGTAGATTCAAGTTCATTAGGCCAAGCTAACATAGTCCAAAGAATTGTATCTGAGTAAAATGCAACGACTTCATCAGCCTCTACATCGAACAAATCTGTCTTAAGATTCTTCAAGTCTGAAACAACTGTTCTGAAGCAAAAAGATACATTTGCTAATGTCTCAGCAGCAAAAGCTGACAATCTCCTCCCTACATCTTCCATCATCTTTTTAGATCTTCCAACAGCACTTATTTTGAGATGCTCCAGTGGGCATTCATCTCGATCAGCAACAACTTGCATAAACGTTGTCCAGTGTGATCCACTTTTTATAGCAAGATCAATCAAATGAACCCTTTTTGCTGTTATTGTACAACCTAAGATGGCTTGTATTCCAGTGAATTTAGTCGCTTGGCGGTAGGCATACAATGGCCTCTTTGCAAATTCAGCAGGTTCAGGATCCATGATAAACTCTTCCATATCAATAGAATATACTTCAATATCTTCTTCTCCAGTAAACAGCATTTTCCCCATCTCTATCAATTCTGTGTTGAAGAGCATCAGCGAAATAATACACGATTTGCTGGACTGGAGTACCAGTAGCAGAAGCAGACTGGTTACACAAGCTTAGCAACTTTCTAGCACGATCAAATGTTCGAGTTGCAACCAGTTGAGAAGAAGCTTGAAGTAGTTCGGCTAGGTCCAAATCCTGCACTTGTTCAAGAGTCAGGCCAGAATTAGCAGTAAGGGGATTGAAAATGATAGAATAAGGATCAGATTTCTGTGAAATATGATTGAGTAATCTCTACTTTGCTATTTTAATGATGGTTGGAGCCGATAGCACCAGAGATCCAGAAGCACCACGTGACAATTGAAAAGTTGACTCATTCAACTCTTGTCTAAGAGATCCGTGTCTTCCTTCAGCATGATCACTACATTGGTTGGCTTTCTTCTTATTTCTGGCATGACTAGAACTAGAAGCCATGATTCACAATTCTTGTTCAAATAGTATCTGGACTCACCTTCACTTTTTATTTAAAGTACCTGCATTGAGAAAATGCTCGAGAAGATTAAACGTGTCCATGCTCCGGATGATCTCTGACGGCATGCTTAATACATGCAAGTCAAGGGGAAGTGGTATTTCCAACGGTAGACGGTTGAGAAACGCATAAGAACCTGCTCTTGAGAGGAGAACAACAGCTGGGAATGGCTGCTAATACCTGTGGACAGAGGAGCAAAACGAGGAATCTGCCCGAGGAGGGTCTCGTGTCTGATTAACTATTGGTGAGGCAATAACTTACCAAGGCGATGATCAGCCACACTAGGGTCAGAAAATATGTAGAAATAAACTTTTTAATCAGCAGATTCACTTCACACTTTTTTCTTTATGAAGAGACTCTTTTTTCTATGAAGAGCATATTCACTTTACCCTGTCTTATAAGCCTCTGATTTTATTTTTTTGGGAAAACCCTTTCTTGTTCTATCCTCGAATGAATCAACAGAAATGACAAAGAAGAAATCCAAGTGCAATAAATATATCCATTTGATATTTTACTATCAATGTAAAGAGACAAACTTATAAAAGGGCTAAACCTCCATCTGAATATGATTTCTCTTAAAGTCGGCCTGGCATAAAAGAACGAATTCAGTGGTTAAAGAAATGACAAAAACAATCAATCAAGACTCAACATTAGTAAAAGAAGTATTACACTAGAAATATGGAAACAAACAGGATTTAAGTTCTATGTACTGACGATGTAAGAATTTACACTATCAAGTCACTTATAAGGTAAATCTGTAGATAAAGATTAATCAATAACCTTGTAAAAAGAGGTAAATAATTTCCTATGATAGACTAAATTACACTGATAGGGATCAGAAAAAAACTTACCATAACTAAATCAATCAGCAGCAGACGCTCAAGACAAGAGGTAAGGAACTGTGAGGACGGCATAATCAAATGATTAGACTTTTTTGTTAAGTAGATAACCATGGTTTTGCAGAATAACACAGCTGTCTTAAAGCATCCTGCACTAGTATCAAAACATGACAGGAAGAAAAACTTTTTAAATAGCCCCATTGGCCGCAATAATGTTTTCAATCACATCATTCTAACTCTTGCTAACTTTAAAATCTGGTAATCGGTAAACAGCAAGACTTCTCTACTTGACTCCAAAATCAAGAGAAGCAGAGCACTTAACAAGAGAAATCACAGAAACTTTTATCGAACAGGTCATGGAGAAAAACAAATAGATGGGAGAACTCATGATTCACCCATACCTCCTCCTACAACAACATACCCAGTGAAATCCCACAAGTGGAGTCTGGAGAAGGTAGAGTATACGAGACCTTATACGTACCTCATAGAAGTAGAGAGGTTGTTTTCGAATGACCCTAGGTTCGAGTGCAGCAAAAGAAGAAGAAAACATAACAAATAATAAGAAAAGCAGTGCAGAACGACAACAAAATATGCAATCCCACAAACAGGGTCTTGGGAGAGTAGTGTCTTCGCAGACTTACCTCTACCTTGTGAATATACACCCTCAGCTCAAATAAAGCATAGCAAAAATCAAGCATGCAAAATAAATACAATAGCAAAGAAACCATGCTGAAAACAATTAACAAGAAAACAAGTAGCAACAACAATTAATACAATAACTAAAGCAAAGAAACAACAACATACCCAGTGAAATCCTACCAGGTGGGCTCTGGGGAGTTTAGAGCGCTGTGAGATCTTACCACTACATCGTGGATGTAGTAGAGGGATTATTTCCAAAAGACCCTTGGCTCAAGTGCAACTAGAGCAAAGAAAACAAGAGATAATACTAAAATCAAAGAGTAAGATCGTAAGATAGTAATTATAATCACCACACTTTATTGCTCATCTGGATTTGAGTTTCGACATAATAATTAAAATACTCTCAGGATGAGCCTAGAATAATTATTTCAATCGATACAAAAGTTACTTAGCTCAATAAAATCTAACAAAACAATTACTACATGCCATCTTCTTTGGGTGTCTTGGCCACTATAGAGAGAGCGTGTAAGCCAGATTGGAATTCATCAGACAAGAGATCATAGACCATACGGTGACGTTTAACAAGATTCTGTCCATCAAATTTGGTGGACACAACTTTGAGATTGAAATGGGTCTCATTTGTACCGGTTTCCCTGACGGCGGCATGACCGGCATGCTGGTAAGATACGTCTTCCACTTCAATTAAGTTTGCTTCAAGTGCTGATTGTAGCTTCGTCTTCATTCTACTTGCCCTAGACAGCAGCCCTCGTGAAGCCATGCTCAACCCTAATTTCTTCTCTCTTCTCCGATGACGATGAGCTGTGCCACCGATTTTCTAAAAATAAATTGACTTGCTCACGGCTTGTTTGGGTGGTGCAATTATTCGAAAAATTTCGCAAATAACCGCTATAATAGTTTGTATATTTACAGGTTGTAGCAACAGTTTAATCTGTCTTGTTTGTACAATTTACGGTACATTTATATAATTGAGTTATTTTTATATAAACGCAAAATAATGAATTTATACAAATACAAATATCTGAATTTTAAATAGTTATATAAATTATATTATACAAATTACATTATACAAAAGTTATATAAATTATATTATATAAATTTTGAATTATACAAACGTGCGAATTATACAAACTCAAATCGTAATTAATGTTAAATATTAGTAGCGAATTATACATTAACTAAATTATAGTTATATTAACTGATTAACTAGTATATGTTTGCTTCTTCTAATAATTTCCCCATATTTTTATCTTAATTTTTTTTAATGAAAAAGAGTTAGCAATACTCTCAAATTATTTGAAATAGCTTACATCTACCTTTTATTTAGTTTTTATATAAAAATATATTTTTTATTTATTTATTGGACCACAAATATTCTTACTATGCTACCACAAAAGCCATTTAGATACCGATGTAGCAGTTTAATATGACATAAAAAAAAGGATAAAATTGTCTTCGAACTATCAAAAATAACTCAATTTTATTATACATTTGTTTTTGGTGTTAAAATTACCCTTATTTTTTAATTTTTGATTTTCAATATTTAGATATATTATTTTAAATTTGAGCTTGTAAATATTTTGTTTTGTATTCAGTTTGATTGCAAACTTTAATCTTATAAATTAAACATATTGAACATTGATATTTCAATAAAAATATTTTATACTCGTATAATTTTCAAGTCTTTTTGAAGATTTGTAATCATTAAATGTTTTAAGTTCTAACCTATCACTAAGTCTCTTTTCTAATAATGCATAATTATAAGAAAATTGAAAAAATTGAAAAACCAAAAACGATTAAAATTAAAATAAAAAAAACGACTTGATATTAATTAATTTGATTTATACATTTAATAAATCAATATAATTAATAAAAAAACAAATCAAACCAACCCTCTCACATTCTTAATAGAATCTAACTAAAGTTATACAATATTTAGTTGGTCATTTTTCTTTTTCTACGGATAACATAGTGTTGTTATATCGACAATACTAGTTAACGTATCCGTGCTTTGCTCTGTTAGTAATATTGTTCGTCAAAGAAATAATTTATGTATACTTGTAAAAGAAATTGATATTATTATATTTATGGACAAAACATTTCATGTATATTTGTTAAAAGGTTGATAGTATTATGTTAATGAAATCACAAAATATATACTATATTTAATAGAATTAGAGTTTACATGATATGCATTTTCCATCATCTGATTTTGTGTAAATTAGCTTATTTGGTCATATTTTTAGGAGATCAAAAGTGTTTAGTTTTGCAAAAGTTGTTTTTAATTATAGTGGTAGTTTTATTCCCTCGAGGAAGATATTGCTTTAGCGAGTTGATGTATTTGACTAACTTTTTAAAAAAATAAGTACTTTTGAAGCAATTTTCAGCAACTAAAAAAGTAATTTTTCCCTTTAAGCAAAAGTTGTTTTATCTTTGTAAAATTACCATTATCAAGATAGTTATATATTAAAATAATCCTACTTAATATATAACCTAACATGTGTTATGAATGTGGATGTTTCACTTTATGAAATCCATTCAAAAGAGGGTAAGTTGCCCATCACTTTTTTTTATTTGGCTATAAAATGGTCATATTTTGCAGTGAGAATGCACACACAGATACGAAGAATTCCCTCAATTCTCTTTTTTTTTTCTCTTACTATTTCTTTCTTAATTTGTTAAGTTAGTTTGTTTTATAACACGTTATCAGCACGAGTTTCCATCACTTTAAACTATTTTAAAAGGAATTGCGTGGAAAATTTTATCACTATCTCATTTTGATCCACGTACCCACACATATGAGCAAGAGGTCCAAAAGACCATCCACTTACAGAAAATAGCAAATCAAATGTTAAATGCATTTATTGATTTGAAACAGATAACTAAGTCACATATCTCTGCAGTGAATGTGTCTATCCGAATTGATGTCCCAAAAAGATCATCTACTAGTACCATAGCTTCTGAATCTCAAACACGCCTGAAGCGTGGTAGACCATTGGGTTCAAAGGATAAAAATCCTAGAAAGAGAAGTGTGAGAAATAATAAAGATGCTACTACAAAAGAACCTTCTAAAGAAGGTCAAAATTTGAGTAATCCTGATATTCTTGAAGAAATCAGTGAACTCGAGACTCAAGTGACAGAAAAACTTTCAATTAGTTCTACCGGTGATGAGATAAATTTAGATCGATCGAAAATCACGATTGATAATGTTTTTGCATATAATGTTGCATTTAACCTTATGCAAGATAGTGAAAGTCTTGAGCCTAAATCCGTCGAAGAATATCGACGTAGATATGATTGGCTAGAATGGAAAAAGACAATTCAATCAGAATAAGACTCACTTGCTAAACGTGACGTTTTTGGACCTGTAGTCCAAACCCCTGAAGGTGTAAAAATAATTGGCTATAAATGGGGTTTTGTGCGAAAACGAAATGAGAGAAATGAAATTATAAGATACAAAGCACGCCTTGTTGCACAAGGATTCTCTCAAAAATCTGGAGTCAACTATGAAGAAACATATTTACCGGTTATGGATGGAATAACTTTTCGATATCTCATTAATTTGGCTGTACATAAATATCTTGAAATACATCTAATAGATGTAGTTACATCTTACCTTTATGGTTCACTTGATAATGAAATTTACATGAAAATTTCAGAAGGATTAAAATTGCCTGCAGCATATAAAAAGTCTCGAGAAATGTACTCAATAAAACTGCAAAGATCATTATATGGTTTGAATCAATCAGTGCGTATGTAGTATAATCGCCTTAGTGAGTACTTAATAAATGAAGCTTATATAAATGATGTTATTTGTCCATGTGTTTTTATTAAGAAAATGGAATCAGAGTTTGTTATACTTCCTGTTTATGTTGATGACATAAATCTCATTGGAACCCCTTGGAACCCCTGAAGAGGTCCAAAAGGCAATTGAATATCTAAAGAAAGAATTTGAAATGAAAGATCTTGGAAAGACAAAACTTTGTCTAGGTCTGCAAATTGAATATTTAGCAGAAGAGGGTTTTTGTCCATCAATCTGCCTACACTGAGAAAATCTTAAAAAGATTTTACATGGACAAAGCACATTCATTAAGTACTTCAATGGTTGTTCGATCACTTGAAGTGAAAAAAGATCAATTTCGACCTCTAGAAGAGGATGAAGAGATTCTCGGTCCTGAAGTACCATATCTCAATGCTATTGATGAACTTATGTACCTTACTAACGCAACCAGGCCTGATATAACATTCTCTGTTATTACACATTCTCGGTATCAAGCATATTTTGTGATACCTAAAGGGTACCATTGATATGAGTTTGTTTTATACTAACAAAAGTTGTGCAGACCTTATTGGTTATGCAGATGCAAGTTATTTATCAGACCCACATAAATCTTGATCTCAAACAAGATATTTATTTACACATGAAGAAACTGCTATATCATGGCGATCTACAAAGCAGTCTATTGTTGCTACTTCTTCAAATCATGCTAAAATAAAAGCAATTCATGAAGCAAGTAGAGAATGTGTGTGGTTGAGATCGATGATACAGTTTATCAAAGAAAGATGCGGCCTAAAAAAATGATGTCAAAGTACCCACAGTTATATTCAAAGACAATGTTGCGTGCATAGCCCAATTGAAATGTAACTTCATAAAACGAGACAGAACGAAACATATTTCACTAAAATTATTCTTCACACATGATCTCCAGAAGAATGGTGATATTGATGTACAACAAGTTGGTTCGAGTGATAATCTTACAGATTTATTCACAAAGGCATTACCAACATCAACTTTTGAGAAGCTAAGATATAAGATTGGAATGCGTCGTTTCCAAAATATCAAATGAAATTTTCATCAGTGGAGTAAAATACGCGCTATACTCTTTTTCCCTTAATCAAGGTTTTGTCTCACTGGGTTTTCCTGATAAGGTTTTTAATGAGGCAACATTCAAGGCGCATTACTAGATGTGTGTATTTTTTTTTCCTTTATTAGGCTTTTTTCTACTGGATTTTTTCTAATAAGGTTTTAACGAGACACAATATTTAAGGGTATTCAAGATAACTATGTATATTGTTTCTTATAAAGTTTTTAATAAGGCACATTATACGTGGACATCCAAGAAGGAGTGTTAGAAAGTTAGTGGATGTTGCACTTATAAGTGGGCAACCCATTGGTTTCCTCACTTTCTAGCCTATCTTTTGCCTATATATTGCGGCATGTAAATGAAGTCAAATGCACAGATATAACTTAACTGATTTTGCTCTCTTCTTCTCATCTTTGTTTATTCTCTACTTCTCTACTTTTAAATTGCTAAGCTAGTTCTCATTTACTTACTAGTTTTCATAACAAAGCTAATTCTCATTTACTTTTATAACACTTATTTTATTTTATATCAATACAAAAAATAAAATATTTTCCCATTTATTTTCTCTATATTTTTCCTTCACAAAAAAGCTTAATATCTCAGTAATTTCCAATTTATAGAAACTTCCATTGAAAAAACACAATTGCTGAATCAAGAACCTTCCTTTTTCATCTGAGGTTGAAAATGGAAGTTCTACATGTACAACATCGGTGGAGATTGAGGTGGTCGTTCAAGAATGCTACCATTATTGTCACTTTCTTCAATATAATTGCTGCCCTTTTTCTACTTCACAGCTTTTTCTCTTCTTCTTCATCTTCCACCACACCATCTTCAGGTTCCCCTCTCTTCTTGTTCTTTTTTTCCTTTAAATTTGCTTCATTTTTATGTTCTTGGGGGGTTTTAATCTGTAAATTGTGTTTCTTTCTGTTTTATTTTTTCTGGGTTTGTGCTTTAGGGTAGCAACAGAAAACATAAAATTTTGAGAAAGTTCATATAGGATAGAGGTTTTGCTATTTGATCAAGAAATGTAAAAATGATTACTTTGATCAGGAATTGTTGCATTTGCTGATCTAATTGAGTGTTGAACTTGGGGGAAGCATAATTGAGAGTATATGAGATTAGGATTTAGGAAGTTGCTGGCTTTCTTTTGTATTCCCTCTAGTGTAAACTATTTAGTGACATTTCTTGTTTAACTAGCACAAAATAAGCTTTCTTGTAAGTTGCCATATGACCCTTTTTGAGTTTCTGCAAAAGCTTTTGTTAGTACCTATGGAAGTGATCCTAATTTTAGCTGTCCTTTTGAAGGTAAAATTGGGTGATTACTTGGTAAGCCCAGTCAAAAGTTGCATTAACTTGGTCCTTGCACCAGCTTGTGATTCGATGAAACAAAAGATATCCACTTTTTTCCAGGAATCTGTTAAGGTAGTAGTATACTGGCTGCAACATGAATAGTAGGATGCCTTTTGAATGAACATGATGACAAAAGTCATCAAATCTCATCCAGAATAGCATGGTCCAAGTCCTGTTAGAGGACTCTTCCTGTTTCCCTCCTGCGTATCAAAAACAACGGTGGATGTGTAGATAGACAGTTTTGCTCTTAAAAAGTTGTTCTAGGATATTTCATTTTCTTGTCAGATAACTGTCACTAGATCACCTAATCCAGTTCTGGTGAGAGATCGGCTAATATGGCATCTTGCTGTTTGATTTGCAGTTGAAAGTTATATAATGGAAGCAGAAGATATTCGCCGTGCTATGTTGCCTGTGGAACTAATTAAAAGAGTGGGCACCTCCTTTTTCTTTGTTTGGTTGTAGCTGAATAATTACGATGCTGTGCATCAATAGTATTAGTAAGGTTTTGTTTTCTATTTTGTGTGACTTTTGGAGAATTTAAAATCTTCTGTCTTGCTAGGTGAAGGAAATTCAGAAAGAAGGGCGTGTCGAATCAGATCCTGTCCAACAGAAGGATGCAAAGCAGACTGCTGCCGTAGACCTCATATCAAGACTGAACAATTATCGGTCATATTCAGATTCAGGCAGCGTGAAAGGTAAATTTTCACTCTGGACACTCTTCTCTTATCTTTAGACACCAAAAGACCTCTATAATGCTTAGCCAAATGGTGAGTCCATCAACAATGTCTTCTGCAGCTCTTAGAATCAGTAAAAGAAAATTTGTGCTGAATTAAATGGCATAGCAAGCTTCAGTCAATTGTATATCTTCTAAAAAGCACAATTCTCAGTATATCAATCATCGGACTTCCTTGAATTAACAGTTCAATTGCTTCCTTCTGAATGCAGTCAATGAATTGAGGATATATGAAGGACAACTTAATTGTCATTAGGAACACATCAACTTTATTTGTTTTAACTTAATGCACGTTAGCACTTGGAGAAGTAGTTTTTATCAGATGTCACATATCATAGGACCAAAGCTCGATATTCTGCTAGATGACAGTGTCCTGAAGTAGATCATATCCAGAGAATATGGAAGAATTATCATCGGTGTTAGTAGGAGTGAGAGCGATGCAAGTAGACTTGGAGAGAAGGAGGACTGGATTGTGATATAGGAATTAGTAGTTTGTCTTATCCAGTATCCTAAAAAGACAACTAGGAAGGATAACGAAAGAAAGATTGACAGACTTGTTAAGTTTGATTTTCGCTCAAGTTTGATTGGGCATTTATACTATGTAGATTATTGCCTTGGAGTAACTGGTAAAGTTGCTGCCATGTGACCAGGAGGTCACAGGTTCAAGCCTTGGAAACAGCCTCCGGCAGAAATGCAAGGTAAGGCTGCGTACAACAGACCCTTGTGGTCGGGCCCTTCCCCGGACCCCGCGCATAGCGGGAGCTTAAGTGCACCGGGCTGCCCTTTTTAGATTATTGCTTTGGTACTTTAGATGTTTTTGGCAAATTTACATCTCCTAATCTAGATAAAATCACAGCTATCAAATCAAATCAATACAAACCATGTATGATCTTCGACAGAAAACACTGTGAACACTGTTCCCAGTAAAACTACCGTCATTTGCGTCACAGCATCAGTCCATTTACATTTATCCTTCTTTTTAAAAATTTCAGACAGTCTGACATCTCTTGCCCTGCTATACTTTCCCTTTCCTTCTCTTAGGTATAAACTGTATATGCCATCCTTCTTGTCGTGCAGCATGAATTGTACATACAGAAATAAGAAAACTATGTTTGGTTACCCTATTCATTAGGACTTGCATAGTCTCAGATGCACTGCAATCGAGTGTAAAAAATCTGAAGTGCTAGGACTGCACTTTGTCGCTGTTGTTAGCTCCTGTTAATTTTCATAAAGACTCACAACTTATGGATATCAACTAGTCACACAAGAAGCGTCTTAGACCAGGGAAATCCATGAGGACTTTGTTGTGTGCATCTCTTACATGTGCTTTTGGAGCATATGCTACAACCTCAAGATGGTTTTGCAGGGGCTTCTCCTACCTTGTATATTTTCCTTTCATGCATGAGTCATCCAACGTGCTAATGAGAACCAATAGTTATGAGAAACAAACACTCGGGACTAAAAAGTTCTTGTCTTTTTGAATGGCAAATAAAATTCTGAGCTAGCAATGCATCTGTAATATAGATTTACTCATCTGCTTCTTGCCAGTGTTTTCTGCTGTCATAGTGGAGTTTACCTGTGAGATACTGCTCCTTTAATTGTATGTGTTGAGATCCATGGCTGAAAAGTGGTGTGCCTCTCTCTATTCTGGTAATGACTTCTAGTACTCTCTTCTTGCATTTCAAAACCATTAGATTAATTAAGTCTTACTGTTAGGAGCTTTAAAAGAGGGTGAGATAGAATTTGCTTCAAAGTTCCTTTCTTTTTTCTTGGGTCAAATGCAATGCACAGTTAGAGCATGTTCGTGTACGATTGTTCGTTAAACTCATTCCTTCAATAATGAAAATTTTGTACAGTTCTGGAGGAATGGCGTAAGCGAAAGATGGAAAGAGCCAGGCAACGCGAACTTGAAAAGAATGGAACCACCATCTGACAGTCCTAAATCATTGAGGGGGGTTGAAAACATGGAGTCATTTGATTGATACGGCTCGTAGAATCAGTTGTATATGTATATGCTATTAACAGATATGTCTATTATCATGTATTCAGATTCTGCTGCACTTGGACAATTTTATGTCATATAACAGGTTGAGTTTCTCTACCTAATTATTCGTGAAACCAACATTCCACAGCTAATTCTCAAGTTAGCCATGTATGTCAATTGATGATCTTTCAAATCAAGATTTTTATATTTGTTCTGTAAGTTGAAACATCAGTATTGATGAATCTGTCAAGTCAGCATCATTGTCCAGTTGGCTTCCTCCTCATTATCCAATCACCACCAAACAATTTTATAAATTAACTCAAAAGTTTGCTCTGTCCTGATCTATGTGATAGTGTTTAATCGAGCATTGAGTTTATAAATACAATAAAGATTTATGAAATTTGTGCTCAAATAAAGCACAAACATTTGTGTGAATAGAAGCCATCACATTAAAAGGTAAAATTGAAAGTTTAAAATTAAATTGTTGCTTTTATATATAGAAAGGTGTAATTAAATATTTAGACAGGCTAAAAAGAGAATAATATCACATACATTGAAACTGAGGGAGTAATATATTACACTTGTGTGGTAGTGCATTTCATAGAACCGTCTATGTTGAGCATATCTCATTATTTAAGTTCAACTGAATCTAGATATGTCATGAATGTAAACACATTCTAAAGCACAACTGTAATAATTCTCTACATTTCTATCAAACAAATACTACAAGTTAAACACATTCTAAAGCACAACTGTAATAATTCTCTACATTTCTATCAAACAAATACTACAAGTTCAAATCTGTGTACACCATAGCTTCTCCGAACCCCATATATGGGATTATACTAGATATGTTATTGTTGTTATAATTTTGTAATATGTTCATCACTAGATGGTGATTCAATAATGTAAAGCAAATACATGAACAGTAGTAACTACTAACTAGTAACATTTACAAAGGAAAGAGCAAAGATACAAACAAATAGCTGTCTCCTACTAAGTATAAAAAAGAATCTGACACTCAAAGGCCAAAGCCTCACAGCCCAAGTTCTGAAACAACTTGGCTAAATCAAGCAAACTAAGTTTATTTAGTGTATTTCAATAGGTAAACTAAGCATAAGGCAGAATTCAATAATTTGAATAAAATTTGCATTGCCATATCCAGAGGGAAAATCTGGTAGTAACATATTTCCTGTGCCTCTTTAATCCTTTCAAAATTCCCAGCATCCCTAACTTGGACCACAAATTAGGTGCTTCCCTCTTTATCTAGCAAAAGCATTTGAACTTAACTAAAGCTATCCGGTAACAGGATATCAATACAATCTCCTGTACAGAATAAGCTTGATCTTCACATATATACAAGCTATCACTACAACCTACGAAAGTTCTTACAATCTTAGCTCTAGCAAGGAGATACATAGGTTAAAAAGGTTCCTTCCAAAGCGTGCATATATAGTGAGAAATAGCAAATCACTTTCTTTCACTCTTCTAGCAAGTCATTGAACACCATGCTATCTACAACATAGGATCTACAGGCTGGTGCAAGAACAGCTATCGGAGCAACTTGTTTTAGGAATCTAGTGATGCGGTCTAGGCTGTCACCAAGATAACGGGAATGTCAAGAGGATAACAGTTGATAACACTCGCCCTTCATCTGCATGAGATAAAATAGTTAGAAGCAGCAGAAGGTTAGGCAGTAAGCTGCTTTGAGCGACAACTGTAAGCTGATATCTTCATAATCAAAATCATTCCCCTAGTAGGTTGCTTCCTGACAAAACAAAGGTATCAGCAGTACAAACAATGATTTCCCGAACCAGTAATCGTGGTAGAGGTTGAACAATATATTATGAATTTCAATTATGCAAACAAATGGCTGTGGATAAAATCCTTGAAGTAGACCTGAAAGGGCATATGACCAGAAAAAACTTTGGAAGGGTATGCTATAACTAGTACTGACCAAAAACCATAACTATGATCTCCATCTGACTACCAGGTGATGTCGAAGCAGAATTCAAGGACAAGTGATAATTTTGAAAGAGAGGAAAGGAGTGTGATCTCTGCCTAATATCGCACACATTGATAAAAGCAACAAAGGTGACTCTCTCCGTGATTTAGTTCAACAGCACCAAATGAAAGGTAGGGAAATTCAACTTCTTATCTTACTTGACAGCAGGCATCAGCTAATACATTCTAAACAACACTAGTTGGGCATAGAAGCACATTTAGTACATACTGATTATCATAAAGTTCCTTTTGTGAAATGCACAAAAATAAATTTCAGTTTAAAAACTATATGAACCGCCTGGAGCCTTGGTAGAAAATTCACCCCACAAGAAGGAAGAAGCAGACTTGTTCAGGGGGGTAGAAAAAATAAAAGACAGAAACTATCAGCAAGCAAGTTCAATTTATCAGAAAACATGACAATCAAGGTCAATTAAAATATAAAAGAAGTAAAAAAGAAAAAGGGAATTACTTGTGTGTATTACTATGACAAGAAACATACTCTACGTTTGACAGAAGTAGCTATCACTTCTTTTTGACAACTGAGAGATTTCAAAGGACCAGCTGGCATACGAGACTCTCGGTGGATAAGGGTATGTCTGTCTACTCTTCTCCACTTGAATATCAGGCTTTTGACTGCAGCAGAGTTTGAACTCTTGACATGCGCCTAATCCACACATCACGTTTTGCACTTTTAACACGGAGCAAAAGCTCCGGGATTAATTGTCTATTACTAACATGTAAACAAATATATCCAATTCCTACATACATTCTAATATATCTTTAACTTATCACTTACATGAGCTTCCTACAATTGAAATTTTCAACCAATGGAAGATTAACTTACTACTCATCAACATGTAATATCAATTCTTATACGAGCATGCAATATCATGATAAAAGTTTCTAATATAGAATGGGTGTCAATTGCATGGTACTTATCAATCTTCAAAGGGAGAGTTGAACTAGCAACTCATTAATGCTGTCAGGCTGAACAAGTCAATTAAAAAGTATTAATAAAGTAATGGTAATTATATTAATATCACTACCAAAAAGGTACTAGATAGAGTATAAAAGTGCAGATTTAGAAATTCAATGTGTAATATCAGCATTCAATATGTCAGCCACATTCAATTCCTGGATAATCTAATTTTTCAATCATTCAACCATTTCATTTTACCAAGTTCAGTGTCAACCAGATTAGTAACATTATCTCTTTTGATGCAACAACAAGATCTTATTTGTAACAAGTTGTTTCTTAGTTGGTTATTGGTCACATTTTATTCGTAAAATAGCTCAACGAGTCCAAAGAACCCAAAACTGACTAATGTTATCTAGTATGTTTCTTCTGCAGAAAAATTACAGATTTGGTAGACGTACAAACTTCATAAAGAAAAGTAACCCTTTTTTTTTAATTATGATGATGGTTTCGCCCCATCGAGAAATAGAACTGACTAATCCTAAGTCAAAGGGTCGAGAAACTCAACGCCACTACGGGGGACAACTATTCCATTGAGTTCTTGCTACCTCCACCGGCATAAATGTTGGGTAACTTATCTACCAAGGTTTAGGCAGATGGGAGAAGTCACCTAGTGACTTTTGTCTCTGCTGGGATTGAACCTAAGACCTCATGGTTCTTCTCCCACTATAGCGACCACTAGGCCACACCATTGGGTTGCTACTAAAGAAATATAACTTGAAGGCATTTGGTCTACTTTTTGAGTAAAATCTTTTTTGAAATGGAACAAAAAAAAGAATAGGATCATATAAATAAAACTGAAAGAATGGTACAATCATATACATGTGCATACTCATTAATCATCAAGCAAAGCATCGTATTCCATCTTTGTTCTAACAAAAGAGGGAAAACCTAAAATATATATCCACCTCTTTACATAGAAACGGAGAGTGGGATAGGGAAAAGCTTGGTCAGACTCTTAGATGTGACCCAATGGAGTGGAAGAGCAAGTCATTATCTCCAAATTGGAGCAAAGAGGTCGTGTAATGGAGCACCACCTGAAAATTTTCATTTTTTAAAGGTGAACTTCTGGTATCCCATTTATTTACAAGGTATCCAACTATGTTCTCTTAATGACGTCAATTCTTTAGTTCATATCTAATAATTGATGTTTCTTCCTTCAAATGTTAAGTTAAACATCTAATGAGAAAAAACAGTTATTTGGTACATGAGATAAAAAACCAAATTGGAAAATACAATAAACAACTGAAAATGATTTTTTTAAAAAAGGACTAAAATTAATGAGAAGAAAGAGAGTGCGCATATTGTGTCCGGGGCAAAGTTGGGCCAGGTAGAGTGAGGCGTTAGCAGGGGAAAGCATCCGTTCTGGCTCCCCGCCATTGCCATACCCATTCTCCTCCAATGGTGAGGAATAAATTTACCCTTTAAACTTGACCTAGTTTGTAAAGGCGATGCCTACGGAACTGCTTTTTTACAAAGATTGATAAGCCTCAAGACAAGTCTTTCTCTTCTCGTCGTGATCATTGACCACTTCAGGAAGCAGAGTCCCTAGTAATAAAGCCACTACAACCCACCATGTAACTTGTCCAATCCATTCAAGGTACTTCAAGTTAAAAAGGATCCTTTGAGCCTTTTTTGAAATGAGAAAATTAGCAATCACAGCATGCAAAAACTCAACAGCATAGCTCATGTTGCAATTGACGCTTGGACACCAAGAAACTAATAAAATGTGGCATTAGGGAGAGTATTCTTTCCTCCAGTTGATCCGGTAAGTATTTAACTTAATTACATTACTACCTTTGTTTCAGAATACTAGACATTCTTTTTTCCTAAAAACCAAAAGACAGTTCCATTTGTATATGCCTCCACTGGGTGCATATCTAACCTACTTCACATCAAGGTTCATTTCCAAAATAAAACCTCCCTTTGAAACGAGGTTGATATTTGTATAAATTAAAAATTATGTCAAGCTTCTTGACATCTTCTCGACTAGTTATAATCAAAACCTCACTTTAACCCTCTTTTACAACTCGAAATAATTTATTATACTATAGGGTGTTTGGTAAAGCTTATAAGTTGGGTTGGCTACTGTATAAGCACTGGCACTTTTCAGCTTATAAGCACTTCTAATTTAGACAAGACTTTTACTACTTTATCCCCATGTTTTTGGTAAACACCAAAGTACCCTTCCTAAAAGAAAACCCCTAACTCCCACTCAATTCCATTTCTGTCATTTACCCTTTTCCATGTAGAATAGCTAGTCAAAGTAGCGTGTGGCAGTGTCCGTGTCAACTTGCAAACTTCAACTAGTGTACCGGATACCAACACAGGTACTGGGTAGCTCTGTCCACCAAGACTAAGGCGGATGGGAAAATATCATCTAAAGTTTTTGTCCTCGCTCTCCTACGGTTTTTACCTGCTTTATTGAGCGGCCACATTGGGTGCCAAAAAAAAGTTGTACAACTATTATGGGACAAGGGAGTACTACTCAGCAGTTGTGCAAAAAGTTCTTTAGATATGAAATCTAAGGAGGAAGGGATCCATCAAGGGAAGAGCACAGCTAATTAGAAACAAAACCATGCTATAAGCCATTAAAAGAAAAGCGAAGAGGGAAAAGGGAATTCTTATTAACCAGTATAAAACAACAACAGCATACCCAGTGTAGTCCCACAAGTGGGGTCTGGGAGGGTATGATGTACGCAGACCAGCATCAAACAAAGTTCAAATTCATTGAACAAGTCAGTTAAGCTGCATTCAAACTGCATACAGCATATTTATAAAAATTCAACACAGCAATTGGAATTCCAACCAGCTTGTTAAAATTCACAATAGAAGAAGAATGGCACGTCCAGAAGTCGCCAGAGCTAGATAAATTTAAGACTGCCACAATATTTTAATGAAATCGAAATCAGTCTCAAGTATTCTAAGGAGAGATTCAGAATAAAAGTAATAATGGCTAGAGTAAGAAGACGACCAATACCAGCAGACTGGTAATTAGCAGTCATCCCTCTAGAAAACATGTTGCTGAATGTCATTACAATTTTGAGTTCAAAAGGAATTATTGTCTTGAATGTTTAAATTACCTCAGCAAAATGATGTACCAGAAACAGCTGTGCCGCATCATTTTCAAAATTGAATCAACTACTATAAGTTAGTCAATCGCAGATGGCAAGCTTTCCTGTCCATTCATCTGCTACCCCATAATCAATACTGATCTCCTTTAGAGGGGGAATATTCTCCATTGCAAAGAGCATCAGGTGGGGGAAAGCTACATGATTGTGATCATAAAGCACAGGCTGCACCAAAGCATTGGGACTTGAACTGTGACTAATATAACATGCTACATTCCTCATTCTAGACACATCCATCGCAAAATCCAGAGGAGGAATGGAGGGGTATGCTGGTCGCACATAGTTAGGATATATTTGCGACAAATCTCCCCATTCTGCCCATCTTTCAGGAAAGCGACTTGGATATACTAAACTATCACCATTCATTGTAAAAATGTGGGCTTGCTCTCGTGTGAGTACAACCCCAGTAAATTCACAGATAAAGGACCCAGCTTGGATCAAGTCCAGTGACCTAACTCCCCAACCAGTCTCTCTAGACCGGAACACTTCAAATCTGTTCCTCAAACCTTTCTGAGTCACTCGATTCCGACAAGTTGGAGGACATCGACAATGTGGTCCACATTCGAACACTAATGGTTTGCCTCTCAACAATATCCCATTATAATCATAGGCAAATTGGCCACCATTTCTCAAAGCACAAAAACAATTATCCGCACACCCATCAATGCACTCACAGCCACTACCATTGTGCACATTCTGATAGACATATGGAGGATAAACAGTTTTCACTAGATATTCAAAGTAAGCCGGATCATGATTATCATCAATATCATTAAAAAGAAATACTGGCACATTTTCTTTTTTCCTTGATATATCGAGAGTAACATAACCAGTAGGCCTTGCCACCAAGGGTCTGATCCTAAGATTCTGTGCAAAACGAAGAATAGCACTTCCCATCTCTTCCTGATTCTCTATCCTAACAAGCTTGTATTTATACACTCCAAATCCAGACTTTCCAACATCAAACCAGCATTCGACAATTCTATATAATCCATCATACACATAGACCTTACCACTTGCACTTCCACTTCCTTCATATTTAAAGCCACGAATTACCCTTACCTCAATTCCATAGTGCATACTTCTCTCCAATGCCAAATTCCCACATTCCAGCTTCTGATGCACACATTGCCTCGAATGCTTATCCTGTCCACCATGTCCTGTATATATAATCACATCTCCTCCGTCTTGATCATCCTCATAGCCACCTGAAACAATCACACTCGTAGCAATTGGCTCCCGGTTAGAACTCTGACTTGCAGGTACATAATCAATGCCAGCTTGAGCCTGCCCATGTAATCCAACAACACAAAGCTCCATCCTAAAGAAGAACACATCCCCGATAAGCACTCCTGGGATTGCCCCGACAATGCGCTTATCTCGATTCATCCACAACCCATGTTCCCTCAATATTTGACAAGCCTTCAGATCACCTCTTGGCTTTCTATATGGACCCAAATGCTGGTTGCCATCATCTTCCACCATCGCAAGAATTCGCAGAGAATCATACAGCATTCGGGTTTTCCTAACAGCATCTCGAAAATAAAGCTGATCTTCAGGCTTAAGATCTGTCACTCTAACCAATTCCGATGATCTTTGTTGATATTTCCGTTTAGTAACCACCACTTCTGAAACTTGAGTATCGTTATTACTCACCGGAACAATGGCACGAGAATCAGGGTCTTCCACAACCTCAACAGCAGAATCCTGATTCTGGTTTCCAACAACCTCAACATCTCCGAAACGCTGCATTCTTTTAGCAAAAGCTTCTTTAAACAGCTCAGAAATTCGATTATATTCCGAAAAAACATTGGTTCCATCACACCCAGGTGGAATCTCCGGTATAATAGAGCTTGGTGATTGTGAATCAGAAGTAGCTAATTGTGGGTGACGGGTAAACGCTGAACCAGAACTGGAGTTGAAATTGGGACTAGGGTTGGAAAAAAATGGTGGGGTTTGAAGATCAGCTTGTGTATACTCATCAAGGGGTTCAAGTTTTGGTTCAATCTTTGGGATAATTCTTGGATTTGGGGTTGGAGATGATGTGAAATTAGTGGATTCGGGCTGAAGATTGAGGTCTTGAAATGGGACAAGAGAGCCCATTTTTTCTCTACCACTGAAGAGAGAAGAAGAAATTTGGATATCAAAAATGGGTTTTTTGGGCTGTTAAGACATGAAACTAAGAACAAAACTTGGGGTTTTGCAGAAATGGTGAAGAGAGGTTTTGTTCATTGAAATGCAAAAAAAAAAAAAAATATGACAGAGTGAAGAGGTGGAGAAGAAGAAGAATTAGATAATGAATTTTATTTTTTGTTATTAAAACTTAAAATCTATCGAAAATAATTTTTCTATTTCTACAAGATAAGTAAAGATATAAATTTATAAAATTATATAAAATATATTAATATAAAAGGTCTATTAAAAGCAATCTCTCGTATTATAATAATGAAATTGATATATTATACTTTTTCGAGACTCTATATACAATTATAATATGTTATTGTTATTATCAATAAAGTCATAAATGAATAAATAAATAAATTTATATTTGTGGACAAAAATGTCCTCAACTTTTTTATTATTATATTTTGTTGGGGTAGGTGATAGGGAAATGTTGGTGAAAAAATCTTTTCATATTTGTGATATATAATATATAATGGCAAGTTCTCTTGTACATTTATATGTAATACTTATTATTTAGAGAGTTAAATAATATATTTTTCTATGTGAATTTTTTTAAATATTTTGAATAATTAATTAGAATGTTTTATATTTATGCAGTCTCTAAATATGTAAATTTTATTTTAAGAGATTTATGTCTGAATTCACATTAGACATTAATTAATTTGATCCTCATACTTTGAATCAAGACATATCAATTGAAACAAATAAAATATTATAAACATTCAAAATTATATTTCGTTAATGTCAATTTATATGATTCATTTTCTTTTTAATTTGTAGAAAAAAACAATTAATGATATATATTTTTATATTTCAGATTACTAAATTTAAATTTAAGTTATCTTTATTGAAATAATTTATAGTTATACTAATATCTATAGCTTATTTAGATCACAAAATTTCCAAGATTTTTTTTAAACTAAACTCTGTATTCAATCAAAATGCAATCACATTGAAATAAAGGGAGTAATAATAATAGTCATTTGCATAGTTTGACTTTGTTGGGATATATAAAAGTTAATGGAATATATACTTCATTTGGATTGACTTATTTTTAAACAGCTTATAAGTTGAAAATTACTTATAATTTAAAAAAAAAAATAGGTGCAGGTCAATTTTATTTTTTTTAACTTATAAGCAATTTTCAATTTATAAACTGCTTAAAATAAGTTCATTCAAATAAACTCAACTATTGATTGAGACTTATTTTAAGCATAAAATGACTTTAAGTTGGCTAGTCAAACACTCAAAAAAATTAAAAATAATTTATAAGTCAATTCAAGCGGCCTCTAGAAAATGTTTAAGCACTCAAAATGGACTTGGGACTTTTAAATTTAATGCTTATATATATGTAATAATAAGTGCACCGGACTGCCATTTTTATATACGTAATAATAGAAGTAAAGTGTGTGGAAGTACATGAAAGATTTCTACTTTTCCACTTGGATTTTATTTATTTTTATAATATATAATAAGAATATGAGAATTATTCTATAATAGATCTTGATGTACTTTGGATTGCATCTAATATTTGTACTTTGTCAGAATTACAAATCTTTATTTTAAAAAAAATACAAGGATTGATGTTTTAGATGCTTTTGTGGTTTGAATTAAGAGTTTTACCACCATGTATAGTAAACATAACTTATTAAACAAACAATACGTGGAAATTTTAAAATAATTATTTGATGTCCTTGCTTGATCCTACAAACAAGTACATTACAAGTAAGTCCAAAATAAACCAGGATCACTTCAAAAGGTGCATAAAGGACTATAATTGATTGAATTACATGAAATGGTTTCCTTTGGAGTCAATTTAGTTTAATTCTTGATTAAACATATTCAATGAATTTCATAAATGGAAAAAAATAATTTATTCATATAGATTTTTTATTGAGAAATAATACTTTCTTCACTTGTTTAAAAAATGTGAGAAATATATTCATCGAAAAATGTTCTTGACAAATTATTATTAAAAATCTGAAAATTATTGACGGTGTTCCAATGAGAAAATTCATAATTTTTTAATAATAGTTGTTAAAGGAGCGTCTAGACTGAGAATAGGTTCTTGGAACATTGGGACGTTAACGGGTAAATCCATAGAACTGGTTAAGATTCTAAAGAAGAGGAAGATTAATATAGCCTGTGTCCAGGAGACAAAATGGGTCGGCTCTAGAGCTAAGGAGGTAGACGGGTATAAGCTTTGGTTTTCTGGTAAATCGAAGTATAGAAATGGGGTAGGCATTTTATTAGATAGTGATTTAAGGGATCAGGTGGTGGAGGTTAGGAGAGTCAATGATAGGATGATGTCGATTAAAATGGTCGTTGAAGGGATAACATTGAACGTTATTAGTGCTTATGCGCCGCAAGCAAGCTTATGCGAGGAGGATAAGAGGCGTTTTTGGGAGGAGTTGGACGAGTTAGTGGGAGGCATACCACCTACTGAGAAGCTTGTCGTGGGAGGGGATTTCAATGGGCACATCGGATCTATTTCGGGAGGGTATGATGATGTGCATGGGGGCTTTGGCTTCGGGGACAGAAATGGAGGAGGAACCGCACTGTTGGATTTTGCAAGAGCTTTCGGATTGGTGATAGCCAACTCGAGTTTCCCAAAGAAGGAGGACCACTTGGTAACCTTCCGTAGTTCAGTGGCTAAAACTCAGATAGATTTTTTACTCCTCAGAAAAGATGATAAGGGTTTGTGCAAAGACTGTAAGGTCATCCCGATCGACAACCTTACAACCCGATATAAGCTCTTAGTGATGGATTTAGGGATAAAGATGACAAGAACGAGGAGGGTCGGGGAAGAACGACCTAGGATCAGATGGGGGAGTTTGACAACGGTTAGTGCCCTTGAGATGGGAGAGAAATTAAAGGATATGGGGGCATGGGATAGTAGTGGGGATGCGAACGATATGTGGGATAGGACGGCTAGTTATATTAGGGTTGTAGCAAAGGAAGTGCTAGGAGTCTCGACAGGTAGTCATAGTCGGCATCGAGGGGACTCGTGGTGGAATGGAGAAGTGCAAGGGAAAGTGGAAGCAAAGAAGGTGGCGTATGCTAAGTTGATGGAGAGCAAGGATGAGGTGGAAAAGTGGACGAATGGAGAACTGTATAAGATAGCGAGGAATGAGGCGAAGTCGGCGGTTGCAACGGCAAAAATGGCAGCTTTTGAACGTCTCTATGCTGAACTGGGAGAGAAAGGTGGGGACAGAAAATTATTCAGGCTAGCCAGGGCCCGGGAGAAAAGGGCACGCGATGTGGATCAAGTGAAGTGCATTAAAGACGAAGATGGAAAAGTATTGGTAGAGGAGACCCTTATCAAACAAAGATGGCAGTCATACTTCTATAAACTTTTGAATGACAAAGGAGACAGAGAAATTGTGTTGGGAAATTTGGAACATACAGGAAGGAGTCACAATTTTGGGGGTTGTAGGAATATTACGGTCGATGAGGTTAAGGATGCTGTTCGTAGGATGCGCTGGGGAAGAGCGACCGGACCTGACGAGATCCTGGAGAATTTTGGAAGAGTGCGGGCTCGGTAGGTTTGAAATGGCTGACTAGGTTATTTAATGTCATCTTTACGACGGCAACGATGCCCGTAGAATGGAGATCGAGCATCATGATCCCGCTTTACAAAAATAAAGGGGATAGCCAGAGTTGTGACAACTATAGAGGTATTAAGCTTCTAAGCCACACTATGAAAGTGTGGGAAAGAGTGGTAGAGATGAGGGTGAGGAGAGGCGTGTCTATTTCAGAGAACCAGTTCGGATTTATGCCGGGACGCTCAACTACAGAAGTCATCCACCTTATGAGGAGACTAATGGAGCAATATAGGGAGAGGAAGAGAGACTTGCATATGGTGTTCATCGACTTGGAAAAGGCTTACGATAAAGTCCCACGAGAGATACTATGGAGATGTTTGGAGGCTAAAGGTGTACTTGTAGCGTACATAAGGGTGATCAAGGACATGTACGAGGGTGCCAAAACCAGAGTAAGGACAGTAGGAGGGGACTCAGAACACTTTCCAGTTTTGATGGGGTTGCATCAAGGATCAACTCTTAGCCCGTTCCTACTTGCCTTGGTGATGGATGGATTGACGCGACAAATTCAAGGTGAGGTACCATGGTGTATGCTTTTTGCGGACGATATAGTCCTCATCGATGAGACTCGTAGCGGAGTTAACGCTAAGCTGGAAGATTGGAGACGCACCTTGGAGTCGAAGGGGTTTAAGTTGAGTAGGACCAAGACAGAGTACCTAGAGTGCAAGTTCAGTGAGATACCTCAAGAGGTTGGCGCGGAAGTTAGGCTCGGGGACCAGCCATCCGAAAAAGAAGTAGTTTTAAGTACCTTGGTTCTATCATGCAAGACAGCGGAGAGATCGACGAGGATGTCACACACCGTATTGGGGCAGGATGGATGAAATGGAGGCTCGCCTCCGGTGTGTTATGTGACAAGAAGGTGCCACCACAACTTAAGGGCAAGTTCTACAAATTGGTCGTTAGACCAGTTATGTTATATGAGGCGGAGTGTTGGCCAGTTAAGGTCTCCCACGTGCAAAAGATGAAGGTTGCCGAGATGAGAATGTTGAGATGGATGTGTAGGCATACCAGGAGTGATAAGATTATAAATGAGGCTATTCGAGAAAAGGTAGGAATGGCCTCGGTGGAAGACAAGATGCGGGAAACGCGACTGAGATGGTTTGGACATGTGAAGAGGAGAGTCCCAGATGCACCAGTGCGGAGATGTGAGGGGCTGGCCATGGATGGTTTCAGAAGAGGTAGGGGTAGGCCGAAGAAATATTGGGGAGAGGTGATCAGACAGGACATGGAGCATTTACGTCTTACCGAGGACATGACCCTAGATAGGAGGGTTTGGAGGACACACATTAGGGTAGAAGGCTAGTACATAGTGGTTTTATTCTCCCTTATTCGTAGGCGTATTAACGCACTATGATTTCTTGTACTCTGATGTATGTTATTTATGGTATTTATGTTATTATCGAATAATAATATCTACTATTTTTTGTGCTTTGATTATACTATTGTTTGGTCCATTTTCGTCATTTACTTATTTACTCTAATATTCTTGTCTGACCTTTTTCTATGCTTTTATTGAGCTGAGGGTCTTTCGGAAACAGCCGTCCTACATTGGTAGGAGTCAGGTCTGCGTACACTCTACCCTCCCCAGACCCCACGATGTGGAATTTCACTGGGTTGTTGTTGTTGTTGTAGTTGTTAAAGATCTAAATAAATGAAAAATAGCCAAATATGGTTTAACTCCCTTTTTTCTTCTTTCTCCTTCCTTCATTTAAAACGGATTTAACAGGTTCATCTGAACTCAATACTTTCGACTTAATTATATATACTTATGCAAATAAAATTTAATAATATAAAGATATAATAACTTCCATTTATCCTGAAATGCATTGACTACAAATATTAAATTCGCATCTACCTTATATGTTCGCTCTCTCTCTCTCATTCGTTTCTATTTTTTCTTTGAAAATTTATAAGAGGGACGCAATATTTTCGACTTGAATTACTTATACATACACAAATAATATTTCATAAAATGAAAATATATAATAAATTTTATTTATTCTGAGCTCATTAACTTTAAATATTAATTTCGCCTCTACCTCCATTGTTCTAGAACAACCCAACTCTCATTTGTTTCTATTTGTTTTTATTTGTTAAAATTATTTAAGAGGGACCTGTTTTTTCCTTTAATAACCATATATTCTGACCTTTGAATATGAAAATTATGTTTTCTACTTATTAGAAAAGTTTTATTTTTTAATTTTAAATAATTTATTTATTTAGAGAAAGTATTTTATGAAGAGTGATATATCATTCACACTTGACAAATACTTATTTGTAGGTTCCACACATAAAAATATGTGCCATTCATTTGGTGCTTGTCATGAGTTAAAAAGGTCACATTTCAAATATTATCATAGTGTCTTTGTACAAATAATCATGAATTGAAATTTTAAATTTTATTTTTTAACTTTTTCTCGTTTTTTATATAATAGAAATTAATTCTGTAAAATTCAAAGTATGCAATTGCAAAATTGAAAATGTAATAATAAAATCTGAAAAAGAATAGTTGCATGTTATTTCAAGGACAACACTTCTAAAAAAATTTAATGGGAATTCAATCATCAATTTCTTTTTTTTCACTCTTGAGATAAAATTTATATATTTAAAAATTATACAAAATATTATAAATAATAACTTCTTTCAAATAAAAAATAAATATGAAATATAAGAAAAGATATATAAGTTGCATCTTAAAGTTATTCAAAAATTCAAAAAAGTCATTTACATATTTTGACTTTAAGAACAATTTATTATCTTCACGTTCTTATCTATTAACTTTTTATTTATAAATTAATATTATCATCATATAAAATGAAACGGATGGAACTTAAAAAAAAAAAAGAATCCTATGCCCCATGATGGTTGTTTAGGTAAAAGACACCATTATATGGGACCCACAATGCACAAATCCCAATGCATTTGTCAAAGTCTTAAAAGTAAGTAATTACTTTTTTGAACATTAACATTAAATCAATAAATACATGAAATATTTCATTTATATATATTTATTACTTAACATTATAATTAATATATTTTTTTATTTTAATTCGCCATTAATAATACTCCATTCATTTCATATTAAGTGAATTTTTTTAAAAAAATTTACTGTTTAAAATAATTGAATTGTTCAACGTTTAAGATAAATGTTTGAAACTTTTTCCATATTTGCCCTTTCATTTATTAACGTTTTATATTTTCTAGGAGATAAATCACATTAATTGCAAAGTTATATTTATGATTTTATAAAGGTCAATAATAAAAAGTATGATTCAAATTATGTCTTTAAATATTTTTCTTAATATATGTGTATTGTTTCACAAATTCACTTAATATAAAATGAATGAAATAATATATTTAAGTTATTTGATGTATACAATAGACATATAAAAAATATTTCCTAAGTGATAGCTTTTGGACAAAAGTTGCACAAAATATTATAAATCATAAATTTTTATAATTACAAGAAATGGAATAACTATAAGAAAAATAATAATATCAATAACTTATATAATATTAATATCATATAAAATGAAAATAAAATAGCTTAAAGAAAAATATTCCAATGCTCTATGGTTGTTGTTTAGGTAGAAGGTACCATTATATGGGACCCATTACCTCAACTTATTGTCCTCCATAATGCACATATCACAAAGAATTGGTCAATCACACATATTTTTAAGTTTACATTAAATCAATAAATATATAAAATATTTTATTTACATATTATAAAATACTTCTGAAATATGTTGCATTAGTCCTTTTACTTTACAAAAAGAGTTTAGTTTTTTCTTTCAACAAAATCTAATTTATAGGACAAGTGGCTATTATGGGAAAACAATTTGTGACGAGTGGTAATTTTGACTTTTTCTATATAGAGCTCATTTGGATGGACTTAAAAAAAGTAACTTTTATGTATGACGTGCTTTTAGAATTTTTAAGTGCTGAAAGTTATTTTTATAAATAAACAGTTGAGTGTTTGGATAAAAATGCTTATACTGAAAATAAGTTGTTGATGTGTTTGGCAAATGTGAATTTTAGGGCTAAAGAGGGTACTTTAGAAATTAAAATAAAATATAAGGGATATAAAAGTAATTTTTATGGTCAAAGAAAATGGCTTTAAGCCCTCAATTTTTTTTTTAGGATTTTCAACTTTTCATTTTTTGGTGACTTTAAAAACTTATGACTTAAATTTAACATTTTAAGTTGATAGTCAAACACCACAATAAGCTAAACGTTCCTGCTGACCATAAGTTCTAAAAGCTGGGAATATTAAATTTCTTGTAATTTTTTTTAACAAAAAGAAGGGTGAAAATACTTCGAGTTCACCTGATTGTCATATTCTACTAATAACATATATAAGTAACGCTATTCACCTAAGTTAAAATTCTCGTTTATCTCATAGCCAAATGTGTAGAGTCAAAAGTTAATTATTTTTTTTACAAATAAAATCAAAAGTTCTAAATTCCCACTTTCAGAGTCATTTTAATTAAAAAAATAATTGAGTACTTCGATTAGTTTTTAATGGATTTTTTTTAGAGTTTATATCCTTGGATGTTGGACCGTCCGTTTATTAGTTATTCGTCGTAAAGTAAAACCTCATTAAATTAACACTCAATAATTAATATCTTCTTCGGTTTTAGTTTGAGCCAATGAAAAAAGTCACTCATATCGATAAGATAATATATTTTAGAAGACCCCTTTATAAATATATGGACTCATTACTATTATAAATTAATAATTCTATAAAAGTATAAATATATCTAAAACAAATTAATGAAATATGATTTTATTGTATTTTATTAAAATTTTAATCTAGTTGAAGTTCATCTCTAGATTTTCTTATTGCATGCAAAAGTTTTAGTATTGTCTGTTCGAACTATATCATTAAGAGTTCTATATGTGATAAGTGTTTTCTTATGTGTTACTGGTTCCAAAGGTATTGTATCATCTTCAACTTCATCATCAACATTATTTTTTTTCGATGATATCCACAATTTCTTCTAAGTTTTGGACCTCTGAGTATGTATCATTTTCATGAATGATGTTTTTACAAGTGGATTCATTAAAAAAAATGATGTTTTTTTCTTATAGATTTCAATTTCGTCTCCATGTCCTGTATATCAAAATTAACCTTCTTTGAATCTCAAAACACTCTTTAAATTAATGCCTCTACAAAATAATAATATTTCATGTTCCCACCTAATATTAATTTGGTAAAGTTTTACTGTATTTAAATTTGTTTTTGATAGTTTGACTCGCTACCTGGAAAGAGCTCATTTGATTAGCTAATCAAAAGTAGTTGATAAGTATTAAGTGTTGCCACAATTCGTGTTGGTAAAGATGTTTGAGCCTAGCTATAGAGAAAATTCAGTTGGTAGCGTTATCCCCGAATGGATCCTAATCATACAGTATGTGATCCAAATTTAATTGAAACTCTAATGCGAGCTCTGAATACCAAATGGAGAACCGGAAAAAAAATGACACTTAGAGATAATAAATTAATTTTATAAATAAATAAATATGTGTTCAAATAGAAGTGTTTAATTAATAATAAGTTATTAGTGTGTTTCGTTAAAATATGTTGATAAACACAATTTCTGTTAAAAATAAATGAACTGACATTAAAGCTATATGTACAAAAAAAAATATAAAAAAGTACTTTAAAAAATTAAATAGAAAATATCAAATGATGAAAACACAATAGAGAAATAAGTATAATAAATCATGTTTTAAAAGAATATTTTGAAGATTAAAAAGATCTCAGTGACAATATCGTAAAAGAATAGGTCAAACCAAAAATATTTTATAAGATGTAAACTATAAGATGGATTGACTAACTTATAACTTTTGACTATTTTGGTTTGTAGGTATTTTTATGTTTGCTAAATGGGTAAAGAAGTCAAAAATTTGACTAGCTTATAAGTTTAATCGAGCACTATTAAAATTTTAAAACTTACAAAATTTTATAATCTGAACGAAAGAACTTCACAGATAAAGACTTGACATATTTTTGTTTTGTATACTTGACCTTAACTTGCTTGAAATCGAGATATATTTATTAATTTTATTTATCGTAGACAAGCTTATCTATAAGTTCTTCACATTTCATCGCAATTTTAAAATCACATATTTTGAATTATCATATAAGTCACATGCACGAAGACAATAGTAAATACATGGCTCATTTGAACATGATTTGAAATCAGATTGAATTCAGAAATTCATTTTGTAACAACCGTCACATTTTTTTTTGTATGCTCGTTCGGCTTACCTTGTGTTTTATACTTCTTGTAGCTTCTCTATGTCATTTTGTGATTTGTGGATGGGTGATATTTTTGAGGTGATGGGGTGAGTTTCAAAGAGGTTTTGTAGTTTTAGAAGTTTGACCAAAGTCAATATTACAGATAAACAAGTTTGAAGTGGAATTACGAGAGATCCATGGATATGAAAGGTGAATTTTGAGTTAGTTGGAAAGTTATTTCGAATCTAGAGACATTCAAAAGTGATTTGAGTTATTGATTGAAATTGTGGAGTTTAAGGATCTTAGAGTTGACTTCAATTAATATTTGCTCAAGATGATTTCGGATCGGTGATTTGATTATTCAAATGGGTTTGGAAAATGAATTTTAGTCATGTTGCATATTTAGTTTGTTTTCACGGGATTTCGAACTAATCCCAATAGTTTATTCAGAGAATTTAGAAAAGTCGACAATTGCTGATTTTGTTGCTTCTGGTGCAAACTTTTGTTCATCGTATTTGCAAGGCTCTTATCACGATTGCAAATTAAAGATTCCTTGAAGAAATGCACAGTGATCGCGATGGGCTAAATCACATTCGCGGAGAAATGGTTCGTTCGAGGTTGTGGTAGGGTTGTTTAAGTACTTAACGTTCTCAAAAAATTGAATTCGGGTTAGATCTCGTGATCGCGAAGAACAAGACACTTGAGTAGAAAGTTAAATCCCCATTTTCGAACTTGAAACTTTATTCACAATTTTTGAAGCTTGGGAACTCGGATATTAGAGATTTAATAGGCTCTAGCTTAAGGTAAGAATCTAATATCTCATTCACCTTTTTCTTGCTATTACAACGTTAATTTATTGATTATATGTAGAATTGATTAGAAATTGATATTCTTTTTGTCCCAAGATACATTTTATGTAGTTTTTCGATTTTGGAGATAAATTAACGGACTGTTTTAACCGATTTTCGACATAAGAGTTTTTCAAGCTATTGATAAACTGTTTTTTGTTTTTAAAAATAATTAGATTCGACACCTAACTCAATTACAAATTATCTCATACTATAGACATCATTTAGTCATTTTCCCTCAACTCTTTTAAAAAGTAAAGCTTATACATTTAATGATTAAACCAAAGATTATAAACTATAAATAGAAGGTCCTATTCATTAGACAATGGACGCTTTTCATTCTGATTTTTTTTTGAACTATTGGAAAAGGTATAAAAATACCCCTCATTCATTTATTGAGCCTAAAATGCGTTTGACATCCATCTTTAGGTCCAAAATTGACCTTTAGTTTAACAGAAAAACGCATTTTAGGCTCAATAAATAGATGAAGAATATTTTTTATTATTATTTTCAATAGTTCGAAGACATTTTATGCCCTTATCTGAACTATAAAATCACAAATATTTTAAAATATATCTATTTAAAGATATATTATTTTTCATTTAAAATAATATCATATAAAATGAAACGGATGAAAGCACGACAAATTGTTATTGATTAGATAAAAGATCCCATCACATGGGACCCACAACTCAATTTTTTGTCTTCCACCATCCACAAGTATCAAAAAATCTGACAAAGTCATAATAACAATCACATATACCAACATAGCGTGTTAAGCGAGGAAATGATCTTCTATAATCAGTTATAATATCAATAGAAAAAAATAACTCAATATATATATTTTATCAATTTCTTATGAAAAATGTCATATAACAAAAATAATATTTGTAATAAATTATGAAAATGATTTCCTCTATGCATTTTGTGTTTTATTTAGTTTTTAAAATATTAGTCATAGCTTATAAATAATTTTGCGAAAATAATAACAGTGGTATTTTCGACTTTTCATGTATAATGTTAAAAAAGCCGGGAACTTCAAATTTTGTGCTTCTTTTGGCAGGAAATAATTATTGCTTAATAATGGAAATTTTTTCAGTCGCCCCTCCAATTAGATTTCGTTTACAGATTTGGCGCTAAACTCTGGAAAATTACTATTATTTTTTTGGCACTTTTGACTCTTTTGATTTATATTGAATCATATAAATAGTTTCACTCATATCTTTAATTTTTGCATTAATAGTAGTTTGAAACTATTTATTCATCGTTAAATCTTTTTTGACTTTGTATATTATTCTCATCATGTACATACACACAAAATATTTAATTGAGACTTTGTGATGTAATTTTTTATTAAAAAAGGTTTCTATCGATCCAACGACTTTTTGATATAATTGTTAATAATATCTCAATGTATTTGAAGGCTATATAAGTGTTTACTTTTGATAATTTAAGATTAATGTTTGTTTGTGATTTTTGAACAAAACTTCAACTCAATTTGAAAATTTGATTTTAAATTTCAGATGCTACTTAAGGCATGAGATCAATCTAAGTTTGTGATTTCAATTTTCTTAAAATTTAAAATATGACTCATAAATTTATATTTTACAAAAAAGACTCATAATTTTAAATTTGTAATAAAGATCATGCTCAACATGAAGAGACTGTCGGAATCATATAACCTAGATCAAAAAATAATTAGTTATTATTATTGTTGATTTAATGAACCGGTGGATTTTAGTAGAATTATGTATATTCAAAAATTTATATTCACAAACATTTACTCGTTAAAGGAACATAGAATATGTGATTTATTAATGCAAAGTCTTAAAGTATATTCTGATACCTTACTTATGAATTCTGATTTTACTTATTTGATAAAATTCTAAGAATCGAAAAAGTTTTGATAGTCTTAATAAATTATGAGATATTTTTGTTTATGAGATTTAATCAATATAATTTTAGTTCATAATTTGAAATCATGACCAAACATCCAGAGTCTCCATCCACCATCAATGTTGGTACTCACTTTTTTCTCTATCAACTTTCAGTGATAGATATATGTAACCTTACCAAGGGATGGTGCCTAGGAAAAACACAACAACACCTAACGTAATCTTACCCAATTTTAGTTGTAACAACAAATATAGAGATCATTTGAGACATCATGACATGTTTGGGTCTTGAAATAGCATGAAATTCAAATGGGCCTTGGATATAGTCATGAAGTAGACAACTAAATCTCTAAAAGGTCCAATGCAAATGAAGTTGGGTTTTACTTGATTCATGTAATTGGAATTGAGTGTTTTTTTTTAAAATAAATAAATAAATTGTCTTTTAAAATCGTTGTTTTTAATTTTTACTTTTCAGAATTTTAAGCAACAGAAAGAATAATCAAAATGTCGCAATTTTTTGAACGAAAAAAATAGATGCTTTCATGGACTACTTTGACTTTAGGGATTTGCCTAAGTTTCAGGTAATCATCAATTGGGCTACTTTGTCACAGATTGAAGACTTTAATACCAAGAAAGATCATTCTGAAACAGAATATTTTACTACCTCAATAAATGGATTTCTCTGAGCACAAAATAGAGTGTTTAGTTGAATATTCGTAGGTGTCGAAATAGAGCACCAAGAGTGGTTGGACATCTATGGTAATTAATGGTAACATTGATTATCACGCTCAGAGGAAAACTCCGGTTAGAAATGCTGATTGGAACCAATACGATTGCCCAGAGGAGCATTCTAGGTATCCAGAGTCCGCTTGACAACGAAATAACAAAAATCACAAGATAAAAGAAAATTCACGAGACATAAGTATAGTTGAAGTTATGACACATGCATAAGCCAATGACATAAGGTATGCTCCAGGACATAAGTTCAGTGACGCACGTTATGCCAAAAGATACAAGTACAGTGGCACAAGTTATGTGTAAAGGCAAAAGAAATTAAGCTCAAAACACAAGTTATGACTCAAGACATAAGTTCAGTGACTCAAGTTATGCCCCAAGAAATAAGTTCAATAACATAAATTATGCCATAAGTCAAAGCTTCAAGTCAGACGATTGAAATAAATTCAAATAAAAAATTTATCGGAAGCCTATTTTGATATCATTATTTAGTAAGAAATTTTAATAGCTTATTTAACTGATTATTTAATTTTTTATTTTATTGTTAAGTGTTCGATTATATTCTTCATATTGTAATTCTCGTTTCATCTCCCACCTTTCCCTTACTCCCATTTTCTTTATACAAAAAAGACATCGCCATTTAACACGAACATGTATTTTTAAAAAGTTCACACAAATACTTCAAATATACTGTGTAACTGAAATAAGGTTTGACTATATCAAACTTCAAATAAAATATCTGAAATTGCATGAGTGAAGTTTACTTATTTTTGACTGAATTTTAGTTATTTTAATTACTTGAACTTTCAGATATTTTTATTTAAGTTTTAACTCATTAAACATTGTGTACACATACATACAAAAAAAAATAAAAAATTTAAGAAGTGAAGACAAATAAAAGGTAGAGAAGAATATTATGTTTCTATCATTTATGGATAGACATTATATTGCTTACTTCAAAAGTGCAAATCAAGAAAATTTATAGAGAAAGTGACAAGTGTCCATCCACATGTTCATTATTCAAGCAAACTAAGCAATAATCTTGACACGTATTTCAATATATCTTTCTTTATATATAATTAAATTATTCCACCTCTCAAAACTTAGAGATCGATAAATACGTACACAAAGAAGAGAAAAAAAAACTTACAATACCTAAAGTTTCAATATATCGAATAGTTGGAAGAAAGAAAATAATTAAGAAATAATGGCAAGGGCAGTGGGAAGAAGCTTAGCAGGACCATTGTTGTTTTTGAACTTATTAATGTATCTTATTGTTTTAGGTTTTGCTAGTTGGTGTCTCAACAGGTTTATCAATGGACAAACCAATCATCCTAGTAAGTCGTTTTTACAAATTTCATCGTTAATTTGTTCATAGCTAATATAAATTTCTTGTTAATTATATATTAAATAGAATTAGCGATGGATCTTGCTGTTACACGATTTTTTTGGTTTTTCGGTAGAGTATATATATTCGTGTTTTAATTAAGGTGTACGTACATAAGCGCCGTAACTTGTTATATCAATTTATTTTATGATGTTTACATGTTATATCTCTACTTTATACAGACACTTATATTTTATTAAATAATAAAAAAATTATTTATCAAGATTGTTAGCACAAAATCTATTTATCTTTCGATTCTCCTTTTAAATGATTCTTAAAATTTCTCCCCTAATTCAATGTCATTAGTGGCATATTATTTTTTAAACTAAGTCGATGTAGACTTGATCTTCATGAAAACAATTAAATTTAAATTTGTGCATTTGTATTTGATTATTAAGCAGAATGTGTTTGTTGTATTTTGATAATCTTACTTTATACGACTCTTTTCTCTTTTAATCTCATAAAAATTAACACATTTATATATTCAATATCAATTTAATCTTCTTTTTTTTTTTCAATCTCACGTACGATATTTCTAGGCCAAAAATATTATAATCCGGTTAATAACATTTTCAGGTTTCGGAGGAAATGGAGCGACGATGTTCTTCCTAATATTCGCGATATTATCATCAGTATTAGGAATAATATCGAAGCTTTTAGGTGCAAATCATCTAAGGGCATGGAGAAATGACAGTCTTGCTGCTGCGGGTTCCTCTGCTTTAATTGCGTGGGCTGTTACTGCACTTGCTTTCGGGTAATTAACCTTCAATTAATATCTAGACAATAATTTAGTATGTACACTATAGTATCATGTTTGAACGTAAACGAAAATATAATTCGTTCAATTTTTTGTTTTTTAAGCTTGGCATGTAAGGAAATAAACATAGGAGGATGGAGAGGATGGAGGCTAAGAGTTGTTGAAGGATTAATAATAGTTCTTGGACTAACTGAACTTCTCTATGTCCTTATGCTTCATTCTGGATTATTTAATAGCACCTATGGTCCGGGCTATAGGGACAACGAGTACGGTGTCGGTGCGCCACCACATCATGCTGGTGGCGCAGCAGGGACCGGAATCGTGGAGAAGGGTTCCGGTGTAATTTAGTTATAAGTAAAACAGTGTTTAGATTTGGGAACACTGTATATGTTCCAGTGTCTTTATTATTGGAAGTTTATTTTGCTTTTTATTTTTTGAACAGTGGTGTGTGGAGTTGGTTTTGGTTTTTAAGTTGAAGTCAACATTATTTCCTTGCAAGAGTGTCACCCTTTTCTAAAAGGGGCTAAAAGTTTAATAATAGTCACAAAATTACCTAGTTGGTTTTTGCTTTGCTGCCTGTTAAAACAGGCATTCGTTAAGACAGTTTTGGGCCAACAAGTCTAGTTGGACTTGGTAAAAAACTTTTGGGTCTGAGGATTTTATACTAAACAAATTTGGGCTTTTCAATACAATTTTTTTTGGTATAACTTACCTAACTCACCTAGTGTAAAGGGGGCTAATTATCATTTTTTTCCACTCTTTTTCAATTTACAATTTTTTTTTTAAAACATGGAAATCTAAATCTGGATACATTAATTCAGTAATTTGGATACATTAATTCAGTAATTTGATTACATTAATTCAGTAATTCGATTACATTAATTGGGGTTTTATGTATCAGCAGGTAACATTTAAAGAATTAATTTGGATACATTAATTGGGGTTTGTTTTATCAACAGATAAAACATGATTTTAAAGAATTAATTTGGATACATTAATTGGGGTTTGTTTTATCAACAGATAAAACATGATTTTAAAGAATTAATTTGGATACATTAATTGGGGTTTGTTTTATCAACAGATAAAACATGATACATTGAACATAGAGATAATTTATGAAATAGAATTAATGTATCTAGAATACTAATTAATGTATTCGGATTATTGAATTAATGTATTAGGATGAAAAGAAGCTTTTTACATATCTCTATTGGACCCTATTCATCTTTTTGAGTGAATCGAGAAATAGGTTTGATTGTCCATCTTTTTGATATATATCAGGCATTGAAATTTTTATAATTTTTTGAAATAATTTTTCTTTTTTCCAAGATTGTTCTTTTCATGTCTATACAATCCCTTGGTAAAGGCCCACTTTGGACTAAACAAACTAGTCAAGTTTAATTTTAGTTAATATTTTTGAAAACTGTTCTACCTGTTCATACTTTTATAGTTTATACTTATATAAAGGGTATATTTACTTCACTCAAATATTTCAGAAGTTTTTGGGTATTTCACCGAGAGATCACAAAAACATTAAACATTTTTTCAAGAAATTTTAGAAGTCTCATAAACTTCGGGGAATCAAATAATTCTTTTTCTCAAAGAAATTTCAGAAGTATCAATAAAATCATGTTTTTTTTATATTTTATTATTTTAAATTTTGTTGCAAATAAATTAGCACGCCTAATTCGATCAAATTTCCCTCTTCATATTTTCTCTTACAAATCAAATTTTATAGCCATAAAATCCCAAAGATGAAATCTCGAATATTTGAAGTTCGTCTTTGAGTTTCATCAAATTTATAAATCTGAAATCATAAAATCACAATTTTGAGTTTCATCAAATTTATAAATTTGAAACTATAAAATCACAATTTTGAGTTTCATCAAATTTATAAATCTGAAAACATAAAATCACAATTTGAAAACCATAAAATCACAAAAATAGAACCTCTATTTGTTTTGGTACTTCAAAAGTTACACCTTTGAATTTCATCAAAGTCTATATTCTGACAAACCTTAAAGTAAGACATTTGTAGATATTAAAATTTTGTAGTACTGTATAAGTCGAATTTAATTTTAGTTAGGGTTTTTGAAGGCTAGTCTATCCTAAATCTAAGTTCATGCCTATATAAAGGTTAATATATTTTTCTGAAAAGGTATATCATATATTCCATAATTTTTTGAATATTCACAAGACATCAAATATTGTCTTTTTTCGAAAAAATCTCAGAAGTTTCATAAACTTTAGGAATATTCATAATGAGATTAAAATATGCATGATTTTTTTTTATATTTAAGAAGATCCACAAATTCTTTCATGAAAATCAAGTGCAAATCATCCTACGTTTAAAAAATATATTACTAAAGGCTTTTGAATCACAGAAAAAATTCAAAAAGAAGAATCAAGGAAATAAATAAATTTGCATCCATATTGTTTATCAATAAAATTATGTTTTTTCATATATTATTTGTGATTGTAATTTATTTCTTTGTAACTTTAAAATTTGTTTCTAACAGATTTTCTTGAACACATTTTAATGTGAGATTTATAAAAATTCATAAATTTTAAATTCTAATTTATTTTTTCTCTGGAGAATAATATTTGGTAAATGAGATATTCACTAGGTAAAGAATGAGAGAATATTGGACTATAGACATTGTAGGATTTTATCCGTGGTTAAAACGTTCTAAAGAATTGGGCTTCATAACTTTGGATTTTATTCCTTGTCTATATTTTATTGGGACAATTTTAAATATATACAGTAATTTATAATAAATATAATCATGTTTTATTTATATTACTTATACATGAGCTATATATTGAATATAACTTGACTATGATATTTAAATAAAACTAAATAACCTAAGTAATAGACATATCATTTAACGTTAGATTACGGGATAAAAATTCATATGCAAAACACAAGACATTAATTTGGTCAAATATCGAGTGCGTATATATTTTTTCAGACAATTACATTTTTATTTTGGCATGAAACTTCTTTTATTTATCATTCTCTATTAGTATTCAATAGATGTTTTGAAATTTTTATTGATTTAAATTTATGTCGTAATGCGTCCTTATGAATGAGTCCCTCTTTTTATCTTTTTTCTTTTTGTTTTTCCTCCTCCATATCTAAACAATGAGTTGGCCAGGGTGTTGGAGTGTGTATATATATATATATATATATATTTTATTTATTTTATTTTTTTGTGTGTGGGGTGTGGGGTGGGGGGCAATTGGATGAAATTTTAATGGTTGACTAGGTTGTTGACCGCTGACCAGATTCAAACTTCACATTTGACAGTCCGTTTGAATCACTAGTAATTCACCAAAAGATATTATAATATCAGGATAGGATAGATAACAAATGCAAAAAACCTAAAAACACAACAAAAAGGGTAGAAAAAGATGCCTTTAAATATTCTATCCATTAAGAATAATTATAATTTATTGGGAGAGGGGGATTGAGAATTTGAAGTCATGAATTCTTAAATTCTTCATCAACTTTAGATTAATATTAAAATAATAAGTACTAACTAAGTTTATTATTAAATATTTATAAATTTCATAATATATATTACTTTCTCATATTCAATTTATGTAAAATAATATTTGACTAAACACAAAGTTATAAAAATAAATTGTTTTTAAAAAAAAATTATAGTCTAAAAAAATCATAACGATTTGTGCGGCTATATCAAGGGTAAAATGAGATTTGAAGTTAGAGTGTTATTTCCTTCGATTACTTTTACTTGTAATGTTTTGTTGTATGATCGTACTTTGATCAATATTTTAAGCCGTATTTTTCCATCATATTAATATAAAAAGGATGACAACTTATAAATATTTTCTGTATAGATTTCAAATACCTAAATTTACGATTTTGAATTAATCTAATTCAATATTCAGTTTTAAAATTTAGTCAAATTAATTTCCGTTTTCTATAAGTAAAAATGAAAGCGCGAAAGTACATAATTGAGGTAAATTAGTAACTATAGATAATCATTGCTTGAAAAAGTTTTTTTTATGTTGTGGAATGTGGATGAATCATTTGAATTCCTTAGTGCAAGACAACACGACCAACCTAGCTAGCTAGTTTCATTTACTGTGACAAGTATTGATTCCAAAAATATGACATAAATCCTTTTATGCCTAACTTCTTGGATTTGGACGGCATTACTTTTCACATATTCTTAATTATTGTATTGTTTCATTCATTGCATGTTGCACATCCAAAATAAACACATATATTTCACCTTTTATAACGAGATATAATATTTAAATATAATTACAAGAAGCTTTGACGTAATGATAAGAGTTATCTAATTCGTATTGTAATGATAGAAAATGTGGATCTTGAGAGTTTTATATTAGTGTATTCTAATTCTAGTATATCATCATCTAATTGTATTTCATATTAGTCAGGGCCTAGGGGTAGGCAAGGGTGAAGCCAAATAGGAGCAACGAGGTTTATTCAAACTTTATTTAATAAAAAATTACATTGTAAATATTAGGTTGAAATAATTTCTTTAGATATATATAACAGATGTTAAATTGTTTTTATTTTTTATTTTTTTTATATCTTGTATTTGCATTTGGGGAGAATTGCCTAATTAAGCGGCCATGATCATATAAGAAGATCAAATATACTTTCACATCAATGTGTACATGTATAAGAGATCACAAATTTAAATCATGAAAATAACATCTTGCAATAATACTCAAGAAGGCTATATAAAATAAATTTAATGTGGTTCTAACTTTTTCTTGTATCCATGCATAATAAAAACTTAGTTCACTGGGTTTTATTTAAACTTAGCTCCAAACCGTCCTAATATACGTGGCATTTTTCTTTTTATTTTTGCAGAGTTAATTTAATTAATTTTTAAAAGTTAAATTAGATTAGATTAAATTAGTTCAATATTTTAAAATTAAAAGACCATATTTTAAGTTGTAATTCTTCTCACATGTCAATATGATGAAACATACATTTTGGCATACTGGTCAAATTCATATATAATTTGAATTTTGAGAAAGAAACAGTGTCACATAAATTGAGACAAAGAAAGTAATATTTTAATGTAATTTTTAAAAATCAAAAATCATGTTTGCACTTGAGGAAGCATATCTGTGAAATCATATTGATTGTCTCCTCTTCATCTCCACCCACTCCATTCCCAGTGGCGGATACAGGAATTTTATGAAGGGGTTAAAAAAATTAAACACGCTAATCAGGAAAAAAAAATGTGCTTATTCGGATTCAAACCCGCGAGCTGAGACAAGCTAAGACAAAATATTGAACTCCATTTGCCACTGAACTAATCCTTTGGCTTATGCTAAAGGGGTTCAATGTTAAATATATACACATAAATTAAAATTTTTATCTTATATATACAGTGTAATTTTTTTAACGAATGAACCCCTTGAACTTGCCTTGGGTCCGCCCCTGCCCATCCCCATTGTTTTTGCCTAGATTAGGACGAATTTATAGTTAAAGTTCTGAATTTGATAGAACTCAGTAACTTCAATTTAAATTTTGTATTTATGTTTAAAAATTTAGTTAACAATCATATATAAAATATCTAGAACTCTCTCTATATTTTTAATGATCCATAATTTATACACTTAAAATTTCAAATTCGCCTCTGACTTAGATCATATATAAATATTTTTCTAACAATATTATTTTAACACCCGACGAGTATGTCTGTTCGGATTCATTCATATCCAATAAACTTCAAACAAAAGAAGATTCGGATATCAGAGTTGAGTGGACTGGCGACGAACTCCCATACGTCCCTTCCGTAAATTAAATATGATGAGATTCGGATTACGAGCATCAAATTATGTACTTTTAGATTTAAATTTTATATCGACTTTTCTGAACTTTTTTGACATGCACACCAACACAAACTCAAACCATTAAGATGCATTATATTTTCATTTTTTACAATAACAAATAACTAAACATAATTTAGAAAATTGTTGTCAAAATACTATTAGATAAAACTTTTAGTTAAAATGAATGCAAAATTCAATATGGTATCGAAATAGACAAAATTTCAACACCACCAAAAAGTAGAGAATAGTCACACACGTAATTTGACTAGTGAAAAAGAATCAAGTCCCAAAATAAGGTATGCTCTCCACGTGATAAATATTACTATATAATTAAGCAACTAAATTTAATATGTGCTCACTGAAAGAGCTAGCTTAAATATTTAGATGAGGTGCTCATACAATTTTGCACAGATCCTCGATTTATATATTCACTACGATCGTCATTCAAAAAGCAAAATATATTTTCATGTGTTTGACTAGTGAAAAGGAACCAAGTTTGTACGTGAGAGATTACAAGTCTCAACAGAACATAATTATGTATCTAAAAAATATGTTTTAATTTTTCATATCGACACTCAACTGAATCCAAAGTCTTTCACTTTATGTTGCATGCTTACTACTTTAACATTAATTTAATATCTTCTCAATAATGACTTAATTCATTCTAGAAAGAACATTTTGATAGTATGGCTTAAAGCATGTATGGTTAGCCAGGTTCCTGTAAACTTTTTAATTAATTAATTTAATCACTAATTAATGACAGGTAAAGGTCAAGCCGAAAGACAATTAATTAATTTGACTTAAGTCACAATTGGTTAACTAATTAAGGCTTATGAAATATAATCAAGAGTTATAAAATTGCAGCAACGTAGTGGAAATTAAGATTTTATCTAATTATCTTTGAGAGGCCAACTTCTGTCAGATATTATTATGATTAATATAGTATAATCTTTTTCTCTGTGTAAGATATTATAATAATATATATTAAGTGAAAAAGAATTATTGTTAGCGTGAAATTTAATATATTATTTTCTTTTTACCTTCCATGATTGTAACAACTAAAAGGGGGTTTTGGTAAAATACTTAAGTCAAAGGAAAATTGTAGTTCAAAAGTGTTGAACGTGTGTAGTGCACTTGAAAGTTGAAATTAATCACTAGAGATGAATGGATGATTGATTATCATAGAAATCCTACAAATTATAATTAATCCAAGTAAATACAATGTAATGACCCGTTAGATCATTTTGAAAACTAGCCCTTCTCCTTTCATACGAAAAGAGAAAAAAATAATATTTTTTTTAATATATATATATATAATCTGATGGCTTAATGCCATCAGATGTAACAAGAAAAATAGAGCAGCGGTGGCGTGAGAAGGTTGAATGCCTAAACAGGAAAAGAAAAAAATAATACGGAGGAAGAAAGAAAAGAAAGAGGGAAAGAAAAATAAAGGAGAAGAGAAAAATAGGGATTTTCATTCTAAAGCGTCAAGGTAATTATTCTCATCATTATCATTAAATTTTTATGTGATTATGAACATATTTTTAGGGTATATTGGTGGAGAAACAATGCTGAAATAAGAAAATATGACCCTAGGGTTCTTCATATAAAATCTTGATTTGGGGGTCGAATAACGATCTGTTTTAGCTGAAATTTGACATGTGAGTTTATTTTATCATGAGTGAACATAATCGGCAAGAAAATTTCAGATTTGACTTCAATGACATAGAATGAGTTAGTTCTCGAATTTTGATATATTGAGATATATAATTAAATATTAGGTATATTATATTTTATGAATTCCATTAAATTTATGATATTGGGGAAATTAGAACCTAACCCTAGGCTTAAAATTTGGAAATATGAGAGTTGATATGTTATTTGACATCAACATTAGGAACTTGATTATAGATTTGGGTAGGTTTCGGGTTTAGGCTAGACATATAATAATATGGGTGTTTTTAGTCTCGAAATTTTATTGTGGTTATTTATTTGACTAGATTACATTGAATTGGAGGTCCAACGAAAAGGGAAGACTCAAGTTCTGGAGTGATTGCTTGATTAATTAAGGCAAGTGAATTTCTAAATCTCAGTTTAAGCTTATAGATGCTTGTATTTCCATGTTATGTGTACTGGAGAGTAATGAGAATTGGACTGGGTTGTTGACTGTATGATTGGCCTTAAAGATGGAGATGAAGGGTATAAAATAGTGATTTAATGACATGTTGGTGGAATTGATATGCTGTGATTATGGGTTTATTTTGGACATGCGAAATTACTATATTAATGTGAGATAGGAAAAATTATTGTTGTTGTCATGTTATTATCGTGAATTATATGAACATGAATTGATTGCATTGGTTCTGACATATTGTGTTGAGACTGAAAATGATATGAAACAAAGGGGTCGGACCACACGCTCCGTGGCAGGTATTATGAAACAAAGGGGTCGGGCCACACGCTCCGTGGCACGTATTATGAAATAAAGGGGTCAGGCCACACGCACCGTGGCAGGATATATATATTGAGGGGACGGGCCACACGCTCCGTGGCAGGTTACATGGACAGAAATGTCCCCCATGGGTTTTGGACTGTAATTCAGCGGATGTGTACCAATAAGACAGACATGCATCATCTTATTGTATTGCATCGCATTTTGTTGATATTTGTGAATTTGTGTTTACCCCTTTATTGCTCTGTATATGCTGAACTTGACTTGATATGATTCATTGATAAGACTATTGATGAGTATTCGTGGATTGTATTACTGTTATTATTGTACGAGTGTAGGATTGGGATGATTTTATGCAGGTTGTAGTTAAGGAGGGTCGGTTGGGAGGATAGGAGTACTTGTATCTATTGAGCTTTGCTTAGTTTTAGTTGTCCACTTGCTGAGTACCGTGTTGTTTGGTACTCACCCCTTGATTCTACACTTGTGTAGGTTGTGAGCCCGGATTTGCTTGATCTCCTAGTGTTTCCACCATATCCGAGGTTATCATTTCGAGTGTTGAGGTAGCTGTTACATCCATCTAGCGGACACCTCTTACTCTTTTAATATGTTTTAGTCCTATTCTAGAGACAAAGACATTGAGACTGTATTTTCTTTCGTACTTCGATAATGTATTAGTGGCTTGTATACGTGACAACCAGTCTTGGGGATTTTGAGATTATTTATTTGTTTTTGACTAAGTTAAATCTTGCTTTATCTCAATTACTTTCTCATTTACTTTCCGTTGAGTTTTAGGCTGACTTATCTCGATGGATTGAGATGAGTGTCATCACACCTGGATTCGGACCGTGACATACAAGTATTGTTACAATTAACTAAATTTATTCGTTTTAGACCCGTAATCCACAAAGTAACTTGATAATTGAAACACATACTCCCAAGGGGAATAAAGTTTTAGGGACCCACCCCATACCTATTAGTTGATGCTCCCACACAATAAGAACAAATTGAGTAGGTATTCATTTATATATGAGAGATCGTGTCAAATTAAGGAACTTATTATGAAAACAGATTTTTGATTCGTGAATCAAATGTCTCACTTGGTAATTTAACTCTTGAGTCTTCACCATATACGTACAATCACTCACGATAAAACTGATCAACGATTTTACTTTCCTCTTCATATTCATAAAGATTTATATTCATTCACAGTGCTCGCAGAACGGTATACTGGAAAAAAGAAGCAATTACCTTATTCAAGCAATTCTTCTTATTTCTTAGTTGAAATTTCCCTTCTCAAGCAACTAGTTCAATGATTTTGACTCCAAAATTATTATTGATTGCTTCAATGAAAATAAAGAAGTCCTTAAAATTATCCATATCTAAACTTATGGTAAAGCTTAATTTCATCCAAATTATTGCCTGACAGTTTCAAAATCATCTATACATTTAAAGAAGACGATAAAGTGACAGACGCTTTAACAAACTTTGGCTGTAATTCTCAGTTTAAGTATAATTGTTTTTCTACAACAGATCTACCCGAGTGAAAAGCGAGTTAGTCATAAACAATTATTTATTATTGATTGGATAGGACGTATGAATAATCCATTCTAACTAGAAAAATAAAATTTTATAACAAGATCCAAAATGCTAAAGCTCGAAGACATCTGGGCCTCTAGAGTAAATTATATGGTGAAGTAGTCGAAATTCCTCCTCCCTCCATTAGAGGGAATTAAGGTTCGAATAATGAAAATGAACAAATTTTTCCCGTGTGATATTGGGTGATTACAAAAATTGAATGATTGATGTTGTTTCCTGTGTACCTACTTAATTATTATTTTTTATTTTTTTTTGATTCCAGCCAAGAAATTAGACTGTTGAAAGTGCTTTACTGCGGTCTTGGAATTCAGCAACTAGTAATAGAATGTTCTATTGTGGGTTCAAGTTAAAAGATCATTTTAATTAATGGAGGATGACTCAATAAATCTTCCATTATTAAATAATATTATTCTAATTCCACAATATTTCTAGAACTCTAATTCATCCCTCGTGCAAAACTTAAAAGCGTTCAAGTCGTAAAAATGCATAAATATAAATTAAAATTGTATAATATTTTTTTTGATTCGATTTGTTCCATAATTTTATGCATATTAAATTTATTTATTTATTATTTTATTAAATTTATTTATTATTTTATTACACCGAACATATATATATTAATTTGATATAAATATTTTATGCAAATAACTTTTTACCGTTTTATTTAATTGATTCAATATTGTAGGTGATCTTTTCCAACTATTAGAAAAGAAGTTTGATTTGATCACATATAATATTATGCTAAATATCTATGTTTGATTTTTATTGCTAAGATTAACTCGATTATTAAACGATGAAATATCTTCTAGATACTATGTGTGATTTGATAGCTAGATGAAAATAATAATAATAATAAATAGGATATGGAAGTCGTTTTACTAACTCTTAACATATCTAACATTATTTACCAGATAATATTTTGGGTCGTTTGGCAAGTGAAATAAGGTGTAACAATTTTAAAAATAAAATGTGATTAAACTATTAATTTTGTGCTTGCATTTAATTATGAATATTAATTAGTTTTGAGATATATTTTATATTAAAATTGTGTGATTAGTGATAGTGTTGGAGCCAAAAATTTGATGAAGGTTGTGCAAAAATAATATATATTCATAATAGCTAATATTTAACATCTATACACTATATAATATTTTGAGGAAAAGTGTAATGCATCAGACCACCCTTCATATAAAGTGAATCCGTCCATAATTAGCTATCCCATATAAAAAATGATCTAGCTAACTCCAGAAATTATCTCAATTTATTTCAATCTATAAAAAAAATCTTTATTTATCTCATCTCGATAATCAAAATGACCCTATTTTTTTTTTTAAAAAGAATAATTTAAGTATATACAGAAATTAATCTTACGAAAGGAGACAAACATGATCAAAGATCAGATACTATGTATTAAACAAAATATAAAGAGAAAACACAACCTTATTAAAGTAAGAAAAAACCTAGGATAAAGAATCCAGCTTCAAAATCCTCATGGGACTATGCTTTATATTTAAGATTCTCCAAATCCATGGACTTGCCTAATATCAAATAAACTAATATAGGGTATAACTCATGATATACACTTAACATTTTTTTAATTCTCTCATGATCGGTATTTGTATTGGGTGTGATTAAATTTAAATTCGTATTGAAAAGTTTCATATATTGAAAGATAAAATGCTCTCTTTTAAAATGATTTTATATCCAAAATTTAAACTCAAAACTTTGAATTAAAAATAAAAAAAATAATTACCACTCCATCACAACCGCCTTTCTCTCTATATATATATGGCATATCCCAAATTGTCTTTCAGCTTAAGTAGAACAAAAGTGATTAAAACTTTAATCAACTTCCAAGCTCCTTATCCATATCCACTTTGAAGTGACTCATTTCCAAAAAAAATAAAATAATAGTTAAAATAAATTGAAAATTTAAAATAAAATTAAAAAACAATCTGATGCACTAAGCATTCCGCATTTACATAGAGTTCGGAAAGGAGATGCACCTCCTGAAGGGGTGTTTATGTAAGCAACATATCCTGATGGAAATATCAATGGCTGATTCAATAGCTCAAACTCATGATATATAAGTCACATGTAAATAACTTTAACATTACTACAATGCTCCCCTTCAAAATAAATTGAAAATTTAGATGTATAAAAGATGATTAGTGTAAGAAGAGAAAGCAAATAATTAAAGATTGTCTCCACCTTTACTATTTTAATTGTTTTTAGACAACTGTTTAGCCACTAAATATTGATTATCTTAATTAAATAAAATAACAATATGCTTTGCGTAGTGTAAAGTTACGAATGTACTTCCCAATTAAAAGATCTCATCTTTTTTTCTTTTTATTACATCCGTACATCACACGGATCATTACTATCATTTCTTTTTGGTTACTTTTATAAAATTCCTTTTTTTTTGGATAATATTTTAACAAAATTCAGTAATTGGTACTTTTAAGGTGATTTTTTATTTTTATTTTGGTTCAATTTTTGTTGTGAAAAAAGAAATTTGGTATATATTCCACCAATTTTGGGTTTGTTTTTTCGTTTAATAAAAGCATGACACAAAATAAATACAGCTTTAAAGTATAATTGTAAGAGTAAATATATTGTTGAAAAAAGTATAATGGAGAACAAATATTACTTTCAAATGAAAACATAAAGCTTTTAAAAATTTAAACGATGAGTTTTATAGGACGTGTTAAGTTCGAGTAGAAAAATATTTTTTTAAAAGAACTTCAAAGTCGGACATTATTTTTTTCCTGCAATGAATCCGATGAAAAAAGAAATGCCAAATTATTTCATGTTCGAAAATTTTGCAAAAAATTTTAAAAAATAAGAGTAGAATGCTGATATAAAGAGAGTTTCCAATTTAAAGCATTACTTCCTTGCTACATATTTAATTTAAACATTATAAAGATTCCCACTAATTATTCAGCTTTTAAATAATAACAAGGACAATTTTCAGTGGAAAAGCTAATAAATATATTTTGGAGTGGAATATTAATCCATCAAATTAATATTGGTTCGTATAATAACACTAAAATTGGAACAAAATATATGCTTTTGACATTCCAAGCCAAAATTTAAATAGAGCGCAAAATTTTCCACACACTAAAAATAATAAAAATAAAATTAGTTATGAAATTTATGACTAGTCTGTCGCTGAATAGCTCATACATGTCTATCGTTAAATAGAATTAGTAGCTGACTTTAATATTTAACGATATAAATTATCTGTTATTAATTTTAAGTTTTATTTTTTAATTAAAATCATGTAATTTCTAGTTTCGAACATTAATTTTTTAGAGACACTAATCCCAACTCATTTTTCATAAAAAAAAAAACTCATTTTTCATCAATAATATAATCAATTTTTTTATTTTAGTTTTTGATCTCATCGTTCTTTTGTTTTTATTTGTTTCTACATTTTTTCTTGGGGTATTCTATACACAGAACGACAAAAAAGAGCACTGATATCTATGGTCCTCTACTATATCTATTTATTTCATTCTATATTAGCTATATATAATTGATCCACAAAATTATTACTCCGTACAATATAAATTTCATAACATATAATAAAAATAAAATCTGAAATTATAAGTGCGCAAATCAAGAATAAACTTATAAGGTGGAATAGCAAAATTATCACTTTATCCGTATGGATAATCGAGTTAATTGAACAGATAATTTTTAAATTAGCAAAATCATTTTTTTCGATCGAGCTCGTTGTGCATGACTTTTCTAATATTGATTATCTTTTTGGTGTGATTTGTGAGCTCATAAAAAATAAAAAATAAAAAGCATCACTTTGAACACCACCTGTTCCCTAATGACGTATTAGGGACATGTTTAGCGTGATATTTTTACAAAATTAATCTTATTTTAATGGACCAATACCCAAAATGGAATTCAACAAATTATAATTAAATAAGTAATGGTCATTACCGTGTATCCATCTCCTTAAGAAGTAAGTTAATCCAACACCTGGTTCTTTCTTATTGGCTGGCTAGTGACTTTCAAGATTTAAAAATTATCCACCTAATTAATTTATTAATTAAAGTTTTTAAACATTAAATATGCCAAGAAAAATTCCCTTTTAAAGTCTTTTTGAGAGTGTCAAGTTGTCCAAATGCATTAACCTATGGTATACGTGGCATTTTTCTATGAAACTTACTGTTCTTTTATTTATTTTATTGTATGAGTGCTCACTTTTATGTGTGTTTAATAGTAAATAAAATATAGTTATGTGATTTGATCAAGATGTGAGCATGTCACCCAATCCCTTAGCAATCTTTTTTTGTTTTGTTTTTCCTTTCATACCCTTTTTGGATATTGCTTTTGGGCATTAATATTTGTAGAATATATTGCAATAAAACATACATTCTCCTGATGATCACAATTATATCAACTATTAATCATATATTTAAAAAGGGGGTCTTTGATGATCTACAAAAACAAATTATTTAATTTTCTTCTTGTTCATCGATCATGAATCAAAATATATAAACATGACCCTATAATAAGACGTAAAAAATATTTAATTTGATGTCTAACTTCTTCAACTGATGTTTCAATACAATCTTAGATATCACATGAGGAGCTTATTATCATTTTCTTGAACAACTTATTTTTTTCAGAGAACAAAACATGCTCCAAAGAATTTATTGCTAAGAGTGAAAGATTCGATTTGTGTTTTCATTTTCCTCTGAGAATTTTACACTATACAACAGCTTGACAAATGTCATAACAAAAAATAACTCTAATCTTTAACGTTTTACAAATTTTAGCTAGTATAATCATCATACACACTAACTATACACTTGTTATATACTGAATATATACAGACGATAATTACAATCTCTTCCTTTCTTTTAGTTGGCCAGCTAAAAACATTAAAATCGACATCCTTTCCTTCCCCGCCTCCAAGAAAATATAAAAAGAAGTAGATGAGGACATAATGGTAATTTAATAAGTTAAGTGGTATGAATTATGATACAGATCATATCTAGCTTGTAACAAATAAAAAGATGATTTGAAAAGGACACATAAATTGACTGATGAAAATAGTGTCCAAGCTTTGGCTTACAAATATAAATACCCAACTAACACTTGCAGATTATGTCACAGAATATTTTTAGCACAAAGCAACATATAGCTTAACACATAGGAAATATATCACTCCCCTTTTAAACCATAAAAAAAAAAAGCCCTTTTATATATTAATTATGGTTTGTGAAATATTTAGTGAACAAATAGGGAGCAGCTGGGGATTTATTGAAGAAGTTGGATGGAGAAAAGGGCCCTGGACTACTGATGAAGACAGATTACTTATTGAATATGTCAAGTTGCATGGTGAAGGCAGGTGGAATTCTGTTGCTAGGCTTACAGGTAAATTATAAATAATATTTATTCGCAAAATACTAATCTTTTTCTGTGTGTTTGGTACGGAGGAAATTTTTTTTTTTTAGAAGAAAGTTGTTTTCCTCCTTTACAAATCATGACTATGTTTGATACTCATTTTCTTATAAATGTTTTTTTTAATACGGAGTACAATACGAATTTTCAGTGAATTTCTTTGAAAATTAACTCGTTGGAAATGTATTTGATGGACTTCCCTTTGGAAATTTTGTATTTTGAATAACGTTCGTCAGAAATTTGTGATTGCTTAGAACTTTGAAAGACATTTTTAATTTGATTGGTTATTTGGTTCTTGTAGGGTTGAGAAGAAATGGGAAGAGTTGTAGGTTGAGATGGGTAAATTACTTGAGGCCAGACTTGAAGAGGGGGCAAATAACCCCACATGAAGAGAGGATCATTCTAGAGCTTCATGCTAGATGGGGCAATAGGTAATTTTAACTTTAATCATGAAAATTCTTTTTATATTATCTTCTTAATTAAACTTAAAACTTTTCCAAATTTATATAGATGGTCAACTATTGCTCGAAGCTTGCCCGGAAGAACTGATAACGAGATCAAAAATTACTGGAGAACGCATTTCAAGAAGAAGATTAAGAACTTATCTGATAACTCTGAGAAATTACGAGTACGTCTATGGAAAAAACAACAATTCCAACAACAACAACAACTCAACAATCAAATCAACATCAAAAACATCATGTCATTACCAACTATGCCTCAACCAAAACAAGAAATGACCATTTTGTACCCAAACAACATAATTGATCAACAAGAGCAAGTTGACTTCTTCTACTCAATGCTCAATAATAACTCCACTTCTGTATCACAGTCTGAACCCTCTTCATCAAATGAAGATATCATCTGGGATGACTTATGGAACTTGGATGATTTTTATGGCCATTTTATCAACACTACAACTTATGACAAAACCAACACTACTCCTTGCCTACAACCTATGGTTACTACTCCAGCTTTCTATTAAATCCTCAAGCAAATCACTAGAAATAATTTCCCTCTTTCAATCCTAATTTTGTCCGTGTTTGTGGGAACTATAAGTTACATGTTCGATTTGTGAAATCAGCTATTAATACTAGCATTAGGGCGGACAAATTACACTACATCTCAAACGGGATGCAACTCACTCTTTCCTGGATCTTACATAAATGCTTCATGCACCGAACTGTACTTTTTGTTTACTACTTGTTGCTAGTTGGGAATTAACCAAAGAAAGTTGATTGTCCAACCAAGAGAGATATTACAATTTGTTCTGGATTACATATGAAGGTTCAATAATTTGTAAGTCTCTTATAAGGCATCTTAATTAGTAGTCTAGTGTAATTTATTATTAGAATATGTACTTTGTGCTATCTGAGCTGCAAAATTAGCTCAGTACTGGTGATTAGTGTGATGCTCATGTTGAGGAAATTGTATCATAATTGCCAAAATAATTAGGTTGCTTGTAACTTTGTACCTTTTGTTAAAAAAAATGCTTTGATATGAGTATATACGAAAGCATTGATCAACTTGAAATGCTTTGGCTCAAAAATATTATCTCAAAGCAGTTATCATTTTTGATATTTCTTGATTTATGCGTGTCGTTTTTTCGAGGGGTCATGCTAATCTTCTTCGTAGTGTTCCATCTTTATCGAATGCTCCCAAAGGGGCATTATGTTGCTTCAAAAATTTAAGCCTAAAGTTAGCAATTGATTCCTACTATACCCTTAATATTAAGAAAGGATGCACATTATTTAAGAGAAAAATTATTAATCTACTTTTTCTAAAATAGAGTAACTTAATAAACCATATTTGTATTTATCGTTTTCTTAATGGCCGTGAAAAAGACTAGACCTTGTCTAATGCTTATTATAATATCGTTAAAAAGCTCTAAAAATTTTATAATCTATCACTAATCCATTAGAAAGGGAGTCTTAGAATAACTGGTAAAATTGTTGTCATATGACCAGGAGGTCACGGGTTCAAGTTTTGGAAACAGTCTCTGACAGAAATGCAAGGTAAGACTGCGTATAATAGACCCTTGTGGTCGGACCCTTCTCCAAATCCTAAACATAGCTAAATCTTAGTGTGTCGGACTGTCCCTTTATCACTAATCCATTAAATATGATTAGCGAGGATCGACCAAATATTCAAAAAAAAATAAATAATCAAAATAGTCTGAAAGACTCTTGTAGTATTTCAAATTGTCATTGTGACCCCTGTAATCTCGTCTTTGTCACCCGAATAATTAAACTTATTAGAACTCGGCATTTTTTTTTTTTCCAAATCATCTGTGATGATAATCTTCTCAGCAATCAGAATCTTGAATTTTTCAACTAAAACCCAATGTCTTTACACTTCTTCAACTGCTAATTTCAGTGACTTGCTTCAGCTTTCCATTGAATCCCAATCTCTAAAAGATGCCCAAAAAGTACACGCCAAAATCCTTCACCTTGGACTTGATCAAAACTCTGTTATAGCAACCAAACTCGTCTCTGCATACTTTGCTTGCCAAAACCCACTTGACTCTCAGCTTGTTTTTGACACTGTTGAACACAAAAGTGAATATCTTTGGAACATATTGATTAATGGGTATGCAAAAAATAAGTTATTTGGGAAAAGTATTAAGCTTTTTAATCAAATGTGTAAAAGTGAGGTCACCCCAGATGAGTTTACCTTTTCGGGTATAGTGAAAGTTTTGGCTGAATTAGAGGATGTTGTTTCTGGGAAAGTTGTTCATGGGAGGGGTGTGAGAAATGGGGTTGTTTTAGATACTATTGTAGCCAATTCTTTTATGGCTATGTATAGCAAATGTGGGGTTTTTCAAGATTCTCTGAAGGTGTTTGATGAAATGCCGCAAAGGAATATTTCATCTTTTAATGTTGTAATTTCAGGGTATATGGGTGTAAAAGAGAAAGTTTTGGAAGACAAATTGTGGGAGTTTGTGAAGGATATGCAGTTTGAAGGTTGGAAGTTTGATGCATTTACAGTTTCGACGCTTCTTTCTTTGTGTGGAGAGGTGAAGGAGAACTGGCACTATGGAAAAGAGCTGCATTGCTATGTTGTGAAGACTGGATTGGAGTCAGATTTAGTTGTTTCTTCTGATGTTCACTTGGAATGTTGCTTGATTGATATGTATTCAAAAAGTTTCAGGGTAGAATTGGGTAGGCGGGTTTTTGATAGGTTAGGGCATAGAAATGTTTTTGCTTGGACAGCAATGATCAATGGTTATGTGCTGAATGGAGATTTTGATGAAGCTTTGCTACTCTTTAAATCCATGCAAGTGGAAGGTGTAGAACCCAATAAGGTATCGCTTATTAGTATCCTACCTGCTTGTTGCTCATTTGATCGTTTGAAAGGCGGAAAACAGATTCATGCATTTTCAACTAGGAGAGGGTTGAATCATGAAGTGTCTCTATGTAATGCTTTTATCGATATGTATTCTAAGTCAGGATCCTTGAGTTGTGCACGACGAGTCTTTGAACATGATTGTGTTACCAAGGATGCCATATCATGGAGTTCGATGATTTCTGCTCACTCTTGCCATGGTAATGGTCAAGGTGCTGTCATTTTGTATGAGAAAATGCTTCAACATGGGATGAAACCAGATAGGATTACGGTTGTTGGGGTTCTCTCTGCTTGTGCTAGGTCAGGGTTGGTTGATGAGGGCATCCGGATATATAATTTAGCTGTAAATGATTATGATTTAGAACCAACTTTGGAGATGTGTGCATGTATTGTGGATATGTTAGGTAAAACAGGCCAATTTGATAGAGCATTGAACTTCATCAAGACCATGCCTATGCAACCAGGTCCTAGTATTTGGGGTGCACTTGTGAATGCCTCTGCAATCCATGGAAATAGTGAGGTACACGATTTAGCATATAGGTTTCTTATTCAGATGGAACCCGAGAACCCCTCCAATTATGTGTCTCTTTCAAATTTGTATGCTTCTTCACAGAGATGGGATGTCGTTGCTCAAGTGAGAACAATGATGAAAGATAAAGGGTTGAAGAAGTTCCCTGGTTGTAGTTGGATTAGCGTTAATACTGTAACTCATAGCTTTTACGTTGCTGACAAGTCTCATCCTTGTTCTGTTGTGATTTATGAAATGCTGGATCAACTCATCTTAGCAATGAAGCGAGATGCTAATAGTGTTGGCTTTGAAGATACTGTGAAGGTTTATGAATGATCAAGTTACAACAGTTAGAAAGCAAATTTGAACATGTGATGCCTTTTACCTGTGATAGTGAAACGGATAATAGATGGATCGGGACATAAAGCTTTTTCAACTATTTCACCAAGAAAGTTAATCTGATTATCCATGCAAAATTGGTAATTGCTTCTTTCCCAATTTACGTTTTGCAGGCTGCTGTTGTTCTAATTCTAACAACAACAATGCATTCAAATATATGGACGATTTTGTTGTCACATTTAATTATGTTCCTTGTCCCCTTTCCTCTAAATTTTCTCCCTGGAAGAATCATTGCGCTTGAGTTCTTCTTGTCGAGTGAGTTAAGCAGGACGTTGTAATATTTGTCAAGTGAATTAAGCAGGATGATGTAGTTATTTTCAAGATGGACTGATGTGTTAATTATTGTGTGCAGCTAACATGATCAATCAAGAGCCTTTTTTGACGCATCTCTCCCTCCAACTAGGCTTTGTAGTTATGCCTACTATCATGAAGAGTTGATGGAAGTAAATTGAAGTAGTGCTGAACAACACCACCACCCTAAGATCACCTTTTATTCAGGACATAGGGGCGAAGGCATGAAGGTACAGCGATGCAGCCTAGTCTGGTCTAAGGAGGAGCGGGAGAGTGAAAGCGGCAGCAAGGAGAAGCGGATGTTGGTGAAAAAAAGTTGAGTTCAAGTTTGGAGCATGGGTGTGAGCCAATGAGGGTACCTCGGAATGCCATCCACCACATAAGCCGCTGGTGACAGAGAGAAAGCGACCTACACGTTGTATAGGTTGTGCGAAGCTTAAACAAGTGCAAGCTTGTCTTCTTGCAGGGAATGAAAGAGAAAATCGTCCACCTTGCCGCAGCTGAAGACCTAAGAGTCCAAAAAGAGCTCAGGTTTGCAGAAGTATACATGCAGTTGTGTCGAACTTCTATCATTTATTAGTCTTTCAAACAGGAAATGCTATTGAATTTCTTAATTCATACTTTTCCCCTTTACCATTAACCTTATAACAATATCTTGGATTTATGAAAGTTGGAACTTTTTGAATCTATTGAAACGTGGGGGAACAACACTCATGAACTAAATATGATGTAGAAGTAGCTTATTGAGGGCCTACATACATTGAACTTTTTGTACTCAACAAGTCTTCGGAATAATCAGACAGATTTGAGATACCATCAAACTACACTAATAAATTTTTTCATTTTATCCTCTCCAGACCCTACTTATAGTTATGGGATTGCGCTGGGTATGTTGTGTCTGGTTCAAATTCAGATTATGAAATTTCAGCATAAGCGCTATCCATACAATGGAATACAAAAATAAGGGGTCCTGAACATGAAGTAGGCAAGAAGTTGGACAAAAACGCATACTAATTACTTCAACTAATTAAACTTTGGGCATACACTTGGTTCAGGATCTACAATCCTTCACATTGGGTTGAGAAGATAAAAAAGGAAGACCAAATTGGAAAGTTTTATCATCTTTTCTTTTCAATGAATAAAAGGCAAAAACTTGATTACAAGAACTTATTTACAACAGCACATGATGATGAGGCACACAAGCTGTAGAAAGTAGAGACTCAAAAGCACAAAAGTTCAAAGAACTATTAAACATTCCATTTTCCTAGATAAATTTCTAAGCAGCATTTCTAGAAGGTCAAATGGCTCACTGGGTAACACGCTACTTACTTTCGGATCAACTTCACAAAAAGACCTGAAAATGCAACAAAGAGACATAGCAACTGCAAAATCATTACACGGGTGAGTCGTTTCTTCATCAATCTCACATCTTCAAGCATAGCTGTCAATCGATCATTGATTTCTCGTATCACATTTAAATCAATCGGTTCAGCATCTCTTGGCATATAAGCTTCCAGTTCAGGCATGTATTGTTCAATTACTATCCGGGGCTTGCCATTTGGACGGTAATTGATCCTAGTCGGAAATTCCTCTGGCAGCGCCTCCAATGATCCTTGGGATGCCATTCTAACATCATATGAAAATTTATAAGCAACTTCCTAGTTCATGAAAAACTGGATGATGAAAACAGAAAATAAAAAGTTCCCACCACCCTAACCTCAAGGCCAGAGGAAAACAAGTCAAGATTTTCATTTTCCTTTTGACATTAGACCTCGAATTTGTTGTACAGCAAAGTATTACAGTATTTTCTTCATATACAACATTATGTTCAAACTCTAAAGTCCCATTTGTTTCATCTTTACTTCAAAGTTCACCTATCCAAACAGTAGGAATGACTCGTGCTTTTCTTTCCAACTAAATATAGGTGAAATTAACCTTTTCATTTGATTGCCAGAAATTGAGAATAACCTTTTCTTCTGTCATCTGTAGAAGAGAAACCTTTTTGATACTCCAACCCCCCACCCTTCAAAAAACAATAAAAGTAGCAATCATTGTAAGTTACTGTAATTCTCGACAACACAATACATCATTGAAATTATCGAGAACATGAAAGAAGGGAAGAGAAATCTCTTTCATCAAGAGTTGTCTACCACCGTAAACTTTGATTTCTCAATAAATTATATGTATACTTCTACATTGGTGGAACAAAATTTTTAGGGAACAAAATGTTAAAAAGCAAAAAAGCAGTCTTATGCATTCGCTGAGAAACAGTAACCTCCACAATGGGGGTCAATGATTTTCCTGGATCCATATTTAAGGGGTTGTTTGATTCACGGATTAGTTATGGAGGGATTATAAAGCAGAGTTTATTTGTGCACTGAACAATAATGTTGAGATTGTTATGCAACGAACAAAAATGTAGGGATTATCATGTAAGGATTACCTACTGTAAGAACATTTTTGTCTTTAAATATTGTTATTCATGTATTGCTACACATATTCTTCTTCAACATTATATCTCCTGGTTATTAGCAATGCAGAGTTAAATAGACCAACCAAATGTTTTTTTTTTTTTTTGCAGAGTTCAACACAACCAAACAAACGCGACACTAGTTATGCAGAGATCATTTTCTTATGCGACTAATTTAACTTGCATTACCTGTGGGGAATTTTATGCTGGAAGTAATTTGTATATGCAGCCAACCAACCCCAAAGTGTCAACTTCCAAAACTAGAAAACTAATTACCAAAGAACTAGTGTTCGTGCTCTCCTTCGCCACTCTAAAGCCCAAATAAATTCATTTTAATTTTGTCTTGTGATTGTAAAATTCTAAGTCTTTCTCCACCTACTCCTTGGATTGTCCACAGGTGAAATTGTTTACATTGGAGATATCAGCCTAGTCCTTTTTGTTTTTCCTTATACAACCAAAAGTGATAAGAGTAGTAAAAACAAGGAAAATGCACTCTTGACATTCCAAGGAAACTACCTCCGCCCCCACAAATCCCAACCAAACCAACCAAAATAGAAGTCTAGTCGGGCCTTAGCACTATCTCATGGAGTTAGAGAGGCTGTTTCTGAAAGACTAAAGTCGACTAAGATATAATTTTCATAAGAAATAATCACCTAATTCAGCCAAAGTTTTCTTCTTTATTTATGATAGCTTGTGTCCGTCCACCTCCCACCGACAACACATACCAGCTAACTCAAAGTTCTAGGAAGAGAGTAAACTGTAAAATGGGAATTCCGACGAGATAAAAGTAAACAGACCCATTAAAATTTAAGATTTTTTTCTTTTAACATTTCCCTTGCATTAACAAGATCGGCAAATCAAGAAACAGTACTAAAATTCATTAAAAAAACGAATCATAACAAGAAGAATTACCAAGAGGAAAAAAAAAGAAGAAGATGGGTATCGAAACTTACTCAGAATCAAAGAAATGAGAGTAGAAAGCAGCAATTTAGGAATTTCAGAAAGATCGAGAGACAACAAAATTCAGTGTTCCAACACCTGGGAGAGTGTGAAGCAGGAAGCTGATGGTAACTTTGTTGGGCTGAATTCTGGGCTTTTAATCTATTGGATCAATTTTTTGACTCGTGGGCCCAAGCATTCCATCGGCTGACAACTCATAAAATAGTGAAAATGAGAGGCAGAAATAGCTGAAATTTTATCGGTAAAAATAATGACGTGTCAAAATTGGATATTCGTTGTAAATAAGTGGTCGTTTGATTGTTGTGGTAATGATGTTATATGGTGAATAATAATATATAGATTATTATTTGAGAATAATAACGTGGATATTCTCACTGCATGTATGTTATTCTTCTATTCGATATTCTATGCCTCATAAAATTAATAACGCGTAAAACTAATAAACATAAATCAAATGTAGCATAGTTATGTAAGTGTTATTTTAGTAATGTTGAGTTATATTGAAAAATTGTTGTACTAGTTATGCAAAATTCAAACTTCTCTAGTTTTAAATTGAGTGTAAAATTTTATGACATTCTAAATAAAAGTGAATTTTTTAATAAATCAGTGGTCTCGGACCATTTTCATTTATTTTTTTTTTAAAAAAAAAAACGAAATAATGAATATCTTCATATCTAGAACTTTTTGAGAGTACTTTCAAATGTAACACATAATTTTTTATTTTTTTGTATATTTGGTTTAATGAAGTAATTCTCTAATATTTAAAAATGTGTTCACAAAGGAAAGTGAGGAAGTAATTTATTCATTGATTAGTAACTTTACAAGCACACCCTTTCCTCTCCCATTTCTTTTATTGTATATACGTCATAACCAGCTTATGACCAGCTTACATACACCTCGATTATTCTCGATTATTTCAGTGAGGACATGTTATTTTTCGTCGGCACAAGTATCGAGTAACTTTGCCACCAAAGTTTAAATGAAAAAGAAATCACCAAATGTTGATACTTTTTTGAGCTCAAAATCATGTTCCATTTTGTTGGCTTCTTTTCCTTTGGACAAGCTTCTATGGAACTAAAAAACTAGCCCTCCATTGCAGAAGTAGTACTCCTCAGTGTAGTTGCCCTTGATTGTCAATTTTCTCAAACCTCCCACAAACTCAGAGGCTGCCATCATCTACAAATGGCAATAGAGCGCGAGGAATCCTTCTCGAAACCAGCCTCTGATACATGAGAACTACCTGTGGAGGTCTTGAAAAGACCATCTCTCTTGCCTCAACGCAACTCAACAGTTTACACAACGTGGATAGGCTACATCGTCCTTCTTCAATCTGCTCGAGTAAAAGATACACCTCTTGAAAGTCCAGACATAATCCAAGAAACAAACTGCATCATTGTAACTTGACAAGAATGAATTGATGAGTTCTACCAAGTACCAGAGACTGGTCATGAGTCGTACGTTCTCATCATCCTTTCATCTAGTCAGCTGATCATTTAGTCAGCAATGGAGTCTCATCTAAATCAGATTCTCTTTTGCGTCTATAAGAATAGAACGAATCAACTACTCTCCCTACCCTTCTATATTTTCTCGTCCTTTTACTTTGACCTCTCTTCTTTTCCTTTTCAGCTGCAGGTTGAGCCATAGGGACATAACTGAGCCATCCCAGTGGTAGCAACGCCGCAACAAACTGGATAAGAATCCCAATATGCAGACTCGAGTAGTTACCAGGCGTTATACCAAGGAAAGTAGCCAAGGAAACACCTAAAACACCACTAAATACTGATGAAAAACACAGAGCTGATGCCAAGAAAGACATGAGAGATCCTTCAAACCCCGGTGGAGCCAAACTTGCAAACAGCACATGGAATGGTAAGAGCTTAAATATTGCAATAGTTTCTGCTAGACCCGAGAAGCACAGAGCAAACCATTCATTCGAAATTCCCAATTTGAGATTAAGCTGCTTAACAAGTACAAGGTCAAGAAGAAGAGAAGCAGCATATGTTATCTGCACAATACCAATCAGTTTTCTCATTGGAATCCTTTTGCCAAACCGGTCATAAAAGACTGTCAAGGAAAGAAGCAGCAACTGGCCTATCACCTTTGACATCCCTATAACTGATGGATCAAGATTTAGGCATTGTGTCTGATAACAAAAGATAGACCCGGACAGGACCGGGACTGCTAAAATTGACATAACAATCCATATAAGAGGACGAGCAATACTTTCGTCTGTAACTGCTACCATAAGATCCGAATACTGTTTTCTAAATATTTCCGTGATTGGTTCCCTAACAACGGAATAATTTGATGATTGAGCTAAACCAAGGGACCCTTCTCTGGTAGCTGAGGTTACTACTAATTGCAGAGCAAGTACAGCAGAAAAGGCTAGAAACATTAGCTTAGGTTGCTGTGTTTTGAGTAGGAAATATCCTCCGATCAAGTTAGCTAAAATTCCACCAGCAGCTGAAGCAATAAATGCATAAGACTGTAGACCCGGCATTTTATTTTTTTTACCATATTCAGCCACAAGAGCATCTTTGGCAACTTCTGTGATGGACGCTCCAATGTTGCTGAGAAGAACACATGCCATAAGAGCAGGAAGAGCTTCACTCGCAGCTGAGGTTAATGCCAATTGACCCCATGCCAAAACCTGGAGGAAAACTGTAATAGCACATTATTAGGCGCTTGTACAATATTTATACAAAGAAATTCTACTTTGTACGTTACTATATACCTTTATATCTACAAATAGATTATACTTTGTATGTTACTATATACCTCTATATATATAAATAGAGAGTTAAGACTACAAGTTCCTCGACCACCTCAACTTCTTCACAAAAAAGAAAAAATAAGAAAGGAAAGGAAACACAGCTAATACGCAAAGAACGAGATCGATAAGTAGAATTTGCTAAAGAAATAATTCAACTGAGAAAGCTTTAATGCATATTGGATCATTTTCATCCAGCTACCGAAAACTTTAGCTTTATTGGTTTGCAATAGGTGAACTCTCAAACCTACCGATAAATAATCTGTGTTCATAAATAACAGTAGCATTTAGAGACAAAGGAATTAAAACAGGTGCACTTCAAAACTAATTTTAGCACTTGCCTCAAAGGTTCTAGTACTTAAAATTTTGACTTGCTACACTAAATTACATCCATTGCACCCCGTCCTCCCCACCAGAAGCGGAGCTACAGTACCCCATCATCAAAAAATTACACTAAATATACACAGTCAAAATTATATTTTATGTATATATAGTAGCTATAGAACCCCCTCGGCTTCTTACTATGTTTACTTTGTTATATTTTGAATCCCCTCACACCTTGTTTGGATAGTTGTCACCGATTGTATTGTATTAGTGAAAATTCTGGTTACGCCGCAGTTCACCACAAAGTGAGGCTTTCAAATCTCTTTAATTTCGTGACCTTCAACTTCCAAGCAGTGAATTGCTTTACACTAAAAATCAGTATCTTATTTATAGAAACCTTTCCTATTGTTAGAGGAAACTAAAAGCTGCTGCTAACTTTATTCCAACTACCTTTACAACCAAGGAACCTCTTTGCTTTTGTAGTCTAGATGCCAGAATCAAAACAAAAGTGGCAAAAAGGACCAAAAAAGAAAAGGAATAAAAAAACAACACCAACATCACACACAAAAAAATGGTAAACTGCTAAATCTTGAAATTCCAGAAGAAGAAAAAAGAAACAAATATAGCAACAAAATCCAAAGCTATGGCAAATCAAATAAAGCAATTGCAAAAGCGGAAGTCAAAATATTACCTCCAAGGGAAATATAAGGTATTCTATGAGCACCACCAATATAAACAGCATCAGACAGAATTCCAAATATAGGCTTAGCAACCATAGGCAAAGTCCCAAAAATCTGCACAAGCTGCAATGTTGATGGATGCATATTCATTCCATAAGCCATATGAAAGTTAAGAGCCAACCAAGGAAAACATCTAAACCCCTGTACCGAATACCCAACCCCACACAAAATTGCCATACACTGACTCCCCATCTGAGATAAAAACCCATTCTTTTCCTCAAAGAACACTTTTTTCTTGACCTTATTAAGAGGATAAACTTTCTCAACTTGTGGGGGTTCTAATGTCTTTATCAGATGACTTTTGGGCTTCCATGGTTTGTTAATGTTGTTCTTGGTGGAAGGATTTTGCTGCTGAAAACATGATAAAGATTGAATCTTTCTGAATTTTTGGACATTGGGTAATAAAGGGTTTCCACTAGAAACTACTGAACAAGTCTTCTTGGTGGAAGGATGATTTTCCTGCTGACAACATGTAAAAGATTGGATTTTTCTGAAATCTTGAACATTGGGTAACAATGGGTTTCCACTAGAACCTACTAAACAAATCATGATTTTAAGCAAAAGGGTGTTTTTTCCTTGAATAAAAACTTCAAAGAAGATGAGAAAAAAAACAGTTCTTGGTTCTTGATTTGAGATGATTTTCTGAATCTTTCAGAAAGGGAGGAAGAATATGATAATCGTAGAGAAGAGAGAAATCTAGATTATAATAAAAATAACAATTCGAAAACATATTTTTGTTTTTATAGAGAAATCTACTTGCATAATTTTTCTCCTAATTAATGTTGGAGAAGGATTATATTATAGTTTTAAACAAACATGAAGAGGGTTCCAGCTGATACCTTGCACAGCAGCTTTGGCTGTTCTTTTCTATGGAGATTTGAAGGGACCCATTCACGTACCCTAATGGGTGTTTGATCCACACGCGCCCACCTCACCCTCACCTTTTTTTATATTTCAAAAAACATAAAATTACTTATTACTACTTGGTATAAGAAGCTACAAGCAAGGCCTGTTCGTCGACATCTTTTGTATCATCCGGAGGGTATTTTGGTCTTCTCATCTAACTATGTTTTGTCCGCTTCATTACTCATCGATTTTATATTTGGTTGAAATAAAACAAAAAAAAAAATTAAAGAGCTTTTTAGATTGTACTATTTTCAATTGTTCGAGGATATTTTAAGTTTTTTTTTTGTTTAAAAATTGAAGTTATATTTAAGCACAAGAAATCTGTAATTGAAAAACTATTATTTCATTTCAAATATGGAGTAAGTTTTTAATTATTTTTCAGTATTGTAAAATTACGTCTAAATTAATAGCTGCCAAATTTTGAAACATGTTAGTTATATCCTATTGATGATAACCTAGTGTTGATTCAAATAATTGATTATCATGTTTGGTTAAAAAACCAAACACATGATTATCGTGTGTTGAATAAGATTGAATGTCTTAAAATTTAAATTAGAAAATAATGAATTTGTAAACGGTTAGAAAACACCTAGATGTATTTTATTATTGTTAAACAAATATGTAATTCTCATAATAATTCTGAATAAAAAGTAAGAGTTTTTCTAGTTTCACTAATCTTGATATTAATTTTTCTGCAAAATATAGTGAAACTAGTTTGGAGATTTTTATGCTTCTTAAAATGTACAAATTTTAATTCATAACGACACGTACTCTAGATATAAAAATGCCGGCATGCCTTTTTATTTGTTTGTTAAATTTACTCTTTAAATAGCCATTTAACATATTTTTTCTTTGTAGATATGAAATTCATAATGTACCTCTTTTATGCAATTTAAATATTATGACTTGAAATTTCAATTAATATTCCACTCAATTCATTCGGGAATAAGGACAAACGTATTTTTTATTATTATTATTATTTTCTTAATACAAAATGTTTCCTCCGTACACGTAACTTAGATAAATCAAATCACGGTTAAATTAAAAAATATATGTCTCACTATCACACTTTAGAAATCTTTGTTTGAAGGTGATAAAAGATTCTAAGTTTGTGAATTTTGAATTCTATTTTTTTTTAATTATTGAGTTTTAAATTAATAATTTATTTATATATATTATATAAAATTCTAAAATAATGAGCTAAAATTATTAAATTCTACTGAATTCATACTGTTAATTAATTGTATAATTATATATTTTTTTGTTTAAATTTATGTGATACACTTTTTTTAAGTTCATTTAAAAAAAATGTCACATTTCTATAATTAAAAATATTTAATTTTAAAATTTCTCTTTTTACCCTTAGAGAAAGATATATAACTACACAAGTATTAAAAAATTATTTTAGATCACAATTTTTTAGAGATTTCTTTCTTTCTTAAACTTTATTTCAAATCAAATAATGCTACATAAATTAAGATAAAAGTATAACATTTTTTGAAGAGTCAACAAAGAAATATGGAGACACGCGAATAGAACTCTGTCACGATCCAACCCACCGGGCCGTGCGGGCACCTACTCTAACACCTAAATAAGATAACCCTAAAACAAATATCATACGGAAGTTTAACAATTACCAATAATATGCCAAAAGAGTTATGAAATCACTTTATATCAACTTAAGAAAACTTTGATTGTTTATTACAAGGAACAATCTAACACCCCCAAGGATATTAGTCTAAACATGTACAAGAGCTTTTAAAAATACAGAGTATAAATAAAAATAAGACACAATTCCCCCACATAAGGAATGAAGAGTAGAAGCTGTTGGAGACTCATTTTCGTCTTCACCTATTAAACATCACTGACCCTGCAACTAGACTATGCCAAGTGGCATAGCAAGAGTAGTATCAGTACAAACAACACGTACTGATAGGCATCATAGGTCAACCCGATACTCACCACAAAATATAAAGAAATCAACAAGAAGAAAACATGCTCTTAAGAGATTCACCGCCAAACTATATGCAAAACTCTTATAATTCTCATTAACCTCATTAGAGTCGTTCAAGCCTAACTCTCATTCCTACTAGTTGGTCCGCTGCCAACTTTGATAAAGATCAAGACTTAGCCCTCCTAACACATAGAGGAGTTTCCAACTACGGGTCACCACTAACTCTATCTAACCAGCCTGCTTTCTTTAATACTTACACGCCAATACATGGCCCTAGAATAATTAACACCTCACTTGAAAGAGGGAAATATTTAAGGGGACCAAGGCTTACCTTCTAGCCGTGCTGGCCTGCCTTGGCGGGACCTATCCCCCTCAGGCGGCCTCGCCACATCGGGATTCCTGCCGCTAGGGCGGCCTGCCTGGAGACAAAAACTTTGATTAGCCTCCCAATTTCCATTTTAACTCATGTGCCCATAGGACATCAACAATACCTAACTATTAAGTCATTAATCTCACTTCACAACGCATTGACTGCTTTCCACTTTCTTACCGACAACCCCAAAATTACTATGCGGATGCATCTAGCACCCATAACATAATCCGAACAAGCATACACAGTAATACATTATCAATTTACTATTTCAGGAGCAATATATAGTATCACAAGGTAAATCTCAATTACAACAGTCAACACAGCTACACTTAGACCTTCGATCATTTCATATCAACTACTGCACAAGATGGGTTTGTTCAATTATGTTTGGGTCAGTTTCTGTATCATCAACCATATAGTCAAGATCAATTCACAGATGATAGTCACAATGGTTCTCTCATGGAACCCATACCCAAGCCATCTATGTGTCAGATCGTGACATCCGATCTAATATATGTGTCAAAATGTGACACCCAATTCTTTATGTGTGTCAAAATGTGACACATGATTCAATATATGTGTTAGTACATGACACCCGATTCAATATCACAATCACAACCACAATCACATGTCCATAACGAATATTTCACATTCTTGCACAATCAAGTAACAAATTCATTGCATGCAATTGTTCATAATTAGTCATCTCATTAGTTTCATTCTATCTTCCCTTCATGAACAACATCTCAACAAGACTTCTTTATTCAAGGCATCACTTTGGGTAGAACAAGTTCAAGATTATAAATTTCGCGGTCTTGGATTTATAGACCAATCACAACAATATTTCATTCACCCATCTATAACAATTAAATGCATGATAAACATCATAGTATTACTCAATCATTATTAAGAGTCTCTCTATGATATAGTCTAAACCATAACTTACAGCTACAGACCATCAAATAGGTTCATGGCATGAGACCTATCAACACTAAGTCATTCACACTTACCCTTTTCTCCATGACTCGCATTACTCAAGCAATTCACAGGGAATAATCAGCATAAACACACACAATTATTGTATAAGCCTATCCTTATATGCTCAATAGCCCATAATCCCCAAGTCTCAGGATTTCGTTATGACCCAGCTATTGTCTATACTTAATCTCATAAGAATTATTGGTCTTCTAATAGTTTCACCAAGATTAATATTCAAAAATTGAGTCTTTATCACTAATCACGTAATAATTATGACCTTTGAATATAATTACATCTACCCAACCCCTCATAATAACAATATTGCTTCATCTTTTTAGTCATTTAATATAAAAATGCATGCTTGTTGTGAAAAAAATTATTTAGTAGGATATGAAATATTAAAGAATAGCTAATTAATATCGTTGTTGTTATTATTATTTTTTGTATCGATAGATTTTCGTAACTAATTGTAATTTGATGAATTGTAATAATTGATAATTATTTTATTAGTTGTTTTATAAAAGTATTGTGTTATAATTTTTTATTAATGTATTATCTAGTCTAGTTCATTATAAAAATGATAAATTTATGTCAAATCTATGAATATTTTTAAAACTTATGAATATATAACATATTTAATATTCTTCTTTTAAAAAAAGTAAAATATATTTTTCAAAAATTATGATTAAACACGTGTTAATACTTCAAATTCAAAATTTTACCAAATTCTAAATATTAAAGAATCTAAGGTCAAACTTTAGCTTGATATTTTGTAGATTTTTTTCTCTTTTTTATTGGGGGAGGGAGGGAGGGGGGGTGCACTAGTAATACGTTATAAACGAAGAAGACTTAGACACGCCACATGTGATGTGACTACATGCGGTATGTTCCTAATTGTGGTCATAAAACATCACGGGACCTTTTGGTAGAGTAGAGGAGGATTGAAAATTTTGAATTGTGGGTGTAAATGAGCTTTGAACAATAATTTATGGTAAAAATTTCAGCATAAATCAATATAATACTTAATAGTTATTGTCAATTTTGCATATAAAATTTAGATTTGTTGTGTTGGTTTAGTTAAGATTTTACTTACAAGAGGTTTTATGATTCCAATCTACTTAGTCACAATTCATTTTATAATAAATTAGCTAACGATGTCTTGCATGATTAAGAAAGTAAAATTTTAAGAAAATACACCTCACAACAGGCCTCGAACTTGCATTCCTATGGTGTTAAACTTGAGCTTTAACCAATGGCACCACAAATTTTATTATTTCAAGGCGTGCCACGTTTAATATTTATATTTTCCTTATAAAAATATACATGTATATACAGGTTTTGAACCGAGACTAGAGGGTGGCGTGGCACCCCCTCCTATATACATAAATCCGTCCCTGTGTATTAATAAAAATAATGCATGCATTAACTTTGTATATTAATATAGTATCTCGTTTGATAAAAAATTTCGGTCTATGTGTAACGTATGCAAGCATTAGTTGTACACTCTATTATTTATTGAGGAGTGTATTGCGGGATCGTTTGGTAGGATGTATAAGAATAATATTAAATAGAGTGTATTAATAATGTTTGCATTACTTATGCTTGCATTATTTATTATGTATTGTTTGGTATGGTGTATTAAAAGTAGCATGCATTGTATATTTTTTTTAAAAAAATATTTGTTTACAAAGATATCTTCCACAAATATGGTGAAAAAGATATAAAAAAAGATTTTAAAAGATAATTAAATCTTTAACCATATTAATGCACGCAATTAAATCTCTTTGCATTATATACCATAAATTTCGAGATTCAAATTTATTAATAAAAATATTATACATGTATATACAATTGAGAGGAGCAAATTGATCTCTAGATTCAAATTTGAATCATCTAACTCTATGATAATTTGATATTTATCTAAAACAATTTAGAGTTACTTTCTCTTATGTATGTATTGATCGGTTCGGTTTGATTTATCTATTTTTAAATATCCTAAATCAATAATCAAATTAATACAATACTTTTTTATCAGTTTTGATCCTTAACGGTTTGATTTTCGGTTTAACCGATAAGAAAATACTATAAATCAATTATATGACTTCTCTAATAATTTGATATGACAAGACAATAATATAACTTTACATCATGCTCATAAATAGAATGCTCATAAATAGATTCACTAGTAACTAACATGAAAAGAACACTACAAATGCAACACAAATAAAAGAACTAAGATAATAATGTGAATTAAAGGCTAAAGGACAAATATAACAATCAATAAGGTATTGATATTAATATTAGTATTTAATATTTATGTAGGGATAAAGTATTGAATTAAATATGTCTTAATGAGTTATCAGATTATTAATAACTCAATATTAAAAAATTAATATAAAATTAATAACCCAATAATTTTTTTTATAAAATCATTAAAAACCATTAATCTAATAACAATAACTCAATAACTTTTTTTATTCAATTAATTGATCGGTTCAATTTTTACACACCACACACACGACAATACTCCAAAGAACAATGAATCTTGAAGTTTTTGTAGACTATGCCAAATTAATACGGACCAAGTAAATATAAAATAGAAGGCATATTAAAATTCAATATTACAATAGCACCACTGCATGCAATCCATGCAACATTAATTAATTGGTTGTATTTTCCCCCCTCTAAAACCCACCTTTCAACTTCATTTCAGTCTAAATAATTATCCATCATTTTATTAAATTTAACTCCTTTGTAATTTGTTCGAATTCAATTTAATCCGATCATTTTAAATTCATATACACCCGGATGAAAATAGTCCTAAATCATCCATATTAACTTAAGAATGTTACAATTACACAAAATCCTAATTAATGTGCTTCACAATATTTAGTCATTCTTTTCAAACAACTCTCAACATTAAAAACGAAAAATAGGAACATATTCTATAGCTGTTATAAGATGATATTAACAAATTAGAACACTAGCTATTTCACTAAAACTAATTAACATGTAACGTATAGTAATGAATATTATTTTGTATGAATATGAAAAATTCCTTGTTGGACGATCTCCATATATGCCAAGTCAGCAGCTTCCACCCTTAAGATTTATATAATTGAAAAACAAAAAATAAAAAAGTAAGATTTAATTAGGTGCAACAATTATATTTCTCAAATTAATATTAATGTAGAAAGATGTTTAATCTAAATTTTGCAGTAAAAATATCTTACTAAATAAAAAATGCAAAAAAGAAAATAGAAATATTAAAATTAATTTTACCTTGATTCTTGTAGTTTCCTCATGCTCTGTTCCTGAAGTTAATGCCGGAATTGCAGCTGCGGGTGCCGGTGCCGGAGCAAGAATAATGGCCGCAGCAGTAGGATCAGAAATTGATCTACGAAGAGATGATTTTATAGAGATTGAATTGTTCTTGACGTTTTCCGGTGACTGGGAATTTATGTAACGACAAAAATCAGTAAAAGAATCGAAAATTGGTGGTTCTGACAGTGTCCGCCGCAGAATTTTGTTATTATTGGGATGCTGCGTTTTTGTGAATCTTGAAAATGGGAGCGGTGGTGCCGCCGCATCAGCAGTGGTGGCGTTGGTGGTAGCAAAAGGTGATTTTTCAGACCCTCTTTTGGAGAATGGTGAAAATGCAGGGGATAGTGAAGTAATTGGTGAAATGGATGCTGGACCACCCTCCACGGCGGCAGCAATGGTGGTAGAAGAGGAGTGTGGTGAATTGTGAATGACCCTTTTCGGGGATGGTGAAGTAATTGGTGAAATGGATGCCGGACCATCCTCTGCAGCAGCAATGGAGGTGGCAGCGGTGGAGAAGGGTGGTGGTGAATTGAGAGTGACCCTTTTGGGGGATGGTGAAGTAATTGGGGAAATCGATGCCGGACCATCCTCCGCGGAGGCAATGGCGGTGGCGGCGTTGGTGGAGGGAGGTGGTGAATTGAGAGTGATCCTTTTAGGGGAGGGTTCACAAGGAGAAGATTTGGGTGAAAGAGATTTTCTCTTCAGAGAGACAGTACTACTGTTCATCATGCTGCAATTTTCACCGGAGAAGACAGCTACGGTGGCAGTGGTGGTGGTGGTTGGGGTGGCAGATGTGTGGTGGCAGACGGCGGAGCAACTGTAAGTAATATTTTGCTCTGTTTTTCTGTTTCTTGTAATTTCTTTCATTCAACTGATTTCTTGAAGAGGAAAACTGATTAAGCGCGCCAATATATAAACAGAATTTTGCTGCTTTAGCGGTTGAATTTAACGTTTTGCACATTTAGTCCCTTAAATATTGAAAACTTCTATTTTAATCCTTATGTTATTTAATTAATTGAACTAGCAATTTTGATCCCTCTGCTAGTGACGTGTCTTCGCAAATTTGAGGAATAATTTGTGCATTTAGTTTCACAAATATCATTAAATTTTAATTTTGATCTTTATGATATATGGCAAAATACATTTAACATTTAATTAATTAGAATATGCAATTTGACCCATGAGTCTTCATTATATTCTTTACATCATTTGATTGTCTATGTTAAATTTATATTGTTACTCCATATTTAAGGATATATATATATATATATATATATATATATATAGTTTAAATAATGCAATACAATTTCTATATAAAAGGACCAACAATAACAACATATCCAATATAATCTCACAAGAACCAAAAACATATTTTAACAAATTGAAAATCAAATATACTTAATTATTTATCACAACAACCAAAATTAAAATCTACTAACAACAAAAAGACCAAAATTATTTATTGTGAACCAAGATAACTCTGTAAGAGTATATGAGCTAGAAGTGGTGAATAAGACTGATTTTGTTTAAATTATTGGACTAAGTAACATGTTGAAGAGTTTTATTTAGAGTCGAGACGCAATTAACAATTAGTTAAAAGGGGACGAGGGGTTTGAAAGAAAGGATTATGCATATTGTGAAGAAGTTGTCGGCTACTCTCATCTTCTTGCTAGAGTTTAAGCTTCTCATCCTCATTCTTATCTTTATCTTTAATTACTTATTATTTTAGAATAACAGAAAATGTTTAATACTAACAAAGTGATCTACACATTTTTGTAACACTTGCTAGAGTTCATTCAGAAATGTACATGTGAACTATGCAATTTGATCTACTGGGGAAATTGATGACATTTCAGAAACAATACTGCATGAATTCTAAAATGGAAGCTACACAAACAACTCTCAGACCAGCTTGGTCTCATTTCTGAAATATAAAGAAAATCTTTGCATTAACAAGTACAAATATTCCTAACAAATCTTAGCTAATATGATAAAAATCGTTGGAATTTGAAGAAGAGAGTGATTGCGCGGAAGAGCTGTGCTACCTAAGTTGCTAGAGGTGACAAGATGACGATGTCACCCCTAACGAACCTGGCTAGTCGATAAAAAACTAGTCTCTGTAAATCACCAGTTGCACCACCAAGAGCGAACAAAAACTTATATTCCCCATTTTTGGCTTGAAAAATAAATGGCTGGTCACCATCTCAAAGATTCCCGCTCACTTGAGCAAAGCTGCAATCCAATTATTCTAATCGGGCAGAAACCAAAAGAAATGTGCATGCAGGAATGCTATATGGAGGCTTACGAGGGTAAACCATGTCTCGCTCTTCAGCCAGGCAGGGGTTCCAAAGAGTTGCAAAAATCAAGATGTCAGCTCAAAATCTCTTTCTAAAAGTGACTGAACCTCAACAAGAGAAGACACCTTATAGTCTGGTTGGTGTTCGAAGTTTTTATATTCTGGAGCATCATACCTTCCTGTTTCATCGAGCAGGCAAGTAAAAGCTCCAGCTCGTTTGCCACAAGCAACCTGTGTATCAAAACCTCAAAATTTTTCATTACATGTCACTTGCACATATTTTACCATGACTTTCTAAATGACAAGAAGAGCATGAACGGAAAAAAAATAATTCACAAGGCTACAGAAAGCATCAAAGTAATTACTTAGAGGTGAGAGCCAAAGCCTGTATGCTAAGAACCGCTAAAATACGATGCAGGGACTAAGCTAATTCAATACCCTGTATATTAACTAATTTAAGGTAGCACATTATTCTATTCATACATATGCCAAGCACAAAGTTATGTCAAGTCAATTAGTACCAATATGAATTAGTTGAAAACTTAGTCAATCTAAGCGAAGGAAAATGTCACATCTCTTGCACAGATGCATCGAATCACCTATTGCAAAGAGCAGAGATGAAAGAGAAGAAGAGCAGTCAGCTTGATAGGAAGCTCACATCATCTTTAAGGCTGTCCCCAATCATCATTACTTCATTAGCTTGGACTTCCCAAGTTGAACAAATGTGCAGCAATGGAGCTGGATCTGGTTTGTAAGGACGATATTCCCTGCTCAGTGCAGGAGAAAATTTCACCTGCATCAAAAAGAGATTCTAAACTTAAGCTTTATATAGAATATGTAATAAAGACCATGGAACTAAATGTATAGCATGAGCTGATGTGAAAGATATGTTATAGCAAACATGGAGAGATTTCTTTTCTCAGGAGATTAACCATAAGTGTAACACCTGGAGGTTCCACTCAGACATCAAGCTTCCTTAAACACCTCGAGAATCCACTAAGATTTCAAGCTTCCTTTTTTTTTTCTTTTTCTAGAAGTTAGAATTCGAGTTTCTAAGGGGCCAGAAAGCAAATGACCTTTTATTCTATCATTCTGAAAGATACTAAATAATAGGATGGAAAAGGGAAGTTTGTTCACTCGTTCTTGGATTCGGACACAACTATGCATTTTAGATTTCCTCCTCTTGGATATGTTCACTTCAGAATGAGATCAGTTCTCCCTACCAAAGACTAATTCTCCCTAAACTGTTTCCCAATCCAAACACAATCTTAAATTTCCAAATAGAGAGACACAATATCCACATATATTGTCCGCGCAGATGAAAAACAGAAAAGATTGGGTGGCTTGTTCTTTTTCCATTCTTCTGATTATTTTTTTATAACCGAGAAATCCTCAAAGGCCAGTGGCACACGGTTTGAAACTCAGTGGATAATGGGCCTACCTCTCTACCCTTCTCCATTTAAATACCAAGCTTTTGTCTGGGGCAAGATTCGAACTTGTGACGTGTACATACCCACACATCACATGTTGCATTCATATAACTAGACCAAAACCATGGGGGGCCTACTTCTGAATATTAAAAGGATGAGTAAAAATACCACACAAAAAACAGGGCGCACAAATTTATTAAAGTATTAAAGCCTACGTATAACGTATTGCAGGCTCCGTACTGTTTCGGCATATTTCCTCTCTTTTACCTTTCAATCAGTGCAGTTTTTGCGCCTAAGGTGTTTTCTTTCCAAAATTCCCATGTCTGCACAACTTTTTCAGAACGCAAAACTCCTCTACAATATCACTCGTGAGTGGACCCTTCTTTGAGGACATCCATACTGGCACTGATTACTGGTGCCCAGTGCTTATCTGTCAGGATTTTACATGGCACAGTAATTAACTACTCAGACATTGAACTGAAGTTGAGCTTGACAAGCCAAATCAAGCTCAGTTGAATCAACCAACTATTCCAATATCTTAGAAAGTACATGGCTGGCTACCTAGATGCTGAAAAGAGGTGTTATCTTAGAAGAAATGCATGAGCATCCTACAAAGTTCTGCGGGCGCAAAACCACTAATAAGCTAGCAAAAAATCGATTTAAGAGCCGCAGAGTGAACAGTGACTGTTCCTTATGACTATTCAAAACGATTTTGAATTGGTTTATAACTTGTGAGCTACCTACAGTGAGACCCAAGTAAATACAAGATCAAGAAGTCAATTTAAACTTTCAGGGTTCTTTTCTCACTTTTGATGAGAAAATGAATTCACTGCAACTTCACGCATATCTCTGCTTATTTACTAGGTTTGCATGCCTTTTTTTCATGAAAAATGTCTCTTATTTTTCTTTTAAATATCATTTACAGATTTAGTTTTATTGTTTCCTTTATTTTGCCAACAAAGCAGAAAGAGGGTATTGTCCACCTTTTCTCCCTCTCCGGATTACATGTTTCAGCTACATAAAATTAAACATTATGTTACAAAGAGTGTCGTAGATTATCTTTTAAATCATTGTTCGGCCACAAGGCGGATCCTGTAAAGAAATGAATTGAGCATGCTATCATGCTTCCTTCTCGTAAGCTCAACAGCTATCTTTACCTCCTTCCCCTAAATGGGCACTGGAGCTCAGAGCAACATAATTGTGACGGAAACCATACATCCTCTAGTTGAGCTTCCCTTCCCTATTTGACTATAAAAACATACAGATTCTCCACCACACTGTCTGCACAAAATTTTTAGGCCATCACGACCTTAGCAGCTCATGATCCTCTGACTGGTAATGAGTGAAGAAGAAAAATTTAAGCTTAAATATCCATTCTGTTTCCTATTTGCGTTTACTTCAAACTAAAGAAACTAAAGCGTACAAAAGAAGATAAATTCTTCCTCTTTCTTCTCCTATGCAGTGGTGATTCTTGTTTCATCCCCACATAGAACTAGCATGGTCTTCTTTTTTTTTCTTTTTCTGGAAAGTCCAATTACCTTTGTTCACTAACTTCAGCATACAATGTCAACAAAGAATTCTTGCCAAAACAATTGTTTTATATATTTAACTGAGAAGGGAAAAAACTTACTCCAAAGCGTTCATGAAACAAGTCAACTGCATCTTTGACATTTCTAGTGATTAATCCCCTTCTGAAATAGAATTCACAAAACAATTAAAATTATTCTCTTCGGAAGAGCCAGAAACATCTAAACTGTGAAATAACATTCCCTTCTTCTAGTACATTGAGTCAATATAGGTACTTTTCAATATGAGCGAAGCATACATAAAATCTATCCAGTACAGGTAAGTCGTTAACACAGAAGCGCGAGCTGTTTCCTTCACTCGAATTTATCAAAGATGTGATAATCCAGCTTCTGGAGCTTAACTTGAACATGTCATTTCTCTCATCAAATCAAATGTGTGGTCCAAGGGAATCCATCAACAGTGAAGTGCATAAAATAATGTGAGTGAAGGTGGAAGGGCATAAAATAATGTAAGATGCCTTTGACCGATATAAGCAGATTTAAAAATCTCACAAGCATAGCATTTTGTCACAACTTATGTATCCCAAAAGAAAAACCATTCTGTCACAAGAGAATTAAGCTTGATAAGTCTTCCAACACCAACTTGAATATAATTTGGCTACATCCTCACGACAGTCAAAAAGGAGGAAAACAGTAAGTGATGCATCATAAGACAGTACAAAACACATGTCTAAAAGATCAATAAATTGAGGAAAAAATAGTTTCACGCATGAGAGAGGCCAAAAAAATGCCCAAAGAATTATGTTGTAGTAAATACTCAAAAAACTGGAAAAAAGATCTGGCCAATTTGCATCAGGGATTTGTTTCACTAGCGAAGGTAGTACAATGAGGAAGTGTAGGAACCGTACATCCCGAATAGTGAACGAGGTCTCATATTTGGGTGGAGAAGGGTAGAGGAGCAGGTCCATGATCCATCCAGTCGAAGTTGAGATTCGAAAACACTGGATTTCTTGGTTTAAAAAGAGCTGGTTAATCTGCATACCTGCATCCTCAGGCAGTCTCATGAAGCATTTTAACTTTCAACCACATCTCAAGATGGAAACTTTTAAAAGAATAAGCAAAGTTAAGGATTGAGCAAGAAAGATTAGGCACATTAGACCTTAGGTCATGACATGGATACTATAAAACAGATGGCAAAGTCAAGCGCGCACGAGAGAGCGAAAAAATAACTACTTTGATGTAGGAAAATGCTCAAACTGGTTACCGCGGAACTGAATAAAGAGAAAAGCTCACGTAGCTCACAAGGAAGATTACATCATAAATGAAAATTAAGAGGGAGCTCTCTTTCCATCCTTAAGATATAAGATTAATTCTCACCTAACCCTCCCTTTTCCATTCCCCTGCTATGTACCACTACCCCCTCCCCATGAAAATGAAAGAGCAAACAACTGAGTACTTGGATTCAGCTATATGAATCCTCCATATCCGTTTGGATCCATTCGAGCTCAACAACAACAACATGCCCAATGTAATCTCACAGGTGAGCTCTAAGGAGGATAGAATGTATCCTACCTCCAAGAGACCCTCGGCTCAAGCAATGCATATCAAAGCAATTCAAAATAACCTTGAGAAATGCTTGAGCTACCAAACTCTATAGCTTCAACTCTGCCATACTAGTTGATGACTAAGAGTTACATATTTTGTGCAAGTGACAAAAATCTACAACTTATAACTAATTAGTGAGTCTTACCTAATGTTCCTAGAATCAAGAAAACTGCAAAGTTCAGCAGCACCTACACCCAAAATCAAAATGTCAAAACACCCACAAACTAAAAAAAGATTCAATTTTTACCCACAAACTAAAAAAGACTCAATTTTTACCCACAAACATAAAAAGTAGAGAGAAAAATCTTACCAGGCATAATTTGAAGGCGATCAAGTCCCTGTTTTTCAAAATCAGCAATAACTTCATACGCCCGAAGTTGTTTATCGTGGCTCCAACTTTCAATGTGGTGCAAAATATCAATGCCAGAAGGGTTCTTGGATTTTACGGCAAGGTACTCATCATGACCAAGAACAGCCCTGTACATGGCCTGAAAGTCGATAACGGGGACCGTTAGGGTTCCGTCCATGTCAAATACGATACCCTTAAGATGGGGTTTTGGAGAAAGAGAAATTGAAGTGGATGTAGCCATTGTTGTTAAAGAACACGAAGAAAAAAGAGTTCTTGGATGGAAAAAAATGAAAGCTTTGGAAAGTAGAAGCTGCATTTATTTATATTTTAGAGATAATGAAGGAGAGTGGCTTTAATGGTTTGTGTGATTAGGAAACAAAACAAGTGGCACTGATCAGTGGGAGATGAGAAAAAGGGAATTTTAAAGGTTTGGTTTGTTGGAGAAGAAGACAAGAATGCAAATGAGTGTTTTCGGGATTTTTGCTCTATAATGAATTTGGTTTGATGTTGGATTTGGCAAAATATAATGGATTTGATGTTGGATTTGACAAAGTTTGTCAAAATCTAATCACTTTTTTAGAAATAGTTAGACAAATATTATGCGAGATAAATGAGGGGAAGATGAAGGGTGTTGGAGATACAACTGTCAAAATAGACCGGTCCAATTCAATTCACTTCAACCCTAAAGGGTATTGAATTAAATGGGTTAGGATAGACTGATCCTTTTAATTAAAGAACTTATAAAATAGCAGTTTAATTCAGGCCTAAACGAGCTATAGATTGGCCTCCAATTAAAAGATGGACAACATTGACCTCTTAGATAAAGTTTATTAAACATTGATCAACACAATACTAACAACAAATCAAAAATTTATATGTCCATGAGTTGCACACACTTTAGTGAAATACTTACAAAACAACAAAATAGGCAAGATACAACAGTCAACAGTCATAAGATTAATCAGAACAACATACATTACATGATCATTTTTCAATAAAATAGACAAAGAGATGAGAAACGAGAATTTAAGCATAAACACAAAAATAAAAGAGGTCAAAAATTCATAATTATAATAACTTTAATTGTTTGACAAAATAAAACACTACTTAAAATATATATAATAAATTTTTCTAAATTCACGATCCACGGGCTGGCCTCTAAGGCTCGTAGGTTGAGCCTATGAGGCTGGCGGGTCAAATGAGATTGGCTAAAAAGCATTGTTCCTAAATGGGCTGAAAAAATTTAGTACAACCTCACTTAATTCAAGAGTTGGGTTAGATCGACCTCACGGGTCAAACCCGACAATTATTATGAAATATCACTGATATAACTTATTTTTCTTATTTTTATTAAGGAGTGTATTTAAAAAAAAAAAAATTCAAAAAAAATATTTAACCAACCGAACATAAGGAAAAATTGAATGTCATACCGTACACACCCTTAATCGAAAATGTTAACTTTTGACTAATTTAAAGGACTAAAACTGTTTATGTCAATGTATATTTTGGGGACTATTTTAAATCCACTTTTAAATAAAAGAGACCATTTTTATCATTTTCTCGAGAATACAAAGGTGGAATGTTATTTTGTTTTCGTTTTTTCGCATTCAATGAGAGGGTCTCATTGTCCATTTCGAAAAATAAATGAGACGTATCTGTAACTATCAGAAACTAGTGTGGAGGTCTTTGTAATTTACAAAAAGAAATATATAATCACTTCCAAAAAATAAAAAATAAAAAAAATCGAAAGGGGTAAAGCCCTAAATGCTTGTTGTTAAACCCTGTTTCTCCTTCTGTTCTTTTGTAAGAGAATTTTTGAAGTCTGTGTAGCAATGGCTTCTCAAAATTCAGATAAGAAGAGAACAAAGAAACGAAGGCGAGTTGAATCAGAAGAATCCGAGAGAATCAACTCACTAAATTGGAACCCAACAATTACAGAGAAAGTCTCCTTCCTCATTGGCTCCAATGAGCTCGAAGGAGGTTTTTTTTTTTCTTTTCTTTTTTTCTGTCTTTTTGCATTGAATCAGCTGTATTGTTCTTTTTCTGATAGTTTTAGAGAAACCCCACAATTGTATAATGTTGAAGGTTTAGCAACAATTTAAAGATTGGATTTTTAGCTTATAGTCTCTTGGGGAAGATAAATAATTTAGACCAAATTTGGCTTCAATGAGCTCTAAGGAGGGTAGGGAGCGGCCCCCCAATTCTCAACCCCAACCTACACAAGTGGTTTTCACTTGGTTAAAAAAGAATTTGGAAGAAAGTCAAGCGCACCAAGTGCGTGTTTATTTTTCTTCCCTTTTGCATTGAATCAGCTGTATTGTTCTTTTTCTGATAGTTTTTGGCAAAACCCACAATTGTATAAAGTTGAAATTTAGCAATAGTATAAAGATTGGATTTTTAGCTTATTATCTCTTGGGGAAGATAAATAATTTAGACCAAATTTGGCTTCAATGAGCTCGAAGGAGGATTATTTTTCTGCTCTTTTGCATTGAATCAGCTGTATTGCTATTTTCTGATAGTTTTTGAGAAACCCCATAATTGGATTGGGATAGTTGTATAAAGTTGAAGTTTTAGCAACAATATAAAGATTGGACTTTTAGCTTATTATCTCTTGGGGAAGATAAATAATTTAGACCATATTGGCTTCAACGAGTTCGAAGGGGGTTTGTTTGTCTGCCCTTTTGCATTGAATCAGTCATATTGTTCTTTTTCGATAGTTTCTGAGAAAACCCATTATTGGATAGAGATTGTTATTGTATAAAGTTGAAATTTTCTAGCAACAATATAAAGATTGGATTTCTAGCTTGTTATCTCTTGTGGAAGATAAATAATTTAGACTGGATTGGCTTCAATGAGTACGAAGGAGGTTTATCTTTCTGCCCTTTTGCATTGTATCAGTTGTATTGTTCTTTTCCAATGGTTTTAGAGAAAACCCATAATTGGATAGAGGTTGTTATTGTATAAAGTTGAAGTTTTAGCAACAATATAATGATTGGATTGTTAGCTTATTATCTCTTGGGGAGGATAAATAATTTAGTTCAAATTGGATTCAAGGAGTTTGAAGAAAGCCACTTTGTTTCTCCCCTTTTGCACTAACTTCTTTCAGGATGAGGTGGATTTTTCAGATAGTTTAGAGAAAGCTCACTATTGGATACAATTTTTTATTGGATCAAGTTGACACCTTCAACATGTTTTCTCTTGGTGTCAAATAAAAAATTTGACTTTCCGCGAAAGATGCAATAATTAGCCTATATTATGGACCCAAACAGAACATTTATGATATTGAGGATTCATATGCCTTCTCCAGCTAGCTTGGGTTTGAGGTGTAGTTATTATTGTTGTTGTCATTGCTGGTTCTCTTGGCAAATAAAAGATCCATTTTTAGCCTTTTATCTATTGGAAATTATTAGAACTTTTTTCGAGTGGTTATTTTGCGAATTTAAGAAATTGCGCATCCTAGGAGATTGCAAACCTTAATATAACAATAGCTGTTTGGTTTGTAAGCTTTCTTAAACTCTGGGTATTTTTTTGTTTGTCATTAAGCTTTCTTGTATTCTGTTGATTTTCCCCTGTTGTTAGTTAAAACTTATGTGTTTGTTGATTTGGATTGTTGAGCACAAATAATTTTGGGTTCGAAGGACTGACACAGGTTCGGGTGCTTGAGTGTAGGTTTTATGTGTCTCGAAGAGATCGATGAATCAGAGTACAATTTGGGTATTGCCAAATCAAATGGAGGAAGTGAAGAAAAGGGGAAGACAAGACCGAAGAAACAGAAAGTAGATATCAAAAATGAGGAATTGAATGGTGAAGCTAAGGGTGAGAGCGAAGAGGAGACTGAGGAGGTGGAAAAGGAAACGAAACAGAAGAAGAAAAAGAAGAAGAAGAATAAGAAAGATAAGATCAATAAAGATGCTGTAAATGAAGCTGAAGGAAATGAAGAGTCACCAGCTGGTTAGTGTTGCATTAAAATCTGATATTTTCCTTTTTGTAAAGGCTTCTCAATAAGTTTAGTATAATGCTAACTTGTTCTTTCATTGAGTCTCTGGATATTTTCATAATTTCTGAAATTCTGGTATCAGTCACTTAACTTCAAGTTCAATGTCGATGCATTACAACCTTTAATGACATTGGCGAATCTTTCAATAAATTCTTTGTTAGTTAGGTATTTTTGGATGTCAATGCATCAATATCTTGACCTATTGTTTCACTAAACTATGTTCTGTGTTTTTGGTTTTTGAAGTGGCTCTGTAAGTGATATATTTTGCAGTCAGTTGAATTCAGTTCCAGTAATAAAATAGAAATTTTACCTCTGCTTGAATTTTGGAAGAATGCAGGATAAATGCAAAGAGTCAGACCAGAAGAATATGTGATTTTTTTGCTAAATGTATTGGCCATTCATCAGGCTTCTAATTGTTATAACTATAGAAGAAAAAGAAAAGCAATAGGCATACTTTCCTATACTTTCTATTTCTACAAGTTCTTCTAAAAATTCTATTACTTCGACTGGTGCTCACTAGAAAGCTTTTGACCTACTTCCGTTTAACTGTTTTAATATATGGGGAATGTTCACTTACACAAGTTTGGAGTAGACCGATTAATTTTTATTGGAAAAGAAACTGGTGTGAGTTAATATTGCAGTCGATATAGTCCTTAATTACTCTTTCTGAACGAATGACTAGTGCCTTGTCCATTGGTTTTATCATTGCAACATGATCTCACGTTGAAGACTTCTCTTACGATTTGGTATTAATTCTTGTTTTGAAATTTGATTCGAACAGTCACTGATGGAAACGATGATCAAGAACAAGATTCAATAGATGAAACAGAATATTATGCATGGAATGAACTGAGACTTCATCCACTGCTCATGAAATCGATATACGCATACAAGTTCAAAGAACCCACACCAATACAGAAAGCGTGCATTCCTGCAGGTGCTCACCAAGGAAAGGTTGGTTATGTGATAAAAATCGAGGTATTTCACTGGAGATGATATACAATGATATTTACGCTGGTTGGTTTGTGTGCCAGGATGTTGTGGGTGCTGCAGAGACAGGTTCAGGGAAAACGCTAGCATTTGGTCTGCCCATTCTTCAACGTCTGCTTGAGGAGCGAGAAAAGGCCGAAAGGCAGCTTCCAGAAAATGGAGAATTGGATGAAAAAGTTGCCTCGACAGGTTTCCTCCGCGCTCTAATTATTACTCCCACAAGAGAGCTTGCCCTTCAGGTGATGATTCTCATATTACAACTGTTTTCCTTTATTATTTCAAAATAATAAGCTGATATCTTGTCATCCATTTAGGTTTTGTTTGAAACAAAGCAATATGAGGTTCTGTCAAGAAGTTTGTATTTATACCAAGACACCTGTAATGGAATATATGCATTTGTGTATATATATTTAAACGCACCAATACACACACACCTATAATATATGTTTGCATGTCTCTGGTCCCAAATGCTTGTTCAAAATATGTAAGTAGTAGAAAGCAGCTGCTTGGCAATTTTTTCCTTCTGGATTTCACGCTGTTGGCGGCAAGCATTCCAAGTAATCACCCAGGAATTTTGTATGTTGTTTTCAAAAAAAAAAAAAGAAATAATCACCCAGGAATCTCTTTTGATCAAGATAAAGGTAGTAATGTCACAGAAACAAAAATGTATTGATGCTGAGGGTTATTCTGAGATGCATCAAGTTCAGGATATTATTTCCCTGCAGCCCCCCTTATCCAATCAACACTAGGGGGTAAAGAAACAGAAAAAAAGGAAGAGAATATATGCTTAACTTATGGTTGATTATGTTAAGTGTGTGTGTTCCTATTTGCTTCTACTTTCCTGTTTTAAGTCCTTCAGAATGGAATGTGGACTTCATGTTTTATTTGCATTGCAGTTCTTGTTAACGTAGTTGGATCTTCCTTTTGTTAGTCAATATTTTTGCCTGGCAGTGCTATCTATATCTTTAGACTTGGCTGGGGCGCTGGGTTAGTTCACTGCAACTCATTTTGATTGCACATTGTGAGGGGTTTCTCAGTTGCAGTTTCTTGCCCATCCTTTTTTTCTTTTTAAATTTCTAATAATTTCTTCTCTCCAGGTCACTGATCATCTGAAGGAAGCAGCAAGACATTCCAATTTTAGGGTTGTCCCTATTGTTGGTGGAATGTCAAGTGAAAAGCAAGAAAGACTTTTGAAAGCAAGGCCTGAAATTGTTGTTGGAACTCCAGGGAGGCTTTGGGAACTTATGTCTGGTGGTGAAACTCATCTCGTGGAGGTTAGTGGCAATTTATGACATGTGACAGGCTTGTTTCACAAGGCGACTCTTCCTATGTCTCCCTTCTCCCCAGCCTAAAGGAAAAAGGAGGGAGAGAAAGGAAAAAAGAGAATGATCTGTTGGCTAAGCAGCCAAAGGATAGAGAGAGTTTATTCTGCCTCTTAATCTATGAAATAGCTTTCTGTATTGACCTGTTCTTTTCACGATAGAAAATTATTTATGTTATTGAACCCTCAAAATCCTCTGTTTCAACTGGTTGAAGGTTTACTCTAACGTAGAATGTGAATCCTAATAAGGTTGTTCACAGGGGTGTCTGTTACCTGGTTTGCTCAATAATTGCAATTCAAGTGTGAATAACTTCAAACTAAAGATTGTGGTGCTTAAGGCCAACTGTTCATCAATTATTTGTTGTCGCTTCTCATGACACCTGATAATCTGAATGGTCCTTGTCAGTTACTCCACATTTGTTATAGTAGGTTGAAACATGCATTCCCATGTTTCTATCCGTTCTATAGAGTGGATGATGTTATTTTCTTTTTTGCTTGTGCAGTTGCATTCACTGTCATTTTTTGTGCTGGATGAGGCCGATCGGATGATAGAAAATGGCCATTTCCACGAGTTGCAGTCTATAGTTGACATGCTTCCTATGGCTAGTAAATCAACTGATGACGATTCTCAGAAATCACAAAATTGTGAAACAGTTTCCAGTGTCCAAAGAAAGAAAAGGCAAACATTTGTGTTTTCTGCAACCATTGCTTTGTCTGCCGATTTCAGGAAGAAGCTAAAGCGTGGATCACAAAAATCAAAAGCAAACGATGAGTTGAATTCAATAGAAACTCTGTCTGAGAGAGCAGGAATGAGGGCAGATGCGGCAATCATTGATCTGACTAATGCATCAATTCTAGCCAACAAGCTTGAGGAGTCATTTATAGAGTATGTTGGTATTTCTTGTTTTTTCTTTTGAAAATAATTTATGCCAACTTTATCGACATTGGCCAAACATCACCTCATCTTGCTATATACATGTTTCCAATTAATTTTGTGCTTATGTGCTGGTGAAGTTTAATCTTTGCCCAGAGTTTGCAAATTTTGTATATATTTCGGCGGATATACCCTTTCCTTCAAATTGCTATAGTTTTATATTAAACTGAAGCTTCTCACATATTTCTGCTGCTGTAAATACGTACTTGTTTTCACCATCCATGCTCACCTGGTGTGGAATCGATCTCCATTGTTGGGTTGCAGCTGCAGGGAAGAAGATAAAGATGGGTATTTGTATTACATTTTGAGTGTTCATGGACAAGGTCGGACAATTGTCTTCTGTACGTCCATTGCAGCTTTACGCCATATCTCCTCCCTCTTGCGCATCCTTAGCGTCAATGTCTGGACACTTCATGCCCAGATGCAGCAGAGAGCTCGACTTAAGGTCACTTTTTTATGATTTCTTTTCCATATTAGGTTATGCTCCAATTTCTTTTCTTTCAAATTGTCTGGTAATTCTTCCGCGTAGAAAAGGAGATGTTCAGTCTAGTGCCTCTTGATTGGTACACCAATGATCTGTTCTCGAATTATTTAGAGCCTGTTTGGATGGGCTTATAAGCCAAAAGTCATAAGTTAGGATTTCTATGACTACAGTCGTGACATTTTATCCACTTGCTATGAGATTGTTTCATATAATTGAGAATAGAAAAAGATGTCATTTTGATCCATCTTGTCCAATCGTCACATCAATGTGCTTTTCCTACTCACAAACACTGAACTATTGCACATGTGCTTTACTTTGTGCTCTGTTGCCTTATCTTCTTAGCCATTTTGTTCAATGCAGGCAATTGACCGTTTTCGGGGACACGAGCATGGTATACTCATTGCTACAGATGTTGCAGCCAGAGGTTTGGATATTCCTGGTGTTCGAACTGTCATTCACTATCAGCTACCTCATTCAGCTGAAGTAAGTTTGTAATGTGCCCTCTTGTTGGTAGCTTGTTACAATGTTCACAATTTCAATCTATGAAAATTGTGTGCAGGTTTACGTTCATAGAAGTGGAAGAACCGCTAGGGCTCATTCTGATGGGTGTAGCATTGCTTTAATCACACCAAATGATACCTCAAAGTTTGCTGCTTTATGCAAGTCATTTTCAAAGGTAATCTTCGAATATCCACTGGAAGGAGCAAATACTCATTAGATGGATACATATCCTCTTTAAATGAGCGGAAGCGAGGAAACCATTCATTTTGGAAGTTGACTCGATATGTATAGATTTTTGAGCATATGAATACTTCCTTTTAGATTTTTAACTTTTGTGATTATTTCGTTCTATATTCCTTATACAAAATGATTAGATGATGCAGTGACATTATTTTTCTCTGAGCAGACTGCTTCTGGCTTCTCTTTTCCTGATGTTTTAGAGTTTCTTGCTTCTATCTTTCTCGGTTGGTCAATTGTAGCTGTATGCTTAACTTGGTTGACACTCATTTCAAGACATATTATTTTTTTCTCCCTCCTGTCTTTGTATTTAAATTTTTTTTTATGAAAGCTCTATTTGAGTATCAATTTTTTTGCACCAATGGATGCTGTTGTTATTTCCAGGATAACTTCCAGCGGTTTCCTTTAGAAATGTCATACATGCCTGAAGTTATGAAACGATTATCCCTTGCACGTCAAATAGACAAGATTTCGCGAAAGGACTCTCAGGTGATCTTCTGGTCCCATGTATCTTTGAGTGTTAAAATGCTTCTTCCTATGTCATGGTTATGAGTCTGTGTGACCAATCTAACTCTGATGATTGTAATGCTTTTTTCTTGATAATGCAATTTACTTTACACTTCAGAAGCCTCTTTTGTTCGTAAGCAGCTAATGTTCTTCACTATAGTCCACTAATGTTCTTAAGCAGCTAATGTTCTTCATCTTGTAATCCATATGCTTCTTATTAGCATCACTTTATTGTACGCTGATTCCTTCTTATATTTTGGGACATACCAACTTGGTTACTAGACAACTAGTATTTTCTTTTTAGGAAGCATGTTGCATACTGTTTTGAATTATCATTGAAGGGATAAAGATATGTAAATGTTTTTCCTTTCGTGGATACAAAATTGTTAAGATACTATTATTCTTCCTTTATAGTTGTTTTGCTAAGAAGAATCTAGCACAATTAGTTGAAAACTTCTACCTTATTGGTTTATCTTTTCTTTTGGAACAAATTAACATGGTTATGATACAATAAGTAGTTTTCCTCGTAGAAATCTTATTCCATTCTGCTATAAATTCCATAAACAGCTTAAAAAGAAGGATTTTTTGCTAGAGTATAGTGAAATATTTTTTCTTTGTGTTGGGATTTGTACCATATATGTTAGGAGACAAAAACACTCTTAGTTGATCATTGCTTTAATAAGAAATAATCTGCTGAAAGTAGTTGGAAACTTCTCCCTTATTGGTTCCCTTACAAAAATGTTTACCAACTTATCTGTATTAACCCAAAACGAGGAATAGCTTAGTGGTAACTGACTAACTGGTAAGGACCCTCCACCCCCAACCTTATGGTTGGGATTTCGTGTCACCGAGGGAGCAATGTAGGAAATAGCCACTGATGGGCCCTTCCCTTGGGTTTTGGGTTTTGGGTTTCAGAAGATTTGGGCTTTAAGCAACATCCACCACTACGCTTCACCAAGCTAGTTGGGGATCGGCTTATCCAAATGCGTCCTATTTGATGGGTGGTATTCACAATTTAAAGGAAAATAACCTATTAAGCAAATTGTTTTCTCTGTATTTAGCGAGTAACTTGATCTTAAAGTTCCAGAATATTGTTTCCTCTTTTTGCCGCTTGTAAATTGTGTTCAGATATATACATTTGGCTCATTGTTAGTTTCCTTTTTTCAGGACAAGGCCAAGAAAAATTGGCTTGAGCGAAGTGCTGAATTAATGGAACTAGTTTTGGAAGATGATGATAGTGAAGAGGAAAGAGTGAACAATCATAAGCGAAAGAAAGCCACGTCTGCTCAACTTACCAAGCTACAAGAGGTCATTCTGATTATTAAATTTCTGATATTAATATCTAAAAAGAGGGCAGCTAGGTGCAATAAGCTCCCGCTATGTGTGGGGTCCAGAAAGCGTTGGACTAATTTGGGTCTTAAAGACTCTTATTTATACTGAACTATTGAACTTTTTTCGGAATTGCAGGAACTCAAAAATCTTCTTTCACGGCCATTGCAACCCAAAACATTCTCAAAACGCTACTTGGCTGGGGTGAGTTCTTGAAGTAATGTGATGTTTCTCAGAATGACTGCTTTTCTCCAAAAGCCATCCTTCCGTATATAAGCTTGAAAGATAATATTGGACAAATAGACTACCTATTTTTTCTTTCTAAGCTATGTGGTACAAGAATGAATAACATAATCGTTTTCTTTGGCGTTTTGGATGACTCTTATTTTGGACGCATACATCGCTTCGTGTGTTAGTCTAAAAGGTTTTGTTTTTCTTTTCAGGCTGGTGTTTCACCTCTCCTTCAGAACCAGCTGGAGGAATTAGCTAGGCAGAAAAATCCAAATAACTCCGGAGATGTTAAAGGGAAAAAACTGATTGTTATTGGTCAGGATTGTGTCGAGCCCCTCCAGGCACTTAGGAGTGCTGGTCCAGAGGTAATATAGAAGTAATTGTTTATATGTGTATTATCTTCAACAATACAGTCGTTAATGCTACTTTCGTTCCTAAACTCTGCCTATTACGCGCCTTTTACACTCGCAGAGTAAATTGAATCTGAAGGATATGGCTGAAAAGCGGAGAGATATAACCGAGTTAAGGAGAAAGAGGAAAGACACCAAAAAACGTATTCCCCTCACCACTCTGATAATTAACATTGACATCTATTGTTTGCCTTTTATCTTCCAACCTTAATTCTTGCCATCTCTGTCCTGTTTCCATTTCACAGGTTTGCGTGAACAACGACGAAAACAGAAGAAAAAGCTTCAAGCAGGAAAAGAGTGATTCTTTATCTGTTCTGTCAGAGGATTCGAACTCACGTATAGATTTTCTATGCTCATGTAAACGACTAATGACTAAATTAGATAACTATATATCACACTGCCAATTTTGTAGTTTACAGCTTTAAGTTTAAAAGGCCAAATCATGTTGTAAAGACTATATATATCTGATCCCAAATTCTTGAATGTATTTTCTCAAGGTAAAAAGATTTTTTTTGTATGTGTTTATTTCAGTTTAGATAATTTGGTGAATCTAAATTTCGAGCCAAGGGTCTATCAGAATTAACTTCTTTACTACCTTACAAAGGTAGGAGTAAAGTTTGCGTACATCTTACCCTTTCCAAACATAGAGGTGTCAATATTAGCCCATGAAATTATAAATCGCCCAACTAATCCATCTTTGGATTGATTATTGACCCCTCTATTTATTAGTTTAGCTCAATCCATTTTTGTCTATCAAAGTTTGGGTTGATATTTATTACTGCGATGCATGAAAAATTTAATCAAAATATCTTCAAACAAGATGTTTTCATTTGATATGCTATATATATCATAATAATAAAAAATAATAATTTATAAGATACTAAAAATATTATGAAAAAATAAATAAAGTAATTTAAATTTTGTAAGAGTTATAATTTGCATTTTAGTCCAAGTAACTTTTAGATGGATTAATAACTTACTCATTTATTAATTCGGTCTATTTTGATCCGTTCAAATTCAATTTTATCCATTCATTTGCCATCTGTATTAAATTTCACTTTCACTTTCACTTATACTGAATTTGGTGGCAGTGAATGCAAATATCCTAGAATTTACTTCCTCGTTTTAAATTGAACATCCACCTACTTTATATATATATATTAAAAAGATTGAAACTTCCCATAAAGGAAAAAAAACATGTACTTTCCAGAAAGGGAAAAGTTGCAAACTTTTACTCATTTTACATTTTAGTGTTCTCCCCTCTTTTTTTGCAAATTCTTCTCTCATTTTTTAATTCAAAATGACTTTCTTTTTCTAGATTATTTTCCTTGTTTCTATAATTTTTCCTTTTTCGTTGGTGGGGTTGGGTAGTGGAGAGGGGAAATATAAGTTTTTAAGTGTCTAATTAAAAAAATATTTTTTAAAAATATTTTAATAAAATTTCTCATGAATCAATTTAAACTATATATCAATTCAATTTTTTAAGAGAATTTTGAATGAGTTATATTATAAAAGTCAAATTGGATTGAACCAATAAATAAATACTAAATCATTGAATGGATAGGGCAGGATGAGAGATCATATTTTTCATAGGTTAATTTTATCACCAACTACAGGGAACTAAGTTCCAGTCAGCTATCGAAAAAAAAAATTGGTCTCGTAATTTAGATTTTCTTATCATTTACGTTCACGTGGCCTATCGATAAATAAAGTAATAGAAGAATCATGAAATTTCAGTTTTAAATTTCATGATAAAATGAATTTTAACCTATCTAACTCTTGATTAAGGGTCTATTTGGCCATATGATATGAAAACATGAGATGAAGTTGAAGTTTTATTTAGACATACAATTTGAACTTTTTATGTTATATATTTTCTCATAAACATAAAAATCTCATAAGTTGCAAAACTATAAAAATTGTCTCAACTGTTTATACAATCTTGCCAAATAAGCAAAAGTTTATAAAATCGCATTAGTTGTAATGTTCAAGTTGTTAGTATCTAAGGAAATTATTTTTGCACTTAATATCACAGATTATAGTGATTAGTCTTTTCCACTCCATATAATGATGGAATTTTTTTATTATTAAACATTGATGTGAATGAAGCGGTAATAAATTAGATCAAAAATAATAAATTTGGTGAATATAAATGATAAACTAAGAATTGATTTGAAGTAAAAATAAATTTTATATTGGAGAGAATAGTCGTTATATGAGATATAGAAGGTTTTAAAAGTAATGATGTGAATTATAAATTTTATTTACATATGAAACAAATGGCCAGTAGATATCTATAAAATAAATATGGGTTATTTTGACAAAATATAAACTTGCGGGTCAATTTTTATATTTGAAAAGTTCATATCATCAATTTGAAATTTTTAAATCATGATTTTTGGTGAATTTGAAATTTCATCTCATTATATGAAATCAACATAAAATTACATGTCCAAATGCTGATTTCATCTCATGAGGTGAAATTGATGGTCAAACGCCTACTAAGGATAGCGGGTATTCGATAGGGGGGTGTATCGATCGGTTCGATATTAAGTATTATCGATTTTGTGTATCGATTTTCAATTTTTTTAAATATGTTAAACCGATAACCCAATAAGAAAATACTTTCAAAATAAATATACGACTTTTCCAACAATTTTCGAAAATCTTGAACATTATTGAAAAAAGGAAAAAGAGTTTATTAAGGAAAAAATTCAAATGCTCATTAGAATTAACCCCAATTGGAAAGAAATATTCTCTTAATTATTTACCAACGAAGTCGAATTTTTTGAGAAAGTGGATATTGGGAAGAACAAGAGAAGTAAAAAAAAAAAAAGAGAAATCAAACTCACAATCCTAACCGTCGCCTAAATCTTACCGTCGTAATTGTAACTTGCAAACTGTAGCCATCATTCTTAGTTCTTTAGATTTTGAGTTTTAACTTTGTGAACCTAAAGCGACAAAACTTATAGGATAAATGCACTGTAAACTATGAAGTAGTGTGAAGTGTGAATTGTATAGGGCAATGATAGTATGATATAATGATTATATATTTATATTAATATTTTTTGTTTGATATTTATATATGAGTAAATATTAAAATAGTAAATTATAAGTCTTAATATATTATCGATTTACCTAATAATTCAATATTAAAATAGTAAATTAATAACATTTTTTTTAATTCAATTTATTACTAGATTCAATTTTTTAAGTATTTGTTAAAATAATTGAGGTGTCGTATATCATTGTCATAAGAAAGTTGACTATCTCTAGAAGCTGTTTTTTTTTCTATATTGGTGACTGTTGGTTGATGTCATTTGACGTCAGGCAATACATTAATTAACAAGTAGTAAATGTTGCTATTAAATTATTAATTGCAATCCAATTCAACGTTGACTTCCTTGTAATTACTTTTTTCCGTCAAATTTTAACTTAACACATTTATTAAGAAAATAATAATTAGTATATAAATTTATTATTTTATTTTTATTAATTGATAAAATCTTAAACATATTTACTTACTATATTTTTCAAAGATATTAACTCAATGTTAATAAATTAAGGGTATAATATGAAGAAAAAGTGTCATCCCTTGATTTATCAAAAATAACAAGTAAAAAAAATCAAATTAAAAAATATTTGACAAGTAAATAAAAACGGAAGGAGTAATTCAACATCGACTAGATATGATATTCTTCCGTTTCTTTTTAGTTGTCAATTGGACCAACTTTCAAAGTTAAATTAGATTAGATTAATTCAATATTTTAAAGTAAAAATTTAGAATTTAAAAATTATACGAAAAATATTATAAGTTGCAATTATTTTTATATTAATATAATTATAAAATACATCTTAAAATGTGAGTCGAAATTCATATTGTTTGATTCTCAAAAAGGAAACTTTAACAACTAAAATGGAACGGAGAGAGTATTTTTTTTTAGCGTTAATGTACATTCACATTTTTATACAGACATAAATTCATAGCAATTAAATCAACATTGATAGTTCCCTTCCCCTTTTTATTCAGCCACTTGTGGTGGTTCATTAAGAGAAAAACAAGATCACACGCAAAATTATGGTGTATTGATTAATAAAGTGAGTAAAAAATTATGAGATTTGAAGTTCTTATATTATTGAAGGCAAAAATATAAGGTGATTTTCGTTTATTTGTCCAAAGTTTGGTGGACATAATAACTCAATACATGGCGTTGGTGAGAACTAAAAAATATCTCATGAAATTTATCGAGATGTGTACAAGCTAACTCAAATAGTACGGTCGTTATCTTACTATTAATAATATCATTTTTTTTTCATCGCAAATCAGTGAGAAATTTGTATTATATAACATGATTTTTCCACTTATTTTCTACTAAACCAGCTCACTGAAAAAATACCTGGTAGGAAACAGATTCTTACTTTTAAGTGGGAAATTTTCTAAGTTTTCCTTAAGAAAACATTATTATTTTTTTTCTCATCGATTCAATTAAAATATTTATGAAAATAGCTCGTGCATTTCGCTAATGGTTCATTTGAATTAATTTTCTTTTAGAGCCTTAATTGTGATTTAAAATTTTCAAAAAAAAATAAAAAAATTGTAAAGATATTGCCATTAAATTTAGAATAAAGAGAAATTCTGACTAGTATTTAACTTCTAGACAAAAGGTATGAGAACTAAAAATAGAGATTTTTTAGCAAGCACATAAAAACAATTTCTCTAACAAGACCTATAGTTTCTTTCTCTCCAAATCGCATTACAAATAGGGACGAAGCTAGAGTATAAAAAGCAAAATTTAATAATTTTGCACACTACTAAAAAAAATATAAGAGACAAAATTCATAGCTAATTTCAACTTATTTTTAGTTTTTTCATATGAGCTTGTTTCATCACTTGCTTGACAGAGTACAATTTTGACAAATTTAATGAATCAAAATCGCTCAAAAGCATATTTAAGAAATTATTTTAAATCTACTCCCTGTGATTTTCTGTAGAAAAGTTATATGATCATTTTCCCTTAATTTTCACGTTCTGAGTTCTGATCCAAAGTTAATCTACTATTTTGTGTAATTAGCAATTTGCTTTATTTAATAAGTCGACATTTTTGGGAATCTTATCCCCCCCCCCCCCACTACCACTAATGATTATATTACAGGATACTATGTTCTTGACATCTTGTATTACAAATATTATATAGATTCACAGAATATACGTGATTAAGAGTTTGTTTTAACTCTGAAAGTCAATACCAATTGGAATATAAGCAATTTGTGTTTAAGAACTAGTTAATAATACTAGCAACGTGTTGATTATGATAATTTCTACAAGTAACTAGAGTTGCTTAGTTTAGAGACAAATTATATCGTATAGATTAATAATGCAGAGAAATCCCGTAAGAATGATCGAGTTAATTGAGCAAGTACAGAATGGGAATCTCTAGTTCGAAATCTCCTGCGACAAGGAAAGGGGGGGGGGGGGTTTACTTTATGTGTTACGTTTACTTCTACAATAAAATAAGTATTCTTTTACTATTGTGAGGATCATTTATTGTCTTTCTGATATTTGAATTTATGTATTGCTAATCCGATTATCTTATTCATAATTTATTTTATATAAAATAATAACATAAATTTTCACTTAACATGTCATTACGATTAAAACTAATCAAAATTTTTGTCACGTTATTCATACTCAGACCTCAAACTCAAAATTTCTAATTAAGTCCGGACTCTGTTCATCCTATGACAACTATCTTCACTAGTATCAAAATACAAGTATATGATTATCTCAAAATAAAAAAATTAAACAATTTGCCAAAATTGTCAATATCAAGCATGTGCACCCCATGTAACCAAGTACATATATGTACCGTAGAGATTGAGCTTAATCATTGACGTAGGTATCATTATATTAGCTGTAATTTTAGAAGAAAAAATAAAGTTTTTTTGTCGTTTTTAATTTAGTATTTTTTTTTTCTATCAAAAATAAACTGAAGAACAATGAATCTAGCCCCTAGAAAAATAATAAAAATTATCAAAGTCTACATCTCTACTAATTTAACTTGTTAAAAAGGTGAAAAAGTGACCATGTTAAATAAAGGTACGGTATACATTATTAATTAAAGAGAAAAGACATAAAACTTTAAATTTTTCATGTTTAACGTGCTCCATTAAACATGTGGTAAAATGAAACTTTTGGGGATTAGAGCTAGAAATAAACACTAACAATGGTCGACAATTAAAGGTAGCTTTAAAACCAACTTACTTTTCTCATAATTAACCTTTGTGTCTATTTTTTTTTTAAAAAAAAACAAGTTGCAGATATATCCTTCAATTTGTTTTCATAATTAAGATGACAGATTAAGATGTCTGAATATTTTAAGAAGTTGTATTAAAATCTAATTGATGACTATTTATTATCTCAACATACATAAAACTAATTTTCATTTATGAATTAATAATTATAAAATTTAAGAATATGCTAAATAAATCTAATATATATCAACAAAATATTCTTAAAAAAATTATATGACGATTGACGATAATAATGACTAATGATGGTGATTGAAGATATTAATAGGGGATGGTATTGCTAATAGCTAGTGTTGGTTACAATAATTGTTTCATGGCGGTAATTGGTGATAAAGGCGGATAGTTGTAATGGATAATAGTGATAATTAATGGTAATTATTAAAATAATAATAGTAATTATTGATAGTAATTGATGGTTGATAATATTTGATTTGAATAATTTTAAACTATAGCTAATAATGATAATCATTAATTATAGTGATTGTTAATAACGCCAATTGTAAATAACGATGATAGTTATGAATGGTAAAATCGTAATAATTGATAATGGTAGGTGTCCAAGTGTCAAGTCCCGAGGGCATATTGCATCGGTTTCCTACAAGGAAAGAAAGAACCCAGAGGCTACTCTTCTTTCTCTAAACAAGTCGTTACGAAGCGCCATCAGCCAAGGTGATAGAATTCCGTTGTTCAGTCCAAGGGGACTGGTTAGCAGCTTCACGATAACCCGATCTGAATCATCGTTCATATTCAAGTTGGTTTAGTGAGGGCGACCGCAATGCATGTGGGCTGAGTCATTCCCATCCCAAGTGGTGCCCCGCACAAGCAAGTTAACCGAAGGGGACCAGCGTTTCTACTCCTCCCCTGAGCTTCATGCTCCAAACTCAAGAAGAAACTTTCGAAGGCGCGTGTACCATTACTTGGTGAATTTTCTAAGTAAGCTAGGTCAATGCCAATTGCTTCTTTCGGGACCGGAACATGGAGACTAAAAAGTTTTGACTTACCGTCATACCTTGCTTTTCCTTTATTACTATTACGTTCTGACAAAGTTCGGAATCGTAGAAGGAAGACAAGACTCTATCCCTTGCCTGCCCGGCAAGAGCAGCAAGAGAAGTTTTCCTCTACCAGAAAGCAGTTTGACTTATAATCGAATTCATACCCGGCAATCTAACGACGCAATTATCAGAGGCGCGCTCTGGCGAGATCCAATGGTGAACACCTGCCTAAAAGAAAAATCGCATGGAAGTCCGAGGACTTTCTTTTCTTGAATTCTAAAATTCTCCGCCTTTTCTCAGCTTGACATTGAGCTTCGGTACTCTAAAATAGTAGTCGGAATTCCACAACCCTTCTCGATCTGTCTTTTCAGACTCATTCCAATCGAAATCAAGGTAAATTCTCCTGATGGGAGTGAACTTAAGGATTCCCCGACGAACGAATGCGCAGGGATAATCATTTCGATCCTGGTAGAAGTGGCGACCATACAACAAGACAGCTCAGGAGCAGTAGAAAGTTACGAAGGCGCAAGAAAAAGATTGAATGAGGTTATTAACATTGAATCATCAGCAAAGCGCCAATGGCGCGTGAACCGCATGTGGGACAATCCTCTGAATAGAGTCCATTGCATCCCACAATAATCGACAGGCAGCCCTCGTACATTTAGCATAAACCAGCGGCGTGGTCTTGAACAAGCCTTTTCTTTGCGGATCCATAGGCAGGATTCTCTCGTCTTTTATTTCCGTTTTTTCTGAAAGTACTCACCTCAGGAGATCAAACAAAGGTATCCAAGGAAGAACATCTCACACATTCTGAAAGCAGAATTGAAATCCTTGGAGAAGGGTGGCTGGGTGTAAGCAGAAGGGAAGGCGCAACGGTTTGCGACTACCCGAGGAGTGATCCGGTCGAGTGGTCTCAATGGAGATAGAATTGTACGTATTTATGGATTGAACGAGATTTATCCCATCAATAAAGTTCGGGCTTTCCATTCTTCCTCACTCCCCCTATTTCCTCCGGGTCTCACTTTCGGCGCAAGAGGGCAAGCATTTTGCCAGACGTCCCAGCCTGGGAGCGATCTACTACTATATTTTTCTCTTTATTTAGGAAATAACTCCCTTACTCGCATGCTGCTTAGCCCTCCCAAGCGGACAAAGAGGTGAATCATCTGATCTTGAAATAAGTCATCCGCCCGACCGGCGATTTCCGACAAGTCTTTGAACTTTGTGAAGTTTTGTCTTTATTGAAATTCTTCAATAGCTAGAACTCTTATTGATATTAAGGTATTTTTAAGTTAAAAAATCTAAGCAACATGTTAACTTTGTGCTTATCTTTCTTAATATTTTAATTTATAATTTCAGAATACATTTTTTATTTTGTTAATAAGCTTTGTCCTGTAGTGTGCTAACCTCCCCACATATTTTTTTTAAAAGGGAACTTGAAATATTTTATTTGAAGTACAGTGTGTATTTTATATTTAATTTGGAATTTCAAGAAAATCATTCACTTTGTGCATAAATAAATCTTAAGAATTTGGGTTAAATTCATTCTGACGTTTGATATCGTAATTAAGAGTTGATTAATTGAGTTTAACGATAAGATTAACTATTATGATGAAAAGGAATATAAGTTATATTTGATTTCATTGGAGAGAATATCGGGTGTTCTTTTCTAAATATATTTGTCTGTCAAGTCAATCTCAAAATATGTATTTACGTAGAGGAATAATAATTTGATAGAAGCAACATTTTGGTCTTAACTTCAATATCTGATTAAGTACATTTTTTGGATTATTCGAAATAAAGGTGCTTTTTCAATCCCTTTTCTTATATATACTCACAAATTTCCCAAAATATAAATCATTTCACCATTTAATTATTCATTGTCAAACTTGTATTGTTATTTGATATTTGAGACTAATTTGTATTTCTAAAAATGATATGAACATAATATATTTCTTATATAAAGAATCAAGGAGAGAAGACATGTTTCTTTACATGATGTATATCGACAAAAATATATTTGGGTTTCTCTTGAGATTTAATTTTTGAAGTTAATTATTTGAATTGTAAATTTGTTGCTACTTTGATTTGTTCATGAATGATTTACATCGACAATAATATGTTTGGATTTCTCTTGAGAGTTAATATTTGAAGTTAATCATTTGAATTGTAAATGTATTGCTACTTTGATTTATTCATGAATGACTTCACTGCTAGTTGATTATATATATTATTTTTATTTTAAAAAAATTAATATAAGTTCGATTCTTTGGTGTACCAAAATTTTGAGATTCTTACACCATCAAAGAATCTTTTTTTTGAATAAAAAAAAATTATCAACATCAAACCGAAACATCAAAGAACCAAATTAGTTCAGTCTGATCCTATTTTTTGATATTTATGCTCATCCCTAATTTCAATTAAGATATATGTCCTCCAATTTTAGTGTGCATAAGTAGACACTTAAATTTGAATAAAATTAAATAAATAAATATACGCGTCCTACAATACACATAAGATGTGAAATTGCCAGATAGGATGTCACTTATAATGAGTATATTTATTTATTTAATTTTATATAAATTTAAATTTTTATGCCTATATTAAATTATTTAAATTTTCCCCTCAAAATACCCAAAAAAAATAAAAAATAAAAAAATGAAAAGTCAAACTTTTCCCTTTGATTTGCTCTTTATATAACAGTACCCTATCACAAATCCACCACCCTCAACTTCCAACGAGATTCCTTGAATCTCTCCCCTTCGTCTTCCTAAACCCACGCAACCCCCCCCCCCCTCACCCCCACCACCCTACTCCACCCACCTACGCACCCCTATGGCTTGTTCCGTCGACCAACTCGCTCCGTTCCTCGGTCCCAATACCACCGATGCCGTCGGCGCCGCCACATACATCTGCAACCAATTTTCCGGTGTATCGGATAAATTTGTCGATACCGGCTATGCAATCGACACCACATATCTCCTCTTCTCCGCTTATCTCGTTTTCTCCATGCAGCTTGGTTTCGCTATGCTTTGCGCGGGCTCTGTCCGCGCAAAGAATACAATGAATATCATGCTTACGAATGTCCTTGATGCTGCCGCCGGTGGACTTTTCTACTATCTATTCGGATTCGCTTTCGCTTGGGGTGGTCCGTCTAATGGATTCATCGGCCGTCATTTCTTCGGTCTTAAAGAGATCCCGTCTAATTTGTTCGATTACAGTAATTTCCTCTATCAATGGGCTTTTGCGATCGCCGCCGCCGGTATCACCAGCGGTTCAATCGCCGAGAGGACGCAATTTGTGGCTTACTTGATTTATTCCTCTTTTTTAACGGGCTTTGTTTACCCGGTTGTTTCTCATTGGTTTTGGTCCCCAGATGGGTGGGCCAGCCCGGGTAATTCGAATCTCTTATTCGGATCCGGTGTCATCGATTTTGCCGGGTCGGGTGTGGTTCATATGGTAGGTGGAATTGCTGGATTTTATGGAGCTTTAATTGAAGGTCCGAGAATCGGGCGGTTCGATCAAACAGGTCGATCCGTTGCGCTCCGTGGACATAGCGCTTCGCTTGTGGTTCTTGGTACCTTTTTGTTGTGGTTCGGATGGTACGGGTTTAACCCGGGTTCATTTAATAAGATCCTAATTACTTACGATGGAGGGTATTATGGTCAATGGAGCGCTGTGGGACGCACCGCAGTGACCACTACCTTAGCCGGTTGCACTGCAGCACTAACCACTCTTTTCGGTAAGAGGATCCTTTCGGGTCATTGGAACGTGACGGATGTATGTAACGGTTTATTAGGCGGATTTGCAGCAATCACGGCTGGATGCTCTGTTGTTGAGCCATGGGCCGCGATTATCTGTGGATTCGTCGCTGCTTTAGTTTTAATCGGTTGTAACAAGTTAGCGGAGATATTTAAATACGACGATCCACTTGAAGCAGCACAACTTCATGGTGGTTGTGGTGCATGGGGAATAATTTTCACTGCCTTATTTGCTAAAGGGGAGTTTGTGGATCAAGTATACCCGGGAAAACCGGGTCGGCCTCACGGGTTATTCATGGGTGGTGGTGGAAAACTACTCGGGGCACATATAATCCAGATTCTTGTTATAATCGGGTGGGTCAGTGCTACAATGGGTCCACTTTTCTTTATCCTTCATAAGTTCAAGCTTCTTCGGATCTCGTCGGAGGACGAAATGGCGGGTATGGATCTGACCCGACATGGTGGATTTGCTTATTATCATGAAGAAGATCCCAAACCAGGAATGCAAATGAGGAGAATTGAACCAAAAAGCCCAAATTAAAAACAAGAAAAAAGAAATTATCTTTTAATTTATTCTATTTCCCTATATGTCCCTTTGAATGATCTATTTAGAAGTATTTTCTTTTTAGAAAATTAATTAAGGTCTTTGTGAAAAGAGAAAAAGTTGGATTTTTTAGGGGTAAATGGGTGGTTGTATTTGAAGATAATGTGAACATGGACTCTTTTTATTATTATTTCTAGTTTTCTACCTTTGACTATAAATATGCACTCATCTTTGTACGTAACTTTTACCATTATTGTGGAACCGTCAAGCTTGACTTGTCTTTACTATGTACTTTTTTTTTCTCTATATTCTTTTGTGATTGAAATTTCATGGAAAAAGATTGTAAAGAAAAGGACAGTTAGTACTTGTTACCTGTATTGCTAGAACTCTTTATAATTTATTAATAAATATGTGTGGTATCTTTTATAGAATATTGTATTTTTGAAAATTTGAAATGGATGCAGGCATGTGCAACGTTATTAAACAATCTAAACAACATAGCTTTGCTGTCACAAAAATCACAACATAATTTTTTATGTGAGTTTAACTTATGCAAAATAATTAATTACTACTTTTTTATACTATAGTATCACTCGTTCTTTACTTTTTTTTTAAAATGGGCGGTGATAAATTTAACGCCCTTTTTCATTTATATATTAAAAAATAACGTACAAAAAAAATGATAAAATAAAAAAGGAAAACTAAAATTTGATTTACTTAACACTAATAAATACCACTAAAATCTTCTTATACTGTCGTTATTCATCCGGATCTTTATAACACTTGACGAAAGTGTTTTTTCCTTTAATTACACTCAACAATCTCTTTGAATGAAAAAGAATTAAAGTCACTTATTTTAGAAATGGCGACAACAACAATAATATAATAATAAGTGAAGTCTAAAGAAAATAATTTATACTTATATTTTATTGGGAAAATGGTATGAATTAGCAAATATTTACTAATTAATTAATATACATAGCTATAGTTTAAGTTAATTCTCACTCGCGGCAAATTTTTTCCAGTAATTAATATACATAGCTATAGTTATCCAGAATTTGTTTAATTAAGCTCTCAATTATATAAGTTCAGAATTTATTTGTATAAAATTTAGATTTTTCTAATTGAATAAATTCAGAATTTATATATATTTATCCTAGCATGTATATAATTATAATATTGATACATTTGATTTGTATAAATTCTAAAAAAAAATTCTAAAATATATAACTACAGAATTTGTATATATTTACCATGTTTGTATATTACTAGCAAATTATACAAACGAATTTATATATTCGCAGCGAATTATAAAAACAGGTATGCGAATTATACAAATAATTATTATAGCTATAATTACAGAATATAATTACCTAAATTATAGCTATTTTGACCTATTAATATTTTTATAGTATCTATTTGTGAAATTTTTGCTATTTTATTTGTTTTTGGTGAAGATAAAAAGACTTGTTATAGGGGAAAAAGAGATAAAGAATGAAGAGATAAAAGGTAGACACATAGGAGGGTGATAAAGGAAGATTCAAAGGGATCTCCTAGGGTAAAGGGTGACCAAACACTTTTGTGTGAATGGGAGAGAATCTTGTGAATAAACCAAAAAGGTCCACTTGATTTTTCTATTGAATTAAATGTAATATTTTGTTGGGGTGCCCATAAACCATAGGCATGAGAAGATGATAAGACCATTATGGGGGGTTATAAAGATTTGTCCTTTTTCATTTTTTAATTTTTTTGACAATTGGGTGGGTATGATATCATTGTACTAGATTTATGAGTTTCGTTTTGTGGAAGTGAATATGTAGTAGTTTAGTATCATTTCTCTAATTCATATTAAGTAAATTATAATTTAAAATAAATATATTATTTAAAGTTTAAAAGAATTATTGAATTTTTTTTATATTTATTTTTTATTTAATGAGTTTTTTTTAACTATTTCATATTTTTTTAAGAGAATAATTTAGGAATAATTAAAAAATTAATTATGAAAAGTAGCTTTAAAAATTAAAAAATTTAATATCATATCATATCCATCTCTTATTGGACATGAAAAAAAAGAAGGGAAAATAAGATTATTTAAGAAAAAGAGGAACCTCTTCTCCAGTTGATGAGAGAGAGGGAAAAAAAACTAATTATCCACACCCCAACTAGAGGATATTTTGTGGGTGTGTTTGATCAGATTTTATTGTGAAATTTGAAAAAAGTAATTTTTTGTTTTTAAATTAAAAAATGATATATGATAACTAAAGTTATGTTGGTTATGAATACAATTTCGAATTGTTATTTTATTTTATTGTTTGTGAGTAATTTGAAGTAGAAAAAGTAAAAAATACCTTTTAATTGGTTTTCATATTCTAGAATTCAATTAGCAAAATGTATTTCCTGAAATTCAACTCCAAAAAAAATTTAAAAATTCATGACCAAACGCCTACAAAAATCCGTCAACTTCTTCAATTATCAGAAGAAGAAAAAAAACAACGTGCTTTGGCCTTTGGCCCCTCCATTTTGACCAAATCCTAGAACAATCCAAAGAAAATTCATGTGGCTATGTACAAGTTCTTACCTAGTCCTGGGTGTTCAAGGGTTGATTTAGATATGTTATTATTGATCAAAATTAAAATTTAATTAATTTAATTAATTTTTAAATTATTATCAGCAAATTAAATTAAATCAAATATAATATAAATTTATCAGTTTGGTTGTTATCAATTTCGGTTTGATTTGGTTCAGTTATTCGATTATTAATCATACATAAAAAAAAATCATTCAAAAGAAAAAAAAGACAGGAATTCATTCAACACAAAAAATAGTTAGAGCGACTGACACTTCAAAACTTTGATCATTGAATTGACTATGAATAAAACTTTAAAAATCACCATTTTAGTCTAGAAGGAAGAGACAGTGGCATTTTTAGTCGCACCAAGAATTGCCATAGGCATTCATATACATGAAATCAATAAAATAAATGTTCATGTCTTGAGCGTTTCTGCTTTCACAAGTAAATTATAAATAAATTTTGATGAAAACATATATAAGATATTTAAAATTGTTTATAAAAATAATATATTATGTATGCATAATAATAAAAGATATGTATATAATTTATCGATTTGGTTCGGTTATCAAACCAAATACTCTCAGTTCTTAAAAATCTAAAGTCAAACCAAATCAAACTCAAATAAAATTGGTTTATTTAATCGGTATGGTTTGATTTTTCGATTTGGATCGGTTTTTATCCAAAACATGAACACCCCTATCTAGCATGTTAGAATATTTGATTAATTCAATCTTTATTTTAAAAATAATTTTTTATTTTTATTTGTTACTTTTAATATATCAAAACAAATCTTGTTTATAGTTAGCATTAATTACTTATTCTCCAAATTATTTTTTAAAATTTTAACTAAAAATCAACTACTATAATAAAATTCTCATATCAATCATTATTTCTTAAAAGACATGTAAAATCAAAAATGAACAAGTGAAAGTAAACAGAGAAAGTAATTAAATAATGAAATATAATTATTATCAAACTAATACCTTAGTATGATCATGTGTTTATGTGGTGTATAATGCTTATCCACTAACAAATCAATTCTAATAAACCTTTCAAATATTTAGATGATCTCATTGTCGGATTAGAAGAGATAATGCCCATTGGTTTGAATGGACCTAGACAATTCATTTAATTTCTTTAGTTTTGGAACTTTGCGTAGACAATTGAAATTTTATTGAATTTAAAATGAGCTTTTACAAGATGGAATCAATCAATATTTTTTAAATTCTAAGCTTCATTAGAGTTTTTTTTTAAAGCTATTATACTATAAACTCTAACTCACATATATAAAACCAGTGCATACAGTATATACTCTAACAAAAGAGATATTTAGTGGTAATAAATTTTCTTATTTTAACGATAATTAAATTAATGTCATTGCATTCGGAATCGCTGTAGTCTTTAACAATCATTTATATAGAGTGTTGATTATAAATACTCATATTATTCTCATAATCTTGAATAATAAACTCATTATTTTTATTTATTTTGTGATTGTAGTTTATTTAATTTCCATAGTATTGTGCAGTGAATGAACTTAGGATTAAATTCATTCTTCTTGTTAATTTGTATCATTTGAGTCCTTAAGAAAAAGGACTCTAATTCTGTGACTATTCTTTTGGGTGGAATTTGTAAAGCTATTTTGCATTTATTGATTACACAAGGAGAACAATTGTGCATTAATAAATTCACATCTTTATAGTTTGAAAGGACTTGAAAGCATTTTGTGCAATAATGAAGTGTTCAAACTAATTCTTTCAATATTTAATTTGATGTTGATAGTGTAATAATTATCACACTATCATTTTAATTTATCCATATATAAATGTTTTTTGTTATGTCTAAAAATATTTATCACGTTTTACTTTTTGAGAATCAAATTATATGAACTATCTTTTAAAATTATTCTCTTATTATATTGATATAAGAAGAATATAATTGCAACTTATAATACTTTTTTTATATATAACTTTTGAATATCTAAATTTTGATTTTAAAATATCAAATAAATATAATCTAATTTAACTATAAAAAAAATAGTTCTAGTATTAAATAATTCTTGAAAAAACAAAATGTGGTAAGTATTTTGGACGGAAGGATTATCATTTAATTTTTTATACTACAATATCAAGTTTTCTATGAAAATTTACTTATAATTTTTACTATATGAAAAGTTTATATACCGTTGATGTACAAAAGTTAAACTCGATGAATATGGAAATAATTTCGTTTGGGGACTTTACATTTTTCGACATTTATAACGTGACGTGGAAGATACTGAACATTTTGCGTACGTATATATTTTACAAGTTTATACTATTCTTCACTAATTAATAAATTCAGTGGATTATTTGACTTGATTAATTTGTTGTTGAACATTACGTTTAAATGATAGCTAGTTATGAAAAAATCAATAACCTCAAAGGTCAACTACAATATTTTTTTTTGGTATAACAAAATAAAGTGTTTTAACAAACATTGTACTTAGCAGTTACGCAGTACAAAACAGGTACTTATTGTTTATTAACAGAAAAAAGTACGTGAAGTAAGACTTATGTCATCATTCATATAAAATAATGTAGTTATATACTAATAAAATAAAAGCACAAATATGCAATCTTATCAAAGACCAAAAATAGGAACTTCCTTTGGGAAGAAATTACCAGCACGCAGTGTTTAAGGCGGGGCGTGAGGTGAGGCATTTTACTTAATATAGGGCGAGGAGTAAGCCTCGAGATATGGGGTGTAAGCCTTATGAAACTTTAAATTTTTAATTTACAATACGATATAATAGTATGATAATACAAAATTATAAAAATACATCAATAGTTTGAAATAATTACAAATATAATTAAGGAAATTCATAGAAAATAAAACTTCTAACATGACTATACAAGTATAAATAATCTAATATCTTAACTTTCTAATAATAAAAGAATCATTATTTCTCAAAATATTTTTTATCATACTATACAATTTACCCCCCTAATAGAAAATAATCAATAAAATTTACTAGTATTATAATTAAAACATCACTCTATCATGAATAAAAATAAAATTACTTTCAAATAGATAAATAAAATATGATAATTTTGAGACATATGACAAAATCATGAAGATCAATGATAAGTGAAAAAGTAAAATTTCACTACATATTTTTAAAATAAATTTTACGTAAAATATAATCACCTTCATAGTGTTACGAAATAGTAAAGATGTGATACTACAACTTGTTGTTTGAGTTATTCTTAATCTTTTTATCTCTATAGATTAAAAAATTATTAATTATTATTCATTTATTCAAGAATTATGAGGATCAACAATGTTAATAAAGATTTTAACACATAATTTGTGTAAGATCTGTTAGGCGAGCCCCGAGCGTGCTTAAGACGTACAGTCGGCCACTTAGGACGTAAGTTTTACAGAACTAAGTCCCACACTTGAGTATTGGGCGTTTTGCTAGATCCCTGCCCCAGAGCGAGTTTCGAAGCGAGTCCCAACAGAGTCTTTTAAAACATTGCCTGCATGCAGTGTTTATATCAAATAATTAATTAATTTACGACAAGTGTGTTATGTTAATGCCGGAGGGCGAATCAACAAAACGTGTTAAAGATAAATACTGACAAACTTATATATAAAAAAATGTATATGACACTTTAGATGAATCTCATATATGAATGAGAGAGAAAAAAATCAAGTCTTATAAGTCATAACATGAGGTATGCAGACTTTTTGAATTCGATGATTCGTAACTCAAAAGATAAATTTATAATTGGCTAAATCGAATAATACATACGTATAGAATGAGATTAGGTTGAGTTAGATAAATATTATTTATAATTAAGAATAAATGTCTTCGTTTTCAAATTCAAATTCATAAAGTTAAATCATTAGCATATATTATGTTTAATAAATAAAAAATGAGTAGAACTTTAATATTAAAACTTTATAAGAAAAAAAAGTGGCATGGTCAGCTACCTTCACCAACAATCTTAGGACAAAAATATTCATGGAAAATGATTAGATAAATTTTGTGTGGTTTGGTATACATTACTATCATTCAAGACTTCAATTATTTTATAATTTTGACGAAATGTTTTCGTTTAATATTTCAATCATTTCAGAAAAAACCAATATTGAATTTTTAAAAAATCTAACTATAAAGTATGGCTATCTATTGGAAGATTTCAAAAGAAAAAGTACTTCATCCGTTTTAATTTATTTATTTGATTTTAAATTTTTTAATTTTAAATTAAAGATATATAAAATATTTTTAAAATATTGTAATCTTAAACATGAAAAGTGAAAAGTGATAGAGAGAAAGAAAGGGTCTTTTTTTTTAAATGAACTAAAAGTAAAAATAAGATAAATAAATTAAAACAGATTTGGTGATGATTACGTTGTCTAAACAGTGTTCCAGAAAATTATGGGCCTGTTGAGAAACTTGTTAAATGATATAATCCAGATAGAATCGCACTGCAAAAGAGAGCCAATAAAAACATAGTTTAAGACTATATGAACTTCACATTTGTCCAGGCAAATGTTGTAACACCAGTGTCACCATCCATGGCAGGGTGGCCATGGAGGGTGATCAGTGACTCTGATATTATTGATATAATTTATAGAGAATCATATTCTAAGAATTAGCTATTAATATAGAAGTGTCGAAAATTATATTAATATCATATCATCATATTTCTATACCGACTTGAGACTCAAGTCTATACTGCGCAATGAATCATAATAAATTTCGGAAAATGACTTCCCTAGAAATAGGGGAAACAAATTTCACAAGTGTTATTTCATATTAATTGTTTCCTCCCAACAACTCACATCATCTTCATTCTCACACTCGTAACCCCCCATTTCCATGATCCCACACCCCTACCGCATCCCACAATTACCTCCCATGATATTTATCTGGATTTTATACAAATGCTTTTAGGATGAGAATATATTTTGCTTACTTATCGAACACAAAAAATTAAGTAAGAAATCTACTTATTTTTTTAGAAAATGTTTTTCTTTCATGCCAAGCTCACCCATTTTTTTTTATTTTTCATTTACATGTTATCCGAAAAATCACCACACACCCAATTTGAACTTGTATAGATTACCTACCATGGAAAAAGAGATAATTTGATTATTTTAAAGGCTCAATATGTCATCAAACTTTGAGAAAAAGGTTTATTTATGCCATCTGTAAAAAGATTGGCTCATTTATGCCATTTTCGTTTGATAAAAGGTTCATCCATGCCATTATTTGTTAACTGAAATGACATAAATGAGCCAAACTTTTAACGAATGATATAGATGAACTTTTTCTCAAAGTTCAAAGGCATACTTGAACCTTTTTTAATTTTAAATAATAATCTAGTTAATGACATGACCGAATCATAATTGACCACGTGTATAAAATAGTTTTGCAAAACGGAAGATATTTTTAGTTTACAAATAATGAGCCTTGGATGAGCCGTTTCTCAGACGAAAATGACATAAATGAGCCAAACTTTTAACGGGTAGCATAGATAAACCTTTTCTCAAAATTCGATAACATATTTAAACTTTTCCCCCCTTTTTTATATGAAACTTGCGTGAGGTATAAGGCCCAACGTATTTGGTTCATTGGCCTGGCAGCCCATTGATCAGGTTTGCATAAATAGCTGTTTTTAACTTCGGCCTAAGATATATAGTGTATATGTTAGGTATATTTGGATACGGTATATTAGTTGATTGAACGATATATACTCTTGACTTTTTCTTTAATTGTTTCAGATTCAATTTTAGACATGCAAGTCTAAAGTTGAAATCATATATTTAAATTTAAATTGAGTTTGAATTCTATTGAAAATCATTCTAAAGATTTGAAGTTAGGTCTACAGATCTGAAGTTCAAATAAATCTTGATTCAAAGTTAGGCTTTTATTTTTTATATAAAAGAAAAAAATACTTTAAAAATAAATTTTCTTTTAGATTATCATCGTCAATGCACACATAATTTAGAAACATATTAAAGAATATGTAAATCATTGAAATTTGAGTATCTGCATGAAATTGCAAAAAAGAAGCAAAGGAGTGTATCAACAGTGTATGTTTGAAGTTCACCTACACTGACTAGATTTTAAATAGTAATAGCTTTTAAGAATGACTATGTTTTAAATAGTATCATCATAAGTGCTTATCTGGCTTATTTTTACACTAATTATGGGAATCCGTGACAGCACGGACCCAATATATATTAGGAAAAATTACTTGATTGAGTGCTTTTTAAAAATTAATTACTGATTTTAGCGATATTTTTTATTTATTATCATTTATAGCAATATATAGCAATATTATGATAAATCTACACTTGTATTAAAAGTGAATTATGCATACAATATAAATGTATTATAAGTGTTTTAAAATATATATTATGTTTGTGTAGTAAGAAACTAACATAATGTATTATAAGTCTATTAAAGTATGTGATAAATGTATTATCCATCTATAAAATTTGTATTATATATGTTTTATAAATAGTTTTCTGCAATATGTATTAAAACTGTATTATAAATGTATTATAAGTTTTCAGTGAAATTATTTTTTTATTGTTATAAATGGTAAATATTTTCTTAATATTGTATATTTACGTAAGTTTCCCTATAATATTATTCTTGCGGTTTCAATTTAGGCCACGGTTAGAATTTGAAGAATCATTCAAATTTCTTATATGGCTTTAAATATTTTACGTTGTTTATTATTGTGATTTGTAGTATTTTTACATAATTTTTAAATAATTTAATATTAATTCCTATGTCCCAATTTACGTGGCGAAGATAAAATTTCAAGGATCAATCAAATTTTCATATATATTTCAAATATTTCAAGTTATTATTTATTGTGATTTATAGTGCTTTTTATGTCATTTTAAAATAATATATGTTACTTCTTCTATCTCAATTTATGTGGCCATCGATAGAATTTCGAGAGTCTATCAATTTTTTTATATATCTTTTAAAAAATTAATTATCATAATTTTATATAATTTATTTATGTAATTTTTAGATATTCAAAAGACTAAAAAAATAAATTAAATTGATAAAAATATAAAAAATTATATGAATACCCTTCGCTGAAAGCACGTACGTCAATCAAAAGGTGCCTGCTTCTACATTTCCTCTATAGTACTCTCTCCGTCCCACATTAATTGATCACTTTTCACTTTGCACGATGCTTAAGAAATCATAAATAAAAAGATAATTTTACTGATTAACCCCTTAAAAAAATTCTTGGAAATTTTACAAACAAATGTTACCACTTTAAAAAAAAATATTGCAAGGGTAATATAAAAAAAATTAATTAATACTTTCTTGATCTAATAAGGTGGTAACTAATATGAGATAATTATTTTTAGTATATTGATCAACTAATTTGGGACGAAAGGAGTAGTAAAATAATAGGGGTCGTTTAGTGTGATGGATAAGGAGAATTAATCATAGAATAATTTTGAAGTGACATCTAATCCCTTATTTGGTTGCAAAGGCTGAGATAACTTATCTCAGGATTAACAATTAATATTGGGGTAAGTTATCCCTCCCTGGGGTGGAATACTAATTGAGGATAACTTATCATGGAATAAAGATATAAAATAACAAAATACCCCTTTAAACTCTCTTTTATACACCATTTTTACATTCATGTATATTTACATAATTTTTAAATACATTTATAATAACATTCATAACTTTAATTAATTGTTGTTTTTATGATAGTATATTTTTCTATTAAAAAATTATATTTTATAAATACAATTTCTATTTATGAATATATTATAAGTTGAATTTATTTATCTAATTCTTATGTTTATTTATATTTTGACTTCTCTTCAAATGTTCACTCCACTACTAAATTACATATTTTTAATTAAATAATTTAATACTAACTTAAAAATTATATTTTATATATCATTTAATATATAGATAACTTTAAAATGTAGCTAGTTTTAATAACAAAATTTCTTTCGCTTTAATAAACTTAAAATGAAAGTTTTATTTTTAATCTAAACAAGATGGAAGTTTTATTTTTTTTAGTTAAATAAGAAAAAAGTTATATTTTTAAGTTAAATAAGGTGAAAGCTTAATTTTAAAAATAAGTGGCACAATCATGAAAATGCATAAATAAAAATATTTAAGTTAAATAAGATGATAATTTTATTTTTAGGAATGAATAACTAAAGCTTGCAAAAAAAATATAAAAAAAAAGTTAAATAAGATGAAATATATTTTCGTAAATAAATAACTTATTCTTGAAATGTAACTTTGAATATAACCAACCAAACAAGCAATAAAAACTTTTCTCAGCATAATTAATCCTATCATAATTTATCCCAACATAACTTATCCAACATAATTTGTATTCAAACCAAAAGACACCGAATACTTTGAGATATATAAAAATAGTGTAATTAAAATTGTTTTTGTATTGTTATTTTCTTTTTCACACTTATACCACTAAACTCATAAGACTACACCTCTTTCTTCGTCGTCTTCATCGCTGGAAGAAAGACTGAGAGAGAGAGAGATAATTTTCGAACACTCAATTCAGCTATGGCGGCACTACAATATTTGGAATCGCTAAGCAATGACCATCCTGAGCTTTCTGATTGGTACACCACGCTTGCAGATCTGTACCAACGCAAGCTCTGGCACCAGCTATCTCTCAAGCTCGAACAGTTCGTCGCTCTCGCTGTTTTTCAGGTACTTTATTTGAATATATCCATATTTTATTCTCATTTTATTGTTTTTAGGGACTTTAGGTTTGTGATAAATTAGGGGTTTTGCGTGATTTTGGTTTGGAGATATAGTGATTGATGATAAAGTTAGGGGTATTTGGATTATGAGCTGAAATCTTAAAAGGAGGAATTTTGATTATGAAGGGATGGGAATTGTATTGAAAAAGAAAGTTTTTTTTTTCTGTTGAGTTACGGATTTGTAATTTTGGTTTTTGTGTTGGGAATTGGGGTTTATGAATATTGTAGGGTTTCAAAGGAATTGAAAAGGGGCATCTTGGGGATAAGATAAGACAAGTGGATTGAAGAACAAGAGAGCTTTAGTTGGAGATTTGTAGCTTTTATTGTTATGATTTTAGGTTGCAGTGTGTTGAGCTCGAAATGTGAGAGCTTTGAATTAGCTTAGTTATAAGTACCAATGAAAATTGCTTTGGAATTATGGTTCCCAGGACTCACATCATTTTATGTGCAACTGGAGTTGTGTGTCTGCATTTCTATTTTGCTTGCTCTAACATAATCAATAACAACATTCTAGTGTAATCCAACAGGTGGGGCTTGAAGAGGGTAGAGTGTACACAAACCTTACCTCTATCTTGGAAGGTAGAGATGTTTCTGATAGACGGTAAAAAAATAATAATATACAGTTTATCAAGTTTAAATCATCTGTATGATACTTCTCCAAATAATTCTAAAAAAATCTCTGCAAATCTTTTCAGTTTCACTTGTCCATTACACATGAGTTATTGAAGGATGTTGCCGTAAATTGAGTTCTCTGAGTAGGTGCATGCTCAGGGCTGTAGATGTTCTTGAATCTTGCAATGTAGTCATGGAAATATGTGTCCATATAGCATAGGAAATGTGGCGTTTTTATTCTGTTCCTCATTATCTACCTGCACCTTGTTAAATTGCATATGCTTGATTCTCAGTCACCATAGTTACACTAATTGTCTTTTATTGTGTTGTATACAAATCTAATGCCTTTCATTTTGTTTCCTTATTTTGTTCTTAGGCTGGTGACACACTGATACAGCTATATCACAATTTCATCACTGATTTTGAGACAAAGATCAATCTTCTGAAGCTTGCACATTTCGCTGTAATCGTCTCTCGGCAATACTCTGAGAAAGATGCTGCAATAGGTTACCTGGAAGGAGTAGCTGAGAAGCTCCAAAATACTAAAGAGACACGGATAGAGGAACCGATACTTTATATTAAGTTGCAGATTGCTCAATTTAAGCTTGAACAAGGGGATCAAAAAGAGTGCAAGAAGCTTCTAGAACAGGGGAATGCTACACTTGACAGCATGACCGATGTTGACCCCTCTGTTTATGCTAGTTACTATTGGGTTTCATCTCAGTATCATAAAACGCGGCAGGAGTTTGCAGAGTTTTACAAAAGTGCTCTCCTCTATCTTGCATACATTTCAGTGGATTCTCTTTCGGAGTCATTCAAGCTGGTATGTTGCCATTTAATTTTCTGCCTTGTATCCAAAGAACAATCTAAGAATTTCTTGGCTATGTCTAGCAGATCTCTGACCTCTACATGTTGATCTCTCTTGCCTTAGTATTGTTGGTAATATATATCTTTGCACAGAAGTCCTAACATTGAATAAGGTCTAAAATGTGGTGTACTGTTGGCATCATGGAGCAGGTTGATAAGAAATGTTGCTAGTAGATATCCGTGATAAAAATACGTTCTAGTTAGATTACGTTTTTAATTTATTTATGCTCCTTGCATTTTATATTACTTGGTATCCCAATGAGAAATGAATCTTTTGACATAAAGTTTGTATAAGCTGTTGATTTTTTTTAAAAAATTGTATGCATTTCATCGTGACCAATTATTTAGTATTGGAGAAATTGGTCTGAAACTCTGAATAGAGCAAACTGGATTATGGAGGATTCTTTTAAATGGGTAGGATTTTTTCATACCCGGAAATCTGGAAATTCTTTCTGTAACTTCAGTCTTTTTAAGAAAATGCATCTGAAAATGGTTGAGTGTCAACATATTTGAGATTTGTTATTCTATGTAATTGTTTCTTCTATCTTGTCTAGGATTTGGCGTTTGATTTATCCTTGTCAGCATTACTGGGAGACAACATATACAATTTCGGGGAGCTGCTTGCTCATCCAATTGTAAGTTCGTTATTTTTCTTTTATTTGGATAAATCAAATCTTCTATTGAATGTCACACAAAGTTGATTTCATGCATAGAAGAAATTTCCATGTAAGCCATCCATTTATGGATGTTTCCTTACACCTAAAATACAACTGAAACAAAAGTTTGGTTAAAATTTCCACTGTGGTCTCTCTACTATTCTCAAAAATTGTAGTTTGTAATACAATTGTTGTTGTTTTTTTCGCTTCCAAAACATCTTGTAAAGCTTCATTGCTGTGATGTGGCTAAGCTTCCCATTCTAGGAATTAGCATTGCTGTCTTCCTAGTTGCTAGAATTTTGTATAGACTTATCTTGTGTTGTCATTTTTGCTGGAATGAGATCTTGTTAGGACTATAGTAGCATGCTTTTACTGTTGCAATTCCCTTCCATTGCAGGCTGTCCTTGACTTGGGTATTCACTTGCTTTAATTGCCCAGCAATGTGACATTTTTCTAGTTACCAGTCTTTACAGTTTTTTCTAAGGATGATTTTTCCAGCAGTTCCACTTACCATAAAAAAAAGAAGAAAGATTTCAGCAGTTCCTATCTCTATATTGAGCCTTTTCTTTTTGTATCAGACGCAGCAGCTATATGATATACATCAGAGGATACTCTTTTAGAGAAAGTTGACCCAACCATCTGTCATGCCAAAAACATATGTTTTCTCCATTTCCTAGTGTGTAGGTTTCTTTTGCACTGAATTTATCCCATAACTTCCTCATGAACTTCCGTGGCCCATCTCAAAAGGATAGGTGTTTGCTCGTTTACACCATCTAATCCGTTTTCCATGCTTAGCATCTGCCACCCTTTTTCAGAGTGTATTATCTTCACAGTTGTATCTTCACCACCGTTCAGCAGCTGGCTTTGGTTGTGTAGATGAAGGTCTTTCATATCCAAGCCACCCATTTGACTTGGTTAAATGAGTTCTTCCTGTTTGGCAAGGTGGTATTTGTGTTGACCACTTGAGCTTCCCCAAGGGAACTTGTCTCATTCTTATCCAAACATTTTGATTCTCTGGAAGGTAGCAGGAAAAATATTTATTACTTCCGGTCAAGCATTTCATGTACTCCCTGCCAATCTTTTGATTAAACCCTTTTCGCATACATCAAGTTTGCCATGAGCTCTAGATTAGTCACTGCATTGACTAGGTATATGCTTCTTCTTCTTCTTTTTTTTTTCATAAAAAAGGATGTGTTTACTCACATCGATATGTAATCATGAAAGGCTTCCAAGATCATTCGGACTACCTTTAAGTGCGTTAATGTGTTATGTCGGCTCCATCAAAAATGTGAGTCAGCATCATAGAGTGGATGAGAGATTTTGATATTTCCCCTGAAGATGCAGAACTTGATCCATTGCCTCCATTTAGACACGGGACTGCCATTGATAGAAGGGAAAGCTCCCATGAGACTGCCATTGATCAATACCTTACAGTGGATGCAGAATTTTATCCATCCCACCAACGGGCGATTTTGTTTAAAAAGTATCAAGAAGATTTCTAAAAAGAAACCGAGTATAAAGTATGTACAGTGTAGCCATAGCACAAAGCTATCTGAAATCTCATGAAATTCAGTTTTGACCATCAAATAGGCTTCAGAAGTGGTGGAGTTGATCAGAGGATTATATTAGAGAGCCATAGGGTGATCTTATGTTGGTTTCTTTGGCAACATTATGTAGGTTTCATTATATTTTTTTTTTACAGATAAAGATTTTGGTAGGGACACAAGTTGAATGGCTGTATCATATTCTTGAAGCATTCAACACTGGTGATTTAGTTCGTTATCAAGAGTTGTGCCGTGTCCATCAAGCTGCTTTTAGTGCTCAACCAGCATTGTTGCAGAACGAGAAAAAGCTTCTCGAGAAGATCAACATTCTGTGCTTGATGGAAATCATCTTCAGGTATTACAGCAATTTTGCATATAGTTATACCTCTGTAATTTATTTTTGTTGAACTGTAACTTATGGAGAGATCATTTGCATGCAGTCGCCCAGCAGAGGATAGAACAATTCCATTGAGTGCCATTGCAGAGCGCACTAAGCTTAGCGTGGAAGATGTAGAACATCTCTTAATGAAGAGTCTCTCTGTAAGTGAATTATTGTTTGTTTAATTAAGATATAATCTCTCCTCTGTAACTGGCTTCCACGCACCAACACATGCATTAGAAATAAATGCTCATCTTTGTAATGTTAATGGTGGTACAATCGTACCGAGATGTGATATGGCAACATATTTCCCCCCCTATGTTCTCAAGTCGTGCACACGCTGCTCACCTAATTTGTGTGTTTTCTCAACTTATAATTTAAGTGGGCTGCGAAAAAGCTTTTGGATAGAGGAGGTATAATATCCATGATCAGCTTAATAGCTTAGTTTATCAAGTCATCAGAAGTAGGTCAGCTCCTTCTTCGAGAAGGATAACCTCTTAACTTATTAAAAGAGATCATTTGATTCAAGTGAATGATTAAGCTACTACTCCTTCCGTTTCAAAAAGAATGACCTGGTTTGACTTGGCACGTAGTTTAAGAAAATAAAGAAGATTTTTCAACCTTGTGGTCTTGAATTAAAGTTATGTTAAATGTACCAAAATACCCTTTAATCTTGTGGCCTTAAACATGCCACGTGGAAACTTGAAATTAAAGTTTTGCCAAAAAGGAAATGGGTCATTCTTTTTGAAACAGACCAAAAAGGAAAGTAGGTCATTCTTTTTGAAACGGAGGGAGTATATCTTAACTCTTAAGTTGCGGCAACACTCAAGTTTTCTGCTGTGCAGTTTATATATCCCAACAGTCACTTGGAAGTAATTCTCATTATTACTTTCTGCCCCGACTGAAAGATCCTCCACATGAGCAGTATGTAGGTTGCAACCAAGAAGTTTTTTAGATGTTTTCTTATGCGTTTTGTGTTCCTGCCTTTCTCATTGTGTTCCCCTTTCTGTTTTTTCTCGTCACAAACCCTGGATGTTTACTTTTCCTAATATCCTGCAAAGTTTTCCTGTGATATATGGTGATGTTACATGTCGGCCTTTAGGTTTATGAACAGTTTTTCTCCGGTTTGATGTTGTGTTGCTGTAGGTGCATCTGATTGAGGGAATAGTCGATCAAGTGGAAGGGACTGTTCACGTTTCCTGGGTTCAACCAAGAGTTTTGGGTATTCCTCAGATCAAATCATTGCGTGATCGGCTAGACAATTGGGTGGATAAAGTACACACTGCATTGTTATCCGTGGAAGCTGAAACTCCTGATTTGATTGCCTCGTAATCTTTAGTTTTCCAGTTTGCACTTCCTTGTCCCTGCAAGGCTGCAACACTCCAATTTCCTCCTCTTCTTCTTTTTTTGGTTGTCCCTATGAGAAGCTTGTAACACAACAGAGGTAGTAGTGAAACATTTGTTTAGTTTCTCAGGCCTACACTGTATGCTTTGGCTTATGTCCTGACTCATTGATCTGTCATTATTTTCTGGATTTAGGTGCTTGTTTGTGAATGTCATTACTTTCTAGTCTATAGACTACTATAGTGACAACGTCGCCTTAGACGTCTTTATGCAGTACACTTGAATAGAATCTCGTGGACCGTTTCTCGCTCCGATAAACCACCAATTTTTTCTTTTTAAATCTAATTATCCGATATAAGTTTAAGGTTTTTTTTCTCTTTGTATCTGGTAAAATTTATAGAATGTTACTGACAGGATACAATGAAAGAAAAGGATCTACACAAATGATACTAAATTAGCTGGTTATGTGTTAATTGTATATCAGATCCTACGTTTTCTGTAAGTATCCTAATTTTGTTTTTTAAAAAATTACGTCAGGAGCCAATATTGAGAACTTCATATGCTTTTTATTTAGTACAATATTAGGCATAGATCATAATTACTGGTAAATGAAATTGTTACTAATATACTAGTAATTAGAAACCAAGGTATAGTTTAAGAATTAAACAATTATGTTTTGCTTGGACACATAAGAAGACAATGTATCAGTAAGTAGTACAATTATGTGTCAATTGTCTCTCATTGGTTAAAAAGTAAAATGTAAATGAATGAATTCTCATTTTTTTAATTTTTTTTTTTTACATTAATACTTTGTCTTAACTTACTCAAGAATATCCAGGAAAAAGAAACAAATGAACGGCCAAAAATCACTAAGCAAGATTAAAAAAAAATCAACAAGTAAACATACAATTCTGTGTCAATTGTCTCTCATCGTTTAAAAAGTAAAATGTTAATTAATGAATTTATAGACCAAATGATGAGCTCTTCCATCTATCATACTAGTCTTTTGAATTTTGCTCTTCTATTTGAATTATAACAATGATATCAGAATGTGTTATGAACGGTGATCTGAACCCAAGAGGGGTGCTAGTCTTGACTAGCAATTGATCATTAACTAGTTCTAGAGCAAAAGTGATTAATGTTATGTGTCAATTGTCTCTCATGATTAAAAGAATAATATTAATGGATTTATTGACTAAATGGTCTCTTCCACCTCTATCAGACTAGTCTATTAAAGTATACTATCTTGTTTGGTCTATAACACATACCTTATTTAATTGATGAACAAATAGAGTTAAAAAAAAGTAGAAAGAAAACTTTGTAGGTAATTTGAACAGAGAATATAGTATAGCCATAACCCATGTGTCAGTAAGCCTCATTGTTAGACCATTTAACATAAAGTTTTCCAACGGCATTGTCTAAGTCTCTAAGATGCTATTAATTTAATTTAAAAAGAATGTACAAATTAAGAACATCTAGAAAAAATGACACAAATGTCAAAAATGGACTACTTCGAATGTTGAAATTAAGGTAAAAGGAATTAATTGTTATTGATTTAACTCTTGAGACTGTCACTTGTATTTTTACCTATAAATACCATCTAAGAATATTACATTATCACACAGCTCACAACATTAATTCTCACACATACATTTTACATTATATCCTTTTTTGTGTTCAATATCTCTTAAGGCAAATTAATTAACACTATGGGTGTCATAACCTATACACATGAGACCACAACACCAGTTGCCCCTACTAGGTTGTTCAAAGCTTTGGTTGTTGATTCTGACAATCTTATCCCTAAGTTGATGCCACAAGTTAAGAATATTGAGGCTGAGGGAGATGGAAGCATCAAGAAGATGAACTTTGTTGAAGGTAATATAATACCTTTATCATTTTTACCACCTAATTATTATAAATGATCGATCTGATTGTGTAAATATTTTTTGCACCTTTAATGGATATGACTAATTAAATTCTTTGAGTGAAGGGTTAAAATCACATCTAAAGTATCTTTATTATAAGAGTTTTATATCTGAAATATTAGATGTGTGAGTTTCTATCAAAATTCGTTTGCATTGATCGAAATGTTGACTTTTAAATTTTTCAAAAAAAATAATATTACAACACATCAGTATATTTTCATAAGTAAGGTCTGGGGAGGTGGATGTATGTAGATCATACCTCATCTCTGTGGGGATACAATGGCTATTTTTGATAGACCTCAGTTCCTTAATTAAATTCATTTTTGGGAAAATGATTTGTCTCCAAGAAAAATAATTGCAATAATTTGTAAATGACAGGTTCACCAATCAAGTATTTGAAGCACAAGATCCATCTTGTTGATGACAAGAATTTGGTGACCAAGTATTCAATGATTGAAGGAGATGTTCTTGGAGACAAACTGGAATCCATTTCCTATGATCTCAAATTTGAAGTTGCTGGAAATGGAGGATGTGTTTGCAAGTCCATAACTGAGTACCACACAAAAGGTGATTATGTGTTGAAGGAAGAAGAACACAATGAAGGCAAAAATCAAGGCATGGAACTTTTCAAGATTGTTGAAGCATACCTCCTCGCCAATCCTTCTGTCTATGCTTAAGTGATGAAAAATAATCAGGTCCACACGTAAAATATAACGTGTTGCGACATTATATAATAATAAAAGAATGTTTTCGTTGAAAGTTTAATCTTTTAATGAGATGATCATTCTAAGGGTTTGATTTTCATTGTTATAGTTTTTTTTTTTTTTGTTGAGTGTGTGTTCTTTTTCCAAGTTTATCATGGGAAGAACTCCTAATAATATAGCAAGCTTTGATTTTACTTTTTGAGTGTTGCTTTTATATTGTTATCACAACAATCTGGAAAATTCATTATATATACTGCAAGAGAAGGGAAGCTATTCTCATATTCAAAAAAGGAAAGCACCACTTATTTTGGACCACAAATTTTAAAAAATCCTTTTTTTTCTTTAAAACTTCGTATCTTAGAAATTTGTCCCACATCGCTATAGAATAGAAACTGTTGGTACTTTTTAGTAGAATGGCAGGGAGAGTTGTTCGCTGAGCTCAGTAATGTGGGCTTGTAACCCAAATGGGGGCAATAATGTGGTGGGATGTTGGGCTGTCCCAGATGGTTGGATTTGGCGGGCTAAATTCTGGCTTGCCCTGTCCAAGCTTAGAGTTGGTTCACGTGGCCCAATTGTAGAAATGGGCTGCTTGATTCCTAAAGTGGGGTGGATCGCGTGAGGCTGGTTTCACAGAGCAACGAACAGTTCCCGCTCTGTGCAGTGGAAGGATAACGAGCTGGTGCCTTCCTAAGTCCTGTAACGCCTGATGAGCTGCTCCAATTAAACCACCACTTTTTTTTTTTTTTTTTGTGTTATTATGCAAAGTAGATATGAAATTCTGGCTTGCCCTGTCCAAGCTTAGAGTTGGTTCACGTGGCCCAATTGTAGAAATGGGCTGCTTGATTCCTAAAGTGGACTCTCATCATTTTAATATAAAATAATACCGAAATTAATTAATGTTATAACCAAATGCAAAATAGAACATTCAATATTCATTTTATATTTTCTGAATCGTGTTGTTGGAATAATGAAAAGAGTAATCTTTATATTTATTTGATCACAGTATATGCACTGCATAGAAGGAAAGCTTTGGATATAACAGTTCTATAAAAATATATTAACTAATAGTTCATGAAATCGTCCCCCTCGTAAATAATTTTACAAAATCCACTCTTATTTAACAGTTCCATAAAAAAAAAAGTCCCACATCGGAGACTCTTAACTGAATTTTTGCGGTAAACATAATTTGTATTTGTATATGTAAAAAAGAGGCGAGAGAGAGGAGAGAAACGATGTAATTACAGCTAAAATTAAATCGCGAGCCGTAATTAATTCAAACTATAGCTATGTTAACTAATTAACTAATATATGTTTGCTTATCCGCATAATTTTTCCTTATTTTTTAGAGAAAAAATTTGGTAATTAATGTCGGATGGTAAAATATGTATGTGTTGTGTTTTTTTTAGATATATTATGCTCTTTGGACATATGATATACTTGTTGTTATGCCTTTTACGACATAACGAGTGGGACATATGACATACTGCTAAATGATGAGGTCCAAGGGTAGACCTTTCCTAGAAGCTGTCCAGAAGACTACTGATAGCCAAGTATGAATCTAGTTTTGGTACATTGTAATAGTTTCTTTTTGTAGAGAATAAGCTCGAGTCCAAAAGAGCTAACTGTGTATATATTGTCTATATTTTGGTTAGTGAAAATCTTCTCTTTGACTTAAAAAAGAAGTTGAACAAAAAAAAAACATCAAGGACAAGACTCGACAAGCATAACATCAAGGATCTGTCGAACCAAGAATATCAGCTGATAAAGTAGCCATTAAAGCAAGAAAGTTCAGCTATTCGTGTAGCTCAGAACATTACTTTTCACAGGGAAAAAAGAGAGCGCTGGATGATGGCACTGTTATAGCTAGATATCAGTGTAGTCACATAGAAGAACATAAGAGGCAAAACATCAAGAGTCTGAAAATGCAGAATTTTCTGCAGAGAGGATGAGTCTTTTCATAAAAAGAATCATCTAAATAAGGTTTCTCTTTGAAGAGTTTCAAGTTCAGTTATAACTTTCGTCAAGTGGAGTAGCATCACTCAGAAACTTTTAGAATTAGTATATGCAGGCTAGAATGAGTTGATTACTTAGCCAAAATGGACTGCTTACTGTTTTACTTTTGAACGAACAGAATGTTGATCTCCTTCCTGAAGGTGTGTTCTTCCACGTGGATAACCTTTCACTAGCCTTGATCTTGCTCGAGAATCAAGTTTCCCATCATCCGTCTCTTTTGAGCCCTTATTTCCACTTGTATGATGTGAATCTTGAATTGATTTTGGAAAAGTTTTGCACTTGATATGATGTCTGTTTTGACATGAATTATGATTCTTCAAGCCTGAAAGTACTTCTGCTTTCGTCTTGCTCCTCGTGCTTATCATTTGATCATTATCTGTAAACAAATTTCCATTACTTTCAGCAAGAAATTCACCATGTATAGTGTGTTTTATCTTTGTAAATTGCACAGCATTTCTAAATTTACAAGAGGTTCAGCATTTGATGATCTCGCTCTACCACTGATTCACGGTTATTCTACAGCGCAGTTGACGTGCTAAACATGTAAAACACATGAACAAGTTTCACAAAATAGTACAAAATAAAGCAGAATCAAGAATAACTTTAGAAAATGAGTCGGCAACATTCCTGTTTCTCGTCTAAACAAATTTGTCAGATGCGTTGGTAAGTCAATTCTGATGTGAGAATAATCAGATCACCCGTGCTCAATCAAATACAGCAAAATTCCCATGATGTCTCACTGACAACCAGTACCTAAATGTGGATTATGTGCATGAAGCTTGCTTATTTGAATAGTAGAAGTATACATCCCATGCATACTGAGGCAAACTACGCAAGGGTATGATTTGGCATGTTAGTGCAGAATCACCAGGACTTCCAGCCCCTTATTTACTCTGCTCACTCACAATGAAGATGAAGCTATTCTACATACCCATTATGGGTTTCCTTCTTTTATACACGGCCACATTTACTGGCCCCAAATTAACAAGATTAAAGTATCAGAAAAGAAACTATGCAAAGACAGGACATGTAAGATTAACATGATAATGTTAACAATAAGCACGAAAAATGTAAGTGATATGCTATTAAATCATTGTTCTCAAGTGCATTTTCAGGTTTCTTCCATCACACTTTGTTCATGAAAAAAATTGGTTTTGCTACACCATTCAGTATCTAGAAGTCCAAGTCTGCGTTACCCCATGAAGGAATTAACTCTACAATGCAAAGTTCATTATGTATTACCAGGGCTTGATAAGACTGCACGTGGTCGAGGGACTGAAGTGGCCCTTGCATTTGTTTTGCTTCCACCAAAAATGCTTTGGTTATTGTCCTTGGTTCTCCCTGCCAATCAACCGAGTGAATGTCAATCCACTTTCAAAGTGAGTGGTAACAAAAAGCTGTTAAAGAAGTATGTAACCTCTCGATGATGGAAGCCCATGTCTGTCTGGGCTTAAGATACATGCTCGGGGTATCCTCACAACTGATGTAGGAGAATCATCTTTATACACCATCAGAAAGAAGCGAAGGAGAGAAAAAAACCAGCAAGGAACTAGTCAGACACTATCAAAGCTGAGAACAAATAAAGTGATGGATATGGAAAGGCAATGACGAATTGATGGAATCAGTTAAATACTACAATAGTATGGTTGAAGTTATTGCCGGATGTTAATATGCAAACTCCCAGTTTTTGCTTAAATGCTACAATCAATACTCTGCGTCATGGTTTTGGAGATGACATACTGTGAATAAAACCAAAAATCAAAGCCTTCAACGAGCACTATGCAAGACAACAAAATGTGACAATTAAGAAAGAACTACAGGGATTTGGAGACTTCAAGAAAACAGTCTCATAGTCACGAGATGGAAGTGGATCTGCATCTGCTAAAGCTGACCTAGCTTATCAACTATAGATAGAAAGTTGCATATTGGTGGTAAGCCTAAAGATTTTGAATAGGATCATCAAACACTAGAGAGTACTTGAAGGATTTCCAATCCAGCATGACACTGGGATTCTGTTCAAAATAGATGAGGTACAGGAACAGAAAAAATGGAAATGCTCTAATTTCAGGATTATTTACAAGTAGCAAATCCTTGGGAGGTGAAAGAGAATATGATGCCGTGCACTATCCTTTTTGCTTGCATCAGTACATTACATATAAAATGTGTCCTGTTTACGGAAAGCAAGAAGATAAGCAAAAGAAAAGTATTACTAATAGAACTAAGTGAGCTACAATTAGTTAAACAAATTGTGTAGAACAATCTATACATCATTCAAGAGATAAAAAGCAATTCAAAACAATGCTGCCATGTTGAAATCCAATTACAAGAAAAATTTAAAGCAAAAATAATCCTTTACATTCATATCTACTCATAAATCAAAGCCTGCTCAATTCAACTACACCAAAATCCCAAACTAGATGATGTTGGCTATATAAACTTCTACATCCATTTCACTTAGTTTTGTCCCAATATTGGCAAATAATTTGTCTTTCAAGGCAAATCAAAATTCTCTATCATTAGAGGTTCTCAAAACCTCACATTTTTCCGTATACTGACATACAAATCTAAATAGCAACAAATTCTATTATCCATAAGGCTTGCTATTAGACGAAAGCCATAGAAAGATATGATTATGATCAAGATCCCTTATCTACAAATAGAATTTTGAAGTTTCCTAATCTCGCATGATAAAGAAAGATATGATTATGATCAAGATCCCTTATCTACAAATAGAATTTTGAAGTTTCCTAATCTCGCATGATAAAGAGCAACCCAAAACTAGCCAATCACAAAAAAAACAAGTTAATTGCATGATAATAAAGAATTAACCAAAAGACCAAGTTATATTGGGATGATTTCTGAAATAATCACTCAACTAATAGTTATTATCTCAGAAAATCTGCTTGATTCCAATTTTCTTCTGACAAAGAAATTAACTTTACGAGATACCAACTATACTCAGCTATATTAGCAAATACAAAAGATCATACAAGGATAGAAGATGGAATTCCTCACAAACAAAAGTGTACCTGAAGAAGAGAAGTCAGTTATGGAAAGGGATTCAAAAGCCTTCAAAGAAGGCAAAGACTGATAAGCATACTGATCATCTTCTTCTTTCTGTACCCTCACCTTAACCCTTGGATACACTTTCAAAAAATAAACAAAATCAAAATACCCATTTCAGCAAAGCAAATAAAATCAGAATCCAATATACACATAAAATTAAAGAAAACATAACAAACCAAAATTGGAACCTACTTGTCTTTTAACTTGCAGAAGCTTCAGAATTTGACAAGTGAAATGAATACCAAGAGTCAACCAGCTATCTCTGTTCCAGAAAAGTGAAAACCCATATCAGCAAATAAGATCAAAACAGCAAAATCATAATCATATTCAAAAAAGATCAAGAAATCATAACAAACAAAAACCCACTTGACTTCTGACTTGTATATGCTTCAGAACTTGACAAATAACTCAAAACTCTCCTGCTCCAGCTGTTTGACTTTAGATATCTCTAAAAAGGTGAAATCTTGGTAATGAAAGTGACAAAAAGGAGTGGGCAGACATGAGAAGCATGTGGTGGAAACCTGTGAATATTCAACGAAGCACTATGAATGATTCTTGAAAATGGAAACAAATCGTTAAAAGGGGTTTCTTTTTTTCTATTTTTTAATTATTGATCAAGAGTTTGTGTGGGGTTTATGCTTGTTTGTATGAGAGGTCAAAGGGGCAAATTGGGGGCTTACAAAATGGGTCCCTTTTTGAAGCACTTTCGGCAAATTTGACAGAATCTGATGCGTTTCATAAGCATGTACGGTAGGTAATCGAAGAAAGATCAGCTGGTCAACTAATTGCTGTTTGCTTTCAAGTTTCAATTTTCAGTTTCCTTTTTGTATCTGTGTCTATTTTATTTTATTTTAGTTCTTTACGCAATGTAACGTGCCAAATAGAGATGTCAATGAAGTAGGACCAAATAGAGATGTCAATAAAGTAAATATAATGTGGTTGATTAAGTTATTTAATATTATTGTATTTAGGACGTTAGATGTTAAAAGAGTTAAGTAGAGTACAGTGAATTTATTGTATAAAAATAAAGGTAATATTTAAAATTGTAACTATATAGAAAGATATGAATCTATTAAGCTATACTATGAAAGTTTGGGAGGGAGGGCAAGATGAGGATAGGGAAGTATGTGTTTATCTCTACGAACCAATACATATTAATATCAATGTGATCAACTACAAAAATCATTCATTTTATAAGAAAATTATTGAAACAAATATATAAGAGAACTATACATTTTGATGTACACTTAGAATACGATTGAACTCAAATTATGAGCATGCTATTGAAATCGAAACAACAGGAAAACCTTGAGCGACTATAACAAAGGAAAATTATAAAAGGACTCATTATGTATTAAATTGATTTAGTCAATTGACTTACGTATGATGATATAAAAAAATAAAATAAATTAGTCAATTGACCTAAATATATAAAATAAAATAAAATTCATAATCAAATTTAACAAAAATTAATACACGAAAGCAATAAATTGCATTCTAATTGGGAATGTGTAAATATTGATTTATAAGAATCTGAAATAGTAATTTATAGGTGCATATATGGTATAATATATAGTTTGCGTTGACCGATATTGAAGTAGTAGGTACTATCTTATCTCATCTAGGGTTCCATCTCTTCACTGTCCAGTAGATCTCCGAATTCTCCATCGAAAAAGGTCAGTAGTATCTATGTCATTGGAATTTTTGCTTCAGAACTTGACTCATCGATTGTAGCTTTTAACTTGTAATTTTGAAATTCAGTTTAGGTAATTTATGGGTTAATTTCGCATATCTGTGAAATGATATACCTTTGGCATTGGATTTCATGGGAAATTACATATGATGGGTGTATTGTTTGTGTATGTTAATGGATATTTTAATTGGAACCGGCAACAGTTTGGTGAATTTAAGCATAAAAGTGCGATGAGTGATATGAATATGTTAAACATCTTTGCCTTTTTTCCCATTTAATTTTGTCAGTTTATTCATTTGGATGCTTGAAGTTGGAATTGGGGTGCCATGATGCAAATGATTCGTGTGCGTACCAGAATGGCGTTTTCTGCTTGTGCGATGTTATATCGTTCCTCAATTTCAGGTCCTGTACGTTTAATGACGACGAACACACAAAGTGTTGCTGCTAAGCTGAACAGCTGTGGATTGTTGCGGAGTCAGGCTCTTATTGGAGGGAAATGGGTGGATGCATATGATGGGAAGACTATAAAGGTACACAATCCTGCAACAGGGGAGGTAATAACAGATGTGCCATGCATGGGCGGGAGGGAGACGAACGATGCAATTTCTTCTGCCTATGATGCATTTAGTTCATGGAGCAAACTTACTGCCGCTGAAAGGAGCAGATATTTAAGGAAGTGGTATGATTTGATAATGGCTCATAAAGAAGAACTTGGACAGCTTATGACACTAGAGCAAGGGAAGCCTCTGAAAGAGGCTATTGGTGAAGTTAGTTATGGGGCTAATTTTATTGAGTTCTCCGCTGAAGAGGGTAAACGTATATATGGTGACATCATTCCATCACCATTAGCAGACAGGCGGTTATTTGTTTTAAAGCAACCAGTTGGTGTTGTTGGTGCAATTACACCGTGGAATTTTCCATTGGCTATGATTACCCGAAAGGTTGGCCCTGCTCTTGCTTGTGGTTGTACAGTGGTGATAAAACCTTCTGAACTCACACCTTTGACTGCTTTAGCAGCAGCTGAACTCTCCATTCAAGCTGGAATACCACCGGGCGTAGTGAATGTTGTTATGGGAAATGCACCTGATATTGGAGACGCACTGCTTGCAAGCCCACAGGTAAGAAAAATTACATTCACAGGTTCAACCAAGGTTGGGAAAAAATTGATGGAAGGTGCTGCTGCCACCGTTAAAAAGGTATCTCTTGAGCTAGGCGGTAATGCACCTTGCATCATCTTTGATGATGCAGATCTTGAAGTAGCTTTGAAAGGAGCTCTGGCGACAAAGTTCCGTAACACTGGACAAACATGTGTATGTGCGAATAGAATACTTGTGCAAGAAGGGATATATGATAAATTTGCAAATGCTTTTGCAAAAGCTGTCCAAAGCATGAAAGTTGGAGATGGTTTCAGTGAAGGTGTGGAGCAAGGCCCTCTAATCAATGAAGCAGCAGTACAGAAGGTTGAATCTTTTGTAGAAGAAGCTACTTCGAAGGGAGCCAAAGTCCTCGTTGGTGGGAAGAGACACAGCCTTGGCATGACTTTCTACGAGCCTACAGTCGTAACTGGAGTTAATAATGAGATGCTCTTGTCAAAGGAGGAAGTATTTGGGCCAGTCGCCCCTCTTTTGAAGTTCAAAACAGATGAAGAAGCAATCCAAATGGCTAACGACACCAATGCTGGTTTAGCTGCTTATATATTCTCAAGAGATATTAAAAGAGCTTGGCGTGTCACTGAAGCTCTCGAATATGGAATTGTCGGAGTTAATGAAGGACTAGTTTCAACTGAGGTAGCTCCATTTGGAGGCGTGAAACAATCAGGTCTTGGCCGCGAAGGTTCTAAATACGGGTTGGATGAATATTTAGAGATGAAGTATGTGTGCTTGGGAAGTATGAGCTAAATTACCAATGTAAATTTTCTCACTAATAAGGGACACAATGGTGCCAATCTCAGTTTAGGTTAATCCAGTTTTCTTGTCTATTATTTCCTTTTGGCTGAACACATTTTGAGTGTCTTTGTTGCCTTGTTCTGTTCAATAGCTCTGCTCTTTCCTGTTATCAATTCCTTTTATGTTTTTATCTCTTCTTCGACAACTTTTATCTATTGATGCTGAAGGAAGATGAATGAAAGGACTTCATATAAGGCAATTAATTTGTTCATCTTATAGTATAGCTGACTTGCCCAAATTTCATATACTCGCACTTGCCCAAATTTCATGGCCAAGGGGCCACAAGACAACAGTAGGCATAAATAACATTTTTACCCTCTTGATATCTACGTCTGACCATATTCTTGATTCTTAAATGGAATATATAATAACAAGTTCAGTGTATTACTTCTGAGGATATCCTAAAGAGAAAAATGTAAAATACATCAAGTAAAATAGTCAAAAATACTCATCTACTATACAAAATATCTTAAATTTATATATTTTCTATACAATACTCCTTCCATTCTTTTTTACTTATCAATTTTTGACTTAACACACCGATTAAGAAATCAATTATTGATATGGTGAGTTTACCATTTTACCCTTATTAATCACTAAAGCCATAATCCAAATTCCAAAACATTTTGATACCAAAGATATTAACTCTCTCAATAAATTGAGGGTATAATAGGTAAAAAAAGATTGTACTTTCTTGATTTGTCAAATTTGACAAGTAAAAAGAAAAATCAAATTAAGAAATTTTTGACAAGTAAAAGGAAACAGAGGGAGTAATAACAACATGTCAAGTGAAATTTTATAAGTGGGGACGGTGGAAAATAAAATATACGCAAACTTTACCAACGACAGATTGTTTCCTAAAGACACCCGACTCGAGTGTAATATAGCAACGATGCGAGATATCATCAAATGCAACTCATTGTAAAAAATATAACAACGATACAAAATATCAAAAATAAAAACTGCAATGATATGAGTGATATCAGATACCAAAAATCAAAGACTAAATAGGCTAATATGACAATCAACACGATGCTCTATACTATCAAGCAGCAAAATACATGAATTAGGCTAGTAGTTAAATTACATTTGAACATTTTTCGGGTATATAATAAAAAAGACCCGAAACTTCCGTATTGAGGGTTTTAGAGAGGGTTTTTGGTGAAAATGTTGAAGTTAACAAAACGGAATTTGCCATGGCAGCAGCTGAGACGATTATCAACGGCGATTCGTCAAAGTGTAGAAGATGAAGGCGACTGGTTTTATTCATCGGAATGGTGGGGCACAAACTCCGGTGGCGACACAGTTTTCCGATCAATTTCCGATAAGGGAAACGGCGTCGTTTCTGTTGTAGCTTACCCTTCTTCCAGACCAGTTCAGTCTTTCTTTCTGTCCCTTCTTCCGATTGAGCTGTTGTTATTGGATGTGATATTTCCACTAAAAATGTTTTTTTTTTACAGGAAAATTGTTATTGGGGAAGAGCAGAGAATTGGCTTCAGAAGAGGTATAAAAAGATATATCCAGGGCATGAACATGAAGGGAATTTCAAGATTCTTGGTTATCAATGGCGGAATCTTCACTTTAATGATGATACTCGTCAAAGCACAGTTAAAATAATGGCTGCTTATAGGGATTCACATCCTGGCTCTATATACTTGATGCAGCAGGCAGAGTGTCTCGCTGTTCCATGTATGTATCACATTATTATTGTCTGTTTTGCAGCTCTTATGCAATTGTATAATCATGTAAATAGAATATATGATTCTCAATGAGTATAGTTCATTACTTGTACATTTAGTTTTCCCAAAGTATAATGGCTTTAAATTTTGGTCCATCATTTGTACATCAGCTAGTCAAGGTTCACACGGAGAACATTTTCGCGGGTGCATATGCTCTTCTCTGTTTAGTGTAGTAAACTTTTAGTGTCTATATAGAAAAGACAGACAAGACATGCTCTAACAATAAAACTGGGAATCAATTTTCAGTTTCCTCATGTTCCTCAAGCTCCACAATATCGTTGTCAGCTAAAAGACTTTAGGTTTCAACACTTGGAAGCTTTTTTTGTCTTTCACTTGCATTTTGGTTTTCAGTAGAAGAACATGTTACAAATACAATGATATCATTCATGTGCAAAAAGCATATTAAATTTGATTATGCCACATATGAGGAAAAGGAATACTTCTATACAATATTAAGGGTTCTTGTCATGCATATCGTGCACCAAACCTCAAATATGTACATCATGACAAAATTGTTTTTTTAGCCTCAGGTTTTCTGTAAGAATTGATGCACGTAATAAATTTCCTAAGCATTTTCTCTTACAAATGTTATTTTGATAAGAAAAAAGATTTGGTGATTTCATATAGAAATTATGGATGTTGAAGGTCTAGTATAGTTTGTTTTACAAGATCCTTTCTGGCATGCCCTTAGAGTAAATAGTGCATATACAATATTTAGTTATTTGAAGTTAAGGCGTCGTACACATATACTTATCCAGTTCTCCCCAATGATGATCGTAATTTCACATTTTTAATGTTGCATCTTTTTATATTTCGTCTCCAGATGTGAAGAGCATGGTCTCTGCTGGGTTGGCTACCATCGCATCTTGTAAATACGATCTTGAAAGTGCAGTTTGTGGGAGAAAACCAATGAAAATTTTATGCATTGGGCATGGCGGAGGAAGCATACCGTTGTTTTTGGCTAGTAAAATCCAAGGTTCGAACTGAGTGCTGTTTTTCCTGCCTTTGCTTCTCTTTTAAGTCTCTGAATTTGAGCATTCTTTTGGTGGCATTGTGTCATTTGACAAAGTATGAATGGGAATTTATTATCCAATCCTTCTTATCACTGGATCTGATATTAAAGACACATACTTACTTTCTCCCGTTGCTGTAAAATCTCATCTTGAACGTAAGTTTTGGGGAAGATAATCTGACATGGGATGATGTGGGAAACTCAAGATTATGTATTTCTTCTACTATAGTTGATATCCTCTGAACTGACTCAAATACAATATTGACTGAATTCTTTCAAGTTTCTGAAGGAATTTTCATTTTCTCATAGAATATGTACAGGATGTGAGGTCTGCTGGAAGAATAAATGATAAAAATGAGTGCCTTTTATCTCGAATAGACTTGGTTGTGGTCTGGTATCATAGAGAAAATTTGTTCCTGTTTGCCTGGATCACAAGGACAGGGGGCTTAAATGATGAAGGATTATCTGTGTATCATACTGCAAATTCTTCCCTGTAGTTCTTGTTTGGTTCACATAGATGGGTAAATTTGGATACACTTTTGTTCATAATAGTAGAATTTGGAGCACTGCTACTCCAAACATTACAAAGTTCTGAAGCGCTCTCTTGGCTTTTTGGATATGGTTGTAAAATGAGCACCTTGGATAGCTTGTATTCTTGCATTGCATACCTCCCAGTCAGTATTTCCTTTTTATCTGCTTGAATATATTTACGAATTTCGCCAAAAGATAATAGTCATAGTACTTCTGTCCAACATTTTCTTGGAGAAAATATATGAATATCAGATTACCTAGAATAGAAACTACTTTGTTCTCTGCTTTTAAATTCCTTTCAATGGCATTGCAACTTTACTTTCTAGTTTGACTGACTTGGCACTTGTTCCTAAACTAACTGTTGCTTGTTTTAATTTGATGTACTAATTTGCCAAATGTCTTCTTTGGAATTAACCCCTGCGATGTATCAGGTGCTGAAGTGCACATAGCTGAAATCGATCCTGTGGTAATCTCAGCATCAGTCCAAGCAATGGGGTTCCCATCTTACACAGTTATGACCTCATCTGGTAGCCGTGCACACTCAACTCCTGATCCTATCCAAGAATTCCAATGGAAAGGCATTCATGAGAGGATTCAATTACACGAAGCAGATGCCGAGAAGTTTCTCCTCGAGAACAAAAATCTTTATGATCTTGTTTTCATCGACGCATATGACGGGGAAGATATCTTTCCTCACGCCTTGTGGGATACACACTCTCCATTCCTCAATGCTCTCGCGGATCAACTTCACCCCGAGCATGGAACGGTTGTCGTAAACCTTCACTCAGATGTAGACTTCAGGGATGCTGATTTCAGTCCACCTGGTTCTCACCTTTTGCCAATGGGGAAGTATATTTCGAAAGTGTGCAGATCATATAAAGAAGTTTTGTTAGGGAGTAAGAGTTCCTATAATGGTCTGGCTTATGTAGTTTCTGTGCCTTGGGTATGTAATACCTCTCTTGTTGTGAGCAGAGGTTTAGAGAAATCTAATAGGGATATGGTTATGAGGACTATCATGTCTAGATCCCTAGTTGTTGAGAATATTCTTGACTTACCATTTTCTTGTATGCAATATCTGAAACGAGGTTTTACTCTGGTGAATTAATATGAATTGAAGTGTTTTGCCTTCACTTCAAAGACGTTATACTAGTTGAGGTGCACACAAGTTGATTAAAACATCGCAGTTATTAAAAAATGGCTAAAATGGAAGGAGCTTGTGACATGAACTCGTGCCTTACCTTGTACGTCCACCCAACCGATAGCATGTTCCATAACCAAGAGTGAGTTATTCAAAATTTTGTTTATGAAACAAAGATTTGTGAGTACAATTCTATTTATCTCTTAATTATTTTCTCTTAAATTGTCTTTGTAATTCAAGGGTTATTAATAGCGTACTTCTTGAACGGAGGATAAATATTCAAGAGTTAATGATATATTAGACATAGCAAATCATTCATGGATATAGAAGTCAGAGAGATTTATGGTAAAGGCGGTTGCAAATCAAACGATGGGACTATTCAAAATTAGTACTTTATTGATAACATAAACCTTGATTACATTTGATTCATCTAGATTCTTTTCTAGTTTACTTTTACAATAAACAAGTAGCATAATAGTACATGACTTTCTAACTAGGTGCAATCTCTCGTTGAGCATTCATGTATGCAGCTCCCCATTAGCTTCTTATCTAGTAAAAAAAAATGTTAAAAAAGTAAGTCATAAACTTGAGTTATTGGTAGTTGGGACAAACATAGATAGAGCCCTGAGGCGATAAAATTAGCATATCAAAATATAATTTACTCAATCATTTTAAATTTGAACGGATCATCAATTAGTATATTTTTTAACTCAACTTGTTTTGATATGTGCAATTCTATCCATTTGAAAATTGAGTTGATATAATTAGATCTTAACACTATGAAATTTGTGTATATGTAGACATCAAAATTTTGGAGGACTCCACAAGACGAGTCCTATTTCAATTAGGATTTCTTGGAGGCTACTTTATCCTAAACTCTAATTCATGCCTATATAAAGGATATTAAATTCCCTTAAAGAGAAATCTCGAATATTATGTAAATTCATGGAATATATATTAATAAAGAGATAGAATCCTAATCTCCTAGTTCGAAAAACACGCCACTAACGATATGCCATTTATCTCTTCTATCACAAATTAAATATGCAAATCTGAAGCCACAAAATCACAAAGGTAGAAGAATGAGTACTTCAAGCGTCGTATTTGAGCTTCATCAAGTCTACACTCCGACAAGCAATGAAATAGGGGACATTTGTAGACATCGAAATTTCGTAGGACTCCACAAGACGAGTCTTATTTCAGTTAAGGTTTTTTGGAGGCTACTCTATCCTAAACCCTAATTTATGCCTATATAAAGGATATTATATTCTCTTAAAGATGCATCTCGAATATTCCGCAAATTCATAAAATATATATTCATAAAGAGATCAAATCCTAATCTACTAATTCGAGAAATCCGCCACTAACGACCCTCGAACCATAGAGAAATCTTATGAGAGAAGAATCAAGGGAGGAACATAATTGTATCTATATTGTTTTATCAACAAAATATTCTTATTTCTTCTGATTTTATGTATTTTCCATTTATTTAAAATTTATTGCGAACAAATTTAATTTGTTTGCAACAAATTTTAAAGTGATGAATAATAAATTACAATCACAAAATAAATAATAAGAATAATTTTATTCATCAAGATTATAAGTACAAATCTGTTTATCCCTTGATTCTTCTTTTTATATTTTCTCTATGATTTGAGGGTCGTTAATGGCGTATTTCTTGAACTAGGATGATTTGGATTTGATTTCCATCGTAATTCGAGGGTTGTTAGTGGCGTATTTCTCGAATTAACAGGGATAATTTGAACTTGATCTCCATGAGAGGATTTGTGGATCTTCTTGAAGTATATAATTATCAAGAAGAGTTTGACATATTTTGATCTCTTTACGACTATTTCATGAATTTGTGAAATTTTTGAGATGCCTTTTCAAGAAAATATGATATCCTTTATATAGGCATGAGTTAGGATTTAAGGTAGAGTAGCCTCCAAGAAATCTTAACTGAAATAGGATTCGAAAATTTTGTAGAATCCTACAAAATTTCGATGTCTACAGTGTAATCCCTACTTTATATTATATATACATAAAAATAAGTTTAATCTTGTATATACGTTGTGATTTTTTATCAAAGAAGGTTAGAGCCCGTTTGAATTGGCTTTAAGTTGGTCAACACCAACTTAAAGCCCCTTTTTAGCTTTTGGACGTGTTTGTCTAATGCTGACTTTAAGCCATAAAGTTCTTAAAGTCAGTAAAAAATGAAAAGTTAGGATTCCTAACTTTTTTTTCCAAAATGCTTAAAGTCATTTTCTTTGACCATAAAAATTACTTTTATATCCCTTATATTTTAACTAAATTCCCAAACTACCTTTTTTTATTCTTTTAATCCTAAAATTCACATCATAAGCACTTTTATCCAAACACTCAACTACTTATTTATAAAAATAACTTTCAGCACTTCAAAGTTCTAAAAACACTTCATATATAAAAGTTACTTTTTTTAAGCCCATCCAAACGGGCTCTAAGACTCCTTTCTCCTACCTCATCGCGCCCTGCTTATTTTCCTTATTTTGATTTCATAGTAACAATTATTTAAAATTATTTATCTCATCTATACAAAATGATAACAATTTGACCATTAATTTATGTGCTAGCTAGGTTTGACTAGATTTTGTGATATGTACTCTTTAGAGTTGTATGATCATTAATAGTTTTTTTTTCTAGTTCAAATTATTTGTCCACTTAACTTTCAGCACATTCTTTTAAAAAAAAAAATATACTAACCCCTAAAAAATAGATATTTTGACAAAACTATTCTTAATTAAAATTTACATATTATTGACTTAGACATATTGAAATCTGATTACTTATCACTTAATATTTTTATAGTATGAATAGTGACGGTCAAACTTGGATTGAGCAATGCATATCAAACTTTGAACCTATTTAATGATATTTTCCCTTTTGAAACATTAGATAAAAAAAATATATTGTCACTTTTAATATTTTTTTGGTTAGATGACTGATATCTGTTTTGAGATTATCACTAATTTTAATTTACGTTATAACTGTTAGATGTGGATAGTGTTACTTTGGTCACGCATACAATTTGATGGGAAGTAATTTGGGAATCCTGTGTTTTAGAGGCTGATCTACAACAAATTCTAAGGGATGGTTTGATTTGACATTGGGATATTCATAGTTATAATTTTGGAATTAAAATCATGATTTTATAGCTTGGATATTATATTTCATCTTTTACTTGATATAAGTTATTTAGATTATAATTCTAATATTACTACGGATTTTAGCTAATACATCCAATCAAATATAAAATAAATTTAATTTAATTTTTTTAAAATCATGATTTTATAAGTTGGATATTATATTTCAGCTTTTACTTGAGATTAAGTTATTTAGATTATAATCCTAATATTACTATCGATTTTAGCTAATACATCCAATCAAATATAAAATAAATTTAATTTAATTTTTTTTAATTGGGATAAACCACCTAAGTTCTTGAACCAATCAACCCCTAAGAATTTAATTACATTCATTACTTTGGAATAAATTTTGTATGCACATAAAAATTCTGAGACTAAAGTAAGCTCTTGAATCAAAACAACCCCTAACGCTGATTTTCAAATAAATTGAAATAAAAAAATCTTTAAAAAAATAAATAATTTTCATGGACAAACAAGTCCTCAATTTCTCTTTATTAGGAGATAACAAAGGATGTTGCAAATCAAAAGATGGAGATTTCAAACTTAATATTGTACTTCATTAACAACATAAATCTTGATTACATTTGATTCATCAAGAATCTTTTCTAGTTTGGTTTTACTAAATAATAGTACATGCCTTTCTAACTAGGTACAAACTTTTCTTGAACATTCATTCCAACAGCTGCCTGTTTGCTCATCATCTGATAAGAAATTATTAAATCGTTATAAATTCGACTTATTGGAACAAAAAGATATAAATAGAGATAATAAAACTAGTTGACGCCCCTAAATTTGAATTATTAAATTAAAAAACAAGATATAAAAAGAATATACCTTCATTAAACTTGTACCATCCTTGTTACAATCCACCACGCATTTTGCTAGGCAACCATGATTGGTTGGATCTACACATGCACGTTGACAAAAAATCATACAAGATGCTAATGAGTAACTAGTAGTAGCATTACTATTTGCTACAAAAAACATAATAAGGAAAAGTTTCACTGTTAAAACTTTTGGGAAATTCATAATTTTTTGTTATAATTTTTAGACTTTGAATATGTATGATAGATGTTAAAAGTAATGCATCCTATTTATAACCAAGGATTTTAGTTGAAGACAAGTTCCAAATAGAATTCAATTTGATAATAAATATTAGACCATAAAAGTAAATGTAGTACATTCTGCAAATTCAATTTGTTTAAAATATTTTGACTATTTATCAGTAACTCTAAGAAAAAGTAATTACTTAATTAAGTGTAGATAGGATTGTCATTTCTCTTCATAGAGTGAAAAAGCTATATTTATGGACTTTCAAGATTATAAGATTAACTTTAGATTTGCCATCAAATAGAGTGAAAAAGCTATATTTATGGACTTTCAAGATTATAAGATTAACTTTAGATTTGCCATCAAACTAAGTGAGAAAATTACATTTAATTTTGATTAGGCTATTCTCATCTTCTATGCAATTTCAGTATCCATCGATTTACTACGAAAAATAGTGCTGCTTTTAAAATGAAAAAACTCTCAAGGCTTGAAGAAAATATGTTCATATAATTAAGGATAGTTAATTTTAAAAATATAATAATAAAAAGGACACCAACAACATACTCAGAATAATTTCACAAAGTGGGATCTGGTTAGAATAGAAAGTACATATTTAACACTCTTTACTATTTTAACTTAGATCAATCCCAAAAAGCCTTGAGAAAGTGAGGAAAGTGGACTGCCCAGTGAACCACAAGTAGACCTACGACCTGTAAAAGGTCCTATGAGTCGTAGGTGAGGCTCGAAGAAACCCCAACACTTGGTGAAAAATTTGAGTTCTGAGAGTCATATTATGAGTGCCTTCTACGGCTCGTAGAAGATTTTACGGACTGTAGAAAGGATCCGTAAAAAGAACCTTGAGCCAGTCTTCAGACCCAACTTCCACGAGCTAGATCTACGACTCGTCAAATACCCTATGGCCCATAGGGACATCTCGTAAACCCCGTGTCACATTCCAGTAGCTACTGGAATGTGCACTAAGTCCCACGAGAGGGTTTTGCGAGTTGTAAAAGGGTCTGTAGACCTCAAGTCCCCATCCCTAAGTGAGATCCTACGATCCCCTTGCACGACTAGTTAAAGGGTCTACAACCCGTAGGTAGGGCTCATAGACCCAACACCCCAAATTCCAGTAGGTCCAACTTTGGACCATCAGTTTCTACGATTGGTCTTCTACGGTTCGTAGAAGACTATACGGTCAGTAGAATGACCCATAGCGGCTCAGTTTAGTTTTAAGTGGAGGGTAAAATTGTCTTTTTCCATCACTTTCAAACTAAAATTTCGAATTTTTGAGACTAATTTAGGTCCTTATCAGTTCCCAACGATATTTTTATCTCATTAACACTTATAATATTTTGAGAGCAATGATTAGAGAGGAGAAAAGGCTGAGGTTCAAGCAATTTTACCAAGTTCTTCGAGTTTCGCTCAGATCATTGATCTTTCAGGTATGTAAAGCTAATCACAACATTGGACTGAGTTCGTCCTCGTGTCCTACATCTTCGTCAGTCAGTATGAGTTTGAGTTTGAGAATTAATTCGATTATATTGAGTTTTCGAGTTAATTATTCTATTTCTCATTGAATCCCATGTATATTCATTCCTATTATGATTATCTCCATATAATTCGAGTTCTTTAGTTTAGTGTTCATGCTTACATTTCCATGAACTCTAATGAGTAATTATAATTGCTTCTTATCATGCATTGTTTTGAGTTAAGGAGGATATATATTTTCAACTATTGATTGAGAAACGAGTTTGAGTTCATTATGCTACGTGAGTTCATGAAGTTATATATTATTGATCTTATGCATGTTTTACTGAATCTAAATGAGTATGAGAATTGAGCATAAACAACATTTTTGAGAAAGAGTTGATGAGATATGGATAGTCTTAAAAGCATTTTTATTAAAAGAGTAAGCATAAAGAGTTGAGAAGAGTTTGTGTTTTTAGAGTAAAGTCCGAAGAGACTAAATGAGTTTAAAGTATGAGTATTTTTACTCACTTGAGTGTTATGCCCTATTTTCACCGAGGTAAGATAAAACACAACTTATAGACTCTAAAAGGGTTAATTATTGTATAGAGTCGCCACCTAATTTATTAAGGAAAATAAAGAAATCTTTTGATGCATGACATGTATGACTCACGTTTCAATCTACGAAAAACCAGTTTAGATTCTAAGTAAGGGTTTACATTATTCCAAAGGGGAAGTGTTAGGCATCCTTCAGAAACCACAAAATGTGGTACTCGACTAGACTTAATTTATCAAAGAGGGAGGAAATAAAATTATTATTTGCAAGTATTAGCACACGCCCCCCCCCCCCCCACCCACATATATATATAAAAGAAATATGTACTAAAATTGGATATAAAAATGTATGTATAAAAGAGTATGTATCAAGTAAATAGTGTGTATTATTGTCAACTAGGTGTATGAAAACATGAGAAAAGACTATATAAATGTATATAAAAAATAGTTTTTATGCAATATTAAAAGAATTGCACTTTATTAATTGAAACAAAGAAACTCTTTTACCATATGAAAAGAAAAACATCTTTTATAATGTATGAAAGAAAAAAAAATACTTCTTTAATAGAAGAAAAAAAAATCTCAGATAACATTTAAACTTACACCACAATGAGAGAATAAATTATGAAAAAAACTATTTTAAAGGAAAAAAAATGATTAAATATTGTCTAAAAATATGAATTAACTGATTAAATTTCTTTATATAAGTATTAACGGCCTAAGTTTTGCCTAAGTGTATAGGCCGAGGAGGACGCGTGAAGGGGTGTATGTATGCAGGTATAGATGTGTATGTTGTTGAAGCTGTGGGAATTAAGGATGATGAATTGAAATAAAAATAGTAATTGAAATTGTGTTTTGTTGGAGAAAGAAATTGATATTGTTGTGTATTGTAGGGAATGGGTTAGTAGGCTAGTTGTTTGAAAATAATAATGCGTAGGTATTGAAAAAATTGGTAGGCTAGTTGTTTGAAATAATAATATGTAGGTATTGAAAAATTGATAGTATATAGGTGTTGAAAAATAATAATGTAGCCAGTTGAATAATAATATTTGTCTAACATCAATAATATACACAATAAAGAATAAAATTATTCGAACAAAGTTCGAATAGCTTTCTCGGGAAGTAACTCTGTGTTGGGTACATGTAAAGATACTTAGTAAAAGTGTTAGCAATAGATAAATATGGACTAAAATAATAATAATAATAATAATAATAATAATAATAATAATAATAATAATAATAATAATAGAAAAACAACAGTAATTAGAATGTCAATATATTTTTCATATATTACTTTTGTTTAACATTATTCAAAAAGAGCAACTCAAAATATAATCAGTTCAACATTAACAAAAAAAAATGAACTAAACATTCTAACCATGAGAAAAATAAAACAACTACATCAACAAAACAAAAAGTACTTAACTAATGGAGAAAACAAAACCTAACATCAATAAAAATGTAGAAAATAAAATAAATAAATAAATAAGTTAGCCCAAATAGAGGAATGAATCAAATTGTTAACTAATCATTAAACCAATATTATTCTCAAATAAAATAAAGTAATGGAAAATAGTGAAAATGATGGCCAAAGTAAACAAAAATAATGGATTCCACTCAACATTTATAAACAATGTAATGTAAAATGTTAACATAAAATAAAATTTTCGTCTTTTAAAATGGGGAGGCCTCGAAAATCGACGGAGAAATTTTTTCATTGGCTATTTTCAATTTGTACTATATGATATATAAACTTGAAGTAAGATTTCATATTAATACTTAAGGCCATCAAAATATATAGTAAATCCGGCCAACCACGTACCTAATGTTGTACCTAAATTTTGAAAATTCAAATGGCAAAACTGGCCTTTATGTCCTCATAAAAGTTGTAGATATATGTCTTAAGCTTGTCAACAAATAAGAATCACCCCAAAATACATTTTGTACAAAAATATATGATCAAAAAACTAAAAGTTGTACATGTGGGAATTTTAAATCAATAATCTGTACAAAACTTGTCCTATCTTGCATCCTATTTTTCAACTCAATAACAGCATATCTAGACTCCAACATGACATAAGAGTTGTAGGTACGAGTTTTATCTTTCCAAAACATATTTATTTACTAATAATAGAGCTCTATACAACGAGATATGCTAAAATTACTAACAGTTGCACAGTTTTAAAATCGAATTTGATTTACACGATAGTTCTAAATGATTCATCCAAATCAATAAATAATTTCTTTTTTCAAGACATGTGATTGCTGCAACCAGAATCGATGACCCATTCATTTCCTTTATTTTCTTCAATTTCTGAGTTAGAAAATAATAAAGTCTCTTGTTTATTTCGATAATTTTCAGCTACCTTTGCATATGCTTCTCTATTTTCAGATTTATTAAACCAACAATCTCTTTGATAATGCCCAAATTTTTCACAATTATGACACTGAACTGTTGATTTATCACGTCTCTGAAAATTTTGATTACTTTGTTATTCCTTTCTAAAATTATTATTCTTTCTTTGTTGATAAGAGAAATTACCTCTAGCACGACTTCGAAAGTTACCTCTATTTTCTTGTCCTCTACCCCTGAAATTCTGATCTCTTTGATTTGTCTTAGTCAAGTTTGATATCTCTTCATTTCGGTTAGGTTGAGTCACCTTTGCTTGCAACACTTCATCAATTGTTTCTGTCTTCTGCTGATTAAGGGACATCTCGTATGTCACCAATTCACCTTCTAAATCATCAAGTGTCAAAGTGCTAAGATCTTTGGTGGCCTCTAGGACTGTCTTCTTGGTGTGAAATTTTGTACTCAAGGATTGCAATACTTTTTCAACAACTTTAACTTAGTCTAATGCTTCTTCATTAGTTCTCATATCGTTGACACTATTAGTAACTCTTGTCAAAAAAAAATTGACGAACTTTGTTGATTTCATGTGGGTTAACTCGTATTGTCTTCTAAGCTCTTGCAATTTGACTTTTCTTGCGTCTGCAGAACCTCGATGTGAATTCACCAAAATTGTTCAAGCCTCTTTTGTTGTCTTAGTATGTAAATATTTATTATATACATGCAATTCGACCTTGCTATCAAGGTAAAAACATGCCCTATAATCCAATTGTCTATTTTTCTCCAATTGTTTAGCTGCTTCACCAGTTAATGTTATGCCTTCTAGAGCTTCCACAAATCCATTATCAATAATGGACCATAGTCCAATCGTATTGAAAAAATTATTCATCTGTTGATGTCAATTCTCAAAATTATTTTTGCCATCAAACACAAAAACGGGACAATTGGGTAAATATTGAATATTCATATTCTTTTGCATATTACTTATCTTCAAATTGGTATCAGAGCTTCTACGATCTTGATAGAGAATCAAAAAATTTCCACTGTCGGCGGGCGGCTATAACGCATATATGCTGTCCGTCTAGCCAATGATCATGATGAAATGCATCGGACGAATGATAAATGCATGAAAACATCATGCTAGGAGGAAGGACTTACAAAAACATTACAGAATTAAAGAAGCACAAACAAACATGGTATAAGAGAAAAAAAAACTTTTCTCTAATTAAAAGTGGAGAAAGTAAAAACAAAAAAAAGAGTTCCCTCTATGCAATAAAGTAAGTAGGAAGCCTACTACGCCTCAAAAGAACGGAGGATGAGTGGATGTATTTCAAGATTCAAGATTTGTCAAGTATCACTCGAGGAGGCAACAATGTAATGGCCATTTTGAGATTGAGCTATAATCACCTACCTCAGCATTTAAAGATATGCTTCGCATATTGTGCCCTCTTTCCAAAGGATTTCGAAATTTAGAGATTTGATTTGATTGATTTGTGGATTGCTCAAGGATTTATTCAATCAACTACTAGCAACAGAGATAATGTGGAGGAAGTTGCAAATTCATATTTCAAGAAACTGAAGAACATGTATCGTTTCCGCTCTTTCAAGAAACTGAAGAACATGAATCCCTACTTTTTTACAAAATGCACAATCTTATTCATGATCTCACGAAAGAAGTTGCAGATAGAGAGTTCTTAAGTATCAGTACAACTGAAGATACAGAAGTTGTACCAGAACAAACTCTCCATGCTTCTTGTTTATTCCAGATCGATGGTTCATCGGTATTTCCCAGTGACTTCTATAGGAAGCATATCAAGTTGCGGACATTTATTTACCTAAATGGTTCCCCATACAGTGTCATGAACAATTCAACCTTGGAGAGAATGATTTCAAGTTTTGAACGTTTGCGCGTTCCACATCTATGTCAGCTGCAGATAGAACTTCTGCCTCAATCTTTAGGTGGACTGAAGCATCTAAGATATCTTGCTATTTGTTCTGAGAGCATTGTTACTTTACCAAATTCCATCACAAAATTGCATAATTTACAAATTTTAAAGTTGGTTAATTGCAATAAACTCAAAAAGTTGCCAAGAGATATTTGGAGATTGGTGAGCCTTCGACGTTTGGTATGTAGATTCTGCCACTCATTAACCCATCTTCCATCAGGACTTTGGCAGTTGGCAGGTCTCATGCATTTGGATTTTTATTATTGCTTATCCCTGGAAGATATGCCACCTGGAATTGACCAATTGACGTCTCTACGGACATTGACAAGTTTTATCATAGGCAAAGAAAGTTGCATATCTGGTCTGGCAAGTGACAAGTTGAATGAACTAAAAGGCCATGTTGATCTCAGAAGTAGATTAACCATTAAATTCATGGGACGAGCCCATGCAATTGGAGAAAGAACACCGACAGATGTAGTGAATGTGGAAACCATGAGGATGATGATACTGGAGCTGATCCGATAATGTTGGAGGTGTTAGTAAACTGTATTGTTAATATTTAAACAGTAACAAGAACTACTGAAAGTAATAAAAACACAGAATCTGAAAAATTAATGTAAGAATAAAATCGAGACCACTGAATGCACAGTATGTCCTTAAGGAAATTATTTCCCTCAACGTATCTGAGGTTTTTGGAATTTTTCCTTCCAGGATAGAACGATTTACTCACCAAAATAGAGGTACTACAAATTCTGGTGACTGCGAACCACTCGAAGGTTGTATATCACACGAGTTTTAGGAAGTGCAGAAAGAAGAAGAGGATGATGTTATTTCAGAAATTTTGTATGGAATATTCTGAGGATTAACAGATATATATAGACTGTTTACACCTTTTAAGAAAAGGCACCTGTTGGGAAAAGGTTTGCAACTTTTCGGACAAGGTTGCAACCTTTCAAAAAATCCGTAGGAAAAATGGAGGGAAAATCTGAATCCGAAGCCGAAGCCGTAGCGGAAGCCAAGCCGAGCGAGCGACGACGATGATGGCGCGAGGGGAGACCCTCTTCTTGACCATTTAGCAACATGAATGAGTGCTTCTACTTTTAAGTAGGAGACTTTTTCTTTCCACCACCTATGTGGACCAAAGCTTATTTAATAAAGCAAGAGAGAACATATCATTTTTTCCTCCACTTCTTTTCCCCTCAATTTCTCATTCAAACTATCAATTAAACCCAACAATCCCCCACATGAATGAGGAATGTCTACAAGATAAAGGAATGCACGGATAAGTGTGTGATATACAAGCGAAGATTAATTGCATCTAGATAAGTAGGTTTTCCTTTGAACTTTCCATAGTGAACTTATATAGGATATACTCGATCAATCGGTAGATGCGATATCTTTGAACCGTCGAACTTTGTTGTATAACTAGACAACATAAGTCACACAATTAATCATCAACCATCTATGGTTCTCACGGTTGTGTTTGTTTCAGCCATGAACACCGCCTAGTTTCGTGAATGCATAGAGAATGTGCTTTTACCGTCATTCCCCTTGAAGCGGCTTATACTTCACATTCACATAGGTGATTTCTAAATGTGTAGTCCTATAGACACATTATCTAGTCATTTTCTACCAGACTTAGATAATCATTAAAAAACCTTTAATGCTTTATTAACTCATTAAAAAGCCTTAACGTTTTATCCTTTGTTTCTGAACATTGTCATCATCACGAGAATGGATTGAGTTATTTGATAATGTTGAACCGCCAATCATAACTTTGTTTGATCTCTTTGAACCTAGTTCTTGGGATCTCCAGTCTACTAGGTAGAGTTACCGCCATAATGACTTATCCTAGGCCTTAACCCCATTTTCCTCGATGATCTTTCAACAGCCTCTCTAGATAGGCCTTTTGTTAGTGGATCCGATACGTTATCTCTTGACTTTACGTAGACAATAGTGATAACACAACTAGAGAGTAGTTTTCTAACAGGTCAAATGTGACGCGATTTTTCATTATACATAACGCTTCCTGCCCTCCCTATTGCCGCTTGGCTATCACAATGTATACATATGGGTGCCAAAGATTTGGGCCAAAATGGAATATCTTCCAAAAAATTTCGAAGCCATTCAGCTTCTTCACCAGCCTTGTCTAAAGCTATAAATTCATACTCCATTGTAGAGCGGGCAATGCATGTCTGTTTTGATGATTTCCAAGACACTGCTCCTCCACCAACGGTGAAAATATATCCACTTGTGGATTTAACTTCAGATGATCCGGTGATCCAGTTTGCGTCACTATATCCCTCAATTACTGCGGGATATTTATTATAATGCAAAGCATAATTTTTGGTGTGTTTCAAATACCACAAGACTCGTTTCATTGCCATCCAATGAGTTTGATTGGAATTATTCGTGAATCGACTCAACTTGCTAATAGCATATGTTATATCTGGTCGTGTACAATTCATAATATACATCAAACTTCCCAAAACTCGTGCATAGTCCAATTGTGAGTCACTTTTACCTTCATTCTTTTGAAGTGCAAAACTTACATCAATTGAAGTTTTTGCAACATTAAAATTTAAATACTTGAACTTATCAAGTATGTTTTCAATATAATGTGACTGTGATAATGCTAGACCTTGTGGAGTTTTATGGATCCTAATTCCTAAGATCAAGTCAGCAACCCCTAAGTCTTTCATGTCAAATTTGCTAACAAGCATACGCTTCGTAGCATTTACATCGGCAATGTCTTTACTCATTATCAACATGTCATCAACATATAAACAAACAATGACTTCATGATTTGGAGTATTTTTAATGTAAACACATTTGTCACACTCATTAATCTTAAATCCATTTGCCAACATTATTTGGTCAAATTTTGCATGCCATTGTTTAGGTGCTTGTTTAAGTCCATAGAGTGACTTAACAAGTTTGCACACTTTTCTTTCTTTACCTGAAACTACGAACCCCTAAGGTTGTTCCATGTAAATTTCTTCCTCCAATTCTCCATTTAAAAAAACCGTCTTAACATCCATTTGATGGATTTCAAGACCATATACAACTGCAAGTGCCACTAACACCCGAATAGATGTTATCCTTGTTACCGGCGAGTATATGTCAAAGTAATCAAGACCTTCTTTTTGTCTATAACCTTTGACCACAAGTCTTGCCTTATATTTATCAATAGTGTCATCAGCTTTCATTTTCCTTTTTAAAATCCATTTTGATCCTAAAGGTTTATTTCCAGGGGGAAGATCAACCAATTCCCATGTGTGGATATTCAAAATTGATTGAATCTCACTATTGATTGCCTCTTTCCAAAATGCTGAATCAGAAGAAGACATTGCAACTTTAAATGTTTGAAGCTCATTTTCAAGCAAGAATGTCACAAAATCTGGTCCAAAGGAAGTAGATATCCTTTGACGTTTGCTACGGCTTAGATCCTCTTCGGTTGGTTTACTTTTCTTTGGTTCTTCTCGCGATCGTTTTGATCTTTCACTTGAGGACTCACATTTAGTTTTATACGGACAAATATTTTCAAAGAATTCAGCATTATCTGATTCAATTACCGTAATAACATGAATTTCAAGATTGTCCGATTTGTGAACCAAAAATCGACAAGCTTTGCTGTTTGTAGCATAGCCAATAAAAATACAATCCACGGTCTTTGGTCTATTTTTTATTCTTTTGGGCAAAGAAACTTGGACCTTTGTTAAACACCCCCACACTTTGAAATATTTCAAATTGGGTTTTCTTCCTTTCCATAGTTTATATGGAATAGATTGTGTTTTGTTGTGGGGCACTCTGTTGAGTATTCGATTAGTTGTAAGGATAGCTTCCCCCCCCCCCCCACAAGTTCTGCGGTAAACCAGAACTTATTAATAAAACATTCATCATTTCTTTTAACGTACCTAAGGTTTTTGAAATTTTTCCTCCTAGGATAGAACGATTTACTCACCAAAATAGAGGTACTGCAAATTCTGGTGACTGCAAACCACTCGCAGGCTGTATATCACACGAGTTTTAGGAAGTGCAGAAAGAAGAAAAAGAAGATGTTATTTCAGAAATTTCGTATGGAACATTCTGAGGATTAACAGATATATATAGATTGTTTACACCTTTTAAGAAAAGACACCTGTTGAGAAAATGTTTGCAACTTTTCGGACAAAATTGCAACCTTTCAAAAAATCCGTTGGAAAAACGGAGGGAAAATCCAAAGCCGTAGCGGAAGCCGAGCCGAGCGAGTGACGACGACGACGGCGCGAGGGGAGACTCTCTTCTTGACCCTTTAGCAACATGAAGGAGTGTTTCTACTTTTAAGTGGGAGACTTTTTCTTTCCACCACCTTTGTGGGACCAAAACTTATTTAATAAAGCAAGAGAAAACAGATCATTTTTTCATCCACTTCTATTCCCCTCAATTTCTCATTCAAACTATCAATTAAACCCAACAGGAGGACTGCAGCCACACCAAAACATTGAAAGCTTGCGAATAGTAAATTACAGTGGGTCAAGGTTTCCAAGTTGGTTGATGATTGAGAATCTTGGTTTTTTGCTACCCAAGCTTGTTTATCTATGTATAGGAGATTGCCATAAAGGCCAAAAGCTTCCACCGCTGGAAATTGCCTTCTCTCCAAAGTCTTGTACTACAGAATCTCGACTTTGTGGAGAACATCAATGGACTTAAAGGTGATGATGATAAATTCATGCTACCATCAAATACTCCTACAGATGAAATCTACTTCTCTTCCCTAAAACGACTTGAATTGTGGATAATAAATGAGAAGATATTGAAGCAAATTCTTTGCCCACCTCATCATCTTTCTCCTCTTTGCAATTTAAATGATTTGACTTTAGTTTCTGTTGATGGCCTAGTAACTATGCCAGAGGACGTGTTCAAGAGTCTGGTGTCGCTCCAATCCTTGTCTATTCGAAGCTGCAGAACTTTGGTCTCTCTATCCACATGTCTAACTCATCTCACTTCCCTTCAGTTCTTATGTATAGACAATTGCCCTCAGCTCAACTTGTCCAACGATGAGGCAATGCAATTTCAAGCCCCGGGGAACTTGTCAACTTTCAGAGTTCTCAGGCTCGACAAGCTAATGACACTTCCAGTTTGGCTCCAACATTTCTCACATACTTTGAAATCAATAGACATTTTGGACTGTCATAACTTCACAACAATTCCAGAATGGATAGGCGAGCTCATTTCCCTTAATCGGTTGAAGATTGATGGTTCCCCTATGTTAACATCCTTGCCAGAAGGCATGCGATCTCTCACAGCATTGCAATTGCTTACTCTTGAAAGAGGTTCATCAATCCTGAAGCAAAGGTGCCAGGAGGAAGTAGTAGAGGACTGGCCTAAGATTGCTCACATCCCAAGAGTTTACATACATAAAGAATGATTACCTTTGAGGTAATTATCCTGTTACAGCCTGTTCGGATTGTTGTTTCACATAATGTATTGTTTTATACCGTATTATGTTGTGTTGTTGAATCAATGTTTGGATGGATAGATGAGTTGGGGTGCTGAAACCCATTTTCTGGAGAGCTTAAAAAGAAAGAAGTTTGCGTTTCAACTATGTTCTTGGGAGATTCTAGTCAATTAAAAAGTTGACAATCTAGAAGAACTGCTCTGAGGCTTCCACAAGCAAATTTTCTAGCTTGTGGCTGAGCACAAGTCTTTTAGATAAATTCCCTTGAATTACTGGGAGACTTTCAGAACTATTGTATGGTGCTTAACGTGAGTATTAATTTACAAATATACATAGTACTATTATTATATACACATAATGTGAGTGGGAGGTACATGAAGGAGTCATAAACAAGAAAAGGATAGCTCAGTTATGGGAAAAAGAAGATTCTTATATTGAAAAAGAGTGACATCAAGGGTGTGTTCCTGTCAGGCTCAGAATTTTTTTATTTTTTTTACATTGTAAGCAAATAAGTAGTAATAAAATTCATTTCATGGAAACAAAAAAAGTACTTTGTAGTTGTGTTTTTTTTACTATTAATCTTTAAGAAGCTCTATGTTAAGCTTGTCTCCAAGCATTTGAATCTTTTTCTATCACCAGAACAAATGGACACTTCCAAGAATTTGAAGGAAAAAAAAACATGTTATATTTATTATTGAAAAAGTCATTCACTTTTAATCAAACTAAATAAGACAAAACATTGAAAATTTACACATCCAAGAATGTGAAAAAAAAATCAAGAGAGGTTTCATTCACGTGAATATTTTAAAGAAATTTGCAAGAATTCATGTGATTCGCTCATTTTTGGGTGAATCCCTGAAATTATTTGTTATTTAATTTACATTTGAAGAAGACGAATGTTAACTATGTAAGAGATAATTCACCCATTTTTGGGCAAAGTGTTTGCTTTGATACATGTTTTTAGACGGGGTCTGTTTTGATATGCTATGTTTAAAAAGTGTCCATTTTGATGCAAGACTCATTGAATTCCCATCATATACATAATAAAAAATTAAGTGTAAAAGCAAGGTAAACATTTACTAGCATCTGAGTATTTATAATTAACTAAACAATTAACCTTAAAAAATCAATAAATCAGAGTGAATTTTTATTTTACTTAATCATAATCAAATGACAATGTTGTTCTTGGATATTGACCCAAGTAACTTTTAGTTTTTTTTATATATATATTATACAAGTGGAAATGCATATACAGTCAGAGAGAGTGAGAACTTTCTAAAAAGTATAAAACTTTAGAAGAAGGAAAAATGGGAGAAACCATTATTCAAAGACAAAGAGAAAAGAGACAACATGCACATGGCAATAGGAGAAAAAGGCCAAAACCATTATAATGCTCTTTCCAATCTTCATTCATAGTTGACAAAAAAACATGTATTGTTACATCATTTCTCCAAAAATTTATGTTCCCAAATAGTTTTTTTGTTTTCCTCTTTTTAACTAATAATTCCAAGAATTACAGCTCACAAACTCCCTCACTTTTTTTCAGGAATTTCCAAGAAAATAAAATTTCTTTCTCATTTTTTCTTTTTATCTTCTAGGAAGAAAATCTAAACAAGGAAAGAATCCACCTCACAAAAAGCTTTTGCCAGCCTTTATGATAATACACAGCTGACCCCTTCAATAATCTGCAAATATTTAATCATAACATAAGCAAGTGGCAATTTTTTAAACCATAGAATTCTTTTAGGGTTAATAGCATTTTTAGTCTCTCCGTTATTGATAAATTCTAATTCTAGTCCTTGTAATATACTTTCTAAACGAAGTCGTAAGTGAAGGTTAGACAAGTTGAGTCATATATCACGATGATCAAAATCATAATTTATCAATAATCGAGGGATCAAAAATATTATTATCCCAAAAATTTACCATCATGTTTCTTCATTTGATTCCTTGCAAAGAGCATGCAAATGACTAGAAAACCAACTCCTGCTGCTCCTCCTAGTATTATAGCCACTGTCTTACCTGTGTTTTGGCCTGTCCCTACACATTCATTCAACACACACAACTCTCATTACTATATGAAATGATAGCACACAATTCTAAGCTTGACAAACATCTTGTTAACAGTGATATTATTAAAAAAAAACACAATTTATTATGCTCCTTGTTTGTTTATTCCAAGATCCTTTTTTTCAATTAAAATATACAACTAATTTAATGAGGTAGACAGCTCAAAATTCCAAGAAAGAAAAAATCTTGATTATAGTGTGAACACTTGCAAATTAAACCAGAAACTATTCTCACAATCTAACAGATTGAGCTCCCATTTGGACATTGATTTCGAAGTTGAAACTTGAAAAGTTGAGTTCTTGAAGTTGTGATTTTTGAAACTTAAAGTTGTGTTTGAACGTGCATTTTACCTCTACGAGTGGAACTTGAAAATTTTTTAAAGACGGATTTTTAAAATCTGATCCAAAATATATGGTCAACAGATATTTAAAGATGAATTTTCAAAATCTATGACTAAAAGCTAGCTAAGCAAATTCATGAAATCAATCAATTCAAGGAAATGTACCTGCTGAAGGAGATGGAGACCAGTATGAAGATGATGATGATTTTGTGGGAGCCCCATTGGGATAATAATTAAAACTGACAAAGCACTTATGAAGAAAAATTTGGCCAGAAATTGAGCTACCACATTCAACCTGAGCTTTTTGGACAGCACTTTTCACACATTCACCACAATCAGCAGAGCCCACATCCCCTTCACATTGTCCCAAAACAAAAACAGACTCATAATTTGCTGTGTAAAATCCATTACTAGCACTAGACATGCCATTTTCCAATGAGGAAAAAGCAGTATCCCTCTTTTCCTCAAATCCACTCCCTGGTGCATTTTTCCCACTACAAGTCTTGTACAACATTTCCATTCCTGAGATTTGTGGGAAACCAGAGACCTCATAGAGCATATAACAGCCTAAAAGCTGAATTCTTGCAGCAACAGGGGTGCCACAGAGCTTGTCAATTAGTATTGGCAAACCATTTACACAGTTATAGCAATCAACATTAGAAAGGTCACCTCTACACTGAAAAAGACCAGTTACTGTAGTCTGACCAGTACCAGTTGTAGTTTTGTAAAACTTGGATTTTGAGGATTGTGAAACAAGAGAGCCAAAAAGGGTTGAAAGGGCTTGTGAGTAAACACCAGATGGATCTGATAATGCCTGTTTTGCACAACCCTTGTACACTAAATTAGTGTTTCCAGATGCAGATTCAGCTGGTGATACATTCTTGAAAATGGCTAGAATGACCAAGAAAACAGAGAAAATGCAACAAAATGGTTTCTTGGACAACCCCATTTTTGGGAGATTCTTGAAAATGGCAAGAATGGCCAAGAAAACAGAGAAAATGCAATAAAATGGTTTCTTGGGCAACCCCATTACCATTTTTTGGAGATTCTTGAAAAATTATATCATAGTTTTATTGTCTTCTTTTTTTTTTTTTTTTTTGCTGTTTTGAAGATTTTGAGAGAAAAAGATTGAAGCTTGAAGTTTTTTTTTAAAAAAAAAAAATTGCTTAAGAAATCAGTAAGGCATTTTGAAGGGTTGAGATTCTACTAGTACTATTTCTTCTTGAAATTTGTTTCTTTTTTTCTGAAAAAAGGGGTCTTGGTTTTTGTAGTGGTGTTTGGGATTCACTTTCTTTTTAGATGGCCTATTATTTGTCTATCTTTGGATGTGCAGAACTGAGAAAAATTGGGTATCTGTATCTTTATCAATATATATATATGTATACAAGGACAATTTGATACTGTATTATAACCCCTAACTCTATTTTTTACTAACAATGGACAAATGGGGGTGGGGTGTATTTAGAGAATGGAAACAAAAAAATGGTTATAAAAACCAACAAAAAAAACAACAACTCATAAAGTGTTAAGAAATATTCCCAAGGTAACAGAGGGGGGTAAACATGGATTAACTGTGGAAGTTTGACCAAAGTACAATAATATTTTGAAAAAAACACTGTAAAATTTCAAGATTTTGAAATTTGAAATTTTTAATAAGTTTCATGGTATATTTGTTTTGTATTGGTTGTCTGAAGTTGAACATTCTTTAATGGAGTTTGAATAAATATAGTGAATTAATGGGCACGAGACAGCAGAATTTCTTTATTAATGGCTTTATATAGTTATGGCAACCAATCTTTATCATGTGATAACTGCATATATATATATTACTTGAAGTTGGTAAGATTTGAAAGATTAGCTTCTAACAGTAACTAGAAATAGTATCCTCAAAGATTCTTTGTTTGTTTCTTTTTTCTATTCCAAATTTGTGCAAGTAAAGCTTATTAAATATAATTAAGGAAATAAAATATATGTCAGTTCTATTATTTAAACTCTTGTGAACTTGTTATACACTTCAATATGGTATTAGAGCATGTAAAGGTCTTAATTCACTTAAATAATCATTGGTCTTTGAACATATCTGAATGTAACGACTAACGATCCATTCAGTCAATTTGAATATTAGGCTATTTATGAATGACACTTCTAGTAGGTCTTCCTGTTCTGTCATCTGGCTTATGTTCTAGCATTCAAATGAATGAATGAATAACATAGGAGATATATTCAATATGTTGTTGGAGATTTTTCTATTTTTAATTTTGAACCCAAAATTTATTATTAAAAATAAAGAGATTTCATTCTTTTCATCGTATTTCGTGTTGGTGTTGTTTATTCTTATTTAAGTTGAACATTGATGATTTTAATCACAATAATTTTTCTATACCATACGCTCCAAGTGACTCTCTTTAGGTTCTTTTTAATATAATTCTCAAATATTATATTTTGTCTTTTTGAAGAATGTTTTGTTAGAAAATTGAAGTAGAAGACAAGAATATTACTCAAACTATGATTACTAATAAGGTTTAGAAGATGTTTTGTCATTTTTATGTACTCTGCTATTGTCACTATCGTGGTCCTGACACTTCAAAACACAAAAATAAAATAATTTTTTTATAAAAAAAAACAAACACGCCAACCATCAAATTAACTATGTTAATGAGTTAAAATTTTATATAAAAGCGGAATATAAATTCGATGGTGTGACTCTTCAGTTTTTTTAAAAAATATTTTTTGTTAAGTTTCTACAATTTTCCTCAAATCTAACAAATAGACAAGGTATGTTAAAATATTTGGCCAAAATAAAAAGAAATATTCACTTTTAATAAATTTTTAAAATCAAAATAACATAAAAATATATTTAAGGGACTATTAACTTATTAATCCAAATTATACATGCCTCAAAATTGAAATAATCACCAAAATACTAACATAGCAAGGATCACAAAAATTTACACCTAAAAGGTTTCAAACATCTAGCTAATAAATAAAATTTTATATTCTTTAACATATATTATTGAAACACGAAAGAATTAAAATCTTACATATAAAATTATATATGAATGATATGAACTTTAAACCTGGTACTAAATAAGAAATATGTGATCAATAGTTCAATATACATATAAAGAGTCTTCACATTAGAGAAAATTACTTTTTCTATTTTAATTTGTTTGTATTATTACTTTTTTAATCCGTTTGAAAAATTATGATTCTTATCTTTCCACATATTTTAATTTAAAGCCAATTTACAAATTTTTGCAGCTTTTTTAAATTTCGTAAAAAATCGACATCTTGTCGATTCATCTTATATTTTTCAGCTGTTGCTATAATTCGTTCGTCGGTGCTCTGCATTTACTCCTCTCGTTTTTTTTTTCCTACCTTCTCAGATCACTACAACAAGATCGCAAAAATCCAAGAAAAACAGCCCCTTTTGCTTTCACATTGCCCTTTTCGACAAATTTCTGGATTTGGGTTTCTTAAATTAACCCTTCAAATCTCAGTTTTTATTGTCAATTTTTCAAAGATTCTGAATTGGGTAATTGGCTAAAACGAAGAAAAACAAGTAGAAAGATATGTATGCCATAAAGGATACAGTTTCTGAGAAGCTTTCTCGTTTATTTTCAGCTTCTCCTTCTAAATCTGTTGATCAACAACCTCAGGTTCTTTTCTTCCTCTTTCTCTGTTAGAATTTAAGATATTGAATCTTATTGTGGGTTCTGGTTCTTGGTTATAAGTCTTTTGCCTATGATCTGTATGTGAAGCTAAAGTTTTGTACTTTGTAATTTAATTGTTTTTGCTGGCAATGTTAACTTTTTGGTGATCCATCAGTTGGGGTGATTAGTTTGTGCATGATGTTTAAGGAATTTGTATATGAAGTGAATCAAGTAACTAAAAAAATAAAAATAAAAGATGAAAACTTTATATGATGTTGAAGGATTTTACTCATGAGCATGTAATTATGACAACAACATACTCAGTGTCATTCCACAAGTGGAGTTGGGGTTTGGGGAGGGTAGGATGTATGCAGACCTTAGCCTAACTTCGTGAGATAGAGTGGTTGTTTCCAATAGATCCTCCTAGGCAAGATAGACACAACCAAGAAAGCAACAAGTTATAATAAAACAAAGTAAAAAAAAAAACTGCTGACGAACTAAATAGCATTACTACTAATGAAGAGAAAGTAGCAAGAAGACTAACCTCTTGACTTTCCCCTTAAAGGTTCTAAAATACTTGTCTACCTACTAACTTTGTACCCATATTATCAACCTTCCTATCTATGGTCATGTCCTTAGTCAATTGTGGAGGTGAGTCATATCCTATTGAATCACCCCTCCAATTCTTTTTGGCCTACCTCTTACCTCTCTTAACACACTTTATGGCCAATCTTTTACACCTCCTTACTGGTGCATCCACGCATCTTCTTTGCACATGTTTGAACACACATTATTGTCAACCTTTTACACATCCTAACTGGTGCATCCACGCATCTTCTTTGCACATGTCTGAACCATCTCAGTCTAGCTTCCCTCATCTTGTCCTTCACGGAAGTCACTCCCACCTTGCTCCCCGAATATCTTCGTTCTTGTTCCTATTCCTATTCCTCGTAATATGTCCACACATCCATCTGAGCATCCTCATCTCTGCTACCTTCATCTTCTAAACATGAGCATGAAATAGGTGACTGAAACAAAAAGCAAATATGATGAAAAGTATATATCATGTCTAAGGAATTTGTATATGAAGTGAATCAAGTAACTAAAAAAGGAAAATAAGATGACAAAAAGAAAAGGTGAAAACTTTCAAAAGCATCGAAGGATTTAGTTAGTTGTTTCATGGTAGTTTATTCTGCAGTTGCAAAATATGAAGTACTTGATATATTAATGAGAACAAAAGTTTACAAGAAAGCACACTGGATATTCAAGCTCAAGTTTGTTTATCGCAGTTCGTCACTAAATGGAGTAGCATTCGTCAGATGTACTATTTGATTGAATTATATTCATATAGAGTTTGGATTTCCTGCTGGAAAGTGAGCTACTACTCATGCTACAATGTTCTTATTTTAATTCTTTTGTAATTTAGGATATTTGTTTATTTGAGCAAAAATTGAGATCTACATTGTTTCCCTTCCTTTTTCTGCATTAGGAGGTTTGTTGTTTGATAGAGGATTGTCGTTATCATTATCCAGTGCATATTATTTGTAACATTATTACCTCTCTCTGTGTTTAGGCCAGGCCATATACTAAGGAGGGTAAATCTATAACATCTATACTATCTTTCCTTCTACCATCAACATATTTTGCGAATATAAGAGATCGAAGAGAGGTCAAACCACTTCAATCACATTCTTTTACTTGGAGAAGTAAAAGTTTCTCGTTGCGCGATAAACCTTTGGATGATGTTGAGGTTCACAAATATTACAAAGAGATACCAGATATTCATCCAGAAGAAAGTGAAAATGGCTTCATCAGGAGTTCAGTTTGTGTGATGAAGGAGACAGTAAATGCAGACAATGATAATGGAGAGCCTACTTCTGCTGGGAGCATTGCCAGCGGTTGTGAAACTTTTGAAGATGCTCCTGATAGACACAGTTTTGAGCAGTCACTGGCCTATCTCACCACTGATTCTGTTTTCATTACTCCAAATTTATATGATTTTTTCCAGTCCTCCCTTCCTAATATAGTGAAAGGTTGTCAATGGGTCTTGTTATATAGGTAATCTTGATTTTAAAATAGTTTCTGCTACGACGTCTATTTCAACTTCAGTATCCTGAATATTAATATCTATCCTGTTCATTCTAATGAAGGGCAGTACGGCCAGACACGGTATATCACTCCGTACTCTAATTCGCAAGAGTGCTGATATTTCTGGCCCTTGCTTGCTGGTATGTTCACCTAAATTGCTGCAAATATTTGCCGGGCATGCATTCCTGACTTCTATAGCAATTTTTAAAGGATCTCTTCTTTCTTTTGAAGATGAACTTTCTTTATAATGTTTGTGTCAGATTACTGGTGATAAGAAGGGTGCTGTGTTTGGTGGGTTGCTTGAGGCACCGTTAAAACCTACTGCAAAGAGGAAGTACCAAGTAAGAAAGCAAACACATGCAGTATTTAATTTTCTTTAACCGATACAATCTAATGACGAAGTAATGTTAAAAAAGAAAACCACTGGTTTCTGGTCTAATCTTACTCTTGGTAATCGACTTGGTGCAAGTAAAGTGTTTCAGACCCCCTTTTACTTCAAATGAAGAGTTAAAAAGCAATAGCCTATGTCTGCCTTCTCCATTCTCATTGAGCATTGGTTTTATTTTTAATGCTAATGTGATTATTGTATTATTGCAACAGGGAACAAATCAATCATTTGTATTCACAACTCTATATGGTGAACCAAGGTTATTTAGACCAACAGGTAAGAAATTTGTCTGGTGTTTGTTAATTGTTAGTTTGTGTAAACGCAGTAATAGAAAAATTCCATTTGAGAGAAACTGCGTGGATGAATTAACTATGAGCTCTCACAATTAAATACACAAGTCAATTGGTTTAAACATTATGGAAACTGGCTCTTCCAGCTGTTGCATTGTGTTATTATGGTTATTTAAACTCATGATTTGTTTGGGGAAAGTTATCCATTATGGTTGAAGATAGAGGCCTTCTTGATGAACCTATTGCATCCCTTGAAAGTATTTTACGCTATTACAACTGATTGGAAGCTGCTTATCTTCAATGTAGTCCATGCAAATTTTATACTACATTAGTTCTGAGAAGGAAGGTGGTTTACTTCCATAATTCATAACTGTCTCCAGTTTTTGGTATGGTTGGAGGTTATGTAAAAGTGATGTCTTCCTTCTTTCTCTCTTCTTTAGGAGAGATTTATAAAACTGAGTTTACCTCTCCACTTTTCCTTCCCCTCTGTTACTTCCTTATCTACAAGAGAATTAACCAAGCATAGAATCAAAGATGTATGTCAAAGGCTTGCTTTAAACAGTGCAACACACTAAAACATTCAGAAGTCCTTTTTTTTGTTTGCTCAAAAGAAAGGAAAAGGCTTCTGGAAGTTATACTATGTTGTGTTGTTACATTCTTACAAGGAACCTAATTCCCCCCTTACAACGTAGTTAGTCTCTCTGATGAAAAACGTACACTGCTTCTTACTTCTTACTGTCACTGGCAAATTGAGGTGATAAACATATCTCAAAAGTGTAGTCCTTTCTGACAAATGACAATTATTAGCAAATTAAGTCACTTTCACTTAGTTGAAAGCCTGGTCCAATCCTTTATTGTGGCCCTTGATGAGATTCTTTCAATCTCCACATATGATCTTTTCCCTCTTTTTTCTCTTTCCTTATTTCTTTTTGTTTGGTGAGAGTAGTAGTAAGAGTTAATTCAAATAGAGTTTCTTAACAGTCTATTCAAAGTAAGTTCAAATTGTTTTTAACATATGTTATGGCTAGCTGACGACCAAATACAAAATAAACAACAAGAACATACCCAGTGTAGACCCTATCCCACAAGTGGGGTTTGGGAAAGGTAGGAATTAGGATGTACACAGACCTTACCCCTTACCTTTGTGGGGGACCGAATACAAAATAAAAGAAAAGAAACTTCAGTGTCTTAGTGAGGTTGGTGATGTATTTGTTAAGCATTTTGTATGATAAATCTTCTTGCTCAGTACACATCCAAACTTGTCTATCTTTCAGTCTCTTTTGTGTTGGAAGTTAACATAAAATATGAACTTTGTTTACCCATTATGATACATGTAATGCAACGATACAAACGGTGTATATTAATTGTAGAAAATCCCAAGAGTCCCGATCTGAAGTAATCCGTGCAGACATAAGCTAAACTGTTGCCATTTTGGAATAGGTGCCAATAGGTATTTTCACTTGTGTTTGAATGATATCCTGGCACTTGGAGGAGGTGGAAATTGTGCTTTAAGCTTGGACAGTGAATTGTGAGTTTCTCTGCCTTGCACTATACCTTGTTGCTTGCAAATTGCAAATTGTAAATTTCTTCCTTTCTCATTTCCAATATTCTGCGAAGGTTATCTGGCAGCAGTGGACCTTGTGAAACATTTGGGAACTCATTTTTGGCACATGATCCAGAGTTTGAACTGAAGAATGTTGAGGTAATTTTCTTATTAACGCTTTGTCTTTGTGCCCATTTATTATTCTACTTCCAATCTAGTTTCAAAAATCTATCTGAGTATCGATGTATTACCAACTTAAAGAGAGAGCTAGACAAAGAGGAAACCTAGCCAAAAAAGGTTGATTTAAGTAGATCCTCATTTATGCCTCCTAATAGTTCCTAGGGAGAAAACTTGTTTTAAAGAGAGAGAGTGTGTACTTGAGCACTTGGTGTCTGTGCAGGTATAGACCTATAAATGTGGAGATTCATATTTACGTATCATTTGTATTTTAACTATGTGTGCTTAAGCCAGTACTTAAATGTAGATCAATGACTCTTTATAGTTTTGTGTCAATGAAAGGAGAAATTCCTCGCCTTCTCTGATGAGGATTAATGTTGAGTTATTTGTTGTTATTATACTCACATTGGGTTTGATGTTTGGGATGAGTCTTTTTTGTTTGGTTAGGAACTTGCATATCAGTGCTATATCTATAGAACTCCTAATTTTCCTTTAAAAGCATATTATTTAACAATATTGATATGAAATGGACCTAAATAGAGTAGAGTAGGTATAAAGGATTCGTGTGAATGAGCTTTCCTAGTTTCAGACTTAGACATTGTTAATTGACTGATTTAAGGAGAATTGGAGATTCCTAGTTGCTTCAATTTTGAGAACCAACACTCTAGGAGTTAACGTTTAACTAATGCGGAAGAGCACATATACCGCAAAAATAAGAACGAGCTTAACTGATGTATTACTCCTATTTGCACTTTTGAGGGAAACAAGGACGGATAATTGTAAGGAAAACAGATTATTATAAATTTATTTCAAATGTCTGGGCAGTTTGTAGAAGTCAAAATAATGTGCTCCAAATCTCAAACATACGTTCTTATGAATGAAGATTGTAGCTTAAGATAATCATATGACTTTGTAAGAAATTGTCTCTGAACTCATTAGTCACTAGGAATGTGTTCTAGACATTGTATGTTCCGGTAGCAGACTGATGAAATATTTCAATAAATTTATTTGACATTCTATCACCAAATCTTTGACAATGTCTTGTTTCTTCTTGATGCAGCTATGGGGTTTTGCGCATTCATCTCGATACCTCCCCTCCTCGTGCCAAGCCTAAATTTTCTTGGTTCATTTTTTTGTTAGCTATATCTTTTAATACACTATTATTTATTCTTTCATGTCCATGAAGCAGTTTCCTCCTTTATAATCCTTGAGGCTTCTTGCTGTATATGGGCGAATTGCAGCCTAGGAATGAGTGTCTAGCAATTGTGAGTTATGTATGTAGATATTCTTGATCCTTCCAGCCAGGGGAGGCTTTCTAGTGTATGATTATTGTGATTTTATATATAGCAACCCACAAGTTTTCCTGATGTCAATAAGGAATGCTGTATAAAAGGCATCAACTAAACCTCATGTGATGCTGATGTCAATAAGGAATGCTTTCACAATTTTTTTATTCATTCTCCAAAAACAAATATGCTCCTCAAGTGATGCTGATGTCAATAAGGAATGCTTTCACAATTTTTTTATTCATTCTCCAAAAACAAATATGCTAGTCTCGACTCTCGTCTCAGAAACCTGCTACAGTTGCACACAACAATGAATTCGAAACAGAACGGAAAAATATCAGGTAAAAAGTGCAATGATATAAATTGGTAACATGAATGTCACAGAAATCTTTAATGCAATGCAATATCTACTATAGCTACAAACATGTCATCTCAATGTACTGTAACTGATCATTATCCATTCACAGTTTTGCTTCCAGGACGGGCAATGGTTACACAAGAATGATACAACAGACTACCCAAGGCTGGTAGTGGGACAACCAAAGAAACTCTGGTTATCCCAAGTTTGCAGTATGTCTATTTAGCCTGCCCACCCCAAAATTTAGCAAAAACCAGAAGAATTACATATTCAAGAACGGGACCAATCGACCTCCTGCCCTCAAGTTAGCACTGTGATCTTGCAGCAGATGCAAAGGCAAAAGCTGTGGCATCGGCTGTTTGCTTCACGCTGGAAATGAGCCTAATCCTCCATTTGATCCTCACCAGGCAGCCCAAATATTCTTAAATTACGGTCCATAGATCCAACAGCTATGTACGTTGCATCTGGGCCAAATTTCAGACATGTTGCTTTGCCTGCATTAGATGATAGCAACGACTATTATTACCTTTATAAACACATGTGCAACATATGTTATCAAGAGCACATTTTAGAGTCTAAAATGAGGGGAAACACAATACCTGTGCCTGATAAGTCAGGGAAGGTTTTGATGGGACTCCATTCAGCCTTGACACTGGCGACTTGATAAACTCTGATTCAGCACAAAAAGAAATGATGTAAATATTAATAGATCAAAAAGAAAACTCCAGGGATCCTAAACAAGGGATATGTAGTGGCAATTAAAATAATGGTAATCAAAGTACAATGATAACAATCCACCAAGGCTCTTGGTTTCTTTCTGTTTTTTTTACTCTCTCCAAACCACTTTACTTGTCGTCCTTGCTATAAATAAATGGACCAAAATAGTTATTTTGGAAAACCAGTATATAATTGAGTACATCTTCCCATTTTCCCCTTAGTAATAATTATTCTTGGAAGTAGTAAACGTTGACTAATTAGCATAGAAAACCTAAGTGAAGAGCACATACACATACTTCAATATTGTGATTGCTTGGATTAACTCTCTTTTAATTTATTGAAGAGAGATTAGAATTTTAAATCATTAAAGATAATAAATAAGGGTATGATAATCAAAACACATTTTCTTAAGGGGTGTGTAACCCAAAAATGTGACAAGTGGTCCAGAGGGAGTATTGAACTATGCTGAAGTCTTTTGGGATTCATCAAGAGGAACTTCTTTTAAGTTCAAGAAAAATGAGAAGTATCAGATTCTATATATTTGTGTAGATGTCTTACCGTATATCTGAGCCTCCTAAGGCAAGATAACTTCCACTATGGTCAAATTCCACTGCAAAGTAACAGGAGAAGCAGAAACATTAGACGATCTTAGATGCACATAAAATTGCTAAAGAAGATTAATTTACAATAGAAGTAGCTTAAATCATCATCCCGAAAGATGAAGGTACAACAGAGTTGATATAACACTACTCAAAAGGAATCTGAGTTGTCCACAATATGCAAACGGTGTAAAAAATGGAAGCTCTGAAGTACACTTCTGAAATAGTCAGCTACCAGACTATAAAAAGGGAATGGCCCATTAACAACAGTGAAACCTGAGATAGCATACTCAAAACATACAGTACTTCCTTAACGTGAACGCTTCTTAGACAGTGATCCATGAAAAAAAATTCGCATAACCGACAGTGAGTCCTATGCTAGTATGCTGTAATATACAGTAATCCATGAAAAAAAAATTACCTTCCGAAAGTACTCAAGCAGACAATAAAATATCTTTTTTTACGAACTACCAAAGCTTCTTTCATTCGTAACATGGATTCATTGTCCTGCTTCAGTAGAATGCAGTTAATTTATACCTGATTGAGTTGGTGTGTTTTCATCATAGGGAGTGAAAGTTCTAAAGTTCTTCAATTTGCGTAGATCCCAAAGTTTAACACCATCTTGGGCAGCAGTCTGATTATTAACACAGAAAGGAAATATCAGTCACAAGTTCAATCATAAATAGCTTTACGCTGATGAAAGGAAGATTATCAAAAGCTTAATTCAGTATTGAAATACTCACTGCTAGGAAATAACCATTTTCTGAAAAGGAAATAGCAGTTACAGACCCAACATGGCCATCAAATTTTGCAACATTTGCCTGAAGAGAAACACCCCCAAAAAAAAACAGAAAACAAACAGTAAGAATACTTGGATAGAAGAAGAGGAATGAAATGAGCAGTCATGCTGCTTTTGAGGCAAACAGACCTGACTTTTCACATCCCATATCTTGACCAGAGACCCTGAAGTCCCTGTTCCAAGGATCAGACCATCAGGGTGGAAAGCTGCGGAAGTATAGCCCTCAGATTCTGAAGCATCTGCTACCTGAATTACAATATGAAATTTTTTTTAACAAGTCAATTAGTTTATAAAAGTTGATTGATGGCTCCAACCATCTACACATTGTTTCTTGAGAATGAGAGGCCAGAGGGAAAAGCAACCTGTGTAAGGCATAAACCAGAAGAAAGATCATAAAAGCACCACGTGCTATCAAGAGAAGCTGTAACAAAATAATTATTGGTCGCATGGACAGTGACAGCTTGCACCTGCAATCATTGGTAAATAGATGAATATGTAAAATCACTGATTAAAGGGTTTGAAAATGAACTATATTCAGTTGAAAGCAACAACCTAAAAATGAAGTAACGTCAAAATGTAAAGGGTGAAGGCAATTTCAAGGGTCTGCAAACTTATATTTGAAGGCAGGACAACATAACATTGATTTCCACTTGAAATATCCCACTAGCCCCCTGTTTACTGCAAAATGTTTTTCCCTTTGTTTTCTTTACTTCAAGCAGAATGGGGAGAAACTTTTCAAGGCATGCATGTAATACATTCAAGAAGTGGAAGCTCACTATAAAACTAGTCTACGGGACAAAAGAACTAAATCTAACATGAAGTAAAGACAAACTCCCAGGACAAAAGAAATACATTGTTTCTCTTTGATACTTGATACAGCAGCAGATATATTCCCAAGTCAACCTTACCATTCTCAGGGAAAAAAAGATCTAGCAATTTCGGATCTGAAACCATTTTTTGTACTATCGATCTACTCTTTTAATACATAGGTATATATTGAAAAATACATTTTTTTAGTACAACGAAGCGATTCGTCTACCTTATCAAAAAAAACTAGTTCCATCTCCATCATTCACTGCTTAATGATCTATTCTATCATTCTCATATCTAAGCCTAGAAAGGAAATATCCAAAAAAGTGGAATGCTGAATGGGACACCAAGATTGATGATCAACACCAGCAAACTCATTAGCTTGTTTCCAGAATCAATATCAAGTTCTGTGCAATCAAGCAGGACAATTACCAGCATTGTGTCTTTCAGTAATAAAAAGGTATTTCAATATCAGTACTTTCAGTATTGATCAACAAGTTTTTAATATGAAATTACCTCGGCTGTATGATCCTTCAAGACATGCCTGCAGTCATAATTTCTATTTTCAGAACTTTGCCACACACGAACTGTCTGCAAAAACTCAGTGACACAGTTCAGTAGAACATCAAAGGAAGAATGCAACTGTGTATTAAACAACACCAGAGTTACTGTTCATACTTCTACTACTTAGCGAGGTGCCAAACCCATCTAAAATGACAATAACCTTTGAATCTAAAGTTGCTGCCATATTAAGAACTTCCAAATCCTACTTCTAACCAGACCTGATCCTAGAAGGCTCGAACTGAAGAGGCAAAGCAACCATTAAAAACACAAATGTTTAATCAAAATAATTCTTTTCCTTTTTTTTAATCCATTATTTTCTTGGAAGCATAGCAGGGGTAAATTTGGCGGCAAAATTTTAAAGAAACTCCTTACTGAGACATCTAATATAATTGGCTCATGTTCAGATATTTTTTACAAGTGAACGCTTTTCAGTATTTCTAAAAAAGTAGCACATAACCGGCCATAGAAGGGGATAACATACTAAAGAAAGTATAAGTGTTAACAAGACAAGAAGATGAAGGCTACTATTGATTATAGATGAAGTGCATGTTCAACTCGCACTTAGAGAAACAATCAGGTGTACCTTATCTGCTGAACCAGAGACCACTAGTTCACCCTCAGCCGCAAATTTAACACTGGTAACCTATAAAAGCAGAATATACTGAGACAGATTTTTTTATGAAATTAACTACTGAGACAGAAATTCTTGCTGAGGAAACATAGCTAATGAATTATCAAGCAATAGCAAGAAAAGTAAGTATCAATAAGATGACAGACCCTCTTTGAATGACCACTTAGTGTTGATATGATCTGTCCTGAAGGTCGATCAAAGACCACAGCATTTGAATCAACACCACCAGTAGCAATTATGTCCTGACAAAACATAAATTAGATTTAGACATGCTGAAAGTAGTTCAACCATAAATACGCATCAAGAAAACAAGAAAGCATAAGAATCAAGCGGCACGGATCATTGAATATCCGCAACAATTGACTTTCTCATCAATGATAAATTTCATCTTATCAAGAGAATCTCTTAATAAATAATAACACAAAACTATTCCTCTGTTTTGGACTAATGTGATAATGCAGATGTATGAGCATGCTCTAGATCTAACTTACTAGCTCATATTCCGAGTAGATAGCCATAGGAATACTTCTGTGAAACCAGTCATGCCACGCAAAAGCAAAAAATTTATCGCGTGTATCTAGATAAGCACTCAATATTTATGTAGCTATAAAGACAACTTTCAATGGCAAGGCTATTATGCAATAGCTATTAACTTTATGCAACTGTACTAAAAGCAGAGGTTTCAAAACAAATGACTCATATTAGCTAATGGGAATATATTTTAGTCTATGTTACGTGGATCTTTCATTTGAGTCAACAGATGTGTCAAACGGGTGTGACATGGGCATCGGTACTTCACGCAACTTCTTCAAATTATAATAATACTTGGCAGGAAAAGTGCAAGTACAGGTTCCAGACTCATACACCCGCATTGGATAAGTACACATGGCAAGTCCAGGAAACAGATTTTGGCTGCATATGCCTTGTGAACAATAATGAAAAACAAATCACAGAAAAAACAGAAGAAAGAACTTACCTTAGCATAATGAATATCCAAAGACAAAATGCCCGGTTTGTTGGTTTTGTGAAGAGGAAAACTATTCAGTTGGGTATATCTCTCCACAGCATCCACAGGGGCCAATGTTGCCGGTATCTAGGTGGGAAAAGAAAGTGAAAAATAATCATATTTCGTCTAACTGGGAGAAGCGGCAGGAAGAACAGTGCTCATATAACACCTACTTACATTAGTCTAAAGAAAGGAGTGATGCAACATCAGAAGAGAATGAGGGAAAATTACTACTTATAAAGCTCTCCAAACATGTGTAGTAGATATTACCTGTCGTTTTTTCCTTTGTTGTGAAAGACCAGCATTACATTCAGTAAGAGTCTCAATGACAGAGTGTGATATCCCAGGGCGAATTTTCTTTCCATCAGGGCCCATATCCTCATCCTCGGCAACTATTGATACAAGTTGATAACATGAATAATAAGTATGGGATAAAGAAGATGGTACAAGACACATATAAAAGAATAAAAACAACTACCTCTTTTCCCATTGCTTACAGCAGTAGTGCCAACAGCTGTAGTGGCTGCCATGGGTATTTGTCTTTCAGCCTGGGCAAGCAACCCCCTTGCCTCATCCCTTTCCTTTTTCAGCCTTGCAATTACCCTGCAAGCAGCATCATGCTGCCAAGATAAGACATGAAATTAGCAAGGCATGTACTAGACGAAGCAGACAGAACAATGTAATATGGACAAGCAGCTACTACAAGAATGTACAACGAGAGAACCGGGAGAAAATTGTCCAGATGTCAATTTTGGAGATTGAGAAGAGGGAACTCTGGATTTGAAAGACAGGACAAAAATAGAAAAGAAGACAAAAATGAAAATGTAAAGTGAATCTGGAACCTGATTATTGGCTCAAGAAGCAACAATACCAAATTTTAGGATGCTAATTCATACTCAATTTTGACTCTAACAGACAACAGTCTTGCATGTGTTTTTCTTTAAATGAGAACTCATGTCAAACAAGAATAACTCATGTCAATTTACAGGCAATAGGGCACTACTTATTTCTTTGCTATGCTTAAATTTTGTTTCCATTATGATAAAAGAGAGATATCTTGGACGCTTCGGGGTGGCCTAGTGGTTTGAGCTTGGGACTTCCATGTTGGAGGTCTCAAGTTCAAAACCCCTTGCCAGCGTAAGCAAGGGGTTTGCCTTTTGAGTCGAGCTCGTCGCACTGGACTTGCCTAATGCGAGTTACCTCTCCTATGTGCGAGCTATTGCATAGGAGCGGAGGTTTTACCCTGTGCGCACCCAAAGGGTAACGGCTGGGGTTTCCCTTGTCATCAAAAAGAGAGAGAGAGAGCTTGGAGTAAGAAATAAGGATCCCCTAATCTCCAACATAAAGTTGGAGTTTGAGTCATAAAAGGAGCAAAAGTGGAAAGATCCATTGTTGAGGTCCCTGGAAGGGAGTTAGAGGATACTGGATTTTACCATAAAATTAAAAAATTCTCATTATACAAAACGGAAAGCTTGAAAAAATAAATGACGTTACAACTGAAAAAGTAGCACAAAAAGAGAACTTCTAACTTTGCACCACCTAGCTTTCAGAAATTTCAACTTGTACTTCCTCTCTCCTCTTTCATCAATAGTCTATGAGGCTGCCCTAATGTCCATACTGCCTAAGACCTCAAAGTTTCAGAAAACCAATCATTGCAACTATGTTATCAAATATGATTTCAAAGACTATGTAGGCCACTTCCTTCACCTGATATAAAGCATGGCTCAGCTCTTGCCTTGCAGTATGTAATTGTTGTTCCAATGCAAAATTTGACAGCATCAGACCATCCCATTCCTACTAGACAAAAAAATAAAAATTAAGAGGAAGCATCAACGTAACAGATGCTCCAAGATAAATGGTAATTTGTTTAGTAGTCGCACCACGTAAAGGATTAAGTGATGAGAACACTATTTGATAAACAATCAATTAGTCTAAAGAATAAGAGGTCAACAATGCACTAGAAATCATGCTGCTGAAATTGTTCATCATATGTAATGATGTCAAAGGCTTAATTGGGAATATTCGAGAACTAAGCTAGGACGATAATTTCTAGATGATGCTTTTAACCTGAGCTGCATACCACATTCTAATTGAACACTGATCAAAACAAATACTTAAGCAATCCTTTTTATTTTATTCTTAAAATAATTTTGAGAGATAAGGGGCATATCAGGAGAAACCTGCTTAAATCTTCCAACAGAACTCTCAAGAGGTAATCTTCAGAGAAGTGCTTTCAAAAGAGATGATTAAGAAACATAATTTAGCAAAATAATTTTGTTCATCATATGTAATGATGTCAAAGGCTTAATTGGGAATATTCGAGAACTAAGCTAGGACGATAATTTCTAGATAATGATTTTAACCTGAGCTGCATGCCACATTCTAATTGAACACTGATCAAAACAAATACTTAAGCAATCCTTTTTATTTTATTTTTAAAATAATTTTGAGAGATAAGGGGCATATCAAGAGAAACCTGCTTAAATCTTCCCACAGAACACTCAAGAGGTAAATCTTCAGAGAAGTGCTTTCAAAAGAGATGATTAAGAAACATAATTTAGCAAATGATATTTGAGTAGCCCAGTTCCTCAGCATTCATATAATTAAGTTGCAAACAAACCTTAGAAAGGGAAGCAGAAAATCAAGGATCAAAAACACGTACTATTTGAAACATTCCCAACATCCCAGGAATGCTAGCAGCCTGTACAGGTCGGGGTTTAACTATCTGCAATAAGTACCAATAACAGTAAGCTTCACGTTGTAAACCCATTTGAGATCATACCAGATGGCTAATACTGAGGAAAATTAGAAGCAAATTACATTATAATTTTCATACAGTACTACCTTGCCAGTTTTAACAGGGATAATGTCATCTGCCGTCAATGGCTCTCCAGTAACAGGACATTTACCATAATCCTGCACCAACCAAAAAGACAAAAAGATTAAGAAACACATATAAACTAGAGAACATATTGCTGCCTTCAGCTAGAGGTCGAAAATACCACTTAAACCCCCCCTCCCAAAAGAAAAAAGATGGTACTACTCCCACTAGACGATTTAGAAAATTCTCCAACAATCAAGCTACATGAATGATGATCTTTCTGCTCAACCTTTTCACTTTTCACGAAAGCCTTAGTTGGCGCAGCTTAAGTTTCTATTAGCTACTATGGAACCCATTAGGGGAGGAGCATAGAGGGGGAAGATAGAGACCAGCGATTCAAAATTTATACTGGATAAAATATATATGAAAGATGAACAACTAAGTTTTTTTAGTGAAACAGACACAAATTGAAAGAATGAATATAGAGGATCATACAACCCAACCCTAACTAGCTTGAGATTAAAACACAGTTTGTTCATTTGTATTTAACAACGTACTGTCAAAGTTTCTCCTTCCTATATTTATTTTGCATAAGACAAGCTCAGCACAAAACCTTTTCTCTTCGAAATTGACCACAAAATCAACCACACAAATCAAATTAAAAATCCTACTAGCAAAAGAACACACACAATGCACGCATTAAAAATGAGTTTAATATTCTGACAAATGTATTAGTCAATTTAACGCAAATTACAGATAGGTCTCTATAGCAAACACGGATTGGTACACAACACAGCAAACATAGATAGGTAAACTATAAAATGAATGTAAATAACAAAATATAAAAGTTGTATTTTGTACAAATGAGATAAACTCACAGAGATATGTCTTTCAATTAAACGCTTCTCGAAAAGTAGTCCGGACTTCTTCGAAACCACTGGATCCTCCGGCACCTCGCCGGAAACTTTAAGCAAAAAAAATTTGTACAAAAACAGTGAAAACTATAGATCAGAGACACAAGAAAAGATCTATATAATGGAAAATATGCTTAAAAAAAACAAAAAAAGTAGATAGCGAGAGAGAGAGAGGGAGCGAAGCTTACTTGAACAGTTCATTGCGGAAAGAGAGAGAAAGGCAAAGAGGTAGAATTAGGGTTTAAGCAGCACAGAAGGAGCTGATGCAGAGTGAGACCGAGAAAGGAGAGAATTTTTTTATTTCAGGGTTTCAGATGATACTAATGGGATATGGTAGGACCCGACCCGACCCGACCCGATATGCCTCTTTTCAAGTTTATTCTTTTTTCACCCCTTCTAACAAATTTGACCTAGAAAAGAGTCATCATGACATTTTGTATTACTGCACCAAGAGAAAAAGATAGTCGATTTGAGGATCGTTATTTAAGTCATAGATAAAGTATACAAGTTTTGTTAGTTTAGCCATTTTAGAATTAACTTTAGATTTATTGAAATTGTATTAGATATTTGACATATTGTTTGTGCGAGTCTGGAGTTTGATTTGTTAATTCAAAACTTTTAATATCTATGTCTTAAGTTAGGCTTGGCAGTTTCATATTTATAACCTGTATGTTTGAACTATTACAAGCATGACCTTATCCTGCAAATGTCATTCAAACTTGACAAGTCTTCCAAACTCGATAATTTAAGGTAAAGAGATCTTAACCATCTTTATCACATCACAACTAATGTTGATTGTTAAGTCATACTATACATTTCATGGTAAAACAAAATCTAAAGGTCAAAGAAGGCATTAGTTGTCTCCAATTGATCAATGATACAGTAGACAATATTTAAGGCTTTGATATGTACTAAGATTATCTTTGATTCATTTGGTTAAGTCCATTTGAAAACTTTTTAATTTCTTTTACAATAAGGGGGCATAGGGAACAATCAACAAAGTTCTAATGTGTTCTAATATTCTAAAGCTAAATAGAATCAACAGCTTAATTAGCATTTTACTTTTCTCTAAGATGTGAGAGGCATGCACTAAATGTTGTTCAACCAAAATTTCTCCCTACAGCAGTGGGAAAAAAGGTTTTGGTCTACATTAATTTAGCTAAGTATCCTGTACATTAATATTTCTATATAAAAGATTTTTCAAAATAAAAACGGTGTCTAGCCAATTTAATAGTTTTTAAAAAAATATTTTATTTATCTCTATATCAGATTTTGGGACAAATTAGCACATGCTTTTATATTTTCAGTATTGTATTTGAATTCACACTCTTTGGGAAAAGGAAAGGGCCAATATTGAATTCTAAACCTAAGTAAAAAATAATTATTCGGTGCAGTAAACTTCCGTTACTATATTTGTTATTTTATCTTTGCAATATTATTGTAAAAGAAATTGTTATCATATAGATTAAATCTATGGTTAGATGCGCGAACAATGTATAGCGACAAAATTTATTTATATTTTTTTAAAAGATAAAATAATATATATATATATATAATGATTTTGCGAGACAGGTATGAAAATAGCTAAGTGATGACGTGAAACAGGACAGCCTACTACCTTTGTCTATGGGTCAACTTATCTAATTGCCCGTAGTTTGGAGAAGTGCGCATAAAAATTTTGGTAGCCATAAGTAATTGAATGATCATGTGAGTGACATATAGTAAATCTTTAGTTAAACCTATAAATAACGATGATGAGCCATGTGATATTTAGTTTCAAAGGAAGAGATTATTGGCTTTGTGTACTAATTAGTTCCACATTTGAAAAAAAATCGTGTCAACTTGACTATAATCATAACTATATATTTAATGTAATTTTATAAGTAGAATTAAGAGAAAGTGGATCGCAGCCAACCACTCCACCTTGCAAAGGTAAAGTAGTTCTGATAGACCATCGGTTCAAGTAAATTATCAAATCAGGTAAGGAAAGAGAATACAATAAATACAAGCCAAATAATAAAAAAAGAATTGTACCAACAACAAATTTACGATAAGAAAAGCAAATTAAAGAAAACAACAAATAATGCTAAAATCGAAGAATAAGATAACATGATAGGACAGATAATAATACAGAAAAGGGAAATTAGATGTTACACGACTGCCTACTACCTTTTTATCCTAATTCTTGATTTACATAACCTCTTATACATTCATGTCTTCAATAGACTGCAAGTGAGTCATTTTCTGTCTAGTCACTTTTCTGTAATATATACTTCTTCATGACGACTTGACTAAAAAAATAAAAAATATTATATCATATTAAAAGTATGTCCGGACCAATTTAACTAGGCATATAAAATGAAATCTTGATGGAAGTGCCTAGCTACTATCTAGGTCTGTGAAATATAAACGAATCGTATGCAAAAATAACAAGAAACCTCGATAAAGAATGAATCACAAAATCATTTCATCTTAGAAATCAGTGTCCTTTTAGGCTCCAGAGATGCCAATCTCCACAATTGTTGGCATTGATGCAGCCATGTATGAATTAAAAGTCTTTGACATGAACAACACACACAAATTAACCTTGCTTACAATTTACAACCATCACATCAATGCCATGGAATATATATATTTATCTCAATAATGCTAATTAAAAGAACAAACATGTACAACCTTAGTCTTGATTCCTATCATCAATAATATATATTGCTCAGATATATACACTTCATTCAAGAACTAGTATTGGAAGAAATAGAATATTTCTATAATAAGTTAAAAGGAAGATGTCCCTAGATAGGTCTGCTTGCTATTTTTGGTATAACATTAATTTTACGATGTATTTGCTAACCTTCTCACCAACACAAGTACCGAGCAACTATGTCCATCAAGACTTGGCCAAAAATAAAAAGAATCACATACACTTTTTTTTGTTGCATTCACTGAGAGTTGATATATCTTCAGACTTCATGGTTCTCAATCCAATTCGTTAATCACTAGGTCACATTCTTAGGTTTAATTCTAAATGACTATACATATACATGTATAGGGCGAATCTAGTGTGTAACTTACGAGTTCATTCAAATTCAATAATTTTGACTCGGACACTGAATAGGTATGTTAAAAAATTGACCTAGTACAAAATATAGATTTCGAATCCAACAAATCAAAATGAGTTATGACAAAAAATTTAATTCGATTCCCATAATGTTCATATTTTGAATTTGCACGCCTCGCTTGTTTGGTTATAAAGGATAAAATAACCTTAGTATGGGGGACTAGGGGGTGGGGTGTGTGTTGCCTGCCATTTTGTACTACATAAAAGGTGGTTTTTGATGCAAAGCAACCTAGTTAGGACTAGGTATTTTATTCCAAATTGTTGGCTAGAATTTTGGAATCACGAAATTAAGATGGTTTCTTTTCCTTTTACTACAGGTACCTTAGTATGGTACAAACTATTTAAATTAAAGAACCTATAGACAGAGCTTAATTCAAAATTTAAACTTGATAAAGTTAACATTTGAATTTAGGTTTTCCTCATGTGATTTGCAAGTCATTACGTAGGAGCGAATTTACTTGATGCCACTATTAAAAAACTGTCAAAAAATGACACAAAAAAGCGATGGACTGTGTCGCTTTCTTGGTCAAACTCGACGGAAAAGCAGCGCAGACACTTCGGTAGCTTTTTTGCTCGACGCTGTTAATAAAGCAATGTACCGCGTCGCCCCTAAATTTATCTTTTTTAAAAAATACATAAATAAAAAATGACGGACAAAGGGTCCCTGTCTGTCGCCTTTGTTCTTGATGTTCTTGAAAATTTTCAGAAAAGCGACGGACATAGGGTCCCTGTCCGTCGCTTTTTTTCTTGGTGTTCTTGAAAATTTCCAAAAAAGCGACGGACATAGGGTCCCTGTCCGTCGCTTTTAAAAAAAAATTGAAAAATAATTTCAGAAAAGCGACGGATTAAAAGACCTTGTCCATCACTTTTCTAACATTTTTGACAGCAGAAAGTAGATTTTTGCTGCCCACCTGCAATTAAAATGCAATTCTATAATAATCAATATAATTCAATCCAACACAAATAACCACCCAACAAGACACACAATATACATCATAACGAACATAATTAAACACTCAAAACGAATGAAGTCATAATGTTTTAAAGTCTTTCAAATTTAACAACTTAAAGTTCATATATTATCCTATAATAATTCAACATTTCTAAAGTGCAAGTTGGATTCTTTTGGACAATTAAAGTACAAACTAATTCCAACAAATAAACCAAATCAAAGCTAAGTGTCAATACTGGATGGTCACAAATTGATCTTGCAAGAAAATTAATTTTGTCATCAATAAAATCAACTAATGTTGTCACTTATGCTAAACGAATACTTTATCACTAAAGCACACTCTAAAAATTCAAACATATCCTAAGAAATCACACAAACCCTAAGCAAAATGCAAGTGTTGTACATTCAATAAAAAAAATCTAATATATACAATGATTAAAATTTTAAAGGAAAAAATACCTCGACTTTTTTCAATTAGGGTTGAGATGGAGGGGTTGGTGGTAGTGGGCTTGACGACGTCGAATATTGGAATATTTAATTAAATTGTAACCCTATACTTAAAATTTTGTACAAAAATATTCAATCATAATTAATTATTTCAAGTATCCTTATTTCAAGTATCTAAAGTTGAGAATTTTTACAAACCAAAATAATTTCTAAATATTTAATTAAAAAGTCCTAAAGTTCAAGCTCTAAAATATAAGTTCAAGTAAAAAAATCTCAAAGTTCAACTTAAAAATTCTAAAGTTCAAGTTTTAAATTCAAGTTCAAAGTTCACAACTTAAAGTTTACGAGCATATTCTTCAAAAATTTAAGAATTTTCAAGTTCAACATTTCTAAAGTTCAAGTTAGTTGTTTTTCTAAGTTAAAGTACAAATTTTAAAATTTCAAGTATAATTAAAGTTCAAGTATCTAAAGTTGAGAATTTATACAAACCAAAAAAAATTCTAAGTACTTTAAAAATCCTAAAATTCAAGTTCTAAAATCTAAGTTCAAGTTAAAAAATCATAATATTCAACTTTAAAAAATCCTAAATTTCAAGTTCAAAATTTAAGTTGAAAGTTCACTACTTAAAGTTCATATATCCTACAATAATTCAACATTTCTAAAGTTTTAATTTAATTAATTCTTAAAAACCACAATTCAAGAAACCAAAGTTAATAACGTCATGAAAAATATAAATAATTCACAATTTCTAAAGTTTACAACCTAAGTTCAAATAAGTAAATGCTACACCAAAAAAAATTCTAAGTTCAACTTAAAAAATCCGGCCTAAAGTTCAAGTTCTAAATGCAAGTTTAAAGTTCTAAATTCAATACAGGTTATGATTAAGTTCTAAGTTGTAATTAGAAGCTCTAAATAAATTCTAGGTTTCTAACTTCTATAATTACTTCTTAAATCTAACTTTTAACTTCAACAACGCTTCAATTCAAACAAAAAAATACTCTAATTTACAATCTAATTCAAAAAATCCAATTCAACTAAAACCCAAAAATCTTCATTCACTAATTTACAATTAAATATACAAACTAACAATGTTAATAACTTTATAACTTCAAAAACACTTCAATTCCAACTCAAAAAAACTCAAATCACTAACTAATTCAAAATACCAAAATTCAACGTAAAATTCTAAAATCAAAACTATAACTTTTTGTTCACTAATTCACAATCAATGTTACAAATTGACTATGTTAACAACATATATTCAACAACATAAATGAAATAAACTAACTAACAATTCAAATTTTTCTCAATTTACAAAAAAATAAAACCCTTACTAAGTTTAACAAGGAGAGAAAAAGAGAAGAGAGAGGGGGTCGGACGGAGTACGTGAGAGAGAGGGAGGGACGAAGACGGCGGAGACGCCGGCGAGCTGCGGCGGGGGTGGGGTGGTCATTGGGATCGGGGTTTAGGGGAGGGGATCGAAGAGAGAGAGAGAGTTTAGAGAATATACGAAATAAAAAAATGAGAGAAGCTGTGACTGATAATTAGTAGGGGGTGATGGACAGCATCGCAAAGTCCGTCGCTCCATTTAAAATATTTTGACCAAATTTTGACCAAAAAAGCAACGGACTAAGCGACGCCGCCCTTCGCTATTTTAAAAAAAATATAAATAATAAAATAAAACTTCATAAAAAATATTATAAATTAAAATTAAAAATAAGCGAAGGACTCTGTTGCTTAATTTAAATTTAAAATAATTATTTTTATCGGAAGCTACGGACGACGTCGCCGTTTATATTAAATAATTAATTATTAATTAAAAATATTTTTGACGCAAAAATCCGCCAAAAAAGTGACGAACATAGAGTCACTGTCCGTCGCTTTTTAAAATAAAAAATAAAAAATATAAGCGATGGATGATGTCCCTTTGTCCGTCGCTTTTTACCGTTGACACAGTCCATTGCTTTCTTTCCGTCTTTGTTTTACCATTTTTTAGTAGTGTGCACATCCAAAAAAATAGAGACCTCGAATTTTCAGGATTTTCGAAAAGAAAAAAACATTTGAGATTCATTGAACTTATTGCATTTATGAACTTTCAGGTGATGTTTAAGTTTGGTACGTAATTTGATACCCTTATTTATAAGGACCAATAATACCAAAGAATAAGAAACTTATACGCTAGTCTTAAGAATAAGATTGACAAATTATGCTTGGATTGTTTATGTTTCCTCTTAAAATGTTTCATGGAAAAAGTTTATTCAAATTCTGTGTTTATATCAATCTTATAAATACGCTTTACATCTTTCATGTACCTTAGTAACATTTAATATTAAATTTTAGTTAAATAATACATATTTTCACCTTAATCATGTAAATTGGGCGATAAAGCATCTAAATAATATTCCTTTTCGACACATTTTTATATTGAAAATAATTTTAATTTTAAACTTCTCATATTCATAAAAGCATGCATTCACTAAAGCTATAAAATTACATATCCATGCTAGAAATTAAATTTATATCAATTTCATAAAATGTTTGTTCTAAAAGCCCTTTTAATCAAAAGTGAACAAATAGTTATAACACAATCAAATTATTGTGGAATAAGGCTGTGTTTGACAAAAAAAAATAATTTTTTTCCTCATATTTGAGTGATCAAATTTTTTGAAAAATATTACTTTTCAATGAGAAAATGACTTTTATCATGTAAATAGTGAAAACATGAATCACAAATGGCATTTCACTACTCCCCATCCTTCAACAAATATAATAAAAATACACAGCAGCAATAATTGTAGCCAAAGAAGCTTGGGAAGAGTGAAATTGTTTGAAGGTGGATACCATAGAAGGGATAGGTTCTCAATGAAAGATAGACTCGGATAAAAATAGAGAAAAGAAGCTGACAATAAGCATTCTCCTTCAGTTTAAATAGGCTGCATGAAAGCAGGCAAGACAATGACAAAATACTTGCAAACTATTTGTAAGCTGTTTATAAGTTTCTTCAATAAAAGCTATTTATAGACTACTTTGTAAGCTGCTACTCTAAGAAGTTTTTTTTTTTCGGTCAAGGTGGGGTGCGTCCGGCCAGTGTTGCAACGCATGCGCGCAAGAGCCCAGGTAGCAAGCTACAATCTACATTAATGAACTCTTCCCCTTAAAACTAAGTTAATATTGTGTGGACCAATGGTCCACATATTAGATATTAAACCGATAAGAACCTATATTATCCTTTATCTTAACCAAAAGATCGAGAAAGATATTGCAAAGCTACTTGTAAACTATTTATAAGCTGCTTGAAAATTTCTTCGAGAAGAAGTTACTTAATTGCAGGATTCTTTGTAAGCTAATTCTCCAAAAAATTAATTACAAAACTATTTATAAGTTACATCTAAGTTTCTTGAAAAAGCTATGTGAGTAATAAATAAACATCTACCATTCAATATTTTCATAACAAGCTCTTTTAAAATAACTCAATTAACACCTATAATTTTGAAATTTGGTAGGTCTTCGGTTCTGCTTATCGATCCGCTTCGACTCTCAATCGGTCAATCTCTTGTCATTGCTATCTCGTGCGTCAAAATTCAAACAGCCCACTTTGCTCCGTTGTTCTGCTCGCTCAAACGATTCTACATACCGACCGTAAAGAGAGAGCGTCAGAAGACCGATGAGCCGTACCAGAGCGGCACGAATGGGTGTAAGCCTCGCTGCTCGAGCTAGCACTAAGCTATGTCATAACCTTGTCTCGTGCGGGAGAAAACTCAAATGGAAGAGGGTTTTAGCGGGGCGGCCGACTTTCGATACTTTCTGCCAACTACCCTTCTCCAAGGATTTCAATTCTGCTTTCGGAAATTATTCCATTCCAAATCCTTTCCGATACCTCTTGCAGACTTTTTTCTTTTGTCACCTCCTTTCCCTTTACGATTTTGCTAAGCTAGTTGAGTTCCTTTTTTTTTTGTCTCATTTAAATACACAAGCAAGCTATTGAGTTCTTGCACTCTAATTTCACTAACTATTTTCATGGTTATGCTCCTATTTTTTTGGTACAATACATAAGCAGATGTTTAATTTATTCTTAATCGATAAGTAAATATTCTAATTTTGATAGTGCATAATCAGACACTTAAAAAATGATCTCAACTGACAATTAAATACTCAATTCATCCTCATTGCGTCTCATAGACACCCAACGCTGACATGACACATAAATTTGAAGATGTCTAAAAGATCCTTTTGTAAATTAAAAGTGTTCAAATGACATAATTAAGACGAATTGAAATGTCTAGATGTGAATATTCCTAATTGAAGCACCATTTATTTATCAACAGAGGCCAAATTTGAAAGTTTGTTTATTGTATTATGCTTTCATTTTTAGGCTAAACAATTGGCAAGAAAATTCAATATTATATAGGGAATCAAATTATCGGAATGAATTTCATGCCAACATAGTTAATTTACTTCATTACTACTCCCCCTATTCCAAAATAATTGAATTATTGGAATATGACACACATTTTAAGAAAAAAATAAAGACATAAATTAATCATGTTTTTCCATTTTTGCCTTTTCAAACTTCATGCTAACCCTCAATACTCATTTAATTCATTCTTGGAACTCAACCTTGAAAATTTAATTAATGAAGGATAAAATTAAAAAAAAATTCCAACATCTATCTTGAATAATGAAAATTTCAATTATTTTGAATATGAAAAAATACTCTAACAATTCAATTATTTTTTTTTTAATTTTATCTTCCCATCCAGCAATAGGAGAAAAAAGTAATCTTAAATGCTCCCTCCACGTGTCAAAATTTCATGACATATCCCACAAATTGACTGGCCCACCAACAACCTCGGTTTGACTTCAATGTATGGTCAATCCATTTAGCTATATAATCAAGGTACCTTTGTATTTCCATTTAGACCAACCCCCCCCCCCCTAGATGTTATAATAATCTCAATTTTTTCATAATAATCTCAAATTTTTCATAATAATCTCATATATATCTTCTCTCTGTTTTTCCAATCCAAAAAATAATCCTATTTTTCTTCCATGGATTTCTCTCTTCCATTGGTTACAAACATGAGTTTCATTAAGGTAACAAAAAAAAAGTGATAATAACAGATTTCTTTGTTAATCACTTTTTTTTATAAAAAAATAATTCTCTTTTGATATTATGCATGGTATAAATTTTCAAGTTTTTAAAAACTTAAATCAAGAAACAACAATGTTGCAGGACATGATGCTTCATCCTCAAGAACCTCAACAACTTTTTAATGTACAAATTATGTTGAATTCTTATATTAATAAAAAAAAATTACAGATATATATATAGACAAGATTCAAGTTTTTATAGAAATGGGGCTTTGAGAATTGGATGATTTTTTTTTCCTCTTTGATTTTCTTTCAAGATCTTGAATTAGATCATATTTACTTTTTTCTTGTCTTAATTTAACTCTTTTTGTTTTTACTACTAACATTTATTCCTGTCATTTTCTTAGATTGCATTAAATTAAGAATATTTAGCTTTTCAAGCTTATTGCTCAAGTTCTCTATATGAAAAATTATTCTGTTTTTTTTTTTTGGTCTAAGGTTCTGTAAAATGACTTTTATGAAAGGAACTTGAAAAATTGCAGATAAGTCATATGCTTATCATAATATGCTTTTAGTGCTACGAAAATTCCCATTGCTTGTCCAACTTTGGATTCTTTTTTTGCTCCATTTTTGTCAAGTTTCACTAACATAATCCTCAGAATTCATGTCCTTTTTTTGTACAATTTTAGATGCCAAAAGAGTTTTTTGAAGTGTACATAGTAAAGTGTTGGGCATCTCTCGAGTCTCGTGTAGTCTGCATGAAAAAAGATGGTTTTCAGCTAATATACGTAACGACATGATTCTATTCTATGAAAAAGTAGTAGTAGTAGTAGTATAAAGATGGTACTAATTTGTAAGTGAAATTTGAATATGTTTCTGTTTTTGTTTTTGTAGGAAGAGATGCCAAGCCCATTAAATGATCAAATTCTGAATTTTTGTGAATCTGAACTTTTTTCAGAAATACAAAATTCAGATGTTGCTTCTAGCTCAAATAATTGTTGCTATGATGAACAATCTTCTTATAGTACTACTACTACCACCAATTTTGATCTAAACAAATTCCAAAACAATGGCGAAAAGAATGATGAAACTATCACAAAAACAGCCACCAGCACGACAGATGTTAGCCCTGATAACGTCGATTACAACAACAATATGTCGATTATATTTGATACACAGGATGAAATTGATAACGACATTTCTGCATCAATAGACATCACACCATCCGCGAATTTCACAGTTCCTGATCATTTCCTACAACAACAAGAGGAACAATTCGACGTAAATCCTCTTAACAATCATCATGGCTCTGTTATTCCCCTGTCTCATCAGTATCACTCTCTTATGGGGCCTCCATTAGGACATGTATATGAAGATGAATCGTTGTCTTCTATCCCTCCTTATATGCAAGGGCTCGCGAGTACTTCTTCTACTTCTCCTTGTCATGCACTTATTGATCGTAACATGATTAATTACCTTAAGGGAAATCTTAACAACACAATGAATTCAGAAGCTTCAGCAATATTTGCTGCAGCTGCTCATAGTGCCTTGTTCTTTGGATCTCAATTATTGCCAAATCAAGAATTGGATTTTCAAGGAGAGAATGGTAGAATTTTTCGCCCTGATTCCTTGTCAAGGATCTACAACAATGAGCTTCAGGTATTGATTTCCTTTCATGTGTAACATAATCGTCTCAGTGAAAATCCTGACTTTGCTACTTATAGATAAAACACTTGTTTGTTTTGTTTATGAAGGCACTGAGCAATGAGAGTCAGCATTTGGTTAGTGGTGCTGGTTGTTCTAACACTTTGGCCACAGAAATCACAAGCTTTGAAGATCCTACCTTTAAATCTGGTAGGTGTTCAGTTGAGGCAAGGAGGGAGAAAATTCATAGATACATGAAGAAAAGAAATGAGAGGAATTTCAGCAAAAAAATCAAGGTCTACATCTCCCTATTATTTGTAATTTTATTCCCCCTCATCCTCCCCCTAAAAATCTTTATACCAGTGGCGAAACTAAGAATTTTGCTAAGGTTTAATATATTTTTATAAACTAATATATAGTATAATTTTTTATACACACAATATATTTTTTGATGAAAGATATTCAACTGAACACCACTTCATGTTATGTGGCTATATACTTCTAGCGCTAGACTTCTCCCCCCCCCCCTTCCTTTCTACGTTTCTCTATCTTTTTGTTTGTTCTTCCATCCAGGCTTTTCATTTTGTTTTATAAAAATCCAAGAAAATTCTATATAATAAATAATAAATGCAAAAAAGTGAGGATGAGGTACTTTTCCTGATAAACGAAAAGAAATTCAGGATAAAGGTTATCAAAAGATGAATAAGAGACAGAAGAGGAGGCTCTCGAAACCAAACAAGACTAGAAAGAATATAAGAATTAGCACCCATCCATATGAGTGCTTTTGCCTCTTCGAAACAACATAACAAAAGGACAACCCTCTCTATATCTCGATCTCGATCATTGTATATCGCTTTGAAAAGCATATTTACTAGTATTTATAATGTGGATGTTAAAGCAGCTCCTCTATACTGTGTGTGGAGGGGGCGGTCGCCAAAAGCGGAGACCACCAAAACTAACTGCGTCGAGTGTTTCGATTGAAAGAGGAAGGGAGACAGCTCATTCTTGCTCCATACCCAAAAAGACTAATGAAACACCATATATATTACCACTAATTACACTTCTACCATTGGTAACTTTTAATTACTTTCATGTGATAAAAAACTAATGTTATGTTTGTTGTGAGTTTGATTTTGGAACCCAAAAAATTGCAGTATGCATGCAGAAAAACACTAGCAGATAGTAGGCCAAGAGTGAGGGGAAGATTTGCAAGAAATGATGAATTTGGTGAGGCAAGCAAAGCAAATTCTTGTGGAACTATTGAAAAGGACACAATTAGTCATGAAGATGTAAGGCTCAATAATATTATGTATCATCCAAATATGGTTACATCTTCAACTCATCATGACAACAATGCCAGAATTTTCACCTCCAATTGTCATGTACCAACTACTGGTCCCTATGATATGTGCACACCTCTCTATTGTATAGATGGTCAAATGCACTAAGCTAAGAGTTTTCATAAAAAGCTCTCCAATGTGCTCCTATAGGTTCTCTCCTCTACATATAACAAGGTACTCTTCTAACAACCCTTCACATGTTTTTGATTATTTTTTGATATTTTTGCTCTAAAATAAGTCATAGATATTTGTGAGACTTAAATCAAAAGTTTTTTTTTTCATTTAGTCAAGGGTCTTTCGGAAACAGCCTCTCTAACTCTTCGAGGTAGTGGTAAGGTCTGCATATACTCTACCCTTCCAGTCCTCATTTAGTGGGATTTCACTGGGTATATCGTTGTTGTTGTTGTAAATCATTTCATTAAGAATAAAATGATCATTTTAAAAGTTAAATTGTTACTATTAAATATAAAAGCATGTCAACTACTAACATCGACTAAAAAAAAGAATGTCTCATGGAGTATAAAGTAACATGTTTGTAAAATTGGCCTAGAAAATATGGCAAATTACCATATAACAGGCTTGAAACATGTTTATAGTAGAAGTGTCAAATGAGTGGGTTGCGCTGAATTTGAGAGGGTCGAATAAATTGAGTTAATAAATGAATGAGTCACTAACCCATCTAATGGTTGTATTGAGATCACATGTAGATCCAATATTTAAATTTAATGAGTCCAACTTTTAAGAATTTTAGTATTAAGCTCATTGTAAGTACTACTAAAATTAGGGTGTTCATGGGTCGATTTTTGCTTAAAACCAAAATCAAATCAATTTGGACAGTTTTTCAATTATCAAAATTAAATTAAATCAAATATAATACACATTTAACGTTTTAGTTATTGTCAGTTTTATTCGATTTTTTTATATAAAAAACTATTGATATTTTTCTCTTTCTTTTATCCCCCTACAATCAGAAGAATTTTCCATTCTTTGTCAACTTACAATAATTTATTATCCCTTCAATATGGTGGCTATAATTTTCTTGAATTATGGAGATAATATCTTGAGATCCATAAATTTAAATTAGCTAATAAAGTTTATCAGAATACAAACAAAAACATTAAGGTAAAGTTTCCTAGTTGTTTTATTACCTAAATTGGTCTGAATTCATACCTTTCTTTAAAGAAATGAGCTAGTCAATTAGTTTTTCAGAGATAAAACTAATGGTAAAACGAAAATTTTAATGATAATCAATATAAAATATTTAAAATTATTTATGAATATTAACATATTGTATTTGTCACCAAATCAAGAACACCCTTAGCTAAAAGTATGGGTTACTATCTAATATACTTAATATTTTAGTAGGTTTTTACACATATATTGATACTTCGTAGTTTGTATCGAAGGTTATGAGTTGAGATGAACATATAACCTAAAGGCTACATCCTCTCATGACTGAGATGATATGTGTCAAGATGGGTTAAACAATGGGTCATAGTTCAACGCGTGCAATTCTTATTAAGTTTTAATTTCTTTGTTGTATATTTATAATTGTTTAATTACCTTAATGTTTTTCCTTTATTATTATAACTATATATAACATGTGAAATAAAAAAAAGTCTTCTAAAAGGGTTTTTCATAGGTCAATTTAGATTACATATTTAGCTAAAATCAACTCAATTTTTAAATATGTTGAGTTGGATGATCAAAATGAATTGAGTTAATAAATAGAAGGGAGGGGGTATTATCATCCCTCCTAAATTAGTTGGATTGGACGAATCATATTTCTATGAATTAATTATGCCGCCCTACCTAATACATCAACATATGCGCTAACAGTGTAAGGTATTTTTACACTTTCAGTGTATCCTAACATGTTGTCAGAGATGGATCTAGAATTTAAACTCTCAAATTTTAATTTACGGATCTAGAATTTAAACTCTCAAATTTTAATTTACTTAGCATTGAATACAATATATCTTAAAAGTTATGAATTCATATTTTTTATTTCTTATAATTTTAATGCATTTTTTACATAAAAATCAATATTTTATATTAAAAATATTGAGTTCAGATTAACCTAATATCTTAAATCTGCATGTTACTAGTCACAACTTTTCTATGGATAGTTATAATCCTATTTAGGTGTTTTCATAGTGTAAAAACTCCTTTATAATATCAATGTAATTAAACTCATAAAATATATTGTGTAACAGTATAAGGTGGTGAAAGAAAGAAGAGGTGGAATCATTATATATATTTCCACATATTATTGGTGTGAATACCTTCAAAATCATATATTGCATCAAGCAATCTTGGATTTGATCAGCTGTCAACTTTGTCTTGGACACAATTTTGCAGAACTTTGTTTCCAATAGGATGTAATAATTAGTCATAAACTAATTAGAGAAAACAAAGAATAACTGGTAATAATTACTCAATCAATGTCCTGTAGTCAGGACATGTAAATTTTTTAAATGTTGTGCTATTGTAAGTTAAACTTTTGTGTTTCCAATGCCAAGAGTTATCCAAGTTTAGCAAATTTGGGGCTAAAAAGGGAAATAAGTTATTTGGGCTAAATGCACAAATATTCAATTTTGGGATCATTATTTAAGATGTTACTCGAAATTGATTTTTTTTTCTTAAATATAATTATTTTGAAACAATTTTAGAGATACGAAATTGAAATTGCAAAAAAAAATAATATAAATTTTGACGAACTTCAAATAATTTTTACCTAAAGTATTGAAACATCCGACATGTTTGCTCGAAGTTTGGTCTGGCTTGTCAAGGTCAATTTCAGGCATTTTCTACAAAAGTTTTGACCTTTGCTAGGCCAAACTTCAAACATTTTTAATTGTAGTTGTGCCTTTGGCAAGGCCTAGCTTCAAACATATAATGATTTGTCAGGATCAACTTGAGACATTTTTGCTGAAGTAATGTCATTGATAATACCTAACTTTAGCTATATGTTTTTTACTGAAGTTTTTTGACAACGCCAAACTTCAGACATTTTTTTTTTACTGAAAGTTATGGCCTTGGCAACGTCAAATTTCACACACATTATGTTGCACTTCAGACATTTTGACACGAGGTCAAACATATATTTGGATGCACTTGAGATAGTTTGGGATGAAGATTTAGATGAATATTTTTTCTCCTCGAAATCAACAACTTGTTATTCAATTATGATAATTCAACACACGATTCAACACTCAAGTCTACCTCAAATGAGCTCAAATTTGAAATATAAATTTCATATATCACGAATAACAAATTTTAATCATCAATTTGTCGAACAACAACAAATCTACCAAAACCATTTATTACAATAATGACGATTTATTATTATCTTGAAGCTTTTTCAAAAAACACCTATTTGATTTAAGTTTACTTCTCATATTTCAAAATTCAAGACCACTTCCTCAAAATATTATAATTTAATTGTTATAAGTTTGAAAAATATTATTGTAAAACAACTAAGACGGATGATGAGGAAGAAAAACAGAGAAAAACCAATTTTATTTGAAGTTACCTATAATTTGGGTATCAATTCAACTTTTTTTTTTTAAAAGTTGGTACAAATTAAATGAGGATGATCAAATTAGATACCCTGTGACATTTATACAGCTTATACAAAGACCATTTTACACCCACATACATAAAAGGCTCCTAATTATCATTTTTATAGAATTTTTTAAAAGTAATTACCAAACATAACAATATTTTTAAATTGAAAATTTGATTTCCCCAATAACATGATACATATCTGTATATGTTTTTGCACAAATTTTCTTTGTGTGATTTTTCTCCAAATTTGCAATGCTGGAATTATGGAAATTACAATGGTGGTGGTTTGAAGAAAAAAAAATTAATGCATGTTCGGTGTATCTTATTGTATATCTACTGTATGTTTTATGTATCACTATATATACAGTGATATACACACGACATATTTTATGTTGTGTGTATGATATTTATATATCTTGTATCTTTTGTGTATGTGAATATATATGATTGTATGTCATGTGTATGAAAATTATATATATTAATATACATTTGAAATACAATAATATACAAGTGTATATGGAGAGACGATAGAAAGGTCTTCCAAATTTTCTAATTTTGTGGGATTTGTTGGAGATTGTATTGTTTTGTTATAAAACTATTGCTAGTTTTTTGAAAATGTAATTTTACCATTAATGTATTACATTTTTGTATGTAATATAATCATAGTTGTATGTATGTAATATGCATATAATATGTATACACCAAATTTTCTTCGTGTAATTTCTACAAATTTGGTCCTCTCTATAAAAGCCCCAACATGTGTGTATGAAATTGGACAATTTGTTGCCCTTGTATAAATTTTGTAAGAAATCCATTGTTATGAATCGTAAACTAAATTTCTTGGTATAATTTGTAACTATGGATCTTATTTTATATAATATTTAGGAATACCGACATACATGAATGGAGAAACTATCTTATCTTATTAGACATATATCCATACCATATATATAAATTCTACCTATACTTTCAAATAATTACGTATCTTATCACTAATTAAGAGTTTTCTACCATATATTCATGAGGAAGATACACTTAGATACATGTATTTTTGCTTTCAGATACACAAAAAATAGGGAGAGATAGGGAGAGAAGCGAGCAAGATAGTCATGTATCTCAAATACATGTGAATCGCATTAGATATATATATATATATTTGTATGTATCTGATGTGATTCATATGTATCTGAGATATCGAATACATAAAAAAATGGCGAGCGAGATGGGACGAAGGCTAACGGAATTTGTCTAATGTATTTGCTGAAATATGCATGTAGATCCTATGTGTGTGTTCTGTGACAAGAAGTCAGAATCCAAAGAACATTTGTTCTTTAAATACAACTTTACACATGAATTTTTTTGTTCAAATCAGAAAAGAGTCGTGTAGGAGAATTTCTTCTTGATCTTGTAAATATTCCCACTTGGTAATTAATAAAATATCTTTAATTGCCAAAAAAAAAAAAAAAAACTTGGCTGCCTCAAAGTTGGGACCGTTCAAACAAAAAATGATCCCTAAGTTTAAATTTGATTTCAAGATAATCAATCCAAGTGTTTTTTTTTGCTTTTTAATTTAGGGGAAAAGATCAAAAATATTCTTAAACTATTTAAAATGAATAAAAATGTCTTTCGTTTATAGTTTGGTTTTAAAATGTCCTTGCCACTAATACTTTGATCCAGAAATGCCTCTTTTTTTATTAAATGGGTAAAAAATATCCCTATTGTTACAAAATGGATCAAAAATGTCATTTTCCGAATAAATACATTATTTTAAAAAAACAAATGTTGTTCTTTATAAAAAATATTGCTTTTAAGGAACTCTATTCATATTTTCTTTCTTTTTAAACCACTTTAAGTAATAAAAATGTAGAAAATTATTTTATTCTTCGTAATCTCATTTTATCAATTAAAATAGAATAATTTCATGTACTCTAAGTTTTAACGGATAATGTATGTCATATATATAAGATCATAATAAATCTATCATTAATTTTTATTCAAATACCGATAGAAAATAATTATAATAAAATAAAAAATATTTCTAGTTTTTTAATTTTTTTCTAATTGAAGTAGAATAAACATTTGCTAATAAAAGAAATATTATTAGGAAAAAAAATGTGTAAAAAAAAACAAATAATATATTTATTTAAAAATAATATTTTTGACCATTATAAAAAAAAGATATTTTTGTTCATTTCAAATAATTTAAGGATATTTTTGACCATTTTCCCTTTAATTTATTCTGTACATGGTTTTCTAGAGTCATGTGGACTTTGGTCATGAATATGATTTGGAATATTTTGAAATAACATTAGGAAATCGTTTTAAGTAAGTAATTTGTTTATTAAATTTATCAATTATTTCAACTTCCAACTTAAAATATAGAATTAAAAATTTGAAAAATAGGTTTTAGGAGTTTTTTGAAGTTTCCACTTACAAAATTTCAACTCTTTTTTCATGTCTCAAGATAATTTTAGGTAGTGTTTGCCCATATATTTTAGGAGTAGATTTTGAAATTTTGTTTTTAAATATATGTTTGACCATGAATTTGATCAGGTTTTGATAATCTGATCTTCCATTATTTTTAGGTATCTATCTAAGATTTTCACTTGTAAAACTTCAATTTTTTCCATTGAAATGCATGTTCAAACATAACTTCAAATTCCAAAACTCAAAATTTTAAATTTTAAATTTCAAGTTCAAAATTTGCTCCCATCTCTTGGCAGTGTGCAATTATGCTTCAGATGCTTCATCATAGAATAGATCGATCCAGTTCCTGTTATTTATGAACAAATTAACATATTTCAAATTATGTACCTACCAAAACTCATGTGATCATATGTTGAATTATTAAATCCATTTTATTCATTTTTAACTCACACAATCGAACTAGAAAGATGAAACACATCTTAGATATTATTAAAAAAGTACAAAGTTTTCCTTTTCTTGGAGGGGCAATAGAAAGCTCCATTTTAAAACCATCTTACAAATTTTTGCAAAAGAAGGTGTTCACAAGACAGGGAATATGGTTGGCCATACTACATTTTCCTTGAAATTTGAGTCCCTAGAACAAAGTTGATTTTGATAGAAAGCGTTTAACTTTAAAATAAAATTTTCTAATGTTAATTTGGATTTGTCGGTCCCGAATTAGTTTTTTTCTGTGAAGTTTCACTTTTTGTGGATAAACCACTCTTTACTTGAGATAACTTTATTTCGAAGTTTCGAATCTAAGATCTCTAATTAAAAATGAAGGGATACATATCGACCACCACAATGTAATATATTTAGATGTGAGGAAGTGAAAAGGATCACAATTAGCATCAAATTGACACTTCCAAGTTCCAACTAATTAAATTTGCCTAAATTGAAGGTAATTAAATCAACAAGTCATTTTCACGTCCATAATCTGAAATGGAATAAATTTAATAACAATAATTTGACTAAAACATTTGATACAACCAACCTTAAAACAGTAATTATTTCTCACCATTCAAATTTTTGACTTTTCCCATTTCTTTTTCTCAATGGTTAGTTGATTAAATAGTTGTTAAGTGTACAAACAAATAAACAAATATTTCTCTGTCAATCAATATTTCATTGAGATTCATTGCATTAATACTGAAAATTTTGTTCATATGATTTTTTTTCCATCCGGTATCTGGTATCTGCATTGGATTTCATCCAATCTGGATCCGCGACCATTTTTGGCAGCAACACTTCCAACATGATTTTTTTCGTTCTCAAGTTGCTCGAATCCAAGACTTTAGTTATAAGTGGAGAACTCACAATCATCCCGCCACGACCCATGTTGGTTCATAGTGGTTCTTTAATTTGGCCCTACCACCACCTGAATTTGAGTTTTCAAAATGAAACAATTTTAATACACTGTGTGCATTTAAATAAATTGTTTCCAGAGAGTAACAACTAAATTTGACTTTGCAACTCTGAAAAAGAAGTGCATAGTTTATAAAGTCTTGTCTCTTTTGTATTTATTTCTTGAATTCAAAATTTTAAATTCAAAATCAATGAGATAATGTTTTTATAAAGAAATAATAATTAAGCACCTTCTAGTGTTACAATTATTGGAGCACATTGTGGATTCATGTCTATTTTATGAATTTGAATTTCAAATTTGAAAAAAATGGTGCATAGACATATAGTATACATATATAGTATAATATTTTAGTGCAAATATGATGTATTGTCTTTGTTGCATAAACAAAATATACAATCATTAAAAGAAGGGAATTGGTCACAAATTTTATCACTCATTTGTTGCTAAATAGCTCGTGATTAACAATTTGTTTTTGATAATTTATCGTTAACTCATCGTTAAATTAGATCGATTAATTTTTATTGTTTAGTGATAGAAATTGTCTGTAACTTTTTTAAAAAAGGATTTTTTGTTTGCGTCAAATCTTGCATACATTACATTGTCCAACAATTCTTTTCCATTTGATCTTTTTCATCTTCATTTAATAGAGACAATATATATTGCAATTGGTTGAGTTTATGTGAGATAATTATATATGCTGAACACAAGAATATTCAAAAGTTTAATAAACGTAACAAAAAAACTTTGTAACTTTCAAGAAATCCAAAATAATACTAGTCTTCTAGTCTTACTTTAACGTGTTGTGTTTATATTTTTATAGTATACTTTTCGAACTTTGACAAATGCCTAATTTCTCTTCTTTGAAAATTACAATTAACGAACAATTAAGTAGGAGAAGAAAGCTTAATGGAAATTTTGTGTTATAACCCTATTGCAATTTAGAAAAAAAATTTATTTTGTTAGATGAGTAGGAAAAACATATCCATAAGTGATATTTCACACAATTATCTCCTCCCCACCCTTGTATAACTATTGCTTACCACCCCACCCACTTCCATATATCCAATCACAAGTTTTTGGGATAATATTTTCTGCTTTCTTATCGAAAATCTAAATAAGAAAACTAATTATTTTTTATAGAAATATTCACCGCACCAAATACTCTTACTATGCACTAGTTCTTTTTATAAAAATATTTTTCGTCGCACCAAACAAACACTCATACTATGCACTAGTTCTTAAAAAAGATTTGGAATATAATAATTATGTGATTGACGTAGTCATTGAAATAATCAACTTAAGCCAAACATATGAATACCTGGAAAGTCTAAATCAACAAATGGTTCACTCCATTAAGTGAATTAATGGATCTCCATGTGCATGCACTATCTTAATAGTTGTCTGGTATTAATGCATAACACAATATTAGCTTGTTAGACCCTGAACAATTTTTTTTTATTTGATGTTCAATATTAATATTGAATTCAACTATATTTAAATTTGCGTATTACAGGATTTATTTTTAAGATCGGCACTCCGAACATGACCTTCTTAATTATAAGGCTAGAGGCATTATTTGATAATAATCTTTTGTATTCTGTCAATATTTTATAACTCAATATTTTAATTGAAGTTTGAATAATTTCACCTATATAGGTATGTCGAATAAATTCGAAAGTCTACTTAGGTTGAAATAGTATCCTCTTTGGAAGTATCTAAAAAGTCGATTAACTCTAATCCTAACTTTATAAAGGTCATTTATTATTCTCTCCTACGACCTCTATCTACTCACACTTTTTATTAAGAAGAAAAAAAATAAAATTTCCTCTTTCTTTCATTCTTTTATATAGAAATGTACAAGTCAAATTTTCAAGTTAAATAGAATCGACGAATTAAGTTAAATCCATAAAAAAAATTAACTTGTGGTTTGATTTGGTTGATTTGACGTTGAAAAAAATAAATCGATCATCATTGTTTTGGTTTGATATTAATAGAAAAAAAGTCAAACTGAATACAAACCAAACTGACATAATACATATATAATTTTTTTTATACATAAAAATATTTATTATAATATGCTTTGTAAGTATTTTTTAAATTGATTTATGACTTTCAATGTTTACATATATTATTTCATATTTGGACTTATAATATGACTAAAAAATTGACATATGTTATGTTTTTTCGTGAGTTTTTGATATGTTTTCCAAAGATAATATCTTGAAGATGTCATTGTAACACTTATTTTTTTTCGATTTCATTTGTTGAAGTGTCTTTGTTGATATCATTAAGCAATACAATCACACGATCAAGGGAACAACCTCCAGTTAAGAACTTCAAGTGCAACATTAAATCACACAATCAAGAAAACAACCTATTCAATTTGATCTCTTTTTCAATTACGGTATAATTGTAAAAAAAATAATAAAAAAAATTAAAAAATCGAAAGAACCGACTAAAATTAAAATCGAAAAAACCAATATTATGTTGATTTGGTTTGATTTATAAGTTTAATAAACCGTCATAATTAATTTTGTTATTTTTTAATAAAAAACCAAACCGACCTAATATACACCCCTATTTTTATATATATTTTGTTATCTAATTTTTTATTCCAAATACATCGACAAGTTTCCCATCTATTGAGCTTTTTGCGCCGCAGATAAAATAAAAAAAACAAGTCAAGATAAACAACAATAACAATTAAAAAAAAAGTAGCAACATGACAATATTCAATGATTTGAAACATCATGATATTTAATTTATTTCACAGACAAATCTACCACCAAGCATTAATTTCACAGAAGAACATTTCCCATGTCTATAACATTAATTTCGAAAACATGTTTGAAACATAACACCTCCAAAAAAAGAAACAAAAAATAAAATAAAATCGTCCTACCACCTACGTGATCTATGTCAGTATATATATATATTAAATTTCTTTCGATTAAATCATATATTTATTTTTTTATATTTTAAATTTTTTAATAAAAATTTTGTATGATTACAGAAGTCACATGTTTGAAGAAAAGTCATGGGTAAAGGTATCAATATTCAAGATTGTTAGGTACATATGTTTATTTATATCTTTACAGGTTCCTTTTGTTTTCTTCTTTGGATTTCTTACTTCTAAGCAAGAAATTACCTGTTTTCCTTGATCAAAACGACTAATTAGTACCCATTTGGCAATAAAAATTAACTATTTTTGGAATAATTTGTATTTTATTTTAAAATTGGTGTTTGGTTATAAAAAATTTAAATTTAATTTAAAATTGTATTTTAAATTTGAAAAACATCTTATAACTTGAGTACATCCCAGCATTCCAAATATTCTTATGACCAAATGCCTACTAATTATTTAGCTAGTGTTGACCAAATATTTTATATCAAATTTTCATAATATATCTTTAAATATATGTTTGACCATAAAATTGAATCAAATTTTAAAAATTCAATCTTTAAATATTTTTAAACTCTAAAAATTTGGCTTCAAGTTTTGAAAATTCCACTTATAAACTTCAACTTTCCCCCCCCCCCCCCCCCCCCAAAAAAAATACACATCTAAATACAACTTAAAAACCTCAAAATGTCAGACTTCCAACTTTAAACTCTATAATTAAACGGAGGCTTACTTTAGTTTTGCACTATTCCACAATAAAAGCTTTAAAGAAAAAAAAAAGGGGAATTAGTTAATGACATGACATAGTGCCAAGTTGCCAAATAGTCCAGCACTGATCTTATTGTGCTGACCAGCTAAGACATTTTTGTTGCCTTTTTCTCTCTTTACTCTTTCACCTATACATACATATTTCTGTATATATCTCTTCTGTGTTTTCACTCGTTTATGGATGTGGGGTGGTGGGGTTAAGGGGTTTTTGGTTTACTCCATAGATTGGACCTTGAAAATGCAAGATTTCAGCAAATCTTGGACCCCACTATTGTCTATTCTATAGTTTTGCCTAATTTTTCCAAAAAAACCAAACGTGGCTTACGCACCCCCCACCCCCACCCCCTTTTCTTTAAACCCCATTTAGTTGAATTTAGCTAAAGATTTTACCTTTTCTCTATTATTTATGTGTTTGGTTTGGTATTCTTCTTCTAGAATCAAGATTTGTCAAAAAAACAGTTATTTTGTAGTTGGAGGTGAGTGAAAGTGGTGGTGGAGCTTTCTTTCATGTGCTATACTTTGTAGAAGTAATTTCTTTCTTTTTTTTTAATAGCCAAAGTTTCTTGCTTTTCTTTCTCTACTTTGTTTTAAAATAGACTTTTTGAGGGACTAATTTTACATTACATCTTATCTTTGTTTAGTGGGGTTGGCTTGAAGTTGACTACCATTAAGTTATCTTTTTTTGGTGTTAGCTGTTTCTGAAGAGGATTGGAAGAGCCAAAAACTTGATCTGAGTGGTGAATTTGAAGTGGGGTTTCATTTTTTTTGGAGGTGAGTAGGAAGTTATTAAGCTTTGATTTTACTTCTGATGTTTGATGTGTACTTTGCTTACTATTTGTTGGACATGTTGTTATGTTTGCTTTTTTTTGTGCAATTTGTCTAGTAGTTGTTGCAATTGTTTATACTGAATTTCTTGGTTATTGAAATGCAATTAGGATCTGCTTGAGCCCTATGAGATACATAACATTGTTTGTTCTTCTTTATTCTTTTTGTTCAACTGCTTGCGTCTCTCCCAGCTATGGGGAATAGCAAAAGATTGTTGTTTTTGTAAGGAGATTTGTTGCCAAAGATATGATCTTTCTTTTCTGTTTTTCAGGCTGTTACAAAGTCTGAGACTTTGTTTTGTAGTCCGGAATCTTACTAGCTCAGTTGATTGGCTACCTAAACTCTCAACTGGATTCCCCACCTTGTAATCCCCTTCCCCTACAAAAGACTTGTTTTGTAGACCCCCCTGTAGCTCATTATTTGATCAAGTTTTAATCTTTGGAGTAATTTAATTGGTAAAGATTCTTTCTTCTGATTCATGCCTAAAAGTTCTTAAGCATTAACTGTTAGTTCCATTTGATTTCAGCCTATTTCCCGAAACTAGAATTGGGGGAAACAAATGCTGGTGGATTTTGGTCTCTCTGTATAACTATATTTACACAAGTAGAAGGTGAAGGAAGAAAGTTCATTTATCTGCTTTCTAATGTTTAATCACCTTGGAGGTGGAATATGGAAAACAGAAACATGGACAAGGATGGAACTAATAAAGAAGATTTATTGCACTTTGTGAAGAAGGAAGAACAAGCAGAGGAGAATAGTTGTTTGTCGACAAGATTAATAGAAGAGTTACAACCACAGCACCTACTTAGATTCAGAAACCCACATTTTACTGGAAATTGCACTCAGAAATTGTTCTTTCATAGTTCTCTTGGCTTACAAAATAAGCTTCCGAAGCATATAATAAGTTTTGACGAAAGATACTTTCTTCGCTGCCTTGAATTGGTACACATACATTCCACATGTAACTTCTCTTCAAAAATGCAAATTTTATCAAAGAGTTCAGGTTCAAGAGAGGTTAGAAATGAAAATATCTGCACTAATGGCAATCTGGCAATCGAATGTACTCAAGCTGCGGGGACTGAGAGTTATGTCCCCGACTCCTCTGCAGAGTGGATTCTTGGTGCAATAACTGGTAGTAAGAGTATGCTGAACATTTTAAAGAGTCCTTTACTTAATCAATTGAGATCTGTCAACTGTACCGTTGATTCTGGAAAGGAAAATATACATGATAGTGAAGAAGCAGGTTTTTCTGATTTCATGAGCTCTCCCAGTGGTTTTAGTGTCGGTTCATCACAGAAGCTACAGAAAGAGATGACAGGTCTGGAATATCGTGTATATGGATCTGAGCATGTACACAGAAGGGTTCTTTCTGTATCTAGTACAGCTTCGACATGCTCAGATCAATCTTGTCTTTCAGCAGCTGCTCCTATTTCTCAAGGAATGCTCCAGAGGAGATGGAAAAATGGTTTACCACATTATGTCTTTTCCATAGATGGTAAAAAGGAAGTTTATGCTGCTGATTTGCTGAAGATCGACTCACCTGATGATAAGTTTCTGGATTATGTTTACACATTTCATTCAAGACCAGAAGGCAAAAAGGAACGCGCCTTCTCTGCAAGGGAATCACATCTTGTAGGTAAAATGACGGTGTCAACTTCAGTTACACTCAGCTCTACCAAGTTGGAGATCATGGAGACCCAATTTGTTGTGTTTGGTTCCATGGATCAATATATGGATGAGATACAAACAAGTCATATCCTCAGGAAGAACAAAAAATTGGCGAAGAAAGTAACAGATGTGTTCAGAACTAGTCAGTCTTATAAGCAGAGAAGCTTATCCAAGTTCGGGGGAACAAGCGCCATTCTTGAAGATGCTTCTTGGACGCCATCCATAGATATGTATGATGATTATTATTCATGCGGCAATGCTCTTTTAGATCAACAGATTCCACCAAATTTTGAGTTGGCTGCCATTATTACGAGAGATCCTATTTATGACAGCCCCAAGGAGGCAGAGACGGGTGGCTGGGGTATGAAGTTTCTCAAGAAATTCCCGACTGGAAGTAAAAATGCACGTCCTGAGACATCGGTGGAATGTTGTTCACGTGGAACCAGTGAATGCTCGACAAGCATGGATGTTATAGTTCCAACTGGTTTTCATGGTGGACCTAGAAGCAGACATGCTGGGCCGTCAAGCCTGTTGGAGCGGTGGAGCTCTGGTGGGCACTGTGATTGTGGAGGGTGGGATCTCGGGTGCCCCCTCACAGTTCTTAAAACTGGAAATGAAGCTTCATCACAAACTACATCTGGAGACTGCCAAACTTTTGATCTCTATATAGAGGTCTATCCCATTAAAAGTTTTTGTTCTCTATGTTCTTCAAGCAACTATGCATTTTAATAAGTAGAGCATTGAATGTTACTAACCATTTTTTTCCCGATTTTGTAGGGTTCAAAACAAAGTGCACCAGTCATGAAAATGTTGAATATTCATGATGGTTTGTATTACATCCATTTTCATTCGACTCTATCAGCTTTGCAGTCCTTTGCCATAGCTGCTGCTTTCATTCATAGACATAGTCCTTTCCTACGACCGAAACTGTACAGGAAGTGAAGTAAGATGACACAAAGTATGGTATCTGTTGTTATAGTTCTCTAGTTTGAAAGAAGTCAGACAAATTGACCATTAGAAATGGTTCAGAGATATAACATCTGATTTTCTCTCATGTTTATTAATTTATCTTAGCTAGTAGATTCTTAGATAGGAAATTCGTTTGTTAGCTCACATTATCATTTTGTTAGTGTAATGAATGATACACTTTAGAAGCAGCGGTCAGTGTACAAATCGTATATTGGATGGGGGGCATCCATTTGTACCGTAAAAGTTGATTAAGTTACTGAAAGTCGAAACATATTGATTTTTGAGTGGTTTGTTCCTTTGATCTTTAGTGCAACTTTCAGGCATCAATGGAAACTTCAGTTGTGTTTCAATATCGTCTACCGTTGATTGTAAGTAGGATTTTGAAATTTCCCTTTCAATTTTTAAAATTGTCAACTACCTTGTCAATTCTTGAGTCATATTATTAGTTTGATAAGCAATTTTCTTTTTCTGTGTGTTTGCATGTGTGTTATGTTCAGTGTAGACAATATTGATGAATTACTGCATTCCCATGCTTTCTTTAAACATGTTCTTGGAACTCATCTAAGATGACATGCTGGGTGTCAATGGTAAACTCAACGAACACAACAACGTACCCAGTGTAATTTCATAAGTGGGGTATGGGGACGGTAGGATAAACTCTTTGTTTCCTTATGTTTATGTTGCAAGTTTTTTCGTGCAAATTATGCTTCCGTTAATTGTAGCGTTGAGTGCTACATATGGAAGTAGCGGGGCTAAGTTGATGAGTAGCATAGGCGTTTGGACATTCTGTTTTGAACCTATTGCTTTCGGCTTGAACTATGTGTACATATATAAAATATACATATAATAAGGTCACATCGTCAATGAAAATGGCGTAAAAAGGGAGTTGGTTGGTGATGATCTCCGAGAATGCTATTTGTTCTTTACTTCATTATACAGTATTATGAGGGGATTATAAGTTGATCTTTTCTAGCATGGTTAACACAAGCATAATTGGGGTCAAATAACATGACTAGACATTCAACTAGGTAGCCTAGTGATCGATGAAATGGTTGAGGATTATGACATTTCTAGTTTAAATATGAGACAAAAATACCTATTTTCATATATCCAAATCTTGATGGACAGCATACCTAATACCTATAACGAAGAAGGTAGCAAGGGGGAGCTACAATTATGATTACATATGTGGTAGAACACTTAATAATTTTGGCGCAAGTTCTATATTTGTGTTGAAAAGAAATTCACGTGATATATATACGATTAGCTAAAGACAAGGATACGAATGGATCAAAAGCGTAACATAAGATAAAATTGAGCAATTATGAATACTATCAGCAATCAAAAAATAAAAATATAGTGCTTAGGACTTAAACTTAGAATCTTAAGGTGAATTTTAAACCCTCTAAATCATTAAGTCAATCGTTAATTTTATGTTTAAGGAATTCAAAATTTATATATATACATAATTTTTTTTTATATATATAATATAATTTTTTATTGAGGAGTTCGAATTAACTCCCTAGATCCACCTCAAGATACATCTCGGCCTTTTCCCCTTAATGGGCTTATTAAACCCGGGCTAGGAAGCTTGATTGTCATGTCATATCATATGGATTATGATATTGATTTAGAAAGTCTGATCATAACGCAATTTTTTTAAAAAAAAAAAAATAGGAAGGATTTAATAAAAAGTGTAAATATTGAGAAATATGCTCAACTTTTTTGACCTGTTTGTTTTTTAGTATATAAGCTAACAAAAAGATAAAAGTAGAAATAGGATAATTAATGTAGATAATTTCAATTTTCCCCCTAGTATGAGTATATATTTTTGCAGTGTTTCTTTGAGAAAAGCTGGTAAGACACTGTTTGTTTTGAGTAAAAAGAAACAAATTGAGAAGAAATGGTAAAGACAGTGTTCTGTAAACCTCTGTTTGTTTTAGACTGAGTTCCCAAACAGGAAATAAGAGATTTGGGAAATCTTCTGTTGTGATATGAGCCGTTGGATCCGTGAAGATGAGTGGTCAAGATCAATCTATACAAAGTCGCATTTGTTATGGAGCGTTTTAACCCTCAATGTGGAACTTTCCGTGCGAATTCGAATTTATTCAGGCTCCAATATGTATACCGAACATCAGATTGAAAACCAAAAAAAGAAATAATCAGACGGTCTATATTGGTCAAATTTATTCTATATTGGTCGAATTTATTCTGTCAACATATCCTAAAAGGTAAAAGTTTAGTAGCGTTGTGTTTATATCAAATCGTATTAATTTATATAATTAAAAAATTATGATGACAATGTATATAAAAGTATATATGTCATATATTTATTGAAAGAATTGATTATATCTTAATTTTGAACTGTCTATATATCTCAAATTAGAATTTAATTGGATTACATGTAATTCAAGAAATAAATAAAGTGAATATGTTCGAGTGAATCTTTTACCTATTTGATATTACATTGAAGTTAGAAGAAGGATCATACCAAATCTCCATTTTTGGCACTATTATAGGTTGAATTATATACATTTGCTACACAAATTTAAATGAAAAAAAAGGCTTGTACAAACTTAAAAAATCATATGATATGTAAGTATATCTTGATGTTTTATGGATGAGTACAATATTTTCAATAGTTTAAAGCAAAAATGGTTAAAATTGATAATGGATATACCAAGTGGTTGAGTCAGAATTTTCATTAAGAAGGTTCAAAATCTGAAGAGTAGACATACAAACTAGTCGAAGGGGGTTCGACATCTAATGTATATACATAAAAATTTATTTTAACTATATATAGATAATTAGATAGTATAATTTTCCAATGAAGGAGGTTCGACTGAACCCCTGAACTCAAGGTGGCTCCGCCACTGGATATACTGATGAGATTGATATCGAATATATTGAATGAAATTGATTTTAAATATGCATATATATATAAAATTGATATTGAAAGCACAAATTCATGAAATTGTAAAACTAAGATTCATTGTGAAATACAAATACAAAGAAGGAGAGGGATGAGAGAGGCGAGTGAAAGAGTCAATGTATCCCAGATACATGCGAGCACATTTTGAATACAATGTATCTAAAACATTAACTCGCTTATATCTAAGATACGTATATTCGGAGGAAAAATAATTCGACAAAAAATATAATTTGAGAAACTATTATTTCTAACAGGTAATTAGCACCAATAATAATGGTCTGTTTCATGTTATTTCCTCTAAATAAAAACAAATCATTTAATAGTTTTTTCTTTTTTCATTTGTGGAATGCCAAAGAGTCAATGGTGGAGTGAAAAGGTAAAACGTAAATATGATTGACAATTAAAAAAGATATACTGCAGTAACTTTTTATTTATTTATAGATATGTATAAAAATAATTTTAAGTTGCGTGAAATTTCTTTTTATTTAATAAAATGATGAATTCAATGTTTATAGACCTAAAAGTAAAAATAAAATAAAAAATTAATTAATTTGTGAAAAAAAATGTCATAAGTTTCTCAAAATTCTCTTATACACATTTATTAATTAGTTAATCATTAGTTTCGTCAATCGTTGACAGTCTTAAAAATATTTTTCTACGTTGACTATTTAAACTTAAAAATATCTTTTTATTTGACTAATTGAACTTAAATACTGTCATAGGGATATTTCTCAAAAATTCTCTTATACACATTTATTAATTAGTTAATCATTAGTTTCGTCAACCGTTGGCTAATTGAGCTTAAAAATACTTTTATATTTGACTAATTGAACTTAAATGCTCACATAGAATTTTTTTTAAAATTATCAATAATTCGAGGACGAAATTAATAATTTACGTTAATTTCAGATATTTTCTTCTCTCTATTTATTAACTATACTTAGAATTAGATTATTTGGTTTGATATATTCATAGTAAAAAAGAATTGGAGCATTTGTCTCTCATCATTGTTGAAAAGAATGTTGAGATAGAGTCCAAGTGTTTCTTAATGCTAAGGTAAAAGCTATTTCTCCAACTTTTCCAAAAAAGGTCTTGTGATTTATCCCTTCTTTTTTATATATTTTATCGACGTATTCAGAATTTAAAATTTAAGGGTTTCAACCCATTATATCTTTAAAGTTAAAGGTTTATATTTATTATTTATTATAATTTTTCATGAAATAAATTTATGCTAAAAGTATTGGGTTCAGATGAACCGGTATCTCAAGAGTATGGTCCACATGAAGTTTCTTGATTCTCAAGTTTTTTAAGGTAAAAAGGTGAATACTTTACTTGTTCTTTTGGGGTTTATGGCAGAATTTCGGTGAAAAACTACTGGGATCAATCTTGCTTTGAGTGATTTTGTGTTGGGATATACTACCCATTGATATTGGAGAGTGAAAATGGTTTCATGCAGGAGAAAATAATGATATAAAATTTTTACCTTTAAAATGTATTTTGCTTGTTGTTGTTGTGTTTCTTTTTGTGGTTTGTAGTGCGTTATTGGAGTCCGACTATTTTGGATTTATGTTCTATAGGGCCCCGTTAGGGGAAAGCGCGACCCGAGACCTCTACAAGAGCAGCCCCATCCATGTTGTTTGTTTCAAGGAAGAACAGAGCAGAAAAGATGAAATCTTTGTAGTCTTATTTGGAAATCTGTTCTATTCCACATTATGTTCCTTTTTATTTTGTATTTTTGCTTTTTATAAAACTTATTCTGATTTCCCCATGCTAAGATGTTCATGATTCTGTTTCGATTAGTAAATTTTATTTTATGTTTCATCTGTTAAATAAGGGTTTTCCTTCTTTGATGCTGTGAAATCTCAGTAGTTTTGTTTCTGAGGTTTAGGGTGTGTTTGATATGAAGGAAAATGTTTTCTAGAAAAATAATTGAGGTTTTTACTTATTTTCTGTCTAAACAAAAAAATATTATTTTTAAAACATTTGTGTATAATCTAGGCGAGTTCTGATACAACCAATTTTGAAAAGTAGGAACTACTTTGATCTCCATTCCTCTGTCATTTGCTCTTGGATTATAGAGAAGATGTCAGTAATGAAACATGACTTAGTGAACTGTGGGAGACAATAATTGCATTCTTCGTATATATCTTGGCAGATGAACTGGTTATTATGCAGTCAACACTTTTTTCTACTGTCTCAGACAGCTCAATTAGGAATTTCTGGACATGATGAAGTATCGGTTTATCAATACATGCTGTTATTATGCTTTACTTGAGCTGGAGGTCTATCGGAAATAACCTCTCTACCTTCACAAAGTAGGGGCAAGGCTGCGTACACACTACCCTCCCCATACCCCACTTGTGGAATTATTACACTGGGAATGTTGTTGGTGTTGATGATGGATGAAGTATCAGTTTGATGCGTAACAATATTGTATCGTGTGTTTTTCTATTGATGTAGTATTTGATAAAACCAACATTCTATAGTACTTCCTATTAGCTTCTGAAAAAAATGTTAGGAGTCCTCATAGATCTGTACCCATTCAACATGGAATGTATGCTATGCTTTAATTTATTCCAGTCATTATGTTGGTAAAATTCAGACATTTTTTCTGTATTTTCTTGTTTGTGGTAGAAATGCAGATGTAATGTTTTCTCTTTATTTTTTTGGCATTTAAAGGAAGAAGATATACCTCAACCTCATTGAGCTCCTTAAAGTTCTACATTAGTAATACTAAATGGCGCCAAATTCGAATTCAAAAGTTACAAAGGCCTTTGAGGCAATGAAGGTATTTGGCTATAGGGAAGAAGTTGTGAAGCCAGTATTGAGGAACCTTCTGAATCTGTACAACAAAAACTGGAAGCTTATTGAAGATGAGAATTATTCTGTTCTTTTGGAGGCTATTATAGACAGCGAGGAGTCTAAGGTACTGTTATTACTTATGATTCAGTGCTTATTTATATTGTCCATAACCGCATGATACTCCTTGCTCGTGTTAATCCTTTGTGTAGATTATGTGTGGTAAGATATATGTCTATCTTGATGTCATGCACAAATAGAAAAATGGGGCATTCCTTTATCGTTACTTCTTTACCTTCTATTTTCAATGAGAAAGAATGTCACTATAATTCCCCTGATGATCAGGAAAGGCAGAAATCCTTGTTGGAAGATGAACCGGAAGAAAATGAACCACCACTGAAAAGATCTAGGCTCTACTCCCAGGGAAATCATTCTTCACCTGCTAAACACGATGCCTGCCTTAGTTCTGACACATGTACTTCAGAGTTGCAGCCTTCCGGCAAGCAGAAGATGGCTGAGTTCACCACCGAGTCTTCTGAAACTGAGGATGTTGAACTGAAGCCTCATTCTCTCTTGAACCATTATCAGCGCAAAGGTAAGAAACAGATTTCTTCAGAGGCTTCTCCTGTTTTGGAGGAGGATAATGACATTGTAGTACTCTCTGATGATGACATACAAGGACCTTGTACTCTGTCATCTCATTTGAAATTAAAGAAAAGGGGAAACACATCTCGTTCATATCCTGCTGTGATACCCAAAAGAAAACTAGCTTATAATAGTAGCCTGGAAGAGCCAAACATCATGGGTTCTACTGATACATCCGTTGAAGGTGCTCTGGTTGAGTATGGCTTCAGTGATGCTATGCCTCTCAATATGCCACTTTCTGATAACCTGCCAGGTTTTGATGTTCCTCTTGCTATTGTCCCTTCAGGTATTCCTTCCATGTGTAGAGTTAACTATTAATAAGATCTTTCTGTCTCTCTCCCCAGACATGGTTTACTACTTTGAAACTGTGAAAGGGTTATTGTTTATTGTGAGTTCTGATACCCATTCTGTTGATATTCTCTAGATGGATTTTTCTTTTTGAAATCTCTTTTGACTGTCATGTATGCGACTTTTGGTGATTATTCATTAACTTAGGACGTGAATATTGAAATTATTGATTAAAAGGGAAATAAAGGAGGAGTTAGCTTGCTAATATCAATAACTATATTCTTGAAGTTGATGAGTTAACTGAAAGCCAAAGAAAGACAGCAAAGTCATACTGCTATATTGCAATCCTTTCTCCACTGATATACAATTCTTCTTTATGAAGCTTCAATGATTACAATTTTTCTGAGGGCAAGTTCTATGAATTTGTTCTGGTTCTAGTGATCTTCTTTATACAAATCAACGATGTGAAATCATATATGTATACACGCCTTTTACAAAAAAGCTACATTTTCCACTCTCGGTTGAGCTATCTTTCATAGCAAGCCCAACTTTGATATTTTTGGTTGATGCAAAAAGGAAAAAGCTATGTGAATGAAGAACGTAAGATTTGTTGAATCAGACGGGGTCGCAAGTTTTTTTCTCTTTTTGTTGGTAAAACCACATGAAATATGTATCAATTGGTAAATTGTATGTCTGAAGTTGGGGATCTTTTTATCTGTATTCCTTTCCTCTTGGTTTTGTTGTCAAATTCTCAGTCTTACCAAAATGTGAATGTTATCTATAATCTAGAAGTTTGATTCTCTCATATTTTTTTGGAATTGAAAAACAAGAATTGGAGTGTCTCAACTCTGAACATTCGAGTACAAAAGGAAATGAAGAAGGTGCAACAAATTCGTCACGACTCAATATTGCTTCCTCTCCAAACGGGGAGGTGAAGATCTCTTTTGTCTATAAGCCATATTCTTCATCAGACTTTTGTCCACCAAGTTTAGATGCAGTCTTTAAGCGGATGGAGGAAAAGTATATGAAGTCTTACAGATTTTCTCAACCTGGTTTTCTGCTGAGGCTGATGGAAAACCTATGTGAATGCTATCTGACAGCTGGCACCAAGGCCAGGGCAGCAAGTAAGCCATCAGCTGGGATAGAGTCTCAGAAACTTCATCCAGTAGGTGTCAAATATGATGCTACTAATCATGAATTGCACTTTGCTTCAGACACTAGCAATGGCTCATTCAAATTGTCAAATTTTATCAAAGTCTTACCTCAAATTCCAAGATTTCCAGCTTCAGGAAATAGGGATATAATGTGCTGTATGGTGGATTTTAATGGTACAAAGATTAATGGTGCTGAGAAGGACAACACTAACAAGGTTCTTAAACTCCTTGCTTCTTCAACTATGGACAATTCAATGCTTGTTCAAAATAAACACTCATCTCCTGGTCTTCATAATTCTGTTTATTATATTGAAGACATCGCCAATGGTCAAGAGGAGCATAGAATTTCGTTGATAAATGAATTCAGCCATGTCCTGCCTGTCTTTAAGTACATACATAAAAATGTTATTTTCCAGAATGCCTATGTGAAGTTTCTTCTTGCTCGTATATCAGATGACAGCTGTTGTTCAAACTGCAGCGGGGATTGTTTGTCTCAAGATATACCCTGTGCTTGTGCTGGTGAAACAGGGGGTGAATTTGCCTACACATCAGGTGGTTTGCTCAAGGAGAAGTTTCTTCAGAGTTGCATCTCAATGAATCGTGAACCCCAAAAGCATGGTTTAGTATATTGTCAGGACTGTCCCCTTGAAAGGTCTAAGAATAATAGCATGTCTGGCCTGTGCAAGGGTCATCTGGTGAGGAAATTTATCAAAGAGTGCTGGCATAAATGTGGCTGCAGCAGGGGATGTGGAAATCGTGTCGTTCAGCGAGGCATAGCAGTGCCATTGCAGGTTAGAAAAATATTGCAAACCAAGCGCATCATATACTCTCACTTAGGCTATTTTTGAACATAAAAAATAGGAGATTGTTCCAGTAATAGTGAGAATGATGTTAGTAGTATTAAATATGATTTCTATGTCATTTAAATTATTGGTCTGGGAAAATATGATGCTCCCTCCGTCCCAATTTATGTGACACCGTTTTACTTGATACAAAATTTAAGAAATAAAGGATGACTTTTGAAATGTGGACTAAAACACACCTTAGTTACTTGTGTGACTATAAATCATTTTATTAAGGGTAAAAGGGGAATTTTAAAGTTAAGTTATCTCTAATTATAGAAATGTGACATTCTTTTTGGGACAAACTAAAAAAGAAAGGGTGCCACAAATTGGGACAGAGAGAGTAATTTATTGTGGTTGAACTATAATCTTTATTATATATATTGTTTTTTCCATCTTTGTGTGAATATAAACGATACGTATCTGATTTATCCGAAAAGGAAAAAAAGGTTTTGTGCATGATCAATACTTTTGAAGAAACCTAGAGTAGTAAGAAATTGTTTGACACATTCTTATCCTGCATGTCAGGTGTTTATGACAGCTGATGGAAAAGGGTGGGGGCTCAGGGCACTGGAGGATTTGCCTAGAGGTGCTTTTGTTTGTGAATATGTAGGAGAAATAGTGACCAACACCGAGTTGTATGAGCGAAACACGCAAACTGCTGATGAGAGACACACATATCCAGTTTTGCTAGATGCAGACTGGGGTTCGGAAGGTGTCCTGAAGGATGAGGAGGCACTTTGTTTGGATGCAACTTACTATGGCAATGTTGCAAGGTTCATTAATCATAGGTTAGGCTTTAATTCTCGTCCTTTCCTCTTTGTAGTTGACTTTCTTCTTTGCTCCTCTTACATTTATCCGGTGATAGGTGGTTTGTACACTTTTTCTTCATAGTAGATAATATTCGTGATATTCAATAGATGCATTAGAAAGAGTGAGGCTTTCTTTATCACCAATATTATTTGAAAAGAAAAGTGATAGGTAAAATTAGATGCAACACTATATCTGGCATGTAGAGATATAATAATCAATTGATTCCTTTTGTTATGGCTTTCTTTATGAAGTACATTTGGCATGGAATGAACTCCCAGTTGAGCACCATTACAAGTTTCCGTTTTCTTGTTGCATAATCAACAGCTCGTTCTTTGCTTTTATTGTTTCTAAGAATCACATTTACATTCAACAAAAGTGCATTGATTCTTTTTCTCTTCCCAATGTGGACTGAAACTAACCACATTGTAATTTTATCATGACCAGATGTTATGAAGGTAACTTGATTGAGATCCCAGTTGAAGTAGAGACTCCAGATCATCACTACTACCATGTATTTGTTATCCATCTTTCTTTTCACGCTTTTTGAAGTATCCCTCTGTTATTTAGAAATCCGTGGAATATCTACATCAAGCTTCTTTTTAAATATCACTGCAGGTCGCTTTTTTCACTACGAGGAAAGTTAATGCTTTAGAAGAGTTAACTTGGGTAATTCCCCCATCTATGCTTCAACACTATGACTTTAGAACTTTTTCATTTTAATACAGAAAGTATGAGTTTAGTCAAAGATAAGTGTAATTTCTTTTTAACTAGTTGATGACTTAGATTCTCGAAGAATCACTATAGATTTGCTACATTGCAGGATTACGGTATTGACTTCACCGATCATAGTCATCCAGTGAAAGCTTTCAAGTGCTGCTGTGGAAGTAAAGAGTGTCGAGACATCAGCCTTTAAAGAGTCAGTTCAACTTTTTACCTCCCTTACTTGTGCACACATAGCAGTGAAATCTGCCTACTATTTTCATGCGCATATTGACCCTGAGTACTTATCTAGAGCTTTATGATATGTTTTTATCTAGTATGCGCCATACGTGCATCAAAAATATCCATACAGGTACTCACTTAAATATATTGAATACATTAATAATTTTCGGGTGTTTCCCTGGCTGTATTCTCATTGAAGATGCAATTGGCTTCATATTAACCATTTAGTTGCTTCCTTTTCTTTCCTTTCCCCCTTACATACACACACACCTCTTCCTGCCCTCTATATCTTCTCGCGACAAAGAATCAATCTATCAATTGATGAAATTATTTAACAAGTATATTGCTTCCTTAACAGTTCTACCTATCAGCCTTAAGTACATTGAAATGTTTATTAGGCGCTCCATTTGTTGTAGAATAGAGTAACTGAAGCTATTCATGCGCGTGTTTCACTTCAAAATGCTTTCTGATTGTGAGCTACCTTCTTTCGATCTTTATATTTTATCAGATATCTCTACTTGCAGGATCTAGGAAGTAGACACTGATGATGCTGACCCCATCGATAGCGCTCATATAGATATAGGTAAAACAAGAAACAAAGTTTTGCTATTTCTGGAAAAGAACCGCTGGTGTTAACACAGATGAAGATTCCTTCTTACTGATGATGTTGATTGCTCCGATCAAGAAGCACAATTTTGGTTTTTTGAAAAGAACTGCGGATGTTATGTTCTACCAATTGATGAAATTGGATATGAGTATGTTGGAAAAACATGTTTTATTTGAGTACATTACTTCTTAATCCTATACCATTGCAACAATAAGTTTACATTTTCGTGGGGAAAAAAGCAAATACCAACTTAAAGTTGCCCAGTATACACTGAGAAGCTCATTGGTAACGCCTTTGACTCTAGCCTCTCACTTAAATTGCTACTTCGTCAACTTCTCAGTCCCTCGTGAGTATGGCACCAACTTCTAAGCATGGAGTTAATGGTTGGTAAAAGTCTTGAATTACATTTCTTTGCAAAAATGCAATACATTAAGAGCATCATTATATTATTCTTGTGACGAAAATGGATTTGAACTATTTGAATATCTAAAACCTTGCATTTAGCTAGTGACTGGGAATCACAAGGTCACATACCCTTTCCATGAATCATTGCTAGTTTGTGTTGAAGGGGATAGCCTTAGAGAACTGTAAAGTTGTTTCCGTGTAGACCTATAAAGGTTTGAGCTGTGAAAGTAATCATTTATGATTGCGTTAAGATAGAATTGTCCACTTATTCTCGAGCTGTAAGATCAGTCATTGTTGCTAATCACCTATAAATCACTATTTCAAGCTGTAGAATCAGTGCAACAAAGTTGATTGCCTACATTACACCTCTTCTACTTGACCCTTTGCCTGACCTTGTGTAAACGTTGTGAATTACGCTTATGACGGTATATTATCTTCCATGGCAAACTTGTCTGTCATACTATGCAACACCAAAATATAGTCCATAAACAACTAAAAGTACATATTATGAAGCAAGTCCTGAGGTAGATAATAACTTTACAATAAGTGCAAATACTTAAAAATATAGTCAGTAAATAGTATAGTACTTACTAATTACCATGCAACATTAAAAAAAGAAGTCAAGAAATAACTAAATACTAGAAGGTCCAACTAGATGACAGCAAGAAAAGACAATCTTGTGCTATACTCCAAGACACGCCAACTCCCCTCGTATCTCAGATCAGAAACAAATGTCTAGATAGATACTTACTTCAAATTCTTTCAAAACTTTGATCCAACACCTTATTCTCATGATTAAACACATACATACTTACAAACTTTGACTTCTCACGTTCTTTAAACTCACCCTCTATTATCTTAACCGTAGTAGTAGTTTCTTCCCATCTGTATATGCCATCAACCCTTTTATCGTAATCTTTTCCATGCACTATCTTCTTCACACCATAAAACTCCAATTTCCTTGTGTACCATTTCACATTACTTTTATATGCAACCATTCTCAACTGAAACTTCTTTTGCCTACCATAATATATCCTCTTATAATGTGCCATAACTCCTTTGAACCATATTTTTCGACTTTTCGCTACCTCAAAGTAGTAATTTTCTACTTCATCATCGATCTTGAAGGCAACCCTTCGAATATTCTGAATCATATCACATAATTTTTTGTTTTCCTTTTGTTTTTCTTCAGCATCTTTAAGTAAAAGCTTCATTTTCTTGAGTTCTGTTTGGAGATCTTTAACATACTGTTTTGCACCACATAAAATGGTACCTTTGTTTATTTTCAATACTCCTTCAACTCTCTCAATGAGAAAAGAGACAAAAGCTTCTGCCATTAAAAAAAATGGATTGAAAAACTTAGAAAAATGCTCACAAGAATGAATAATCAAAGTAGTGTTTGGTTAATTGGCCTTTAGTTTCTCTAGTTTATAATCTTGGAAGTTTCAAAATTACATATGAAGTCCTTGTTGTTTGTTAAAATTACAAAAACTTTCAAGAAAAATAACAAAAATGGTCCCTTATGTTGGGGTATACGTTCAAATTATCCTTTAAATATATACTCCTAAGCAGTTTTGGTCCTTTAAGTTTGCTCTCTATCATATATTTCATAAGAACTGTGGACTTGTTTTTAACAACTAGAAAAGTCTCGTCAAATCACAGAAATTGCAACACAAAAAACTCCACCCGATATCCAAAGTATTCCCTCTATTTCAGTTTAAGTAACACACTTTCCTTTCTAGTTCGTTCAAAATGAATTAGACTTTTCAAAATTTGAAAACAATTAATTTTATACTTCAATTTACTCTTTAATGAGAAGATATTATAACCATACAAACATTATGACATGTTTAACAATCGAAAAAGTCCTTTATCATTTATTATAACTATAGAAAACTCCCATTAACTTTATGAAATTACACTTTATAATCTTTTTTGTGTTTTTTTCTTCTTTTCAACTTATTGTCCTTTTCTTTTTAAGGAAAAAGTGTGTGCTAACAAAAGTTTGTGTAGATTGGATTTATTTTCTCAAATGGTGTGTTTATAAATAGTAAAAACGCGTGAAGAGGGAATAATTTTCTTCTTTTGTTGATTTCCCTCTGTATCTTCTTTTAATAATGATGCTAAACTCTCGTGAATTGCCTCTCAATACATGACAAATAACTTACTATATGTGTTTGAAAATCAACGTAACTAGGTATTACTGTGTTGATGGTCTTTTGAAAATAACTTTTCTACCTTCACGAGGTTGTGGTAAAATCTGCGTACTATATAATCTATCCTTCTTAGATTCTACTTATAAAATTTCACTAAATATATTGTTATTGTTGTTGACCTAACTAGGTATCAAGCACATATGCAGACATGCAAACATTCTTTTCTTTTATGACATTTTTGGATCACCATTTAAATATTTACTAGTTTTCCTCCATGTTGCACGTGTATCCTGAGTCAAGGAGTACAAGATTTTATAAAAAGTATATCAATAATATTTAAACAAATATTTGAGTGAACAATTATACATGAGAATACAAAACACAATTTTATGTAACTATACTATCCTTATTTTACAAATATTCCAGCTACACAATTTAGTTGTGAATATAAGAAACATTGACTATATAGTTAAGATGATGAAGTGATAACAATGGGACAAGAAGTAATAATATTGTCATTGACCAACCACATTACTATAACTAACAAGCATGCACATTTTTTTTAATTGATACATCTACCAAAACAGAGTGTACGAAGATAGATAAATGATCCATTGCATTTCAATTAGAAGATAAAATGAACTTTCTCACTTGATATCTATAATAATCATGCCTTTCCAAATATATAGCAGCCAAAATGTTTTTTTGTACTTAATAAATGATCTATGTGGGTTTAATTTTAAACAGGATGTTATTAGAACTTAAAAGGTAATAAATTATTCGGGTGTAATTTAAAAGTGTATCCTATTTCATCAAAAAATATAACATGAATTTTTGTAATAATTTTCGAATCACATAGAACCAAATCAATTTTCAAATTTCAGGCCAAATGACTCTCTTGTATAAGTGGCCACCTACTCTAGGTTGTTGAGACATAGAATAATATGATCCAAGAGTCATATTGTTAATTTTTGAATAATTAAAACATAAAAGCAATCTCGCTAATAATAAATAATAAAAGAATACATTCAGAAAGTTTGAAGATACTTAAAAGAAGGCTCTGAATAGGCCGATGAGGCTATCAACGATGCTTGTTTCAACGAAGTCATATTGCGTATTCCCTCCCTGTGTTCGTTTTCTTTAATTTTAAGGAACACATCTGTTGGTATGCATTGCTAATTAAGCATTGGGGTATGTAAGATGTAAATTGGATAAACACTAAACAGGAGCATAAAGTAATTGGGTGGAAACTCACAACTTGTTAATGATAGAGATTGGCGAGTAATTTCACAAAAGCCTAATCTAGTTTTTCAAGTGCGGTTTAAGGGAAAATGAAGGGAAAATCTGTGCACAAAGGAAAAATGAATAACACACCGTAGAAGCTTGGTTTAATTTAATGAGACAGTCGAAGCGGATGTAACTGGGCATACCTGTTCGGATTTTGCAGTAGTTGGATTTTGATGGGAAACTACAATTAACATTGTTTCTTTTAAGTGATCATCGAGGAGTTGCAATTGTTGGGGCTTATATCGAGTTCACCCCTGTCCAGAATATGAGAGTTGGAAGTGACGACTGTTGGCATAGGATTTCGCAGAACGACAATGCTTTTAGTTAGGGCTTTTTTTTAGATAGGAATATTTAGGTACTTTAACATTCAAGTTAGAAAGTTCATGCTTTTAAGATAGTATAGAAGATAGATAGATAGGAAAAATACTACATGTTAATTGTTTAATTATTAACTAATCATGCTTTATATAGCAAAAAATGGTTTGGAATTGAGCATTTACCGGGTAATTGAAATGTAAAGGAACAACAAAGCACAATAATAAGAGTCTGGTTCATAGTTGAAGTAGACGGCAGTGAAGAACCATTTGTCATACTCAATTTATCACATCATGTGGGATTCTGGTAGAATATATGATGTCGTTTCAGAGACGGAGCCAAAATAGAGATTTCAGTTTGAATTGAGGGAGTTTTCACCGCACATGCATGTAGGAGATATAAATTTATATTCCAGATTTCTCCGAATCCCGCGCATAGCGAGAGCTTTAGTGCATCTGGCTACCTTTTTTATTCTAGATTTGGCGTTATACCACGAAACTTTATTGAAGCAGCACAACCCTTCACACCATGACAAAGGAACTTCGCACATCGTTTGAAACTATGTAATGTATTAATTTCTTTAAAAATAGTAATAAGGTAATTAAGTTTCCTAGTTAACAAGGGCATTATCGTAATTTGACTTTCAGGTTACGGAGTTCATACTTTTAAAGTAGTATAGATTTTGAGCAAACGGAAAAACTTATGAGAAAACGTTAGACCTCAATCTAAGATTTTATAAGTTATTGGAAACGTCAGACATTAGTGTATTATTTTGGACTATTACATTAACTTCCCCGGTGATGTAATTTGTCTATCTCTTAAATTAAGACCCATTAAAACAAAAATATGGAATATTTACTATCCTAAATACTTTGGCCGATTAGTTTATAAAATATGTATAAAATGTATAGATTGTTATACTAACTATATACACTATACATATAGTATACATAACTATACACAAATGTTTAAAGAGGTAATTAAACATAATATGACACAATTTTAATTTGCTGATGATATGACCTTAGATAAGAGGTTATAGAGGACACAAATTAGAATAGACAACTAATAATATAGTTGAGCGTGTTTTGCCTATCTTTCCGTACTATCAGTTGTATTATTACTTTTGTAGTTTCTTGTCTTTTGAGTTTGGTTACTATCTATTATTTTTTGTTATTTGATTGTCATATTATTTTGTTGTGATTACTGTGTAGAGTAATTTTTCATGTTATCTATTGTTTCATGACTTCGTTATTTCTTTTTTTGTAATGTTTAGACTTTTTTTTTCTTGAGCTGAGAGTTTATAAACTCTCTACTTCTAATGTAAGGTAAAGTATGAGGTCACTCTATTCTTTCAAAACCCCATTTTATGTGATTATACTGAGTATGTTGTTATTGTTGTTGTTATTATTATTATACCTATATATTAACCCCTTGTTTGGATGGTTGTTACCCGTTGTATTGTATTGTATTGTATTGTTAATCTAAATATAATATTTATTTTGATTGTTACTTAAATTATATTATATTGTATCTTTTAAATCCATCGTTATGTAACAACAAAAAGACCCATTTTGTGTAATGACCAATTTGGTGTAATCTCGTTGTTACCTTAATATTCTCATTTTGTCTTTACTTATTATTTAATAATTCTATTTTATCATTACCCTATCTTTTCATAGTAGCTCTACGACGTACCCTACAATTTCTTGTAGGTTTATCATTCATACTATGGATATGTGACATTATGTGATGATGAAAAACGATACAATCTATCCAAACGCTGTATTCATTAAAAGAATACAGTGCGATACAATACAACAAAATACAATACATTACGATACATTATGAAATAATAAATAACAACCATTCAAACAAAGTATAATATTATATACATCTTAGCATATTAATAAATTAATTGATCGAACTCTACATATCAGAACTTTCTCTTAAAACAAAATATATACAGTAGGATTTTCTCCCATGAAAATTAAAGAAAGTGGCCCGGTCCGTTTGTATGCGACAAGCCCAAACAGAGTCCAAAAAGCCCATAATCAAACATTCTTCGAATTAAAACCCTAACTGCCATTTCTATAAAACCCTAGTAAAACCCTAATCACCAAACTTCAGGAACCAAAATGTCGAAGCGAGGCAAGTATGCTTCATGTTGCTCTCAAATTCAGAAGATCGTTCTCAATTATATTCAATTTCCCCTGATTGTTTTTAATTTTTTCTTGTAAAATGATGTTTAGGGCGTGGAGGGTATGCCGGATACAAATTACGGATGTCGCTGGGTTTTACCGGTGGCGGCGACGGTGAACTGTGCTGACAACACTGGGATTAAGAACCTTTACATCCTTTCTGTAAAGGGTATAAAGGGTAGGTTGAATCGGTTGCCATCTGCTTGTGTAGATGATATGGTAATGGCTACTGTTAAGAAATGAAAGCCTGATTTGAGGAAGAAAGTGATGCCTGCTGTCATTGTTAGACAACGCAAACCTTGGCGACTAAAGGATGGTGTTTTCATGTACTTTGAAGGTAATCTTTTTCGGCAACATGAAAATTTGAGCTGATTGTTAAATTGTTTTCTTAGCTTGCCTTTTGAATTTATATGAAAGTTTGAATCAACTATACCTTAATCCATATGCCCAGATGTGACATCATTTGATTTTATATAAGTATGTAGTAAAGTATTTACATGATTAATTATAAAAATATTACCTTTTGAGTGGATTAGCATTAGTTGGTGTACAAATTGAGGTTTTGTGGACATCAATCTATCAGAGTTACTCTAGGCTGTTGAAACTTCCTTGCTAATATAGTTATTTATGCATATAACTTTGTTCATTTCCCTGAATTTGAAGCAGTGAGTGGTTAATACATGAGTTTTACCTGTTAGGGTATAGTGCAATCATCCAGTGGTGTGTTTCTGGACATGGTATTCGTTCTTGTTTTTATAGAAGTAATCTACGAATGCAAACTAGTTTGGCAGTATCATCATCCAATTTATCCGTGTGCATGTCTGATTAAGGTCTTTCTATTCCTAGCTAGTAGATGAGAGTCAAGTCATATAAGAGTAAGGAGGTCTTTAGTCTTCTAGGAAGTAAGGAGGTGTCTTTAGTCTTCTAGGACCATGCTGTGTCAAGGCTGTCACAGTTCATGCTTCATTCCTCTCATTTTGGGTCTCCATTAGTCCATTCGATTTTCCACTCATTCTTCTGGTTGCTTTGCTGGTAATGCAGTGTTGAGAATTGGATTTGAGTTTCTCCGCACTTCCCATGACCAGCTATAGTCTAACCGACCTTACCTTATCTCGGTTGGTAACTTCTTTTACCATCCCTGTAAGGTTGGGAAACTTTCTTTGACTTGTTCTCTTTCTACCTTATCCAACTTATGTCACATTGTCTTGTTGATACATTATAAGGGTTAACATGGTTTACTGTCACTGCTTTCCGATGTCCATTTGACAATTCTTTTGGGGACCTCTCTGAAAGAGGCCATAACTCGACACCCTTTTCTTCATAAAAGATTGAGAGGCAAATCATCTATACCAGTTTTCTTGCCTGGGTTGTTGTTTGTATTGCTGGTTTAAGGGTTGCCTTGATGCATATATGGCCTATTGCTGAATAGGAGATGTATGCAGGGGGATGTTATGTGTCCTTAAACCTGCAAAAATGAACTTCTGGATATATAATCGAATGAGGTCTCCCCTAGTGGACCTCACTTTTCACGATTTCTCTTCTTTAGTTGATCACTTCCTAGAGAGATAGCATAGAAAAATTAACTTTTGAAGCATATGATCTTAGCAAGTGAATTCTTCAGTAAAAATAATGTTCCTAGCAAGTGAATTAGGGAACAAATTGTGTCTCTTCATTGCAAATTCTGTTACCATAGAACTTTCTTTATCTTGTTTCTGATGATATTAGGCATGAAGGTGGTATGGTAGGGTCGCTGCTTGTGCAGCTGTTTCTGATGATTGAGAAACTTATGTTTATAATTTTTTTGAAAACCAGACTTAGTCAGGTATTAACATTTCATATCGTGGTTAATACAGTTACTAGTCTGGGAAATTAATGTTGTCTATCGTTACAGATGTGCTTATACCATTCAAGCACTTTCTGCTCCATATGGGCCCAACATGAAGTAATCTATTTTCTACCATTCTGCACACATATAGGGAGGATATGTTGACCTGGGCTCTATTGTTTTCTTTACTTGTTTAGTTTCACATCTTTTGAAATAAATTACATGATGTTTCTTTACAAAATTCAAATTCAAAATTATAATGTTATTTCTGTGTATAACTTAAACATATCCATGCATTAGTCAGGTAACAACCTTCTTATACTGTGGTTGATACAGTTACATGCCTGGAAGATGGATGTGTCCATCGTTACAGATGTGTTAATTTCTTTTAAGCTCACATCTGCTCCATTTGGACTCTACATATGTTATCAAGTTGTAGCATGTTAAGCATATACATTGTCTTTACTAATTTGAGTTCAATGTTTTCTTGTTGTTGTGTACAATTTAAAACATATCCAGTAACAACCTTTACATTGTGGTTGATACAGTTACATGGCTGGAAAATGAAAATGTCCATCATTACAGATGTGTTGATTCTTTTTAAGCTCATATCTGCTCCATTTGGACTCTACATGTGTACTCCTCGAGTTGTAGCATGTTAAGCATATATTTTCTAGTAATATATTTTACACTTGGAAGTTTGCAAAGGTGGATGGAGCGTGTTTTAGTAGTTGTATTTTGTACCTCTCAAGCACAATAATGTCTTTGAACATAACTGTTACTTTTCTTGAGATCATAACATATGTCTTGTATGCTTCTGCAGATAATGCTGGTGTAATTGTGAATCCCAAAGGAGAAATGAAAGGTGAGGTCATATGCTTAAATCTCCGACAAGAAAATCTGTCTAAACTATATGCCTGATTACAACTTCAAAAAAGAAGTCCTCTACTCATTTTTTGTGCATTTCATAGTTGCACGGATTAATTCTTTGTTTAGCCGTATATCAAGAATTTAAACTGTATGTATTGTTATTGAGCTTCTATTGGCTGTTTCAGGTTCTGCTATCACTGGTCCTATTGGAAAGGAGTGTGCTGATCTATGGCCAAGGATTGCTAGTGCAGCTAATGCAATTGTTTGAACTGAGAGTTAACCTGCAGATTTTGATATCTTTTATTTGAAAGTTCTGTTATTGTCACATATACAAACAAATGTAGCAATGTTGTATCGCTCTGAGATTTTAAAGTTCATATAATGCCACTTATTTTCTACTTAATATTGTGTCATTTACTTTTCGTCAATTTTTTATTTATGGCTTCGTAATTATGGAAGACTTGTCCAGATAAAATAGCCTGTTCCCCTCGACTATTTTAGGATTTTGATGCTAAGTGTCATGACCCGCACTTGATCATCGAAAAAGGGGAAGAATCTAGAGTCTTGGAATTTAAGTCCGCGACATAAGGCTCACTCCAATCTCTATTATCTTGTTTACTAAAATAAGGTTGGGTTTGCGCTTTTGGTTTGAATTACTTTTGTTAGGGGGTGCTTTAACTCTCAATAGGTAACTTTCTTGCTTGAATTTTGATTTAGTCAGGTTCTAAAACGGCTGTCGTACATATGAGAAATTGAGGAGAAGAACAAAAATTTAATATATTGAGAGTTACAAAATATTGTGCTTATTATATTTAGTCGGGTTCTAAAATGGCAACACCATATCAAATGTGAATACTACTCCTTTTCATACAAAATATTGTGCTTACTATGATTATATGTCTTGAAAAAAGAAGAAGCTAATTACTAGTTCTTGTTAAGTAAAACATTATTCATTTTGAAATAAAATGAAAAAGCGAATTTAAAGTTACGTTATTTGAAAGTAAAAATTTATCTTAATTTGTCTAATTTAAAACAAAATCACACATATTATATCTCATTTTTTACCAAATGAACGAAATATCTACCCATAAAATTATGTCTATTAAATAATCTTGTCATTTTTTTTGTTTTGATACTATAATTATGATATAATTTGTTCCCATCTAAATGATCTTCAAGAGTATATTTGAAAAAGGATAGTAATAAGTGACCTTTTCCTAATTACAAAATGTTAATTATTTTGAAATTAATTCAGCTGGTCGAAACAACTAATATTTGAGATCGAATAAATTAGCAAAAACGGATAGATCAATATTATTCGTTATTGTTGATATCATATAGTATATTTCTGGATTGAGTTATGAATTGGCATACAAATTTGGATGGCGATGAAATGGTTAGACTCTTTCATTTTTAATTAGAGATTTTGAATTCAAATATTAAGTAAGATTTTTTTTTGTTGTTGAAAACGTCTTGCAATGCGGGATTAGGATAAGCCAAATTCTGAATATTCCGTGGGAAAACAAAAAAATTATGAATAGGTATGACATAGCTGTAAGTTGACAAATGTGTTTTGACCACAAAAAAAAAAAAACAGATGTGTAAAGAGACGTGCTACCCACTTGCTGATTAATTCCAATTATAATTTGTTAAGATTTCTGATTTATGTTTTTAATAATAATTAATGTGTTGACATTTGCCTCTTGTAGGTACAAAGCTTGCAAATTCATGAGACTCCAATGGAACTCTGCCACGTATCATCAATCATCAAGAGTGATAACAAAGAATTATCGACTTATTATACTTCAGTAACTTACTCATTATTAGCTAAATATAATTTTTTTAAAGTACCTGTTTATGTAAAATTTAAGTCTTAACAAAACTTGATCACCCTTTTCCCTAATATAAAATATTGAAAACAGTGGCGGATCCAGTATTTAAAGGTTATGAGTGCTCATTTCAGTTTCTTTCTAGAAGCTTACGAGTAATATTTTTATAGTTAAGTTAGTAAATAAAATACTATAAATAAAAAAGTGGAAAAATAATAAAGAAAAAAAAGCAAATAGCCGTGAAAAAGTATAAAAAGAAGAGTAAAAAAACGTCAGAAAATATTGTAGTCATCAGGATTCAAACCCTCGCTAAAAGGCATTAGAACACGCTAACTTCAACTTTAGAACCAAATCACCTATCAGATCTTTTGGTTTATGGGTGCTTACGAGTAGCTTATATCAACTTTCCAGTATTTTCCATATACATATACCAAGTTTTCGTTGGGATCAATGGGTGCTCGAGTACCCAATACGGTATACGTGGGTCCGTCCCTGATTGGGACTATCAAAAGATGTGGTGAGGGATCACCTCTTTATCCTTAATTAAAAGTTTTGAATTTAACCTTAGAATAGAATCACTTTTAGTAAAAAGCATTTTAATCCGTTGAGTTATCATATCATTGGTAATGAGTTGTTTGGTCTTTATGTTTTGACCCAGTTCAATTTACCTTATGTTATGCTCCCATCTCATATTGTTCATACTTCGGATATCTGGTCCTAGTAGAGGGGGAGAGGGGGAAGGTTAAGTTCGCACATCGTTGGTGGATGATGAGTTATTTGTCTCCTTAGAAGGTGTTGAACTATTCACATTTCATATGAGCTAGTTAGATCTCTAATTTATTTTTTATAGACTCATCTAAATATTTCATTTTAATCGTGAATATAAATTAATTAGATCTCAAAATAGATAACGATCATTAAATAAGAATAAAAATACAATGATGAGAAAGTGCCAAAAAAAAGAGGTATTAATATAAAAGCTAAGTTAAATGATTTTGGTATATAATTACTCATAATTGAGTGATCTTTTGAGAAATTTACTTCGATATATCCTTCGATATATAAAGGATTTGGCAAAAGGTTTCAGTAACTAAAGCAAGAGCAACCCCAAATTTGTGTTAATACAACAATTTCTAAGCATGCAAACAAGTTTTTCAATTGATATAAATGGATAGAAGACCAAGATTTTGATATTTAATATTCAATTGATATAAATGGATGATATTATTTATATATTTATGATTTGGTTTATTCCATGTGAGATAGCTGTATGTTCATGACATGTCAATTATTTCTAATTGGTTTGAATTTTTTTTGCTATTTACTTTTATAATATTTATATTAATTATTTCCTGACACTTCTTTATTGTAAGATATTAGATTGCTGAATGATCTTATTCAAATAATTTAACTGCGGAATCCTTATTAACTAGGACTCTAGGTGATAGTTAATTTATTTTTTTTTAAAAAGTTTTAGATATACTCTCCCTTTTGATTTATTTCCATAATAACAATAACCTTCCTTATATTTTGAAAAATATGACCAATAGCAAACGCAAAATTTTGTGCAAGTAATATTGGCTTATTGACACGACTCAATATATATTTGGGACGGTACGTGGGAGTTTTAGGACTATACTTCCAATTAATCCCATATCAAATGGTTATGTTGTATTACACTCACCTTTCATATTTTATTCTGTTTGTTTGTAAATAATAATACTTCCAATTGAAAGAAACTAATAATAAAAGAAATTTTTGGAGGGAGATCTATGAAGTTTGCTGATCCAACTTCACTTGCAAAATTATGTTAAGTGGGCAATCACCTTTATTATCGGTTGTATTGGTATCTGTTGCCGTATTTATTTTATATCTTGCTATTATATTTTTTCTTTTTACAATCTTACGTCATATATTTTTTCTTTGAATCGAGGATTTTTCAAAAATAATCTCTATATCTTACAAAAGTAAGAGTAAGGTCTGTCTTATATCATATTTAGATCTCACTTATGAAATTATATTGAATATCTTATTGTTATTGTTGCGGAATCACATTTCTACTCAAGAAGGTGTAGTTGATTATGTAACATGGTGCTAGTGTGAACAAAATACAAAGAAATCAAATGCAATTTTCATGATCTAAGTTGTGTTTAAAAAAAAACAAAAGATATAAAAATACTATTTTAGAAATTATAGAATAAAGTTCCATGACACCATTGATTGACATAATTTGACAATTTTCATGTTTAATTTAATCAACCTGCCACCCTATAGATCATGTTTTATTAAGGACAATAATATACATGGTGACAACTAATTCCCATCACCCATGTGATCCTTCCATTTTGAAATTTATCACTACAATAAGTAGCTACACAAAAATCAACTAAAACTCCAACTTTCTCAAACTTTTTCTCTCAAAAAAAAATGGCAAGAAAATTTGGAATTTTCTTCACAATCTTTTGCATTCTCTTAACTTCATGTCTTGCAGATTGGAACATTTTGAATGAGCACAAAACCAAGAGTGGTCTCAAAATTAGCCTCAAGAATTATTGTGAGAGTTGGAGAATGAATGTTGAGTTGCATAACATTAGAGACTATGTTGTTGTCCCTCAAGAATGTGTTGCATATATTGGAAAATACATGACTTCTACACAATACAAAGTGGATTCTGAAAGAACAATTGATGAATGTATACTTCATCTTAGTACTAATTGTATTTTGGAAAATGATGAGAAAGATGCTTGGATTTTTGACATTGATGACACTCTTCTTTCCTCTGTTCCTTACTACAAGAAAAATGGTTTTGGGTAAGTTTTGTTTCTCATTTCTCATTTCATGAATTAACTTTTGGAGTTGAGTAATTAGATTTAAGATAGATATGTCCTTTCTCTTTGCTAGTAAGATGATCATAAGCTTTTAGTCATCTATCTTGCTACATACTCCTTTTGCAAAAGGTTCATTTCTTATCATGGTATCAGAGTCAGGTTCATCCAAATTTCTAGTTTACCTGATGTTGAGTCCCATATTAAGTTGTCCACTATCAAGTTGGCAGAACATGGTGAGTCCGGGGTTGGGGAATGTTGAGTTTGTCCCAAATTGATTGTGGGATGGGTATCTAGTGTCCTTATATGATATTGGATAATCTCCACATCATGAACTAGCTTTTAGAATTGAGTTAGGCTCGATATTCATTGGTTGTTGCTAATGTATTTTTTTCTTTTTTCTTTGGTGGAACAGGGGAAATAAGCCAAATGAAACATCTTTGGAGGATTGGATGAGCCAAGGGAAAGGAACAGCATTGGATCATTCTTTGAAGTTGTTCAATCATCTTAAAGGTCTAGGAGTTCAAATATTTCTTGTTTCTTCAAGAAAAGAACATCTTAGATCTGCCACTGTTGACAATCTTGTCCATGTTGGTTTCTATGGGTGGAATAGCCTTATACTAAGGTTTGAATTTTTTAATTAATTTATTTGGTTTATGTTTATACATTATGTTAAGGATTGGTACTTATTTTTGCTGTTGAATATTTTTAGAGATCAAGAAGATGAATGCAAGAATGCTCAAAGATTTAAGTCAGAGATAAGAAGTAAACTTATAAGCAAAGGCTATAGAATTGTGGGCATTATTGGAGACCAATGGAGCAGCATTGAGGGTCTTCCAAGTGCAAAAAGATCATTCAAACTTCCAAATCCAATGTACTATGTTGCTTGATATGGATCCAATTTGTTCCTTTCACTTGTGAATTTGTCAAGTTTTTGTGAGGGAAACAAACATGATGTCTTGGATGTTATATGTTGTTATTTTTGTGATGTGGATTATTGTTGGAAATAATTTTGTGAAGAAACTTGATGGTTTGGTTGATTTCACACTAAATATTGGAGAATTGCAAAGTCGATCCATCCATATTTTTTATGGCAATTATTGGAGTAAGCAATTATCAACTACTGCCCAACCTAAAGTTGCATGTGCACATTTAAGAATTGAAATAGACAAAAATAAAGATGAATCATCTCTTTTATAGATTTGACTTATGTACTAATGGTATAGAGATGCTTCACATTTTCAGAATAATACATCCAATTTATCGTAATCGATTGGTTAACATGTTGGTTAATTGTATTCTGAAATAAGTTAGCCAATGTTACAAATAATACCAATTCATACTCTGACATACAATTTACTAGTAGTTGATTGCAAACTTATTTGATGTGCAAAAACCATTTTAACTATCAAGGTAACGTTTAATGATATTAATAGGTTGTTTGGCCGAGCTTCTGAAAAAACATACAGATGATAAAGATGTAAGATACTCTAAACGTTGAGACGGAAAACTGTTTAAACATGTATGCCAAAATACAAGATTCAAGGCTAGACTTTTACATCTTATATCAAAACACTAGCATTTATAATTCTAAGTGATCCTATTCTTGCTTAGCATTGTCACCTCCCATTTGTTCCTTGGCACAATAGTCAAACAAACTCCCATCGAAGCATCGCCTTATAGCCTCTTTCGATAAGAACCCATCTTCATCTCGAGCAAGAAGATACAAAAGTCCCCACTCCATTTTTGTAGCAATCCTTCAAATTAAACCAAAATATCAAAATGGTTAAAACAACTATGATGAGCCCATTTAGCTTGGCTCGAATTTAAGAAGCGTTTAAAAACTTGTGCACCAAGTGCTAGAGCTAAATAAGCAGTTACGTGTTTGACTAACATACCAACCAAAAAAATCATATGTTTCTCTTCTGGCTTGAGTCATATCCCACAATTCTCCAAGAGTAAGCTTATCAGGCATTGTGCGAACGTACTTGCTAAAGATGTTCTCAAAGTGCACTGGCAAAAACCTAAGGAACAATAAAACCACACACTGAGCTCAAGTTCAGGAAGGTTGCAATACGAGGACTTCAAAATGAGTAGTACATATACTTGCCTGCCTTCTCTGTCATACGTCCCCGAACCACTTCCATGTTTTCCCTTGTGTATATTATGAATGTATATGGGAAGGAACGAAGAAGGAGACCATCCCTGCAATTAACATTTTACAAAGCACTATTACAACAACCTACATAGTATAATCCTGGAGATGGTATAGTATACGGAGACTGAGGTAGAGAAGCACAATGCACTATTAACCGCTTGACTAAAAAAAAACACTAGCAGAACAGGGAAATAACCGGTCCTGCTGTTTGATCTCCTACAACTCTGCCTCCATTAAAATATGTTAGTGTGAACATTTTAACATTTTATTAAATTGCAATTTTAGCAATTGTCCATTGATGACATTTAATGTCATCTTTATTATTCTTTCTTTAGTGCATAAAAATGTCTTTCATTATCATCTTTATTTAGTGCAAGACTAAATCATTCCATTATGTATTTTTAATCTAATTATCACTAATAAGTGGTGCACTAAATCATATTATTATGTATTTTTAATCTAATTATCACTAATAAGTGGTGCACTAAATCATAATGGTGCACTAAATCATAATGGTACACTAAATGATGATAATGATGACATTCTATTATTTTTTTCATCTTTATATGATTTTTTCTCCTATAAATAGAGAGATCTTCTTTGTTTTGAAAGGAAGATAAGAGAAGAAAAAATTGAGAGAGTTAAGTTTATATAAAAAAGAGAGTTCTTATTAGTTGAAGGGAGGTGTTCTTTGTGTAGAGCTTTAAACTCAACTCTTGTCCAGAGTTTGTTGAGTTACATTTTTGTGATAAGACTGTTGTATCCTGGAGGGGACAAGTCAAGAGGACTACTGCTGGACCAGTGAAACGATTTACTGCAGTGGGCTTGAATCTCCTTAAAGAGAGCGAAATATCCGCGCCTCAGCCAAGAAGTGAAGTTAATTTCTTCATTTTATTTTTCAATTGTAATTTGTAATCTTATAATTTCTCCATTAAAATACATAATTGCTAAAGCCTTTACAAATGAGTAAACAAATTGATGATGAACGCATCAAATTGAGGTAAATCCGAATGAACCAAAAAGTGTGCACAAAAATCAAATGTATGTCAGTTACTCTGCTTCAACTTACCGGAAGAGTAGGATAGCTCAAAGCAGCATTGATCATAATAGCCGTTATGAATGACCCAATCATGTTGAAACCAATTTGACGAAGTCCTGTTGTAAATGGACGAAAAATCAGACATGAGCAATGTACTAGCTAATGTTTCTTGAATATAGATGAGAAGTTATAACATTAAAATTTCCTCATTATGTTATAAATCCACAAGAGTTATGGACTAGCACGATAATTTACCTGAGTATGTTTCCCATGGATAAATAATGCCATTATCGTCCTGGTCAAAGAAGGCTGCATGCTGCTGAAGAACACTCATGCCATTGTGACTCTGCCCAGGAGTTCCGTTGGGATGCTCCATATCCGGAGCAACCAATCCCCTAGCCATATCTGAATATTTTGTAACAAGCCCATACTTGAACAATTATTCTTAAAAGTTTAAAGTCTCCGATTAAAATTTGGATTTAGGCCACTTATATTAATCGTACAACAACATATATTACAAAAAGTAAAAAGAATGATACAAAACATACAAGGCTTAGGAATAGAAGTTTCCAAGTCAGTTCTAACTTTGCGCTGAGTAGTGATTGGGGCAAGAGGGGCCTCTGCTGTCAATGCTGGATTCCTCTGATCCACTATTCCACCTGCGCCTGTTATTCTTGTTTCTGCCATATCTCTCACTCTTCTACTACTTCAAGAAACATGTACCCAAATATAGAAAAGTAGTGAAATAATTGGTGGCAAGCAATAAGAGGAAGAGGATGGAGCCTCTGTAAAGATTACAAGTGGCACTTCATGCGTCAGTGGCTCCCCAAAGTTTTTAGTGCTGCTAACGACACATATCAGTCAAAAAAATATGATCCGTTTAGTTCTCTTCAAAGTTGAATGGAGTAATTTATTTATCTCCTCACGAAATAATAACATATTCAATTTAATTTTATAATTATTAGTGTCTGGAAAGGATATTTTGTACTCGACTTTACGCCTTATCTTTTGTAAAATAAAAAAATTGTTTTCGATAGATCATAATATAGTACTCGAAGCAAATAAAGCAAACATATAATTAATAAAATTGAAGAATTAGATAAAAGAGAGTAATAATAACAATACTAATAAAGAAAACTAGATAACGCTCAACTATCTACTTACATTCTACCCTATTCCTTGATCTCCATGCTTCACTCCAGGTCGAACTCACTTCCATTTACAATTACCAAATTCCACTGTTAGTCCTCTTATCTAAGTTTATGTCCTTGGTACACTACACGTGTATCATTTCTTCTCTTATCAACTCTCTCCAATATTTCTTCAACCAACCTCCACCTCTCCTCATATAAACAATAGCCAATCTCTTACACTTCCCTCACTGGGACACATGTGTATCTCCTATTCACATGTTTGGATCATCTTAGTCTCGTTTTCTTCATCTTGTTTACTATACAAATCATTTTTACTTTGTCTTGAATATCTTTATTTCTAGTTCTATCTCTCTTAGTAGGCCCACACATTCGTTTCAACATCCTTACTTTCACACAAAAACCGATTATGAGCCTTAAAATTATGGGCAAATTACCTTTTTACACAACTTCCCCTAATATATTTACTTTTACTCCCATATACACAAAAAAATTTCCAAATTCCCTCCTTTTCCTTTCTCTCTCTAAAAGTCACTGATACATCCGCCCTATCCCTCTTTTCTTGCCCTAATTTGCTCCTTCAAGTGTTAATCAGGTTCCAAATAAGGTAATGTATCAATCTTTCCTTATATGAAACTTTAATTCATCCTCATTCAATATGATTTCTCCTAAAATTTGTATATTTTGATTTCTTCTGAAAATCTTTGATAAATCTTCTAATTTTTTATCATTTGCTTTCTTCTGTAAATCTATCTATTTGTGTTTCTCATACTTTAGCTTATACATATGGATTCCGTTCATGGTCTCAAACAGTCCACCAAAAATCAACGAATTCTTGTTTCTCCCGGGTCTGATTCGTCTTGGGAAGGTTACGACGAAGTTAGATCAAAACATCGTAACGATCCAGCAGTGATGAATAAGCTACGAGAGAATTTGAAGTCAAAAGCTACAGTTAAACATGCACCCAATGAAATAGTCAAAAAAATTGAAGGGGTTACAACACGCCCTAATCTCCCAAAGGTATGTGTTCAATTAAGTTTTTTTGTTTTAGAATGCATTTTTTGTGAAGGTTTTAATGTTTCTGATACATATCATTTATGTATCAGATACATAATATCTTTTTAAAAGGAAATCTTTTTGGAGGTTTTTTATTTCCGATACTTCAAGTTTAAGTGTCTGTTGTTTTAATTTTTAATGATTCTGATACATATACATTTATGTATCAGATACATATTATCTTTTTCAAATGTATTTTTTATGGAGATTTTATATTTCTGATACATCATTATTAAGTTTTAGTTTCTGTTGTTTTAATTTTTAATGACTCTGATACATATATATTTATGTATCAGATACATAATGTATTTTTCAAATGTAAATATTTGAGATTTACTATTTCATGTTTTAGTCTCAGCTTATGTTATTTCAATTTTAATGAATCTGATACATCTGCATTTATGTATCAGATACGTAATGTATGTTTCATATGAAATTTTTTGAGAATTACTAATTCTGATTCATCATCTTTAAGCCTCAGTATTTGTTATTTCAAGTTTTAATGATTCTGATACATATATATTTATGTATCAGATACATAATGTATTTTTCAAATGCAATTTTTTTTGGGATTTACTATTTCTGATATACCATGTGTAAGTGTCATTTTTTGATGTTTCAAATTTTAATGATTCTGATACATATACATGTATGTATCAGAATATAATATATAATTGTTTCTGATACATCTTCTGTATGTATCAGAATCTCATCTTATGCATCAGATATCTTAATGCATATGATACATCGTATCCATGTATAGAGTTCAAGTTGTATTTAACTATTTTCATGTCAATGCAGGGAATGAAATACGTCATCAAGAAGATCCCGTCACACCCATTGAGATTCGGAACGGCATATAGGGCTAATTTTCTTGATGATTTTGAATCATCAATAGGTGAAGAAGGTATAAAGTTATTTAGGCAATCTATATTTGGTCACTACTTAGATATGCCAAACTGCAACTTTCAAGGGCAAATCATCAAATGCCTCTTACTTCTTGAGGTAGACCAAAAAACAAAGAAGAACTGCACATTCGTCATGTGCAGGGTAATATACTGCGATTTACAATAAATGATTTTGCTATCATTACTGGTTTGCGATGCACCGGTAATATGAATGACTTCAAGTATTCTGATGATCAAGCAAGTAGATTATTGTCTTTATATTTTCCTGGTGCCAAAAATGGGGTCAACAAAGCTCGTTTCGTTGAGCGTTTTCTGGTTGGAGGATGGAAAACAAACGAAGATGCCGTTCAGATGGCCATTCTCTATTTCATCCATACTTTTGTTTTTTCTCAACTAGGTGATGCACCTATATCAGTTGATGATTTCAAGATGGTAGAAGATGGTAGTTATGAGCAATATCCATGGGGGAAATTAGCATATTCAAAATTGATAAAAGGAATGCGTCAGGAGTTTTCAAATGCCAAACAAATGTATCGTCTAGGCGGCATGCCATACGCTCTGAATGTTTGGATATATGAATGTGCATCTCAAGTTCCCTCTGAAATTGCTGTAAGAGTGGGTAATAAAATTCCCAGAATTCTTAACTGGCGTGTTGTCGCCGTGAAGCCAAAATTTGAGACATTCATGTCTACCATCTTCAGTGAGGTACATGCTTTGAATATTATTCGTTTATGCACTGATTCATTATACATAAAATCTAAGATACATTATATATCCATGACCTTGATACAGTATAATTTGATTCATAAAGTGGATGTATCAGCTCATATATTTATGTATCAGGATATAAATGTATCAAGATATAATGTATCTTATACATATACTTTATATAACCTTTCTGATACATATAATGGTATGTATCATAAAGGTATTTACAGCTCATGAAAACTCATTTATCAGTATTTACAACTCATGAAAACTCTATCTTATGTATCAAATTATAATGTATCTAGAATTACATCTCATGATACATCTGCATGTATGTATCAGATAATGTTGTTTTTCTATCAATTTAGCATGTATGAAGGAGTAATGTTTCTGATACATCATGTCTATGTATCAGAATTAACATGTATCAATTATTCAATTTTTTTGCAGTATCCATGCTCCAACATTGTCCAATCTCAACATGAAATGGAATCTATTGTCGTTCATGACAGCCAACAGAAACCTGAAGATTCAACATCGGCTGCCAAGGTCAATTTCAGAAAACCTCATGAAGTCACTGGATTTGAGGACTTCTCAACAACACCACCCACTGAATTTTTAAAGAGATCCAGGGATGTCGCTGAGACATCTTCTCCACCTCCTTCCAAGAGAATGAAGACTTCCCCTGCTAAAAAGCCAATTCAAGTAGAAACAGCCAACATGCACAAGGATTTCATACCACCAAATGAATCAGAAAATCTTGTTTCTCCTGACAATGAACCGGGGGCAAAGTCACCAAAGGAATCAGAAAAGCCTGTTTCTCCTGACAATGTACCAGGGGCGAAGTCAGCTTTAGGAGGTGAATCTTCCGGTCATTCAGATCGAATTATTCATATGCAATTCAAAGCATTGAAAAAGTCCATAAAGAAGTCTCTAAAGAGATACGTAAGTTATTACTTTAAGATGTATCACGTACAATATACTTTTAATTAGGTGATACATTCTGATTTTTCATATACATGTATCAAGGTTGACCGGAAGTTCAAGCGTTTGGAGAACAAAATGGATTCAAATCACATTGATCTTTTGAAAGCCATCGACAGTATGGCGAACCGAATGACTGGCACATCATCTCAAGTTAAAAAAGATGATTTTGATCAATCATTCCATGTGGTTGAACAACAAGAAGCACCTACTGGATTGGAGGTGCACAATTTTGCAAATAAATCTGACCCACCCCAAAAAAATGACAAATCTAATGTCCAGGAAGATATTAAGGTACATACATCATGTAATATTTGATATTTATGCTTTTAAACTTCTGAATAATTTTCATTGTCATGTATCAATTGTAAATGTTATTATGTTTTCAGGGACCTGAACCATCCACCATGATAAATCAGGTGGACAACATATCGGAACAAAGCATTTTAGCAGATGTTCCTGAATTATTTGATCAGCAAGTTTATTCTGATACATTAAAGGTAATGTATCAGAAACAAATTGATGAATAATTTGATTATGTATATATATTTTGTATAAGCTCTACCTCTTTAAATATATATATATCTAGACATTTAGTACATATATATCATAAGTAAATGTTATTATGTTTCCAGGAAGATGAACCATCCGTCAAGGATGTATCAGCACACCAAATGGAACCACAAAGAGCAGATACTGATCAGCTTATTGCTGATTCTGATACATTACAGGTAATGTATCAGATTCTTTATTGAGATAAAATCAACATTATTAATTTTTTTAATGACGTTATACATTACGTGTAGAACACTGTAAAGAAAGATGGAAGAGTAGCTGATGATAAATCTGCCAAAGTAGAAGAGCAAGTCGAGGAGATTGAAAAAGAAAAAATCAAACCAAGCACATCAGAATCCAATACTTCAGCACCATTTTCGTCAGAAACTCTGGATGTGATAGATGCTCTAATATACGGACTTCCATTACCAGCCATGCCATTGACAGCTGTTAGTCATGAGCAAGTTCAGGATGAATGTCTATTACGCGATAGCCAGCTACCAACCACTCTTCCATCAAAAGCTAATGTATTGTCTGACGATGCGAAGACACCATCTCGAAGAAGCAGGATTCCTTCGAAGATCTTACAGTCGCCGTATCTTTCAAACTTTGGGTCGAGTGAAAAGGGAAAGGAAAATTTGTCAGATGTTACGCATCAGACACACCCTTTTGAAGGTTTTGGTATATGCTATCAACCCCCTTCCGAGCTTGTCACAGAATACTCTGAATGGATAGATAAAGGACTTCTAAAATCACATGGCAACAAGTAAGTATGACATATTCAACTTATACCCATACAAGTCGTGTATTATATTTGTTATGTTATTAAACTACAAGTTTCCATTCAGGAATTCGAAGGAGGATCATTACAGATCTAAGTGCTCTTCATTCGGCTTTGAAAGAATGGACTTTGTTGTGGCATTTCCTAAAGATAAGAACTGGTTCTACCTAATGTCACAGCCGGACAGATGCTGGAACGATGAGGTAAAAATTTCATCATAAATAATATGATACAACTCATACTAACTACCTGATACATACATATTAATGTATCTGATACATAGATAGATAAATGTATCTGATACATACATAATCTGATATGTGATGCTAGTTGTTATATAACTAATACTTTCTTAAAATGTGCAGCACATCGATGTAATATTTTACTACCTTCGGAAGAAATCGAAGATGCAGTTGAGCAATCATTATCGATACACAACGACAAATTGCATTTTCAAAAATTACATCGAATATGCACACACACGCTACTATCACCTTCCACCTAACATTTCTACACAAGAAGATATGGCAAGGTCCACTGTTACAGCTCATCAAGAGAGATCCGTGAAGAACATAATAAGAGGTTTCTCAATACCAGCCGGTTTGCCCTGGCATTTGGTAGATGAGGTATACATTCCAGTAAACTGCGACATGGATTTTCATTGGGTTCTTGCGGTAGTTGTGTTGAAAGAGAGGTTGATACGTGTGTATGATTCATCGCCTAGACGAAGAAGTAGCAACCCTTTCCAAGAGATCCAAAAGATAGCAGCAATGCTACCAACATACCTGCAAGACAGTGGTTTCTTTGACAACAACGAACGTACTGATTGGTCGTCTCTTGATTCATACAAGGACAAATCAACCGGTAATATGCTTGAACCACATCACCCATTAGCAGTTGAGTATGTTGAAGGAATTGCGCAACAGGGAAGTGGCAGCTTGTGAGTATTAACATCGGCTATGTATACCTAAATCATTCATATGTCAATTTTACTTTTTTTAAATTCCTGTATTCCTTTATTTGCAGGGATTGTGGAGTTTTCCTGGCCATGTTTGCTGAATATCTTAGTGATGGAATTTTTATTCCAAGTACCGGACTAAACGCTGAATTCTTCCGTTCAAGATATGCCGCACTCTTATGGAGATATGGTTGTCAGAAGGCCATGGATGGTTATGTTAGCGATAACGACGATCCAAAAAAACCAAGGAGAGACATATCTCCAAACCAAGGAGAACTGATTGATGTTCAATAAATTTTTTTTGATAGTACACATTTTAGGTGATTCTGATTCTTCCAATGTATCTGATACATAAACTGTAATGTATCAGATTTAGTATATTTTAATATTTCCATACCTCAGATTTACTATGTTTTCTCTGGTGTCAAAATGGAATATAAATTCAAAGTTTATGTTTTATACTCTACTGTATCAAACTTGTATCGAGTATAATATTCATAAGTGTCACATTTTGTGAATTCTGATACATGAATCAAGTTTTTTTTATTATGATACATAATGCACATGTATCAGATTCTCATTTCTCAATATTTAATGATTCTGATACATTAATTTTTTTGCATAAGAATTCTGTCTCAAGATTTAAAGTATATGATACATCTTGCTTATGTATCAGATTTGCATTTATCAAGATTTACTGCATATGATAATCTACAACCTATATCAAATAGGATCTTATGTATCACCAACAACTTTTGTGTAATTATGGTTGTCGAAAAGACAAGAATGTTTATGTTTGGGAAAATAACGATCCAAAAAATAAACCATGTGAGATTTGTCATTAATCCAAGTCATGGCGAACCGATGGAAGTCCTGTATTTTATTTTAAAAAAATTGTAGCAATAAAATGTTCTAATCTTGATACATAAAAAAATTGTCACTAAAAGATTTTTATATGTATGTCACGTGTCAAATTCAAATATAAAATATAATAATAGATGTTATTTTATGATTCAATTAGAATGTACACCGAGATACCACAAATATCATATCTATTTAGGAATGAAATTACAAGTCTTTCTGTTGTGGCCTTCGTGGCCACAACGTCCACAAGAATTTGTGCTATTTGTTATTTTCTCACTAGCAAACTTTTTTCTCCCTTTCTTTGGTCTTCCTGGCATCCTTTTGTATATTGGCGGCAAGACAATTTCTTCCAAAATTTCCTTCGGAGCAGTCCAGTCTTTCTTATCTGGCATTGGAACCATTGGTAATTCATAAGTATTTGCCAACGCCTCTGGTTTGTAGTAATCAGAACAATATGGGTGCAGGTCAGTAATGTTCTTGCTCTTCAACACTGCAATTGCATGTGGACATGGTATCTCGTCTAGTTGAAATCTACCACAAGTGCATGTTTTTCTCTCTAGACACACAATGTATCTTATACCTAATTCGTAAACAGAATAAAGATACTCTGATGAAGCAACAACCTGCAGGAATTATATTTCAAATTTATGTATCAGTATTGCTTCCTCACATACACAACTATGTATCAGAACTTATGTTAAAGGGTAATAATTATCACAGGATATACATATCAGGTGAATCAACAATCAGCAAGAAATAAATTTCACATATATGTATCAGAAAGTACGTATCAATTACAGAAATGATGTATCAGAACTGATGTATCAGTATGTATTTTAAACATGTTATGTTTATATGTGTCAGTACTTATGTATCAACTACACATTTGATGTATCCGAATTGATATATCAGTGTATAATGAACACAGGCTTTACTTGAATGACGAAGCAACAAACTGATATAAATAAACTTCACATATATCTAATAGTACTTATGTATCATCTACACTAATAATGTATCTACACTGATGTATCAGTATATATTTAGAACAATTTATGCATAACTGATTAATCATCATCCTGAAGGAAAATAATCTTTACATATATGTATCAGAACTTATGTATCAAATATAGAACTTATGTATCATAATTGAAGTTTCATTATTTAATTAGCACATGTTATACATAACTGATGAATCATCAGCCACCAAGAAATAAATAACACTTATATGTATCATAAAGTATGATTCAATTACAGAAATGATGTATTAGAACGGATGTATCAATATATATGTATCAGAAAGTATGTATCAGAAAGTATCTATCATGTATCTACACTGATGTATCAGTATATATGCGTCAGAAAGTATGTATCGTGTACCTTCATTCTCGAACACTTGATCGTGTTTGAAACTAGGATATCTTCAAATTTTCTACCCAAAGTATGTTTTGTATAAGATGCTATTTCTCGATTTTTGCAGTTCCAAGAACCAAATAACATTCTCGTTTGCTCCAAAAAGTCAATTATAGGCAGCTCTCGTGCTTCAACAAGACATCCATTGATACATTCTGCGATGTTAGAAGTCATCATTCTACCCCTGTTGACAGTGGCATGAACCCTTGACCACTTTTCGTATCCTGCATTTTTTAAATATTGTGCCACCCGTTGATCGATTCTTTCAACTTTGGCCATTAATTTATCGACTTCATCTTTTCGGTATGCCTTGGCCATTGAATAGAAGATGTCACTTAGTACAGCTTTGCTCCTTCTGTATTTAGTACACACATTTTTCCATATATGCCATATGCATGCAAAATGAGGAACATTGGGAAATACCATGCTTACACTCTTGATTATGCTTTCATTCCTATCTGATACAACACACATATTGTCCCTCTCTCCAAATGCATTCTTGAAATTCTGAAAAATCCACGTCCATGATGAATCATTTTCCGTATCAACAATACCATACGCCAACGGCAATATGCAACCTAATAAATCAATAATAGCGATACAATAGTTATTAGAATTCATCAGAATCACAACAAACGTGAAAAATGAGATGACATACTATTATTCAATAAGACACAGTATAAGAAAGTAATACCTGCCCCATCAAGTGTGCTAGCTGATACAAACGTCCCTTTATAAGGTCCATCAAGATGTGCACCGTCAACAACAACTACTGGTCGACAAAACTGAAACCCCCTCATCAAGGGCCTTAACGCTATGAACAAATACATGAATTCATCAGTTGATGACTTGTGCATACTTATGTACGAATTTGGATATACGGTTTTTAGAATATGTATATATACAGGCAGCTGTCTATATCCATCAGCAGGTTTTCCCCTTAACATCTGCAAAGCATGCTCTTTTGAACGCCATGCCTGTTGATAGGTAATATCAATTCCATACGCTGATTTAATATCCTCTCGTATATCATTAGGGGTGACAATTCTCTTATGATTAACCAATTTAGGGGCTGTGAATGCACTAACAAAAGCCTTTGTAGCATGAACTTTGTTGAAAATCCTATCTCTCAGTGCACATGAATGTTCACTATTGAAATATCTAACTTTGAATATATCCGTTTTTTTCCAACATGAAGCTTTCATTCTCCAACAACATCCTTCTGAAAGGCATACTATCACATAACTGCATTTGTATTAAAAAAATGACATGTATCATATCAATATTTTTTCATTTATAATATGAACAAATACAGTGACATACTGATAGGAAGTGTGTCAACCCATGTACTTGATACATGCTTCTTTGTATGTATTGTTAAAAAAAAACATCTGATACATAGAGTATTATGAACCTGATACATACTGACAGCATTATTATCATTTTTTAACTGAGTTACAGGAATGTAGTTTTGATGTATCATGACATGAAAAATTATTTTATTTTAAGAATGTATCAGATACACACAGTAATATGTATCTGATACATACTGTTGGATACTATCCAACATCAAAATTTCCAAATGCAGAAATGGAGTTTTGATGTATCATGACATGAAAATTATTTTACTTTAAGAATGTATCAGATACACACAGTAATATGTATCTGATACATACTGTTGGATACTATCCAACATCAAAATTTCCAAATGCAGAAATGGAGTTTTGATGTATCATGACATGAAAAATTATTTTAATTTAAGAATGTATCAGATACACACAGTAATATGTATCTGATACATACTGTTGGATACTATCCAACATCAAAATTTCCAAATGCAGAAATGGAGTTTTGATGTATCATGACATGAAAAATTATTTTATTTTAAGAATGTATCAGATACACACAGTAATATGTATCTGATACATACTGTTGGATACTATCCAACATCAAAATTTCCAGATGCAGAAATGTAGTTTTGATGTATCATGACATGAAAAATCATTTTACTTTAAGAATGTATCAGATACACACATGTATATGTATCTGATACATACTGTTGGATACTAAACAACATCAAAATTTCCAGATGCAGAAATGTAGTTTTGATGTATCATGACATGAAAAATCATTTTACTTTAAGAATGTATCAGATACACACAGTAATATGTATCTGATACATACTGTTGGATACTAAACAACATCAAAATTTTCAAATGCAGAATATGCGCATACCTTTTACTGTCGGATCTTTTAACCTTGAAATTAAATTCATTATTGATTTTGTATTTGGCCATTACATCAACTAGAGTTGCTTTATCCTTATAGAATTGATTCTCCTTCACTTCCGCACCATTTGTATCATCTATGTAGTTCGTCAACTCCAATTCTGCTATATAACAACTTGCAACTTTACCAGATTCTTCTACACCAAAATTATGGAACTCATTCGCATTTGATTCGGCACAAACGATTGCTCCAGATGTACTGTCGAATGATTTTATCTCACATCTTTTTATATCAAAGCTTGATATGCACAGGGGATAATTCACGAAACCAGGCTCTTTCTTCTTCAACTCTACGTAAAGATTAACACCCATATCATTACGAATATATATTGGCGACGAGTTACCTTCAACTATGTATCGGATTTCAATTTCTTTCTCTGATTCATCCACACTCAATTCAGCAGCGATTGCTGCTTTTAAATTTGAGTAAGATACATTGTCACCGACAACGATTCCATCACTTTTGTATTGTTCATAAGTAATATCGGATTGCCAAACTCCAGAATGTCTCAGTAGTATCGGGATATTCATATCGATTAATTGATGAAATGCGAAGTTTGCTTTGAATTGATGCTCTGTTGTTTTTCTTGTACGATGCTCTGACTTTTGACTTCAAAATTCATCTACATAACTGTCGCCTTCTTTAATAGATTAGTAATTGATATAAAGAGCCAATTTTTTATCCATAAATAGCTGATGTGCATTAACTATTATATAGCTAAAGTTATGTATCAGATACATAACCTATGAATCAGCAAAAGTTGAAAAATAATTGAAATCAACTTCGGTATGATTTGATGCTCTGTTTTTTCCATTCGAGACGACGCTGTGTTTTTTGGCTTGAATCTTCATGGACATAACAATTGTTTTTTTTAACAATTGATGTATCATATACATAACTGATCTATCAGATACATAACCCAAACTGGAAAAAAAATGGAAACGAAGTTGGTTTGTTTTTATGCTCTGTTTTTTTTGGCTTAAATCTTCAACTGCACAACCGTTCTTTTTTTAACCAAATTAATCCCATTAATTAGATCAATAATTGATTTGATACCAATCATCCCTTATATTAAGATAATATCCATAAATAGATGATCTTCATTAATTACTGATTGGATAATTGATGTATCAGATACAAATCTAATGTATCAGAAAAGTTGAAAAAAAGGGGATATCGGGTAATTTTGATACAATGTGGGATGTATAGTAATTAAACTTTTCCATTATGGGATTTAGGTAAAGTTTACTAAAATTATTTAAGTTATTTTGACTTTGAAAGCTACATAAAAGAAGAGGATTGTTGGCCCATTCTATCACCAGCCATGGGCTTAAAACTTTGGAAGACTTTTAGCTACAAGGCCCACTAACATCAATCAACTGGGCCTGTATAAAATAAAACTCCATCGCCTTAACCTGTCCCCCTTCGTAATTCCTTTACGCCTCTCCGTCGTGAAAAAGCCACACAAAAGGAGAGGATTTGACGTGAAAACAATGGCCACCGAAGCACCGGTAGAGGCGACAGAGGTTCCGCCCGTCCCGGCGGCGGAGAAGCAACCGCATAAGCTAGAGAGGAAGTGGACATTCTGGTTCGATAACCAGTCTAAGCCAAAACAAGGCGCCGCTTGGGGAAGTTCTCTTCGAAAAGCTTATACTTTCGAAACTGTTGAGGAATTCTGGAGGTAAAATCCTCTTTTCCTACAATAGGAACGTTATATCTTCTAGATTCTTCAGGTTATGTTTATCAGATTTGTGCTCGTAAATTGGAAACCCTATCTAAGGCTCGTATCACAAATCCATATCGGTACTTTGGATGAAATGAATTTTTCGAATGAAACAGAACCTCTATTAGCACGGATTTGGATTTTTAATGTGATTTATTGATTGCGTTTGTGGAGTTTTGTTTTTCACCTGCTTAATTCATCAATAATTAAGATAGCTTTGATACTGCAACATGTATGTTGATCTAAGATTATATGCGATCTTCACTAAAGAGAGCGTGTTCTGGACATTCTTTCTGCTGATTACAGATTGAATTTGTGCTTTCTCTGCCAGATTTATGACACTGTCTCTATTTTGTGATGTTGAAAAAGTTTGCGCCTTTACAGAATTATATTAGTATCTCCGATGAAGTTCTATAACTAAAATTGTTCTTTGCAACTTCCGCCATTTTTGAGAAATCAAATTTACTTAGCAGTTTAAAGCATGTGATGATTTCTCTATGAAACCAACTTTTTAGATATTACTAATCTAATATTTTCTTCAACTATACTGTAGTTATACGTGAAATTGGCATGTTAAACTCACTGTCCATGCAAGCAGTGCACTATTAAACGAAATGGAGCACTTATTTATATTAAATTTCTTATATGCTGTATGGCTTGGTTTTGATTGATTAATGAGGTACTATGGTTTATAAAGAATAATAGGTGGGTAGAAGCTTATCTTGAATGTGGATTATTGTCTTTGCAGTCTATATGATCAGATATTCAAGCCCAGCAAGTTGACTGTTAATGCAGACTTTCATTTGTTCAAAGCTGGGATTGAGCCCAAATGGGAAGATCCTGAGTGTGCCAATGGTGGCAAGTGGACTGCTACGAGCAGCAGAAAGGCTAATCTTGAGACTATGTGGCTTGAAACTGTAATAATTCATTCTTTACCGTTTGGTTTCTGTTCAGTAGTATGTCATAGAAAGCACTGTATTGATTAGTTTTCTTGCTAAAGATGCTCATGTATTGTTTGTTGGATGTGCTTCTTTTGAACAGCTAATGGCATTGGTCGGTGAGCAATTTGACGAGTCAGAAGATATATGTGGGGTGGTTGCCAATGTGCGTAGGAGTCAGGATAAACTTTCCTTGTGGACTAAGACTGCCACCAATGAAGCAGCTCAGGTAGTTTTCTTATCTCTTGGTGTTGTATAGCTTCAGAACTGAAATCTGTGTTATTGTTCCATTATTTCCGAAATTTGATGTGAAATATTGTTTAAGACGGCCCATGATGATAGATCCTAAGTCTTGTTTCTCAAAACATTTGCTATTTCTCAATTAATATTATTTAAGAAAAGGATATACCGGAATACTTGAAACAGATACATTTGCAGGAATTTGATGGCTCTCCTCTTTCATTGTCAACTAATACGGTTTTGTACTGCGTTTATCCTTTTTCTTAATGCTGATATGACCTATCTCCACCTTTTTTTTTTGGTTAAGAGGAAAGGAAAAGTGATTCTATCTGAGCACCAAATTTGAGAACAAGAAAAAATGCCTTTCCCCATTCTGACCTATGAACGAAACACTAGGGTTGATTATTGGATATATAATTTAAATATTCAATCAGAAACATCACAAGCCGTAGTTGATCAGTGATTGATTATTCTTTTTCCTGTCATGGAAGTCCTTAATATTGCTCCACTTGTTCTTTAACCATAGCTGGCAGATATGATTTTTTTTTTTTTGCTTATTGTAGTGGTATCACCTTTCTCTACGGCATTTGTTCTTGTTATATGTCTCTGATATCTGTTCTTGCGTTAGGCAATCTGATAGAAGCACTTTGACTGGGGCACTTGTCCCTTGCACTGCTCTATGTATGTATATGCATCTAGATCTGCTTCATTTTCAACTTCTGCTTTGAGCTCTTCTGAAAACCCCTTAAAATGTGTCTTGAAATCTAAATTGCTGTGTGGTGATGTTCTATAGAGCATAATAAGGTTCAAAGGGTGTGAAGGTTGGAAAGGTGTGCCCGAGGAGGCTGTACTCATCAGTGACTTATCACTAATGTGGTTATTATAAAGAGTTAATGGCTGAAAACCCTTTTAAACTATCACCTTTTTGCAAGATTCATACCCATTGACAGTTGACATAGTGTCTGTTAACACTTAGAGGCCCATGAAGGGTGAAATAAGTCATCCGCGTGGCTTTTATAATTGTTAAAAACCTTCTAAACTAAAAACACCCCTGAACGTTTTCTTTTTTTTTGATGTTGGGTGGGACGGGATTTCAAATGGTTATGTGTAACCTCCTTTTTTTGGTCAATTCTTTCTATGATACACATACTTTTTTTGATAGGCCATTACCATCTTTTACCTCTAAAAAGAGAATCTTTATAAATTCTCAAGTCGAAGCATGAAGATTTAACCATAAGGCTATGGGTGATGTAGCCAAAGATTTTCTTTCGAAGCCCATACTTCCCATGTGAAACAACTATACACAACACCATCCGATGTACAAGAGTGAGATATGAGTTTTGTGAAAGGTAGGTTTTGATACCATGTCAAACAATTTGAGCATTCAACCTAAAACTCTTAGGGATCGTTTGGTTGGTAACTAGTTATCCCAGGATTGATTATCCTGGGATAAGTTATCCCAACTTTGTCAACCAAACAAGACACCAAATTATTATCCCGGGACTATTTTTTTATCCTTGGACTATTTATATTTATCCCTTACACCAAACGACCCCTTAGGTCATTGGTGGAGTAGCCCAAGATCAAAGAAATGAGTGGAGTAGCTCATATCCTTCATTAAACCCTTTGGATGCCCTCCCACTATCCACGTAAGAACTATATAACTCAACAGTGTCAGTTTTTAAAGATCATCTAACATTCGTGGGAGGAGCAATTTAGGACTTATATGAAGCAACTGCACTACTGTGGTGAAACCGGCATCATCTCATGATAGCAAACTGAGGAAGGAAACATTCTGATTGCTTAATTACAAGCATTGTGCTGTGATAGTTTGCTATACATTAGTTTTTCCTAAATTATTTTCTAGATGTGTCCAAATAGTCTATTGATACTAAACCCAAGATGGTATCATGTGTTTGTTTTGCCCAAGTTATACTTCTTCATCCTCAGTTTAGTTATCCTATGTACATGTTTAGCTTACATCATTGCAATACACAAGTTGCGCATTGAAATTCTTTTACATTGCTTAACTAGGGTTTTTCAGTCCTCTTTAGCAGATGATTCCCTCGTATTGTTCTGTAATCGTGTATGTTTGGCTGTTTTTGGCCCTGTAACATGTCTGCATATGACGATTTTCAGTCTGAATTGTTTTGCCTTCTGGCGTGACGTCACATTTGATGCTCCATGGTTTTACCTATCATATATAACTGGTTTGTTCTATGTTGTAGATGGGCATTGGTAGGAAGTGGAAGGAGATCATTGATGCCGAAAAGATATCATATAGTTTCCATGTAACTTCCCTATCACTTACAATTCTTGCAAATTCAATAGTCTTTTATCTTTCCTCTTGATTTTCGTTCTTTCTTAATCAACATTACTTTTGGTCGTTGCAGGATGATTCTAAAAGGGACAACAGGTCAGCTAAGAGCCGATATACTGTGTGAATTTCTTTATTGTGTGGGATTAACACCGCTCCCTAAGCTCTACCAATACTGAAATTGTACGATTAGCACTTTTTTGCATTTGTATACTGCAAATTTTGATCTTATTGAAATTTATTCGGACTCATGTATGTTTGGATGTATTGCGTTAAAGATTTTGTTCTGCTGTTTGTTATTTTTGTGGAAATCACTTCATATCTTAAGTAGACTATCTCTTTTACAAAAAAAAAACCTAGTCGATTGATTGAGTATTTTAATGTCTAGCAATTTGTTGTATTGAGGGAATGTTGCAAAATGAGCCTCTTTAGTGAGTGTATAATAGAATTTCGGAGGAACTTAGTAATAGGAGACTGCATCCTAATGTTACATAGAACTAGCAGACTCCCTAACACTTCAAATTTGTACTTGTGCAAAAAAAAAAAAAAACTAACTTGGAAATGAAATATAGCCAAAAGTACTTCTAAGTTACTAGCAAAGATTTGAAGCACTTTTCATACTTATAAAACAGTATCCATTGCGGTCTTCTCCAATTGGCATAATATATGCCCTCCAACAATGCGTTACTTAAACTATCATTAAGTTGAACAAGTAGACACACCGGTTAATTGTGTGAGATGTATTTGTCTTACATGTCAAATCGCATGAGATCTGACATATAAGATGTGTATGTATACTTGTTTAATTTTATGATAGTTTAAGTGTCTACTTGTTCACACCCAAAATTGGAGGCCATATGTGTCAGTTGTAGACACATTTATGTATTATGTCTCTCAAATATGATCATATTCTTTTGTATCCATATGAGAAAATTAAGAATAGTTTTATTAGTCAAAATCCTGATTTTCAATAATGATGGTGTTCACGTCAAATTTGCATGTTATTTCAATTGAACCTACTATTGTGTTTCTACCTACCTTTGTTCACCAAAATTTAGATGTGAAGAGATTTATTTCTTAGGTCTTTGAACTTGGATTCCTCTTCCACATGACAATTCAAAGCTCCAAATCTTGATTGGGTTCTAGTTTGCAAGAAGGATCCTATCAAGTTTAATACTTGCAATTTCGAATGAAAAGTTCAAAACTGAAATCTTGAAGAAAGTATTTTCTAGACTACAAAGCATATATATATATATATATATATATATATATATATGTTTGAATAGTACAGATAATTAAGTTGTATCTGATTGATTTGTCTCAATTACACAAAAGGCTATAGCTATTTGATCATAACACATTTTTCCATTGGCAATGCTATTAATTATGAGCCATCAAGCAAGAAATCCAAGTCTTTCACCATTCTTCTTTGCCAATCGAATCAATCCTTGCCTTTGCTTCTGATCTGCTCCTATTGATTTGCAAAACTCTGTGATTACCTGAATAAACAAACACCATCAACATTAGCTTTGTTTCTCAGTCGATTTCGGTATTCAACTAATCTAGATTCGTGTCTGGAGGTTTTATTTGATATTAAAACAGTTCCTACTAAAGGCGATTTCATTCTCAGGACTCGAACCTTAAACCTTGGCCTTTATCCTTTTTGGAGACTCAAATACCACATTTAACTTGAGAATTAATGAAATATACAACAAATTGTCCTCTATAAAATCTTATAGGAATTGTATGAGTTTTATTTACTTATTTTTTCTAGTACATCTTGGATTTCAAGTTTACTTTAAAATGATAAATGAATCAAATTTAATATTACAAGACATTTATTAATCAAATCCAACATTGAAAAGCTTTTAACCTATTTGTTTAGACTTTAGAACAATAATAATATGAGAATTTGAGAACCAAAGTCCAAAGCCTCTTCTTTTAGACTCAATATTTATTTAATGATTTTAAATATACAACATCTCAAAATCTTGCCATAAATCCAAATTCAGTCCAAATAGACTAAAATTGTATATTTACTTCTCAGTTTGAACATTCTTTTAATCTTGAAATTAATTTATATTTCATCAATTTTTACCAAACAACTCTGATATTTTTATTGAATATATCCCCAAATTAGAACACTTTGAAAGAGCATTCAAATAACATCATTACTTAAGAAAGACTTTTGCAGAAAATAAATCTACCCAAAATTCCACAGCAACAAAAAACACTGAGATAACAAGGATTAAAACAAAAGAACATAAACTAAAAGTAGTGTAATTCAAAGACGTGGCCTAGTGGTCAATGAGTTGATGAAAAACAATATAAGCAAAGACAAAAATTGTTGGATAATTTTAGCCCATCTTTATTTGGTAGCTAGACAAGGTAGAATTATCCGGTATCTATGTTGGTTAATGATCAATAAAATGGATGAAAAACATAAAAGATTGATGTTAAGATTTTCCAACATACAAAAAGAAAAAAAAAACGATATGTAATTTCTGCTCATTTGCAGAGGCAAAATTATTCGAAATCTACAAACTGGTGGATACTGGATAGTAGCAGGTATACAGTAAGTGAATGATGATTACCTGAGAGTGTAAAGCAATAGCTTTGCCCCTAAGTTGATTGAATCTTTTCTTGCCAACAATATTCCTAGTGACAACAACAAGTGGTGCAAATATCCCTTTCCCTTCATTAACATTCTTCATCATTGGCCTTGATCTCACTGCCTTTCCAGTTCCAACACTCATTAATGGTTGCACTTTTCTAATAAACATACCATAATCTTCACCACTAATACATGAAGAAAAAGAAGTTGCTGCAATTGAAGTTGTAATTGCCATTGAAATAATAATAATAATAATCACAACTTCTTTTTGAGAACTATTAGTTAGTAAAAAATATTCTTGAATATTGAAGTGATGACAATGGAGCTAAGGGATTCTTTGTTGTGGTGATGGTGTTGTTTTTGAGCTTATGATATAAGATTTTTTTTTGTGGTTTTTAAAGATAGGGGGTTGTTGTAAATTTTGTAGCCTTAGTTTGGTTTATATTTGAGTGGTAATGAAGAGGCAAATTTAGAGCCACACAATTGTATTTGCTGGCTTTGATTTTTTTCTTTTTGTTCGACTTTGATTTTTCCATTTTACTTGAATAATAGGAGTAAGATTCTTCTTGTTTTTTTAATTCTTTATGGTCCTCCATAGTTTATTTTTATCCAACAAAGCATTCCGTTTTAGTAAAGCTTGGGATAGCAATGACAGAATCAAGATTTTTGTTAAAGAAAGGTTGAAAAATAGAAATATAATATTTGAAATCTAAACTTAAAACATTAAAGTGAATTTTGAATCTTTAAACCACTGAGCCAATTTTTAATTTTGTGTTAAGGAAATTCAAAATTTATATATATCCATCAAAAATTACCTTATATGTATTAGGGGTGGGCGTTCGGTTATTAGGTTGAGTTTTGCTAAAGTTCGATTCGATTTTTTGGTGTTCGATTTTGAAAAAGTGTGCACCATATTTCAAATTAAATTAGATCGGTTCGGCTTTTTCAACTTCAGTTCAATTTAGTTCGGTGTTTTTAAAATGGTTTTTCGATACAATTAACTATGATTATTCTATATATGACTTACTCATTGGTCAAAAAAAAGATTTTGTTGAGTCCAGGTGTGGCATCTATATTTTTTAGGTGAAGTATATTGGGTATTCAATATTGGTAAATTATTTTGATTATGTCTTTGTTCCAAATTAGTTATATAGGTAATCTATATCCTTTTCACTCTATTCAGGTAATTTCAATATTTTGATAGAGTAATTTGAAATATATAAAGACTAAGTACTAAAACTCAAAAATAAAAAAACTAGTCTTTTGTAATGAAAGTAAGAAACTTCATTTGGTGAAATGAGCAATGGAGAGTGAAGAGTGACGAGGAAGTGAAGCCTGAAGGCAGAGGAGCTGCAAGGTGAGCAGTGAGCCCTAAATTAAACGTTCTAAAATTTAAGCCAAAATTAAAAATGGGTCATTGAATTGGGTAAAAATTAAAATATTTTGGGTTAAAATATGTAAGTAATAGGAGGAATGACCTGAAAACCAAAGAACCGACATCGAAAAATTAAAATAATTTGATTTGGTTCGATTTTTTGATATTTATGTCCACCCCTAATATGTACAATATATTTTTTTATCGAGGGAGTTTGAGTGAACACTCTAGCAACCTTCTAGATTCTCTCCTACAGGGAAGGACAGCACCCGAAGGGTGTGATATAGATATCTTACATGAATACAAGTACGAAAGATTATTTTCATGGCTCAAACTCATAAGCTTTATTTTATTTTATTTTATTTATTATTTATCCGACTTTGGAGATCTGTATGTTCTATTCTAGTGGCTCTTTTTCTTCATGTAGGGTCCACCATTGTAATCTTGATCATATCCATATGCCAAGTGGTGGCCGTTTGATCAATTGAAAATTTAAAAGTCTTTTAATAAATGAGTCTCAATTTTGGATTTTTGTTTTTTCTCGTTAAATGTATTTTGTGAACCACCTAAATGAAGAAAAATATTAATTTACTCTAGATAGAACAAAGTTTTATTAATTTTATATGTTTCCTAAGAGCCTTTTTAGTATTGTCTTGGATTTATATTTCAGTAGAAAATAAAGAACGTCAATACTTAAAAGATCAACTTTTTAATACTATTAGACTGAAATAGACTTCAATGGAGCAATAAGTAAAATGATGATAATTCATATACACAAGTTTTAATTTGCTTGAAATTGAGGCATAGCCGATAATATAATAAGATTTTAATATTTTTATTTGAGTGCATAATAGTAATCCAACACGTTGTGTTCAAGAATCCTAAAGGCCTCCTACCAATCATCACTAGATAATTCTTATTTTTCTTTTTAATAGTCTATTCCAAAAATAACATTATATATACAATAAGTCTTAAATTTAAATATTCTCATTTTAGTCATAATTGCATTTTCTTACACATATGGCATTGCAAGTTTAAAATCGCGGGATTGAAATTGTATTTTATTATGTTATACACATGTTTAATTTGAGATTATCTTCAAAAAAAAAAATGCATCGTAAATTTTATGTATAGTTAAATTAAGATATAAATCAAAACGATGGATTAGAAATTTTATCTCTAATTTTTCATTCGGTATTCGACATTTGCATCGACATCAATAAAATTTAAATTTGCGCATTGTAGAGCCCTAGTCTGAGTGCAACACTTCCCACAATTTATTTATTTTTATCGTCAGTGGCTCGAATCCGAGATCTTTGATTAATGACAGAGGCATTCAATCACCACTATGGTTCTAAATTATACACGGTCTTAAATAATCCCAGAAACTTGGAATGGTAGGTAGCATGCAATTAGTCCACAATAATTGAACGGTGCAAAACGTTTGAAGACAAGTACATAAATTTCACTTAAGGTGGGAAATTGGATTTTGTATTTGTAAAGTCATATACAAACGTTTTTTTCTTGTTTCATATTTGATGCATATGTGAATAAGGAAAATCTAAATTTTTAGCCGTTAATAATATGCTGTATATATTATGTATATGTAAGTCCTATATATGAAGCTTCATAGAACTACTGCAAATTAATTAATTGTTTGTCAAATGGTACGAACAATCTCTTCAACTGAGTATATTTTTTTTTAAAAAAACAATATTTAAAGTGATGGGTTTGTTGGGGTGAGGAAGCACCACAACTAAAGTTTGATATGATGAAAATAATGAAAATAAATTAGACACGAGAATTTTACGTGGAAAACCCCTCTAACTGATAGAAGGGAAAAACCACGGGGTAGAAGGATCTCACTATAAAAATATGGAGTATACAACTCTCAAATACAAGGAGAAAACAACAATTAACACTTCTCTCTTGTAAAAGGAACAACTACTAAAGAGGACACTCAAGACTACAATATTTATCTTGGTGTATAACTCTCTTTGTATTCTTACTCTCTCTTTCTGGGATAATTTCAAATGAGGGCAAGAGACCCTATTTATAGGAGAAAGAAAACGTGTATACGCGTTTTCTTACCGTGTAAATTTGCAGCCAACTTTTCCCAAATCTGCAGCCAACTTTGTCAAACAAAGTTGCTGCCTCTTGGCCCCTTTTTTTGACTCCCTTTTGCAGCAACTTTTATTGACTTTCATTTCCCTTTTGCAGCAACTTTTATTGACTTTCAGGGTTTTCTTTCAGAAAATATAAATTTATGGGTCAAGCTTTATATTTTTAAAAAATTTGAAATATAAAATTATGACTTCATATCGGATGTCCAAACACAAGTTTCGACTTCATTGAGTTATTGATTTTCTTTATTACTTCTTACACTAGGAAAAACATGTTATTATATGTGGAGATGATCTTCTTTACTTCTTGGAATTACTAACTATACTTGAGTCTTCTGTTACTATATACATATATTTTTTTGTTCCATATTTCTTTTTTATATGCCTATTATTTGGTTAATATTCTAATGCATCTAATAGTTTATTCATGATGTTGAGAATAATCTGATTATCAATTTGTTTCAAATTCATATGTTTTTGATGAATTAGATCCTATTAATATTTTTCAATTTCAATGATCAAAGTTTGTCATAATTAACCACACGACATGCTTAATAAAAATTAAGATATTGGACTTTTGGAAGAAGAATGCTCCTAACATTAGAATGTAAGGAATTAATAAGCCAAACAAACGTAGACAAATTAAATTCTTGAATTTCAAGACATAATAGTGATAAATTAATATATTTTTAATAAATAACGTTTAAAATAATATAATAATTAATTTTTGGGGGGTTAAGAAGATATATATACTTAAGATGTAACTTTACAAAATGTAGTGCTGCTAGAAACACCAGAATGATCACCATTCACCATATTAGTAATTCAAAATGTTCTGAGAATTATTACTTACATTAGCTCATACGATATCATAGTGATTATCCCAATTTTTTTTTAATTTAGTTAAATAAATTGTTCAAAATTATTATAGTAATTAAAAGAAATTTCTACTTTGTTTGCCTCATAGGTTGGCAAAGCAAATAAGGGAACTTTAAAAAGTCTCGAAAATTATGATGAACCATACCAAACTCACAGATTACTTATTACTTCAAAATCTCCAAACATGTGTTTTTCAATGTTTAAAGAGTTATAAGTCGAGGACTCTGCTATTAAAATTAGACATTTCGTTAGTGATAAATTTTGTAGGTTTTTATCGATCAAAACAATATTTTTGATTAATCACAATTAATTTTTCTCATTTATACCAAAGCAATTCTTCTCATCATATATTCACAATTTCAATCAAATGAAATCTTAAATTTGTGAACTTTTTTATTTTTTGTTGTTACTGAAAAATTAGCATTAAAACACTAATTTTTGTATTTTTGTAGAGGGAAATTATCATAGACAATTTGAGGAATCCGCATTAATAAAGAGGATACTTCTTGATTGTCCAACTTCAAACTTTAACTTTAGGACATAGTATTAAAGCAACACATTCAAACCCATCGATTTATAAATTGAAAAAAATGATAATATAGTTGTACAATTAGTTCTATTTATGGAGAATAGAAAATTCAAGACATACATATATAACAACTTAGCATCAACTTATGTGTAAATTGATGAGTTAAAGTGTCTTAAATCAATGAATTAAAATAAACAATTGTGTGTACAATAGTTGTTTAACTAGAATATTTTATGAAACATAAAATATTTTAAGGTTTATCATTACTAACATGAAAACATATAACAATAAAGTGAATAATATATAATTTAAATGTCATTAATTATATTTTTCTTTAATTATTATGTATTATAATTTGTTTGAATCATATTATTCAAGTTATTTGTGTCACAAACTACATAGTTATGATTGTTGTGTCATTCAAACGCCTCTGACATTATACTTCGTTTTTAAAAAAAATATATTTTATAATTTTTTTTTCTTTTTGCGTATGTTGCAAAGCTATATTAAATGAGAATAAAGGTTAAAAAAGTAACTGAAAAAAGATTTGGCCTTTTTGTGTGATAGTATAAAGCAGTAACCATAAGTTTTCAATGATTTCATCAAATACAAGGATGAATAAATATAGCTGAGATTTCTAAATAGTGATCAAGTAGTATAAAAAATAATAAATTAATAATAAAAGACACATTACACTATTAAAATATCTGAATAAATATCTAAAATGCCCTAAAAAATCAGAGTTCTCATTTTTATTTTGTAATAATACAAATAATAATATTTTATTTTATTTAAATAATTTTACTTAAGACCACTCTACTTATACACTGCAAAAGACCAAAAAGAAAAGGACTTGGTACATAGGCAACCCTTTAAACTTGTCATCAAATTTTACGTAGATATCTGAATTATGATTTGCTTTAATTAAGCATCTAAGTATACTACAATAAAGTATCCAATTTGGAACTTTTGCTTCTAATTTTGAAAAAAATTGTGTCTTCTAAAGAATTTTATAGGTGATTAAGTAACCATATAAAATATATTATCTCTTTTAATTATATACATCCATTTCAATAAATAGTAAAACTCAAATGTTTTTTAATTGATATTGATGCGTATAATTAAAAACAATAAAATATTTAATGTGGTTAACTTAACTATCTAATAATAATAGATTCTTGAGAATAATAAAATTTAGTGACAAATTTATGAAGCTAGGAGGATTATGTATTAAGCCAAAGAAATACCTCCAAATCAACAAATTTTGGGGTAAGAATTTGCCAAAAATGGGAGAAAAGTAACAGAACAACAAACAAACTTAAGGGTATTTTTTTTTCCGCTCAATGCCCGAAATACGTATTGAAGTCCCGATAAAAAATTTATCACATATCATGGAGTCCGTTTGAAATGGTGCTCTCAACAAGATTTGAACTCGAGACTTGTGCTTCATAATAATAAGACATAATACATAAATTGACCTTTAAACTTGGATTCAAATTTTAAGTATGATCTTCAACTTTCATAGTGCACAAATATACACTTTAACTATCCATTTTTTCAACCAAAAAACACGTGAATCCAACAACCAAAATGCGTATACAAACGATTCCACGTGAATTTTTGGGCCACTCAGTAGCTGCCACATAATTAAAAAATTTACACGCATTTTATAATTAAAAAAAATAAAATTAAAGAAAATGAGATTTTGATTTGAAAAATAAAGAATATATATATATAAGGGATTTATTAAGGGTAAAATTGCCATTTTTTCTTTTTTTTTTATGCTTTATTTACGCGTTTTGTCAGGTTGGATTCACGTGTTTTTTTGTTTAAGAAATAAATAGTTAAAATATATTTATACTCTATAAAAATTGAAACTCATACTTAAAATTTAAAGCTAAGTTTAGGTTCAATTTATGTATTAAGCCCTAATAATGAACACTTACAATTTTTTAAGTTTTCTTTTCTCCTGTCCGTTCTTACCCTAATATTGACTTTTGCTTAAAACAAAAAAAACATCACCATTGATGAGCTTGAAACAATCTTCCATTTCTCCTTAATCTCATCAAATCCCTTAAAAAAAAATTCAAAATTATCCCAATTGAGATGTCATTAGCTATCCATTTCTCAGCATTTCTTATCCTTTTTACACTAGGTATTCATCGTCTTCTTTGTTGCATCTGTAATTACCTCAAAAACCCATCACTCTGCAGATCAAAAACATGGTATTTCTCAGAACCCAAATGGAAAAATCTTGATTTATACTCCCTTTTAATCATTCTCCCCATTGCCTCTTTCTCTCATGTATTTCTGTTCTTAGCTTTCTCAGGCAACAATGTAACGTATAAATTCTCATTCTTGCAGCAATCTCTAGTCATTTTCTTCTTCTGGGTGCTCTTGATTCTCATTGTTGTTAAAGAAAGTTTCGATCTTTATGCAATTCTTGATAGTTTGGTTTACAGTTTTGCTGGTGTTTGTTTTGCTGTTGAATTCTTGATGAATGGGAAAGGACTTGTTGGTGTTAGTGGGGATATGTATGGACATTTGGGGGAATTAGCATTTGCTTGTGCTGGCTGTTGCTTGTGTTTAGCAGTAAAGCCATCTTTATTTTTTGTGGAGTTTTTGTTTTCTTCTGTACTTGTGTTAAAAGGGACTTGGGTTTTGCATGTTGGGTTGTCGTTATATACTGATATGTTTTCTCTAGATGGATGTGAGAATCTTTTGGTGGGTTTGTCAAAGGGGAAAAATGATGTTAAATGTGATCTTGAGGAGAATAAGTTGAGGGGAACTGCATTGATGAATCTGCTGTTTATAGTGCATGTTATTGTGGTTATGATCATGAGTTTGGGGTTGTTTGCACTGTTGAATCGGAATAAGAGTATGAGATGTGGCGATACAAGTGGACCATTGCTAGCACAGGTTGGATCAGAGGGGGTGTTGATGCGTCTGCCTCCTGAGTTAGAGATAGAATGAGAGATTTCTGATGTTCTTTGATAGAGAAGCATTTGAAAGAAACTGCAGAAGTGGTTTCCTTGTAAGTTTTGAATTTGCAATTTTTTTTATACTATATAGGAAATTCTAGCCTTTTGTTTCTCTTGAGCTTCTGTCTTTTCCAATGTACCTTACCAGCATGACATTTTTCATTTCTGACACTTACTATTGAATGAAAGGAGAGTTTCTATATAGTTCATTATAGTATTGTTGTCTTTCTATATTTCTATATTCATCTGATTTTTAATGGCAAAATGCTGGTGGCCAAAGAAAGAACTTCTTGAATCAAACTCCGACTTGTCTTTAGAGTATCTTTGTATTAAATTAGAAAAAGAAAACAAAGTAGTTATCTGTTACAGATGTAGAGAGCCTATGAAATCCAAAAGTTAATTTACATCATCTGCAAATGAAAATTATAACAATGATCTAACATAGTTAAACAGAAAGCTTTCATGCTGTAAGGAGGATTAGATTTTCCTCCAAAGCATCTAGGGTTCTTTTCTGCAAAGAGTACTTACAACATGAACAGGGTACAACTATGAGTGAACCATGTTTTCTGAATTCCTACAGCGGTTTTTTCTAGACCAGCTCCAGAAAGCTTCTGTTGGGGACTTTGGGTTCTTAGCGTCATCACTTCTGCCCAAATTCTTTTAAAGCATATATGTCGTCTTCACGATGCAAATACAAGTGATTTGAGTCTTAAGTAGTTACCATTATCAAAAAAAAGTGATTTGAGTCTTAAGTATTCAGCTCACAGAAGTTGTATCATTCAGTAACCAACTTCAAAGCAAACATTAGTCTAAACTCCCCCCATGGGTTTCTTTTGCATTCCTGAGGCCCACTTTTATAAAGCTTTCACTTCATAATTGTATCTCCACAGCTAATCAAAAAGGAGACTCTTGTTGTGCATTCGTGGGTTCTCGCTCTGAGATCCCATTCTCCTTGTGGTTTCAGTACTACACTGCACTTTATCAGATGGTATTTATCTCGACTGATATTGCCTTCCTACAAAATTTCTCCTTATGTTGTCAATCCCGTATAAACTTTAGCAGGAATGGGAAACAAGGACATAAATATGTAATGATGCTGTCAACACACTGATAGTAAGTTTGAGTCTTTCCCATAATGAGAGATATTGCCTTTTCCTTGTGTCTGAGCTTCTACATATTTCCCCACTACCCCTTGCCAAATATCCATATCTTTGTGGCTAGCTCCAATTGAAGAGCCAAATAACTAGTTGGAGTTCCCCACTTTATACCTAAGTATCTCTACTTAACACCCAAGTATCTCTGCCTCTGGAAATTCTGCAATGTCTTAGATAGACACAGGACAATTTTGCTTGTACTACCTGATACAACAACAACATCATACCTAGTGAAATCCCACTAAGTGGGGTCTGGGGAGGGTAGAGCGTATGCAGACCTTACCACTACCTCGAAGAGGTAGAGAGGCTGTATTACCTGATATTTTTCCAAAAGCCATCAATACTATTTTCAGGTATAATATTTGTCTCTCCTTAGTCCCACAGAAAATTAAACTATCATTTGCATGTAAGCATTAGAGTTATGTATGCAAACCTGCTGTTATCACTTACTTTCGGATTTTGGTGATTTATAGAACAGTTTTTTTGATTCTGGCTCGTTTTCTTGACCAAAAGCTCCATCCAAATTTTTGGTTTATTCTATGAAAATTGTCTTCTCTTTCTTCTTTTGATTTTTAATTTTTTTTCTTTTTAAGACCTGGGGATATGATTCTGCACTTCAAATGAATTTGTTCCATGGGATCAAATATAAAATCTGTTTCTTTTTTCCCCATACAGTTTCATGACAAAAACGTTTACAGGATTCTGATTAAGCACTGAATCACTTCCAGGTTTTTGAGCCAATATTATTATCCTATCACAAGGTCCCTTCTGTTTATTTTCCCCTTTTTTAAGATGTTAAATGATCAAATGACCATGGAAGAACATAAGCGCTCTATTTGTGGCAGTGAAAGATCAATAGATATGGAGATTAACTCTTTAAAGAATTGCCTAATGAAGGATAATTGAGAGGTTAAGATGGTGAACCTGTCTAGCAGAATCAACTTGTTATAATTTTACAGACTGATCTGTTGCTTTTATGGTCTCGTTGTATCTCTGGAAATTTGATGGCAATTTTCAAATCCTGTGGAAATTTTCTAAATTCAAGTGTTATATCTTGGGATTATGCGAAATCAAAATCTTAATTTTTATTGTTCTTGTGAAATTAAGTTTGAAATTCCTCCCCCCTCCTTTTTTATTGCTATTTTAGTTATGCTTTTTCTTTCATGTCAATGCCAAGGGAGACCGACTTCTAGTCTTGTATACAAGCGCCGCAGTTCCTAAATGTGATCTCTCATTCGCCCATCAAAATACTTGTTCATAAACATCATCTTTAAAATTTTCAATGTCAAGAGTCTGAACTATTTATTGTTCTTTTAAGGTAACAAGTTGATCTAATGTATATGGACAACAACAACACACTCAGTGAAATCCCATGGGTGGGGTCTGGAGAGGGTAGAGTGTATGCAAACCTTACCCCTACCTTAGGGAGGTAGAGAGGCTGTTTTCGAAAGACCCTAGCTCAAGTAACGCCTTACATTTATGGACAGATACATGAAATAATCAACTTCAAACAGTTGATCATCAATAGAAAAGAAACTTTCTTGCTTAACAACAAGAGTAATATGCAAATCTGGGTTTAATCTGTGGTAGAAGTATAAAACAACTGCTAACCAACTTGTTTGTGGTGCTTTAATATTTGTACAATGTACATAGTACACAGGTATCTATATGTATTGCCAATATTTGAGGAAGTGACAAATACAATGGTGTTTTACATGCTATAGTGTAACAACTATCCTGATTAAAGGATACGTTTGTCCCTTTCCAGGAAAACTCTGACATAAGCAAAATCTACTAATTATGTTGAAGAGAAATATCTTTTTCCAGCTTTCTGTATTTTGTCTTGGAGGAGAAGGTGGGGAACGTCAACCATTTTCGACGAAAACGGCTGAACCCGTGGATTTTTAATCTTGAACGAAGCCTCTTAAGTTTACTGATGAAATCACTTCTATATCTGGGTATTTTGAATTTTGTGAAATTTACCAACTTTTTCATGCGCTTGTATCCTGCATGAATGTTGTTTGAAAAAAGTGAGAGAAAGTAAAAGAAAAAGGATGTATAGAGTTACAAAAACAGTGAAAAAATAAAGAAAAAGTATTATTATGGAAGGTAAGTGTCTCCAAGTTAATAGAAACCTATGATAAATTCACAGAATTGCTGTGAGTCCTTGCTTCTATTATATGTGCATAAACTTCATAAACCTTGCCATATTGTTATTTGATTGTTAGTTTCTCTTTAGGTCTTCTATTCAAATATATGTTGACCTCGAACTCAAAGATTCATACCTTTCACCTCTTTAATCTGTTGCTCATCTTGAAGTCCTGTTTTCTGTAAGACCTACAAGTTGCAATCATATAGTAGTTCATCGCTGTGCATATTTTTGCAAAATTACATCTCAGAGTGCAGAGAGTAAGAGAGGTTCTACTGTTTCTTCGTGAACTATAATGTGCTACTCCTGATGAGTATTATCTATTTCTTTACCTCAGCCAGGCTCTTCAGACATGTTCTCATCCTTCTTTGTATGAATCCCCGAGTGCTCTGTTTGATGCAGAATATAGGCATAAGATGTTAATAGGTATAATGCTACCACGCTAAAAGGATTTTTTTACCTTTACATGATTTTTCACAAATGCGTAAAAGTTCAGAAGGTTCCACACAGTCTTGTCTAGCCTTTTGCCTTCAATATGGCGCGAAGTGATATCTGTGAAAGCCATGATAAAAAGGTAAATATCAGGCCAACTCCAATCCCAAGATTTAGAGAAGGCTGGAGAACACTAATATATGTATCTTCTGATTTTACAAGTAGACCTCTTCTCTTCTTAAATGTCTGTTTCAAATCATTACTCATGTTTAGGAGGTTCTTCTAGTCTATTTTCTTCTCCAAAGCTGAAGTAGTATAAACATTTTTCTTTTGCCCTTATCAAATGTTTCATTTATTTGAGAGAAACAGTATTTTGCGTATACATGTGAGCTGTTAATAAAAGATACCAAAAGAGACAAATCCTCCGTTTGTGCTTAAATCTTCAATTGCTTCTCCTCTTAGCTCAGGAGGTGGTATAGGGGACCAGATGCAATGGGGTGCTTTGGCACATGCTTTGGTATTTGTAACATCCATGAGTTCCTGCTGGGGAAACTGTCAATTTCTCCTGAACACTTGAACAAAGTCATACATGCTCTAAAATTACAAAGTCGTACATGTTATAAGATTGTGTTACCTGGAAGAAAGCTGTTGCTATAATCACATCTGTTTTCTCCTTAAAACGCATTGGGAATACTGCTGTGATTTTCTGGGGCTGTCACAAATGTAGAGTTTACATATTCAGAAACAGGAGGCTGTATTCTCTAAAACAAATATCATATTTTAGGAAGGAATTTTTCTCTACACTTTTTTTGTACAATTATTTTTCTTCATTCAATTTCCTTTTAATATGCCAATTTAAACCAGAGCCAATCATATAGTTGTTATTCATGTGCCATATTTTGAACTTAGTATAACACAGTAGCTATAGTGCTATATGCAGTAGTTTGGAAGTATTATATGGTGTAGTTTAGAATTTGATCTAAAACATGCTTCTAGTGCCTTGTTAAGAAGTGCCTGCAACCTGTTCTTCCTTCACAGCTTCCTGAATTGACATGATAAAAGGTGTGCATTTTCGGTATAGTATACCTTTGAAGTAATTGCTAATAGATCAGTTGTGAATATAATGCTTCCAATTTATAAGTTTACTGCAAGTAGAATATTGCAATCCAAGAAGGTAAGACTTTCGGTTGACAGTTTGAATAATAAATCACTCTGCAGATATTAAAGTCTTAAATGGTCTGGAAATTTGATGGTATCAGAAAATGTGATGGTCTCACTTTGATTTTTTAACCTCTTCCGTATGTAGTATAATTATATCACTTTTTGGAGCATGATTGAGTATTGCTACCTGATGCTAAATGAACTAATTGTTTCTCAGAAAGGGCTTCAGCATTTATGGCTGCCCCATAATGCATTTTAATCCCTCTACTGATGTTCCGACGATAGGGATCAACTACTGCCAAGTTAATGTTGACTGAGCGAGTCTTACATTATGCAGAGCTACTTATCTGCGTTATTGTTCATTTACTTGTCCTTAAATTTGAAATTGTATATTCAATGTTGGTGTGATTAAACTAAGTTATCACATAATTTGAAGTACCTGTTTTATGACATAAAACGGCTCCCTTGGGTGATAAACAAGCTTGATTGGTTTGTACATCCCTTGAGCCACATCTTGTGAATTCACATTCATCAGCATTTCTTCCAGCTGAGAACTCAGAATTACACCTTGCACAGCAGCAATGTCTGTGATCAGTTTTGTCGACTCTGAAAAGAACACAAGACAACACAAATTTTATTAGCACCACTGCAGTGTGGAATACTATCAAAGTTGTAAATTTTAGTGATTTGAGTTTGAAACATCCAAAAAAGATTGTCATAACATCATTAAATGAAGATAGGAGTTTGTTAACTTGCATCTATCTATATGCTGGATTTTTTGGGACTGTTTCTACTCTACTTGATCCAATTTTGGTACTATGATGTAAAATAGCATCTTCTTTACATTCTCTTTTACGATAAATAATTCCGAGTTTCAGTACATTTAATCACCATTTGCTCATTTTAGTTCGGAGATCTTGAATACTGGACGAGCTTGTTTTCAGTTATAACAAACTGAAACATGTATCTAAAAACAGGTATTATTATCTTTGCTCCATTTTTTTATTTTTATTGTTTTGCATTAAACTTGATTACTAATCTTATTTCTTTTATCAACTATGCAAACATGAATGTATCCCTGTTTAGAATTTTTGTAGACATGACTCTCCATAGAGCTCCTTCTGTTTTCCTCTGTAATTTCTTGGTGTGCAGCTTATTGGTGCCGAAAGTAATATTTATATAGAACTGCTTAGTAAACCTCCAACATCCAACTTTTTTGCATCCACAGGGAATTAATCTTAACTTAAGCTGTTCTAGCTGCAAGAAAGATGTGATTTTAAGTTGATGAAGCTTCAATTACTTGACAAGAAAGAAACACAATTTGGTTCCACTAACAATGGCTCAGTTACATCTTATCATCACCATACAAAACGAAAGTAGCGGACTGCTATAATGGTTCTGTTTTTTGCTTGGGGTTCCACATTTAATTGTTTACTGCATGATCTACCATTCTGCTTCTGAGATGTTTCTAAAACAGGAAAAAGAGATAGGGGGGGGGGGGAGGTGATGCGAGGAGATCCAAACCTTTACCATGAGGCATTCTAGCAAAATTGAGTCGTAAAGTCAGCTGATATCCTTCTTTTGGAGGCTCAACGATCTCTAACACTTCAGAACTAATAGCCTTTACCTTCTCTATAGTGTAACGTGAAAGCCGAGTTGAGATTAGGAATGCTTGAGACAGAATTGGGGTTGATATTGATAAGTAGGTATGATCAGGATCTGACATCAAGGACTGACAAAATATTTCAAAAAGAAAAAAGTTATGGAAACTTTTGCACACATATTTTTGATTGTTCAATATCAGCAAAAAGTTGAGCAATAAAATGCATTTCTCAACTTTTTCTTTTTTTTAATACAAAAGTAGTTGCTTAAATTGTTCTTCAGTCCGAAGGATCTTCGTTAAGACAAGCCTTATCTTTTGTGCCATGAACTTCAATCATCTATGGAATGTGTGCTTGTTGCTCTTACCTGAATGTAATATTCAACGGACCCAAATTCATGAAGGTGATGGTCGGCATCAATAGCCCGTTCATCTCTGTTTCAAGAAAGAAAAAAAAGCTTGTTCATTGTAAGAGTTTTAGTTTTTACATCTGTGTTATTCAAGAACTTAAGATTCACTCCAGGAAGAAACACATTTGTAGACTGCTTAAAATTCAGTTAATAAAATCTAATGTGAATTATTTACACTTCGTCTAGCTTAACAATACTAAATGGATCTCAAGTCCTCAACTTTGTATAGTTTTGTTTTTGGGCTATTGTAAAAATGTATTTCTCAATAGTGAGAAATTGAACAATTGAGTCTCAATGATTTGGCCACTGGGGATAAAAAGAGAATGTATGGAAAGAAGAAAGCTATGAGGAGGATGTGGCAGCCTAGCAAGTCCGGAAGAGGAGGTGTGGGCATATGCTGGTCTGATTTATCTGAAGGTATTTGCATGAACGCCTTCTGAATTAATTCTATGAATTGTACGGTTAGTCAAGAATGATCTCTATGATTTTTGAACTGGAGATGGGCAGTCTATTTCGTCTTGCTAAACTAGTGGGAGGTCCATTCTGTTGCTAAACTAAAGGGAGGTTCAATCAGTTGTTTTAATCAATCTGGAATTAGCATCTCATTACCTAGATTTGTTGTAGTAATCAACTTCTTGACTGCAGGTCACTGCGTCTAGTCTAACTTGATATATAACTATAAAAGGAAGTTGTTCCAATTAGTTTGTTGCATGAGTATAATCTAAATAACAGCATGTCTTTTATTCAGCGGGACCAACTTAGCAGAAACTTAGAGAATATGGTTGTTGGTTCTTCTCTTTCAAGCACTTTGGTAAGTCCCCACTGGCTTGTGGTCACAAAGTGGCATCCCCTTAAATTTTCTCAATATTGCTGTCACTAATTGACTGTTGAAAGCAACATTGACAATAGATCAAAAGGCAAATGTAGCCCCAGAAATGGAATTCTACCTGTACAATGCTTTCTTTTGTCCACTAAATAGAATCCTTTTTCTGCACACTCAATGTCTATCTGCTTCCACATCATAACTATAAATAAATTCCTATTCATCGGCAATGTTCACTAATCGTGTATTACTCAAAACTTAATTATACTTTACCTAATGATTCTTGCTTAATCTGTATAATTGCCTTGTGTTCTGTACATTCTCCTTTTACATTATGAGACGTTCTCCAATGTGTTCTGTGATCCTGCTTAATCTGTATAATTGTGTTTTGTTCTGTTCTTTCTCATTTTACCTTATGAGACATTCTCCAACGTGTTCAGTGAATTTTATTTGGGTTTCTAATAATGTGATCTTGAAAATGTTAGTGGAAAAATAATGTTCACTATCATGTTTTTGACAGACTAGAATTACCTAGTATTGAAATTGTCCAATGAACTCGAATATTAGACACACCCTAACTATGATCAGCAACATTTATCCTGGTGAATACATTGTTGCATCATTTTGCTGCACTCAAATGTGTCGCCTAGTGGTCAATGAAGTAGGTTGAGAACCATCAAGTCTCAGGTTCAAATCCCAGAGGAGGCAAGAACTCTATAGTTGTGCTGGCAGGAGGTAGCAAGTACCCCGTGGAATTAGTCGAGGTGCACGCAAGTTGACACCGACACCACAGTTATGGAAAAAAAAGAAAAGCATTGTTGCATCATTTGCTAGGTGTTGAGATTACAAAAGTTGTTATGGATGTCATTCTACAACAGGTGATGCTTCTAACTTAGTGAAGATATATATGTTCAATCTAATAAAACACTTTGTTATGTTAACCTCTACAGGAAAAGCATATTTGTCTACTTATTTGAGAAGTAAATCTTGAACATGACTTGACTATAAAGAACAATGAGTATAGTTCATTTTACCGGTATAATCTAAGCAGAATCTCCTTCAATGCTGGCGATGCACGTTCAAAACACGCCATGCTCCGTGTGTTGATCTTGAAGGTGGAATGAACTTCACATGAAGGTATGTAAAACAAGTTTTTACTGATGAGTTGTTGTGGTGGAAGTAGTTCTTTTTGAGTTAGGTGCAAGTTTGTAATTCTTGCAATCATGTTTAGCAACTTTTGAAGCAATTTATTTACCTAACAAGGCAAATGGCACTTCTACTTTTTAGTCTTCAGCCCATATGATTATATCTGCCAATGCTTGTCTTCAAAGATCAGGAAACAGATAGAATAATCATGTTATATATGATTCTATTATTGATCATTATTATATTCTCCACTTCACTTGGAAATTTGAAAGTTGTTGCATGTGTGCAAAATCAATCAAGAAGATCTTATTGTATAATTAAGTTAATGAGTTAGTGGAACTACTTGCCCAAAAAAATTTGATCTTTTGGATCATATTCTGGTGTTGGGCTCAACAGCGAGGTACATAATTTATCGTCAAATATTCAATATCATTTCACAACATCTAGTTTTGTTCAAGTAATGGATTTTAGCCACTAAAAAGTTGAGATTTTCTTACCTATCTTAATGCTTGCTAATTGTTTCAATGTTCCAATTTACACATGGATATAAAATATATCTACTAAATGGGAAAATGTGGTTTTCAAATAGGATTTAAATTTAATGGGTTCAATAATTAAGTTTCTTAACATTGATATAACATTAATTTATATTTTGTGTCAAAAGTATTGAATTCAGATGAATCAATGTCGCAAGTTTGCATCCGCCCTTTGCAAAGGTGGAAATTCAATTGAACTCAATATTTCTTCAAGGCTAGCTACAATGACAAAGATGTCCTTTTTCAAGGTTCTTTCGCCGAAGTCCTTCACAAAATCCAAGGTTAAAATTGGAAATAAAAATTTAACCTAATTTATCTAGTATATACCAAGCACAAGTTTTATTTTATATTCTATATATCCCATTTTTAGTCTAATGAACCAAACATCACCCTATAATACTAAATAATTCCATCACTGTTTAATCCTTGTTATAATTTCTCCGACAATTACTTTTATAGTAGCTGCGAGCCTAAGATCAAAGGCAACCCGAAATCAATAGCCCGCAAGAAATAGAAAGGAGATAACTTGCTTTCCAACCAATCAACCTCAATAGGTTACCATTAAGGTTCTTAACATTGACGCTACATTAATTTATACTTTTGTGTCAAAAGTATTAGGTTCAGATGAACTGATGCTGCAAGGCGGCATCTATATTTGTAGGTGAATGAAACTTACATTCAATGGATTCAACTGAACTCAATATTTTCAATAAATATATATGTGAAAACAACTAAAATTTCAACAAATACCATTAAATTATGTAAAGCCAAGGAATAGGAAAGAAAATGAGAAGTTTCTAGAGAAAATTGACTATTACAAAGACAGAGATTATTTATGAGGTTTAAATAATTATGATTATAAAGTACGTAGGTTATATAGATCTGAATTTGAGGTGGTCTAAAATTTAATTAGTCCACCAGTGTATTAAATATCTTCTTTTTTTGGTCATTCAAGAGAGTGTCATTGTCCACATCTCCATATGGGAAAATTCTTTTCATTTTTCAAATCATTGTTGAAGAGAGAGATTTTTTTAGTTTGAGTAGATAACCTATATCCAAGTATCCAACCAAAGAAAGTCTAAAAAAAAAGATCTTCTCCTAACTATCAATAATCCAAAGAAAACTATATTTCTACATACTAAACTCAAAAGCCAAAAAAAATAAAATTACAACAAAAATTTATTTGAATTTGATGAGTTTTGAATTTTAGAGCGACGACTTCAAGTGTTAATTAATAACTTTTTTTTCTCCACTAGTGTTATTTGATAAATAGATATTAAATTTAATAGTCGTACAAATTTATTGCGTTCGATCGAATCTATATCGCCCGACTTATATCCCCTTTATTTTAGCATCATACCATACGTCACTATCCACTAGTGCCATAATATCATGCAGAAATTTTGCAATTTGTTAGTTTAAATAATTGGACGTTACTATTTCATTTGCTATACACATGCAGCAACCACAAAAGAATAAGGATAGAATAGTAAATATGTATAATGACAATAATCTCATTACACCTTTTCTTACTTTCTTTTGTTCAATAATATCACTATTTTGAATTAACGGAGGCGGAGTTACAATATTAGGTACAATTTTTCGAACGAATTATGTACTTTTTACTTGGACTTTGAGTTTATATTGTTAAGAAATTTATTAAATATATTACAAATTCAGTAACTAAAATAAATTAAGAATTCAATGACAAGTTCATAATTTATAAATAATTATCTATTTATTTAATTATTCTCAACCTAACCTTACCTTGAAATGATCAAAATCAATTTCTTGTTCAGTTTTATTTGAAAGAGTCTAATATTCCAAAGACTGCTATCCGGAAATATAATTAAAAGTAAATTTAATACGTTTTGCTTGGTTTAATTTTCCCTCCCATAACAATTAAAATAACTATTACTAAAAATGTTTAAAACTAGCGTTGGTACAATACGATTGTTACGTAATAATGAATTTAACAATACAATAAATTTAAGTAACAATTAAAACTTAGTGGTGTATGGTAACCAACTAGGATCGTCCAATACTCACTCCTTTATCATCAAGTAGAGGTTTTGAGCCGAGTTTGAGCTTTGAATTTGTAGTCATCTTCCTTAGGAAATTTTTTACCCTTTAATATGGAGTTTTCCAGTATGAATTTAAATATTATCAAACCTAATACAAGTATTGCCCACTCAATAGAAAATTAAAAATAAATAAATTGGTGATTCAATATTGAAGCTATTATGTACATCCTTAAGATAAAAAAGTTTTGAGAGTCATTAAAATATTAGAACCTTTTTTTTATATGAACCCTTTAATATGTGTCACCCATCACTATGTGAGTTATGATGCATAAATTTGCTATGTGGTATTGTTTTTTTTTCAAGTACAGACCTTATCTTGCCTGTTTGCTTTACAAGACTATCTTATATTAATTATAATTCTTCTATTTTAGCATAACATAAACGTTTTTCCATTATTGTAATTGTTTGTTTTGTCCCTTAAGGGTGTTTTTTAGAAAAATAAGTAAAGTTTTTTATTTATTTTTTGTGTTTGGTATGTAAGCAAAAAATAATTCTAAATGTTTATGTATAATTTAGATAAATATTATGAGAGGGGAAGTTTTAGGATGATGATTGGTGGGAATTGGGGCTAAGAGGATTGAAGTAAAGATGAGGTGTGTTGAAGAACGGGGATGACACAATTAATTTGAAATTTCAATTGTGAAATTTATTTTTTCGAGAAGACATTTTCATATAGAAAATATTTTCCAAAATTTTGACGAATTGAAAAAAATTCAAAAATCTAGCATTGTATTGATATATTTTCTTGAAAATATTTAAGACATCACTTTACAATATTTCTGTCATTTTAAATATAAGTTTTATGTACAAACATGTTTGTATTAAACCATATACAAGTAGTCTTTGGAAAAGTTGGTGTATACATAGTCTTATCCTTATTGTAAAGATGGAGAAATTTTTAAAATAAACACTCGACTCAACTAAAGCATATCAAAATTAATAAAGAAAAGAAATCTGATCCTAAAAAAAATCATGTAGAAAATAATTAAAATAAGGATACTAAAAGTAAATAAAAACAAGGATGAGCTGGTCTAAATTAGACCATTAGTTTAATAATCATGTCATTTTTTTCACTTCCGAAGATATTTTTATCTTTTATTTATTTATTGGAATGAGAAACTAGTGATTTAATTTATTAACTACGAACTTTCATTTTACTGGTGAGGTCTCGATTCCCAATCTTATAATCCTCTTTTTCATTTCACCTAATTGTCGGTACCCCAATTTTTTTTCTTTTTTAGAGAAGACTACATAAAAGAATTCTTAAAGACAACTTTGAAATCATCCAAGAGATAATTTAAAGAAATTATTCTTCACTAATCAATTGCTTTATAGTACAGCCAACTCCATCATTCCCCTTTATTATATTTTTAGGAACACTTGTTATTTTAACCATTGACATTCTATCTTTTTGCATATAAGTACAAATTCAATGGGACGAGGGATTGGACATTTCTTTTTCTTCATGATTTGACACTAAAGTAAGCCTACAAAAAGAAATTCAAAGCCAAGTAACATGTCTTATTTCTTTTCTTTCTTTTTCCAAGAACCTAAACTTGGTGGAAATTGTGAAATGTAGTGATTAAAATTGGTGTCATTATCTGTTGTTGGTAGGAGATGACATATATTTCATAAAATTAGTTGAGGTGCGCATAAACTAACATATACACAATTATAAAAAAAACGATGTCATTATCATTTCATCTCTATTAAGTAACGATCATATCATAATACACCAAAATCAATTAAGTTATTCTAATGTGATAGGAAGAAGCAAATAAAAAGGATTTCAATTATTTATCAAAGTAAGGAAGAATTAACATCACAATCATATTATATCATTATCAAGAAGAAAGTAAAAGAACTCACAAGTAATTACAAAGAAGCCTTCCACAAAAGAGGAAGACATTTCAAAATCTAAACTTATTCAACATTTTGTCGATTTACCTTTATTATTTATCACATGATTAGTAGAAAGCGATATACTTAAAACTATGTATTGATTGTAAATATGATGCATGCCTTACTTAAAAAGTTATATACTCTAATTGGCATAACATTTCCTTCTCTATAATTTCAAGCTTTTAATCAACTTTAGGACATCATTTTTGAATAAGTAAAAATAAATAACTACTCAAAAACTAGAAGGGGCAGATGGTTTGTAGATGAAACAAGTATTTTCAAACTAAGGAATATTTAAATAATAATAATAATAATAATAATAGTATTAACTAACCAACTTATTTATATATAAAAAGATTTTATTTTATTTAAAAAAAAGACATCTTCATGTGAAGAAATTCAAAGTGCTCCACTTTAGTATTCTTTATTCTAGGAGTAGGCCCCATATTCCCTCCTGTCATCTTCATAACTAACTCCTTTTTTGGCATTAATTAATAACTATTTACCTTTTTAATCAATCCTGAAATTTACTTTATAACACTTACCCCCTTCTAGTTTAAGACTTTATCAAACATTTCTTCTTTTTTTAAAAAAAAAAAAAATTCATGTTGTAAAACTTATTGTTTGCACATAAATTGACTTGTATTTCTAGAATTGTTATTTTATTAACAAATTGTCACTAATATCCTTTAGCATTTTTTAAATCTAAGGATTGAAAGGAGAGGGACAGAAAGGATGAGTACAATTTTTGTCTTCCCTTTCTCAATTTGGATTTAAAGGAAATGAAAAACGTATAGAAAGAGGAGGAGGATGCCTACAAAAAGTTAGTAGATAATGGAGTGTTATTTTTTTTAATTTGAGAATTTAGGTTTGTTGATATTTGTTGTTGAACTAGTCGTATTATTGTATTTCAATTATCGCATTTTTTTGTTGTTATTTTCCTTTTTTATAGGCTTTGAACGCTTTTTTTGTTAGTTGTTATATTTTATACACTATTTTCTTCTTCTTTGTATTTGTATCTGATACACTTGAGTAGAGAGTCTTTTGAAAATATTTTTTTTTATCTCCACGCAATAGTAATAAAATATGCGTACATTCTATCCTACTCATACCCCAATTGTGAGATTCAATAATTTATATATCCAAAAAAATATTATGCACTATTTAATTATAAAGTATAATTTTTTAACAAAAGAGGATTCTTCCAAACTGTCTTGCACCCCTCTATCTTCACTTTTGTACCTAATAAATTAGTTAAAATGTACGAAAACTATCAACATATGAATCATAATACAAAAAAATAATAATTGTTCTCCATATTTTACTTTATTTTGATTTTTTATTTAATATTTAATATTTATATTAAAATTTAATTAATTTAAATTTACATTGCAAAATCTTATTTGAAAGGAAGCATTTTCTATCCAAAAAAAAATAATCTATATCAAGACTTCTGCTTTTAAAAAAACCCAGCTTTTATCTTATGAACCACATTCTTCGGTAATTATTCTCTGTACTTCCACTGAGTCAAAATTGGCAACAACAGTGATTAGATGCAAATATAGAATATTTAATCCTAATTATTATGTAATTTTTCTTTTGTGGGTCAATTTATATTTAGCTTCCACAAATAACAAAAGTAAACGCACTTCTCTCTCTCATAGGCACACACGCTGTCTCTTGTATCCCTTTCTATTTTTCTCTCTCTTTTTTCCTAATCTAATCAATACAAATTCAAGGGTTTTTGATTCATTGCTATACCAATCCTCCTATTTTCTCCATTTTCCTTCACATTCAGAGAAGGAAAATTAAAAAAAAAAAGAATTCTTGGAGCTAAACCACTATCATCCCTTTATTTGTTCTTTGAAAAGATTATCTTTTTAGCCTTTTTAATGCATACTCATATAGTTTTATGAGGATTTGAAGATCAAGAATCTGCAAATTCCTTGTTTTGTTATCATTTGGGAACTGGGTTTTTGTGGGTCATGAAGATAATGCATTAAATCTTGAAATTTTCTTATAAAGATTTGACCTTTTTGAGGATTTTGTTGAAATGGGGTTGTTGGTTCTGCATTGGAATCATCTGATTTTGAGGTTCTTTAAGTAAAAGTCTTTAGCAGGAATCTTTTGTTGTTTGTGTATTTGGACAAATGGATACAAAAAATAATAAAGATACTGTGGAAGCTCTTCCAAAACCTGTATTGAATGGGGAAAAAGATGAGGACGATGAGTCTAAAGCATTGTTGCCTTCTAGGAAAGGTGGATTGTCAAAAAAGACAGCTAAGCCAAAGAGAAAAGTTCAGTGGAATGATACAAATGGGAATAAACTTACTGAGGTCTTGGAATTTCAGCCAAGGTAAAAAAAAAAAAAAAAAAAAGAAATTCTCTTTATTGTCTCCTCATTCAGCTTATGGTTAATCAGTAGAAGTTTTGGTTTATAAAGTTTAATGCTCCTCTGATTATGTGTGAATTGTATTGGTTGCTCATTGTGGGAAATCATAGTAGTTAATCAACTTGATGTTTTCGGTCGGTGAATCACTAGAACAATGTGGCAAAGCAACAGTTCTCAGTAGAACTATTGATGGTATGGGAGCTTATCTGGTACTAGATCTTAAGTGTGATGTTCTGTTTATGCCTTGTGTCAAATCTGAAATAGAGTATTAGATGATGTATATGCAGTCTGTGTGTGGATATCTTTTCTATGATAAGCATATTGATTGCGTGAATCGTAGCTATAGATTAGTTTTCAACGATAGCTTGCTTGGCGTCCTAATATAAGCAGCACGATATAGCCTGTTATTATGAGTTGCCAAGGGGATGACTAAGTGGTTGAGGCATATCAGTAACAACCTGGAGATAATATCACATCCACAAAACTTAATGTGAGCCCATCTACTCCAACTCTATGGTTCCCAGCGTCTGTGATTGTGGGCAGTAGCAGGCTATCCGGTGGATTAGTCGAGGTGTGTGACATGGCCTATCATCCAAAAGAAAAAGAAAAGAAGCCAGTGATCATTAGATTTCCTATACTATTAGCTGATGAACCGTTGGGCCTTTAAAGAAATGCTTAGATCCTGACTGCATTACTGGGCTGATCTTTCAAAACGTACAGATTCACTGTTAGCATTGGGCAACGTAACAGTATAAATGCTCAAGCTATCCAAAACCGCCGAGAAAAATGCCTAAGTACTACACCATCCAAATGCAGCATGCTGTCACTTTATATTAAAGTGAATGTAGTGGCAACTCCACATATTTAGGATTTAGGAGCCCTCTTGTTTGAGCAATATAGGCATTTAATGAGCTGCCAGTATTTGTTTTATTTTAACTTGCCCATGAATTGTATTGATTGCAAGTTTCTTAAACATCTAACGACTCTTGCAGAAGCAAGAATTAATGAAGAATCTTTTAAAAATATTTGGTCTAAGAAATATGTGTGCAGCTCGTGAAGAGAAGTAGGATAAACAGCTTGGGGAAGGTGAAGGTGAAGCCCTTTCTCATGTATTGTGTGTCAATACTCATATCAACTACAATATTGCATAGAGTCTTCTGCTTAGAAATGTGTGCCTCTACAGTTTGTTTTACTACGTCTTCAGAATAAAATTGGGCATAGAATATACCATTCTTGACAAAATTTTAGCAACTAGAATGATATTTTGATTGGAATTTAGAGGTTATACAATATTTTACTGATAAGGTGACTAGAGTTGGACTCTTTCTGGTCTTCAGTAGTACTGTCCCCCGTTTTACTATGACTTGTGAACTAGGAGGTCAAACGCGTACTGTATACTGGAAATGAGCTATGAAAAGGAAGGGCAGAAAGATTTATGAAGTGAAAAAAGAGTTATAAGCTTGTTGACACCTTTTCACTTGTGCATTCAATTATGGTTCCTAGCTTTCTGAATTTTTCTTGTCTAACTTTGCACAGTTATTAAGCATACTTTTATGTATATTGCTTAGAGGCTCAGTTGGGGGAACTAATGATGATAAACAGGACCAATGAATCCTTTTCCTGCCATAGTTTTAACCAACCCTGCCACTCCCCTCCATGCCCCACATAACTTCTTTTGGAACCTTTTTTCCTTCCATTTTTGTGCACTGAATTGTTATAATCCTTTTAACTCTGTTAAGATAATGGACCTTGAGCCTAACTCATCTCCAAAAGCTAGCTCATGAGGTGACCCCAGACCATATAAGGAGGCAATAGCGCACTCCTAGTTCCAGATGGAGCATTCTATAACAAAGTGTAATAACTAAGTGCACGTGAAGATAAATTAGAATAATGGAATTGATCTTATACATGCTGATTTATTCAAAAATAAATTTATAGCAGTGGAGATAATTTTCTGTGATTCCATGATGATGATAGTTATCTACAACCATAAAGGATGAGATTCTCCTTATAAAAATTCTCCTACTATTTTCTCATAATATTCACAATGTGAAAATGGAACATTCCCATTGTAGAGTTAACCCAGGGCAACTCTACTATAGTTTTGCCTTTTCTTTCGCTCCTTTCAAAGACAGCCTGTCATCTCAGGAATCACATTAGAGAGACTTCAACATAGAGCCAAAATCCCCATCGAGCATGTTTACTAGTTTGAATTGTATCAAACTGGTCATTGATCTTCATCATAATAATGTTGAAGGTCAAAGGCTTCCCCTCAGTAAACAGAAGCTATCAGTTATTCCTATACCACCTATTAAATTATCTAAAAGCATCACAAGCAGTAGAGCTTAAGTTAGAAGCTAAATTTTATATTTTCTCAAAGGTCGTGATTGCAAGAAAACAAGCTCACGTAACAAAGACTTGAAGTTCAAGCCTAACCCTGAAAAGGGTCTCTTTTTACTAAGCTTCAAGAAAATGCCCTAAATTCAATGAAGAATACAAAAAATGCAGAATTAAAGAAATATTACCCAAGCAGAACACAAAACTAAAAGACCTACTGCACCTTTCTGTCGTTGAAGGTTAATGTGGTTACATCTTAGAGGCATTCAGGCACCCATGGCCCATGCCTGCTATATTTTAGAAAAATAAGCATTCACCCATCCCATCTTCTCCTACTCTGCCTGAGCATTTCCGTGCCCCCGTCTTCCCCATTAGCATCCCCAAGGGGTTACTACATAAGCTTAAGCTATATGATGCATCATAAAAGATGAGATAATACCTCACTATAGATTTGTCTTAAATGTAGTACATCTAGCACAAGCACTAGATCTTGAATTTTTTGTTGATGAGCAATGTTTATGTTGGTCTCTGGTACTTGAAGTTGCCGGCACTACTTGATATGGTTTGTGAACATTTGTTTTTTCTGTATTTAGTTCATCAAAAAGACAGGATGTAACTACGTTACCCCTTTGCCATGGAATGTACAAGTTCTCTTTTTTGTTTAGCCGTTTGCTTTGGGCATTATGTGAAGTTTATTGGGATTGCTCTTACACATAGCTTTTGTTTTTCCTGCAGTGATGCCAGTGACTCGGATGAGGATGAATCAGATTCTTGCATTTGTAGAATAATGTAGTTTATGAATCAAAAATGTTGAATCTCCTTTGATTCACATCTTATAGCATACTAATAACAGCAGTTTTTAAGAGATTCGATTGTCTCTAGTTTTGGTTCAAGTTATCTGGCACCTCCAGTCAAATGAAACGACCCTTTCCTTTTACAATGTATATGAGTGCTTCGGGTTTTAGTAGATAACATACAGAACCCTCTGGGTTTTCTTTTGCTTAATTATAATGTATATGAGTGCTGAGCCTTGCATATGATGACTCTGTTGTAGCAAGAATGATTTTGTTATCTTTCTTTCTTTGTCCACTTTTTGGTTTAGCAACAATAAAAAAATTACAACATGCATATGATATGCTCTCAACCAAATACAAGTCCCCAGATGGAAATCTTATGTCTTTTTTTCTCTCGCGGAGGAGAATACAACACACTGCACTCATAAATCATGCACAAAAACAATAAATTCTTTACACAAACATCAATCAAATGTATTTAGGCCAATAGGCCATTCTCTGCACTTTCTTTGTTTATATGATACTGACTTCATCAAGCACGACTTGATCTACAGCTCTATCTTGAATGTAATACACAGCTGAGCCATTTACTGATGTTGTCCTTGCTGAAACCAGCCAGTTTGAGAGACTGGCATCTACTGGAATTCCATGTTCATTAGGCTTAGGCTTAGAGTTATTTTTTGGATTTACGTCCGCACCATGGTTTACTGGTTTTTCAATCAAAGGCAATTCTTGTTTTCCATCCAATTTGATAATGTTTTCCTTTTGTTGCTTCACTTGCTGTGCTCCTCTTGCTTTGACTGCTTTCCATTGAGTGAGATTTTCAACTGGAAGAAGCACAGAATTCCTATGATTTCGACCTACTTCATTCGATTCATCTTTGTTCAGTTTTTCAACATTGCCATACTTGTTTTCTGTTTCAATATGCAAAGAGTTATATTCATCACCACCACCATCATCATCATCGTCATCGCTAACACCATAGTCTTCTTCTTCTTCATCAAGATCATCGATGTCACTGTCCTCAAGTGTTATCTCATCTTCCTCCTCATAGCTATCGTTGCAGTTGTAGTATCTATGACTTGAAGGGTACATGGACAAACTTGCTTTGGCTGTTTTTTGTTCATTGTATTCCCTTTGTGTCTTTTCCTCTTCCTCTGAGAAATATGTTGTGTTGTTGTCATCTTGAATTCTCTCATAAGTCTTGACATCCAAATTGAAGCTCACTTTCTTTTTTACCTTACGTTTTGATGATTCTTTTGGCTTATCCCTGCATAAAAACCAAATAAATTCACTAATTAACAAACAAAAAGTGTGACTTAGTAATTAATGAAGTTGGTGATGTGATAGGAGGTCAAGCAAGGAAAGCCAAATAAAATTCACAATCATGATGTCAATGAAGTCATTGAAAACTATGGGAGACCAAGGAAAGCCAGATAAAATTCACAACTACCTAATATGAAATGGTGTCATTGAAAATTATGAGAGATCAAAGGAAAACCAAATAATATTCATGAACTACCTAACATGATGTGACCTAGCGGTCAAAGTAGATTAAGGTTCAAATCTCAATCGAGATAAAAAGAACTTTAGGTGATTTCTTCTTATTTGCCTAACCCTTAGTTGGCAGAAAATCGATGAAATAGTCAACATCAACAAGATACCAAGTATAATCGTGCAAGTGGACCTTACACTTACCTAGAGAAGATAGAGAGACTATTTCTAACATACCCTCGGCTCAAAGTAAAACAAACCCAACGAAATAGTCGAGATACATAAACTTATCAACACATCATTGCTATCAAAAAAAAAAAAGTGAAAGAGAAAGAACCCATGAATTGCTGACTCACCTGGGCTTAGAATTTGCTGAATCTGCGATAATTTCCTTCGCAGAATCCAGTGGTACATACTTTTGATGCACCTAAAAACAAGATTCAAAAGAAAGCAAACATCTTTGTATTCAAATAAAATTATTTAAACACTTCTGATGAAAGGATTTTGCTTTATGCCAATTCAGACATATCAAATAAAATTCAAATTCTTCAACAACAACGACATATGGTGTCTGTGAAAATAAAGTGTACACACGCCTTACATCTAATCTCGGCTCAGGTAACACATATCAAAAAAATATAAACCTTCATTTCTAACTAATTCACCACACCTCTAATTCAGGGATAGAGCTAGAGGGGCCGAAGGGGTTCATCTGAAAAGCAAGATAGATTTTTTTTAAGAAAAAGTATATATAGTAGATACATCCTAGTAAAAATTCTGTTTTCGCCACCGCACAAATTAAATGTTAACAAGCATTGGGGGAACTTACTTGGAACTTGTTACAAGGCTTTATGCGTTTTTGTTTCTTGGTTGTAAAACCAAAACATCCAAGAAAACATCCCATTTTTTTTTCTTTTCAAGATCTCTGCTTTCTTGATTTTCCCAACAACAACAAAAAAAAATCTGCAGAGAAGAATGGAGGAGGAATTTAGACTGTATTTGCAGAGTGTTTATATTGGGGGTAGGGTGGGGGGTGGGGGGGAATGTGGGCTTATTTTGGTAATGAAGATTTAAATATGTTGCCTCCAACGGTATTTGAAAAAAAATAGGAACGTTAAGAAAAAGGAATAGATTATATAGTAGTAATAATTAAGTGGGGTAGTGAATAAAGACAAAGTTTCAAGCCAGTTTGCCAGCTTTCAGAAAAAAAAAATTGAGGCCAATTTTTAGAAAAAAAATCACTTCTATGACTTGTCGTTTGGAACGTCCGGATAAAGATAATAATTTTTGCTTAAGGTATTAGTTAATTTTAAAATTATTTTATCTGATCATTTGTAGTAATATGGTGAGATTACTATCTCATATAAAAGGTGAGATTAAAAAATATCATGAGATATTTTTGTTTATCCCATTTCGCGTAGCAAACGGTCCTTAAAGATTTGGTGGTATTTGTTCTATAGAATTTAAGCTTTACTTAAACTAGGTATCCATTCTATAATATTGAGGTAGAGAGAGATAAGATTTGTGTAAATTTTACCTTCTGAATACTCTATTTATCGAATTACACTTTTTTAGAAAGATTGTTCTTTAAATTGTTTTAAAGAACTTTAGAAACGATCCATTTCTTTCTAACTTAATCTTTTATTTTTGTAAAAGAAAGTGTTGGATAAAGGAAAAAGAAAAAATAGGGTTTACTGTTTGACTATATATCAGGATTTTGCAGCATATAATTAGAATATCCCTCTTCTTCTTTTTTTTGGTAATTATATGAATTATGATATTCGATCGCCATACACTCATTTTACACTTTGCATTAAATACTATGAGAATCCATGGAAAAAGTTTTGATTCTTTTAGAGTGGAAAATTAGAATATAATCACTTGACATTCTGATCAAAATGACACGTAGCCAACTCCAAATTCTTTGGAAAACAATCACATAATATAATATGCTTTTGTACCATTTCTAAATTTTTATTAATTTTCCACTTTTATCTTTATATTTTTTGTGATTTTTTCACTTAACCATTATTAGAAGTAACTAATTACGATGTTCCTTAACTCTAGCTTAACATTTTTAAGACAAAAAATCATGTTTGTCAATATATCATTTGTTTGAAATAATTCATGCTGCATAAATATAATAATTATTTCTTATCTTGTGTTAAAAATGGACATCAATTCAAGCTTAAGCCAAATTATTATAAACAGTTGACTTCAAAGTTTCAATGGAAGTGACCATCATAGAGGGCATTGTTTAGTTAAATATTTGAATGTTAATGAATAATGTATGTAATGTTCTAGCTATTTGTGAAAATTGGTTAATTAGGTTAGATTTGTCATAAGTTCAAACATTGAGAACGTAATAGCTGTTGGTAGAAATATTTCTCCTTTAATAGGTCTTGTGATATGAATCTAAATTAACAAAGCAAGTGAGTTTAATTTCGAATACCAAATAATTATATACAAAAGAAAACAAAGAGGCTAGATTCCTGCACTTAACGTTGGATCTCCTTATTTGAAAATGGAGATAAGCGAGAAGCCGCTAATAGGTTGGTTAAGCCTATGAGCATAAAGAAGGATTATTATAGTATTAAATTGGTTTCAATATTAACCTAATCACTTGGAAACAAGTAAATTTTGAGTTACATTTTTCAATAATTTATGTAAAACATTTTTAATTAATTTTTTTTAAAGTGACTTGGTAATACATTTTTATACTCTTACTAAAAACAATTACGGATTTACATATATGTTACAACAACAACAATAACAAACCCAGTATAATTCCATAATGTGGGGTCTGGGGAGGGTAGAGTGTACGCAGACCTAACCCCCACTTTGAAAGGTAGGGCGGCTGTTTTCGAAAGACCCTCGACTGGATTTACATATATGTTATTACTAATTATTTAAATTTAATAAATAATTGTTGAATTTCTATTTTAAGAACTTATATTCTACTATGAATAGTTATTCTTCTTCTTAACTTAACATCTCAACTCCTAATTTTACCTCAAAAACTTGTGCTCCCCCGTGAACAAATTTGAAGAAGTAACAATGGGAGGTTGAAAGATAAAAAAGTAAAGAGGGAAAAAAAAAATCAAAGAAGAGAAAATACAAGTAAAAGAAAAAGGTGAAATTAAATATGCTTACATAGATGTATAATACATGTTAACAATAATAACATATTTGATATAATTAATCTCACAAATAAAATTAGATTGCTATTGTTGTTAGCAATTATAATACAGACAAAGATAAAAGTGTAAGAAGTCCAACTCCTTTTGATAGTTCTTTAATTTAGGACTTTATGATTTTTAGATAGTAGCATTGCATTCGAATTTGATCTATATATTTACTCGATCATTCATCTGAAGGCTTTACGAAGCGAGATATGATACACTTTGCTTTCTTGTTGCACCTCCCGTATAAGGAGGCAGCGATAAGCTATCCACTCTCGATATTTATATTGATCAATAGATCTTCACATCTTGTCCATTTGCTTTGTCGGAGCAATTTTATAACAAGATTTGAACGATTATCTCTACCTTCGGCAACTTATAAATTTACATCAATCATCGATCAGGTATATTTTCCTTTCTATTTCTCACTTTTCTATTTGAGGAGGAATAATATATCTAGTATAATTACATAAATGAAATATGAAAGAAGATGCTAACAACAACAATATACCCAATGTGGTCCGTCCCATATTAGTTGATCATCTTTCTAAAAATAATTATTCCATATTAGTTGTCCACCTTACTAAATCACAAAATCATTGATTAACTATTTCCTATATTATCTTTGCAATAAATTTTTTGTCGAAGTGTTCACATCTGTTTGTAAGATTTCAAGAAGTTTTTTTATAAGGGAGTGTGAATTAGTAAAATAATCTTCTTATTTGTGATATCTTAATATGCCTATATATAAAAAAAATAACTAATATGAAACGGAGAAAGTATTACTTAAAATTAAATATAATTAATATTCATTAAATTATTTAATTATGATAAATTTATACAATTTGATGTAAATACAGAATAGGAATAAATATTTATATTTACCTAAGTTCTAAGCATGGAATAGTGACGTTAGTACAAATATCTTACAACTCATCAAATAACCCCAAATTTATTACATTAAATCTGGACCGTTGATTCCTCCTACGCTACACCTAGTCTCTCTTCTTCACTTTCTGTAACCCTTATTTTTTTCTCCTTTCTTGAAAAAAAAAAATTCCCAAGTCGGCGCTTCTCTCCTCAATCCCTCAGAGAAAAATCCTATGGATTCAGATCAAGGAAAGCTTTTTATTGGTGGGATTTCATGGGAAACAACTGAGGAGAAGCTTAAGGAGTATTTTCAAGGATATGGAGATGTTTTGCAGACGGTTGTTATGAGGGATAAGATTTCTGGGAAGCCTAGAGGATTTGGGTTTGTTGTTTTTGCAGATCCTAATGTTCTTGATAGGGTTCTTCAAGATGAACATGTTATTGATGGCCGTACGGTGAGATTTGGTTCTTAGATTTATAGAAATTTACGTTTTTTTGGACATTTGTTTTGTGGGGGTTTCACTAATTTGGGTTCTGGGTAAGTGTTGTTTTAATTAGTTTATTGTTTTTTGAGACTATTTGTTTGTGGGTTCTTGTTTTAAGCTTGATTGGGTTCTTAAAGACGGACATTTTATTGATGGGGGCGTATGGTAAGATTTTTCTTAGAGCTATTGTTGTTTCAGCTGCGTTTTGTGGTAAATTTATCTAATTTTGTTTGTGGGTGTTCTGTATTTAGTTGATTTTTAGTTTTAGAGATGATGTGTTTTAGGGTTTTTGTTGAGGGTTGATTTTGCTGCATTTGAGCTGAGGGTCCTTTGGAAACAACCTCTATACCTTCGCAAAGTAGGTGTAAGGTCTGTGATTTCACTGGGTATGTTGTTGTTGTTAGTTTAGGGTTGATTTGGGTTCTTCAAGATTAGACATTTCATTGATAAAGTGAGATTTTCCTCGGAATTTATTATTCTTTATTATGGCTTTCTCCCTAATTTGGTTTGTGGGTGCTCTGTAATTCCTCGACTCTTGGTGCTGGTGTTGTTGTGTTGAGTCTTAATTTAGGCCTGGATTGAAGATAGACTATGTCATAGATGGTTGTATTTTGAGGTTTTTCTGCTTCATTTGTTGATTTTCTCTATAGTTTAGCTTCTTGGAATTGTGTGTATCTTTTTTTCCCTCTGTTTTCTTGTTTGTTTAGGTGTGTGTTTTACATTTGTTGCTGTCTGAACTTTTCACTAGTTTGTCAGCTATAATTTTAGCATTCTTTATGTTATTTGATGGCATTTCTGTCCATTGTACTGACTACTTCTGCTGCAGATATGCTCTTTGTTTTATTTGATGGCATTTCAACTCTTCAAGTGACTTATACCTATGTAGATGTATGTACTTGCCTATCAAAAGAAGAAAAAATGAAGATAGACTCAAATTAACTAAAATTTCCTGAACTGTTAGTCAATCAATGTCTTCCTTTAATTGTATTTTTAAGCATATCCTGAATGGTTTATTGTGTGGCTAGTGTAGATAGCAGCTTTTCTCAAATCATTTTTAGTGAGAATGCAGTCTGTGCTATTAGTGATTTTTGTTGATGATGTGGCTAATTCTTTTTATGTGGGTTTGCGCTAATGTCTTTGATGCCAGCAGTGCCTGAGTGATTTTCATCTTCAGTTATTATGTGGTGCATAGTAGACAGTTTTCATATGTCAGCAAGTCTTGCTATATAAAGTGTTGACAATTCGCTTCCCGTCTTCATTTATGTTATGGTGCATATAGTCAGTTTTGTTCGTGTGCAACTAATTTCATTATACAGTTTATGTAGGTATTGTTTTACACCTTATTTTCTTTGATTCAAGTCGTGAGATGCTAAAATTATGTCTTATTATATTTTTACATTTTGGTGCATAGAGTTCTCAGTTGTTAGGATGTCTAACTAAATTCCTTCTTAGGCAATGCGTGGACTTGCAGATGGAGGTAGTTTATTCTTCTTTTTGTCGATAATCTGGTGTTTTTCTTAGATGCTTGTGGCCCATTTTAGATGAACATATGAAATAGACTGGTTTTTGCAAGCTGAGCTTAAGAGTGCTGAAGGAAATTATGTCCATTTGTTTTGTCGCAGTTTGGTGCTTAAGAGTGCTACTAATTGTTGGTCCAAAAAAGTGACTCTAAGAACTTCAAACCTCAAAAGATGTTTTGAAAAAAACTTTTTCATAAACTTACGCCAGTAATTTAATTCTGAATGGATTTTTCGAAATTTCTGAGGAAAAATCATGTTCCAACGCCTCTTAAGTCGCTCATTTTATGTTGGTTGTATCAGATCTATTGTTGCACACATTTCACTCACCCTACCAGGCACGAGGTTCTGTAGAGGTTTCCTATGTCGCAGATATGATTCATATTGTACGATTTTAATTGATAACCTGATTGCTGTAAGATATTTTGTGGTGATCTTCTGGGAGGGTGTTGCCTTTCATGTATGCTTCTAATTTGGGTTTAGCTGACATATTTCTTGTATAGGTTGATGCTAAGAGGGCCTTGTCGAGAGAGGAGCAGCAGGGCTCAAAATCTGGAAACACAAATAGTGCCAGAAATTTTGGAGGTGGTGGAAGTACCAGGACCAAGAAAATTTTTGTTGGGGGATTGCCTCCCACTTTGACCGAGGAAGGATTCAGACAATATTTTGAAAGTTTTGGTAATGTCACTGATGTAGTAATTATGTATGACCAGCAGACCAACCGACCTCGTGGGTTTGGTTTCATCTCATTTGATTCTGAAGATGCAGTAGATAGAGTTTTACAGAAGACCTTTCATGATCTGAATGGTAAACAGGTAGAAGTAAAGAAAGCTCTTCCTAAAGATGCTAATCCTGGTGCTGGTGGTCGTTCCATGGGCAGCGGAGGCGGTAGTGGTATGGGTGGTGGAAGTTATCAGGGATATGGTGCATCAGGTAACAATCCCAGTTCTTATGACAGTAGAATGGATTCCAACAGGTACATGCAAACTCAAAATGCTGGTGCTGGCTATCCTTATGGTTCATCTGGATATGGTACCCCAGGTTACGGCTATGGGCCATCCAACAATGGTATGGGCTATGGTGGTTATGGAAGTTATGGTGGAGCAAATCCGGGTTATGGGGGTGCTAATCCTGGCTACAGTGCTGCTGCAGTTGCTGCGGCGTATGGAAATCCAAATGCGGCCAGTGCTGGTTATGGAAGTGGTCCAGCGGGTGGACCAAGAAGCACATGGGGCTCTCAGGGTCCTTCTGGATATGGGAATATGGGCTATGGTAATGCCCCTTGGGGTGCTGCAAATGCTGGTGGTGGTGGTGGTGGACCTGCTAGTGGAGGATCTGGTCAATCTCCAACTGGAACCGCAGGATATGGTAATCAAGGTTATGGTTATGGAGGTTATGCTGGAAATGATGGTGCTTATGGAAATCAATCTGGTTATGGCGCTGTTGGACGTGCCAGTGGTGCTCCTAGTGGTAATTCACCTGTTGGAGGTGGTGCTGTTGGAGACATGCAATCAGGTGCTGGGGGTTACATGAACAGTGGCTATGGTGATGCAAGTGGAAACTCTAGCTATGGGAATTCAGCATGGAGATCTGATAACTCACAAAGTTCTGGTAATTATGGTGCTCCACCAAATGGAGCTCATGGTGGCCAAGTTGGATATGGTGGTGGATATGGAGGTGCCCCCAGTCGGCAAGCTCAACAGCAGTGAACGAGATGCTTTGTGTTGTCTCGGACTTCATCTCTTTTAATGGAGAGTTTTGCGTCACTTTTGCGTTTCACTGCAGAGTTCTGCTCTTGCGAGGTGTCACCTGCTAAATGAGACTGGTTGGATTGCTTGAATCCCTAGTAGTTTGCAGTATTTATTTCTAGTTTATAATAACTAGTATTGTCGCTAGTATTACCTATTTCGTGTTATTGTTGTTAAGTGCAGTTTTAATCTTGCTTGCTTATGGTTATGTTTGTTAGTTAATGTGGTTCATTTGTTTTCATAGTCCACAAATATATTGGCTTATGTTAAAAATTGCGTGAATTTACTTTTTTGATTGAGCCATCAGTTGGGGAATTAGTATTTGAAGTGGATTTTAACCTTTGCCTTCTGAAGCAGGTGGATGGTTTGGTGCTAATTTTACGTGTCACTTAAAAAGAAAAAGTTAAAAAAGAAGAATAGAACAGTTTCTATTTTTCTTTGCGTGATGTAGTTGGATCATGAGATTTGGTGGTGCTACTTACTCATAGGAGAGCAGTTGTAGCAGACCTGGTAGATCAGTACGTAATGGATAGCGATAATGTTAGCGGTAGTTGAATTTTGAGAATGGCATAATCATTTCCCCCTGTATTTGACCTTGTGTTGTACAGGAGGAGAGGCCTGAATACTGAATGTGATGAACAGTCCACTCGGAGATAAATACGACCTGGGTGCTGGAGATGTTTAGTAAAGAAAGGTATCTTACTGTGGATTGGCTTGTTTGATGGGGTATTATCCTGAAAGTTGTCATGGTGAAGCAGACCAAGGCCAAGCAGGCGCTGCTGAGTTGTATTTTGTGCAGGGTCGAGACTAACAGCCATCCACTTGGTATATGTTGCTTGCAACTGCAGTTGAGTGTCAATTGGTTCTTTTGAAACTGGATACTTAGACTTTTAGTGTCTCAATAATTTGATTAGGTACTTTTGACAATTTAACTTGCAGAATTTCTTCTTTAGGTTTGAAACAGTTTTTTTCAATGCAATGGATTCTTTTCTCAGGATGGTTGTTAGAAAATAAAATGGTTTAGTAGGTCACTGGTGTAAGATGATTTGGCTTACCAGTTTCTCCCATGTTTCTCGTGTTTATGTGTCATCTTATATCAGTAGGATAACTTAGTAGTTTATGCCTCTTTTAGAATTAGAATTCAGTTGTGGCTGGAGTTTGTAGTTAGTTGAGCCTTTAATGCTGTCAATTCACATCATTAGTGTAAGATGATTCGACTAATCATCTACAACGCCTTTCACACTGATGTATTATTTTATATCAGGAGGTTAACTTATTAGTATACAGTTGTGCTTGAAGTTTCTTAGTTAATACTGGAGATTTCCTCGTGTTAGAAGGAGCATATTCCTTTTTGAAATCGTGGTAGTCTCTCCCTCTCGGATTGGCCTTTGAGGGAGCTAATTTCCTTTCTTCGTAGGTTGAGGTAAGTTGTTAATGTTCCTATCTATGGTCTTTCCTTGTATGGATGGGATTTTTAGACTCTACAGGGTGTCCTCCATCATTTGTTTCATTCTAACATTTGTCTTGATACTTTTCAAGGGGGCTAAATGTTGAATACATTTCTTTTGGTGAACAAGAAATCTATTTGGAGTTAGCCCTTTAGGCCAACACTCCAGCCTGAGACTTTAAGGATGATGGTGTCATCACTTAAATATTGGATTTAGTTTGTGTCGCGTAAGAGCTCAAACTTGCGACCCTAGGGTGATGATTTTGTTGCCATTTGACTTGTTGCATGTTTGGAAAGCCACGAAAGAGGAGTAAATTCAAAAACGACACAATCAATGAATTTGTTTTCTCTACTTTTATTGGCCAAGTCACTTTTTTTTTTTTTAAAGGAATTTATTTTTTTAGAAAAAATATTTTTCAATTTCTTTAATCAACCAAAAATGGAAAAATTGGAAATCTCTCTATTGAAATCACATACAGTAATTTTCTTGTGTAATCTCTACGAAGCAAGTACCGTTTATACTAAAAATAGTTGTCCTAAATTAATTGTAAATTTAAACAATCAAGAAATAGTAAGTTACTTTTTTACAACTCTACTCTTAGTAATTAAGTCATTTTGAAATATAAAAAAAGTTATTACTACAATTCTACTCTATTATCAAAAAGGTTATTTTAAAGTTACAAGATTATTTTTTGTTAAACTTTTGATATTTCTTGCGTATCATTCAATACATAACACATCAATTAAAGATATTTAATGTATAAATTTAATAATTCATTAATAGAGATTAATTTTCATAATGATTATAGAATATTTATAGTATGGTTATATTAGTCAAATTGTATCCCTTATTAATTTTTCTTAAGGGTTATGCAAGATCTTATTCTGAACGGAGGGAGTAGTAAATTATTTGGAGTGGCTATCGAAACTTCTTTAATAAGCTGCAACCAATTAAAACCAGATAAAAATAAATAAATTATTATCACTTCCAATACAGTGATAAAATTAGAGAAAAGAATAAGCCAATGACACTTATATCATGGCTTGATTAGGATTTTCTTGCAGTGTAAAGGAAACAATCTATTTGGTTCCTTATTAATCTATAAGTAAAATCATCGCCACTTTCAAGCTACAAATCCAAACTAAACTCTTCTCTTTGATAACATACAATCAAACTCAAAATCTTTATAAAGAAAGGAAAGCGGAAGGCACATCATTGTAAGGATCACCAAATGCTGCAACATTGCCTGGCCTTGAGAATACAATCTATATATACAAAAAATAGAGTACCCTTAAGTAAATCTACTTGTTATATTTTGGTAAACAATTTGGCGATTTCTAGTAAATAATGAGAAAAACAATTGTACATGTTGTAAGCATTTAGTTTAGTTTACTTAGATAAAGTAGTAGCATGCTATATTACTCAGACTTTTCAAAAATATCGACATGTGCAGCGCATTTTTTAAGAATCTAACATGATGTGACAACATTTTTGGAGAGTTTAAGTTACATAGCTGATGGAAATTCTCTAGTAAGGTGAAGATCAAGGTCCATTTGGTATGAAACAAAAGTTGTAGTCCAATTCTCAGAGCTTTGTATGTCTTCAACTAACATCAAAAAAGGTACAAAAAACTTGTATCCTTGTGACAGATAAAGTCATTTTTCTATTTGGTCCAACAAACATATAAACATTATTTTCTCTCTTAACTGCTTGCAAGCATTATCAATTGAGCAACATACACATTCACAAGGGTGGAGCTAGAGAGGTGGAAGGAGTTCATCATCTACATTGTATGTTAAAAAAACGACCCTTGTTCTTCGCCTATAAATATTTTCAAAGGTTTTTCATCATACCTGATAATCTCCTAGCGTGCATGTTTTGAATCCAGCAGCACAGTAGTCAAAGTAGTACTCCCATGTCCTGATGAACTTGTCATCGAATCCCAAAGCACGAATTTGGCTAGTGACACAAGAGTTATTAAAGTTCCAATATCAGAGTCTAGAAATGATCTATTACTTCAGAACAAGCTACAAAATGATTCATGAAGGAAACATGTTAAAGTCTCTTTTGATTAATCTTGATCTTGTTACCTTTGTTTTTCCAGGAAGTTTTTCCGCCACCATCTTAGCGTTTGATAGTAATGGATTCCTATGTCTTCTAGGTGCTCAACGCTGCATTTGTATCATTTATCAAATGGTCTTTAAACAAGACATACTATGCTAGTGCCAAATGACAAAATGAGCTCTTTGTTACCATAGCCTGGATGCAGCAGCCATGGCTGATGTTACTCGACTCAGTGCAGGCAAGCATCCACCGGGGAATATATACTCTTTTATGAAGTCTGAGCTCTGCCTGTATTCTTCATACCTCTCGTCTGGTATTGAAATAAACTAAGGAAAGCCAACGTTTGTGAAAAGAAGAGTGAAGGAAATTAAAGGGAAAACGTCAACAATGTGGAACGTGTTGAGGAGTCACTTCAATTCATTACCTGCAGAACAAGAAGGCCATCTTCTGCTAGTGCTGATTCACAACAAGTAAAGAATTCCTCCATAAACTCATGACCAACAGCTTCTAACATCTCGCTGAAAATGATTATTTGTACAATTATAACACTGGCTTGACTTGTAATAAGTAACACAAAATTACATAATGTAGGTATGCAACAACTTACCATGATATAATCCTGTCATATCTAGACATATTTGGCAATTGACGATAGTCACATAGGAGAAATGTTATATGATCCTGTGAATACATTTCGTTGACTTTAGTTAGTACTAATCAAAATTATCCGAAATTGGTTCCAATGCATCAGGTGTTAATTGAAGTTATGTACCTGAAGGCCTTCTTGCTTAACTCTCAACTGTGCATACTTCAGTTGCTGCTCGGAGAGAGTTATACCAGTATATTTACATCCTGTTCGCTGAACAACTTCCACAGCCAAACTTCCCCAGCCACATCCGATCTCTAAGATGTGATGTTCCTTCTTAACTTTTGCCTAAATAGATAAGAATCAGAATCAAGTTAGGCTTGAACTTTATGTAGAAATGAGGGATTGTATACTTTGTTGATGACTTACCTTTTCGATGAGAAGAGAAATCTTCCTCTTCTGTGCAACTTTCAGGTCTTCCTCTTCACTCTAGAACAATTACAAAAGAAAAGAAAAGATCACCTTAAGAACAATATTAAATAACAGAAAATGTATCTTTGAGCTCTTACCTTAAAAATTGCACATGAATATGTCATTGTCTCGTCTAGGAAAAGCGAGAAAAGTTCATTACTCTGGAAAAAAAAGGCGATAAATATACTTATCAATCTACACTTGAATACATTGGCCTATGAAAGATGAGAAAGTTACAAGAAAACAGCAGGAAGTGATTAACTGTACAAGTTATTTACCAGATCATAGTGACGAGAGATGTTCCTACGAGCCTGAGTCAGGGTGTTCTGATTTGAAACATGTCGAATGAAATATTTTGCAGATGATACTGCAGCTGTAAAAAGCAGTGGTGTCCACCATCCTCTGGAGATAAAGGTAACCAAAATTTTTTTTAACGTGTCAACAGAAGTAATGTTCCTGATTTCAGTATCTATAAACTATTTACCTTTTCTTACTAGACCTTGTGACAGATGCGTTCAAATCTCTGTTGTTAACAAAAATCTGTAAAAGAATTCAGGATGCCAAGTACCAACAAAAAGCTATTGACATAGAAATAGAGGCATTTTTCGCACCATGAAAAGATTAAGAAGACCGTCGTTCTTATCAACAAAAGAGAAGTCCCCATGAATAAAAGCATCAGCAAGGCCCAAGTCACCTTGAGTTGCAACCTGTAAGAGATTAGTTTATGTCAAAGAATTTATCCATATTGGAGAATCCTTTTCATTTTTCTTTCTAGTAGCTTGATGACTTACGAGAAACGGAAAAACAAAAAAAATCTAGTTACCTTCCAGTAAAATTGTGTACTATGAATTCTAAGAGAAACTTTGGGAGAGCTTTTCTTCTCTGTTCCTTCGAATGTGAACATTGTACCCCCTTCTTCTAATAGGCTGAACACAGAAAATATAGTCTAAAAACAACGTATGCGTGATTCGTTTATATTTTTAAGTATATAAGAGCATACTTTCTCAATAAAATAGCTTTTTGCTGAAACTGAATAGATAGAAAAACCATTATGTCAAATATATAAACATTTTGGAATTAAAACTATACAAAATGAAACTATTATAACTCACATTATGCATCCTGTCGCGACGAAACTCTTGAGAAATCTAGTAACGAGGAGACGTGCTCCTGTTTCTGGCCAGGTAGGTACCATGTGTTTGGGATTTTTCAGGACACTAAAGTTCCTCTTAAGCAGTCCTTGTGCAGCAATAGCACCTGCCTGAGAAGCAGCCAAAAAACAGATTATTATCCATGCATTGTATCGTCTCATGGATTTCATTTCTCTTTCAAGTTGAAATGTGGTAAGCTTGTTGGAAGGATATAGTACTACCTTTAGTCCATCCTCATGGAATCCATAGCCTGAAAGTATTGCAATTTAACATCAATGAGTGATGAAAGAACAATGTAGCTATAAAATTCGTGCACTAAAGGAAGCAAAGATTAGAGAATCAGGATAATCTCATAAAAGCACCTTGATATGCTCCACAAAACCATATTCCTCTCTTCCCTTGGATTTGATAAAGCTCGGATGACGCTTTTGATGAAGCAACTGAGGGTACTGGATGGCCGGTGGTCCACTTAAGCAACGTATGCTCTGGTGTGTGAGGAGGATTAAGAGTTACACAATAAGGCCTCTCTGTCTCACCAAGGTTCTGTTGGTTTACACATTCCAAAGATAAGTATGCTAGAAAAAGCTAGGAAGAATATCAAAAGTTGCTGCTAGAAAAAGCTAGAAACAGAGGAAGAATAGTCAAAGTTGCCAAAAGCAACTTTTGACAGAAAAAACTGGCAACACGTTTTGGTAACTTTTTGACAGATAGCTGGCAACACGTTTACAAAACGCGTAAAATTTTTTTTACGCGTTTTGTTCCTCTTATAAATATAGAGGACATTCTGCTCTCATTTATATCATCCCAAAAAGAGAGAGTAAGAATACAAAAGAGAGTTATACACCAAGATAAATATTGTAGTCTTGAGTGTCCTCTTTAGTAGTTGTTCCTTTTACAAAAGAGAAGTGTTAATTGTTGTTTTCTCCTTGTATTTGAGAGCTGTGTACTCCATATAAAATAGTGAGAACCTTCTACCCCGTGGTTTTTCCCCCTCTATCAATTAGAGGGGTTTCCACGTAAAATTCTCGTATCCAATTTATTTTCATTATTTTTATCATATCAAACTTTAGTTGTGGTGCTTCCTCCCCCTAACAGTGGTATCAGAGTCCTCGGTTATTCTGTCTATTTTATGCGAAAGTACTATTCGTGAATAGTAAACTTTCGTGAATAGTAAATTCGGTGAATAGTACTATTCACGTGAATAGTAAATTTCAGTAACGGTACAGTTTGTCACGATTGTTCGCAAAAATATTCAGAAACGATCCAGAAGGTTGTGAAGCAAATAACAATGTCGAGTACAACAAAGTTTGACGTTGAAAAATTCAATGAGACTAATTTCTCATTGTGGAAAATGAAAATAAAAGCGATATTGAGAAAAGACAATTGCTTAGCTGCAATTGAAGGCAGACCCACAGACTTTGTTGATGACAGCAAGTGGAACGACATAGATAGCAACGCAGTTGCTGATCTACACTTGGCACTAGCTGATCAAGTATTGTCTAGTGTGGCGGAAAAACGGACAGCGAAGGAAATATGAGATACACTTACGGGGTTGTATGAGACCAAGTCTTTACATAATAAAATCTTCTTTAAAAGAAGATTGTATACTCTTCGAATGGCAGAGTCCATGTCAGTTACTGAATATATCAATACTTTGAATACTCTGTTTTCGCAACTTACAATAATGGGTTGCAAAATAGAGGGGAGTGAACATGCGGAGCTTCTACTTCAAAGTCTGCCTGACTCGTATGATCAACTCATCATCAACCTGACGAACAATACATATAGTCTAGTTTTCGATGAAATTGCAGCCGCTGTCTTGGAAGAAGAAAATCGGCGCAAAAACAAGGAAGACAAACAAGCAAGTTCGCAGCAAGCTGAAGCTTTGATGGTGGTGAGAGGAAGACCAACAGAACGTGGCCCCAGTGGGAGTCACAATCATGGCAGATCTCAATCAAGAAGTAAGAAGAATATCAAGTGCTACAACTGTGGCAAAAAAAAGCACTTCAAGAAAGATTGTCGGTTTAAGAAGAAGAGTGAACACCCTGAGCCATCAAATTTCAAGGGAATGTTGCATGTACCTCGGATGATGGCGATATTTTATGTAGTGAGGCAATATCAAATAATGAAGGCAGAAAATGTTTTTCTGATGTCTGGATCATGGACACAGGAGCAACAAGGCACATGACTTCTCGGAGAGAATGGTTCCATCAATATAATCCTATCTCAGAAGGGTCTGTGTTCATGGGAAATGATTATGCTTTGGATGTTATTGGTATTGGGTCCATCAAAATAAAGATGTATGATGGTACGGTTTGCACCATCCAGGAGGTACGACATGTAAAAGACTTGAAGAAGAATCTATTGTCTTTAGGACAACTAGATGATAACGGATGTTCATATAAGACTCATGGTGGAGTCATGAGAATATCCAAAGGAGCGCTTGTAGTAATGAAAGCGGAAAAACTTGCGTCAAATCTATATGTGCTTAAAGGTGAAACACACCAAGAAGGAGAAGCATCAACCGCGTCAGCAAGTTCATTTGAAGAATCAACGATGATGTGGCATCGTAAACTTGGCCATATATCGGAATGAGGTTTGAAGATTCTTGCTGAGCAAAAACTTCTTCTAGGGTTCAAAAAGGTTTCACTACCCTTTTGTGAGCATTATGTTACCAGTAAGCAAAATAGACTGAAGTTTAGCAGTTCCTCTGCTAAAAACAAGGAAATACTAAATCTGGTCCACTCTGATGTCTGGCAAGCACCGGTGGAGTCTCTAGGAGGAGCAAAATATTTCATGTCATTTATCGACAATTACTCTAGGAGAAGTTGGGTATATCCAATCAAGAGGAAGGCAGATGTTTTTTCAGTTTTCAAAGAATTCAAAGTGCGTGTGGAACTTGAATCTGAGAAAAAGATCAAGTGTTTGAGGACAGATAATGGAGGAGAATACACTGGTGATGAATTTAATAACTTCTGTAAATAAGAAGGTATTAAACGGCAGTTCACGGTGGCATATACTCCACAAAAAAATGGAGTAGCAGAGCGGATGAACAGAACCTTGTTGGAACGGAGAAGAGCTATGTTGGCAACTGCAGGGTTGGAAAAACCATTCTGGGCAGAAGCAGTCAAAACCGCCTATTATGTGATCAATCGGTCACCATCAACCGCAATTGATCTGAAAACGCCAATGGAGATGTGGACAGGAAAACCAACTGATTATTCTCACTTACATATATTCGGAAGTCCTACTTATGTTATGTACAACACCCAAGAAAAATCGAAGTTGGATCCAAAATCCAGAGAATGCATTTTCTTAGGGTATGCTGATGGAGTCAAGGGGTATCGCTTGTGGGATCCCACAACCCACAAGGTGGTAATCAGCAGGGATATTGTATTTGTTGAAAACAAGATACAAGCAAAAGAAGGTAGCACTTCAAAAGAAAAATCAGAGACTACTACAGTTGAAGTTGAAGAAATAGAAGAAGTTACAGTTTCTTCTGAAGCAGCACCAGAGCACGAAGAACAAGAGCAAACTGAGATCGAAACTCCAGAAGTTCGACGGTCAACCAGGGAGAGAAGAGAACCAGCTTGGCACTCAGATTATTCTATGGAGAGTAATATTGCATACTGTCTACTAACAGAAGATGGAGAGCCTTCAACTTTTCACGAGGCTATGAAAGGCCAAGAATCATCTCTGTGGGTGGCAGCAATGCAAAAAGAAATTGAAGCTCTCCATAAAAATAAAACATGGGATCTTGTTCAATTACCACAAGGAAGGAAGGCCATTAGAAACAAATGGGTCTACAAGATCAAACACAATGGTAATAATCAAGTGGAGAAGTATCGTGCAAGATTGGTGGTGAAAGGATTCACTTAGAAAGAAGGTATAGACTTCAATGAGATATTTTCTCCGATGGTTCGACTTACAACAATTCGAGTGGTCCTGGCGATGTGTGCTACATTTGACTTGTACTTGGAGCAGTTAGATGTCAAAACTGCATTTCTTCATGGAGAACTTGAAGAACTTTATATGCTCCAACTAGAAGGTTTTGAAGAATAGGGAAAAGAGAACTTGGTTTGCAGGTTGAACAAATCTCTATACGGTCTCAAACAGGCGCTGAGATGTTGGTATAAGAGATTTGATTCCTTCATTATAAGCCTTGGATACAACAGACATAGTTCAGATCCTTGTGTTTATTACAAGAGATTTGGTGATGAAGATTTTGTTATTTTGCTGTTGTATGTTGACGACATGTTGGTAGCAGGCCCCAACAAAGATCGTCTTACAAATTTAAAGGCACAATTGGCTAGGGAGTTTGAAATGAAGGACTTGGGACCAGCAAACAAGATTCTAGGGATGCAAATTCACCGAGACAGAAATAATAGGAAGATTTGGCTTTCTCAAAAGAACTACTTGAAGAAAATCTTGAGACACTTCAAGATGCAAGACTGTAAGTCAATTTCTACCCCACTTCCTATTAATTTCAAGTTATCCTCAAGTATGAGTCCTAGCAATAAGGCAGAGAGGATGGAGATGTCTCGAGTACCGTATGCATCAGCAGTGAGAAGTTTAATGTTCGCCATGGTATGTACAAGACCTGACATTGCACAAGCAGTGGGAGTGGTTAGTCGATACATGGCTAATCCTGATAGAGAGCATTGGAATACTGTTAAGAGGATCCTGAGATACATCAAGGGTACCTCAGATGTTACAATGTGTTATGGAGGATCAGACTTTACTGTTAAAGGTTATGTTGATTCAGATTATGCAGGTGATCTTGATAAAAGCAAGTCCACCACAGGTTATGTGTTTACTCTTGCTGGAGGAACTGTAAGCTGGGTTTCAAAACTGCAGTCTATCGTGGCTACATCTACGACGGAAGCAGAATATGTAGCAGCTACACAAGCTAGCAAAGAGGCAATATGGATGCAAATGTTATTGGAGGAGCTCGGGCACAAACAAGAGAAGATTGCTCTGTTTTGTGACAGTCAGAGCGCTTTGCATCTTGCAAAGAATCCGGCATTTCATTCAAGGACAAAGCACATACGAGTTCAGTATCATTTTGTCCGTGAGAAGGTGGAAGAAGGCAGTGTGGATATTCAGAAAATTCACACTAATGACAACCTAGCAGATATGTTAACGAAACCGATCAATAGTAACAAGTTCATATGGTGTCGATCTTCTATTGGTCTAACACAAACATAACATTGCAGTAATTGGGTAGAAAGGATGGTGTGAAGACTTAATTAATTCTCAATTAAGTCTTCAAGTGGGAGAATGCTAGAAAAAGCTAGGAAGAATATCAAAAGTTGCTGCTAGAAAAAGCTAGAAACAGAGGAAGAATAGTCAAAGTTGCCAAAAGCAACTTTTGACAGAAAAACTTGCAACACGTTTTGGAAACTTTTTGACAGATAGCTGGCAACACGTTTACAAAGCGCGTAAAATTTCTTTTACGCGTTTTGTTCCTCTTATAAATAGAGGACATTCTGCTCTCATTTATATCATCCCAGAAAGAGAGAGTAAGAATACAAAAGAGAGTTATACACCAAGATAAATATTGTAGTCTTGAGTGTCCTCTTTAGTAGTTGTTCCTTTTACAAGAGAGAAGTGTTAATTGTTGTTTTCTCCTTGTATTTGAGAGCTGTGTACTCCATATAAAATAGTGAGAACCTTCTACCCCGTGGTTTTTTCCCCTCTATCAATTAGAGGGGTTTCCACGTAAAATTCTCGTATCCAATTTATTTTCATTATTTTGATTATATCAAACTTTAGTTGTGGTGCTTCCTCTCCCTAACAAAGTAGACTTCCTTACTGAAGAACAATATAGAAAGGAGATGCATCATATTTACCTGGAGTATGTTGAGCCAATATGTCACGCATACTCTACCGTTCATGGTTCCAAGAAAATTCCATGAGCTCCACGCTGCTGGGTTGCGAGGCAGGAAAGTTTTGTCACAATGAAGGAAAATATCACTGTCGCAGAGGAATAGAAAATGAGTGTGCATGTTGACATTATAAATCGTCGTAACACTATGGTTTTAAAATACCAACTAACTTCTTTCAAACCAAGCAGCAAGAGAAGAAGTTCAAAGAATTTGTCAACAAGATGTATTCTCTTCAACATAATATTCTGCTCTACACACCGTGTTCATGAGTAGAAATTGAGAGAATGATCGAAATGACCCTTAATGCATACGAGTTGGACTATTGTAATCCTTAATATATGCCCTTCAACAGAAATAGACCATAATGGATGCAAAAAGTGGACACCTATGATCTTAATCCCCTAAAATTAACAGTACAAGTTAGAGCAATCACAATTTTATTCTACAACAAGTATCCAATGCATAATCTTAAGATTCAATGTGCATTCCTCAATTCTATCATCATAACAGATACTACTATCTAACATGGACATAAATTTATATGTTCATTTCTGAGAGGAAGATGAACCATACATATCATCATATCATCCTAAAGGATGAGCTTTTTGGAAAAGAAAATAAAGGGGAATGAGAAAATCAAGTTCAAAAAAAGTGAACATAATAGGCACACAAAGTACCTGTAAACATATTGGAAGGCACCCAATATTCTAGTTTCATCATATGTTGCCTCTTTGCCTAACATTCTCAGAGTATCTGGTGCATGTGCAGCCATTATGCATCCATCATATACTTCTTTGGATTCATCAGTGCAAGCTACAGTGCAACCTGCACGCGCTCTCTCTTTTACAGTTAGAATCACGACTAGTTTCTAACTATGGGAAGATTTCTCTCAGGTAAACACAAAGTGAACTCTTTGGATGTAAGGACAGGAAACTCTCACATAAATGCACAGACAGACATGGAGAAAATAGAGGGATTTAAAATGCTAAAACAAAACCGGACCTTCTTCATTTGTCGATACAGAATTTACTTCACAACCAGTCCTTATTTGACAGCCTCTCTTCTCCAGCTCCTCAATAACCTGCTTTGTATACCAATCTAATAACTCAGAAGGATGATAAGATCTTAACAAATCATTCAAGAAAGCGAAAATTGTTACTTGCTTGAAGTTTTTATAGTATGAAATCAGTAGTTTTTTGTATGGTACTTAAAGAATAAAAATACCACCTTGTTTACATATGTATGTGATCGCCATCTAACAGTGAGCCATTGAGGGCGACCAAAGATCTGTAAAGAAAGAACGAGAACACTCTAAAGTACAAGGACAACAAAATGCTATACAGCAGCATTCAAATTCAGTATCTTCTATGAACCACATTTAGCAATTGGCTATAAGCTATACATAAAACGTGCTCGTTAAACAGTTTATGAAAATTCTACCTGAAGAAGATGGTGGTTGCGACAAAATGAAAGGATGGAATAAGCAGAAAAGCCCATTACTCCATCCGAGGGGCAGGACCAAATTGAAGCACATATTGGAACCTGTGAAACATATGTGTGAATTGCTTGTTGCAAGATTAATCTTTTGTATGAACAAAAGTTTGCTTATACATGTGGTAAAAACAAGAAGTATGATAGAACAGCAGCCTCACCAGATAAGCTTTCTGAAATAACTCTGAATAACCATGTGACTGAATAAAATGTCCTAATGTTTCATTGCGATCAATGTCAGGATTGTTATCAAGTTCCTCAAGGTAACTGCATTGCAGAAGTAGAAGAATATTCATGAGAAAATAAAATTTATTGCAAAAAAAAGTACTCTTTCCTACAGAAACTGTGATAAACAGAATGATTTAGTCGATTTCCATCGAAAGCATGATCTTCAAATGAACAAAGAAGACTCTTTGTGCTCTAATGAGATAAGTAAATCAACAATGGCTCAAACAACATGTAATAAAATTGATTGCTGATAAGAAGTTATCGGTACCTTATGACATCCTGCTTGAACCTGATAATTTCTCTAATCATTTGCCAAAAGTATGGATTCAAGACATTCTTTTTCTGTGCAAACAGACCAGAGAGTCCATTTCGGCTACCCCATTCGCAACCATGACCTTTGTCCAAGCTCACTGAAAATGACATATCGGAGATCTCCATATCGATACCAAGACTCTCAAAAAATTCCATCATGTTTGGATAAGTTACCTGTCAAATACACCATTTCAACATACACTGGCTACTCTATGAACACAAAATTCGTTAAGAAAATGAACGGTGAGTATTGTTCAAGACCATATAAAGAGACTACAACCTATGCCCGCAACCAAAGTGAGATTCTAACACCATAGGACTGAACATTTGGAACATGAATAACATAACATGAGGGATAAATAATGAACAAACAAATATGAAGGATGTACCTAAAGTATTAGAGTATAATACTACATTAAGAAAATGGACATTGGGCCTAATTTAACCGCAAAGTAGATCAATGTGGCACTTTTACAAACTCCAAATTGATTTTAATGCTGATCATAATAAATTCTTAGCTTTCTTCTTAGACACGTGACTATGCATCAGAACCAACCTAAAAAGATAGAAAAGGAAAGTTTGAGAAATAGTGTGTAGCCCCCTGACGATGGACGGGTCAAGCAGGACTAGCAGACTTCTAGGTTGGTAAGCTTCTAAAGATGAGGTGCACGTGAAGAGTTTTTAAAGCATATTCAAATTCACATGGTGCACGCTTTTGGGCTCAATGATAGTTTAGCCCAAGGGACGAATCTGTGAGGCCTGTTGGGCCAAAACACATGACATGTGAATCCCATATCAGAATGAGGAAGAAAAGTGAATGAGTTTTGTAAGATATAGCTCAAGTTCACATAGTATGAGCTCGATGATGGCGTAGCCAAAGGAACAAATCTGTGAGGCCAGTTGGTTCAAAACGAACAATATGTGTCATGTAATTGAACTGTGACATGTGACATATAGTCACACTCGAGACCTTCTCTATGGTAGTTTTAGCGATTATTTAACGATATAAGTCCTCTAATTTTTTTTCATTCCACTCAATTTTCATTTTTCTATTGTCTTCCGCAATAATTCCACAAATTAAGAAGAATTTGGCTAAGCTACAATAGTATTGTATTTCATAATAATAGCATTGTCTTTCTATGCCGTTCGAATCCTTTAAAAATATTGTCGCTATTTCTCCCAAAACATTGTCGAGCTTTAATTGGATTTGAATTTGAAAGGAAAAAAAGGAGTTTTGAAACTTGTGAATTGAAATATGATATGCATGTCTTAGAATAGACAAATTAGAAATACTATCACATAAATTGACACGGAGAAAATACTTTTGATGTTTACGCATATTAAACTTAGGTGCAATTTCTTTTTCTTCCAATTTTGTGTCTAATCAAATACGAAAACATCGGGACGGAGTACTAGACAATATGACTTACAAGATGGGACATACCATACGACAAGAATACAGTTGCATTGGGCCTAAATTCATTTTAGGACCACATAACGATGGGTCTGTTTCTTCTCATGTACCTTTCAATATATTATCAAAATTAGTTTTAAGACTAAAAATGTAGTAATTTCCAATTCTATTAAAGAAAAAAAATTGTTTTATAAAAGTATGAAAGTGATTGCATTGTCGTATGTTTCTACATTGATTTGGTTAATGTCCATTTGGAATCTTTTTTTTGTCCTTTATTTGTTCGTTTAGGTAAAAACGTCCAAAAATTAACTTTTATTCTCAACTATAAACGACAATCACTAACATATTAATCAAAATGATTTTCACCTTTTAAATAGAGTTAATACCTTTAAAAAAACCTAAATTATTTAGGTTTAAATTATGGAGTGTTGTTGTTAGCTCTGAACTACTCCCTCCATTTCATTTTACTTAGCGTCTATACCAAAAATAAATGTTTCATTTTATTTGTCTATTTTTAGTAAATTCTTAGGGCTCATTTGGTATGAGAGATAAGGAATAACTATTTTTGAGATTAATTTCAATATGAGATTATTTTATATTTGGTTGGGATAAAATCGTAGAATAACTTATTCCGAGATTAATTATCCTGAAATTATAATGTTATTTTTATTTCATATTGAAGATGGAGTTACAATTCCAAGATAATTTGTTCCTTAAAACGAGCCCTTAAAGAGTTTGTGGGAACCATGCAATGCCAATATTGGATTTTATATTTTGAATTTTTTACACTACATAATAGCCTAGCAACACTCACAAACAAAAAATAATTTTAGTCCTTATTTTTAACTATTTATCTAGTGTATAGTGCATAAATAATATATAATCCATTGCATAATTAAGAAGTTGGTGTGAAATTTTCTTTCCATACATAATTTTATTATGTTTTATATATATGGGTTAAGGATCTATCAAAAATAACATCTCTATTTTCATAAGATAAAGATAAAAATCAATAAGCATTCTCGGATCTCAGATCGAATTGATATTGATATACTAATTCGATCCGAGCTATTGGAATTGGAATAAAGTTGATAGCGGATTGCAAAATGGAAAATTCCTCAAAATTATCTGGTCTGTATCCACCCCGAATATATGCTTCAACAAGAATCATATCATATAGAATTTTATGAAATATTTTAAAGATCAAGAAACATATGCGTTCTTCAGAAAATATAAATACATTATTCACCCTTCTTGAATTTTACTTCTGAAATTTCACTGAATATGTTATTACGTCTCTGGTCGACTAAAAATGTTGTAATATTCCTTTTAATTTAGGTGGGAGACAATGACAAAGTATCTTCATGGAAAGACAAGGCAATGCCCCTCTCACATCTCAATTTTGAAATATATGAACGATTCACAATCAAACACGTTATAGGGTTTGAACCACAAGAAATAAATATTCGTATTATAAATAAATACCTTTCATTATTTGTGAAATTTTACAAATTGTGAACCCCATTAAAAATTCTTGATCAACATCATCATTTTATCTCTAATTGCTACCTTAGTTCTTAGATAAACAATTTCTAATTTCTCTATATAATTTAGTGGCATAAGAATGTCTAAAGAGGTTTATAAAGCTTAATTAATTTTGAGCTATTTCATTTATTAGATTGTTCTACATTTTATTTAAAAAAAACATGTAAAGTACTGACTTATATCTCTGACTAGTTTTTATCTATTTAGATCAGCCTTATCTTTCTTGTCACCTTCCTACGTAAACAGAAGAAAATCTAGAAAGGTCACCTTTACACAATATAAACAAAAAAGACATATACTTTCTTTGTTTTAATTTATTTGTTCAATTTTAAATTGGCGTAAAATTTATAAAAATAAAGACAACTTTTGAATTTTATAATCTCAAACTCAAGATATATAGACTATATCAAAATGCCTGATAATATTATAATCTTAAACATATTATATGAAAAGTTAGATTCAAAGAGTTACCAAAAAAATAATAGAGAAAAAAACAATAAAGCGAACTAAAAAAAGAAAAATATATGACAAATAAATTAGAATAGAATGTGTATTCTATTTTTCGACATAAATCGAAATTAATAAGTCCTCAAATTGAATATTGAATATCAAAAAGAAATATACAACTAAATTATGAATGTTTTTGGTATGGTTCCAAATCTTCCAAATTTGTTTGATCAAAATATTTACTTTAGAAAAGCATTTTTTTTTTTTTAAAAAATAACTATATCCTAATGAAATAAGTTCATTATTATACTTGAACCCCCACTCTCCACCCGGTTTCACTCCATAATATTTTGCTAAAACTATATACAAATACTTTTAAAATGACATTTCTTTATTTACTTATCAAACATTATAAGTAACATAAGTAACTAATATATTTCTCGAGAAAATTACATTTGTACTTACCCGATTAAAGACCATAAATCCAAGGTCAAGATCAACGCCGTTAACGGTAACGGTCTTTGCATGGCCGCCGATATAATTTTCCTTGTCGTAAATTACCACTTTGACCCCAGATTTTGCCAATTCATATGCAGAAACCAATCCACTTATCCCTGCCCCTACAACTGCTATTTTCATTTTTCTGTCTTCAATATTACAACTGCAATAACAAATGATGAAATTAAATTAAATTAAATGAGGAATATACTCGCTTCATTTCATTTTATATGACGATGTTTGATTAAACATAATGTTTTTTTTTAAAAAATGAAACGAAAATCATATTCAAAGAAGCAAATTAATTAGTATCATATAATAAGTGCTTCATTGTGAAAACATTGTGTAATACAACCATAAACTCATGTGTACGGTTGATTTATCAGATGGTCACTGATCAATGAATGGTTATTAAATATCTCATGATAAAACCATTTTTTTTACTTGATTCGAATTTTCATCATTAAAGAAAGATGACTTTCTGAACTAAATAACTATTAGCTGAGTGATAATAATTAGTCGTCATTATAATTGAAAAAAATGTACTTACCTTATAAATTTATATTGAAGGCTTTGAAGTTGAAGTAGAGAAGAAAATGCAGGAAGAAAAAGCACAAAGCCAGTAAGGATTGGTTGGCTTAGTACAAAAGGACACAGAACCAAGTGGAAAAGGAAAACAGAGTGGGCACTATTCTGTCTTAATACTTAGCCTTGTAATGTATATATAGGAACATATTTATCGGATAGGGTCTTCTGTTGACTCCGGTATATAGATTTGATTAATTTAGATTCGCGTTAGGGTCAATTCAAAAGGGCTTCCTATGGGGTCGAAGACTGATCTAGAAGATCGGTTATATGTTTATGTGCTTGAACTTAATAGTTTTTATTTAGATCTTGTATTTATATTTTCTTTGTTCACTTTTATTTGCTTGTTTTAAATTTTGCACGCCTCTTTACTACAATTCTCATATTAATTAATGTATATTCTTAGGTCTTGAAAAATGTTTTGGATAATAAATAATTCATGTTAAATATGAGAAAAATAATTTTCTCTTATTGATAGGTTAAAAGTGACAAGTAAAAGTGAAATTTATTTATCTTGACAAGTTAAAAGTGAATGGTGTGTGTATATATATATTTGGGGATATTACGTGTCCACACATATAGCCTAGCGATTATTGAAAGGGAAAATAACACTTATATAAAAAAAAAAGAGAAAATATTTATCCTTAAATGCCTAGTACTTTTATACCCCCTTTTTAATTTTAAAATGACATAGATTTATTTTAAAATTCGCGCGCTGACGTTATTCTAACGTCAACGACCACCCTATATGATACCGATATGATATCAATATACCTACAAAGTTTCACGGAGGATTAAACTCAGTCCTATATGATACCGTTATGGTATTAATATACCGATGGAGTATCACAAAAAATATATTTTCAATTAATTTAGAGTTCAATAAATAAGATTGTGGCTTTAATAATTTTCTCTAAAATGTTTCATTTTTATTTCTTAAAAAAAGAGCCCAATCCTATATGAAACCAATAGAATATCAATATACCGACGAAGTATTACAGAGAATTAAGCTAAGTCCTATAGGATACTGATATGGTATCAATATACTGATAGAGTATCACAAAAGATTAATTCATAGCAGTGATGCTGACGTCATGCACGAAATAAGAAAGGAGAAAGTAGGGTAAAAGAGAAAATAGTTTGAGCCCTGAGTCCATTAAGGATATATAGTTTAATTTGGATTGGTTCCAATTTAGATAAATATTTTCATAATTGAGTCTATTTTACGTAGTTTTCCCTTATTGGAACAAAGGTTTAATAACTATTATATCAGTCAATTTCAAATTATAATTTTATCTATGTGAAATTTGTTTTTAAAGAAAATAAATAGTCGATCAACATTTCTTGATAGGCCTTTAATTATGCTTTTATAAAATGTTGCTTGATGAAAATATCCCCAAACATTGAGCGAAATTTATACCCTACAACATTAGGTTATTTATTAAATATTGAATAAAATTACAATAAAAGTTAATTGAAAGTGCAATTACACTTAAACTTTGATTTCTAACAATACTATAATCATTCAAATCTATTATTAGATCCAAACATTATGTTTCTTTCTAAATGTTCTAATATTATTTTAATTAGTTTCACTATAACTCTTTCTTGAAAAACGCCTATTGTTTAGAACTTACAAATCAAATACTACAAACCTGGATTGTGGTGGAGTGTTAAGTACTTCTTCATTCTTAACCATATATATGAGTTTGAGAAGATGGGTCGCTTTTGTTAGAAAACCCTTTATCCTCCAATATGGGATTTCCTGCTACGAATCCAAATTTAATCACTTTAATGTGGGTATCGAACACCAAATAGAAAACCTTTTAAAACTGATGGATAGATTAACCTCCACATGATTCCTCAGTGAGAAGTGCTAAATAATTCATATAATTTCATGTTGAATACGTGAAGGTAACTATCACCTCACAATTAATCCAAAACTATATAAACGAATTTAAAAACATAAGTAAGGACAAATAAATTAAATCAAGAAAAAATAATCAAATATTATAAAACGAGATAAATATAAATTATAGAACTCACCTGTGGAGGAGCAGTCAATATCAATGGAGAATAAAAAAATAAGGTTACTGATGAAGTTTTTAAACCTTTTTATAATAGGGATAATAAATGGATAGTAACAAATTTCCTATTTGTTCTCCTATTAAATCCCTTTGTTCTTTTCTTTTTAACATAGCTTCTTTTAATTTTTTGTCATGGGAAATTTCGTGTTTAATAAAAAAACTTTATTTGCATTTACTATTTTATCCAACTTAGAATATATATACTTACGAAAGGTAAAAACTATGAAAAAAATTTTGCTAAGATATTTCATATTTTAATATAATATATGTTAGTTTCAGTGTACAGGTAAAACACGTGATCTGTCATTTGACTAAGAACAATCGTTTAAAAACAACATAAATAGTACTATTTAAATGATATGTATGCATTCTACTATAAAAATTGATAAAAAAAATATAGCAAGTTCTAAAATAATAATTGTTTCTGATGAATTAATCCGTTAAAATTACATATATATATATATATATATATATATATATATATATATATATATATATATATATATATATATATATATATATATAATTGATAAAAAAATATAGCAAGTTCTAAAATAATAATTGTTTCTGATGAATTAATCCGTTAAAATTACACACACATATATATATAAACTTCTAAACTTAAATGAAATTAAAAATGTCCAAAAAGTTCATCTTTTTAGGTTAAAAATTATAACTCTTAGCAATATCGATATAATTTTCAAACACGTTTTTTTATATTTTAAAAAGTTATCTGATTTTTTTTTAATCAAGAATTATGTTTATAATAAATCATTCAAACGCCATGTAACTTTTTCTGAACTATAAAATACTCAGTTAGCTGTAATTGATCTTTGGACGAAGTCAATAGCCTTGATTTGTTGCATTAATTTTAGTTTAAATAATTTTGAATAAACAAAACTCTTATTACCCCACGTTGTTGTTACACTTCTTTGCATATATACTTCGGACGGCTTGCTATTAGTTGTTATATTTCTTGTTGGGTGTTTACCCTGACTTTCCTAGTATAATTGAGTTTTCCTTTTCCTAAAAGGAAAACACAAAGTTCTCCATATTTGGCTAGTCCTTTTGTAACACCGCAATTTTTTTTGCCAAGACTCGAACCATTCTTCATGTGCGTGTAGGATCGAATTTGGTGACTTCTAGTTGTATATATGAGTTAGGATCAATTCCTAAGTATTTGAAGTGTATTAGATGTCTTTTAGAGTCATAAGGGATCTCTAACACCAAGCTGAATCCAAAGAATTTCTATCGGCTAAGTTTTCGTATGAGTTCGTATAAGGGTCAACTTCAAACGATCATATCTCCTAGAGTATAATGAATTAGGTGGCCTATGACCTATCAAATTTAAGGTCTTTGAGTCTTCTTTCCAACACCACTAAGATTGCATTTTTTGGAGTTTGGAGTAAAAAGTTGTGCCCAGTCTACAAGAGAGGTGTGCGACAAGTCCGCGACGCGGACTTGGCCAGTTTTTCTAGATTTTTTTGTCCATAGTGGTGCGCGACAAGTCCGCGACGCGGACCTGTCGCGGACTCGTCCAGTTTTTCCAGATTTTAGTAAGGAAAACTTGGACCATTCCCTAATATATATATATACAATCTTGGACACGTTTTTAGGGCTAAATTCTGCCCCCATATCAGTTTCTAAGGAGTTTTCTCTCCAAAAACATCCAAGAACATTTAGAGCAAGAATTGGAGAAGAGAAGAAGAGTTAGGATTCAAGTTCTTCAAGTAAGACCATCAAATCTTTTATTTGTTCTTCAAGTCAGGTATGTAAGACTACTCACAATGTTGGATTGATTTTATCCACGTGCCCTACATTTTCATTGATTCGAGTTGAGTTGAGTTTTGAGGTTTCATGAGTTGAGATCTTGGGTTATTTATAATTTCTATTGAATTTTTGTATATAAATTCATATGTATTAATGATGTTCTTGAGTTGAGTTTTGTTGAGAGTATGGATTCATGTATTCATTCACATGAACCCAAAATTAGATTTAATTTTTGTCATAATTTGTCTTGAGGTTGAGATTGATGGTTTTTATGTAAATATTGCTTTCAAAGTGAGATGATGCATATTTTAATGAGTTTGATGAAATTGAACATAGAGTTAAATGATGATTTTGGAGCAAGATATTTGATGATGATGTGAATGATGTTTAGTTTTAAAAAGGTAAAATAATTGATGAAGAGGTAATGTTGATGATGATGTTTTGAGATGTAATGAATTGGAGTCTAATGTGACTACATGATATGATTTGCATAATTCGATTTGATTGGAGTCTTGTGAGCACTTTGAGTATAAATGATTGTTGAGAAGGAGTTTTAGTAATGATTTGTGAACGTTTTTGCATAAATTATTTATGCACTATTTTAAGTTTAAAGAATGATTATTTTCATTTTTGATTTTGAAAGAATTTGAGCATGAGTATTTTGAGTATAAACGAGTTAAGTATTTTTACATTAAAACATCTATTTTGAGTTTGACTTGAGGAGTGAAAATTATATTTTAAATGCATTTAATATTTACTGCATGATGTAGTTGAAAGCATGTCTTAAATGAAAATATTAACGATTGTTGATTTGGAGTCCTGATAAGTCATGAATGAGTCTTGAAAGAATTGCCTAATTGAATGAAGTGATGATTGAAATTAATTGAGTTTTGAAAGAAGGTCCAAAGAGACCAGATTGATTGAGTTTTGAAAGAAGGTCCAAAGAGACCAGATTGATTGAGTTTTGAAAAGAGTCCAATAAGACTAAATGAGTTGATTTGAAACTAAGTCCAAAGAGACTTAATGAGTATTTTGAGTATTTTACTCACCTGATAGATATGAACATATTGAGTCTTGGGAGGAGGATTCAGCACCGAACTAGTAAGAGTATAGTCCACACTCGAATCTCATGAACTACATAGCCAACGTAGTAAGGGATTGGACCGTTAAAGTTGAATGTTTTCCTATTTCATTATCCTGAAATGATAGGACTTGATTGATTGATGAATCCATAATTGGTTGATTCATTCATACCCTACAAAGTATGGACGAACGTGGCAACAACGTCGACTTGTTGTACATCACTGGCTCATAGGTGATGTTTGTCGGTTAGAGAAACTCCCAAATTGAGTGGATTGTGCATGATATGATTGGTTTGATTGAGATTGTTAATGATTGAGTCGAATTGCAAAACATTGCTAAATTCTAATTTGCATATTTGTTGAGTTGAGTCCTTTGAGTTTATTATTGAGTTGATTGAATACTTGGTTGATTGATTTGATTGGTATTGTAGATGATTTAGTCGATTTGTAAAATATTTCTAAATTCTAACTCACGTGTCTATTAGGTTGAGTCCTTTGACTTTATTCGTTGAGTATATGATTGGATTGGATGATGTGACTAGATTGAATTGGATTGTATATGATTGTATTAGATCAGATTGTATATGATTGGATTGGATCAGATTGTATATGATTGGATTGGATCGGATGGTATGATTAGATTGAATCGGATTGTATATGATTGGATTGAATTGGATGGTGTGATTAGATTGAATCGAATTGTATGTAATTGGATTGAATCAGATTGTATATGATTGGATTGGATCAGATTATATATGATTGGATTGGATCGGATTGGATTGAATTGTACATGATTGGAATGGATTGTATATGATTGGTCTTTGTCTAAACCGCATTCTTACTTTAGACTTATGACACCTTGATTAAGTCTCTCTTATTTTTCTGATTTGAGATATTTGGACTTATATTATTCTACCTTAATATATGTTTCATTTCGTCATATTACATATTCGTACATTCCACGTACTGAAGTCCATTTGGACCTGCACATTTCATGATGCAGAGACAAGTTTAAGAGATCATCAATAGGCGCACCGTTGGGGATCTGTTCACACTCAGCTTATTAGTGAGTCCTTCCACAACATTCGGAGGATTGTACTTGTGTTATTCTTATGATGAGTTTAGTTTTTTCATTCTGATTTAAGGTAGCCATGAACCTGTCATTGGCACCAATTAAATAGTAGTGATAGAGGCTTCATAGATTAGAAAGTGATGGGTCGATTGAGTATTTTATTTCCTTGAATTGTTATTGTCAGACTATTTAATGACAAAGATTCGAGTTAGACTTGTTGGCCCATGACGTTTCTTCCTTGAGCTAGATTGTTGATTTGAGTTGCCTACTTAATCACCTCTTTATTTTAAGTCTTCCGCTGATTGAATGAATGAACGGATGTGTGATCAGGTTAAGTGGTTCGTTTGGGAGCCAGTAATGGTTTTTGAGTGCCGGCCACATCTAGGGTATCCTCCCAGGACGTGATACATTTTTCTTGTAGGAAAAAGTTTATGACTCTATAAATAGAGGCTCATTCCTTCTAACATACCAGCCTTCACAATGTAGTCCTAAGGGGCTTTGAGAGTTTTGTATGGGGGAGAAATTGTGAAACACAAGTTATACGTTATCACTTGTGTGAACTTTTTTTTATTCCGAGTGAATTGTGTAAATTTCATCTCCTCTTGTGGATGTATGTCGGTTGACCGAACCACGTTAAATATTCGTGTCTCTTTTGATATATTTCTTGTTTGTCTTTTTACTCATGCTCATTCGAGGTTTGCGTTGCTAGCTTCTGCATGACACCTAATTATTTTCGATCCTAACAAGTTATATTAGAGACTTGATTGTCTATCAATGATTTTTTATAGAGGAGAATATGAACAAGATGATGTGTTTAAATGGGAGTAACTACAACATATGGAAGAGCAAGATGAAAGATTTACTGTTCGTTAAAAAAAGACATCTTTCCATTTTCGCTGCTCATAAACCCGATAATGTGACAGATAAAAATTAGGATTTTGAGCACCAACAAGTATGTATATATATAAGGCAATGGGTTGAAGATAATGTTCACAACCATATTGTGAATGAGACACATTCTAGAACATTGTGGGAAAAGTTGGAGACGCTTTACACTTCAAAAACTGGCAATAACAAGTTATTTTTGCTAAAGCAATTGACGACCTTTAAATACAAGGAGGGCAGTCCTATTCTTGATCACATAAATAATTTTCAAGGTGTTTTTGATCAGCCGTCAGGAATGAGTGTCAATTTTGATGATGAAATACAAGGACTTTGATTTCTTAATACTCTACCAGATTCTTGGGAAAATCTTTGAGTTTCTTTAACAAATTCTGCTTTCGAGAAAAGGGTATTTTCCGCGGCAGTTTTGCCTCTCCGACCAGCAACCTTCAAATTGCGTTTTCGATTCATTAATCTTTGGATCGGGCTGAAATTTTTACTGAGTGTTCCTAACATCTTAGTGTTTGATTGGAATGGTGGAGATCGAATTTGGAGGTCAAAAATATTTCGTTTTAGGTCCCGAACAATAGCTCTATTTTGGGTGACTTTTCTTCGTATTACTTTTGTTGGTGTAGCTATTGCTTCTCCTTGCATGACAATTGTTGTGTAGCAATTTAGGAGAATATTTGTATCTCTCTTATTGTTATAGTGGAGCAATTCAGATTTCGGTGTTCCCGTGGTTGTTACCTTCGGTTTGAAGGGTTTTTCCACGTTAAATTTGGTTTTATTTATTTTCTCTGTTTTTGGGTTTGCATCCTTCCGTCATAACAAGTGGTATCAAAGCGAGGTCAAAAATGGGTGTTCATCTTGGTGGGTTCAATTCTAGCCATAACCTTTTTTGACAGTAATGGAGGTTTTTGTTGGGAATTTTTTTTAGAGAAGTTCTCTGTGTCGAGACATAGATTTTGCAGAAGAGATTTTGAAGATAGAAATGCAACCTGTTGAACATTATGTAAAGAAGATGGAACAAATTTATTTTGTCGGAAATTCAGGCCAAGAGGGAGAATTGTTGGGTGTTTGCCCTGACTTTCCTAGTATAATTGGGTTTTTCTTTTCTTAAAAGGAAAACATAAACTTCTCAATAGTCCTTTTTCTTATAGGAAAAAGTTTATGACTCTATAAATAGAGACTCATTCCTTCTAATATACCAGCATTCACAATGTAGTCCTAAGGGCTTTGAGAGTTTTATGTGGGGGGACAAATTATAAGACACAAGTGATATGTTATCATTGTGTGAACCTCTTTTTATTCTGAGTGAATTATGTGAGGTTATTTCTCTCGATATTTTGTACTCTCATATTTATAGTGAATTGCTCATTTTCTCTTGTGGATGTAGGTTGGTTGACCGAATCACGTTAAATGTTTGTGTCTCTTTTGGTATATTTCTTGTTTGTCTTCTTACTCATGGTTTTTTGAGGTTTGCGTTGCTAGCTTCCTTATGACACCTAATTATTTTCGATCCCAACATTTCTTTACGCAATCATCTTTTCTTTTAATTACTGCTTTCATTTTCTAGAAACTACCTCTCTACCTTAGGAGTTTGTGATATGGCCTGCGTACACTATCTTTCTAGACTCTACTTTTGTAAAACTCTTATTATCGGTTGAAAAAGATGTGCACTCTCAAATTTGTTAAATCATCTATCAATTTGAGGTGTCCATACGTGCACTCTCAAAATTAAAATTAATTTGTAAATGGAAAGAGTCACTCAATTTAATTGTGTCGATTAATGTCGTACTGCACATCCAATTTACCAATTTTTTTTGTCATATTAATGCATAACAATGACGTGTTTAATTAATTACTTCTTATTAAGTGTGATTTAACCATTCATTAACTCTACTATTAATCTGCATTCTCAAATTAAACCACGTCTTCGACGATAGTGACTTATCAAAGAGATAAATTTTCCAACGGAACACATTTTTCTCTAATTTATGCAAAATTTTGGACATGGAAATTATTTAGTTTTGGGAGATTATGTTTCAAATTCCAAATTTTTCTTCAAACATGTTACTTAATCAAGATATAATGTTGCGTTCTTTTTGAATTTTGAAACTTGCCAAAAAAAATTATATTTCATAAAAAAAACTTTATCCACTATATACTTCAGATTTATTTTGGTTGATTTGTATGAATTTACTTCAAATTTGTTTTGCTTGATTTGTATTTTTTTCTCCAGATTTGTGAACCCTTGCCAATATATAAGATCTCTTATCTCTTACATTGAATAATATTTGTTTGTAATGTATAAATTTTTCCCGAAATTTTTAAATCTTTGTCAATATATGAGATCTTTCATTTCCTACCTTTTTTTTTCTTGCACGGATGGATTTTTGTAATTAAATTGAAAAATGACGAATTGTAGTGGCTAGTAATTGCACTGTTATTAGCCGTTTTTATTAAAATATTATTTTATGATTTTAGGATAATGTATTATTTAGTTCATTATAAAATAATAATTGTGTCAAACTTATATGTATATAGAATTATTGATTTTGATAATTATAGTGAATGTCATCCATGAAGATTCTACAAAATTTGGGATTAGAGAAAGTATGTTTGTGGGTATTTTTTATAGCTAGCGTTTAGAACTTATGGGCATAATTTCATATTTCTTGTTTTTCAAAAAAAGAAAAGAAGAAGACCTGAGATAAGTTTTGAAAACCTATAATCGAACATATTTTTTGAAACTTCAATCCAAATTTACTTCCCCTAAATCTGATTTTTCAAAAATATTTGAGAATCCATAGTTAAACGCTAGCTAATTTTGTAAGATTCAGAATTTCTAAAGGGTGACTTGAGTTCTAATTTAGCAACACCTTGTGATATAGCTAGAGATAGACTAAACGAGTTGTCCGATTTATAATACATCCCGTGTTAGCAGAGTTTGGGAAAAGATTGTATTTTAAAGGGTGTGATATAGATAATCTATCCTAATATAAATATGAATGACTATTTCATAGCTCGAATTTACGATAACCTATAATCACACAAAAATAATTTTATCGCTGCTTCAAAACTTCTAAAAAAAAAAAGATAATCGTCAGAGAGTTGATATATTCGGAAAAAAAAAGAAGAAGATGACCTATTGGTGTTTGGATTATATATGGGAGAAACCAAATAAAAGCCTTTTTGAGCGGTTGATTGTTAGAAAGTTTTAAATGATAATACTAATGAAGAAATATATAGATTAATATACCATGTAATTAATAGATTTTATATTAATCTGATCATCTTTATATATTGAATTAGATAGTATACCTTATTGTTAAGATTTTAAATTTCATATTTTCTACTTATAAATATTATTTAAATAATTAACCTAATAGTGTAAAAAATTGTGTGTATAAAACTTAAACTTACACTACAATAATATAGAGCAGGCAATATATTAGTCAAAGTGACGAATGTTTTGTTGTTGTAGACAAAGTCATTTTGACTTTGTCATAACTTTCCAGAAATTAATTAATTTGTACACATTTTCTTTGGGAAATAAGTGCGAAAATCACTTATTTTTTAATAAAAATAATTTTCCAAAATTGTTTTCCTTCATATTGGTATGGAAGAAAATATTTTTCAACATTTCAAGTTCATTGTCTGTTTCCTAACCATTCATTCACTCAACACCCCACCCCTTGACCATTCCTCCCCCGAATCCCGACTCCTACCTCATTCCAACCCCCATAATATTTTGTTAGACTACATATAAATACTCTTGAAATGATATTTTTTTTTTCATAGTTACCGAACATTAAAAAATAAGCAAAAAATCATACTTGTGTTACATGAAAACATTTTGTCTCCATGCCAAACACACCCTAAGGTCTTCTTTAATTTTCTTCAATCCCTCCTTTTAAGGTGGAGAAATAATATAGTTTCAATTTCTATTTATAAGGAAATTAATGATAAATATGAGTATTAAGAGTGAGGCTAATATGTAACTTTATGTTAGAAGAATGAAGTTTGAGTTAATAAATACGAGAAGACCATAATAAATTTTCAGACTTGAATAATTAAATTAAGAAATTATATGAGACAATCACATTAAATTATAAAATGTAATTTTGCTGTAAAGTTCGTAACACATGTATTTTGTAAAGTCATTTCGATTTTGTCCAACTTGACCAAATAAAAGAAAAGGCAATACACACATTTTTGAACCACATTTTGCAAGGGACTTTAATAGCATCGTGGCATGATGAAAACCTATCACTACACTTGGTAAACTAGAGTTCCAAGTGCCAAATCAAGAATAAGGAAAAGTCAAAAAAAAATAAAAAATGGAAAAGTCTAACTTAATTTGTCCGATTTGATTTTTTATTTTATTTATGTTGAGAGCTCACTAAATTTTGAGTTGTAAGAAAAAAGAGGAATTTCATTCATGTAAACGTACTTCGTAGGCAGGATATTTAATGCGTTATAGCTAGTTTCACCATTTACGTGGATGTCTTTTTTATTTTATTCGTTAAAAAATAATGTGCTAAAACAGATTGGCAAGTTGAACTATTGAAAGGAGGGGTTAATTAAAATTTGAAAACCCTCAAGTATCAATGTTGTAACTTTATAACACCTTTTAGAGATAGAGATAAAAAAATATCTGATTTACACTATTGTTGTTAGACGGTCTTGAAAGAGTAAGATGTATGCAAATCTGACTTGGTAATTCCTATTTTTATGAGATAGACATGTTATTTCTGAAGACTTGACCGGTTGATAGTAACTTCTTTATTGGAGTTCCTTAGACGGGTAAAACTACAGGAAATTTATTATGTTTACAACAATTGAATTCTCAAATTAAAATTATCAATATCTCCTTTTCTTATTTTAAATAGTAAATTCCATAAATAACTTGTAATTGATAATTGCAAAGAGTTCACTGAATAACACATATGACTTGATTAGCTATCGGAATTCGGTTACAACCTATCTACTTCATAAAAGCAGGGGATAAGATCTGCGTACGCCTAAAATGCTGAAGGCACACCATTGTAAGGATCATCAAAAACTGCAACATTGCCTGGTCTTGAGAATACAATCTACAACAATAGAAGCAAAACATTGATTTGTTTTACTTCTCAAATTTGATGAGACAATTTCTCTTAGAAAATGGAATAAACGCGTATTTTCAAGGATTTATCACCATACCTGATAATCTCCTATTGTACGTGTTTTGAATCCAGCAGCACAGTAGTCAAAGTAGTACTCCCATGTCCTGATGAACATGTCATCGAATCCCATAGCACGAATTTGGCTAATAACACAGTTATATATCAATGGTCAAGTATCAGAATAGAAGGCTATGTACTTATTTTAGTTTTGTTACCTTTTATTATTCAGGAAGTTTTTTCGCCAACATCTCAGTGTTTGGTAGTAATGAATTCCTATCTCTTCCAGGTGCACTACACTGTATTTATATCATTTTATCAAATACTTTCAGAAAGAAATGCTTTTGAAAAAGTGACAAGCACAAAATGAACTCCTTGTTACCATAGTCTTGATGCAACAGCCATGGCTGATGTTACTCGACTTAGTGCGGGCAAACATCCACCTGGGAATATATACTCTTTTATGAAGCCCGCGCTATTCCTGTATTCTTCATAACTCCCATCTGGCATTGAAATGAACTAAAGAAAGCCAACACTTGTGAAGAGAAAAATATAACAAAGTGGAATGTATTAGGGTGACTATAATCAATTTACCTGCAGAACTAGAAGTCCATTTTCTGTTAGTGCAGATTCACAGCAAGTAAAGAATTCCTCCATGTAATCATGACCAACATGTTCTATCATCCCGCTGAAAATGATAATTGGAACAATTATAACACTGGCTCGACATGTAGTAGGTAATACAATATGTCAAGATGCAGAGTGATAATGGATAAAACCTCACATTGATATAATTCTGTCATATTTATCCTTATTTGGGATTTGGCGATAGTCACATAGGAGAAATGTTATTTGATCCTATGAAAAAGTTTCATTGAATCGGATATTAATAGATAATCATAGCTTTAAAGTTGCTCGGATTTGAATCTTCTCATGTTAATCTAGAAAAATTTGATTTTCCATAGATATTGTAAGTACTATACCTGAAGGCCTGCACGCTCAACTCTCAACTGTGCATACTCATGTTGCTGCTCCGAGAGTGTTATACCAGTATATTTACATCCTGTTTGCTTGATAACTTCCACAGCAAAACTTCCCCAACCAAATCCAATCTCTAAAATGTGATGTTCCTTGCTAATTTTTGCCTAAATAGAACAGAAGCAGAATCAAGTTATGCCTGAAATTTATGTAGCAACACTGACGATTCTTACTTAGTTGATGACATACCTTTTTAATGAGAACATTAATCTTTCTCAGCTGTGCATCTTTCAGGTCTTCATCCTCACTCTAGAAAAAGTAAGAAAGAAAACTAGATCACCGTGGAATGAGATTAAAGAACAGGAAATGTAGCTTAACATACGAAGAAAAAAGTGGCAAGCATTTTAAAAGTTTTGAGAGCTAACCTTGAAAATTGCGCATGAGTATGTCATTGTTTCATCCAGAAAGAGTGAGAAAAGTTCATTACTCTGGAAAAAAAATAAAATCAAACCATTATACACATTAGCAACTGGCATAAATATGGCCAAGATTGAGTACTTTAATTTCAATAGTGATCTTTCACCTCCCCTACATTCTTTGGGTGATATAATATGCAAGTTAATTAGTTACCAGGTCATAATGGCGAGAGATATTCCTACGAGCCTGAGTCAGCGTGTTTTGGTTTGAAACATGTCGAAAGAAGTACTTTGCAGATGACAGTGCTGCTGTAAGAAGTACCGGTGTCCACCAGCCTCTAGAGCCATAAAAAGCGATGAAGAACTTTAACATATATATATAAGCTCATGTTTCTTGATTTCAGGTCAGTGAACGATTTTACCTTTTCTTGCTAGTTGGTTTAATAGATGCTTTCAATTCTCCGTTTGCAATAAATATCTGCAACAAAAATAGGGAAGCTAAGAACCAACCAAAAGCTATTCACAAAGATATCGAGCCATCCCCTCACCATGATAAGATTAAGAAGACCTTCATTCTTATCAGCGAATGAAAAATCCCCATGAATAAAAGCATCAGCAAGGCCTAGGTCAGCTTGAGTTGCAACCTGTAAGAGATGTCACAGAACTTGTTTTCTGAGTCTTCTTTTGATAAGTTGAAGGGGCAAAAAAAAAATTTCAAGTTACCTTCCAGTAAAACTGCATACTATGAACTGTAAGAGAAACTTTGAGAGAGCATTTCCTATCTGTTCCGTGGAAGGTGAAAATTGTACCTCCTTCTAACAAGCTGTATATCGAAACATGTAAAATTATTATCAGAAAAGAGACTAGGAAATCTTCAAGTAATAACAAGATGAAACTATCATCACTCACATTATGCATCCTGTTTGAATGTAACTTTTGAAAAATCTACTAACGAGGAGGCGTGCTCCAGTTTCAGGCCATGTTGGTATTATATGCTTTGGGTTGTTTAGAATACTACAATTCCTTCTAAGCATCCCATATGCAGCAACCACACCAGCCTGAGGAGGAGCAAAGAGAGATAATCATCCACAAAAGCTGCAAAAGACTCCAAATTGTTTTCAGAGTAAGTTAAAATCTTTATTAGCAGAAGTAGTACTACCTTTAGTCCATTCTCATGGAGGTCATAGCCTGAAAGTATTGCAATAAATACACATCAATAAGTAGTGAAACACAAAGTAAAACTTAAAGTCTATGCACTACAAGTGTTACACATAGCTTTCCTTTAACCTTAGCGGAACTGGTTCTCAAATTGAACATAGTTGACGTCCAACAGCAGACTAATGCACGATAGCACTATCTTCAACTTCAAAAAACTCTCAACACTCTGCATAAAGAAACAGATTCATACCTTGATATTCTCCACAAAACCATATTCCTCTCTTCCCTTGGATTTGATGTAGCTCATGTGAAGCTTTTGATGCAGCCACTGAGGGGACTGGGTGGCTTGTTCTCCATTTAAGCAACGTATGCTCTGGTGGGTGAGGAGGATTGAGTGTTACGAGATAAGGCAGCTCTGATTCACCAAGATTCTGTAAGTTTAGACAGTTCATAAGTTAAGAGAAAAGACTCCTCACTGAAGAACATTATCTTCTACTTTCTATAACACACCTGGATTATATTGAGCCAATATGTTATACATCCTCTATTATTCATGGTTCCAAGAAAGTTACAAACACTCCATGCTGCCGGGTCACGAGGCAGGAACGTTTTGTCATGATGAAGGAAAGTATCACTGTCATAGAGGAAGAGAAAATGATTTTGCATTTTGACATCACACATCTTATTAAGACTGGACAAAGAAGATGTACCATTTCAACATGATATTCTTCCCTTTAAGTAGAGCTCATGGTCGTGGCTAGAATTTTAGAAGCGGAATTACTAACTATTTTAATCTTGGGCTTCCAGTACCATTTTCATATTAGCTCAGAAATCTAGAAGGTTGTCGCTGTTAATTGACTAAAACCAGCCACCATTAAAACATTCATTTTAACCGAACTTTACTAAAGCACGAATACAAACATGGCTATATTTTCTTACCTTTTCTTATACGAAGAAAAAATAAATTAGTACCTATACACATACTGGAAAGCCCCCAGTATTCTTGTTTCATCATATGTTGCCTCTTTGCCTAACATTTTCAGAGTATCTGATGCATGTACAGCGATTATGCATCCGTCATATACTTCTATGGCACCATCATTGCAAGCTATGGTACAATCTGCAAGGGCTCTTTCTTTTACACTTAGAATCTGGACTATGTGATAGCAAAAATAAAGGACACAGCGTACTCTTGCAAGAAGACATAAATAAAAACCAAGCTAGACCACCTTCATTTGTCGATACAGAATTTACTTCACAACCAGTTCTTATTTGGCAGCCTCTTTTCTCAAGCTCCTCCTTAACCTGCATTCATTAATGCCCCATCAAAGCACTCTCAACGATGATCCATGCTTAACAAATACTTGCAAAAAAGTGAAAATTGGTAACTATGAAAAATAAATCACCTTGTTTACATATGTATGTGATCGCCTTCTTATAGTGAGCAATTGAGGGAGACCATAGAGCTGTAAAGAAACAAACAAAAGCACCATAGACACAACATAAAATTCAGTATATCTTGCATGCAACACATTCAATTATAGGCTATAATCTACCTACAAAGTATTCTAACTGAACAGTAGGTAAGAGAATAAAGACCTGCAGAAGATGGTGGTCGCGACAAAATGAAAGAATGGAATAAGCAGAAAAGCCCATTACTTCTTCCGAGGGGCAGGACCAAACTGAAGCACATATTGGAACCTGTGAAACATATGTCTGAGTTGCTTGTTGCAAGATTAATCGATCTTTTGAATGAACTAAAAGGCCAAATACAAGTATCAAAATCAATAACAAGAACAAACAGAAGCGTCACCAGATAAGCCTTCCGAAATAACTCCGAATAGCCATGTGCTTGAATAAAATGTCCTAAAGTATCACTGCGATCAATGTCAGGATTGTTGTCCAATGCTTCCAGGTAACTGCAATGTAGTGAGAAACATATTCATGATGAAACAAACTTCATTGAAGATAGCTCTTTTCTTGACACATAAACAAAGAAAATGCACAAAACAGAACAATTTGGTACATTTCCATAAAATGAACAATAATGAAGACTCTGTGCTCTAAATTTCTAATGAGATCAGAAAATCAACAAATTGCTCAAAGAATAATAAATCAACATGAAATGTAATGTACTACTGGTATGAATTCACATACAAAGATAAATAAGTTACTGGTACCTTGTGACATCCTGCTTGAATCTGCTAATTTCTCTAATCATTTGCCAAAAATACGGATTCAAGACATTCTTCTTCTGCGCAAACAAACTAGAGAATCCATTTCGAGTACCCCATTCGCAACCACGGCCTTGGTCTAAGCTCACTGAGAATGAGATATCAGACATCTCCAAATCAACTCCAAGGCACTCAAAAAATTCCATCATGTTTGGATAAGTTACCTGTCAAGTACAGCATCCACAAGATGGGGTTACAACAGCTCTAGCTACAAATATTTCCAATTTAATGCCTGAAAGAGAAGAAATAGTAGGAATTTGATTGAACTCGTATTGCAGAAAGTGAAGACAGAACTATCTATGTAGTTCTCTACTAAGAATAGATCAAAACTGAAGTTGATTTCAAATACTCACTCAACTAATAATTGTATTATCTTAGAAAGTTTTTTTCTTTGTTGATAAAAATTGGAATCAAGAAGAAAGACGACTTTTTGAAATAATAATACTATTAGTTAACTGATCATTATACTGAGTTTAACATTCATCATATAGTACTTTTTTAGGCTTCTTTTTCTGATATTTTCTAAAGCATTTTTTTGACATTTATTGCAGAAATAATTCCAGCTATCAAAAATTACAAGATGCTATAGGTGATAAACTAAGGGCTCGTTTGGCCATGCAATTCAGACTTTAATTTGAATCGAGATGAAATATCAGTTATGTTTGAATTACTAACTGATAAGTCGTGCTAAATTTATCTAGGTGTTCATAAGTATTTCTTTTATCTTATATTCACAAGATATAATTTAACATAATTTTTCCTAGAATCATCTGAATTTATCTAATTTGAAAGATCGACGTAATTTTATAGTCATTCAATCAGAATGATACAAGAAGAACATAAGTCAGATGACGTTGTTGATCGTGTAACGACCCTGGACAAAAAATAACACAACTATCTAGATAATTTAAATATTTGAACAACCTTTAAGTCTCTTAATAACAATACAACATGAACATGCATGTTTACCAAACGCGTAATTAAGCTAAAAAATACTTATACTTACCCGATTGAAGACCATAAAGCCAAGGTCAAGATCAACGCCATTGACGGTAACGGTCTTAGCATGGCCACCGATATAATTTTCCTTTTCATAAATGACAACTTTGACCCCAGATTTTGCCAATTCATATGCAGCAACTAGTCCACTTATTCCTGCCCCAACCACTGCTACTTTCATTTTTTTTGGTCACTTTAGCTTCAATATTGCAATTGCAATAACAATGAAGATCAGAGGAGGTGATTAAATAGGAGTGAAGGTGCTGGGGGGTGGGGGGACATGGGGGTGGTCGAGACTCGAGAGGTGGCGTGGAGGAGACCATAGATTTTAAATGTCAAGAACTGAGTGAGAGTACAGACAGAGTGTGCCCCAGCAGTAGCAAAGAAAGAAGCTGCTCACTCTGCTTTACTGAAAAAGGAAACAGTGAGAAAGGGGTCCCATGTTGCTTTTTGATACTATCTAATAATTTCGTCGAAACGCTATTTTTTTTATGTCATCAAAGTATATATTATGATGATATCAAAAAAGAATAGATACAACAAAACTGTTTGATATCAGAGTATAATATACTTTGATGGTATCAAGAAGTAAAAGATACAACAAAACTGCTTGATAGTTAAAAATAAGAAGTATAAAAGTAATGAATATTCAATCATAAATAGTTTTTTTTGGGTATAATAATTATTATCCCTAAAATTATATATAAAATTGATTAAAATATAACAATTTGATGTTAAAATAAATATTATATCTAAGAATACCATATATATAAGGATTTAAAAGTCTTATTAAAAAACGTGAACTTTTTTTTAATCACTTTTAATTCTTTTATTTATTATTTTATTTACCACGTTATATTGCATCACAAAAAAAATTAAAAATTATATTTGTACACCACATATATTATAGGGGACTTTAATCCTTGCCTAACAATCTTTGGAACATATTTTAATTAATTTGCACAAAATCTCACCTGCACACAAAGGGAAACGTTTTTTGCAATTGAAAAAGGAGACCATTTGGATTTTGGATTATTTTCATTGTCACACTTGCGTACTCTTCAATTTTCATTATTAGCATTACACATATTTTTCAGTGAGGGTTTATTAAAAATAATTATATTATTTTTGAAATATAGATAAAATATCTATTCTCCTCTATTTTGTGTGACTATTAGGGCTGTACAGGGCAAATCGATAAACCGCACCAAACCGACAAATCGAACCAAACCGGAAAAAAAAACCGACTAGTGGTTTGGTTTGACTTAGTTTGGTGTTTGGAAAAAAAACCCGACCATTATAGGATTGGTTTGGTTTTAACTAAAAAAAGTCAAACCGAACCCAAACTGACCCGATTATAGATATACTACTTTTAAATTATGTTATACATAATAATATTTATTAAAATGTAATTTATAAATATTTTTAATTTTTTTTTTCATAATTTTTGTTTTCTTTCTTACATTTAGATTTGGACTTGAGAAGCTCATCTAAATAATATACAAAAAAAAATCTCATCTTATAAAGTTATATTATAAAGTTAAAACTTCAAACAATGTTCTGCATCCATCTTTTATGTTGATATTTTGTATTAGAACTATTTTTAAGAAGCACTGTTCTATGCTTTTTATTAGATACTATGAAAAATCCGAGAAACCCAAAAAAATCCAAAAAACCCGAAAAAATCCAAGAAACCCGAAAAACTCGAAAAAACCCGAGAAAAATTGATATCGAACAACCCGACTTTTATTGGTTTGGTTTATAGATTTAATAACCCGACACAAATGATTTGGTTTGATTTGTAAAAAATCCGAACCAATCCGGTCTATGTACACTCCTAATGACTATTATGGATATGTTGTTGTTGTTGTTCGGCATGGAGCCAGGTAGTTTCATACAAGACTCCGATTTAAAAACCCTCTCCCCAAGGATGCTGATCTAAAACAGGTACAAGAGTCCTACAGAAACAGGACATTAGACAAATGAAAAGACAGTTCCCACCACAGGAAAGGAAAGGTAGGAGCTGCCGGAAGATCATCTTCGCCTTTACCTAGGGAACTCTACTGATCCTGCAATCAGACTATGCCAAGTGGCATAACAAAAGTAGTATCAGTACAGACAACACGTACTGGTAGCCATCATCGATCAATCTAATACCCACCATATAATATATAAACAGGAAAATAAGAGAGATCATAAACTATTAAACTTTCAAACCTATCCACCTCAACCTGCTAGTAAACTATTTATTCCCACACTTATATGTATTCACCTCTTTACTAACCATGGTTCCACTACCAACTCCGGCTTACAAATGTGCTAGTAAACTATTTATTCCCACCTTAGTCACTCAATGGTTCCACACAACTTATCACTAGTCTTGACCCAGTTGCCTTACAACCTATGGACCTAGGCATCTCAACACCACACCTCATAACTAACTCCGATTTCTATATGACCACTACTACAACCACTATTACTAACTGAAACTCCAATGAGAACAACCCTCTGCTAATAAAAAACCTCTACATTTAAAGCTGAAGATATAGAACATCACACATATCTCAACGTGGCCTAACCAGGTCCACCATCTTACCCACGAATGAGTCTATACTGTCTCACAGTCCTTTACTAATAACATACCACAAAATCACGGGCTCTTTTATAAGCCTTTTTTCCCTAGTTCATTAACAACTGCACTCACTATTACATAGTTTATAGATATCATTGGGTCTTCTCATGGGACCACCCATACACACACTTGGACCTCTCATGAGACCTAAACTCAGCCATATATGTGTTGGAATGTGACACCCAATTCAGGAATGTATTGAAACATGACACTAAATCTACCAATGTGTCGAAATAGATACCCAATTCAATAACATGTCGGAACGTGACACCCGATCCTCACAATAACAGATACATAATTATAATTCAATAGGCAGATAGAATAATGCATATTAAATTACTTAGATCTTGCACTCAATCAAGAAACGTTGTTAACCCCTAAGTTTTATTATGATTCTTCTCATATTTTCCTACCAAGGTGCGTATAATTATAGCATTTATCGATACACAGGTCTAAATGTGACAATATCACCTTTAACTACCCAAAATTGTTAAAATAATTTTCTTACCCAAATCACTTTCCGTTAACCCACCAACAACACTCGAAATTCCTACCCTTGACCAGTGAACAAAAGTCTATTCATGCAATCTCTCGTTAAATTCCTTTTTATACTGCGCAATAGGTATAAATTTAACTACTCAAATAAGAGAAGCCTAGCCTACCTGGGTGCCAAGCAACTGTGGAGAGATAATGGGCTCCAATCCCTGATTCCAGATGTCCGACGGACAAGATAGGCCTGAATTCTATAAATTGGAAACCTTCTAGTGCTGAGATTCCTTTCCTTTCACTTTTCAAGTCAGAAATAGCCTTTTGGAGAGTTTTTGCAGTAACTCCCACCTCTCACTTACCCTTGAAAGAACTGGGAGAAATAAGAAAATCGTGACTTAAGTTCTGACCACGTTCTCCCGCTCTGGCGACAGGATTCTCGCTAGAGTGGCGCAGCTATGGCGGGGCTATCCCGCTCTAGCGGGATTGTGGGATCCAATTGAGTTAGTTTTCTTGCGATTTCTTCTGATCCTAATTAAAGACGGTTCGGGTGTTACGTCAAGATATTTTTTAAAGGAAATATCCTTTATATGAGCATTGATTAGGATTTAGAGTAGAGTAGTCTCCAAAAAATTCTAATTGAAATAGAACTCGCCTTGTAGAGTCCTAAAAAAATTCAATATCTACACTGTGGTCTTTTTATAAGAGTTTTAAAAATGTCATTTTCTTTTAACTAACAAAGAGATCTCATTTCATGTTCTCTCTCTTCCTATGTACACTCGGACAAGGGAAGCCAATGGAAAAATTGATAATACTATTCCTAATATTTTAAAGATCATTTTTAGCCTTTCTTTTTACTACAAGAGAACGGTCTAGTGCTAACTCTGTACATTCAATGCAAATCATAAATTAAAAGGGCAGTCCGGTGCACTAAGTTACCGCTGTGTACAGGGTCTGGTGAAGGGTTCGACCACAAGGATCTATGGTACGGAACCTTATTTTGCATTTCATCTAGAAGCACACCGTCATCTAGCTTTAATAATTAATCCTTCTAGAAGTTAGGATAACAAGGCTTAGGACGGCTATATCTAAACGTAATAGTCTGTTAGGTCAAGTTATTAAATACACTCATTTTGTGAAGTATTCTATTTTTTATTTTTTTTGCATCTGGCCAATTTAATTAAGAAATAATTTGAATCTGGACAATTTATCAAAACAATAAGGAATATTTAATAAATATAAATATAACGGGTTAAATTAAATTTTGTAACCACAATTTTAATCATATTTAAATTTTAAAACCGGGTAAATTCATCTAAAAATTGTGGAATTAGTCTCTCTCCCCCGCCCCCACCCCCACCCACATTCCATTAATTAATAATTGCATTAAAATTTGATTTTTTTTCCTAAAAAGAATGGAAGAAATGAGATTTTGTTTACTACCCTTACTATAAGTTATATATGTTTGGCTTCGATATGTAGAAAATAATTTTGTGATATAAATATATGTAGACATATATATTTGATTACTTGTATAATTACATTATTTATATTGAATGCTAATCAAAATTTTACTTGATTGATCCTTCATATTCAGTCAACTAATCCAAATCTGCATATGAGTAGGGAGGACAATTATGCCTAACCACCGAGGGTAGGCATTATTTGCAACTAGTAATTACTAGTAAAAATTAATTAGAAGAGTACTTTTTATAAATAGTAAATATTTTTTTTAATATAGTATATCTATGTAAATTTCCCTAATTACTACTAACAATTATGCAAAAAAAGAAAATGTCATTACGATATTTGAAGGTCCCATATCGGTAGAGGGATGGGAAATTGGATTCCTTATATGGACTTGGACAATCCCCCACTCATGAGCTAGCTTTTGGAATTGAATTGGGCTCAGGTGTCATATCTTTACATGGTATAAGAGCCTCTACAATCTTGATAGAGAATCAAAGAGCTTCCGTTGTCGGCGGACGACTATTACCCATATACGCCATCCGTCTAGCCAATGGTTATTTTAACAAAAGTAGGGCCAATGATATATGTATTAATCTCATATTCAAGGGAAGAAAACTCAGTCAGACAGGTCATTGTGCATCAATTTTTGGTGACTTTCTAGGGTTGTTTTGTGTCAACCTCATATCTGTCAATGTTTGTGCAACACCGTGCCATCTTTTTGGTGACTACTTTTTTATATTTAATTTGTGTAGCACAGTGCCATCTTTCTTGTGACTACTTTTTCATATTTAATTTGTGTAGCACTGTGCCATTTTTCCGGTGACTACTTTCTCATATCCGATTTGCGTAGCCCCGTTCATCTCTTTGGACTATTTCTCATATTTAACTTGCGTAGTACTGTGAATTTTTCCAAACTACTTTCTCATAGCTGAGTTGCATAGCACCGTGTATCTTTTAGGTGACTCCTCAGATTTGATTTGCGTAGTTCCATGTGTCTTTTTGGTGACTCCTCAGATTTGATTTGCGTAGTTCCATGTGTCTTTTTGGTGACTCCTCAAATTTGATTTGTGTAGGGTTGTCCCATTGTTCCGACCCAACCCATATAATTCTCTTTTTCAGTAGGCATTGTGCCGTCAATACGACCCTGTCCATATAATCCTCTTTCTCAGTAGGATCGTGCCATGATTTTAATTCTACCCATATAATTTTATTTCTCAGATTGTCACCACTTTCAGCCATCAAATCTAATAATCCGACGCTTGAGCATAGTCCAACCAGTTTTACAATGACTTTCTTGCTTAAGATCTATTCATCTCTTGAGTTCGAGATGATCCATATATTTTATACTAGATTTCGAGCACTTTCTAGCTACCATTTCATTGTTTTCGATAGATCTGAGTTTTTCTGCAATATTTCTTTCTGTTTCAGATTACTTTTACAAAAAAAAAGGAGAGGATATACTAAGATATTTGGGGCGAATCATATGTCCCTTTTTCTATCTATGATTGTCGTTCTCTATTGACCTTTTAATTAATTGGACATTAAAAGTATTTTTCTCCATGATTATCTCGAGGAAGAAGAACTATATGGCACATTTTTTCAACGAAATACAAAAGATGCTAAGACTAATTTTCTGGCACATTTTTTCTTCATTCCTTTCAACTAAACCAAATCTTTGTTTCTTTCCTTAAGCTTCATAATACTTGAATAGAATCAAATTTCAACTAGCTCAAATCTCTCCTTTCCGTATTTCAGTAATAGTAAAGTCCTTGAATAACTTTAATAGGTAATATTGAAAAAAGTTAACGATACATTACAGGAGAATCACATAATTCAGCATGAGCCAATTAATGACACATCTGTCTTCATTAGGTCTTTCATGCTGTTTTAAGGAACAACTTATTTGCGAATACAAAGTTTCAACATAATATTCCAAACAAAGAAACTCTAATAAGCTGAAGGCACAGTAAAATTGTAAGGATCACCAAATGTTGCAACATTGCCTGGCCTTGTAAATACAACCTACAAGGTAAGAAGCACCACTTGAGTTGTTTTATATACTAGTCTTTGGGAACATGCATTGCACGTTTGTATCCTAATCATATTATTTTACAATAGAAAAATATTAATTTTACCAATTAAATTTTGTTAATTAAAAAAACTATGGCAATGGGATGGTGTATTTTCAATCTAGCAAGAAATATGTAAAGCTAAGCAAGATAATATATATAATCTCTAATGATATGAATATTGTAACACCCCAATTTTCTTTTTCGCCAAGACTCGAACCATTCTTCATGTGCGTGTAGGATCGAACTCTGTGACTTCTAGTTGTATATATGAGTTAGGATCAATTCCTAAGTATTTTAAGTGTATTAGATGTGTTTTAGGGTCATAAGGGATCTCCAACACCAAGTCGAGTCCAAAGAATTTCTATCGGCTAAGTTTTCGTATGAGTTCGTATAAGGGTCAACTTCCAACTCCACCAATATTGCATTTTTTGGAGTTCGGAGTAAAAAATTATGCTCAGACGACCAGAGAGATGTGCAACAAGTCCGCGACGCGGACCTGTCGCGAACTTGGCCAGTTTTCTAGATTTTAGTAAGGGCAACTTGGACCATTCCCTATTATATACATACGATCTTGGAAGCATTTTTAGGGCTAAATTCTGCCCCCATATCAGTTTCTAAGGAGTTTTCTCTCCAAAAACATCCATGAACATTGAGAGCAAGAATTGGAGAAGAGAAGAAGAGTTAGGATTCAAGTTCTTTAAGTAAGACCATCAAATCCTTGATTTGTTCTTCAAGTCAGGTATGTAAAGCTAACCTAAAATATGGATTGAGTTCTTCTATATGCCCCATAGATGTGTTAGATGGAAATTGTGAAAGACTTGAACCTTCTATGAATGTTTTATTAACTCTAGAATATTTTTACATACTATTAATTAATTGATGATTTTCATGACTTGAATTCTTGAGTAATTACTTCTCATATTTATTTCATAAACCGTAGCTACATATTGACTGCAAATGATTATGTATATGTATTCATTGGAATGAAAAGAAGGAATTGGATAGCTATGAATGTGAATGACATAAATAGGAACGAAACCTTGGTGGAGCTAGAATGTCCTTTGTGTCTCTATAAATTGACCATAGAATTAAATAAGGATTTTGGAGCAAGATGTTTGATGATGATGTAAATGATGTTTAGTTTTAAAAAGGTAAAATGATTGATGAAGAGGTAATGTTGATGATGGTGTTTTGAGATGAAATGGATTGGAGTCTAATGTGACTACATGATATGATTTGCATAATTTGATTTGATTGGAGTCATATGAGGATCTTGAGATAAATAATTGTTTGAGAAGGAGTTTTAAAAATGATTTGTGAACTCTTTTGAATAAATTATTTATGCACTATTTTGAGTTTAAAGAATGATTATTTTCATCTTTGATTTAGAAAGAGTTTAAGCATGATTTGAATTTGAGAAGTCTCTTAATTATCATTTTGAGCATGAGTATTTTGAGTATAAACGAGTTGAACATTTTTATTTTAAAATATCTATTTTGCGTTGAGTTGAGAAGTAAAAATTATGTTTTAAATACATTTAATATTTACTGCATGATTTAGTTGAGAGCGTGTATTAAATGAAAACATTAATGATTGTTGACTTGGAGTCCTGATGAGTCATGAATGAGTCTTGAAAGGATTGTATAATTGAATGAAGTGACGATTGAAATTGATTGAGTTTTGAAAGAAGATCCAATAAGACCAGATTGATTGAGTTTTGAAAAGAAACCAATGAGACTAAATGAGTTGATTTGAAACTAAGTCCAAAGTGACTTAAAGATTATTTTGAGTATTTTACTCACCTGATAGATATGAGCATATTGAGTTTTGGGAAAAGTATTGAGCACTGAATTGGGAAAGAGTATAGTCCATACTCGAATCCCATGAACTACATAGCCAACGTAGGAAGGAATTGGACCATTAAAGTCAGATGTTTCCCTATTTCATTATCCTGAAATGATAGGACTTGATTGATTGATGGATCCATGATTGGTTGATTCGTTCATACCCTGCCAAAGTATGGATGGACGTGAAAACAACGTTGGCTTGTTGTACACTGGCTCATAGATGATGTTTGTCGGTTAGAGAAACTCCCAAATTGAGTGGATTGTGTATGGTATGATTGATTTGATTGAGATTGTAGATGATTGAGTCGGATTGTATAACATTACTAAATTCTAAATTGCATATCTATTGAAGCAAGGATCTGAGTTAGTCAAAGCATACCACAATAGAAAACCCAATTCGGCAATCTGACTCTTTGAACTATCGAGACAGCCGTTGTAGCTTACCGGTAGAACCAAGGCATGACACAGAATCAATAAAACTGAAGGTAGTCCTAGTTGTAAGGTCGAACAAGCTTGTGACTAAGATTCTTAGAACGTATTAACTAATCACCTAAATGTCCAATAATCACAAGAGTACAACAAGGCAATTTTGATAAACCACGGCTCATCAATATGAATGTTCTCGCCCCACAATCATCCTTTCTTGTTAATTGTTGGTCGGTCACAAACATAAGAAAATCACCATTTCCATAAACCCAAGAGAACCCTCTTAACATGACGCTTCAAGCTAAAATATCACCATACTTAGAATAACTAGAGAATATTGTGATTGGATTGTATATGATTGGATTGGATTGGATAATATGTGATTAAATTAAATTGGATTGTACATGATTGGATTGGATTGGATGATATATGATTGGATTGTATATGATTGGATTGGATCGAATTGTATATGATTGGATTGGATCGGATTGTATATGATTGGATTGGATCGGATTGTATATGATTGGATTGGATCGGATTGTATATGATTGGATTAGATCAAATTGTATATGATTGGATTTGATCGAATTGTATATGATTGGATTGAATTGGATTATATATGATTGGATTGGATTGTATATGATTGGTCTCTGTCTAAACTGTGTTCTTACTTTAGACTTATGATACCTTGATTAAGTCTCTCTTATCTTTCTGATTTGAAATATCTAAACTGATATTATTCTACCTTGATGTATGTTTCATTCTGCCATATTACGTACTCGTACATTCCACGCACTGACGTCCATTTGGACCTGCATCGTTTCATGATACAGAGACAGGTCTAAGAGATCATCAATAGGCGTACCGTTGAGGATCTGTTCACACTCAGCTTATTGGTGAGTCCTCCCCTACATTCGGAGGATACCACTTATGTTATTCTTGCGTCGAGTTTAGTCTTTCCATTCTGATTTGAGGTAGCCATGAACCTGTCTTGGCTCCAATTAGATAGTAGTGATAGAGGCTTCATAGGCTAGATAGTGATGGGTCGATTGAGTCGATTGAGTATTTTATTTCCTTGAATTATTCTTGTCAGACTATTTTAATGATATAGATTGAAATTTGATTTATTGGCCCATGGCTTTTCCTTCATGAGTTAGATTGTTGATTGGGATTGTCCACCTAATTATTTCTTTATTTTAAGCTTTCTGCTGATTGATTAAATGAACGGATGTGTGATTGGACCAAGTGATTTGCTTGGGGACCAGCAATGGTCTTCAAGTGCCGGCCATGTCTTGGATACCCTTTCGGAGCGTGACAAATATATTGATGAATTTCTACTCTGAAATTCATGTCTTTTGGGATATTAAATATAGCATATAAATGAAAGATAAGAAAAAAAGTCACCAGGTAAATGCAGTCATAATGAATATTAATTCTTTGATAATGTTGCAACGGCTTGATAATAATGTGGGGTTTTACCCAATAGAATATTTTTTAAGGGGTTAATCACCATACCAGATAATCTCCTAGGGTGCACGTTTTAAATCCGGCAGCAGAGTAATCAAAGTAGTACTCCCATGTCCTGATGAACTTGTCATCGAATCCCAAAGCATAAATTTGGCTAGTGACACAGAGTAACGAATAGTCAAGTATCAGCGTTTAGAACTGATCAAGCAACAAACTGTTCATGAAGGAAACTGTTTTAACTCAGCATAGAAGGCTGTGGACTTATTTTGGTTATGTTACCTTTTGTTTTTCAGGAAGTTCTTTCGCCAACACCTCAGTGTCTGATAGTAATGAATTCCTATATCTTCTACATGCACTACACTGCAATTATATCATTTATCAAATGTTTTCAGAAAGAAATGCCTTTGAAAGATTGACAAGCATGCTAGTGCAAAATCACAAAACAAACTCTTTGTTACCATAGTCTGGATGCAGCAGCCATAGCTGATGTTACTCGGCTTAGTGCAGGCACACATGCATCTGGGAATATATACTCTTTTATGAAGTCTGAGCTTTGTATGTATTCGGCATACCTGGCGTCTGGCATTGAAATGAACTAAGGGAAGCCAATACTTGTGAGAAGCAGCATAAAGGAACAAAGGCGACAAAACAATGAAGGAAATTGATGTTGGAAAATGAACCTTGTGTTAGCAGAAGAAAAGCCTGCCTTACATTTTTGTGATACAAAAATTAATTCAAGTATACATGTATTGCTTTGTTTATTAACTAGGGAAGAGGAAGAAGTTCAGTATTAAACTAAGGTACATATACTAGACTAGATTCATGCTAGAAGAAGTCTTATAAATACCCTATGTAGTTCAATCATTTTATGTAGGTCAAGTTGGATAAGTAAAGAAGAATGCTTTCATCCACTTGCCTACAAGAGAATTTGAGTGATAAGAGAGTGTTCTTTTCTCCTAATTTCTTAACAATCCAACGGAAAAGTGAACAAACTGGACTGTGTTGAGGGTTCACTTCAATTCATTACCTGCAGAATTAGAAGCCCATCTTCTGCCAATGACTCACAGCAACTAAAGAACTCCTCTATGAAATCATCACCAATATGTTCTAACACCTCGCTGAAAATGATAATTAGTACAATGATGACACTGGCTTGACATGTAACGGGTAGTAAAATATGTCAAGATATAGATGGATAAAAGCTCACACTGATATAATCCTGTCATATTTGTCCTTATTTGGCATTTGACGATAGTCACATAGGAGAAATGTAATTTGATCCTGTGAAAAAAAATCATTGAATTGAATATTATAGATAACCCTAGATATTAAGTTGCTCAGATTTCCCTTGCAAATACTAAGTAGATTGTGGGAATGCAAAGTACAAAGAAGCATTTAGTTACCACCATCAATAAACAATGCATTTTAGTTAGAAGCAAGAAAATGGAAGAAGGTTTAGTTCATGAAGTGGAATTTTTCTAGTTGCTTTATCATTTGCCTCAGCTAATAATAGCAATTATACATGGGAAGGTTCATGAAGTGGAATTTCCTAGTTCATGTGGGAATGCAAAGTACAACTGTGCTATATGTAGGTTTAGTCATTTAGAAAATTTTGAGCTTCTATAGGCATTGTAAGACCTATACCTGAATGCCTTCTTGCTCAACTCTCAATTGTGCATAATTCAGTTGCTGCTCGGAGAGAGCATCCTGTTTGCTTGACAACTTCCATAGCCAAAGTTCCCCAACCAAATCCAATCTCTAAAATGTGATGTTCCTTGCTAATTTTTGCCTACATAGAATAGAAGCAGAATCAAATTATTCCTGAAATTTATGTAGCTACGGTGGTAATTTTTACTTAGTTGATGACTAACCTTTTCAATGAGTAGAAAAATCTTTCTCAGCTGTGCAACTTTAAGGTCTTCATCCTCACTCTAGAATAAGAATAAAGAAATAAAGGGCAGCTTAACATAAGAAGAAAGTAGCAAGCATTTAAAAGTTCGAGAGATAACCTTGAATATTGCACAAGAGTATGACATTGTTTCATCCATGAAGAGTGAAAAGAGTTCATTACCCTGGAAATTAATGTGACATCATTATGCTTATCATCTTCACAATAGCAGTCCATTTTAGACAAGAAAAATACAGAAAAATGGAAGGTAGTGATAAATATACTGAACTGGCAAAAAAATGGCAAGGATTCATAGTACTTCAACGATATAATATGCAAGATAATTACCAGGTTATAATGACGAGAGATATTCCGACGAGCCTGAGTCAGGGTGTTCCGTTTTGAAACATGTCGAATGAAATATTTCGCAGATGACAGTGCTGCTGTAAAAAGCAATGGCGTCCACCAGCCTCTAGAGCCATGAAAGTGATAAAGAACTTAAGCATATGAACATAAGTTTATGCATCTTGGTTTCAGGTCAGTAATCTATTTTACCTTTTCTTGGCAGACCGTTTAACAGATGCTTTCAAATCTCTATTGGCAATAAATATCTGCAAAAGAACTCAGGAAAACTAAGTACCAACAAAAAGCTATTCCCAAAGATATCGAGTCATTTACTCACCAAGAAAAGATTAAGAAGACCTTCATTCTTATCAACAAAAGAGAAATCCCCATGAATAAAAGCATCAGCAAAGCCTAGTTCAGCTTGAGTTGCACTCTGTAAGACATTATCTATGTCACCGGATTTGTCTAGATTTGGAAACTTCTAACTTTATTGGGCTTTATCTTTTTATCACTTTCAATTTACCTTCCAGTAGAACTGTGCACTATTAACTCTAAGAGAAACTTTGAGAGAGCATTTCTTCTCTGTTCCTTGGAAAGTGAAAATTGTACCTCCTTCTTCCAACAAGCTGTATATCGAAACATATAAAGATATCATCCAGATTTCCTTATTTTTCAAGTGATTTGTTTTGCAGCATGATTTTCTCAATAAGATAGTTCTTCTACCTCTAGGGATCATTGGAATAGCAGGATTACAAATGTGATAAAATAAGAAAGAGGATGCATAGAAATAAACAAGTTGTTAGACACGTATCTTCCACTGTTTTGGGATTAAAGCAATTCAAGGTAAAACTATCATCACTCACATTATGCATCCTGTTTGAATGAAACTTTTGAAAAATCTTATAACGAGGAGGCGTGCTCCAGTTTCAGGCCAGGTTGGTACCATATGCTTAGGTTTATCTAAAATACGACAATTTCTTCTAAGCATGCCGTGTGCAGCAGGCACACCCGCCTGAGGAGGAGCAAAGATAGAAAATCATCCACATGAGACGAAAGGGACAACCAAAGGTGGAAAAGACTCCAAATTGTTTTCAGAGTATGCCAATACTTCAAAGTTAAAATCTGTTTAGCCGGTTATAAGTAGAAATGATTCTACCTTTAGTCCATCCTCGTGGAAACCATAGCCTGAAAGTATTGCAACAGATATACATCAATATGCAGTGAAACACAACACTGAAAATAAAGTTTGTGCACTAACAGGAGGCAAAGACTAAAGTCAGAATAACTCAAGCTACAACTGGCACCAGTTTGCCTCCTGTTAGTGCACAAACTTTATTTTAGTGCTTTCCTTTACCTTAAGCGAAAAAACAGGTAGTGAATAAACAAAGACACTAGGTTGTTGAGCTCAGTTGCTGGCATCAAGTTGAAATGAAAAGAAAACAAAAGACGTGAATGAAGCTCTCTTTGCAAGGACAACTTAGTGGCTAATTTAGTCCCCATAAAAATGATCGCCCAGGGCTATTTCATCTTGATAGAAACGAAGTCACTTTATCCATGAGGAGTCAGAATAATCTCTTAAAACAGATTCAAACTTATAAGCTGCAATTTCCTAGGACTAAGAGAGAGAACTGTAAAAAGTCTAGAGGATGATAAACTTTGTTATTTCATACAGTAAGTGCTGCAATACTTCAAGTTTTAGTTAAAGCAACTGACTCTCTAAATTCAACATAGTTGAAGTCTAACACCTGGCTATGCACAATAGTAGATTACAAAGGAATATTTATCTTGAAGCGACTCTCCATAAAAGGAATTCATACCTTGATACGCTCCGCAAAACCATATTCCTCTCTTCCCTTGGATTTGATGTAGCTCACGTGAAGCTTTTGATGCAGCAACTGAGAGGACTGGGTGGCTTTTTCTCCACTTAAGCAACGTATGCTCTGGTGTGTGAGGAGGATTAACAGTTATGAGATGAGGCAGCTTTGAATCACCAAGATTCTGTAAGTTTAGACAGCGGATGAACTAAGAGGCCAGTTACAAAGAGAAAACCTCTCCACTGAAGAACATTATCTTCTAGTTTCTATTGCATAACCTAAATCACTGCATTGAATAACACACCTGGATTATATTGAGACAATGTGTCTTGCATACTCTATTATCCATGGTTTCAACAAAGTTCCAAGCACTCCATGCTGCTGGGTAGCGAGGCAGGAATGTTTTGTCACGATGAAGGAAAATATCACTGTTGTAAAGGAAGAGAATGATTTTGCATTTAGACACCATACATCATATTAAGACTATGGACCAATCCACCAACCGAGAGAAATAAGTTAAAAAGATCAAGCAGATGTACCTTTTCTCAGAGGAAGATAAACCAAATTAGTGATGTCAGTCTAAAGGTGAATTTTGCGAAAAAGAAAGTAAAATTAAAGAAAAGCAAGTCCAAGGTGTTCAATAAAGGAGTCGAAAGTACCTATATACATACTGGAAAGCACCCAGTATTCTTGTTTCATCAAATGTTGTCTCTTTGCCTAACATTTTCAGAGTATCTGGAGCATGTGCAGCCATTATACATCCATCATATACTTCTTCGGAACCATCGTTGCAAGCTATGATACAACCTGCAAGGACTCTTTCAATATAATGCTGATAGAAGATTTTTCTACGTAAATACGAAAAGAACTGTATGTAGACATAAACTACTTTGAAAAAATGAGGTGAAAAGAACATAAACAAAGAAACACATGTTCTTAAAACAATCAACAAGCTATAACAAGACATATTAGTCAATATAATGCATAAACAGACATGGAGAAAATAGAGGGATTTAAAATGCTAAAACCAAACCAGACCTTCTTCATTCGTTGACACAGAATTCACTTCACAACCCATTCTTATTTGGCACCCTCTCTTCTGCAGCTCCTCCTTCACCTGCTTTTTATACTAATCAAATTGCACAAAAGGATGATAGAAGCTTAACAAATCATTCAAGAAAATGAAAAGTGGTACTTGCTTGAAGATTTATTCTGTGAAATTAGTAAAAACTTTGTGGTACTTAAAAAAAATAAAGTACCACCTTGTTTACATATGTATGTGATCTCCATCTAACAGTGAGCCATTGAGGGCGACCAAAAAGCTGTAAAAAGATTATGAAAGGACTCTTGATTACAAGAACAACAAAATAATAAGTATTCAAATTTCCCACAAGCCATTATAAAATATGCTCATTGAACAGATGTATGACAGTATGAGAACTGTACCTGCAGAAAATGGTGATTGCGACAAAATGAAAGAAAGGAATAAACAGAAAAACCCATTACTCCTTCCGAGGGGCAGGACCAAATCGAAGCACATATTGGAACCTGAGAAACATATGCGTGAATTGCTTGTTGCAAGATTAATCTTTTAAATGAACAGAATTGCCTATACATATGGTAAAATCAAGAACTATGAGAAAACAGCAGTCTCACCAGATAAGCTTTCTGAAATAACTCTGAATAGCCATGTGATTGAATAAAATGTCCTAATGTTTCACTGCGATAAATGTCAGGATTGTTGTCCAATTCTTCAAGGTAACTGCAATGCAGTGATTAACACATTCATCATGAAATAAACTTCATTGAAGATAGCTATTTTGCTTGAAACATAAATAAAGTTAATGCACAAAACAGAACAATTTAGTACATTTCCATCAAATTCATAATTTTCAAATGAAAAAAGAAGAATTTTATCTCTAAATTTCTAATGAGATCAGTAAATCAAACAAATTTCTCAAAGAATAATTAATCAACATGAAATGTAATTTACTACTGGTATGAAATCACATATATAAAGATAAATAAGTCATTGGTACCTTATGACATCCTGATTAAATCTGCTAATTTCTCTAATCATTTGCAAAAAATATGGATTCAATGCATTCTTTTTTGTGCAAAAAAACTAGAGAATCCATTTCGGGTACCCCATTCGCAACCATGGCCTTGATCTAAGCTCACTGAGAATGACATATCAGCGATCTCCATGTCAACTCTATGGCTCTCAAAAAATTCCATCATGTTTGGATAAATTACCTGTCAAATACACCATTACAGCATCCACAAAGACTTAAATTCCCTGTCATAACACTACTAGTATGTTGGCTCTGTTACAATTTGTCATGCTGGGGACTGGTTCTTAAGCTTATTTTATCCAATTCAACTCCTAACAGAGGCAACTTCCTAATAATGGATTCCATTTTTCCTTAATGGCCAGACAATGAATAGTTGAGGTATTAAACTGGCGAAAAGACGATAGTTTAGCTATGTTTTTAACCATTAAATAATATTAAAGTGTACCAATAGAGCTATCACAACAAAATGTAACTACATTATATTATATGTTGTCTATAACAACATTTTGATATAGCGTCCAAAAAATATGTGACTACATTATAGAGAAATTTGATTATATTTAATTATGTGTATTTACAACGCATGCGTTTAATTTATGAGCACTTTAGTGGTTATCAAACACGTAAATAAGTCAAAAATGTTTCTATTTAAACTATCTTGATCGTCATATAAAATTACTGAAACAACCTCTAACCGTACTTACCCGATTGAAGACCATAAAGCCAAGGTCAAGATCGACACCGTCGACAGTGACGGTCTTAGCATGGCCACCGAGATAATCTTCCTTCTCATAAACCACAACTTTGACACCAGATTTTGCCAATTCATATGCAGAAACCAGTCCACTTATCCCTGCTCCCACCACTGCTACTTTCATTTTTCTGTCACTTTCGCTTCCAACTTACAAAATGCAATAACAATTTATTAGATTATAAAAGGTAAAGAACAAACGTTACAAGTATTGTATCACGTGGAAGTGGTTAGTTATACATTCACAAAACCTTTCTGGATATTGCTTGAGTAGTTTTAAAGTTGAATGAAAACATTGGTGTTGAGGATTAAATTTATAATGGTGAAAAACATACTAAATTTCTTAGATGATTATTCAACTAATAGTTATTACATAAGAAATCAACTCTAAACTTGTATGGATATTGAAGAAAGGAAATGTAACACCCCTCAAAATTCTTCGCTAAGATTTGGACCCTTCTTGTGTTCGGGTAGGGTCGAACTCGAGTATTGAAAAGCGTATGCATGAGTTAGGATGAGTCCCTGAGAAATTTAAGGATGTTAGAGGTGATGTGGGGTCACAAGGGACCCCTAGGACCAAGATAAGTCCAAAAGATTCGTCGTGGCTAAGTTTTAGGATGAGTTCGTATAAGGGGTCGACTTCTAACGACCCTATCTTTTGAAAGACGACAATCTGGGTGGCCCATGACCTATTAAATTAAAGTTCGTCAAGTCTTCTTTCCAACGCCACCAAGAATGTAATTTTTGAAGTTCGGAGTCAAAAGATATGACGATCCTAAGACGAACTAGCATGGCAGGGATTTCAGGCCTGGGTTGCAATTGCTGGAAAACTAGGCTTGGCGCCACAGTGGCGCAACGCGCCACTATCGCGCTAGGAACACGCCTCAGTAGTTTGGTCCCTGGCGTGGCACACCACTACGAGATGTGCAGGGTTTTTAAGCCTAATTTTCAGAACCCAGAAAAATATGGCCTTGGCGCTGTAAGGGAGCGACGCGCCACTATCGCGCCAAGAATGTGCCTCAGTAGTTTGGTCCATGGCGCGGTGCGCCATTAACAGATGTGTAGGTTTTTAGGCGTAATCGACCTGGCGCTACAATGGCGCGACGCGCCACTATTGCGCCAGGAGCGTTTTTAGCCTATTTTTTAGAATTTCGCAGAAAGGGCAATTTGGGAATTATCCCAAATTATATATGTATCATCCTTGAACGTTTTTGGACCATATTTTCAGCCCCTCTCTCTCTCTAGAAAAGACCTAGGAAATCCTCTCTCTTCTTCTTCTTCTTCTCCAAATCCTTCTTCAACAAGAATTGCCTCCAAGAGCTTCAAGATTCAAGTTTTTCATTGAAGACCCAACATCAAGGTTTTCTTCAAGTCTTCACTAAGGTATGTAAGGCTATTCAAAGCATGGGTTGAGTCCACCCATGTGCCCTACACTTTCCTTGAGGTTAAATGTCCATAAGAATGGAGTTTCTTAATAGGTTTATGTTTGAATGAGTCTTGTCTCCTATTAATTTGATTTTTCATTGTGTTGATGTTGTTGAGCTAAGAAATTCCTAAAAACCTTCATGTTAGCATGAGTTGATGGTTTGTTAATATGCTTTGTTGATTTTCTTAACCATGTGATTATGTTGAATATGTCAATTTCCTTAAATGTGTTATTCCTCTTGAATTGTTGGTTTAAAACCTTAGAGTTGTGATGAGTCCTAAGGAGGTGATAAATGAGGAGAGGAATGGTTTGTTATGTTTGTGAGATGTTATAAATGCTTACATAAATTAGGCTTGATTGAGTTGATTGGAGGATAGAATTGACGAGTGGACAATGTCCTAAATGAGACTTGCCATTATGACTCGATTGAGTCGAATTGAGGATAGAGTTGAGAAGTTGGCAAAGTCCTAAATGAAACTAGCCGTGAGGGCCTGTTTGAGATGATTGGATGGATTCTTATGAGCTTAGAGTCATGGGAGGAGTATCGAGCACCGAAGCGGGTAAGAGTATAGTCCATACTCGAACCCTAAAAACTACGCCGCCAACGTAGGTAGGGATGAAACCGTTAAAGTCGGATGCTTCCCGTGGGATCAAACCGTTAAAATCGGATGTTTTCCATTTTTATTGTCTGAAATGATAGGACTTGACTAATCGATAGTATCTATGATTAGGGAGGCGTTCATGCCCTGGCAAGGTATGGACGGACGTGGCAATAACGTCTGATTGTTGTACTATCACTGGCTCATAGGTGATGGTTGTCGGATAAGAGAAACTCTCATTTAGGTCTTGATAGTGCTCCGAGTCAGTTGAGTTGAGTGGCATGTGATTTGGTCCCGTCTAAACCATTTCTTGTTAGACTTAGGACACTTGAGTGAGTTGTTACTTATTTATGAGTTGAGATTTCCGAGTTGGTTGATCCTTTCTGATGTTGTTTTATTCGGCTATTTTACATACTCGTACATTCCACGTACTGACTCCATTTGGCCTGCATCATTTCATGATGCAGATACAGATACCAAAGATCATCAACCGGCGCTCCGTTGAAGATCCACACACACTCCCAGCTAGTTGGTGAGTCCTCCTAGTTTTCGGAGGATGTTGAGCTTTCCTGTATAGTTTTGGTGTTATTTCCTTTATTTTGATTGTTGGTAGCCATGGGTTTGTCATTGGCACCTCCTAGACTTTGATAGAGGCTTCATAGACTAGAGTGTGGGAAGGTTCGACTGTTATTTTGAGTAATTATACTATGCTTGTCGTGTTGAGTTGATAGTGTTTGGCCTTCGGCCCCCATGATATGAATAGTGTGCTATTGATTGAGTCCTCCTCTGAGGGAATGTGATTGAATGATAGTGTGACTGAATCAGGTGGTTCACTTGAAGGCCAGAAATGGCTTTCGAGTGTCGTTCACATCTAGAGTACCCTCCCGGGGCGTGACAGGAAATGGAGTGATAGAGTACTAGTTATAGAGTCTCCTTTTAATATTATTGTGGAAATCACAGAATGTATATTTAATTTTGGGTTCATCCACTAATTTCCATCTAAATCACTCACATGAACTCCCAAGAAAGATCAATTGTGTGCATAGAAAATATTTGGGCGATTTCTACGTATTTTTAATTTAAGACAACAAGATTCAAAAATCAGACAAATAAATTGAAACAGTAAGTTTGTCCTGCTATTTGTGTGAAGATCCTTTTTCTTTTCTTTGTACGTAGGTAAATGGATCAGATTGATTAGACAAGTTACAATTTATTTTTTTGTATGTGTGATGCAGGGACAGGGAAATCAAGAACAAGGATATTGTATTATGGTACACATTTGGTGTTCATCATGTACCCAAATAGGAAGATTTTCCAATTATGCCAACATTAAGCACTGGTTTTGAGCTCAAGCCTACTAATTTCTTTCAGCATAATCCAGTTCTTTAATAAGTCAAGTGGGCAAATTTGTATCATGCATGGATAATGTCATCATTTATAAAAAATAATTGTCATATCACAAAAGTTGTGTACTCTGTCCATGGCTTCCCTCCTTTTACTCTCAATGAACTTAAACAGTCCAGCAGGCTGACATATTGATCAGTAATGATCTTAAATTTCAAGATTCAATATCACAAAGGGGCTTGTATATATCTGAGTCGAGTCAGCCACACAAATTTACAACATGTTTAAGACAAGTTTAAAAAGTCTTATAACTACAAAAAAGTTAGTACCTACCACTAGTTTTAAGACCACAAACTTAAAAATCTTTATTTCATTTTTAAATTTCATGTCGTTCAAATTAAGTCACATAAATTAGAACAAAGTGAAAATAATTTTTATGACGAGTATACCAAATTCAAACTTCCTCGTTACAAGTATGAAATAAAAGAGGAGGAAACACCAAACCACATCCAAAGTTGAAGGCAAGCTAAATGTGACGCTTCTATCTATTATGACATTTCTCAAGTATGTACCTCCCTCTTTCAGCAAGTTTTACCGTCAAATGTGGAACTTTTTGGCTCGAATTAAATTTCGTCATGCCCCAATTATAATATCGGATGAAAAAACAAATTAAAAACGAAAAGTATGTACTTATCTTCTAGAAAAGAAAGAAATAAATTGTCAAAATATTTTAAATAAATAAGATAAATCATATATTTTTTCTTACTATTTTAAAAAAAATATTAGGAGTGTGTCTAATTTTCTCTTCATTCACCACCTTTGGTTCTACGTTTTCTTAGGAGAAACACAATTAAGAGTTTCCCATAACCATCTATTATTTTCCTCTTTCTCTTTCTCTTTTTCTCCACCAATAGCTTTCTCTCTTTGCTTTTCTTCTCTCTTTCTCTATTCTTTCATTCTTCGCCTCAAAAAAATAAATAATTCTAATGCTCACCGGCTTCTCTCTCCGCCCTCTTCCGCCGGATATCTAACAAATTTACATATCCGTCGTGTAGTTTGTCGTAACAACTAACTCAGAATGGCACCTACTACGACAACCATGGCGCAACATATTCGCCATGCAAATACTATTGGCGAAGATGTTGCGTCTGTTGACGTTGACCTCATTTGGCCGTTTGAAAATATTGACGGTCTTCACCGTGACCATTTTCGTGACGCGGCTTACGAGATATTCTTCACCGCATGTCGGTCGTCGCCAGGGTTCGGGAGTAGGACGGCTCTCTTGTATCATAATCCCTCGGAAGGAGGAGATGGAAGCGGGTCTGGGACTGGATCTACCAGCCCCGGATCACCGGTGAAGCCATCCGGGGTAGGGATGGCCGTGACTAGCAAGGTGAAAACCGCGCTAGGATTGAAGATGTTGAAACGGTCACGATCACGGAGAGCCAGCTCTTATGGAGGCAACCCCTCATCCCCCGGGGGCGGTGCGAGCCCCAAGGTGGGTTTCACCGTGCCCCATACGAGGGCACGGAGGCCAATGACGTCGGCCGAGATTATGAGGCGGCAAATGCGGGTGTCGGAGCAAAGTGATAGTAGGCTACGTAAAACTCTCATGAGAACTCTTGTTGGACAAGTACGTATATTATGTCTATTTTGCATGTTTAATGTCTTTTTGCATGCATTAAAAAAACACAAAACAAAGAAAAGAAAAATGACTAGGCTTCTAGCTCCATCTGGGTGTTTTTCGGTAGAAAGAAAAATATTTTCTATAGAAAAAAATTTCCTGTAAAATATTTTCCTCCATACCAAACACGCCTAGCTTGGTATACCTAATTTATTTCTTTTTCATGAAAATCATTCCTTTTTTTAGTTTCTCGGTTTTTTTTTCATCTTTAAGAATTATAATTATCTTAAATATTCTACATTTCTATTCAACATATAGCATCGTGTTTATGTGAATCTATTTTTTTTTGATTCATTTAAAAAAGAACAATCCCTTTCTAAATTTGAATCTAATTTACTTTAAACTTTTCGTTTTACTCTCTCTGCAAAATATTTATGACAATAGAAATATTATGATAAATTTAAGATTACAAGTTGTTACCACATTTTTAAGAACACAAGTTCCAGAACGCTTTTTTTCTTAAATTTCATGCTCAATCAAATAGGTTCATATAAATTGTAACGAAAGGAGTCCTAATCCATAACTATGTTGTTCAGACTCTCCAAAAAATACACTACGAATAGTCGAATACGATACGCAGTTAGCGACATTTTTGAAGAATTCAGCAACACATGCTTATATAACAAGCTTTTCTATGTGAATGAATTCAAAAATTGAAAGACTATGACAAACTGAACAAATGTTTGTGAAAATTTTGTACAGATGGGGAGACGAGCAGAGACAATTATCTTACCGTTAGAGCTATTACGCCACCTTAAACCATCCGAATTCAACGATTCTCACGAGTACCATCAGTGGCAAAAACGTCAGCTCAGAATCCTAGAAGCAGGCCTTCTCCTTCACCCTTCACTTCCAGTAGAAAAATCAAACACATTCGCGAAACGTTTCAGAGAGATCATCAGATCAGCTGAAACTAAAGCCATCGACACTGGCAAAAATTCGGAGACAATGAGAGCACTTTGCAATTCAGTAGTGTCCTTAGCTTGGAGAACAAGTGATGGCTCAGCAACTGATATTTGTCAATGGGCTGATGGATTCCCTTTAAATATCCACATTTATACTGCTCTGTTATCCTCTGTTTTCGACTTAAAAGACGATACAATGGTTCTTGATGAAGTCGATGAGCTTCTTGAATTGATGAAAAAAACATGGGTGATTTTGGGTGTGAACAAATCAATTCATAACTTGTGTTTTACTTGGGTGTTATTCGAGCAGTATATCGTCACTGGACAAGTTGAGCCTGATCTTCTTGGCGCGTCGATGATCATGTTGAGTACTGAAGTCGCTAGTGATGCTAAGAAAGTGGATAGGGAGCCTTTTTATGTTAAGATGTTGGCAAATGTGTTGATATCTATGAGGGAATGGTCAGAGAAAAGATTGGTTAATTATCATGACAGTTTCAATAGAGGGAGTGCTGGATTGTTGGAGAATAATCTTCCTCTATTCTTCGCGGCCACAAAGATATTAGAGGAAGATGTTCCGGGATATACATCTGATGTTTTTGAGAAAGGGGATGAACTCGCGGATGATGATTCAGATGGAAATAAAGTTTGTTACTTTATCCGTTCCTCAATGAGGGATGCATTCGCTAAGGTCAGTATCTGGATTTATGTTATATATACTGACGATATAAAGAGTTTCTACAAAGTGTATTTGATCCGTTTATAGCATGTAACATGCCTTATTTTCCATGTTACTAATTCCACTTGTTATAGGCAGTTATTTGAAGTTCACTATAGATGTTAAACTTTACTATTTTAGCCTTTCTTTCAACCTATGTTGTTCAGACTCTTTTAAAACATTGTTGGATGTATGTTGAATCCTTCAAAAACTATGCATTTTTGTTTGGAGGATCGGACATGAGCGCGACAGTATTTTTGGAGGGCCTGAGCAACATAGCTTTCAACTTTTTCAGTTTTTTTTTTTATAATCGTGGTGTCCGGACCAGCTCGTCGCACCTCGACTAATTCCACGGGGTATGTACATGCCACCTCCCACCAGCAATATATATCAGACATCTCTGTCCACCAAGGCTAGGACGGATGGAAGAGATCACCTAGTGTGTTTTGTCTCTGCTTGGATGTCAACCTAAGACTTCATGTTTCTCAACATCCTTTCAATTTTATTTATTTTTTCAGGTTTCTTTAATGTAACATTATTATTCTTCTTTCTTAATGTGCAAAATAGATGTTGGAAGAAATGAACATAGATGGTGCAAGTTTTGAATTGGAAGATGTGAGTCAGACACTAATTAAGGTAGCCTACGAAACTGAAGAATTAGCAGCTAAGGAGAAGGAAACTTTCAGCCCTGTACTCAAGAAGTGGCATCCTATTGCAGCAGGAGTAGCAGCTGTGGCATTACATTCTTGCTATGGAACTTTGTTGAAGCAATATCTCACGGGCGCGACTTTGCTCACGAAACAGACAGTTTTGGTATTGCAGAAGGCTGGAAAACTCGAAAAAGTTTTAATACAAATGGTCGTGGAGGATTCGGATGAATGTGAGGATGGAGGCAAAGCCATAGTGTCAGAGATGGTTCCTTATGAAACTGATTCAATCATCATGAATCTTCTGAGAAAATGGATCCAAGAAAGGTTGAAGAAAGGGAAGGAGATTATTATGAGGGCAAAAGAAACTGAAGTAAGTCTTTTTCTGTCAGGGGCGCGGTTCCCTGGCTTCGTGTGTTTTTACTTCTTTATATTTTGGATTCCTTGAGTAAAAATCCTAACTCCGCCACGGTAGTAAACTGTCTAGTTAGGAAGATTTCTATTTTAGAAATGCTCATACTAAAAGGGGTTCATGGTTAAAAAATTTGATATGCAGACATGGAATCCAAAATCCAAAAGTGAGCCATATGCACAATCAGCAGTTGATCTAATGAGACATGCCAAGGAAGCTGTGGACAATTTCTTTGAAATCCCAATGGTCATGTCAGAGGACTTAGTAGAGGATCTTGCTGTTGGCTTTGAGCATCTGTTCAAAGAGTATGTTACCTTTGTCACATCATGTGGTAAGAACCAATTCATAGAACTCATTTCATTTCATACCTAAAGACCGAGGCAATGCCATATTTTTTCAGTTTATGAGTTCTAAATAGATTATTTGTACATATTGAATGATTTCATACCTTCCCCGGACCCGCGCATAGCAGGAGCTTTAGTGCACCGGGCTGCACTTTTATTGAATGATTATTTTAACGAAAATGCAGGGTTTGAGCCAAAGTTACTAGGTTCTACTAAACTCGTAACTACCACTATGGCTGCGCCCTTGCTTGAAGAAGTATAAGAGAATAGAATTTCCCCTTAATGCTCATAAAATTAATCAATTCTTTTGTCTTTGGTTCCTTTTATAGGGTCAAAACAAAGCTACATTCCTACACTTCCTCCTCTAACAAGATGTAGCCAAGATTCAAGGTTTTCCAAACTATGGAAGTTTGCTGTTTGCAGTGTAGGAGCAGATGAACAAAACCATCATATAGCAGAAGAAGGCAACCATCCCCGCCTTTCAACAAGCCGAGGAACTCAACGCCTATATATTAGGCTAAACACTTTGCATTACTTTCTTCTACAACTCCATTCCCTTGATAAAACTCTATCAATCTCCTTGAAAACTGTCCCTACTACAAGAAGTCGTCACAGCAAGAATAAACAGATAGGGAGCTACTCCTACTTTGATCACACGCGTTCAGCCATCCAAGAAGCTGTACAACATGTATCAGAAGTTGCTGCTTATCGTCTCATTTTCTTCGATTCTCACTCTGTTTTCTATGGTAACCTCTATATCAGGGACGTTGAGAACACACGTATACGACCAGCATTAAGGGCACTTAAGCAAAACCTCACTCTTTTATGCGCGATTCTGACTGACAAGGCTCAACCATTGGCCTTAAAAGAAGTCATGAAGGCTTCATTCGAGGCCTATCTCATGGTTTTACTAGCAGGAGGAAGAAAAAGACTCTTTTCGAGAGCCGATCATCAGATAATTGAAGAGGACTTTGAGAGCTTAAAGAGGGTGTTTTGTACTTGTGGTGAAGGATTGATAGTAGAGGATGTTGTGGACACAGAAGCTGAGACGGTCGAGGGGGTGATAGCTTTAATGGGACAATCAACTGAGCAATTGGTTGAAGATTTCAGCATTGTGGCTTGTGAAGCTAGTGGAATGGGAGTTGTGGGATCAGGACAGAAACTACCAATGCCTCCAACTACAGGAAGATGGAATAGAGCAGATCCCAATACAATCTTGAGGGTAGTTTGTCATAGAAATGACAAAGTTGCTAATCAATTCTTGAAGAAAACATTCCAATTAGCAAAGAGGAGGCCATATTAGAGAAAACATGCTAACATATCATAAAAAATATCACATGGACAAAAAAATAAACAGGAAAGGTAAAGAAATGGAAGAAAGACGGATTTTTGCAGGGAATCTTCTATTAGATTGATTCATTTGAAGGATTTCAAAGGTTGGATGATAAGTTTAAAATCTCTGAGTCACTTTAGAAAGCAGTGTACTAAATTTTCTTCTTCTTTTCCTCATTGGACTAGGCATTATCAGTACTTTACTCTACGTGGTGCAACGCGCTAATGTAAAATGCTTCTGCTATCTTTTGTATGTCTTGAGAGATCATTATTTTGACCACATATTATTGTATATAGTGAATATTATTATATTAGCATATGAGTTGGAGACGAAAATTCTAACGAAGGTAGATTGAATAGACCATCAAAATTTACTCAGATTATGAAGTACTATTTCCTTTAGAGATATCAGATATGGAATTGAAAATGCTGTTCAATAAAATACCTTTCATATATCGAAACAACTATATTTAACTGATTATCATTACAATCGTGTGAAAATCATAACAAAGAGAAAGGAGGTGAACAAAACTATTGCCCCGTATAGCTATATTGCTCGGATTCTCAAAAATACTGGGGCATCAGTGTAAGATCCTCCAAAAATGAATAATATTTGGCGGATCAGACATGAGTGAGACTTCATTTTTGGAGGATCTGACACGGGTGCAGCGACATTTTTGGAGGAACCGAGCCATAGCCAATATAGTACACTACCTAGCTATGACAGAAAAGAAGTTTGGAGCAAAATAAATATGTTAGTTAAAACCCTATGTAAAACCATTAACCTGTGTGTTGGTTGAAGCTTCTTGAGTTACACGATGTCTCGATTCAATCTCCAATTCTTGCCTTAGCACATCCAGTGAATCAGAGACTTCAGCTTTGTATACATAAAACTTGCTCACAAACAGGAAAAAGAAGAAGTTCAACAAGTTGAGTATCGCGAAGAACGCGTAGTAATAGTCAAGATGAGATGCATTTAGGTTGTTTAGTATCCATCCTCTGTGATTCCCGTGCTTCTTGGTGATATCAGACACAGTCGAAAGCAAGAAGCTACTAATGAAATTCCCAATACCAAGACTAGTCATTGAATAAGAAGTTCCAAGACTTTTCATGCCTTCTGGTGCTTGATCATAAAAAAACTCAATCTTGGCTACTTCCAAGAATGCATCAGCTGTTCCCATAAGAATGAACTGAGGTAACAAAATCAATATGGATAATGGTACTTGTTTACCATTTTCGACTAGTCCATGGTCCCTTGCTACACTAAGCCTATGCCTCTCAACGAACGATGCAACCAACATGATCACAATATGGAAAGCCATTCCAATTCCCATCCTCTGAAGTATGTTAATGCCTCTCGGATTTTTTGTCAATCTTTTCGCGATTGTCATGAAGAAACGATCATATAGCACAACGGAGACTAGCAACGCTATGGTAACGAATGCACCTAGACTAGCTGGAGGGATGCTGAAATTACCAATGCTTCTATTAAGAGTTGTGCCTTGTTTGACAAAAAGTGTGTTGATTTGAGCTATCATTGTACTTGGAATGAATGTAGCAATCAAGATTGGTATCATCCTTAGCATTTGCTTAGTCTCTTCCACTTGAGTAACAGAACATAACATCCATGGATCAGTTGTATCTACTTTAACACAAGCTTTGTTCAAAAACCTGCATCAAACAAGAAAATCCGTCATATTCAATTTTTATGACTCTTTCCATTTCGAGAAGTCGTAAATTTTGTACAATTGTCCAAAAATTGAAATTCATTAAACTACTCATATTTTATGTACGTTCTTCCATCGTCATTAGTACTCCTATATCATATAAGCCAAACTAATATCTTAAACTTCGTGTCCATATTTGTTTATAGTAAGTGCGGGTTCTAAACAAATAAGGTAAGTAACGCTATTATCTTTATGTGTACTATTAAGTGTATATTATATAACTAATAGTCTGTTTGGTCAAGCTTCCAAAATCAGCTTGTCTTGAAAAGTATTTTTTATTGAAAATGCTAGTACTCGAAAACACACTTTTTTTTTCCTAAAGCTTGGCCAAACGACTCAACTTTTTAAAATAAATACTTTTGACTTCCTAGAAGTTGTGCTAAATATGTATATATCTTTTTCAAAATTATGTACAAACCTTAAAGTAGGAGTGGAGTCAATTCTAACTTTTCCATTCTTGGTATATTCTCCCAAATCAAGCTCATACAACTCTTTTGGATCACTAGGAACTTTAACCTTCCATTTCCTTAATGAAGCAATAATGACCCTAGCCATTCTTGTAAATGGGCTTCCTCTGGGCTTTTTATGTCTATAAAAAGATGATCCAGCCAAAAATATCACTATAGATATAGCAAGGCCCAATGTTGGAAGCCCATATCCAAGTGACCAGCCCACATTATCTTGAATGTACACAAGCACAGTGTTAGCAAAAAGTGTCCCTAGGAAAATGCTGAACATCCACCAATTGAAAAATGAAAGTTTTTGGGATTTTTCCTTAGGGTGAAACTCGTCGAATTGGTCGGCTCCGATCGTCGATATGTTGGGCTTCGTGCCACCCGTGCCGACGGCTAATGTGTAGAGTGCACCAAAGAACACAGCTAGTTGAAATGTGGATGCTTTTTTGCAGTCAATTGCACTTGGATTGCCACAATGAGGAGGTTTTAGGCCATGGATTGATACTGCTAGTGTTAGTAGAGACAAACCCTGTGACAATTTTTAATGAAATTTGGTTAACTAGAATATAAATATATAAATGACACATTTACCCTTGATGGGCTATTAGAAAACGTAAATTTCCAATAGACGTTCCTATCAGAAACAGAATATCATAAAAAACATGAATTTTTTTTAAGCAGAGACATGCAAAGCTGGCACAATCATCAATAGAGGAAGCAAAACATACTTGACCCATTAACATACGTATGAGGAGTTTATTACCAAACCGGATTAATTTGAACTAACTTTTTAGAAAAGCACACCAATTTTGAACATAATTTAGAGGAAAGCAACTTGCAGAAGAAAACAAAGAAAAAAAAATGGAAAAGGTATTAATATCTTTTTGGTAATCGCGTCATATCAAGTTGTCAAGTTACAAACATAAATAATTTATGGCATTTTCCTTATTTTTATATTTTAATTTAATAAATACATGAGCATGACAATTCATCCTAGGTCAATCTTTCATATTGATGACATATATGATTGAGTTTTTTTTCTTACCCAATAATTGGACATGAATATTCTATCATTAAGTCAACAAGTTTGGTATATGGAAATTACACCACATTATAATTTTCTAAAGAAAGGATTTTTAACGGTCGCCGACTATATATAAGAAATTAAGAATGACAAAATTAGCTTTTAAATATGAGTCGTACAATGTATCAAATTTGAGTTGTTTAATAATCTTAATAAGTTGAGCAACTTTTAAACTCGATTTATGCATATATATATATATATATATATATATATATATATATATATATATATATATATATTGATTCGTCTAATTAATTCGATCTAAAATTTAGATTGATTTGAGTTATAATCAAATTAATCATGAGAAACCTAATTAAATCATTTAATATAGAAAAAAAACTTTTGTTTGTTTGTTAATAATAATAATAATAATAATAATATTAAAAATTATTAATTTAATTAATTTGATGGTTATAAATCAAATTACAAGAAACAAAGAAAGAAAGTAAGACCTCGTAAGAGTCGGGTTCCAACTCGTAGTTTAACCCATCTTGAACTAGTTCATCATCTCAAATCAAGTAATTTTTGAGTAATTAATGACTTATTTATTTATTTATTTATTAATTCAGTACATTTTTATTTGTTCATATTCAAACCAACCCTCACTTGACACCCCTAGTCCCCTAGGCCTTCGCTTAGCATATCCAGAATTTCAAAAGGGTGTGGGTGCATTATTATAAAAAGATGGATCTAAGATATAAATTCGATCGATTTGACATTTAGAATTTTGTTACTAAATTTGTTAAAACTTTCAAAATTAATTCTTATTTATTCAAATAGTAATATATATATTATGCACGAATGTATTGAGATCAGTTGAACCCGGTAACTTAATGTTATATCATCTGGTATTTAGATTTTAATATACACATTTGGTTTAATTATATAAAAAAATTAAAATGGAAAAAAAATATTAATTTATAATATGATAGACTTGAAAAATCGGAAAGATTAAAGCAAAAAAAAATAAAATTAAAATGACACCATTAATCATTTAGAGAGGTGTTACACAATTTCAAAAAAAGGAGATAGATATAAGATTAAACTTTCAAACCTCACTTAGAGAGGTGCACTCAATCACCATCACATTGTATGATGCTTTAAGCATGGATTCACACATCTATATTTAACACTACTATATATGATCTTAGAAGGAAAGAATGGGTTCACGTGAACTAACGAAATACCTTAGATACACCCCTACCTAACTATATACTTTCTCTGTCTCAAAATAAGTATCACTTTAGCGAAAAAAATATTTGTATAAGGGTGCAGTGGGGGGAGATGGATATACGTACCAAGAAATAAATGCCAGATGCAATCAAGAAAGTCCAATAACGACCAAGATAAGCATCAGCAAAGTAGGCGCCCAATATAGGAGTCATCCATATAGTGCCAACCCAATTTGTGACATTGTTTGAAGATTTAACAGTGCCTTGATGTAACTTCTCTGTTAAGTATATTACCAAGTTTGATGATATACCATAATATGCCATACGTTCAAACACTTCATATACTGCAAATTCATTAAACAACTATTAATTGCCAACAATAATAATAAAAGTCTGACTAAAATAAGGTAATATGATGGTAGGTAGATGTTGATCTAGTGACCTCAAATTAATATATAATAATAATTAAAAATAAAGTCATAATAATAATTACGAATTTCATAGAACTCAATTAAGTTGGTTTAAACATTGCACTGGTGTTTAAAAAAATTAATATGTATAAATAAAAAATTCAAATTTAGTAAGTAAAAAAATTATAATCTGATAAACTATAAATTGTAGCTGCAACTTTAATAATATAATTGGATTTCTAATTAATTAATTTTTTATATATAAAAAATATAATTTAAGCAAATATTATTAGATTCGTGGAAAGTGTGAACTCGTAACTTATAAGATAGATCCGCCCCTCAGTCTTAGGTTGTTCCAACTTATTATGGTTGAGCTGGTGGGACTCAAAATAAATGTAGGAAAAAGGGTATTAATTCAATTGCCAAAAAATTGATGCAGAAGTCAATGCATTTAATTTTTGATATGATCAGACAGACATTCATTTCTTAATCTTTGATTTAAATAAAATATATATTTTTAGAATTTTTTGTTTTGAAAATAAATAAATATGTATCTTTAAGATTATATTTTCCAAATTTTAAGAGCATTTTCTTTATTTAGAATATGGGTTCCACATAGTTACGTAGTACTCTTGATAAAATGCAACTACATGACTTTTCAGAAACTCTTTTGTGAAGAAGATCACGTCAACTTATCAAAGGCAGAGCCACAATTTTATCGATGAATTCAGTAGATGTCTAATATTCAATGAAAGCCTAAGTAAATTCAAAATTCTACAAGATCTATTTTTGAACACCACATTTTTAATAGAAATTTTTTTATTCTAACTCTCAAACAGAAGACATTTGATTAAAGTTATCACCGCCCATATTGGTGTGGGACATAAATTTTAATCTAGCAACAACATGGGGATATCTATATGCATTATTAGAGTGAAGTTACAACACACCCACCCCCACTCTAAAAAAAAAGAAGAGAATTTTAAAAAGTGTATTAGTACATGTACTCTACTAGAATTTGTCTAAATATGATCTCCAAAATATCTTGAACATTTACTAAATATCCATTTGGAAGTATCAAAGAATATATTTGGAGATATTTTTTATTTTAGTCAAACATATTTTATATACTCTATTTATTTCACTTTTTGACTAGTTTTTCAGCAGGTTAATTGGTTTAATATTGTTGTGAAATTTTTTAGCTTTTTGAAATAAAACATTTTGTCGTTTAGTATTTTTCACATAAGTAAACAAAATTATATGATTTTTTAAATATATATTTTGACTATTTTTAATAAAAAATTTAATTTCGCCATAAATTATCAGAGTATTTCTTCTGGATCAGACTATGATTGCGACTTATCCATTAATAAGATTGAACGATGTCTAACCGCTGAATAAAACAGAGGAAAATGGTTTACTAGGGGTAACGTTCCTAAATCTTCATTTATGTGATATATTTTTTTAAACTATCATAACAAAAATGTTATATTTCCATGATTAAAAATAACATAATAATAAGTTTTTTATGAAATGATTCATAGTCACATAAATGTCTAAGTTTTATTTTAAATTACAATTTTTTTAAAAAAAATATTCTTAAACTTTATCAAATGGTGTTGCATAAAAAAAATTAAAAAAAATAGTTTTGTGCCGTTAAGCTCCCGTTATGCACGCACATGATTCCTGCAGCTTTATGCGTAGAATGATTTTCATGGAGATTTGGAATTAACTGATGAACTTTTTCTCTTCTGAGCTCCAAGAGTGTTGACTATGTACAAATGCCTATTATGTGTGTTTACAAGAGGGAGACGTGTTTAAATAGAGCGACATAAACAGTAAAAAGTCAAATAATGAATTTTAATTTCTTTGAAATTGAAGCGTACTTATTATTATGTCTTGTATGTATGGAAGTGTTGGGGGTGGGGGAGGGGTGCTAATAAGATAACATACCAACAATGAAGGAACAAGCTTTCCATCCACCTGTATTGGATCTAAGAATGGAATTGCCTTTGAGATCCACAGTTCCATCTTTTGTGTATCCATCATCTTGCCCATTTTCATCCACATATTGAGAAGTCATAATTGTAGAGAAATGGATAAAACCCCTTTTATTCAAATGTTATGCTAAAACTTCAAAAAGTGCATTATTGAGAAAGCATAAAAAGTTTGCTTTCACCACTTGGCATAGAAAGTATGCTTTCATTACTACCTTTATATAGAAAGACCAAAGCTTCTCTCTGCCTTAAAGTCATTCAAAGAGTTGGTGTACTCAAGGTTTCAAGGTTTCTGATAGGATAAATAGAATCTCTTCATCTTTAATAAGATATTTTGAGTTTGAGCTTTTGATATAAAAAAAAAAAGATTTTGTTAGAGACTGTTTTCTTCTTAAATAAGTTTTATGGCGCGACTCTAAATTAATCGTGAGTAATTTCAATACAAATATCAAACACTAAAAAAAGCATATGTCAGTCGAATTACATATAAGGTAATTATATATAGATAAATCTCAATGACAAATAACTAATTTGATATGATAATCATATAAAAATAAATTGCATTGTTAGTTCATAAAACTTAAACTCGCTCTTCAAATCAATTATATGCTTACTTTTTTTAGTACTATTCTTTTAAATCTTTTTTGGAGGGTTTGGGGTGGGAGGGGGGTGCGAATCTTTACACAAATAACTAACGAAACATGAATTATACATATATTATATTGATCATATCAGATATGATTTCAAAATATCATATAGAGTCTAGGAAGAATATTCAACTTTAACTATGTAGAATCACACTCTTAATATTATGCAAGATATGGTTTGATATTGTGCGAGACATAGTGTTATATATGCTTGTAATTATAAATTTTTGTATATAAATAGTCTCTAATTTATCACTTGTAAACAAGAAAATCTAGAATATTTTTTTAACTCTTTTGATTCTTTGATTTATTAATAGTTATTATGTCGTATATTCATCAACTATTTTTAATTCAAGCAATTAAATAAACGTCTATTTAGATTATTTTGGAAAAGCGAGTTTTTATTCGAATTTTTTCATTCTCTAATTCGAATATGAAATATCTAATTTAGAGTGGGATGTTATTTATCTCCCCGTAATTCTAGACGGTTCCTTTTATTGTACTTAACTTCACGAATTTTTGTACCAAACATAATTAATTTGTAGCATAAAATAAGATTAAAATTGAAGGTTGTTCACTGTCTATTACCCATAAATGCCAATAATGGTCTTTGCAAGTTGAGTATAATAAAAGACAGCATCTGCTTCTCCACTCTGTCATCCTTATTTGACTAAATCTTAATTAATGCATTATGAGACTCATTTTATAGGGCAACGTTCAAAGCCTCTGACCATCACACTACAAGTCTATATTGATAGCAAGAAAGAGTTGAATCAACTCTGATACGATCGAGTAGTTCATTCAAATCTCCTTTGACAAAAGATTATCATGCTTATATATAATTAAAATTATTATATAATAAATATTAAATCTTTTTTAGCTTTTTGTATTTATTTTTTCATAATGAAAATTTTGACTCGTCTGCCGCAGTTGCCAGGTTGACTATTCACTCATTTCTTTTGACTTTGATGAGGGAAATTTCATAATTTATAAAATTATGTTCCTCATTTCATTTAATTTCCCACGTAAGATTCTAAATTCTGGTGACCCACTGTTAATGAATTCCATATATAAAATCTCATGTGCTAGTTTTGAACTCCAGAAATATTAATTGAATTACTTAAGTCAGTAAACTTCCGATATCAAATAATTAAACTAAAAAAAGGAATGTAATTGTGAAACCTTATAATTATGATATATTCTTCTTGTAATAGGGAATCACTAGTGAATTTTTTTCTTTCTAAGAATTACCTAACGGTAGTCGATTTTGAAAAATTGATAATTTTATTGTTGCTAAATAGAAAAATGAATTTAAAAAAGAACATTGTTGGTTTGCCTTTGAATGATTGAAATTTAAATTAAATCAACAACAATAATAATAATATATCTAATATAATCTTACAAATTAAATTTGTGAAGGGTGAATATACACAGATTTTGTCCCAGCCTTATCAGAGTCGAAAGACAATTTTCAATAAATTCTCGACTCAAATAAAATATTTTGAAACAGTTTAGAAAAGAAAAATCTAAATTAAATCCTACTTTGATTTTTGTAGTTGCATAAACAACCACCAAGGATGGAAATCGAACCTAACTTACATATAGATAATTATTCCCTCAATCCATCTTTACTTGTCCACTATATTAAAATAGATGTCCAATAATAATTGTTCAATTTATGAAATCAAGAGATAATTTATACTTAGTTCCTAATTTATCCTTATTATTAATTAATAGTCATTTTCCTATTATATTTTTTAAAATATTGTATTTATTATATTCAAAGAGTGATATGATAAAATTATACTTTTATTTATATTTTTTTTTAAATTGTAAAAAAAAACCATGGATAAGCATTGTTAAACAGGGGGAGTACTAATTTAGGTAGATATTAGTGTTTGATTTGACTAAAATACTTAACTAAAGTTGGATTCTTTTTATAAGCACATTTCTTTACTATTTTTCAATCTGCTACGTGGCACTTGAATCTTCCATTTTCCTTTGAATACTTTTTGCAGGATTTTCAACCTTGCTTTAATGGAATTACACAATAACTCTTGCGACAAATTAAAAAAACATTGCGGTAATAGTATAATTATCGCTATATTATATTTAGCGATAATAATAAATATTTATATATTTTATAATTAATATGCAATATGAATATCGTTAAAGACTTTAGCGACTTTGAATGTAGTGACATTAATTCAGTTGTCACTAAATATTTTTGCGATAATAAATATTCCCCGCTAAAAGAAAAATATGTTATCACTAATGTAATTTTTGTTAGCTCTTGTGTTTAAAGTTAGTAAACCAGAAACAACAAAGATGAAAAGAAAAATAGTATTCGAATCCACAGAATTCACTGTGTGTTCTTAAGAAATTTAATCCCCTTACTGTAACTGAGGTTATGGATTATTTCCTCACAAGATAAAATGGATAGAACATTAAAGAAGTAGTGGTACGTCAGACTTCAATAATTCCAGCGAACTCAGAAAGCAGCAACGAAATCATACAAAGGCACAACTTTGTTTGTAAGAAAATATATGTAGAAGAGGAAAAAATTTTGATATCGAAAACTGAGAGGAGGCCTCTCTATTTATAGCCAACAAAGATTGTGAATATACCCATTCAGAACAATCATGATGTCTTTTGAGAAAGAAATGTCTTTTCGGAAGGAAAAGTCCTTTTCAAAACATTTCCGTGAAATTTAAATTCCGTTTATTAGTTAATGTCGTGAATTTAATTAATTCAAATTAATTCGCAAATTAATTAATTAATTATTTAATCAATAATTTTGAATTAATATTCAGAAAAAAGAAATCAATTAATGAGATTAATAATTAATTTTTTATCTAAAAAATTATCAATCAATCAATTGTCAAAGCCAAAGTCAAACGATGACGACGATAACGCGAAAGGGCACTCTCTACTTAACTCTTTAAAAGTTAAAGAAAATATTTCTTTATATAAGGATAAAACATTTTCTTTCTCCTACTAACGAGAGAAAAATAATTTTTCATTTTTCCTTCATTTGATTTTCCACATTTTCTAATTTTTATTTTTCATTCACATTTCAATTAAACCCAATAATTTTTAAGTGTAATTATGCTTATTTAAGTTATTGCTACGAAACTTGATGTCAAACCCCACCTCCCCCTACCATCTAGAAGAAAAACTACTGTAATAGAGAACGACTTGGTGTGTTCACGAGGAAAATATTTTTACTTTTTCATATTTGATTAGTCAATTTTTTTTTTAAAATTATTTTTATAAAAAAATTAAGTTCCTTTAAAATAAAAAAAATGACTTTTGTAGTGAAAATAGAAAAAACGAATTCCACATGCACATTCCTCCCACCCTTTCATATACCTCTTCTTTACTTCCATGTTCGTAGTGAGCTCCCATCCCTATCACCCCCACACACCCCTACCCCTCTCCCCAATCCCACCTCACATATACTATTTGTTTAGATTTTATATAAAAAAATTTAAGATAATATTTTTGTTTACGTAATTAACATAAGAAATTAAATTAAAAAATCTACATATTTTCTTTAGTACATTTTTCTTCATACCAAACGCACCCTTATTTATGAATTAGGTAAGTTTAAGTTAGGCCGTCTCAGTTTTAATTTCTCCTAATTCCATCTTCTTCTACTTTTATTTTGGTGCTATACATATATTAATTTTTTTAAAAATCCTTCAAATTATTTATACATATATTAATATTTTTAACAATATTCCAAAATATTTTCTTTTGGAGAGTTATTTTACTCTTTTTATTACCATATGAAAAGGGGAAAAATGACTTGCTTCACTTATAAAAGTCGGTTAATTTCTTTATCATGACTATCCTAACTTTTAATTGCATAGTACGAGGGCGGAGCAACTTGAGTTGAGAGGTTCATTGAATCTCTTTCGACAGAAAATTATACTATTAAATATAATTATTTTTTTTTATATATATAATAGATGTTAAACTCCTTTCGGCTAATTTGTGTATCTACTATTCAGACTTTAAACCCTCTTGATGAAAATTCTGGCTTCGCCACTGCATAGTACTTGTTCCTACCAAACATATAGACATTATTAATAACCTTTTAGCACTAAATATTTCATCAAATCAATATATGATTTGTTTATATTATTATTAGAGAAATTTTTCCAAATAACAATATTTTAGTATTTAATATGACTCCTCTAGCAACATTTTATTATTTATGAAATGACAATAATTTGACTTGCTATTTAGATACTTTTTGTATTTTATTTTTTTTACTTAATAGAATACAAGTAATTAAAAACAGATTGGAGAAAATTATGGGAGAGTATTTTTCAAATATGGTAAATGCTAATTATATTACTTATTAGGAGATACAAATAGGCGAATTCAATTATCAGTTTTATCTCTTCCTTCATTAAGGAGCTTCAATCTTCTTCCTCATCCTCCATTAACGATCTTCAATTCTTGTGTAAATGCAATTCGTTTGTTAAAATTTGTGGCTACAAAAAGGAGATCGGTCCGAAAAACACAACAAATATACTTATAGAAAATGAATATAACTTGAGAAATGATACATAAAAAAAAGATAGTTTAATGATAAAAAATTGGACCATAATTCAGAAAAGAAACAAAAATGAAATGAAATACAAAGCAGGTTGAATGAAATACATATCTAATAGCCTATAAATATTCAGAAAGGATACAAAAAATGCAATGAAATACAAATCAGATAGAATGAAATACAGATTTGCTTGTCTATAAATATTCAGAAAGGATACAAAAATGTAATGTTATACAAATCATGTATAATGGAATACATATCTACTTGCCTATAAATATTCAGAAAGGATACAAAAATTCAATAAAATACAATTTGCATGAAAAATATACCATACTAAATGATAAATACAAAATAAATGATAGATAAAGAGTATTATTATTAACAAAAATATAAATTTGTTACCTGAATTAGTGGGATTCTTTTGAGGATAGATTTTGAAAATTTTGAAAAAAAATAGAGAAGGAGTAAGAGAGAAGAGCGGGAATTGAAAAAAAATAATTAAACAGAGAATAGTGAATTGGGGAAATAAAGTGACCATTAAGATAGAGAAGAGTTAATGTGGGAAATAACATGTGTCAGTTTACTATTAAATTTTTTTTCTTTCTAAAAACGTGCATAAAAAGTAGGGAAAAATTAATAACTAAATTCGATACTTTTAATTTGTCATATAACTATAATATATCTATTATTGATAATTTTTTTAAATTGTAATCATTTTCACTAAGTCTTGTTTTCCTTGTATCTCCTCTGTTCTTCTCTCTTAAGCCGGGGGTCTTTCGGAAACAGTCGTCCTATCTTTTAAGGTGAGAGTTAGGTCTGCGTACACTCTACCCTCCCAGACCGCACATGGTGGACTATATTGAGCTTGTTGTTGTTGAATCATTTTCACTAAATAAGTTGAGAATTTTGACTAGTTGACTAATTTTTCTTTATTATCATCATCATCATTAAGACTAATCTTTAATACTGTATATTTTTTTCTAGTTAATAGTTTTCACTCAGAAACTAAACAACGCACAAAAGTATTTTTCTATAAAAAAATGTCGTCGTACTGCATTATATATATATATATATTTATTTTTCTTCTTTTTGCATAAGTTGATTATGTGTAATGTAGTATACAAATCCTATATTGTATTATATGTGTAAGTTAAGATGTTAAATACGATAGTAACCCTTCACGGAGTAACCATATTTTTGACTTTGGATATTTATCTATTAATGTCTTATTCATTAGACCAACCATACTCCTTTTTCTTTGGTTTTCCACTCGGTGTTCGGATCCACGAACTAAATTCGGATAGCGCACTGCAGGGTCTATTAGGGGGTGACGCTTCCAACATGATTTTTTTTCATTTTCAAAGCTCAAACTCGAGACCTTCAATTAAAGGTGAAGCAGTCTCACCACTGCATCACAAGCCATGTTAGTAGACCAATCATAGTCCAATTGAGACTGTTCTTTAGTAGAGCCTTGACATTTTATGCAAATAGACTTTATTTCTGTTTGAACTCCTATCCATATTATTAAAAAGAGGATCTTTTATAAATAGCGCTATGCAGTGTCTCCTTGGTTTACTTTTATTTGTTTATTAATTTTTATAAGTAAATTTACTTTTAGTTATTACTTTTAAGTTTTAACATATCAAGAAAAAAATATATATGTTACCCTCAATATTTATTACTTATTCCCCAAATCATTTCCAAAATCTAAGGCTATACATCAATTAATATGGGTATGATTCCCTCTATTTCGTATTAGATGGACACTTTTTGTTTTACACGATGATTAAGAAATCATTAATAGATGGATCAACTTTACTATTTTGCCCTTTGTTCATATCGATGCACATAAAAAATAAGTTAGAAAAATATACATAGGAGCATAGAAATAACTAGTATTGGAAATTGTTCACATTCAAAAAAACATTAATTATGGGTATAAAATAAAAAAATATTAATTAATTTTATTTTAATTTAATAAGTGATCAATTAATATGAACAACTAATTATCCAGCGTAAGCGACAAGTAATTAACCCCAAACTATGGCATGGATTCATATGTAATTTTTTTTTCTTTTTGGTTAATTTGCTGTGATATATGAAAGTCAAAAACAGGAACAAAAAGTGTCACTAGAAGGACATATTAAATCCTAAACATAATTTCCATCTCATTATTTTCAACAAGAAATTAATTAATTATTATCTAGGGTAAAAGTTCCAGCTACTCTTTCCGTTCATTTTCACTTGTACATTAGACCTTGATTGTCTATATTGATACATAATCTTAGATCTTAAAAAATTATTGACGAATAAGTAATTAATATTGAATATAAAATATAATTTTTTTTTTTTTGATATGTTAAAAATAACAAATAAAAATTAAAGAAACTAATAAATTAAACACATGAAGAAAAACTACGGAAGCTTCTGATAGTTGTGCAATAATTTACTTCCTCCGTTTTCTTTTACTTTTCCGTACTTTTAGCATTTAAATATGATCATTAGTACGCCAATTAATTTGGGAAATAATAATTTAATGATAAGGATTAAAAAAAAATTAGAAAAAAATATTTTCAATATGCTTGACAAGTAAAAAACAAAACAGGGAGTATATAGGTGTATTATTATTATTAATATTATTTAATTTTACTTTACAAATTAAATCTAGTAGAGGTTGGGATTGAGTAACAGGACCAAAATGTATTATTCTGTCCGATATATATTTGGTTTTGGTGCTATTCCCCCCATAGAAATATATATGACTTTTATGTACCAAAACGTATATACTTCTATGGGGAAATATAATCAGATATAAAGCATAATAATACTTATATGGTTCTTCGATGAAATTTAAGATGCCTCAAATATATATAAAAAAAAAGGATAAAAAGTGTAATGGATAGTAATATGAGGCATATGTATTAATCATATATCGATAAATAAGTACAACATAAGATATATGTACAATAAAAATATATTTTTGCACTATCATGTAATTTTAAAAGTTATTACTTAAATAGTATCCTATAGCAAGTATGGTTTAGTAATTTATAACCTAATAAATCTGTTATGATAGTAGGTAAAATTATACTAATAATATAGACAATTAAAGTATGGGAGAGCTAGCAAAGCCCTCAAAGCCTAACAAGACATAAAGATCATGAAAAATTCGACTATTTCCCAAGATTGAATATCCGTAAATACGTATAGTTATATTTTTTTAGCCTAATTTAACCTAAAAAATCAACTGAAATGAAGAAGGATTGTCACTCCACGCCCTCTATCTAAAGGAAGGTTTCATCCCGACCAATGCACTTTCGTTATGCCGATCGTTATATAATAAGGAATTTCAAAATTTTGTTCCATTCAATCAACGTGGGACATTCTCATCAAAGCGTTTTATACGAGAGTGTATATATAACAAGATACAACTGGCATATAAAAGAAGCATATTTGCTAAAGCATGGAAAAGGGATCAATTTTTTTTTTCACATTCGATGTTCGGTAACTGCAGAGAGTGCGACTAATCAGGATCAATCTATTCGAGGAGAAGCGTTTTCTGTCAATGATTTTTCTATATTCACGTTTCGAACTTGAGACCTCTGATTAAGAAATGAGCAACCTCATTTACTGCACCACGTTCAAAGATTTTTTTATATTCACGATTCAAACTTGAGATCTCTGATTAAGAAATGAGCAACCTTATCCACTGTACCACGTCTTTTGATGGTAATGGTAAGGGATAATATTCTAATGATGCCATAGCTAAATTAGCTTTCACATTAGGGTTTGGAATAAAGTTGATCAATAGTCAATGAATATGACATTAATTAATTTTTCTTTCATTTGGAGATTTATTACAAGTCGCTCTCACTCATTTTCCTTTTCACTTATATTTCCAAGCTTCTAGATACACATGACATGCAGAAACATATGATAAATATAGTCAATTCTCAGCCTCCAACACAAGAATTTTCTTCCTCTAAACTTTTTTTTCTCTAGTTCTTTGCTTTATGATGAAAAACTATTTGGCTCCCATATCAATGAAAGAACAAATAACACATTAAAACGAAAACTTATATGTTTTTCATACGTATCAAAAGTTTAAAGACCAAAATATCTCTAACTAATATAGGATAAATCAAAGTTTAACGCTTATTACTAAAATTATGGTATTTATCTTAATGAACTATTAGAACTCTCTTTTAGGTAGACTTTTATTTAATTTCCAACACTTCATTTTTATAGTATAAAGCGCTTAGGTTGAAATGGCAAATTATCGATTATAGGGCGTTGAGTTTGAGCCTTTGAGAATAGAGATTTTCTCTAATAGATTCTACATAATGTGAATTCGATTTAATCAGATGATTGATAAATATTGAACATTAGATAATTAAATTCTAATAAATGAAGAGAAAAAAAAAGAATGTATCAGTCTTTCATGTGGAAGTTCCTCCCCACTTCAAGAGACCGAAGAAGGGTCAACTAGATTTAAATTTTTTTTGAAAAAATAATAAACCATTTATCGATTTGTGCCTGTCATGCTACTACGGTTAGATAAGTCAACTAATGATGAGTTATTGCTTGTTTTGAAATTGCAGCCACACTGCGTACAGTAAGCGCCAGTACATAGTCAAATAAGTTCTTTTTATGTGTTTTTTATTTTTCAATTAGTGTTCGATAATTATATTAAAATTTAATTAAATTTGAATTCACGCACAATAAAAATTCTCATTAATTATGCTCCAAACAATTTTTTTTAATTTTGAGATACTCAAATCTCAAAAACTTAATTAAGAATAGCGGAATCTCAAACCATTCTACCACATATGTTGACTTCTCTATCATGTCAATGTAGGGCTTTTAAGACGCATTAATTACTTGCTTTATCTCTTGGAACTGATCAAATTATTCTCAAATAATATTTTCTTATAGGAATGTGTACATCTTATGATATTTAATTGAGTATATTTAATTTTTAATTAATAAAAATATATATAAAAAAATTAGTTTTCTACTTTTGAATCTTCATAATTTGATGAATTATAAAAATGGTAAATTATTTAACTATTCATATATTATGTTAATTTTGTATTGTTACTTAATTTTCAAGGATATTATAATCCTAAATATAACTCATTACGTATGTAAAGGGACCAAAACACATATTCTAATTAATACAATAATAGGTTAGACATGCTTAGTACGTAAAATATTACAACAACCAACATTGAAATTTACTAATAATTAAAGGAATAAAATTTAATTATCCCTAATGTGTATGCATAGAGCATAGAGCCCGTTTGGATTGGATTTAAGTTGGTCAAAACCAACTTAAAGTCCCTTTTCAGCTTTTGGACGTGTTTGCCTAATGCTAACTTTAAGCCAGAAAGTTCTTAAAGTCAGTCAAAAATGAAAAGTTAGGATTCCTAACTTTTTTTTTGTTAAGTGCTTAAAGTCATTTTCTTTGACCATGGAAATTACTTTTATATCCCTTATATTTTAACTAAATTCTCAAACTATCTTTTTTATTCTTTTAACCCTAAAATTCACATAATTTTCCTCATTTAAGCACTTTTATCCAAACACTCAACTGCTTATTTATAAAAATAACTTTCAGCACTTTAAACTTCTAAAAGCACTTCATACATAAAAGTTAATTTTTTTAAGCCCATCCAAACGGGCTCATAGTCAGATTTAATATATATATTTTGAACCAAATTAGTCATTTTCGAAAAAGCCCTAAATTCACTGATTTTAAATCCCCGATCCACCTTTTTATGAAGGTGGATTCCGGATGTTAATTTGATAGTTCAACCTTCAAAAAAAATAGCCGTAAACTCTATTCATTTAAAACTATAGATTCATAATTTTAATATTTGTTGAAATTTATTATGTTATATACCTATATATCAATTTTTCGTGATAAAACTTTTTGTATTCGATAGAATATGTAGCAATAAAACTATTTTTGCCACTGCTTTCCACTCAAATTAAAAAAGAAAAGAAAAAAGTATCCCCTTTCTAGAACAAGTAGATTTTTTTTTCTTGCCTATTTTTTTACATAATTATTTTTAAAAAGAATTTAAAAAATTAATATTTTTCATAGAATTCCAACAATTTCCTAGAAAGTCCGAAAGGTGACCAGTCTGATAATTAATTCCAATTAGGAAAAAAAATCCATTTGTTTGTATCAATCATGGAGGAAGTTTGACTTCAATCAGTCAAAAAATAAATAATAAAGCACTACAACTTTTGAAATTGAAAAGGAGGTGATTATTTAAATATATATTTTGATCAATTTTCATCTTTTTTTAATTGAATGACATATATTTCTACAATGTTCGTTTTTCTTATCATAAAGAGTAACTAAAAGATTCAAACTCACATTGAACCCAATGTCAATTTGGAAATAACAAAAAGTTGGAAAAAGTTCTTGTGTCCATATTAAAATGTCCTCTTCATCCTGTCTTTTTATTACATAATAATGTCAACTATATGCTAAAATGACTTTCATATTTATAAGTCCAGAGAAGATGATAGTAACCACCATTATTATAACAAATAGTGAGAGCACGCTCAATGACGATGGTATCACACATGTATGACATATTCAAATTAAGCGGCATCTATATTTGGACTACTAATTTTATTGAGTCAACAATAACAACCACCCAGTGAAATCCCACAACGTGGGGTTTGGAGAGGGTAAAGTGTACGCAGATCTTACTCCTACCAAGATAGGACGATTGTTTTCGAGAGACCCTCGGCTCAATAGAAGCATAAAAAGAGGTCAGATAAGGCTAAGAAGTACAAGAAGTTCAAAGCGTTATGTGAAAGCAAATAAAGCAAAGCAAATAACGAAAGCGTAACAGATAAAATAGAGTAATCAAAGTATAGAGAGTAGTAGATAGTAACAAAAATCAGCGCACAAGAAATTATAGTGCGCTAATGCGCCTACTAATAAGGAAGAATAATAGAACTTTGTACTATCCTTCTACCCTAATATGGGTCCTCCACACCCTCCTATCTAAGGTCATGTCCTTGGTAAGCTGTCACTGCGCCATGTCCTGTCTAATCACCTCTCCCAAATATTTCTTCGGCCTACCCCTACCTCTTCTGAAACCATCCATGGCCAACCTCTCCCACCTCCACACTGGGACATCTGTGTGTATCCTCTTCACATGCTCAAACCATCTCAGTCGTACTTCCCGCATCTTGTCTTCCACCGAGGCCACTTCTACCTTGTCCCGAATAGCCTAATTTCTAATCCTGTCGCTCCTGGTAGGGGTGTACATTGACCGAGTTGATTCGGATTTTTTACAAACCAAACCAAATCATATGTGTCGGGTAATTAAATCTATAAACCAAACCAAACCAATAAAAGTCGAGTTTTTCGATATCAATTTTTCTCGGGTTTTTCGGGTTTTTCAGATTTTTTTGGGTTTCTCGGGTTTTTCATAATATCTAATAAAAAGCACAGAACAGTGTTTCTTAAAAAAAGTTCTAGTACAAAATATCAACATATAAGATGGAGGCAGAACACTATTTGAAGTTTTAACTTTATAATATAACTTTATAAGATGATCTTTTTTGTATATTATTTAGATGGACTTCTCAAGTCCAAATCTAAATATAAGAAAGAAAAAAAAATATGAAATTTTTTTAAAAATATTTATAAATTACATTTTAATAAATATTTTTATGTATAATATAATTTAAAAGTAGTATATCTATAATCGGGTCGGTTTGAGTTCGGTTTGATTTTTTTTAGTTAAAACCAAACCAATCCTATAATGGTCGGGTTTTTTTTCCAAACACCAAACCAAGTCAAACCAAACCACTAGTCGGGTTTTTTTTCCGGTTTGATTCGATTTGTCGGTTTGGTGCGGTTTATCGGTTTGCCCTGTACAACCCTAGCTCCTGGTATGCCCCACACATCCATCTCAACATTCTCATCTCGACAATTTTTATCTTTTGAACGTGAAAGACCTTAACTAGCCAACACTCTACCCCATATAACATAGCCGGTCTAACCACCACTTTGTAGAACTTGCCCTTAAGTTGTGGTGACATCTTATTGTCACATAGCACACCGGAAGCGAGCCTCCATTTCATCTACCCTACCCCAATACGATGTGTGACATCATTGTCAATCTCCCCGCTGCCTTACATGATAGACCCAAGGTACTTGACACTACTTTTCTTTTGAATGGCCTGATCACCAAGCCTAACTTCCACGCCAACCTCCTAAGGTGTCTCACTGAACTTGCACTACTAATTTTATTGAGTCGTTTATTATAATTTCTTCTGAAAAGTTCTCTAACAAATTATTGCACATATACTTTTAAGTTTTAAGGATTCTATATCTCCATCCACTGAATAAGAGAAATCTTCGAGGACATTCACAAAATATCCACAAAAATAAATAAATAAATTTTATAAGCATTTGAGAGATCTTTAATTTTAGTGATCTTGTCATTTGCTTATTTTATTAGGTCACTTAAAAATTAGGAAAAATATAATTCTCAAGTTGGTTGCACAATGTCAGGTATGTCAAATAAAGAACATAATGTTTTGCCAATCTGCTAAATCAAATTGGGCCAATACTGCTCTCATCATTGTGCATAAGATTCACTTGTATAAATGGTAATTGTCAATGATAAAAAGGCATAGTTGGATCAAGTTGTTTGCACAACGTTAGGTATGTCAAACAAAGAACATGATGTTTTGCCAATCTGCTAAATCAAATTGGGCCAATGCTGGATACTCATGTATGCATCATAGTCTTCTAATGAAGGGAAAATTACCCGAAATGACAAACATTACTAGTTTATTATTTCATACGGGTATAGTTTCATTTTATTATCATTCGTAGGATTATTTTACTCAGACTTGCTATAATTCGTTTGTGTATTTTGCTATACAATTCGTGTACTGCATTTGTATAATTCGCTATACAATTTGGAGTTTTTGTATAGCGTTTGTATAATTTGCTATACAATTTGCAATTTTTGTATACCGTTTGTATATTTTGCTATACAATTCGTGTACAATGTTTGTGTAATTCGCTATACAATTGTATATTTCGGGATACAAATAATTCGTGGGTATAACGTTTGTATAATTCGCTACAACATTTGTATAATAACAAACATAAATTTGTCATTATAAGTAATTAGGAAAACTATACCCGTATAAAGTTATTATACTTAAAAGATTTGCCATATATGAAATTTTTCCTCTAATAAACCAGGGCGAATCCAAGCCAACTCGGCCCATTAAGTAGCCCGTATTCGAAGAATGACAACTAACTTGAATTATATTGCAACAATCAAATTTAATCTCAAACGAGACAACGATTTGCTATAATTCTCTTTCTAATATATGAGAGTTTTGGTAAAAAGTTTTAGATGGGATCGAGAAAAATTAACAAAAAAAACATGAAGTGGAAATGTAGTAATTTAATCTTGTAGTTAGTAATTTAATTAGGAAGTTATTTAGTAATTTAATTAGGTAGTTAATCATTTTCTCTCTCTTGAATTTGAAAGACTCCTAATTCAAATGAAATTAGGATTTTATTAGTTTCGTCTGCTTCTAACATTCCCAACGTGTGTATATATATTTTTGTGTTGATTTGAAGAGTTAAGGTGTCGTAAATTTAGGAATTGAGATAAATATTTCAGGTAGAGTAGTTATTTGGGATGAATATTTTTTGTAATTTATAAACATTTTATATTTACCATCAACAGCGAAGCCAAGATTATCACGAAGGAAAAAGAATAAGCATACTAGAAGTCAAACATATATAAACAGTATAATTCTCCGTTGGCCCTTGTTTACGAAGTACTAACATGTCAAGAAAACTAATAAAGAAGAAGTGAAAATTAGATAATTTAAAACGCAATTGAAATATATTTTCATTTAATTATTATATGTCTGAGTCGTGTTATTAAGACAATTTTAGATTTTACTGAAATGTATTTTTATTTGAGAAGCAATATGACAGTAATTTTTTTTATTGGAATATCAAGATTTCATATTATCATTTCAAACAAGAAGATTACAAGTTTTTCTAATCAGTTTCCTTTAATATAGGTCCGTGTGTCTCACAGTTAGTCGCAATATACATTTTAAAAAGAATTAATCCTCCGTTTTAATTTGTTTGACTTGATCAAACTAATTAATATTTTGTGTAAATTCAGACATAAAATATTTTAACTTTTTTTCTTGAAATAAAGTTTACATATTTAAAAACTAAGGTACTATAACTCAACAATTCAATTTATTTGACTTGATCAAACTAATTAATGTGATCAGTGTAAATTCCAACATAGAGTTTTTAATTTTCTTAAAATAAAATTTACATATTTAAAAACTATATATTAATTACTATAAGTCAACAATATAAAATATTTAAAAACTATTTAAAAAAAATTATAATCTAAGCAATATTTGACTGTCCACCAAAGAGTAACTAGGAAAAAGGGGTAAGGGCGCATATTTGTTAGATCTCTGTGATTAAAAATTCCTACTCAAATGAAATTTCTAAAATTCTGATCTAATTTAATTAGGTAATTATAATCAGAGGTATCTCATTTGAATTTGAAAGAAGTCTAACTCAACTGAAATTACTAAAATTCTGTTTCTTTTGATTTATCTCTAACACAACTCTTTAAGTATATGTATACCCCTTCCATTTTATTTTATTTTACATCTCTTTTATTTTATTGTATTAATTTTCTTTCATATACTTCTTACACTCCTATTGTGACTGTTCGTTTACCTAATTTAATTCAATGAACAAGCAAAATAATGAGGAAGAAATCAATAAGAAGAGGAAGAATTTTCGTACTTGTAGTGAAAATCTACGAGGAGAAGAAGGAGAAGGAGAAGGAGAAGGAGAAGACGACGATAACTTCTTGGAACTAAAATTAATGTCATCCTTTCGTTCTATTAGACCTCGAATACAACCTCCTGAGAATCCCTCATCGTTATTACCTCCTCCTAATCCATCTTACCTTCCACAACTCCCACAAGTTGCGATTTTAACATCAACTGTGCCAAAAAATGAAGCCGGTCATGCTCAAGTGCAGTCAAAGCGCAGAAGACGTAAGGCGGCATGTAAGGCTAATGCTAAAGTGATGGTAGAGACCATCACTCCTCCATTTCCTTGGGCTACGAACAGTCTAGCCATGGTCCACACGTTGGAATACTTGTTCTCCAAGCAACTTTTTATAATAAGCGGAGACGTTCAATGCAAGAGGTGTGAGAGGAAATACAATATGGAGTTTGATTTGAAAGAAAAGTTTTTCGAAATTGGAAGTTACATAGCGGAAAATAAAATCGATATGCGTGAGCGTGCCCCGGACATTTGGATGAACCCTCTCCTTCCTACTTGTCAATTTTGTAAGCAAGAGAATAGCGTAAAACCGATTGTTTCTGCGGATAAGAGAAACATAAATTGGTTGTTTTTGTTACTTGGTCAGATGTTGGGATGTTGTACTCTTGATGAACTTAAGTTTTTTTGTGAACATACCAACAATCATCGTACGGGTGCAAAAGATCGTGTTCTTTTTTTGACATACCTAACATTGTGCAAGCAACTTGATCCCATTGGTCCTTTTGATCGTTGATACCTGACTCAATCAAAAAAAGGCCTTTCATTTTCCATCCTTCGATGAATAGTGTCACGGTTAGTTTATTTTGTATTATGAATTTGATATTGTTTGTTATTGTTTATTGAATGATTTCTCTGTAAGTTTTAGTATGTTTTTTTTTATGATAAATGCAATTTATTTTTGCCTTTGTGCTACTTGTATATACTTTTTAAAACTAAATCCTAAAGAACAACAAACCGATAAAACATTTTAACAAGTTATTGATTTATAACAGTATTTACATCAAAATGGATCCGGCTGTCTTATTCAAATATTAATGGTGCAAATTTTTAAATACTCAAGTGTCCTAATCATGGTTATATATTATATATATATATATCAACAAATGTTTCTTCGATTAAATTTCTGTCCATTCAAATAAATAAAACAAAATTTCTAGCATTCACGTATTAAATAAGAAAAATAAAATGTTTTTTTGTTAGAAGATATATTGATCGTAATTCATTCGTTCTCAAAATTTTTTTTTATTTTAATCATGGTTAGTTAGTATATTTCTATAATCAAGAAAACTAATTAATTTAGACATTTGATGTTTAATTCTGTTTTTAATTATTGATCCAATTTATTTTTACTTTTGCACTATAAACGTAACTCCATTAAGTAAGGGACGTAACTCCATTAAGGCATGTAACGCTAACGAGACCATCAACCTTGGACGACGTTCAATGCAAAAAGTGTGCGAGAAAATACAATATCGAGTTTGATTTAAAAGAAAAGTTTTTAAAATTGGAAGTTACATATGCGTTATACATGACCATGCCCCAGACATTTGGATTGAGCCCATAAATTAATTGTTTTTGTTATTTAGTCGGATGTTGTAATGTTATATTGTTGATGAACATAATTTTTTTTTTGTAAACATACCAACAATCATTGGTGTAAAAAATCATGTTCTTTTTTTGAAATACCTGACATTGTGAAAACAACTTGATCCCAATGGTCTTTTTGATCATTGACACATAGCCTTTAGTTTTTCATCCCTCGACAAATAATGTCACGATTTAGTTTATTTTGCATTATGATTTTGGTATTGTTTGCTATTGTTTATTGAATGAAAACAATAACATATAACAACATATCCAGTAAAATCCACAAGTGGGGTCTGAGTGTTTATTGAATGACTTATTTTTAAAATAACGTAGTTTTTTCTCTTTTTATTTATGTTTTTAATCATAAATGCAATTTATTTATTTTACTTTGCTCTACTTCTTGTTATGTCTTTGAACTTTGTTTAAACTTTGGTTTTATTCATTAATATTAGCAAGTTTTATGTCCTTCATTCTGATATGACATTTATAAAATGAATTAGCACTGGCTTCGCCTAGGGCGGCATTATCTTCAAAAAGAAAACTAAATCCTAAATAACAACAAACAGATGAAGCATTTTAACAAGTTATTGGTTTATAACAATATTTACATCAAAATGAAGGCTGTAATTAAGCTAATTGTAGCAACAAAATTTGTACTAGCAAATTTATTGCATCAATTTTCTAGAGGTTCCCAAGATCGTTTTCGACGGAGAGGTAAAATAACACAATTTGAATGATTATTGATCGGCTGATTATGTCAGTTCCCTTCTTAGTTTTTAATATCAAATATGACTTATATAACCTTATGGACAGGCTAGCATGACATTTAACCTTATGGACAAGGTAGCTTGGATACATATTGAAGAGGCAACATGACACTATTTGGATGATTATTGATTTATTGACCAAGTCAATTCCCTTTTTACACTTTATTTGGATGATTATTAGGTATTGTTAATAATGTATTTTGTAATATGTTATATTTTATCATATTTTATTATTTTTATGGATACAATATTTGGACAAATTGTATTGTTCTCTGTCATTATATAATGTCACACAACAATAATTTTAATGATGATCTTATACGAAAAGTATGATATGAGGAAGAGCTATTGTAGAAAAGTAGGGTAAAGAATAAAATGTGATTATCAATAAGTAAAAACAAAATGGGAAGAAAATATTAAGGTGATGGTACAATCACACCAAACTGGTAGTTACATAAAATGAGACTTTTCGCCGTTACCTAACGATAAGTTTAAACAGTACGATACAAAATAAAATTTAAGTAACAATCAAAACAAACATGACAATATAATACAATGGGTAACAACCATCCAAATAAGATGTAAGATAATGACGCGATAACACCAAATCGATGGATACATAAAATGAGACTTTTCATCGTTACCTAACTATGGATTTAAACGATACTATACAATAAAATTTAAGAAACCATCAAACCAAACATGATATTTAAACTAAAAATATAATACAATACAACGGGTAACAATCAATATAATTACAAGCTTATCTACATAAGCTAGCTGGAATATATATTAATGAGACAGTTTGCCTACTAAGAATGTAAATTGATGCTTGCCGGCATAAGATACAAACCAATGGCATCAAGAAATAACCCTGAAAATCCATGGAATCCAACAATAACCCCACCTTGCATGATAAATGAGAAGTTGGTATCAGTCTCAATTACTGAACCCATAGGGCCATGATGGCTAAGGTTAGTGTGAATCTTGATGGATTTTATTATAAGATAGGGACCATAGAGTCCATGTGTCCCACTTAAGCCTGTCAAATACTCTGAAGGACTATCTATATTGATCTACAAGAATTCAAGACAAAGCCAATTAGCCTTATTAACAAGGAGAATATTTGAATGATGGTTGGGAAAGAGGAAAAAAAATTATTATTTCACTTGAAATACTCTAAGAAATTAATTTTTCAAATTCACATTCTTACTAGGTAAGGGTTAAACTGCTGATCCTTTACCTAGTTTGACTGAAACTAACTGGTAGACCTAGAATTCATGTTTTTCAACAAAATTGTCGATATATAGTTTAAACTCATTCTGAAGGCGATATCAGCTAGAAAAAATCTTGTATACGGGATACACTGATAAAACTTATACTTGTTGGTGGTAGTTGGCGACGGTGCTAGTTGCGATGGTAGAGATGGTTGGTAGTAGGGATTGACTGCCGTAGTAGTGGTAGTGATTGCTAGTGGTGATGGTGACGGCGACACTGAACATAATTATAATTATGGAGGTGGCAGATGTAATAGCGACTGAAAGAAGTAGTTGACAACGATGGTGTTTGTAATGACAAAGGTGGTTGGTTATAGTGGTGCACCCAAGATTTTCACTGAGGAGTCAAAATGTGAAGTAAAAACACAAAAAGGCCAAAGGGGGTTCAACATCTACTATATATACATAAGAAATAATTTTAATCATGTATAAATAGTGTAATTTCCGCCGAAGGGCGGACAATGGCAATGATAATTGACAGTGGTTGGTGATGGCAGAGATGGTTAGTGGAGGTGGCCGGTGATTTTATGTGGATAGAATGACGGTGAAAATTATTCACAAAATACCTCTTAACGATATTAAGATCTATTCAGACCAAATAAGTATTTAAATGTTGTTAATGTAAACAAATGTAGTTAGTGGCTTAAAGTCTGAACCATTTCGATTCAGACTTCCATTAAATGCAAACAAATAAGACCTAAGAACTATGTTGTTAGGCCTCTCCAAAAACATCACCGCAACATATCATGATCCAACGACATTTTTAAAGAGTCTGAACAACATAGACTAAAAGAAGACATGTTACCTCAGTTGTGCGATGGCCTCCGGAACCACCAAATGTTTCAGAAGACTCCATGACACCATTTTCTTCAATGCTCTTAAACATTATAGAATCTATAATCAATCCATGCTTTACAACTATATGTTTCACTAAACCTTTAGGCCTATAATTCCAATGTCCTCCTCCAGTACCTCCCCATCTCTCAACACCAATAGCTCCACTCTGTAATTTCACTTCTCTAAAAGATGTTTCTCCTTCATTTATACCATGAAAAACTACACCATAAGTTCTTAAACTTTCTGTGAGGCTTTTTATTCTCTTGTTGATCTTTCCTATATCCCATCCTATTTTGTACCTTGCAACAACTTCTTTCACTATATTAGCTAATATTGTACAAAAACAAGCAATGTCTTCCCCTTTTCTCTGTTTTACCTCAGCAGCAAATTTCTCAACTATGCCCTCAGCATCTTGTGCAAGGTCCCTAATGTCATTAGCCCAATTTTTTACTCTTTCTTCTTTCTGTTTTCTCGAATCAACGTCTTTCAAGAAAGCTCGCATACGCCCCAGCTCTGTAACAAGTTCTCTTACTTGCTCATCCACTCCATATAAGAATATTGCTTGTTCTGTGATTTTTGATATTGCTTTGGCTGTTGCAGCCTCAGCCATTTCAAGTGTCTTGGATATCTAGAGAAGTAAACTGATCATATGGGATCAAGGATAGAGGTGTCGGTCAAATGAAACATGAGGTTAATATGTTAACTTGGTGTCCTTTGTTGACTTTATCTTCCAGTGGCTAAGCAAACAACAACAACATACTCAATGTAATCCCATAAGTGGGGTCTGGGGAGGGTACCCCAACCTTAGGAGTTAGAGAGATCTTACGGTCGTTCAGACATTAGAAATAAAACAAAAACTAGCAGAAACTGAAAAAACTATAGCATCAAATGTGAGTTCCTGTTGATTCTTTCTTTTCAATAATTTCTCTAAATCTAACAGCCAATGCTCACTTTTGAAAAACTTAAACTTCAAAACTGTTAAAGAAAATATATTTAAGGGATTATTTTAAACCTAGCCCAAACATAATGAACCATTTTTGTATGTTCTCTACTGAATGTACTAGGACCACTCAAGTCACATCACATACACACTGGTACAAGGTTGTATTAATGGGCACAAGTTGTAAGAAAAGTAAATGGCAGAACAGGTTGTTCCAGGGGTCGTTTGGTAGTTGGTTACAATTATGCAAGTATGAATAATGTAGGGATTAGTTATGAGGGAATCTATGTATTATTATATGCGGGTTTTAACCATGCGAGGTTTAGTTATTTCACATTTTATCTAGCATAAAATAATACATAGATTTCCTTATAACTTACCTGTATTAGTCATGCGGGTTTCTAATTTCAAACCAAACACCGTATTAATTTTATACATGAATAATTCACCTCCTAACCAACTACCAGATGCAATATTACTTATGCAGGATTTAATACTTGCATACCTCACCTCCAAACCAACTACCAAACGACCCCTTAATTCATGGTGTTGGAGCAATCTTGGGAACCAAATAGCTTCACATAAGAACCCCTCTAAATCTCATTACCAATATCCACTGGCCATTTTACATAACATGGAGCAATTTTTAGTTTCAGAATACATAAAAACAAAGAGAAACACAATACTTTTGTCTCTAATCTAACCTTTCAGCGTCATGTTCAGTCAATAAGATACATTGCATTAGGTAACGACTCAAGCAAGTTATATACTTGTCATGACTTGGGATGTAAAAGATCACTTGGGAGGAATTCTTTAACCACGCTATTTACATCTATGACACTACATCCAGGTTGCTTCTTTATCCCAATCTCCTCAATCAATTTCCTAACACACTTGGCTTCCATTTCCCAACCAGCTTCCTTGTACATATTGTATGCAAGTATGTAAGTACCGTAGTCAGCTATCTTCATGTTAGACAGCTTTCTCCATATTCTATCACCTACTTCAAGATTACCATAGACCCTACAAGCACCAAGTAAAGCTCCCCACACATTAGCATCCCCTTTCTCTATTCCTCCCATGTTATCCTCAATGAACTCCTCAGCATCCTCGAGCTTTCCAGCTCTTGCTAACAGGTCTACCATACATGCACGATGCTCAAACCTGGGTTCAACCCCGTAAACACTGCCCATTCTTTCAAACAGTGAAAGACCTTTGTCGACCATATTTGCATGAGTGCAAGCAGATAGCAAAGCAACAAATGTGGTTTCATTTGGTTGATTCCCACTTGCTAACATTCTAAAGAACAATTGAACGGATTTCCTTGCATCTCCGTTCATTGCAAATCCTGATATGATGGCATTCCATGCTCCAGTATCCTTATAAGTCATCTCTTCAAAGACTGATGAAGCCAACTCCATTCTCCCACATTTAGCGTACATGTCAACCAATGCAGTAGCCAATATTGGGTTCGACTCATAATTATAATGCTTAGCTAACGAATGCACCCAAAAACCTAGTGCTAAGGCACCTAGATGAGCACAAGCCGTGAGGACACTTACAAGCACAGACTCATTGGGCTTAAGACCGTCTTCTTCCATCTTCTGATACAAGCAAAGAACCTCCTTAAAATCACTAGCCCGTGAATATGCTGCCATCAATGCACTCCAAGAAATCACATTTCTCTCCGGCATCTCTTCAAACAACAATCTGGCTTTTCCCACCTCCCCTATTTTCCCGTATCCATCAATCATGGTGGTAAACAAAACCACATCTCTGTCGGGAATTTCATCAAACAACATACGTGCTCTATCCATCTCGAGATTTAGGGAATAAAATTCAATCAATGCTGCAACAATAAACCGGTCATGTTGTAATCCCAACTTCAGTGAATGAGCATGCACTGAAAACCCAAGTAGCCTAAACTCATTTAAAACCATTGAACAAGCCTTTACCAATGGTGGAAAGGTATAATTATTTACAATAAGCTTATCTCTTAGCATGTCTTTGAAGCATATAATTGCTGGTATCGGCAGGTCTGATTGCATGTATCCTCTGATCATGGTATTGTACAAAAAAGTACTTTGGTAGCCAAGATTTTGAAACACAATACGCGAATAGTTGAAGAAATAAGGAATCCTAGAATTGACAGCAAATGAAAGAAGTGGAGCAATGGCTGATGGAGTTTCAGGAAGGTAGAGTTTGAGGAGTTGGCAATGGAGCTCTTTTAGATGGTTGAGAGTTCTGCACTTTTGTGTGAAGGGCGTCAAGGCAGAATGAGTTTCGCTAACCGCTTTTAGAATCATTTAGAATGGTGAAAATGGCATATCAATTTTTCCATTCCTCATCTTAAGAAACAAGTCCAACGACTTCCCAATACATGATCCGTCCTTTCAAACCAGCAGAAGTTCTTATGACATAGCTATCTTTTAAATATTGTCTTATCTGAGGTTTCTTGTAGCAATACTTCAAAGTCAGATTCTCTAGAACATGTTTACCAATTTCTAATCCTAAATTATCTTCGTTTTGGCTGATGATGATTAATCATACCAGTATATCCTAACTGCAAGTGTCGTACAAGTTCTTGCAATGAAAGTTAGCTGGTTTTTGTCTACACATCTTTGCAAATGTAGCTGACTCGGCCTGGCGCTGAAAAGCAATAAGGCAACACGATCAGTGAATATTTAACCACAACTCTAAACACAGATAAACAATAACATCCGCGCTTTAGAAGCAACATTTTCCAAGAGTATATAATATGGTATCCAACAGAAATAGCCAATTCAACTTCCCGAAATTGGTAATTAAACCATCTACAATTAAGTAATACCTTGTTCACCATGAAACAAAGAAACTAATAACAGAAATATGTTTTCTTGTTCTAAAACTCATTTAGGCATTTTAACAAACATATTGCATACATTTACAACAACAGACTTTCAACAACTTCAAACAAGTAACTAATGATTCCCTAGTTATCCCCAAGTGGTTGTTCCGTAAATGGAATGAGATAAATCAAGAATATTTCATGAGATTATTTTATCATGGTTCCCATCATTTAATCCCGGATTAGCTAAGACTCAAACCAAACATGAAATAAAGTTATTTCCAAATTTTACCTCGTGATTATTATTCTTACATTACTTACCAAACACTTCTTCGTGCATACAAAAACAGAAACTCAGCAAAATGTGTTGTAATAAAGCAAGAAATAGAGAGTTTATACACACACCTATTGATAGGCTTGTTTGATTTTCTTCAATGTGTACATCAAATTATGTCAGTATTATGATTAAATGATGAATTGAAAGTTAAAAATTACGACTTCACTTTAATGAATCATGACTTATTGATAAGTTAAAGACAAATGCACTTGTCATATTTTTTTGGAAATATCAAATGACTGATTTGATTGTATCCGGTGAAAAGGATAACTCTTTTAATTTATTATTATTTTTTAATATCTAATAAAATTATTTTATTTATTTATTATGTTTATATATAACATATTAAATAAAAAAGTATTTTGACATAGGAGTAATTGGGCTATATAACAACTCTTTTTTTTAATAAGCTGAAATATATTGAATTGAAATGAGTTGAGCTAATAAATAGATAAATCAAATTGGAATGAGTTAAACAAATTTTGTTTGATTCGCCACCCCCTAATATTACTCTATGGACATAGATGAGTGTAAGTATCTTTTGTTATTAACTTGCATATATATATATATATATATATATATATATATATATATAATAAAATTATAATTGGACAAACTATAACTAATAATACATGATTAATTATATTGCTCGAACTCTTTAAAAATATCAATAAATATATGTTGAATTTATTTAAAAATAATATATTTTTAGAGAATCCAACATCAACGCGAAGAGTCCGATTCAAAATGTCCAAACTAGCAATTAAGAGGCAAAATTCAAAATTAGCAGCCCTTCCTCTGCTATTCAAAATTTCTTAACAAACTGGACTTGGCAAGTGGATAATTGGGTCCCTAAAAAAGCAAAAAAACAATCATCCCTCTACCTATATATATCCACAATCACTCTTCAACTTCCTTGCAGTAAGCAAAAGCAGTAATGGAGAACAAAGCAAACATGGTGGCATCCCTTATGTCAGTAAAACAAAAATCTGGCAAGACATTTGGTCAAATAGCTGAAGAAACTGGTCTCACAAATGTCTATGTTGCTCAGCTTTTGAGACGTCAAGCTCAGCTCAAACCTGAAACTGCACCAAAGCTGAAAGCTTCACTTCCCCACCTATCTGATCAACAACTTCATGAAATGATGGAGGCACCTTTAAGGTCTTATGACCCGAACTTGATTCAAGACCCGACTGTTTACAGGTGACCAATTTCTTGATTTTTCTATTTTTTTTAATGTAAAGATTCGATTTTTATGGTGTATGGTAGTTGATAGAGCTAGAGAAAGATGTGGAATAGGAAAAACTGGAGATTCTTGTTAACTTGATTAAAAACCCAATATTTATGGGTGACCACTTCACCCATTTCTTGATATTTTATATAAAGATTTGATCTTTATGGTGTATTGTAGTTGATAGAGATAGAGAGAGAGGTGGATAGTGGAATAGGAAAAACTGGAGATTTTTGTTAAGTTGAATCAACACCACGTATAGGTGACCATTTCACCCATTTCTTGATTTTTTATGTGAATAGTTGATCTTTAGGGTGTATGGTAGTTGATAGAGCTAGAGAAAGATGTGGATGGTGGAATGGGAAAAAACTGGGAGATTTTTGTTAAGTTGATTCAAGACCCAATATTTATAAGTGACCACTTTCACCCATTTCTTGATTTTTTCTGTAAAAAATTGATCTTTATGGTGTATGGTAGTAGTTGATAGAGCTAGAGTAAGATGTGAAACAGGAAAAGCTGGAAATTCCTGATAACTTGATTCTAGAGGTGAACACTTGATCATTTTTCTAGAATTTTTGCCTTTGTTGGTCAAAAGTTTTGATCTTGTTATGGTGCATGGTAGTTGATAGAACTAGAGCGTGATGTGGGACTGGAAAAATGGAGAAAATCTGATATCAGTCAAAGTTAAGTGAGATAAACAAAATTTCTTTTTATAGTTTTATTAGAGTTCATATGAAAAGAAGAAGAGCACCTAATTGAAGGAATTGCCTGAGTGTTAGATTTCCAGAATCAATAAGATAAGAGGTTTTGTCTCTATAGAACAATAATCGATGGAAACAATGATAAATAAATATAGAAAAAGGAAAGGAAGGAAACACTAAAATTGAAACAAAATGATCTTGTTTTGTTCCTGGTTGAAAAGAGAAGACTTGAATGAGCACCCCTTAGGTTTTCAGGTTACCCACTTTACCCATTCCTTGATTTTTTTTTATCATCTACAGAGGTTTAATCTTGTTGTGGTGTATGATAGTGGATTGAACTAGAGTAAGATCAGTGTTTTGAGAAGCGAGAAGCGGAAAAAAGCGACGGGGGCTTGCTTCACAGAAGCGAGAAGCGTGAAGCGAAGCGCATGCTTTTTTCAGAAAAAGCGTTATTTAGTATAAAAATATAAAATATAAAATATGCATAGATAAATAATCAAGAACTCAAAAGAATTAGATTAAAAAGTAACTAGATAGTCAATAATACTCATAAGTAACAACATATAAAGCAAATGCATAACCAAATCACAAAGAGAGCAAAATCCTATTCTTCAACAAGATCCTCAAACTCTTGAAGTGCCATCAACAAGGGTTCTACTTCTACTTGGTCCTCATCTTCTTCCTCATCGGAGGACTCATCAACAAGAGTTCTACTTCTATTTGAACATGAACTTGAACGGAGCATATGCTTTATCTTAAAAAAAAAGGCCAAACTGCTGAATAAAAGTTGAAAAAAATAATTCTTCGCAAACAGCAGTTGCGCAGAAATAGAAAAAGAAGAAGAAAAGAAGAAAAGAAGAGAAGAAGATCGCAGCAGTTGAGAGCAGTGCTGCGCTGAATGAAAATAAAAATAGAAATAGAAAGAGAAGAAGAGAAGAAGAGAAGAACAGAAGAAGAGAAGAAGAAAAACTAACTTGGTTGACGTTGAAATGTTGAAGTTGGACTGTCGAATTGAAGAAGTCACACTGAAAGAGCAGCTTGGAGAAGTCACAGAAGTTATACAGTTTTTTTTAAAAAAAAAAAACCTAGCGCCGCTTTTTTCCAAAAAAGCTCGCTTTTTTCTCGCTTTTAGATGAAGCGCGCTTCTCGCTTCTCCCGTGAAGCGCTCGCTTTTTCGAAATCGCTTCGCTTCACGATGTTGAAGCGCTAGTACCTCGCCTCGCTTCGCTTCAACGCTTAAAGCGAGCGCTTCAGCGCTTTTTCACAACATTGAGTAAGATGTGGGGTTGGAATAAGTGGAAATTCCTATTAACTTACAACAACAACAGCATACCCAGTGAAATCCCACAAGTGGGGTCTGGGAAGGATAGAATATATGCAGACCTCTACCTCATGGAGATAGAGAGGCTGTTTCTGAAAGACTCTTGGCTCAAAAGTATCATCCCTAAATAAGAAAGAGAGAGAAGAACCAATATATATAGCATAACGGCAAAAACGAGTAACACAACACAATAACAATAACAATAGCAAAGTAGTGAGATAATCAAAAGGCACTAACAACACAACTATAGTGGCACTCCTAGACCTATGACCAACCCTAAACCATCACAGGACAATACTTCATACTATTCCTCCTAGCCTTCTACCCTAATCCGCGACCTCCACTCCTTTCTATCTAAGGTCATATCCTTGGTGATATGGAGTAGCGCCATATCCTGTCTAATCACATCTCCCCATACTTCTTCGGTCTACCCCTACCCTTCCGCATAACCCCCAAATCCAACCGCTCACACCTCTTAACTGGTGTGTTGACACCCCTCCTTTGCATATGCCCAAACCATCTCAGTCTCGCTTCCCTTATCTTGTCTGTCACAGAGGCTACTCTCACCTTCTCTCGAATAACCTCATTCCTAATCTTATCTCTCCTAGTGTGTCCACACATTCATCTCAGCATCCTCATCTTTGCAACATGTACCTTCTGAACATGGGAGTTCTTGACTGCCCAACACTCCACTCCATATAACAATGCCAGTTTAACCACCATTCTGTATAACTTACCTTTAAGTTTAAGTGGTACCTTCTTATCACACAGTACTCTAGAGGCAAGCTCCATTTCATCCATGCTACTCCAATGTGATGCGTGACATCATCATCGATGTCCCCACTACTCTGAATGATGGATCCAAGATATTTAAAGCTTTCTCTCTTGGTACTCTTGGTATGTTGAGTGGCAAGCCTCACTTCCCTGCCCTCTTCCTCCAATCCACTTCAGTGTATCTTGATTGTTCATTTTCTAAAAAGCTTTGATCTTGCTAGTGTGTGGTAGTTGATACAACTAGAGGAAGATGCTGGATTCAGGAAATTGGAAATTCTTATATAGAGACTGGAGGAAAGTTATGCTCCTAGTTAGAAAGTGAAACATTCTTGTATAACATTTACGTGTCCTGTAGCCAGAGGCGGATTGGAAATATAAGCAATGGTGCATGTGCACTCAAAATTTTGTGCTCGCACTATATATCGTTTCTTAGAATGTACACAGAAACTTTAAAGATTATGTATATATGTTAAGTGGTGTATCCACTGTCTTTAAACCCTGAATTCGCCTTCACCAGAATCACATAAAGTGTTGTTACTGTAGATACCAGGGCACAAGAAAACACAGAAGGAACAGAATGTGGAAGAGCTTCTAGCTTATCATTTTACTGTTCCTGTGAAATCCTTAGATTTTATTTAGGTAATAGCATATAGCAGTGCTTAAGATGTGAAGCTGTAAGCAAGATCTATTGGGCAAAACTTTTCGGAAAGCTTTGTGGTGTTGGATTTCATACTTAATTTGATTATTGTGTTCCTTCAACAGATTGAATGAGGCTGTCATGCACTTTGGTGAGAGTATCAAGGAAATTATTAACGAAGAATTTGGTGATGGCATGTAAGTCACTCCACTTAGCATACTAATTAAATACTTGTGTGCTTATTTTATTGATTCAAACAAAATTGTATGTGGATCTATGCATGCGTTTAGACTCATACTCTGGAAATGCTCTCTGCCTTTAACTTCAGGAGCTCCGGATCTTGTCAACATATGAATTGCCTCTGATGGTTAACTGACTTGCATAAGTTCATCTCTGGTTTTTTACAAGTTATGGTTCATAAGAAGCCTTGTGAAGATGAATTAGAGCCTGCACAGCGTGTTTATAGTCAATAAGCTGCGATGCTTTAATGTTGTTTGATCGCTGGATAATGAACTAGATAATTGGGGATTATAATCCCTTCTTCATTATCTGCTATTTGTTTAGTGCCTTTTGCTAAGGGGATTAGGAATGATATCTGCATTCTCAGGATTAAGCCATATTACCTTCCCTCTAGCACTCACTCGTCTGTCTATGCTTTCTCGTTCTCAAACCCAAGCTCTCTAACCCACCTCATCCCAATTAACCTCTACCCCATTTTTTTAATGGATTAATAGTGGGGAAAAATATTCTAACTGCAATTTCACAGGTAAGTGATCGTCAATTTTTAAGTTTTTTCCCGGCTCGTCTACTGTGCGTTTGTTAATCATCAACCCGATGCACTTGGTGTAATCTCATTCATTATCTTATTATAATCCTGTTATCTATATAGTGACTTTATCTTGTCTGGTGAACCACACAACCTCTCTGCATAATAGATTGTTTATACAACTAGCATGAACTATTTTGTCATGGCTGCACACATATTGTGTATACAATACAGATTCTAATTGGCTGGCACCACCTTTGGATCTATAAAAAAAAAAACGAGCAGAGGATATTATGAGCCATGACCACATTCCGAAGGGAGGATGAAAAGAAATTCTACTGCCTATTTCTGTTCAATTTGATTGCATGCATCTTTAAGGACCAACCACAACATACTCTTTATTTGGCTGGATTGACTTATCTTGTCTAAACTATCTTTGATTCTGAGTCTTTGACATATTTTTCTAGTTTCTTTTAGTTAAATGGGCAACTGTTGTCAAGCTGTGAAGTGTTGTATTGCTCTAGGGGTGTATTTATTATGTTGCTCTAATTTTCTTCTAGCCCGAGTAATACTTATCACAATTTTTTAATTATGATTATGTATAATCATAAACAACCAAAATAGAGTCCACTTCCTCAGATATTTATCAAATTTAGTCCACGTAATCGAAGCTATATATGTAAGTGTTGCATGCAGTTTTATGTTACTGTTAGTTGTTAAATGGGCACTTTCTCTAGGTTTCCTGCACATGATATACTTGTTGTACTGAGCTGATATGTCAGATTTTAACTTTCGACTCGATGTTTAGCATGTCAGCTATAGACTTTTTCTGCTCAGTTGATAAAGTCAAAGGTGCAGATGGGAAGGATCGGGTTGTCTTGACTTTTGATGGAAAGTATCTACCACACACTGAGCAGGTTAGTTTCCTTTTAACATTTCATAATTGTAAAGTTTGTTCTTCAGATTAGCTGGTGCATGTGTGCTTATGGAGTCAATTCTTAATATGTCTATCCGTGTTTTTATTTTAACTCAAATTTGAACTGATTAGTAAAATAAGACAAGATCTACAAACTTTATCGTATTCTGAGTTTCTTGAGCTAGGATGCATCCCCTTCTTTATTTCATATTTATTTCTCCGGGGGCGGTGGGGGGGGGGGGGATAATGTTGGTTTCTGTCCATCTGATGGGAGCTTCTGCCCGCCAACAGAAGCAAAAATAAACTGTTTTCTGTTTTCTTTCAGAACGGTTGGATTTACAATGTATGACTTTGGGGTCATATGAACAGATTTTGTGTGCACAAGTCCCTGCTTAGCACAATCATATCGACTCTTCTGCTTGATTAAATAGCTTTGTTCTATAGCACAATGAATGATATTAATTTGCTAACTCCTTTTTTTCCCTTGGCAGAAAACTGAGCATATGGTATCAAGGTTAATGCGAAAGGATTAAGCATAGTTACTATAAGCTGTTCTGTTGCAAACTGTTCACCAATAATTACTGATTATGTACCTGTTCTAAACTCTTTTTCTTTTTTCACTCATCTATGTTCTCGGCCTGGTTGAATAATACTCACTCGTTAATCTAGTTTCAAATGTCAAATCCCAAGTATGGTATTTATATATGTATGTTTTGAGTTGCCAAGATTTGATAATGTATATGCATGTTCATGAGTTGCCAAGAATATTATGTGCAACAGGTATATGTGTTTGATTGTAGTACTTTTACGAGGGAGATGACAGATGAAACTAGTATCATATTTTACTTGTCAATAATTCCTAACTATTGTTATTTTTCTATTCACTTACTTAGGTCTTAAAAGACTTTTTTTTCTCTTCCTTTTTTTGCATCTTAGGAATTTCAAAAAAATGACTTGAAGTTGAAAGCTTGTTTGTCATAATTAACATTTTACACTATGTTAAAGATTTCAAATATTTAGGCAAAATGTTCAGATTTTCTTTAATTTGACCCACAAACAAAAATGTAGTAATCAAAGCATTACATTTCCTTTTTAAAAGAGATAATGTGGAAAGAAAAGCTAAACAGGAGATAATAGGAAAAAGATTTTGCTCACAAGGGCATGACCTATTAGTCATTTTGCTATATTTTTCAACTTGCACTTAGGTATGAGATATAAAGTTTACAATTCGATCAACATAAGTTATTCCTAAAAAATAGTCATCAATCAAATATCGAGCTTTGCTTGACTGATATTGTTATCGAAAAGTAAAGATTATAGTTTGAAAATACAAGTTACTGAGAATCATGCTAGCTTCAGAAGATTTTATTCCAAAGATAGATTAGAGGTTTGCTACAGATTGACTTTCTGTGAGATTTTGCATATACAAACTACAATATAATACTAAGAAACTCATCAGAAAAAGAATGAAAACCAAATATAAATCATGAGATAGTTTCTAAAATATCAACAAATACAATAACAAATGAGTGATTTACTTTAATTAATCTAAATAAATCTTGAAAATAGAGTTATCCATATAAGTGGATTATAAATCTTGATTAATGACAAGAGTACAATAAAACAAGAAATTAATGTCCTCTTAATTTGCTAAATTGGATTTTTTTTTTAAAAATAAAAAGTGATTATAGGGGTATAATTGGAAAGATAAATATGCATAATATCTTAGCATGCCTAGGTTTTTCTTTTTCCTACGCTTTCTACTCAGACATTCAAGCCAATCGATAATCTCCGGAACCACTTTTATCGGTTCTTTCCAAACTTTTCCGGCGATTCTCCGGCGTTTTAGCTCACCGTCCGTTCATACGTCCGGTAAGTTAACTTTTTGCTCATTACTTGTTAGCTGCTTTATCTACTTAAAATTAGCCCTCTGTTACTGGGGACATGTTGCTCGTTATACATATGCCGATAAATTTCTCATTTTACATTTTGAACAAGCAGGCGACAATTTCATTAACGCTAAGTTAAATTAAAGTTTTTTTTTTTGATTTCTTCAGTATTAACGATTGGAAATTCCTTATAAATGTTTATCATTTTTGCAATTTTAAATTTCATTTGACATTTGATTTTCTTGTAAAAAAAAATTCATTAGTGAGGACTTTTATATAAGTTCGAATGGGCTGTTCACATTGTAGAATTCTATAGTTGTGAGTGAAATTTGTGGATTTTTTGTTTTTTATGTGAGATTCATTATAAATTATCTTGTTTTGATCTAGGTATCACAACTCTGTCTTTTATTGGTGTTGGCATCAGCAATGTGCATGCAGGTGGAGTTTTGTTTAGGAGGGAATGACTAAGGATATGTTAAAATGGTGCAATAGCTCAAAATTGGTTACCTAGTTAGTCATTTATGCTAGGTCTTCTTGTGAATGAATTAAGACATAGTTCATTGCTCAGAATGGTGATTATATATTTGAGATTTTTAGCTTCTAGATGTCTTGGTATTTCAATGATTTTTTGAAGTATGTGTATCTCTTTCAAGCTCTACAAGCTCTCAGCATTGCGCACAACTTTCTGAACTCCTGAAAAGGGAAAAAAGAAGAGAAAATTTTCTTCGTTTCTGAAAGCTTCAATCTTGTCATAAAAATTATGGTTCAAGTACGGAAAATAAAAAATCAGAGTTTCTGCTTTAAGGATTGTTATCTGCATGGAATTTTGTTAGGCTTTAAATACATGCAAATTACAAGTGGTTAAAAGTAGTGTACCATAAAAAACAACTAGAATATACCACAACGCGCTCTTATAAAAAAAAACATAAGTTGGATATGTTGAAAGTTGAATGACACTATAACGGATAACCTAGGGGGAAAAGGGGACACCTGGATTTTTATATGTTTAGTCTAGGTCTACTGGTTACCACTAAGCATTTATTGGTTGTTGAAAAAAAACCTAAGCGTTTATTGTGGCCTAACATTTCTTTCATGGTTTGTGTTCTCCACATTGCAACCTGTGGACTGTGGTAATGTGTTGATTGCAATGCACAAGGGTGGACCCACGTATAGCTTGTCGGGTGTTCGAGCACCCATTGACCCCGATGGAAACTTTGTGTATGTATATAGAAAATATTGGAAAATTGATTATAACCTATTCACGAGCATCCATAAACTAAAAGGTCCGATGGGTGCTTTGGTTCTGAAGCTGAAGTTTGAATATGCTGATGCTCTCTAGCGAGGGTTCGAATCTTGTTAAACAACATATCTTTTTGACTGAAAAAAGGCAAACTGAAGCTTTTTCTTACATTTTTTTTTACTCTTCTTTTTGTACCTTTTCACTGCTATTTGCTTATTTTTTCTTTATTGTTTTTTCCACTTTTCTATTTTTAGTATTTCATTTACTAGCTAAACTATAAAAATATTAGTAAGCTTCTAGAAAGAAACCTGCTTGGCTAACAACTTTATGTTAAAAGAAATGAGCACCCATGACCTTCAAATCCTAGATCCTCCCCTGTCTATGCATCTTGAGCATTATCAGTTAAACTAGTAGTCTCAGCTTGCGAAGCCATAATGGTTTCGGAAAAACTTTGACAATTTCTGTTCCAATTGAAGTTGAGATCTGATTCTTTCTGGCTTGGCTGCAGATAATAGTTCTAATCCTAGTGTGGTATAATCTGTACCTTTGTGCTTTTATTTATTTTTAATTAATTTGTGTTCTTCTTTTGGATGTAAGCATCACTTTCTTTGCTGTTCTTACATCAATAATAATTACCATTTTAAAAAAGAATTCTGTATCTGGCACTCGAGCTTCTCAACTTGTTAAGCTCTGTAATCTAAGTAAGAGAAAAATTGGGTCTGCAAAGCTTTTTGGTGGAGTTTTCCTTTACGGTGTTGCAGTAATATTTGTCATTTCTGGTGTTTGCGAACATATGACTCAGGTACCTCAACTTTTGCCAAATATGATGTTTTTTCAGATCTATAGATGTATATTACTAACAGGAGAAAAATGATAAAATAACCTATACATGAAGAAAAAATGAATATGCATTTTATGTACAATTTTTTCCATTCAACAAACTGTGTATCTGAATGCCCGAGGAGTGAAGGTATCACTGCATCAGGAGTGTAGCAGCTCTCCTGATAGGGTCATGAGCAAGACCCGCAGACGTGCTTTTCTTAACCATTTTTAAAATACACAGAATACCTTGCCTATAAGCATGATTGAATACAACTCTGGGACAATGATTTGTGTTAACGTGGTTCAGAGAAATTCTCTTTTCTTGATAACTTTTGCAGTTCTGCAGAAAATTGTTGCAATAGATAATTTGATGCATTGTGAATGGCATTTCATCAAAATTGAGTTAAAAAACTATGACGCTACTGTTTCTTACAACTAGATGCATGGTTAATTACCTAGAAGGTATGATGAATTTGTTTTCCTTGCATGCAGCTCTTTTCGTCCTTTGAATGTGTTTCGATTGGATGCACGACCATGAGTCTGACTTCTGCATCTAGTCAGGTGGTGACATATCCTTCTGTGTCCCAAATGCTGAGGAGTTGATTGAAAGATTGCTAGCTTATTGGTAGGTTACTATTATGGGATCCAATCGACAAAAAGATAAGAACGGTAAACGTAGTTCATCAAAGGGTGAAAGAAGCGATGGCACATCAGCTAGGACAAGACCTCTCAGCTTTGATGAAATTATGCTTAGAAGGAAAAGTAAAAAAGATGAAAGGGACATTAAGAACAATTTTGTAGGAGCTGACAGTGTATCACATAAAGAAGACAGGCCTAAGAAGACCACTGATTGTTTGGAACCTGAGCGACATCGCTATGAGTCATTACCTAGTGCTTCCAAGCATAATTCTGAGAATTCTAGGAAGTTAGGGTCAACTCCGATAGAGGATAATGTGATGGCTGGTAAATATGCTAGGGATAAACATAGAGAAAGAAGAGAATCTGAAATCAAATTGAAGACGTCAATAAATAAAGATGTAAGCAATAAGACACTAGCAGGTAGTAACACCGATAAAGATTGTCTTGTCCTGAGAAGAAAAGATCAGGATTTTATTGATGATTCTGGAAATGAAACTGGTAAAAGACATTCAAGAGATTTAGCCCGGAAGGAAAGATCGGCAGATAAGACTGATGAAAGACACGAAGAGGGAAGAAAAGACAAAAATCCTGGTAAGGATGGGAGACCGTCATACAGGAAGAGGAAAGATATGGAAATGCCAAGTGATGCTATTCTGAATGAGGCTGAGAAAAATAATTCAAGAAATCATGGACGGATAGATAGTTATGCTGACAGAACCAAAGAAAAGTCTGAATCAAGAAGAAGGAAGCACCAAAGTGATGATGGGGAGAGAAATGATGCTCTTCTGAATAAGGCTGATAGAAGGCATTCAAGAAATCATGGACGGACAGATAGTTATGCTGACAGAATTAAAGAAAAGTCTGAATCAGGTAGAAGGAAGCACCGAAGTGATGATGAGGAGAGAAATGATGCTCTTCTGAATGAGGCTGAGAAAAGGCATTTAAGAAATCACGGACGGAGAGATAGTTATGCTGACAGAACTAAAGAAAAGTCTGAATCAGGTAGAAGGAAAAGTGATGAGGAGGAGAGAAATAGAGACAAGAATGCCGATAGAAAGCACAGTTCAGTGAAAGTTTCTGAAATTACTGGAAGAGTGGAAGCTTCTCGCGCTCATCTAGAGGAAGAAAGACCAAAGAGAAGGTCACGAAGTCGAGAGAATGATAGAGATCGGGGTAGAAGGTCTCGATCTGGTTCACCGAGAGGACGTAAGCATTCAGCTCATGATCTCAGAGAGCGTGGCGAGTTTTCCTCTCATTCTTCCAAAGATAAATCTGGAAGATCACATTATGATCTGGATAAAAAGATATCCAGCAATGGTTCAGATAGTCATTCCAACCGCCATGAAGGATCTACAAGTGGTCTTGGTGGCTATTCACCAAGAAAGAGGAAATCAGAGGCTGCTGCTAAAACTCCTCCCCGAACTAATCGCTCTCCAGAACGAAAAGCTGCTTGGTGGGATCTACCACCTGCATCAGCTGGTTCCAGTGTTACTGGTTCTGTTCCTTCTAGTGTTGAGTCTTCAATGCAGTCTGTAATACCACATACACACCAGTTCTCTAGCATGATTCCTGCTAGTTCATACACACCAAAGGCTGCCAGTGTTTCATATAATTACTTATCGTCATCTATACTTGCAATTGATTCTGTCCAGCTGACACAAGCCACACGACCTATGAGAAGGCTTTATGTAGAGAACTTGCCAAACTCCGCCTCTGAGAAAGATATTCTGGACTGGATTAATAATTTCTTGATGTCTTCAGGAGTTAATCGCATTCAAGGAACTCAACCATGTATCAGCTGTATGGTATGTTTTCTTTTTCTATTCTTGTTCTAAGCAGGATGGAGATTTGCGTTGCTTACTGTTTCTACACTGCAGATACACAAGGAGAAGTGCCAAGCTCTTTTAGAATTTTTAACCCCCGAGGATGCTTCTGCTGCACTATCTTTTGATGGAAGATCTTTCTCTGGTTCTATTCTTAAAATCAGACGCCCAAAAGACTTCGTTGAAGTGGCTGTAAGAATTATAACTATGAAACTCTTTGTAGATTGTGCCTGTCTTTCAGACTGACCTTTTTTTGCTTTTTCCTACTGCCATTGTATTGAACGTGTGGGAATTTGATGGTATTTTGCATATTAACTTATGTAACATGTTATAGTTATGCAATATGCAGTCTATCTATATTTCAGCGTTTGTTAAAAAGTGACAACTCGTTATCATTTGGTTAGTTGGGTTAAAATCTGTGCCGGTTCAAAGTGATTTGAAAAAGAACTGGATACCACTAGTGCTAAAATTGAATCGGGTCAAAAGTAGTTTGAGTTAAAATTTGGTTGCCAGTGTTGGTTAAAAGGGGTTTGAATTGAAGTTTGGTTGCCAATTCTTATTGGTCATTATATGTAACAATCAGTAAATTCCGGTGCCCACTGATATAGACTTTGCTGAAGAAAGTTTGCTCAAGGTTACTCAATTTCCTGGAAACCCTTGATAATCGGAGGAAACAATTTGTCTTTTCTTTCGATTGTAATCTTCATACGAGGATGTGAAAAATGGTACAGCACATTTCAAACCCAAGCACCCCTTCATGTGAAATGGGTCGTGTACTTATTTTTTCATCTTAATGAACAGGTCTAAGTGGATACAAATAAGAATATTGTCGTGGGTTAAAAAATGTGTTCTTAGTTAAGATGAATCTGATTTTCTTCTCTCTTTCCTTCCTTTCTTTATTATACGACTTTTGGAGTTTGATCGTTGTATGAATTTTGACTTTTGTTGTGCGAGGGAGTCTAAGTATGACTGTCTTTACTGCTCTTTCCCCCTTAATACATACTACTGTAAATCCATTCTTGACCTATGATCAAAGATTAAATAGACAGGCAACAAACAAAATTCCCCAGTAAAATGTGTTCTTGCAGGTAAAAATCAAGATGTCCATCTTTATCAGAAAGAAAAGTCAAGGTCTTTATCTAGTCAAAGAGTAGGATGCATGAAGAGGTTGGACTTGTCTGCAATGTTTTAAGGATTGTTCAGTGTGGAAGATAACCTCTGATGAACCTGATACCAATTTCATAGAATCCCTTAGCTGTTGTTAGCAACAATATAGGCACCAAGATTTTGGTATATCCTATGTTTAGGATGTTATTGATATGAAGTCCTTCTGATCTTCTCTTGGAGTACCCTCAATACCCTTCACTTCATATCTCAGCAGAGAGGATGCTTTAACTCACTTGATCGTCTGTTTAATTGGATATTGGAGGATGAGGACGGTGCTTGCTAAGGATGGTGGATTTCACTGCATAAATGGAAGGAATATATAGTTGAGTTATATCAAATGAATTAAAATAGGAAAATATGGAAATTATGGTAGGGGAATTTCGTTAATGTAGAACATTTGTTGCTCTGTTTTTCTACAATTTGTCAATGCATTAAATTATTTAAGTAGTAGGAAGGTGGTGCTACCTCTTTATGTTGAACTGTGATTTATTTTGCTCTTGTATTCAGTTTCTGAGGTATACTGTGGTCATGATTCATGTAGCAGGTTTTCAGACAGTTGCTATTTTCATGCAGACTGGTGTTCCTCAGAAGTCGGTGGCTGCAGCTGATTGGATAGACGACACTGTAGAGGATTCTCCATATAAGGTATGCATCTGAAACAACACAAATGATTTTGAGATTGACCTTTAATCCTGCCTATCAGAACGGGGCACAGCATTCACTTCTGCCATGTGTAGTCCACCTGTCCTTGTACTTGCAATATCCATCATTCTTTACTTCTTGTGATAAAGTACAAATATCCTATTTGTTCTTGCTAGTAGTACCTGTCTTGTCAGTTTCAGTTAGTTTGGTCTAATCAGATTTAGCAGGACTTCTTAAAAGTTGAAAAATTGCTTTTACTAAATATTTAGAGTTTACTTTCAAGAGTTCGAGCTCTGTTTATTATAGTAGTAAAAGAACTTCTTAGGTATTTTAAAATGTTACGTTTATTTTAGCTTTTAGTCTGAGAAAGGAGTGAAAGTACTTTTGAAGGGAGCTAATTGCCTTAATTGTGTTTTCTTTTGTTTGCATTTTTCTTTTAGTGTAAACAAGAAACACGATCTCTCAAGATGATTTTGAACTGTTGTATGAAATAATGTAAATATGACAGCAGCTTGGTGTAATAACTAATATCAACAGTTACCTTGATCCGATTGAAAATAGGGGAACATATTTGAGAACTGAGACCAATAATTTCTGCTGTGCGCTGCACTTATATGTATCTTGTCATATGAGACTCACATTTACAGAAAGCAATGTTCCATCTGTTGAGTAAATTCATCAAAAGATGCTCTATGCTACTGCAATGCATGAATGTCATGTAGGTCAATTATATGTTGGAAAGTGAGGTTACAGATTATGTTGTATGCTTTCGATTTTCTTAAGATGTTGATGTATGAATGTTCCCTCACTGTTAAGATGAGATGCAAAATTCCTCATTTGAACCTGTGGGATTGCGAGGACTTCACATTTGGATTGCTTTTCTTCTTTGTTGGTGTTTGCCTTAATTCCTTGACAAGTCACATTTTTGACCTTCGGAATATTTTTGTTTAATTTGGCTTCCACAAGGAATTCTTAGAAATTCGGTCATACAGTATCTCACTTGTTGTCTATTTATCGTTGAATGCTTCTATATAATGCTTCCCACATTTTTCAAGTCTGTTCCATTCCTGTAGTTCCCTGGCCCTTACATAACAATTTTTTTATACGTGTTGCAGATTTTTGTTGGTGGAATTTCAAGAACTATTTCATCAGAGATGGTAAGACCGAAAGATGTCTTGAAACCTTTCCTCAATTAAAAAGAAGGGACAATAGAATATCGGACTTTCTAGTGATTTTGATCTTACCTGATGCTATTTCAGCTTATGGAGATTGCTAAAGCCTTTGGACCTTTGAAAGCTTACCATTTCAGGATGAATTCAAATCTCAATGAACCTTGTGCATTTCTTGAGGTACTTTTGGATTATTGGATATACCTTTCTCATATTAAATGAAGCATCCTTTTATTTACAGAAAAGGTAGCTTTTATGCAACAGTCTTAAATTCTTTGGTACATATCGTATTTTTCTGGCTAAGATTATTTTTCATTTTAGTGAATTACTGGAAGTACTGAGTGTAGATAAAATGAGCAAATTGTCATTTTACTAGAATTTAGATCATTTTCCTTGTCAACAATCTTCTCTGGGTTGAAGGGTGAATGAAGAAAAAGTAGTTCTTTTTACATGTTAAAAACGGAGGTAGTCCGTCGTGCCAAACAAATGGATTTACCACTTTAAGCATGTAAAGAGCATGGGAGAGAATAAAGTTGAATCATAGACATGTATGCAAATGCATTGTAGAAATTGTCCATGGAAAGGTTGTTTATGACTTCATACCTGTTGGCTTGACAGACAACATGGTTGTGTGCTTGGCTTAGAATGGGGATTTATCATGCAGCTTCTTGCTATTATGTATTGATAAAACTTTATCTTTATTTTATTAATAAAATCTACCTTAAAAGGGCACTGTTATAAAAAATTTCAGGCAGCGGCTTGCTATCCTCTTTGAACTCATTTTTTGTTGTAAATTTTTCTCTCCTCATTCTGCAACTTTGCTTCTCTAAGGTAGGACAAGTAAACTTTTTCTTTTTAGAAAGACATGCAAAAACTTCTATACATTTGTCAAACAATTGCTCTAGAACAACCAATACCCCTTCAGATCCATATGTGAGCTTCGACATCAATTTTATCAATGTGTGCCAATGCCAAAAAGATATCATCTTTCAGACGAAAAATAAATCAGAAGGATTAGAGGAGCTCTTAGCTATTCTTATTAGATTTTCTAGCTATCAGACTCTTGAATTCCTTTCCTCCCCAATGATCTGGAGAGCATTTTGCAAACCCTTTTCATCCCTTTCAATAGTTGAGAATGAATAACCCTGTTTGTACTGGTGCCTGTGTTAATTCTCCCGTGAAACTCTTTTAGTGCCAAAACTAGCTTGCTACACACAAGTTTCATATATGCTTGACCTAATTTTCATTGCAGGTAGAGTATTCCTTTTATAATGTTTTTTTTTTTTTTGAAAATGGTAATGTTGTATTCTTCAGCATTAAGGATATGCTGGTGACCTTCAGAAAACAGAGGGGAACAAAAGAAAGGAAAAGAAAAGAAAAAAGAAAAAACTTACAAGGATCCTAATAATTCCACAATTTGCTCTGTTTCCTCTAAACCTTTCTCTTTATACCAAAAATAAAAAGATACAATACAATTCCATTTAACCTTTTATAATATTTTATGACCATGCTTTGGATTGTGCATCACTATCGCTTCAACAGTAAACTTATTAGCTAGATACCTTGGTTTGTTACATAATGAGCCTCTCCGTGCCTTGTATTTCTCCATGAATCAAGTGCTGTGAACTCTCAAGTCTTCTTCAAGTTCAAGTTCCTCTTGCGTCTTATACTGATCTTAAAGTAATTATTTCAACCATTTCAGTATGTTGATCATTCGGTTACTCTTAAAGCTTGCGCTGGTCTTAATGGTATGAAGTTGGGTGGAAAAGTGTTAACTGTTGTTCAGGCTGTCCCAGATACTACTTTACTGGTACTATCTCAAGTCCTCTTATCCAGATTACTTTGGCTTTAGGTACATTTTTTAATCTTTTCTTGGAAATACGAGTTTGACCAAAAGATATACATAATACTCAGGACAAAGATGAGAATACACCTTTATACCGGATTCCGCAGCATGCAAAGCCACTTTTGGAAAAGCACACTGTAGTTCTAAAGCTGAAAAATGTGGTATGTCTTTAACTCTTTATTATCTTTGACACGTCAAGTTGAATTTTCATTAAATAAATATTCTGTTTGTTATGCCAGTAAAAAATGTACATGCTAGTAGAAATTGTAAAGAATTTCTAGTGCTAGAGAAACTCAACTTTTATAATATTGTACTCGAGGGGCTTAAACTTTCATAATATTCAGATAGTTGAACCCAACTTGCTTGGGACTGAGGTGTTGTTGTTTTCACAGAGTTTTTAACGAAAAACATCCTTGGAGTATGCCCCAAAGGTCAACTACATCCTTAATATGACATTGGTTAACAAGCAACATCCTTGATGCATCATAAAGTAAACAAGTTTTGTCCAAAGTTTATTAAAAAAAAAGAGTTTAGTCCAAAGTTAGTTTTTTGTCTAAACTAACAGCGAAAATGCAGAAATGCAAGGTAAGGCTGCATACAATAGACCCTTGTGGTCGGGCCCCTCCTCGGACCCTGTGCATAGCGGGAGCTTTAGTGCACCGGATTGCCCCTAACAGCGAAAAGCCAAGCACATGCATTACACGTGACCCAAAAAAAAGTCAAGAAAGCTGGGATTCATGAAACATATTGTTGTTTCTTCCCCAAGTTTCTTTGGAAATCTGTTGCTTTTTCTTCAATTCCATGCTCAGCTTTTCTAATCTTTTTATTATCCTTCCAAATCAATCTTAAACTTTGTTTAAGAGGTTCTGTTTTGGGTGAAAAACAAAGAAAAAATATAAAAAGTGTTGGCTCGAAATTTAGAATTAGGCAAAACCCCGCTTTGTATATTTTCTCTAGACTTTGTTATTGCACAAAGGGAATGGATTTTATTAAAGAATGACCAGGCACTCGAATGCAAAGAGAGTGAGGGCGCTGCACGTTGTCTGCAGAGTTCAATAGTTCATTTCCTATTATTCTGTACTCTTTTAAAATTTCTACCTCAAGATACTAGAGATTTTCTTATTGTTAATGAGGAATTGGACAATTTTTGAATAAAACAAAGGCATCCTTACCTTGTTTGGTTTTCTCTTTTCCAGTAACTGGTTTGGTTCATAACCTGTGAAATCAAGAAACTTGGGCTAGATTAATGCCAAACCCACCAATAAATTCAATATTATACTTAGGGAGTACAATTGCAGCAAGCCAGCTTTGAAGAATACCCAGTACGAGCAAACTTTTGAAGAAGTTCACGGGGTATAGAGAAAAATAATGCTTCGTGGGACGCCTAATTTGCAGAAGAAGAAGACTATGGGATTACAACCACTTTTTCTTTCTCAATTTTGTTTTTTTTTAGTCACTAGTTATGTGTATGCTTGGCTTCACTGTTGGTTTTAGACATGAAAACTAACTTTGGACTATACTTGTTAACTTTTTGATACTTTAAGGATGTTACTTGTTAACCGTGATATACTAAGGATGTAAATGACCTTTCGGGATGTTTTTTGGTTAAAAACTCCGTAATTGGGATTATATTTCTTAGATGTTGCAAAAATACTTACCAGGGGTTGTCTTTCCTCATATCACCGTGTCCTGTCCAGGTGGATGCATTTGTACTCAGTTTTTTGTCTGAAGTAGAACTTGAAGAATTAGTGGAAGACATCAGATTGGAGTGTGCCAGGTTATTTATGAAAAGTCATTTTTCTTAATCTCATTGTTGTTTTTTCTCCTTGTCAATTATTCACTGATCTGGAAAGTATTCTTTTGATCTTGCAGGTTTGGCTCAGTTAAATCAATTAATGTTGTAAAGCAAAGTCAATGTTCTCTCACGTCTGATCCTACTATTATGGATACTAGTTCTACGTTGAATGAGAGCAATATGGAGTTTGGGAAAGAGAGTGACAGAAATGAGCCGATCACTAGGAGTGATGATCACGAGTTGGTAGTTGGTGGGTCACACCTCCCCAACAGTGATTATCATGAGTTGGAAGTTGGTGGGTCACACATCCCCAACAGTGATGATCATAAGTTGGAAGTTGGTAGGCCACACCTCCCCACCAGTGATGAACCCATGGAAACCAATAGTGCTGAGGAAGCTGAAAGATGTGCTGATAGTAAAACACATATATCACAACCTTCAAAAGGTGATTCTCAAAAGGCTGGAGATGACCACGCTTTGGCTGGCGGCAGTCATTCCGATGTTAGACCTTCTGAGGAGCTAATAAAAGACGGTAGCTCTGATCCACTACCAGATGATGGTAGTGTCTCTGCTCGAGGGACAAACTGCCAAGAAAATTCTGAGGTTACCCATACTGCTATGGTTTCAGAAAGGAAAGATGAAAATGCTAATCCCAGTCCACTGGAGTGTCTTGAGATAAAAAATGAATCACCAGTTAAGGAAGCAATTAAATCACAGGAAGACAATGGAAATGTAAATGGAGTTTCTGAATCGGAATTCTCATTGAAAGAAGAGTTGGATGCTCCAGAGGAACTTGAGAAAAGGGAAGAAATTTCTATTATTGAGGTGTTTGAACCTGGCGATGTACTTGTGGAGTTTAGAAGAGCAGAAGCTGCATGCATGGCTGCTCATTGTTTACATGGACGACTGTTTGATGACCGAATAGTGACTGTGGAGTATGTTCCCCTTGATCTCTATCGGACAAAGTTTCCTAAACAAAACTAATTTCCTCTGGCCAATTCAATGTCTTATTTCCTACAGATCTCCCCAAACTTGAACGATGTTGACATAGGATTTCTCGATGCTATTCACATAGCTATCAGATGCTTAACTGAATGTTTGTTCGCAATTTTTACCATATTGAGATGCCTTGGTTAACCTTTTGCTATTGCGAGTTGTAGTAGATTTTCTGTGTACCAGACTTGAAGTGGAATACATGTTTTCTTCCAGATGTAGAATGAGCCATTTGTAATATGTTGTCTAAAAAGTAACAACTTTTTTTTTGAGGTTGCAACGTTTTACCTACTACTTACAATATATAGGAGCACAAACTTTTGGCTTCTTGAAATCTTGGACTTATTTGCCTTTCCATTATTTTTGCCTTAAATTTCTTGTGCCTATAGTTCTAGATGATGTTGGTCCCTGACTCAGTTGGCTAGTCGATGGGATAAAGGGGTTGTTTGGTGTAAGAGATAAGGATGTTTAATTCTGATATACAACAATGTATCCAATGTAATTCCATTAGGTGGAGTTTAGGAGGATCGAGTGTACGCAAATGTTGAATATTATAAGTATTTGATTTTCCTATAGAACCTTAATACTCTCTTTGTTTAGTTTATACAACGATTTGGTTTGTGATATTAGACTCCACGTTAGTAAATTATTGAGTTTAGTACTGGAAATTCTATGCATTTATTATTATGTACGGCTGTAATTTGTATGGAAACTGTGTTAGTATATACATGGTTGAATGGGAAAAAAGACGAGCATCGTAACGATTACATTTTAGTCTCAAATAAGTTGGAGTCTGCAATTTGAATTTCTTTTTTTTTATTTAACCTTATTTTAAAGGGAAAATTTCAAAAATGACAAACATATTAAGCTTAATAACTCCTTATGAGTATAGTTTTCCTAATTACTCTCCATAGCTATATTTATATTTGTTATGGTCATTAACGTTTGTATATTTTGTTGCGTTATACAAATTAGGTTTTTCTGTTTGTATATCTCATTACATTATATAAATTGAGCTTTCAAAGAGATTTGTATATTCGCTTTCAGATTTGTATAATTGCACATTTTATTACTATACCCAATTCGTGTAATTAATTGAAACTATACCCTTATCGCATAATTATAGTAAGAATGTTTGTCAATTTGCGTAATCAATAAGTTAATTATATAATAACATTAATTCTAATAATAAAATATCTTTTTGATAAGTTCAAAACCTATTTTAAACTAGTAGTTATTGGTTATACAAATTATCTTTTTCTTTCATTGTGCCAATATCATTATAGTTTTCAAGATAACTTCTTTCGCGTGGATTTAGATTACCTATTACCCTTTTTAACACATTCACTTAACATAATTTCACACATACTTACACATTTATGACAAATGTAATCATTTGTAATCTTATCTGGTCGTACATATATGTCTTAGCAATTTGTATTTTTGCAATAGTGCAATGTATAAATTTAAATTTAATTAATACCAAAAAAGAAATTAGCCATGCACAAAATAATCCTTTTGCGGTTCCACCATAGGAAAAAAAAGAGGACAAGAAATAAAACCATTACCCAACATCCATTTCGTTATCCACTCTTCACTTTCTTTCTTCAAAAAACAACATTCTTGACAGATAAAAAAAGATTTGACGAATTGGAGCAAAAATGGCAACAATAATGGCTGGTATAAGCCTCAGAGGACCTGTAGTGAGTGGTCACAGGGCATTTTCAGTGACCAAAAGGGCTTTACCCAAGTTGAAATTGAGCTCAGAATTGAGTTTTGTGGCTTCCCAATTGAGTGGACTCAAGATTTCAAGCACCCATTTGAGCTCTCCTGCTTCACTTTCTGTTCCTTTCAAGACATCCCTTCAACCTGTTGCTCGTAATTTCTCTACCCCTTTGTTGTGTTCTTTGTGTTTTTAGTTGTTGGGGTTGTTTCTTCTTTGGTCTAATGATGTGCACATGAAGTGTTTGTTGTTTTGTATGTTTGAATGAATTGTGGAGTTTTGTTAATGATGTGAATTGTGTGTAAAAAATTGTGCTTGTGGGGCTAGTAGGACACCACAATTATTAAAAAGATATTGTATCTGAGAATTTGAAGTTTTCTTAAGTACTTGTTACTTAGGGCAATGGTTGTTGAAGTATGTGCAAACTGACCTGGACATTACCAATATTATTTCTTTTTTTAAAAAAAAAAAGAGTCTTGGTACAATTGCAATTTGGTTATGAGTTCGAGGGGTGGAAATATTATCCTTGTAGAAATGTAAAGGGAGACTATACAGTATACACATACTTTCCCTCTACACTTGAACTAGAATTAGTAAGCTCTTCTTAAACATTGATGGGGAAACAAGAAAAGATGATAACTTTAAAATGTTAATATGATGAATCATCATTTCGGTGTAGAGAGCCTTTTTTTTTCTGGAATGGCCCTACTCGAAGGGTCATAGGACCTAAATCATCATGAGGTTGTTTTGTACTTAGATAATTGCTCCTTCCATACCAGAGTCCCCATTTAGTAGTCGTGTGTCTAGAATTCAGATGTCTGCTTTATGTTAACAACACATCATGTTAGATTTACGTAGTACCAAGTGAAAGGTAGTATTGTTGATATGGGATGAAAATTATCCCTTACAATGTGGAGGATCCAAAGACATAGCTTAAGTTGGAAAAAGTTTAATTCAGTTGCAACTTGCCAACTAAATATATTGTTTTCTTCAAGTCTCTGGTATGGTAAACTGAGCACTTGGCTATAATTCACATATTATTAAGTTACATGTCATAATCAATGACTAAAACCCATATATAGTCTACTATCTAAACAACCTCTTATGTATTCTTACTTCTAGAGGAGAGATTAAAGGGGTGTTGTCATTCCAGGGGTTTAAAAACCTGTCTACACTCTACAGTCACAAGAAAATAGGGATAGGACAGCCTCATCATATGCAAAATTAAATAATTTGGAAAGAGCTTGATGGACTACATTAAACTGTTTAAAGGCAGTTGCAGCGCTTACTGCATTAATAAGAACAAGATTGATAGAATATGATATATAGTTTGGAAGTTTGTCCATAGTTTTCTCCATATGCTAAATGATCTCTGGTTGTTCCTCCTTGGCTCTTTATTCTCTGAATTAGGGATTGCGAATATTTAAGACATAACAGATTGTCCATGTAAATGATTATAAAGTATTTTTAGGATAAATTTCTTATATAGATGACAACAATAGTTTCTTGGTTAGCAAAGTTTGCATTCCTGTGCTGCAATTTATAGACTAAGCTACAAAAGAAATACTATATGCATGAGAAGATATTACTTCTAGTTGGAGTTGAGGCATTTTAGGTCTCATTAACTGAGTGCAGCCTAAAGATGGAGCTTTATTTTCTTGCTTTCGCCTGTCTTAATAACGAGCAGGATTTCTTTTTGGCGAGTTTTCCTAGTCTGCAGCTTGCCATGTGCCTATTCTTCTCTCCGTGAAACTTGCAGCCTATTAGTGAAATAAAAGCTCAATGAGATCCAAAGCTTATGAAAGTAGGTTTCTCGCTATCAAGAATATGGTAAATCCATTTACCTGTCAAATCCACTTTTTGCACTGTGTACTTTTTAAATATTTATTTACCACTTGTGTCCTTGTGCTTAGTGACCAAACTAGTGAAAAAGAAGTCGAAACCAATTATGAAAGCCTTAGAGAGTGTGTTAGCTGCAGATTTGGAAGGAAAAATCTACAGATTTACAATCTTTGAAATTGAATCTTCGGTGTGTTCGCCTCTCTGGTGTACATTACATTTTGTATATGATGGTAACAGCTTGGTTAATTCATGCTCATTGTATGACAACAAACTGTGAAGAGTTGGCTCCTTTTATAAAGTCCAGCAATGGCAGTATTTGATTTTTGGATTATTGATGAAACTTATTAACTAGTCAGGAAAAAAAATAAGAACAGTATGAGAGCCATAGGAACTCTATATCACTGACACTTTTGCTTGCTTTGACTCCCTTTCTAAGTTGCTGCAATCATTGTCAAACTGCATTCTTCTTTCTTCTTTCTTTTATGCCTAAAATTACTCGGAGCCTTTGAGCTAATCAATAAAATTAAGATTTTTGGGACGAGAGTACTCAAATTTTCCATTGAAGCATCCTTTGCCATACATCATCATGGTCTTTTCGTTTCCCTTGCTTTCCTGCATTTTTGTAGATTGGGCTCAAATATGTTACCGCTTTTTTATTGTGATAAGTACAGGGTAGAATATTGAGAGAGTAAATTCTGTTTTTTCAGGTAGAATCTGTCCCTTCACTGGCAAGAAGTCCAACAGGGCAAACAAGGTCTCTCATTCAAACCACAAAACAAAAAAGTTGCAATTCGTAAACCTTCAATACAAGAGAATTTGGTGGGAGGAAGGCAAGCGATTCGTGAAACTGAGGTTGTCAACAAAGGCCATAAAGACCATTGAGAAAAATGGACTTGATGCTGTAGCCAAGAAAGCTGGAATTGATCTCAGCAAGAAGTAGAACCTGGAACATGATAGCATATTTGTTTGAACACTAATTTTGATGCCCTCAAAAATCATACTTAATATTTTCTTGGCATTGTTTGTTGATTTGCAGTTATATGCTTTCATGATATTACTGTCCAAGCATATCTTGATCACCTACTTTCGACGAATATCAACAATATTCTCTTTTATCTTTTAAAAAAACGGTTTAGCCTGGAAATGCAGGCTGTTCACTAATAAGCCCTGTGAAAGTGACACTGCTTCTGAAGTCCAGATAATCTGCACTTACTCGTGGACTAAGGGTGGAAAATGAAAGGTATTTTTTTGTCCCCTAAGCAGGGAGCTTGTGAAGGAGAGTTGTGCACAACAAAAAAGGAATGAAAGGTTCCTTTGCATTAGATGGTCTTTAACTTCCCTATAATGATGGCTCTATTCTCTTTGGGAGCGTTCAAGTTAAATAGAGAGTGTTTTCTCAACATTATCTAAGTTACCGGAGTGTTTCAGGAAAAACCTATATGAGGCACCTTTTTGGGTGTGGGATACTCGTTTAAGCTTTACATTCAAGAGACAAATACATACAACGATTGATGTAATTCAAGAGGGTATAGTTCATCTAAACATTCACCTATAACAAGAACGAAACAAATTAATACTACCACCTTTGACACATTACATTAAACAAGTCAAAACTTAGTCTGAACAAAGTACAATATGTTCAGAAAGTGTTTGTGCTAAAAAGCTCATTTAGAGCTATCCTTCAAAGTAAATAACAAACACATAGCAAAAGCTTAATAATTTCCATTTGATTGTTTTGGTTGCCACTTCTCTGTGTCAGTCGCCTACAGCCTTCCAAAAGATATGTGAAATCAGCATGGATTGCTTAAACTCAGTAAGAGGAACTTCAAGATACTTTCTGCATAAACATAGAAGTCATTAAAGCAAAAATCACACAAGTTTTTGTATGGTCATAGTAAGAGTCTAATAGACCAAGATACATAGAAAATCGCCAACAAAGTTTGATTTTAGGAAAGGAAAAAACTTATTCACACCCAATATAAGCACCAAATCAAGTTAATCCAATGCTAGGAAGAGCAGCAGACAGAAATTGAGATAAAATTTTGTTTTGCTTTTCTTTCCTTCTTTACAGTTCTTGCTATGCTATAGATTCTGATGCGTCTTTTTGAAGTTTTCTCAAAAGATTTTCATTTTCTTATATTTTTATTTGACATTATGTACAGCAGATAGCAAATCAACCATGGTTAAATAATAAAAGTAGTTTTCATTGCTGAAGCAGTCAATTTCCTCTCCCAAAAATGGCCAACAAACATGTTCAATGTTCAAAAATATTATTGGAAAGTCATAACCATAATTTAAAGAAAGAATCACCTTCATTTATGTATCCTCCCTTGCAAATCAAAATCATCAGCTGAGTAGTAATCCGAAATGAGACGATACATGTATGACGGGTTATGCCCTCCACTATAAATCAGAAAGATGCAATGAGTATTATTATAATAAAACTGCTTATTAATCCCTAAAGTGGCAACAGAATACATTATGAATTTCCCCTTAACGCTCCCCTTTAAACCCAACAACCACTAAGTCTCAATCCCAAGCAAGGTGAGGTCGGCTACATGAATCCTCACGGTCAATGTTGCTTGCTTAAGCCCATCTAAGTCCTAATACACCAAACTTTTGCATGTAAAACCTTGAACCAATTTTTTTTTGAAAAGTAGTATTCTTTTGTACTATAAATTATGGTGGAATTTAAAATGCAGTGGTGCTTTTTTTTTTTTTGGAAAAGTAAATTGAACTTCATCGATACTGAATGCTACATAAATTAATTATCTAACATATACTAAACACAACTAAATAGAAGATTCTCGTATATTAGTATAGGATACAACGTAGAACAGTATCATCCAAGACTACTTTGTTGTGTTTAAGCCAAAAGTAGTTCGGAATTGAGGCATCGTTGTTGCAAACCCAAATTAAAACTTGAAATTGGTAAAGCATCCTTACATGTCTGTGATGAGGAGGCTGACAAGCTCAGGTGCCACATAATCAAAACCAGGGTTAACAACTTGAAGCGGAGCCCCACTATCCATTCCAAATTCCATGCAATTTGAAAATCGCCCGAATTCAAGAAGTTCAGCAGGGGATCGCATGTCATTCAGACAAACCTCTGGATTGTGTGGATATGAAGGGCACAACTGTAACAGAAAGAAAACAGTTAAACGAATTAGCTAATGATAAGTACAGCGAAAAGTAGAAAAAGAGTTTGCTGCTTAAGTGGCAAACGTAAAAGGGTAACTTTATGGTCAACTCAAAATGGATAAGTCATGGAAGGGATTCAAGGATCTGCAAAGCCTTATATCAACATTATACACCATTTCAAGGTTCTGAACATCATTTAGTAAACCTGAAAAGCTGAGTTCTTCTTATGTTATCAGAGCCTTCTGGTTTGAGAGTGATATTCAGCAAGATGTATAAAAATCGCCAATAGTTAGAGTTAAAAGAATAGCCACTCAAACGGTTGGACTGTACAAGTTGATAGTTCACACGACCTCTTTCTCTATTTTCCCCCTCTACCTTAATAACACCTTTTTGCCAGTTACTCCCGCCGTTTGTTCAGCTGGTAAGCACCTCTCACCTCCAACCCTAAGGTTGTGAGTTCGAGTTACCAAAGAAGCAAAAGGGTGGGAGCTCCTAGGGAGGGGTTTTAAAAAAAATATCCCTCCGCTTCAATGTGTTTCTCTTGTCTAGTTTTGACTTGACATGGAATTTAAGAAATTAAATAAGATTTTTGAATCTTGTGGTCTTAAATTAAAGATATGTGGAATGTATCAAAATACCCTTCGTGGAAAGTTAGAATTAAGAGTTGCCAAAAAAATGGAACGGAGGGAGTAATAAGTAAAGACAAAAAAAGTAATACATAAAGACAATAAAGCTCAGATACCTTGTGAATGCCAGCAACTACGACAAATGGAACAGCATGCTTTTGAGCTGCAAGTGCAACCATGTTCATTCCAACAGGTGCAATGACACCACCATTGGCCATCACTGCATGAACTCCCACTATAACCTACAGAATAAGGTTATGACTTATGGTTCTGAGAGCAGGTAGCCGAAGCAGCAGCACAAGGTTACAGATTGGTACTATGTATAAAATAGCTAATACAGAAAGTTACCATATTTACTCTAGAAATCATTGCAAAAACTGCAGAATCTGTGACAACTATAGTTTGTAGACCTCTTGATACCAACTCTTTTGCAAGAGCATGACCCTGGTACCTGATCAAGCACAAATGAAGAAGGGATTTTTACAGTTAATATGAAAAAGAAGATTAATGGTTCATTTATTTCTAGGAAATTACAGAATACTCCTCAAACCTCGGTGCGCCCTCTGCAACAACCACCCGAAAAGACCGTTTTTTCTCTTTTGCAGCACAGAGGAATTCAAAGGCAGTTCTCGAACTACCTAGTGTTAGTATTACTTCACTGAAAAAAATTGCATCTGTTAATTAGCTATCTCATTTGATTAAAAGATACATGTTCACCACAACTATGCAGCTATATGCCCACAAAAGAGGGTGAAAAAGAACAATTAAATACATTAGAGGTGAAAGAAACAACAAAGACCATTTGCATTGCAATAATGACTGTAACTATATCACCCTGGAGCAAAGTAAGAAAGGCCAGCAACCTTATATTTTATAAAATGTTTAGGCTACAAACCTATATTTGTCATTTTCACAGTAAGGTTGGAACCGTAGATTTATCATTGATGGACAAACGTGTTAATTTATCAGATAAAATGTCTATCCAGCAAGGGAAGTGGCATTTGCCTCGCACCCAAGTTCAAGTCCTGAGTCACCTATCACAATTTTTTTGTGAATTCCAAAGGGAAAACCCTTGGACAACAAACTATGAGGAACAATGAAACGACAATATCCATCGCATATGTTCAAATCATGCTACAATGTTACTTGAAATATATAGTGTGCATAACACAATACAGACATTTTCCAGTACGTGCGAAAGGTAAATACTTTTGGTGAATATGCTCAACTGCCTGTTCTGCGATCAGCTCATGACAAGTATCAATATCTTCAATTAACATGTTAATTGCCTCAATAACATCATGCTTTAACTTCCGAGTCCTGGCAAGTTTATCAGCTGCAACACAGAAAAACAATTCAGTACTGAAACTTAAAAAATGACTGAATTGCTTCAAATTCATGTAGCACAGGAGCATTTACCTTTGCTTTTCTCTTCAGAATCTCCACCTGAAGAGGAGGTGTATATGTTACTCGGTACAGATTTATCTGGCATATTCTCCAGAAGTGCATGCAATGAAGGAGGTCGTAGAAAACTTTTAGCTGCAGCAGCAGCAGCAGCAGCAGACTGACTTGGGTCATAATCCTGGTCTATGGTTCTTTCATCATCACTTGCAGCTGATAAATCTAAGTCGCACGTTTTACTTGTCAAAAGAGAGAGATCCTCCTCCCGGATAATATGAAGAACACGCCTCACAATGTTTCCAACAGCAAGCTCTGCAATTTCATCAAATATTGGTTATATCATTCTTGGCATAAACAAATATGATTACTTAATCTAGAGTGCTATCAGAGGTCATTAATTTATTATAAAATTCTCCATTTGAAGTATTGCTGACAATCCTTGCATTGAAATCAACGGGTTCAAGCCGTGAAATTAGCGACTGATGCTTGCGTCAAGATAGGCTTCTTACACTACACTCCCTTGGGGTGTGACCTCTCCCTGGACCCTGTGTGAATGTAGGATGTTTCATGCACCGGGCTATCCTTTTACATATATATACACATCCTTTAGTAAGTGGAGTGACGAATGATGAAACATGGGGTTCATCTCTAAGAAAAATGTGCAGAAGTACACCCAGCACGCTGGAATAAATCGAAACTAGGGCACCATCTCTCTCTCTCTCTCTCTCTCCTCCTATCACCATATGTGCATGTGCGCAAATAGTTAGCATAGCAGATGTATATTTCTTAGCTGTGACAGAGGGAGGAGAGGAACAAGGAAATTTTTGTGGCAAGGAAACAAGGAAAGAAGAGGCTTCCACCTTGTCAAGTGGAAAACTCTTGCCCTCGGTAAAAAGCTAGGAGGACTTGGTATAAAGTGCTGTAGACAGCAGAATCAAAGTCTGCTCATGAAGTGGTTATGGGGATATTCCAACGAAGATCAATCTTTGTGGAAGAAGGTGATCAAAAAAAATATGGAGAAGAAGACCATAGAAGACAAAATCAGTCAACATTGTGTATGGGGTCAGTGTCCGGAAGACTATCAGAAATCTCTGGCAAATTTTCAGCAGAAAGAAGCAATAAAGTTAGTAATGGGCTTGAAACGTCCTTTTGTGAGGACACCTGGATAGGGAATGGCTCTCTCAAGCTCTTATATCTGAATGTTTTCATTTTAAATCAACAACAAAGGGCTAACATTAGTGAAGTTTGGAGCAATCAAGATTGGAACTTCAGTTTGAGGAGACTCTTAAATGATTTGGAGGTGGACAGATTCACTGAATTCCACAACACACTCAAATCTTTTCACCGGGACCTCACAGGAACAAGACAGAGTGGTGGTTAGGACACAACTCAGGAGTTTATTCATTCAAAACAGCCTACCACATGATGAATGATGGCAACAACCTTTTTGTGTAGTGGCCCTGGAAGCACATATGGAGGGTCGAGATTCCGTATAAAGTGGCATGCTTTGTTTGGCTGGTTGCCAAGAAGGCAGGCAGTGTTGTCAAAGGCGCGCATAAGCCCTGAAGTGAGGCTCAAAGCGTGTTGAGCGCTTCGCATCGCTTAATGTGCGCTTCAGTGTTTTCATCAAGAATTTAATACCTCTCCTGAAGAGGCAACACTAAACAATTGATATTTCACTTTATTGTTAAAAAAATTCAATTTTTTTGTACACATATTTGTTATTCATAGTTATAATTATTAGTCTTGGAATAAACATATATATTTGCATTTTTCTCCATTGTTACTTTTTCATTAAAGTTATCGCTTTATTGGCACTTAAAGCCCCAATGTTCCTTAGATCTTTTTTGCGCTTTTCGCTTTTGATAACACTATAAGGCATGTCTGACACAAGACAGACTACAGAGAAGGGGAATTCAACTTTGCTCTATCTGTCACTTATGTGGAAGGACTACAGAAACAAATAGCCATCTTTTCATGCATTGTAGAGTGACTATACAACTGTGGGACATCTTTTTAGCAATGATTGGTTTGAGCTGAACAATACCAATGAATACCTAGATATGTTATCTAGCAGGAACATAAGAGGCGGCACAAAAACTCAAAAAAGAAGATGGAGTATGATCCCTGGCTGCATGGCGGATTATCTGGAAGGAAAGGAATTTAAGATGCTTTGAAGGCAAAAGCAGTTCAAACCAGAAGATAACGCTTAAGTGTATTACTGCATTCTACAAGTTCTAGAGTCTCTATAGAACGGTAGATTTTTTGTCTAGTTTATATTTTGCTTCACTTTCTCTGTAACTATGGCCTTCACAGCCTTTTTGTGATTTTAATACAAAGTTGTTACCATTTCAAAAAAAAAAAAGTAAAGCACCACATGTTAGGAGAATTCGAGTCCTAAAATGAAACAAACAAATGGAGAAGCAGCTGCAGTTAATGACTTACGCTAACCACAGATCACATATGTCTTACTCCTACACATGACTTGTAAACAAAGTTAACACAACTAGTTAATCAGGCATATCCAATTTTTTCTATATTTCGAGCAAGTGAAGCAACTGGTATCAACCTAGACACGAAGCAAATATATCATTGAAAGAATTTTGTCATTCTTTTGGAACACAAGAAGATCACATAGCAGACAGATGGCTTGTAACAGCGATATACTTAAAAACCGTCTCTAGCATCCAAATTTTCCACTACCAACTAGGATTGGATAAATCATAAACTACTTCAAAAAATAAATTTTATTCTAGAACATCGAAATTTCTACAAGGAGATCCTCATTCATGTATTAGCTGATAAAATACTTACCAACGGGGTTGGCAGCAACCAATTTAACACCTATACCCCTCACAGCCTCAATGAGCACTGCAGCTGGGTTAGTAGGTGGCAATCTTTGCAACGAAACTACAGAACGAAGCAACTCTGCTGTTAGCCGCGATGTTGCTTGTGACCCTTCAACCTTACTATCATTCAAAAAAAGAAAAGCAGATTACAATATTAATCAATTAAATCAAAAAATTAATTCTCTTACAAATTTCTTATAACTGCACTAACCGTTTGCTGAGGTTTGCAACAAAATCATTCACAAGTCCCTCAATATCAGGCATTTTTCAACTCAATAAACCACCAGAATGACCCTTATAAGTTAGAAAAATCCCCCTTTTTTTCCAGAAAATGACAATAACCTGGAAAAAGAACAATTTTTTAATACGTTTACTTACATTCTTGATCCTAAAAAGACACAAAAAAATGAAAGCTGCAAAAAAAAGAGAAGAGCAATCTTGAATATATGTAGTTAAAATCTGGAAGCAACCACAATTTAGTGCTTCAATATCTTGACCATTAACATAAAAACTAGAACAAACAACCCCAAATTGAAGGAGAAGAAAAGCTAAAATCTTCTCTTTTTTTTTCTTCTTTTAATTTATTTGTTAATTTCTACCATTTTTGAATTAAAAGGGTTAACAGAACATGGAATTTAGCATCAGTACTTATACCTTTGATAACAGGAATTTTGTTGCAAGAATTCGATGCAATGAAAATTTAAACTCCCAGTCCCAGATATGAAAAGGGTTTTAAAGGGGTTTTAGGGCTCTAACCTTTCTTTTATCATTTTTCTTTTTATATAATTTCATATTGTCCGGATCAGTTTGCCAGCATATTGTATAATTTTTTTCAACAACTATTCACCAAAATTTGAATAGATAAAAATAAATTATTGAGTCTAAATATAAATATCGAACATCACTTAAAAGAATAAAAAATAAAAAGATATTGTTAAATCTCTTTGGCATAATAAAACTTTTCTAGTGCAATGCTAAATGCCAATGGTGACTCAAAAATTGGATTTTGCGGTTGTGAATTTGAATAGATGTTATATCATTCTTGCCTTTTTTAAAATATATATATATATATATATATATATATATATTCAAAATTTTGTCTAGGCCACTAATAGTTTGTTTGGATGATTGTTATGTAATGTATCGTATTGTAATATATTATACTGTGTTATATTATTTTGTACTATATTGTTTTAATTAATATAGTGTTTGAATAAATTGTATCGTTATCCGTTATTACATAATGTCATACATTTATGATTTGAACGGGGTATAACTATTATGAAAAGGTAGGGTAAAATATGAAATATTATTATTAAATAATAAATAAATATAAAATGAGGAAAAAAACATGAAGGTAACGACGCGATCATACCAAATCAGTCGTTACATAAAATGGATATTTTCGTCGTTACCTAATGATGAATTTAAACGATACAATACAATAGAATTTAAGTAACAATCAAAATAAATTATGTATTTAAACTAATATACAGTAAGATACAACGGATAACAACTATCCAAACAAGGTGTAAGGATTGACTTTTCAATTTTAACTTATTTTTTTATTTTAGCTTAAAATTAAGTACTTATAATACTATAAAATTATTTAAAGATTATTTTAGTTTAAAATCACTTAAAATAACACAATCCAATCAGGTTCTAAATAAATTAACCTGCAAATTATCAAGATACATGATGTCTTCCATATTGGACGCTTATAACATCTATAGATTAATTGATCAATGCATACTTGTCCAGATTGAAACCATCTCTAATTTTTGCAAAAAAATTAACATATATCATTCAACAGCCATTAGTATTAATCCGCTATATTATATTAGTGCGAGATAATAGATATGCGATTCAATAATTGAGGTGTATTTAAGCTTGGCCCAATATCACCATTAGCCAAAAAATAAATAAAAAACTGTACACATACTTATGTTAATTACAATGAAGACTTAGCAGTATACTACTATAAGTTATAGTCTTATTATTAATGGCGGAGTCACTAATTCAAACAAAAAAATTCAAAAAGAAATATTCTTATGTCAAGATAACTCAATAATTTATATTATATATATATATATATAAAAAAATTACTCTATTTTCATAGCATAATATTTCAACGAAGAATATTCAATTGAACCATTACATATTCCTCTGCATCCGCCCTTGCTCTGCTTATTGCCTATAGACAAGTGGATAATGAAGAATGTGACTAAGAATGTAGGGTCCAATTTGAGTCGTACATAATTCATATCATATATTGCAGTAGAGACGGATCTAGCCTTCAGATATTATAATTCATATCATATATTGTAGTAGAGACGGATCTAACCTTTAGATATTATAATTCATTTGAGCTCAATATTTTTACCACGAAATATAATTTATGTGTAAAAAACAATTAAAATTACAACAATTAAATAAATAATGAATTTAATACTAGATTCATTTCGATATTGCAATTCACTTTATTAGTTTCCCTCCATTGAATTCTAAATAAGCCTTAGCAGTTTTAACTTTTCTTTGTGAAAAAATATATATGAATATTGGAACTTACATTAACGAACTTTCACAAATTTTGCCTTGAAATTCCTGCAAAGTAAAGCCATCTTCATGGAGCTTTAATGATCTAGTGATGATGATTCTATGGTAATTATTATTGACCCGCGACATTTAAAATATCTTCACTGAAATGTTAATTAGATTGTTGCCTTTCTAGTGCAAATGAGAGAATTATCTCAAAAATTTCTAGAGGAAAACAATTTGAATGTCATTAGCTATTTTTTGTTTTATAATATAGTATGTTCATTTTGCCTCCATGTTTCTTGCACAGTATTATATTTCAGTTTCATGAATTTGATGGAGGTTGTTACGTGCTTCATAAAGGAAGAGAATGTTGTATGTAACCATAAATTATATATTAATGAATAGAATTGAAGTAGGAATTTCATTTCATTACATATAAAACTAATGAATTACAATTTCAAAAATATAATGATATTAATAACATTACAGCAGCTTAATTTGGTGTCAATACTATTAGAGGATTTTTAGTAATCTCCTCCGATTCCACCACCTCCTCCTCCGCCAAAACCACCTCCTGCTCCTCCACCTACTCCAAATCCACCTCCAAATCCACCACCGACACCTCCTCCAATGCCACCACCAACTCCACCTCCTCCTCCACCACCAAATCCAATGCCGCCACCCTTGCCGAATCCTACTCCTGCACCACCACCGACACCTCCTCCGATGCCACCACCGGCACCTCCACCTACGCCACCTCCAACGCCGCCACCTTTGCCAATTCCCCCTCCAGCACCACCACCAACTCCTCCACCAATGCCACCACCTTTACCGATCCCACCTCCAACACCACCACCGGCTCCTCCTCCGCCGCCGCCACCAACTCCTCCTCCCGCACCACCTCCAATGCCACCGCCCTTTCCAATTCCTCCTCCTACACCACCACCGGCACCTCCACCTACACCACCTCCAACACCGCCACCTTTGCCAATTCCCCCTCCGGCACCACCACCAACTCCTCCACCAATGCCACCACCTTTACATATCCCACCTCCAACACCACCACCAACTCCTCCTCCTGCACCACCTCCAATGCCACCGCCCTTTCCAATTCCTCCTCCTACACTACCACCGGCACCTCCACCACCAATGCCGCCACCTTTGCCAATCCCACTTCCAGCACCACCACCAACTCCTCCACCAATGCCACCGCCTTTACCGATCCCACCACCGGCTCCTCCTCCAATGCCACCACCAACTCCTCCTCCCGCACCACCACCAATGCCACCACCCTTGCTAATTCCTCCTCCTACACCAACACCGGCACCTCCACCGGCACCTCCACCTATGCCACCACCAATGCCGCCACCTTTGCCAATCCCACCTCCAGCACCACCACCAACTCCTCCACCAACGCCACCTCCTTTACCGATCCCACCTCCAACACCACCACCGGCTCCTCCTCCGATGCCACCACCAACTCCTCCTCCTACACCACCACCAATGCCACCCCCCTTGCCAATTCCTCCTCCTACACCACCACCGGCACCTCCACCAATGCCGCCACCTTTGCCAATTCCACCTCCTGCACCACCACCAATGCCACCCCCCTTGCCAATTCCTCCTCCTACACCACCACCGGCACCTCCACCAATGCCGCCACCTTTGCCAATTCCACCTCCAGCACCACCACCAGCACCACCACTAATTCCTCCTCCTTTTCCACCTCCAGCTCCCCCACCAACACCACCTCCTGCACCGCCACCAACTCCACCTCCAATGCCCCCACCTACTCCACCCCCACCTCCTGCACCGCCTCCAATGCCACCACCTTTACCAATGCCTCCACCTATTCCTCCCCCGCCTCCGGCTCCTCCTCCAATGCCTCTACCTATTCCACCCCCGCCTCCAGCTCCACCTCCAATACCACCACCTTTACCAACGCCTCCACCTACTCCTCCAATGCCACCACCTATTCCACCCCCGCCACCAGCTCCTCCCCCAATGCCACCACCTTTACCAATGCCTCCACCTATTCCTCCTCCACCTCCCGCACCACCACCAATTCCTCCACCTATTCCACCCCCGCCTCCTGCACCACCCCCAATTCCACCACCTTTTCCAAACCCACCACCATAACCACCTCCACCGCCACCACCATACCCTCCACCATCCACATCGCCAAAACCTCCACCAGCGCCGAAACCACCACCAAATCCCCCTCCCTCACCAATAGTAAAAAACTTCTCATCCTCAAAATCTTTCACATTTCTAGCGAAAGCCACACTCCCCACAAGAACATGAAAGCAAAGCAATGCTAACACCCCGACCTTAATCACTCCCTCACCTATCATTTTCAAAGAATAATTTTTGAATTGTGTTAAACTTTTTTTCCTCCGCAACTGATTTGAGCAAATGCATCAAGATCCAAAGGGCTTTATATATTTGGTGAAAAACTTCACTTTTCATGCTCTTACATTGATGATATATTTGTGCATTAAATTGTTTCAACTACTACCCGTTTGCCACATTCAAAGTTGGGATTCATGCATAATTATGACAACATGTTCTCGTTAATTGCTATATTATCTGTTCATCATAAGAAAACAATTTTCATCTTGATTTGAAACAAACCATTTTGCTTTCAGACCAACAAGGTCAAACATTATTTCATTGGTCCATGGAATTCAATGTTAGAAACAAAAATTGTCTGCCTAAAATTGCACACAACGTTTTAGAAGTAGTGATTTATTTCATTTTGCATTAAAGGCTAGAATTTCTCTTATTGATATAGTTGAATGTGTTTAAATGGGCAACACGGTCCGCCTAAAAAATATTTACACAATCAAATTACTGGCACAAGATAATTAAGTATTAGTCAATTTTTTTTAACAACTGGGTAATCTAATATAAATGCATAAGCAAATACTGAATTTAATTCAACATTTTAAGTTCTTAGCATTTAACTCATTTTAATTTTAATTATATAGGTTCATATCTAATATATATTACAATTTTAATAAATTATATGTAAATTTATGTATAATTTTCGTCAAAATACTGAATTTAAATAAATCAGGAATTACAACACTACATCCACCTCGGTATAAACGGTATTTGACTTACTAGCACAAAAGTTAAACTACATTAATAGTATAAAAAAGTTATGTATACATTAAAATACTAATAAATTAATGTGATTTTGAGTTTGTTCGCACCACAAAAATTAATTCTGGGTTCTAAATTTGACAGCAGTAGTGGCTTTTGTTAATGTTTCATCAATTTGAATTCTCACTTAATTTAATATTTTATGGTTGTTGTCAGCTAAGATGCTAATATATAACTTCTTGATTTCTTCAGCTCCCTTCGTTTAAAATTATCTATTGTATATCTTTCATATAATGGTGCTTTAATTTGTATTCATCTTTTTCTAGCTTATTTTATTTCAAAATACAATGGATTGATATAGTGCGATGGATGAAATTCCTTTGTTCTTAATGAGATATTTCAGATTTAAGAACAAGAAATAAAGAAGCCTCTGGTAGAAACTCATTTAATGGGTCATGGATACAACAAATTTGGATTAATCTGACCAACATTTTTGTATATATAATAGATGGTTAAAAAGAATGTTGTAGTTGAAATACTGCAATAAAAAATTATAATTAGCCCATAAATTCCATCTAATTATATTTTTATTTCATAATAAATTTTTGTGAAAAGAAACTTTTTAGTTCAATTGGGAAATTCACATTTGTTCTTTTCTGTTAAATTGTGTCTTAGGGCTAATTCACACTCCAAAAGCTAGCTTAAAAGGGGATGATTGACCAAGCATTATAAGGAGTTCACCCATTTTATTAACCACCAATGTAAACTTTTTGTCATTCTTTAACATTTTCTAACAGAACTAATATGTTTATTCTTTTTTTATTTGAGATATGTTTACTTAACTAATTTTCAATTCAAATACTTCAAGAAGATCCATAAATTCTTTCATGGAGATCAAATTCAAATCATCTTAACTAGTTCGAGAAATATATCATTAACGGCCATCGAATAACGATGGAGGTCAAATCCAAAATCATCCTAGTTCGAGAAACATGCAATGACTCTCGAATCAAGGAGAAAATTCAGAAAAAAGAATTAAGAAAGAAACAGAATTGTACCCGCAATTTCTATCAATAAAATATTCTTGTTTCTTAAAAAAAAAAACTAATTTTCAATAATTTGAGTGAGATCATTAACCCTCTTTTTTTTTTTTTTTTCATATGATGGCGCTTTAATTTGTATTCACCTTCTTTTGTCTCTTTTAAATTTTAAAATATTATCATATGGCTTATCATCGAGGAATGTGATGGAATAAGATGGGGATTCAAAATTTATAATTCAATATTTTTAATAATTAGATTCTTACTACTGAATGCATCACAATTTTAAAATTATGAGTTCAATATTTAATTAATCTTTATTAATTTTAAATAAATTTTTATATTTTAATTTTTTAAATTAATTTTTACATATATTTTATATATTTTATTTAAAATATTGGGTTTACTTTAGTTATTTTTATTCTCTATTCTTCTTTGGGTGAGATCTCTCTATTTTTAAGTTTAATCAGCAAGGTCTCGAATTTGAGTCTTAAAAATGAAGAAATCTCTAGTAGCTAGCAAACCTTTTCTTAAATGGACATTTCTTGACACAAATTTGAATTAGTCAAACTAGCAATTTTTGGATAATATATAGTTTTAAAAAAATAGTTTAAATTCTTCAATGAAATTAGTTCCAAAACTCCATCTAGATCGATCATCTTTTAAGATGGGTATAATTGCATAATAAATTTTCAACGAAAAGAATTTATTTTAGTCCAGCAGTAGGGAAATTGATATTTGTATTAATTGTCACGTTTCACTTTTCGAAAATTAATTTAACTAATTTTCAAAATTAATGGTCATAATTTACGTAATTTAACTCTCGAGAAGCAAAATGTAGCAACTAACACAACTAATTATGAACAGGGAAGTATATGTAAAAAAAAAAAAAAAAAGACAACTAAGAAGTAATTGCATATAGTTACATCAAAATCACCAGTAGTGTGACTTAAGACAACCTGATTCTTTCTGCTTGTTATTTATTTAAGGGGAAAATGTCAAAAATGTTTTTAGACTATTTAAATTGAATAAAAATATTCTTCATTTATAGTTTGGTCCAAGAATGTCTTTGCTGTCAATACTTTGTTCAGAATTATCCTTAATGTTATTTAATGGGTCAAAATATCCCTATTGTTATAAAATGGGTCAAAAATACTCTTTTACGAATAAATATATCCTTTTTTTAAAACAAAATCTTGTTCCTTATAAAAACATTACTTTTAAGAAACTCTATTCTTTTTAAACCACTTTAAGTAATAAAAATGTAGAAAATTATTTTATTCTTCGTAATCTCATTTTATCAATTAAAAAAGAATAATTTCATGCACTCTAAGTTTTAACGGGTAACATATGTCATATATATAAGATCATAATCAATCATTAATTTTTATTAAAATAACTATAAAAAATAATTATACTAAAATAAGAAATATTTTTAAATTTTAACTTTTTTTGATTGAAATAGAATAAACATTTGCTAATAAAATAAATATTAATAGGAAAAAATGTGTTTAAAAGAAAATAAATAATATATTTATTTGAAAAGGGGCATTTTTAACCCATTAAATAAAAATAAATAATATATTTATTTGAAAAGGGGCATTTTTAACCCATTAAATAACAATAAGGACATTTCTGAACCAAAATATTAACGACAATAATATTTTTAAATCAAATTATAAATAAAAGACATTTTCATTTATTTTAAATAGTTTAGATACATTTTTAATTTTTTCCCTTTATTTATTTATTTACTTTACATTTTCCAGCTCTCAACAGCAAACATTGACTTTCTGGTGCTAAAATAAAGACAATCACCAATTATTTTCTTTTTGTGTACCAATTGGAGAGTTGCAAAAAATGCTTTGCACTTTTTTATGGGTTTCTTTACTCTTTTCATTCTTTCATTTTTACTTCTTCTATTTATTAACTCAATTTATTTAAATTAATTTAAGCTTCCTATTTAACACTCCAAAACTAAAGTAATTGGAACTAGTACTATCTAACTTCATTCAAAGAAAGATAAAAGTTGATTTTTTGTGAATCTAAAGGGAAGTGATTTCTAAATATATTAAATGTCCTTAATATATTAGGCCCTATGAGTCATTGACTAATAATTAATTCAATAGTGCAACTACTTAATTCCCCTTATAAATTAAAAATGTTCATTTTTCTTTTTATACAAAATGTATATAAATGGAAGAAAAGAATATTAATTTATTTGAAAAGTGGGAAAAATTGAAAACCCACTGAATAATTTATATTGGTGGAAGCAAATGATCACATGGCATGGAAGGTCAAGAATAAAGGTCACGTTAGTCATGAGATCCTACTAAAATAATTTTATGGCATTGCTGTCTAGTGTATATTATTTTAGTCTAGAATTCGAATTTTGATTATGCAATCATCTATCTATAAAGAATTATATACACATCATAATCTGATCTAGATCAATGTATTGGTGGTGATTTTTTGACCACATATAATATAATATATACAATAGAAATAAAATTATAGTGAGCAAGTTATCTAGTTTTATCCAGCAAAATAAATCTGATCCTTTATTTCAAATTAAAATTTTCAAAATCAATTATCTTTTCAAATAAGATTTGAACCTATGATCAATCGATTAATAATTCATAGCTTTGTACAATCAATGGGTTAACGATCGATCAATGTGTCGCTGAGTTATGTCACTCAGATGACAATCTTATAAAGTTCGATTTTTGTCACCAACCATGACCAATATGAGCTACTCCAAGTAAATATAATACTTGCTTCGGTTAATATTATATATTTTTTAAAAAATTATACACATTTAAAGAAAAGTATTTAATCACGTCAATTATGAGTGCATTTGTCTAAATCATTCATCATCTATCTTTAAACGCCTCATCTAATTAATACCCCACCCCCTTGGTTTAGAAAAAAATGATCTAGAAAAATAGTATGCATACTTGAAAGGCATTATTTTTTATTTTTTTTAAGGTTTTCTGGAAGGGGATTCAATGAATAAGCTAAAGGAGCATTGAGGTGGGTGAAACCTGACCTCTGCATTACAAAACTAGTAGTGATGGCACATCCTTACTCTCTAACTTATCAAAATAAAAGAAAGAAAAAGGAGGAGGGCTGCTCCTCGTCACATAAGCTTACAAAAAAATTCTAGAATCCATAAAACTAAAAGCAACTAAACAAAATTTAGCCAGGGTCGAATATGAAGTTGCCCTTCTTCACTCGAATTCTAATGTTGGGCTTGCCAACTACATCATTCTTCAAGGTGGATGCAATCTTAGAAGGAAGATTTATAGCCTCAGTGAAGAAGGTAGTTGTTTTGCACTGTTCAGCCACATTGACGAGCAAATCAGCCGTAGTGTTACCTTCTTTGAAGGTGTGAGTGAAAGAGAAATGACCAAGTGAACTCATGGATTGAATTTGTTTAATATCATCTTTGATATGCCAAAAGGGGTTGATCGTACTTTTAACCATCAGAATAATTAAGAGAGAGTCAGATTCAACGGTAACTCTGTGAAAATCATAATCTAGACATCATCTCAGACCAGTTTTTAGAACTAGAGCCTCAGCCGAATTATTTAAACAAAAACCAAAATAGGCACTAAAAGCCATAATCATTTGTCCAACATGATCCCTAAGAACTCCTCCACCTCCGGCACTTCCAGGATTCCCTTTGCGACAACCATCCACATTCATTTTTAGCTCATTATAGTTTGGTCTCATCCATTTCACCAATTCAATTTCTAGCTTTGGTGTGATGTGATCTATGATATGAGAGATGTTGATAATAGAAGGTGAGAGTGGAAGCTCTTGAAATTGAGAATTAGGGACTATTCAATAATTTTTAGGTGGAATGACCTACGAGACTTTTGTACTTGACTCCGTTTCAGTTGGACCCTTCTACTTATTACTTTGTCAACTGAGCCCTTAAACTCATCTAAACACAATATTTTAAACCCCTCTGACCATTGACTGACCTTATGTGGCCACTCTCCTCTTCCTCCTCAACACACACTTCTCTTTTGCTGCAAATCAGCCCCCCACTCTAACCACTTCGTTTGCCCCCACTCCTAACCCTTTTAAGTTTTTAATTTTTAGTCTAAAAATATTAAAATCATTATTTGTGTTAGTTGACTTTAAAGAAGAGATATAGGTATGGGTTACGGGAAGGGAGATTGATATTTATTGAAAAATTGAAAACTCCATTGATAAAGTTAGAAAAAGCTTGAAGAGCAATAAATGAGTTTTGAGAATTTGTGAAATTGATTCAAAATTGCGATTGAGGTTCAAACCCATTATTTGTGTTAGTTGACTTTAAAGAAGAGATGTAGGTATGGGTTACATGAAGGTTGATTGACGGATATTGAAAAATTGCAAACTCCATTGATAAAGTTAGAGAAAGCTTGAAGAGCAATAAATGAGTTTTGAGAATTTGTGAAATTGATTCAAAATTGTGATTAAGGTTCGTTGGATTTGCGTTGGTGAATTTGTAGTTAAATTTTCAAGTAAAATGGGAAAGAATTTCATCTATCTAACATCTTCATATTTGCTCACAAAGTGAGCAAATATGAAGAACATGCCTTAGAATTTTTCAGATATTGTAAAAGTGCCCTAATTGATTTTTTTTATTTATTTTTTTAACATGTAATTCACACGTGTCATTAAAAAATGACGTGGAATTTCATGTGTGCTCGATTTTAGAACACACACACTAATCATATGAAAAAAAGGTTTAAAATATTGTGTTCAGATAAGTTTAAGAGTTCAGTTGACAAAGAGATAAGTAGAAGGGTCCAACTGACAAACGGACCCAAATATAAGGGTCTACCAGGTCATTCCGCCTAATTTTTATAAGGCATCATCTTATGAATATTCAGATCAGCTTGTATAAACCTCGACTATTCAATAATTTTTGCAATTGATATTATATTTTAGCGGTGAGAAAACAAATATTTATTTCAAGAAGACAACTATCTATTCATGATCCATTAAAAAGAAATCAATACGTGTCTCTGATGGAGTCTAACATCGTATGTAGAGCGCCCAAGCGCTTTTTAGGCCATGGTCACAATGGAAAAGCAAAACTCTATTTTTAGGAAATTGCGCACCATAACCTCGTACTTCCTGAGTGAAAGTCCCTAGATTTGTAGGCAAGGAGCTACCGCAGGAAGTAAGCTTCAACTGTAACTTTAAACCTTGTCTGTTATTTAAACCTTCTGTGGCACATGGTTACAACTGTTTGGCATATGATAATAAATACCATACTTCTTTATAAATGGAATTGTAAAAAAAGGGGGGAAATAAATGCAGCTATTATCTAATTCACTGCACCTTTAAAAAAAAGCTGTGCAGGATTTTTTTTAATACTAATAATTTACCTTAGGATACTTTGGCCATCTTTACTACTTATGTTTGTCATTACTTTTTTTTCCCTTAGTTATTCTCATCACATTTCTTAATTTTTGTATTTCTCAAGTCCGTTTTGAAAATTACTTTTATGGTATCGGAGGTCTTTCGAAATAACTTTTCTACTTTATAAAAGTTAAAATAAAATATACATACATTTCATTCATCGATTCCCATATCTCACTTGTAGTATCATTCCGAGTATGTTCTTTTGTTGTTTATCTTCTGTGGTGGCCGGTGGGAAAAATGTGACTTCCCTTAGTTGTAGGGCTGGTTATTGGATGGATCAGTTGAATAATTATGTTAAACGGTTTGGCTTATCGGATATCATATTTTAAATATATTAATTCACTAGCCAACTAATAAGCTATCGGTTGGTTTGGTATCGGATTAGTAATTAACGGACGGTCATCAGGTGGTTTACTGGCTCAATCGTTTCATGCTCTCTTTACTTTCACTCAACAATATATTGATCTCGCATCAAACAAAATAATTTTTCTAGCCCTAGTTAATCTGGTAATTGTGTAACTTTAAATCACAATGAGAAACATATGAAAGTCTAAATTTCGAGGGTGCATGCACATAAAAATTTATTTAACAAATATACTTAGAGTAAAAATATAACTACAATAATTCTTAACTGATTAACAATTTACCCAATAAGAAAATTGAGCGCCCCCACACCGATAAACCGTTAACTATAAAATTTTGATCCTTTGACAACCATTAATTCAAAAATTCAATATTAATAAGCCAATTTTATGATTATTTTATCAATTATGATTCGATTTTGAACTGAATTGACTATATCTTCTTGGATAAGCTATTTTTAACCACACGTTTTAATACTTTGTGTTTTCATCCACATAAAATGCTACCTTGCTTGTATCGCTCTTGTCATTTTTCATCCATTTACTCAATGAAAATCTTACACGAAACAATTAACCCAAAATAGCTGATCTCATTAGTAAAACGACTCTCAATTTAGATATATTAAGTATACTTTTTAAATTTTCAGTGGGGTGGGGGTGGGGGTGGGTTCAAAAATGAAGATTTTAGCCTTTCACATTTTTAGGGGTCGTTTTGTTCGAAGATAAGTAATGCAGGAATTGTAAATAGAGAAACTATTTATGTGGTCGTTAGTAATAGAGAAATTGTTATATGATTAATTAAGAATGTATAAATTGGAAGACAACAACTTCTCACTTTAATTAAATACATTTTTGTCTCCCTAATCTCGCATAATTAATACATATATTCTTATTTTATATTCTATCAAACATAAAATAATACATAAATTTATGCATAATTAACTTATATGATATTATTCACAAGAGGATGTTTTCAACCAAAAGATATATAAGATATGTTGAATTTATTTTTTATTTTTTTACAAATTTTAGTCGGTATATAGTGTATAATATGTATATAGTCAGTGAATATAAATTTATTGTGCACTTGTTATATACTGATTATTAAATATAAGCCGACAATAATAATATTTAACTATTACGACTATGCAAGTGAAATTATTTTTAGCCAACCGACTAAAAATATTAAGATCCCAATTCCCAAATATTATTGCATTTAATTATTATTGTTTAAAAGTCAAATAGTCACCATTACAAGTATCCATCACTTGTGATGCTAATAAAGAGATGACAATTGTGTTAATGTGAAAAGGCATATATATTTGTAGAAGAAATTTCATTTTCTTGGTAGAAAAATTGTACAAAGTACCAACTCCTTTCTTATTTTGAAGACCTTTCGAAAATCTCCTCATTGGGAGTCTCTTTCAAAATTAATACATGTTGTTTCCCTTAATTTTTTCCATCGGTATTGTATTCGATATTTATATTAGAATTTGGCTAAATTTGAATTCGCACAATATTAGATATTCTACTAAGATTGAATTTGTGCATTGCAAAATTCATTTCTAGGTACGATGCTTTTAACAGAATTTTCTCAATTTCTAGAAATTCAAACTTGAGACCTCTGATTAAAGATGAAGGAATTTCAATTTTCAACCATCCCACCATAATCCATATTGATAATAATATTAATATTTGTTACATGTTCATGAATATTGTGATGGTAAAAGTTTATCTATATTGGATTAATAGATATATGATATGTGTTTGCATATGCATCTTTTTTTTCCACTTAATTAATTTACTTAATCATGATAAGTTAATATAAAAAGGTGTAAATATTCAGTACGAGTGTGTTATTACAAATCTTTCAATTTACTTTTTCCTATTATAGAAAAAGAAAATTGTTTATCTGTTTTACGTTCTGAAAACTTCTTTTCCCAAAAATAGAAATACGTTTGGAAATTGATTCTTTATTTAATTATGCTTTACGTATTTCCTAATTAAGAGTACTACTACTTAGTGATTACCATTAGGGCAAAACTTTCTTTAATTAGTTCAAAAAAAATATTGTCGCATATAAAGTTACAAATTTCAGATAAATACGGATATGAAGTTAGTAATAAAATATCAAAAGTTAAGTATATTGTTTGTGCAAGAAAATTTTAGATATTCCGATATTTTTATTTGAAATTTGACTTTACGTATTTGGACTTTGATGATTCATTAATTTCATTTTACTCATAATTACCTCGTTCATTCGATACACCTAATTTAATATATTGCTTTTCAATAAAAGCTATTCAAAATTAAATAAAAAACTATGAAATTTTGTCGAATGGCTACAAGTTAAATAATCTTATTAAAATGATTATAGCTTAAATAGAAATTTAGCTACCAGATGCAATTTCTACAACTCCAAGACTTGAAGTTGACCGACGGAGACATAAAATGGGCTCAATTTAATTAGTAACTGGGCCAACAGCCCAATCTACTGCATTATCTTGTGTTAAATAGAACTTATGGGTATTTTACTTAAATCTCATAGTGAAAAGGCTCAATTATAATTTATCCAGACTTTTTTGGTAATTATCCGAATTTCCTCTTTTTTCCAGATTTATGATACATACGAATGACACTGATAGATCGCGATTTGATACATAAGTCTTTTTCATGATACATCGCTAGTTGATACAAACCAAACATTGTAATATCAATAAAACTTATTAATCAGCTTATAACACCTAATATATATGAACACAACAAAAATAACAGTAAAACTTATGTTTTACTGATACATTTTGTGTTTGGTTTGTATCAACTAGTGATGTATCATGAAAATAACTTATGTATCAAATCACGATGTATCAGCATCATTCCTATGTATCAGAAGATAGATTTTTAATTTGTTTTATAAATTATAGGGAATAATTGAAAATATAGGAATACAAGGTGTATAATTTGATAATTTATCCAACACAGGTTTCTTTTGGCTCCTGAGGAAGGACGATGAATAGGCGATACATCATTTTTGTTGGTATGTATGTTTTTCTTTCACTTGTGATTAGATTCATTCAGTGTAAAATTAAATAGTCGTTCTATTATATCAAAGTATGAAAGTTTGAAGTTCTAAACCCATCTCACGTGTCGTTTTAATAGGTGAATAATCCAACCCTTGAAACATGCTATAGTCTTAGGTGACAAAGAATCGACACTGATGTGCCAATTTTTTTTGTCGATGTGAGCTCTTGGGGATGATCAACTTGTCATTTTTGTAGTAACTTTTATCTATTGATCGACGATCGTTTCACTCGGTAACATTGGATCACTAAGACTAACTTTCGTCCTTGCTAAATGGGTGAATTTTGCAGTCAAAATTCCTTATGCCTTTGTAATCGAGAGCCAATATACGCTCAATCGCGAAAAACCCTTTCAAATCTCTGTTACTTTTTGAAAGGAAACACTCCGTAAAAATTGTTTATCTAAGACTATCCCTTGGCCCGACCCTTAGATTTAGTTCTCTGACATTCATTTCTCAAAATTCCTTTCTTTTTATGCTTTTATGGAACAGCAAACCATATTAGGAAACTTCATAAAGACATTTAAGCACTTTGGTTGTCACATCTCCCTTTTTAGAGGAATCAATTATGAGGTGAAAATAATTGATTTCTGGTAGGTAGTACCTACATGCTACAGTAGCTTAGCTCAAATTTTTGGTAATTAATTAGAAAGTTGGTCTAAAGTTTGATTAATTGTCATCAGAATAGTTCGACATAGAACATGTAAAGGATTAATTGATGGGATAATTTTGATACTAATTGTAACATAGAAAAGTTAGGTAAAAGGATTTAACTTATGTACAAGGTAAAAAAATATTTATTTAATATGATATCGGTTGATTTTTCAGATATGATTGTAAATTAATTTGAGATTATTGTAATCTGTAAAAATTCATAAATTTTAAATTTTGAATTCGTCTCCGAATCTATGGTTAATTACTTATCTTGTTTTAAAGAAAATTGCAAAACAAATCTAATCCATTATTTGCTTCTGATCAATTGCGTAATCAGTAAATCACTTTAATTTGATTGTGAAAGTGTAACCTTCTATAGCTGGAGGATATTTTTAGAGTTGTCCCTAGTCTAATTCAAAGTCACAGCTATAATATGGTAGTAGTAAATTTTATCATTAAATGATTTAAAGTAGGGTTAGGTCGGTTCGGTTCAATTTTGAAGTTTATTAGTTTGACTTATTGGTTATTGGTTAATAGACATACTAAAATGTTATAGAACCATTAAGAAATTGACTTATCGATTATTGATCATTATTTATCGGTTTAACCGTTAAGATTTGATACAAAAAACCCATTAAAAATCACTTAGAAACAAGGTGACAAACCAAATGAACCATGCACATGAGTTAATAAATTGCGTTTTGCTCAAAAGCAAATGTAAAACATTGTATAATAACCAAGAGTTTGAGACAGCAAAAAATAAAAGTATGAAAGCTAAACCCTGCGTGAAGGACTTTATACACTACAACAACAACAACAACAATCCAGTGAAATCCACATCGTGATATTTATAATAAATATAAATTATTACGTTACTATCAGGTTATCTGTTAGCCCGTTAAGAAAAAACCTTAAATCGTTAAGAACCGATAATCCGATAATAATAAAAAATTAAATCCATTACCAAAACCACTAAACCAATATCTCATTATTAATAAACCAATAAATTTTTTTCAGTTCAATTTTGAACAATCCTAATTTAAAGGCTTTTTTTGCTTTTCTTTTATAAAACTTAAAATTTGACTTACATTTGTTAATTTTTTCTTTTCAAATGAACCTATTATATATGGTCATTTTTAATGGAGCAACGAACAGGAATTATTTAGTAACGGAAGATATATGTATTTATAGAATTATTTTATAGTATAAATTTAATATAATATATGATTAATTAAGTGATGAAGCTATTAACCAATATGTTAGGAATACTCCTTTCGTTCATCTTTACTTGTTCATCATATTAAAAATGTATTTTTATATTTTAATTATTTTATTTTTATTAATTATTTATGGTGGGGAAATTGTAATGAAACAATTTTGAATTTAACAATCTCATAATCGTTGTTGTGGTCAATTAAAACTTTAGTAGGTAAATATTGTTATTTTTACAAATTATGAAAATTGAATTAAATAAATTTCGTTTTAGTCCTTAAATATAAAAATAGGGTATTGAAGTTTCGAAAAAGAATAAGCACAGGAGTGTGATGATAAAATATTCTCTAAAGATAGATTTAGCACATAGAGATTTAGTGAATTTGAAAATAAAGAAAGGTATGATATTAAAGGCAAAAATAAGTTTGTTTGGATATCAAACATCAACAATGACTTTCAAGGATAAATTGATTGAGACAATCAAATTGTGAAAATCATTTAATGAAAAAAGAAGCAAATTTTCATCTGTATTTTTCTTGATTTTTTACCCTATTTTACTCTTGGTTGGTTGGGAAATAAATTATTCCGAAATAATTATTGTGGAATTAGTTATTACACTCTTCACGTGGAATAAAAATAATAGTACAATCTTAAGATAATTGATCTCAAGATAAGTCATCTGGCGATTTTGTCCAATGCAAACATGAGATAAACTCATCCTAAAAATCTCGAAATTCGTTATATCTTATCCCTCGTATCAAACGTGCCATTATTATATACTCAATTCATTTTAGTTTATTTGTCTTATTACTATTTAAATAGTTAATGGATATTTGTTTACCATAAATTTTTTCAAATATATTCTAAATATTTTGCATTGAACTGTTGCGCCTTACATTTTATGTAGTTTTTAACTATGTAAATTTTATTTCAAAAAAATTAAAGATTATATATCTGAATTCTCTCTAACATTAGTAAATTTGACTTTCACACTTCAAATCAGGTCAAACAAATTAAAATAAAGAGAGTAATTACTATCCATTGAAGTTATAGTAACGACAACTATAAATCATTACGTGGGTAAAAACTTTTTGATCGATCTAAAAATGATAAAATTGTTGGAAAAATGTAATTGTAGATTGGGTTGTGCAGTTTACGTGCTTGATAAGTTTAGTGAGATGACAGTACATGCTTAGCCAACGAAGCCCGTAATGACAAGGCCCGTTAGGTTTCATCATTTGCATTTAGGTCCTCCACTCTTAACTCTTATATAAGACATCTATTTGTCTCTTTGACGCCGTTACAACAAGATATAGTGAGGCTAATATCGTACAACAAGATATAGTGAGGCTAATATCTCATTGACGAAATATTCCGTTTGTCTACTTGTCTATCGTTCGAGAAGACTCAAATAGGTACTTCATTCGATCTTAATAATCTTTAATTATTTTATATCCTATTATCATGTTTGATCTAAAATTTTGTTAGGTTAATTATATAACAAAATCCCATTTTTATAAACTTTGTTATGAAAATGTTGCAATCAGATGGGCCACACCTTCAAGAAACCAACATTTTAGGAGGACCTCATCTCATGTGATTGGCATGTTATCCCTATTTTATTTTTTTTATTATTTTTGTCTCTTTAGGGAAGATGTACTTTTATTTGAAAACTGGAAAAACTAAAGGAAATGAAAATAAGTAAACGAAAAAATTGATTTTATTTCCTCTTTGATTTTAGAAAAGAAATTCATTTAAAAAAATATACATCTTTCAAAGAATCAAGATAAGAACTAGAAAATCACTCACATGAAAAATGTTGTCACTTCATTGTTGTGCTAAAGTTCATGCTTCTTTCCCCTTCAATAATATTATTCTTTTTTTTTTCTTAGCAATGACAAAGAAAATATTTTTTTAACAAAATTTAACATTATATTTGGTGAGGTAAAGCATGACATGAAACGAAACAATTCAAGTCAAGGTGACACAATTTATATCACATTATTATTAGATCATTCTTTTTGTTATATAAAATGGATTAGATTGAGTTGAAGGCACAAATTCAGCAGAATTCAGTAATTCTAATTTAAATTGCGTGTTTATATTAAATTATTAATTTAATTTTACTCTTTTAATTAGAGATAATAGTTTTTGAATTTGGGTCACATGTTTTTCCTTTTTTTTTTAAATTTTTTTTTACATCACGTGAAGTATTACCCACTAACTTTAGTAAATTATTCTTTTCTTATGGAACCTAACTACCTTTTTTATTTTCAATTGATGGTTGGTTTATTTTTATTCCTTTTTTTTGTTTACCTTTTTTAGCACACCAAGAAGAAACTTAAAACATTTTGAATCGACAATTGTTTGACTAATAAAAGGATTGCTTCATATTCTCTTAATCCTAAATAGCATAGCGAATAAATCCTATAATCTTTTTATTTATTTAAACAATCAAAGAGTTCTTTTAGGAAAATAACAATTATTTTTATTATCGATTTAATCATCTGAAAAGCATTATCTACAAAAAAATTATTTATTCTCGAGGCTCCCCCCATTCCACCCCATGTTTAATCATATTTGGAAAGCAAATCCATATCTATAATGAATTAATTTGTCTATTCCAGGGGATTTCTTTCCCCCGAAATTAATCACTTAGAAATTCTCAAAAGTAAAAAAAGAGCAGTGCGGTGTACTAAAACTCCCGCTATGCGCGGGGTCCGGGGAAGGGTCTGACCACAAGGATCTATTGTACGCAGCATTACCTTACATTTCTGCCAGAGGCTGTTTCCAAGACTTGAACCCGTGACTTCCTGGTCACATGGCAGCAACTTTACCAGTTATACTCAGAAATCAGATTTCGATGCATTATAAAGATTGTTTTCATTATGATTCCTTTCTCATGAGATTTATAAAAATTTTGCAACTATTTTTGTTAGTTTTATTTAAATTATAACATTTCGTAGAAGATTATTCCACATACTAATTAAATCCATCACACCAAGACAACAAATATTTGACAAAGATTGTAAATGTTTGATTACTTATTACAATCATCATAAAATAACAAATCCATAAATTTTTAGACCTTTCTCTTCCACCCATTTTCCTCTTTTCCCTTTCCCAATTACTTTCATGACATATTCCATAAAAAATCCTTTTACCTTCCAATTACCACCATATTGTATAGTGATTATATAAAAATTATACGCTATTAATACTTACATCAACGACAATAATTAAGTCAGAATCTCAAATAAATCCCAACTAAATTAGATTGTATTTAACCAAATCACTTTAATCTACCATATCCAAGTTATACATTATAACGAGAATACATATTTCGTAACTATGATCAAGCGATATTAACCCTCGTTTTGTAATACACTGAATATATTATTGGTTTATACGTAACAAATGTAATCTAGATTTTATTTTGAGTATTTATTTATTAAAATCTTCATCATTTATTAATTGACTTGAACTCTACTAGAGTAGTTTTTTTCCAATAAGAGAAAACAAAAGACCCCAATTTTTATTTATTTGTATAAAACCCCCATTAATTTTTACAAAAATAAAAAAGAGTATCAAAATCCTGACCTCCAAGGGCAATGCTAAAGACACGGAGCTAGCACCGCTGGCTCTATACCAGATGTTCTAATTTCTATTATACTCAACAGCATTACCCTTAATTTCTTCATTATATTACAAAAATACCATATCCCTTAATTATTTCTTAATTCCAAAAATATCCATCATCTTTCAATTCCCAAAACACCCTTATAGCAGCAAAAACATCAGGACCCTGCACAAACTCCTTTATCTATTTCAAAACACGCCGGACCTTACAGTCATTTCGCACAAATGCCTTAATCTATTTCAATCCGTTAAACCCAATGGCATTATAGATATTAATAAGCAAAACCAAGGGTAGGTTTATTAACTATATATATATATATATACACACTTGTGTCCCTTTTCAGTTTCTTTTCCTCTATATAAATCTTTCATTTCCCCAAAGTCTCTCTTCTCTCCCTCTCTATCTTTCTCCGGTTTAATTCTTCCTCTTCCACGGCGGAGCCACCGCTTAAACCACCGTCCGTACATCGAAATCCACCGTTCTTGCCGGAATCCGGCGATCGTTATCTAGATCTTTTTCCGACTTACTGTCGAACTCACTCCCTTCCTTTCTTCCTCTCAACACAAACCCTTTTTTTCTTCCATTTTTTCCAGTAATTTCTCTTCAATTTTTACTGTATTTTAAATTTGAAAAAGAAAAAGAAATATTTTATTTTTATTTCTTCTCTACCCAACGAGAAATGTACCTATTCGAGTGAATTTACTTTTCTGTCCTTTTGCTTTATTTGCATCTTTCCAAACCCCATAATTCCTTAACCGTAACTTCACCTTTTTCCTTTTTTATCGCTTTTTTAGCCAAGTTTTTATTTTCTTTTTTTTTGTGTGTGGTGACGTGGCATGCAGTAGATTAAGATTGGCAAATTTGGAAACGGACGGCTAAGATGAATTATCATCACTCACGTCGAATCTTAACTCTTGAGGAGTCATCACGGAAGCGAAAAGACCGAGACACGTTTTATTCGTCTCCAAGACCGTCAAATCCACTAACGGCCGTTAGTAATGCTGTTACGACGTCGTTTATTAAACCTGACCCGAAGAAGAAGTGTCAAATGCCCAATCCACTTTTAGCCGGGTACATGGCTTATGAGTATTTAACTAAAGGAACTCTATTGGGTCAGAAGTTTGACCCGGCTCGACCTAAGCCTGTTCCTCTGAACAACGCTTTAGCCGACTCGAAGAAGAGAAAATCGAGCCCGGAAGAGGTTGAGCCGGGTAGGAACGGGAAGTCGAACCCGAAGCTGAGGTCGAAGCCGCAGAATCAGAATTATATTGAAATAGCGAGCTTGTTGAGGAGTGATGGGACCCACATTCCTGGTATTGTCAATCCTACGCAGCTGGCGCAGTGGATTCAGATGTGACACCATACAAAAGGCGTAGGCGTGAGAGATGAGACGTGGCGGATTATCGTTGGGCCATGTTAGATGGAAGTGTAGAAAACGTTTGCAGGAAATTAATTATTCAAAAAATCATATGGTTTGTTGTTGTTTTGATTAATTACTTTGTTTATGTTGATTTGTTTTGATGAATTTTCTGTGTTGTTTAATTAGATGACTCATGAATGTTATGTGCTGGCTATTGATGGTCAGCGTCATATATAGTATCTTTGTTCATTTCTTTAATTCGTATTAATTCCTTTTATATTTTCATTGTGATATATATGTTATGTTGTTAATTAATTTGTCATGGTATTTTCATGATCATTTGGGATATGTATGTATGTATGTGTGTGTATACACCACTATATTCATGCATCATCGCATATGTGCATGCAAGAAAACACCATTATTGCATGGACGTGTAAGTGTGTCTTGGGGTGAGGGGCGTCCTGCGAGGGTGAGTTAATCCCAAAAATTCGTCCTCAGTTCAGATGATTCGGATGCCAGGCTGCAACTCATCTACGTAAATTCGAAAGCAGTAGTAATCGTCGGTTCAGTCATACGACAGTGAATTTGGCTTTAATCATAAGAAGTGGGTGCCGAGGCAGGACTAGCTAGTGACTGGAGGAGGGGGGTGGATTGTGAGACGAATTGCATGCATTACATTGGGACAAGGATGGAGCTATAGTTTTGTTTATGAATTTGATGGAATATAGTCCTAAACTAGACTTTTAAATAATTTATTTTAAACTCAATAAGGTGGAATTTTCAAAATTTTGGAATCTTTAAATTCAAAATCTTAGCGTCCTTTATCCTCGAGGCATTTATATATGTGGGAGAACAAATGGTTCCATGTTTTAGAAGCCTTATGAATATTTGAAAGAGAGCATAGAGTTTGAGCAACTCCATATTTTCTCATTTGGACTAAAGATAAATCTGATTTCTTTTCATATCTTCAATTTAGTAGATATATAGAGATATTCAATAAGTGTTAGTTACTATAGAAAAAAACCATGCCCTTTCCTTCGCTACACTAGGAAAATAAGCAATTCCTATTAGTATCGTCCAAGTTTATAGAATTGATTGTGTCATATGCAATGTTCATTTATTAATATCCATTGATTTAGATTCCTCCTCCCTTCTCAATTACGAAAAAGATCTCGAGGGACAGCCCCAAGCCCCACAAAGAATGGAAACATAATTTCATTCACTCTTCATTCTCTCTTAAATGTATAACGAGCAGTGAAAGAGGAATAAAGTTATTGGGTTTTAAAAACTGAGTAAGAGTAGGTGCTTGCAAAATGCCGAGCCAACAGAGTCAAGTACCATAACAAATACCTACGTTTTGTTTTGTAATAATTGAATTGCGCTCAAAATAACTAGACAAGGTCTATTGTTTTTTTTATAAAAAAGTTGGCAACTTTATTTCATTCACTCAAAAGTCTCAATATAATGAAGGCTCAAGTTATTATGATTCCTATATGGTTTGCGAGCTATTACATGTGGAATGCTGTGTTTAAATACTGCATACTGATGATTGATCCGATTAATTAGTTCACGGGGAAATGAGTATAATTGGGCGGAGTTTGAAGTTATGATTCCCATGATTACAATCAATTTCTTGTACCTAATTAAAGTAGTCATCACCATTAGCTAAGCTAGAAATTTTGCTAAGCCAACTCCGAGAATATGATTTTTCGATGAAGAATGTTCAGTTGATTACTCTTCAGTCGATATTACACACTTTTCTTTTTATTTCGTACAAAGAAAATGAAACACTTTAAAAATTGAAACAATTAAGTTTACATTTGATAAGAAGTTTTTATAACTGCACACAAATGTTAAAGATATGTTTAATTACATACACAAGTTTCAAAAGTTTATGGTTACAGAAGAATTAGACCACAAATTTTGTAAGTTTTCATATCTTCTTTGACTTACATATCGATTCAAACTATATCACATATGAATTAGACTGAAGTACTAAATAGTTGATATATACTCCTATGATCCCACTTTATGTGGCGGCGTCCTTGATTGGAAACGGAAAGAGAAAATAACTTATAAACTTGTAGTTTGAATAAGTTGAGATATTTAAGTAACTATAAATCAACTCATTAAAAATAAAATATTAAATAAAAAGTAATTTATTTGTCAGTTTGACAATTTATTGATTAAAAAAGGATGAAAAAAAGAGAAAATAAATCGATCCCTTTTGGTCCAAATTGTTCGTCACTTTACGTGTTTCTTTTGTCCCAATTGCTTTATTTTGCTTTAACATAGTTGAATTAATTTAAAGTTTGACCATCTCAAATTAATCTTCCAATATTAATTAATTATTGGAGACAACTTTTTATAACTTGTAACATTAATTTTCTTGTAGATATTTGAAGTTTTAGTCAGTATGGAATATATTACATTTTGGTCGTATTTCTGACCAAAAAACACAAGAAAAGTAAAGAAGCTTTTTTTTTCTTCTGAATAATAAGCAAAGCTTCAATATTTCCTATTAGACAATAAAATACAAGGATCAAGAATAGGATTTCTTTGTATCCTTTGATTAGAGATTTTGCGTTCGAACTTTAAATATAAAAAAAAATTATTGATATTTTGAACAAATTGTTTTTCCAAATATGATACCGCATTTAGAGACAAAATCAAAACTTGAAGCTTCATGAGTTCTAGATTCTGAATTCATATGCCCTAACGCCCCACCAAATTCTCATGTCCTGCAATTGAAGCTTCAACATCCCACTTGAAATTTCTCTAACATCTCCAGGTATTTCGATTTACCAATTTAATATATTGTTTTTCACTCCTCTCCCCCTCTCTATGGAACGATTCCAAACGCATGTTAAAATTCCTACTAGATATTCAAATCTCCTCCCTAATCTCACCTATTTCTTCCCAACAACTTTCCTTACCCGCCCGCGTGTTTCAGATACAACTATAGAAGCTGGGTCACCACTGCAATTATTTGATGGTCGTATGTCCTGTAGGTAATGCACATGGTTATGGAGATTGAGATGGAGCCTAGCAGCTTATTTCAGAAACAAGTATAGAGGTCGGGCCACAAATAGTGGTAATCGCTTATTAAAAACAAAAAAAATGTATCAGCCACTGCCTTTGAAAAATATACTTCAAAAGGAACTCGCCATTTGAATTATTTTTCTAATCAACATTCTTAATAAACACATTGAAATTAGGTGACGGCCATATGTACGATAGTCAATACATATGGAGATGGCGATGCAGACTCACATAAAAACACAAATTACCATTCAAGCTTCTGCTTCCTCCACTACGCCAGCCTCACCCGTTAAGGATCATCTAGGTAATCTGCATTTCCGCTGAAACACGCTTCGCTTTACTACTGTCCCATGAAAGTCTCATATTACCCTTTACCCTGGAATCTACCATCTTCCTATTGACTCGCTCTCCGTGGTTTTTATATAAACTTTGGCATGACACTCTTTTCTTTTCCTGATATGTTAAGCTCTTTCTCATACAATAAGTTTTTTTTCTGGATCTTTAAAATAACCCTCTAACTGCTGCACCCTCCTCCACTCCCCATACATGTTCAATTTTGCCACTCCCGCAATATCATTAAATAGATATTTTTCCCTTCGCATTAGTTCTCCTTATTAAGCAGTTTATTTGCTGAGCCGAATTCAGATACATTTGTCTTGTTTTATTTGCTCTGATTCTCATTGAATAGAGGTAGTCCTGAAAGGTTCTTCACATGCTTCATCATGCAAAAAACTATCCCAGTCTCCATCTTCGTAACGCACGTTATTCGGTACTAAAAACTTTCTAAGTTGAAGGATGTATTCAGCATCAGAAGGCTGTGAAAACAATAGGCAGAATGTGTTGCTTAAGCTGAAAATGCAGATAGCAGTAATGACATTGAGATGTTTAGAGCCCGTTTGGATTGACTTATAAGTTGCTTATTTTCTGCTTTTTTGAGTGTTTGACTGTCAACTTAAAGTCATTTTAAGCTTAAAATAAGCCTCCAAAAAATAATTGAATCTGTTTGATTTAACTTATTTAAAGCAGCGTATAATAAGTTAAGCCGAACAGACACTTAGTTCTGCCTCTTGTGTAAATCCCCATTAGAAATTCTTCTATTAGCAGCCTGTCTTTCAAACCACAGAGCAAACACTTCACATGCCCCGTATTAAGCTGTGTGACATTTTAGCTGAGATAATTACACAATTCAATATAGTGCACGTGTTTGCCCTATGAAAAAGTTTTGGCCCATGAAAAAGGATTAGGCCACTTGTGAATGGATGGTATTGAGACATAATATAATTAAATATGAGCTTTCTCTAACAACTTAAAAATATTATTTAAATAACATGATTTTAATATATCTAAATTGCTTGCTTATGTGAACCGAGGCAATTAAGGCAGTGTTAACAGTGGAGTCAAAGTTGATAGTTAGAGTAAGTGGTATTTGGGCTGCAAAAAAAAAGCACTATTTTTGTACATGAAAGGTACACAAAGTTGGCTCTTGATGTGTAGCTGTTTAGTTACAAAGAAAAGAATATTCTTGATGTAAACCAAACTAGCACTTCTTCGACGCCAGCTTATACGTACTACGTCGAATCTCTGAAATAGATAACTTCTTTGAATGGTATTACATATCCTGCAACTTGTGCATCAAAAAAAAAAAGGTAAACCAACAAACGGTGTCTACACCTACCATAATTATGCAAAATCATGTGACTTCCTTGTGGTGAGGTAAGAAAGCAGTGAAGAATGTAAGTCACACTTATACTTAAACAAACACTAACGGATTTTACAAACACAGGTACAAGATACACGTTCGAGTCAAAGACAACACTCGGGAGACTACTTTAGTCATGTTTAATGGTATGGCAGAAAAGCAACTTCATACTTCTGCTTACAAGTTGGTCAATAGGTTCGTCAAGTGACACTGATGTACCTTCACAAATTCAGAGCCTTTGCATGCAAGGCATTCATATTGAAGCTAAAATTGAACAATTTTAATTTGAAGGAGGGGCTGGAAAATTTTAGAGTGCCAAAAGTTTATGTTCCAGAGGAAGATTTGGAAGTGAAGTACCGCATAAATAAAGCAAAAAAGGTCAAGTACTATAGTTTGATTTCCTATGTAATACGCATTTTCTTGGTAGATGCGTTATATCACATTCAAATAATCAGTTTTACAAACAGTAGCACTAATGTTTGGGTTATAATTTCTTATACGGGGAAAAGAAAAAGTGGAAGATAGCAGTGGAACCGAAGACCGGAAAGCCGAAGGATCTAACACTGAAGTTTGTCAAGATCATGTCCGCGATGGCGAAGGTGTTTCGAATTGGGAGAGAAGAGTTTCAACAAGTAAGCTGAAGAATAAAAGGACATCTTCATAAACGATGACGATGTTAGTGACAGAGACACACAAAAAAAGAAAAACATAGAGTCCTTTTCCTTTGTATTGGACCTTAATATTATTAGTTCCAATAAGAAGAGTCTATTTTGTTGGCTATTGGCCTGTATAGTAATGAGTCCAATAGTTCTTTATTGTATAGCAAATGTAGCAGATATGTGTTCTCACAGGGAATTTTATTACAGGCGTGACACTTTTTTCCAACCTTCTAAATGTGAATGTTTTTTTACAGTTGGGTTGTTTTTTTGGGAATTACATGAAATCTCTTCATAGAGAGACAATGCTAAGACAAACTAATGGTGGTATAACTTTGGCTACAAGTTGTCTTTAACGTGCTTATGTTGCAAGTACAAAAAAGTCGAAGTTATTCAATAATCAGATTGGCTAAGATAGTGGAAACATATTGGAAAACTTTGGTAAATTAGAGATGTGTCAGTAGGTGCAATGTCCAAAGAATAAATTGAAATATGCTCTGTCATGTGGTAGTTCATCAAACTAAGCAAGATGTGCTGTAGTATTTTCAATAACTTATCAATTGCATAAACAAATCAATATCATGTAGGGTAATAAGGGTAGTTCACTTGGCGTGAAGCGCGGGCAATTTACCTAGTATATATATATATTTAATAGGAGTACATTTTTAAGTCGAATATAAAACTAAATTGAATTTGATCGAATTCGTAATCGACAATCTCCCTCCGCCCATGACATCATATCACTAATTTCAAGAAGAGAGAATATTGAAAACACCATTGAACTTGATGTAAATTATTAGTTTCATCTCCGAACTATTAATAGGCTTAAAAATACCCCTCTACTTGATTAACTAAACTTAGACGATACACCTCCGGAAGGGGAGCCTTGGAGTAACTGGTAAAGTTGCTGCCATGTGACCAGGAGGTTACGGGTTCAAGTCTTGAAAACAGCCTCTGGCAGAAATGCATGGTAAGGCTGCGTACAATAGACCCTTGCCTGGACCTTGCGCATAGCGGGAGCTTAAGTGTACCGGACTGCCCTTTTTTAGACGATACACGAAACATATTGTGGCTCTTAATAAAAAGCCAAGAGAATTGTTAAAAACATCATAAACTTGGTGAGAATTTAGAGGTATATTTCACTCATATTATAAAATCAGGGGTGTATTTAAGTTTAATTAATCAAATAAAAAAATACTTTTAATATTATCAATAATTTGAAGATAAAACTAATAATTCACTAAGAATTTATGATTGTTTTCAAATACTTCTCGAACTAGGATGAATGATGGTTTAGGCATGAAAATAACGTTGCAGGCTAAGGAAATGTTGTCATCTATGAACCTGATGTGGCACGTAAAGATTGAAAAACTGGCAAGTGGAAGAACATTTCTAGAAATTATTAGTAAATTATTACCCCACAAGCTTCCATGCATTCAAAATTCAAAATTGAATGAGCCAGTCATAATTGCACTCCTTTAAATATTCAAAATTAGGTGATAACTTTATAACAATAACATATTCAATCCAAAATAACATATTCAATCCAATTTGATAAGTGAAGTATAAGAGGATGAGGTGTAGACAACTCTTATTCCTATTTGTAAATTGAAAACGGAAGGAGTATAAAATATTGGCATATTATCAAAGAACATAAAATATGACAAATAAATTAAAAATGGAAGGAGTATAAAATATGTCATCTATGCTAATAGTACGCATTATCCTCAGTTGGAACAAATCGGAAGTTCTACGATTTGTTGAGGCTTATTTGTATAATTAAAGGAGGTGATATATTTTAAGTGGTTGATTTATCTACATAATGGACATTTGAGAACACGTGCATTATTTTTTCCCCAAAAATTTGAGCTAAAAGTGTCTAATTAAAATACTTTAGTATGTGTTCATGAAATGCTTAACTGAAACAAATCATCGTTCGAGTATCTAAATAAAATTTATTGATAAATTTAAAGCACTCATTAATGTATTAAGCCAATTTATTTAGGTAAATTCCAATTTCAAACCTAATTAACTAAAGGAAATTGAATTGTGGTCCATCCTACTCTATCTAACTCTCTACGTCTTAAAATTGTGAGCTAACGTAACGCCAAATATGAAAAACAAAAGATTATTTTTTTTTGGAAATTATGCAAATTAAGCAATTATCCCCACTATAATTATCTTAGCTAATTTATAGATTATAATAATCTCGTATATGGTAGATAATATTAATTTATCGCGCGTGGTGGAGGCCATATCGGAATTTTTTTTGTGCTAATTAACCATGATCTTCTGGTTAGTTTTTCTGCATCTCAACTATCTTTATGAGATATTTATTATCTTTCTATAAATAAAAGTATCAAATTACTTTATTCACCGAAATTTGGATAGATAGAGTCGCTTGTTAATTGTTACGATCAAGGTCATTTTTTAAGAATTCTTTTTATTATATGGCTAGTAAGTGGAAAATATTCAAGAAAAGAAGTATTCATTAAACATTTCATAATTGTGTTAAGCATATATCGATCTGAATAGTGTTTGATTTAATTTTTGAGTATTAAAAATTGATAATAAGATTTAAATGTTGATTGTAGTAATGATCTTATAATTTCTTTTGGTGGAAAATATATTTTAGCACTAGTTGTAAACAAATGTTATGTTATAAGATCCTATTTGTTTGAATTTAATAGAGTTATTAATTTTAATTATTTAGATTTTAATTATTAATTAATTTATTTTTTACGTCTGAATCTTATCTAAACCATCAAGTGCATCTTTTTTTATGTTACAATCATATAATGGATTTAAATATATATGAATAATTAAAATTTATAACAAATTCTTAATATAATTAAGATATTTATTTAAGGATTTATACTATAATTTCATTTATTCACCGCTATCACTATTGCTCACAACGCCACAACTATCAATTATCGTACGTTATTGTTATCTATCATTATCAACTACCACAAGCATTCAACAACAATCCTGACTAATTTCAGTCACTACAATCGGCCATCACCATTACTAATCAATAGTCACCATTTACAATCATTGACATTATCATAACACCCATTAATCACTACTGACACTCAATAAAATAGTCACCACTACACATCATCAACTATCATAATTATTTACTACCAACATTAACTGTTACTATTATCCACCACAATCAACTATCACCATTAACTATTACCACAAATCACCATTAATCAACATCACTTCCAACCGATATCCACAACCATCATCGTTAAATATATTTTATTGATATACGTTAGTTAATTTTTAAATAAAAACAAGTTTTATGTATTCAAATATTGACAAAATAAACCATCTTAATTATTTAATATTTATATCTATTATGTAAAATTTTACTAGTAAAATATATATTCACATTCAAATATCTAAATTTTAATACTCAAACCTATATTTAAAATTAAACATTTTAATTTTAATAAAAACAAATGAGACCTAATGGAACACGAAAACAAAATTAGTGCAACATCAGGTACCATAATCTCATTGCAAGTTTGGCAATTAAGTAAATTCTATCATAAATATTAGCTAAAATATTACAATGCCGTATATAGATAGGATTCAAAAGGCATTTAGTTTCCTATTATTCACATTTTATGTGTGTTTGGTATAATGATTAATATTTTTCAGAAAATGTGTTTTTTATATATTTAGTTTGAGTCAGATTTTGTTATTTTAACTTTATATTAATCATTAAAATTTTACATTGCTTACGGTCTTACATCATAAGGTCCAAGTATATCTTACCATTTTCAGACCTTATTTGTAGGATTACACTGAAAATATGTCAACTAATAATAATAAGGTCTCTCTATAAAAATTTGGCCTTAAATCCCCAAACTTGCAATGAGAATTGAAAAATCACACGACTAAAAAGCAAAAAGAAAAAAGAAGGAACCATTGTGAGTCGTGCATTTTTCAGCGACAAACAACCAAATTAAAAAATAAATAAAGTAAATGGCCAATCAGACTTCAGAAAAAATAATTTGTTGTTGGAATTCAAGCAATTTATCTATTTTGAATTATTATTATTTCAAAAAAATTGTCCGTTTTGACATTTTCTCCAAAAAAAATTAGCTTTTTTAGCTTCGGACTCGTCAGCAAACACACTATAAATAATTTATGGAGTTTTAGCTAAAATAATTCGAACATAAGTTTTTATCAATTATTATGTGTAAGCCATGCTTCACATATTTGAAAGTGACATGTGTCTTAATGCACATCCAATAATTTAGACGATACATAAAAAGGTAGGGACGGTTTATTGATTATTAAGAAAAGTTTTCAAAACGTTTTTTCTAAAAAATATCAATATTAAATTAAAGTAGTTTGGTTGAAGAGATATGTTCTGATATTAATGACCTAAAAGGGTTAAACTAAAAACAATTAAAAGAAAGATTTTCATAAAAACATAAAGGATGCTTTTTTTTTTTTAAATATAGTTTTCGATAGCATAGTCGAGATAAATTATTTTAAAAATTCAAAAGAAAATCACGATGAGATGAAACACTTATTTACTTGATGAAAGTATGATAAAATATTCGATTAAGATATTCTAACATATCGATAGACTCGATGACAAAACATACAAAAATCAAAATTCTGTCTTTTTTATTATTCTTTATTCTTTTTTATTTTTATTGAAAGCAATCGAGGACAAAAACTTGCCAAACTTAGAAATTTTTAAACATTAATGTTTCAATTTAAGTTTATCCTTAATTCACAGAATTTTAGCTTATATGTGACAAGTCTGTCTTATTTTTAAGTCTTTTTGTTCAATTAAATACCATCAGGTAAAATGAATGAAACAAATGAATATTAATTTTGTTGTCTCATTTTATGTGGCTCCTTTTTTTTTAAAAAAAAATTGTCTAAAAAAGTATTGCCCCTTTTTTAATTTTTAAGAACAACTTATTTTCAATTAAAAAAATTCACTTTACCCTCCACGAGATAATATAATGTGAAACTACTCAAATATTCATGATTTGTTTTAAATAATTTCAAAAACTTTGATTACTTTTTTAAATTTCGTGCCCCGTTGAATATCGTCACATATATTAGAATGGAAAATTTAGAGCTATATTTGTTTGGGCTCAACCATGCCAAAATCCTTTCTTTTAAAATAAATATTTAATGAAGAAATATTATATCTAAGACATAAATAAGAATAAAATAATCCAAAACCTCCGCCTATTTCATGTTGCTTAAAAAAATATGCAAAAGAAAAATATGAGAGATAATTTGAGATGGAAAAAAGTATTTTTTTTGTGGTATTTAATTGTACAACAGTTGAATTAGCATATTAAGAAAAAACAATCACTATCTTGAAAGTCGGTAATAAAAAAATAGGACTTATTCGTGTTTTTTCCAAAAAAAAGAAAGAAAGAATGGATTCCAATATTTTTATTTATTTTAATATTCCAAAGTTCTGATTTGCTACTTTTGCATTTTATTTTGTGGAGCTCTTTGCCTGTTCTAGTACTAGGATTTTGAAAATTTGTACTTTAGGTAAAAGGACAATAATTATTCCTTTATTATCTTCATGGTCCCCCATTATTCCATATAAGCCTACAAATCAGAATGATATTCTGGCTTTACTCTTTTTTTTTCCCCACTATTGCGCTCCATATAAAAGGACAATGGACTTATCATGATGACTTTATTTCATGATATAAGATCACGGACCATCTCATCTTAGGTTATAGGTAGCCTCAAGTGGGAAGGATTAGGGATTTCACTATTGCGCTATCTGTAAAAGGACAAATGATTTATTACGGTATCAAATTTATTTCATGTTATAAGATCAAGAACCATCTCATCTTAGGGTAAAGGAAGTCTTAGGTGGGAAGAATTAGGAGTTTCAGTATTGCGCTACCTGTAAAAAGACAACAGACTAATTGCGATACCGACTTTATTTGTTGATATAAGGATAAAGAACCATCTCATCTTAGGATAAAGGTAGCCTCAGGGGGAAAGTTTAGGAGTTTCACTATCACACTACCTGTAAAAGGATAATAAGACTTGTTGTTATGGCGACTTTATTTCCTAATATAAGATGATGAACCGTCTCATCTTAGGGTAAAGGTAGCCTCGGAGGGGAAAGTTCAGGAGTTTCACTATCACACTACCTTTAAAAGGATAATAAGACTTATTGTGATGGTGACTTTATTTCCTAATATAAAATCATGAACCATCTCATCTTAGGATAAAGGTAGCCTCAGGTAGTTCCACTATCACACTACTTGTAAAAGGAAAATGGAAATATCGCAATTCGGCTTTATTCCCTGGTATAAGATCAAGAACCATCTTATCTTAGGATAAGGGTAGCCTCAAGTCGAAAGGGTCAGGGGCTTCACTATCGCACTACCTATAAAAGGACGATGAACTTATCTCGCGATGCCCGAAAAGTAACTTAGGATGTCTCCCATCACTGACATTCGTCAAGTAGGCCAGAAATTGGACTACAATTGATAAAGACTTTTTTCTATAAATATTGTACTTTAACCAAGCATTCAAGAACTTGTTAATGCGCTATTGCTAATGTATTTCTGCAATTGCAGGCTTCCAAGTAAAGATATATCCATCAGGAATTTCCTATACAAAACCTACTTATTACAATGGCTATCTCTGTCCTTTCTGAGGTATTAACAACGTTGAAGATATAGATCGTTTATCGTGTCCCCAACAACTCAAAACATTTACACCTCCAAAAGTAATCAGAAGAAGTTGGTAATGACAAATCAAGATGGCTTTTTACTCTTTTTTTGGGAAGATTTGGCGAGTGCATCGCAAATTTCTCTTCTGCGTTTGTTGTTGTTGTTAAGGAGATTACTGGTATTGGTGTTGTTTGCTTTGATGCTCACTGGGCTTTTCCCCTGTGCATGTAACACGTCCTGTACGAAGAATTTCAACTTCCATAATGTGGACTCACTCTGCATAAAGGGCAATACTTCGTGTCATGTAAAGCAAGAGTAGATTAAGAACTAGAAATACTGCATATATGAAATGATCACGGGCGATGACCTGAGCATTCATATCAAGCTCCACTTCTGTTGCTGTTGGTTGGAAAGTAGGATCATTCTGTGCCACAATCAATAGTGCCTTATTAAGATCTTCGGGAGACAGCTTTGTGAGCGCATTCCCAAGTTGTTTCCTGTCTTCTGTTGAAATCTTTCTGAAATATGTATTAGAAACTTAGCGACAAACACTGGAGTAAACCTAAATTCGAATCACATAAATACTAAATATATAAATAAAACACATGTGCAACACATGTCTATGCAATTTGCTATGGAGACTAGACACATTCCCTGCCTAACCTTGTTGAATCAGGAGCATGAGTATGACATACTAACGTATCAGGTAAGCATATCTATGGCCCAGATTGTACTTGGAGCATTTCTTGTTCGCCTGCTATGTTAGTGTTTCGCCTTTGATTTTAAATTCGTTGATAATCTGACTTTTACTATTTGCTTTTAGATCTGTTATTTATTAAGTAATAAAAATCTTATAAAAACTTGCATTAAGCCAGTGCATCAGGTGTAATTACAGATGGTGCAAATTCTCTACTGTGTCTAGTATAGCATCTGCATCTCGTACAGTGACCAGTTTGTCCGATATACTAATTTTACCCTCCACATAAGTAAACAGAGCAGAGCCAGGAGGCAAAAAAGAAAAGAAAAGAAACTTTGTTGTCGAAACTGTGTCATGAGCAGGGACCAATCACTATTGACTTTGATCTCCCAGCCAATGCTTAGCCATCTCTTTACTATTGAAAAAAGGCTACGTTGCTCAGACTCTCCAAAATTGTTACCGCACCCATGTTGGATTCTCCAAAATGCACTACTTTGGGAGTATTTGATACGCACCCATCAACATTTTTGAAGAGTCCGAGCAACATAGGAAAAGGTCATACGGTAGATTTTTATTTTACTATTCGAATTGTTTGTTAACAACTTATTTTTCATATTGTAATTTTTCTTTCATATTACAACTTATTAACAGGCATTGCAACTGCTCCCCTCCCTATCCAGCACAAGACTCCTAAAATAATTCGTTTTCCATCTTCCTTCATAACTGGGCCAAATCATAGTTATTCGTTATATTTATTTCCAGTGTCTGACGATTTTTGTCAACAAAAAATCATGCTCAAGGGGTTTTCAACAATTACTAGCACCATATGTTACAGGAATTTTCTTAAAAATACCCCAATGTTAAACAAGGAAAAAGGTCAAATCATAGAAACATCTATCATAAAGAAAAAAAAAGAAACAAAATATATGGATCATTTTAGGTTATGTTTTGGATTCTGTCAAAAGAATATCTGGTAACCCCCATTCAATGAAAGGAAGGACTAGAGTACAAGGTATATTTATAAGTGATCAGCTACTTCAAAATTTATAAATGCACAGCTTAACTGATGAGTTATTTGCAAATGTTCTAACCTGCATTTCTGAAGCACCATTTCCCTGAGTTCTTCCAGTTGCATGTCCACCTCATCAAGCTGGAATACAAAAGATAAGCATAAGTCATTATCTACAGTGGGTTACATTTCATATGTAAGAAGAAGATCCATATACAGTCAGGCCAATATGACTAAACATTTATGTTTGTGCAAGGGAACCTGAGCCTTGACTACCTCAATACTTAGATCTTTAGCCATTTTGGCATGAACAGCCTCTTGAGCGAGCTGCATATCCTGTTGGGCTTCTGTTTCCTCTTCCTTTCGCCGTTTTTCCTACGAGCAGTAGTTTGATATATTAGTGTCTCAATCTTTTACTTAAAAACGGATTAATATCATAATCTCATTAAAGCATATTCATTGATGGAAATCTCATATAGCATATTCAATTAGAAGAAAATGATTCAATTATCTTAGCAATTTACATGAGATACTGAAGAAAAAGACTAGATAATAATACATGGATATGAGTGGTACCTCTTCATCAACTTTTGGCAAAAGCTGCAACCATTTCTCCTCAAATTTTCCCAACAAGGTTTTCGCCATTACATGAACGTCATCCCTTTCCTCGTTGTATTTCATTGCATTCTTAAATATTAGCCTAACGTCTGCACATATCTCTCGGACATGCTTATAGCCAGAACCATCCTTTGCTTCCATCTTGTTTTTGATAGTACTGAAGTCCATAGGCTTCTCAATAACCTAGAAAACCCGTGATGTATTAGCAGAAAGAAAAGGAGCATAGGATTCCTAAAAACATCATAGAAACAATAAGTACACCGACAAGAAAATTCAAGGCCTTTACCTCATAGTAATCGTGCAATCCAAGACCCTTGACATCCACAGGTTCCATAAAAGGTTCTGCCCACTTGTGCTGAGTGATCTGACAAATAGACTATGTACTGAGTAGAAATAAAGTAACTGGAGCAAACAGTAACTACATTCACCCTTAAACAAGGTGCATCCACATAATATGCTCAGATGCCCTACCGTTCTTTCTTTGGCCATTATTTCCCATGGTAAGAATAAATAAACTAAAGAAAGTTACATAGACCGAGAAGGATGAAGGCAAAGATGAACCAAAAGACATCTTTCAATTGGTAAATCAGCGAACTTACTCACTAAGGAGAGACAGGGAGAGAATGCATAATAATCAACAGCAGGACAAGTACAATGATATGTACCTCCATAGAAAAAGTAAAAAGAGTACAACATCATCGGTACCAAAAAATGAGTAACTGATGTGAGGGATTTCAAAACTTTGTATACTCTTACAGGTAACAGGAAATCACAATGACAAAAATTACTAGTTTAACCGTATTAAAATCTCTTCAACACTCAGCACATTCCATTCAGTAACAATTGTTATTTTGGTTGAGAGGCTACAATGCAACCTTATCAGGAGCTTCAATGTTTATCAGAAAACACTCCATTCTGCAAGTTCAGCATGTACCACTATTTTCTCAAATCTTTTCTCGTGTTCTTTGTAGTTCTGCTTTGGGATACAAAATGATTTCATTTAACAATCATTAGCAGTTTGAAGGTTATAAAAAGTTACTACTTTAGTAGCACACTAGCTTTAAGACAGACAAAAAGGTGTCAAGACACGGGAAAAACAATGAGATTACCTGACGTAATATAGTACCAAATTGGCGCATAAGTTCTTGCATTCTCCTGGAACCAGCTGCTTCTCTACGTGACGCATCCTGCTGCCGCCTTTTAAAGCTAGAAATCTGTTTCTCTTTGTCTTTCATAATAGAGCCACCTCTTGGTGTGTGTGATTGCTTTTTACTAGTATTGGAATAGAAATGCTCAACTTCATTCATTCTCTGCTCAAGCTGTTGATGTAACAAACTTGTGACCAGATTATATTTAAGAGCAAGTGTATTCATGAAAACAGAAGATAAAAATAAACAGAAATACATGAGCTATCAGCGCATAGATGATGAGAGATACTATTTTTTTCTATTGCAAACTCTGGGTAATATACAGTTTGTGTGCTGGTAAAACATCAATAGTCTGGTGAGAGTAACAATACCAAGAGAAGAAAACATCTGCTTTATTTTTTATGAACTACGAGCAAAAGCTTTCTAACAGAAATTGATTTTTCAAAATTCAAAGAGCATTAAGAGTGAAGCTATGAGGTGATCATTTATGAAAAAAAATCATAGTGAGCAATACACTGCTTTGCCAGAGCAAGCAATCGAAAATTGCAAGCTAATGAATTGAAAATCAATACATTAAAATAGAGTACAATCAAACCTCTCTATAATGGTGTCATTTGTCCAGGTATTTTTTGGCTGCTATAGCAAGATGTTGTCATAGGAAACACATAATCTTATATAACATGAAAGTCGTTTCCAAAGTAAACCTGTCCGTTATAGTGACATATTGTTATAGAGGATGGTTGTTATAGAGAGGTCTGATTAAGTATAATAGAATGAAAAAGTGTATCAATTGGATTTAAGTAAAACAAAGAATCATTGGACATGTTGAATGGTGAGGGAATGCTGGGGCAGAAAGTGGAAGCTACCCTTCCCTGCCATCTGGAAGAAAAAAGGGAAAGAAAATTTAGCTAGTCAAGCACCTTTACCTGCCTAAGATTGAAAGCAAAATAAATAGAAAAAGGAAAAGAGTAAACTTTAAAAGCAAAAATCCTATGGGCCACATTCATTCAATGGTAAATAGATTGTCTCTCTGAGCAAGCAAGCTCACGAATTCCTACCCCACACAACGAACCCAAGCCTTGTGCACTAATTAATCTGTGGTTTGGCTTCATTCCAATTGACCATGTTTTTCCTTATTTGTTTCACCATATATGACTCCCAAGACAAGGTTTCCAAAACTGAAGAGATTATGGTTATAGTCCCCTAAGTCTTCATTTTGCATGCTCTTGCCAAAGAATCTCGGTGAGTACCTAAGTGTATCTTCTTATGTGCAGCAGAATATCAAAAGAATGTTGTGTTATTCTTTTACATGTTATATTCTCAATTTTGATAAAAGAGGAACTTGAGAGCTGTGATGGATAATCTCCTTGCCTTACACTTTCTCCCATTAGAATGCAGCTTTTACACATAGAAAATTGAACGTACTACAGGACAACCATAATGTCGATCAGAAATACTTTATAAACTGGACAATTTGAATCGTGTATCATTTTTTTGAATAGTGAACTGTGCATCATCTATAACAACAAGAACTACTACATCAACAAGTTCGGCTATACGGATCAGGCTAACATTATACAAAATTTTAAAAAAAACATCAAAATAACATTTTTTTAATTAGCCAATGATTTATCAAAGTTAACACACTAAAAATATGCTAGAAATAGTGCGTTAAGATGATGTGGACAAAATAAATAATAATAGGAAAAAACAACAATGTAAAGTAAAATATAAAAAACAATCTCAAAGAATGTTTCAACAGATTTACTATCTATTTGGATGTCAACTAGCATACATGATCAAGTCTACACTTTGCTGATCATACACTTTTCCTCAGCACCAATTTACCTGATCAACCTTCCCAACCATTTCATCAACACTTCGCCTGAAATTTTCAGCAGAAGCAGCATTTTCTTTCTCATTAAACTCTTGTATCGGGATGTCAGGAACTGAGCCATTTATATTCTCCATCTGATTAAACAGGACATAAGCTTTATCTTAGCTAAAATTCATTGACTTTGTTTCAGCAGAAAAAGAAACCTTAAACCCAAAATCTAGAGAAACTACACCAATTTGATAAGGTCAACAAGATAAACCTTAACCGCAATAGTATTTTCACTACTTGAGAACCTGTCACAATAAATAAGCTAAAACCTTACCAATTCCCAAAATATTCACAAAAAAGTGTATGTTTATAAGGATCTTACATGACTTGAAATTTATACATTCACATTTAATGGTCTAATTTCCTTTTTATCTTCTCTATGATAAAAATGTCAGAAAAGCGACCACTTATTATCCTCAAAAGCACAGTAGTACATCGCACAATTTTGCAGCCAATATCGAATGGAAAGTAAATGAAATGCATACTCTTCCCATAAAATACATTTCTTTATGCTATTTGTACTAGGATTAGTCCTTTTATGCTACGTTTCAGTGTTCTCTTCCTTGTCTTACTCTTCCATGAGTTGCATTGAATCTTCTTCAACTCATGTTTCTTGGGTTCTCTTAATTTCCTTCTTTCCTTTTTTTTTTTTGAAATGGTAAATATTATCGATGTTAAAATCAGCACTACAAAGTTGCTACAATTACATCCAAAAGACAGAAAAAAGGAACATCCTGGCTATCTATACAAAAGATTCCAAATGACTCTTTGTACTTCTGTGTTCAAGTTGACACTTGCGATATTGGCTTCTCGTCACTTCTCTCTAATACTCTCTCCTATTAACAATTCTTTTCCCCGTGTATTTGTTGTGTTGTTGTTGTTTCCTATTCTCATAATCTCAATTTACAGGCAGATTCTAGGAAAATAATATGATGACCCTTGCAATTGAAGCTCACTATAAGCAAAGTTACCAAATCAATCAAAAATGAAATTAATGGTGGCAAATTAATTGTTTTTATCTATCAGAAACACACTCTCTAGTCTCTACACTACAAAGGTAGACAACATAAGCTCTCCGATACGCTAATTATATTGTACAGTCTTAAGAGCTAATTATGAATCCTCATAAGATGATTCTTAACCCCCTCCCCCCCTCCAAAACCCCCAACCCCAATCCCCACACCACCCACAACTTCAAAGGCATAATCACGTGAGGGGCAAACAAAACATCTATAATTCTTTGGAAAGGGGTTATCTTTTCTTGCAGTGAAAGTAGACACCAAAGCATTACAAAAAAAAAAAAAAAACTTTGACAATTTGATAGTTCTACCATTAAAAATCATTGAAGAAACAAAAAAGGACTAGGGTTTTGTTAAAAAGAAAGATGAAATCTTTATTGTTGTATCTATGTATGGAACTTACAGCTCGAATTTCGCCGGCCGCCGGAGTAAATCGGAGAAAAGTAACGCTTTGTGCCGACGATGAAGAAGATTGGTGACTGGTGAGTGACTGCTGTTAGCTGATTTTGAGTATGCCTTGGTTTTTGGACTTTTTATTTATTTATAGGATTTATGCTTAAAGGTTTTTGTATTTTTTTCTTAAAACTCCAAACCTTTAATTAGTAGCAGGCACGGGATATTCCGTTTATTAAAGCTTTCGTTGTGAGCAGTGTTCGAAAAAATCTCTAATTAGTAGTAAAAGTATTTAAAGTACCATTAAAATAAAAATAAAAATTTCACTTCTAATCTAAACTTGATAAGAATGTATTATCAAAATGGGATGCTCAAAGTCGTGATAATGAGAATGTTAAAATAGTTGTGCGAACATAATAAGAGAAAGAAGATTAGAAAATAAAAATATCTAGGACAAGGTATGAATAACTTATATGATAAACAACACGAGGGGAGATAAATTCAATCATATTGGCATAGTGAAACAAAAAGAAAAAAGAAGAAGAAAGAAGCAAGGGACTGAACGATAAAGTGGGATTTGAAACTCTTTAATTACAAATGACATAATTCGAACGTGTGAAAAAAAGATTTGAAAGCCGAAAGTGTATCTATTAATCCTTATAAGTTCTTAAAAATAATGATAACTATTTTACTCAATTGCATGTTGAACAAACTTTTCTCCCACATCGGCATTTGACAATGAATTTAGTGCCTTCATAATAATCTCTAACACTTTACTGTACGCCGAGCTCAGTAACATGGGCTTGTAACCCATGTGGGGGCATTAAGATTGTAGAATTACTGGGCTTTACTAGAAGGTTGGGCTTGACAGGCAAATTGCTGGCCTGTCCTTTCCAAGCACAGAGTTGGATCAAGAGGCCCAAATGAAAGTATGGGCTTCTTGATTCTTAAAGTGGGGCGGACCGCATGAGGCTGGTTTTACAGAACAATGAATAGCTCTCGCTCTGTGCAGTGGGAGGATAACAGGTCAGTGTCTGTTCAAGTTCAGTAATGCCTGATTGGTTGTCCAAATAAACTGCCACCTTTTTTTTTGGGACTAGGTTACGACCTATTTGTTTGATTAGACGATTACCAGGTGATCCAGAAGACCTAATCAATGCAAGCCCTTACTTTGGCTACACACATTTTACAACTACTAATATGATTTTGAAGTTGAGAGTCTATCGAAGACGATTTATCTATCTCTCAAGATTTGCATATATATATTTTGATCTTTCCAGGCCCTACTTAGTGGAAGGTTAACGGGTCGGTATCTATCAAGTTCAGTAGTGGCTGATGGGCTGCTCCAAATAAACCTTAGCCTTTTTTTCTGCCTAATTGGGTTTGGCCCAATAATTACTTTTAAGGAAAAATTACTTGATTGAGTGCTTTTTAAAAATTAATTACTGATTTTAGTAATATTTTTTATTTATTATCATTTATAGCAATATATAGCAATATTATGATAAATCTACATTTGTATTAAAAGTGAATTATGCATACAATATAAATGTATTATAAGTGTTTTAAAATATATATTATGTTTGTGTAGTAAAAAACTAACATAATGTATTATAAGTCTATTAAAATATGTGATAAATGTATTATCCATTTATAAAACTTGTATTATATATGTTTTATAAATAGTTCTCTGCAATATGTATTAAAACTGTATTATAAATGTATTATAAGTGTTCAGTGAAATTATTTTTTTATTGCTATAAATGGTAAATATTTCTTAATATTGCATATTTATGTAAGTTTCCCTACTTTTAACACAAAAAGTTTCTTTTCTGCAGTAAATGAAAACCAAAACAGGCCTTACTATATTACACATATTTTAGAACTATTAATATGATCTTGAACCCGAGGTCTATCTGAATTTCTATCTTTCATAGTCTGCATATCCACTATCCTTTCAGACTCCACTCATGAAATTACATGAGTATGTTGTAGTAATATAATTTTGACTGAAAAGTTATATTGAAATTAAATTCAGTTGACCTTTTGCAACATTATGAGCCCGTTTGAATTGGCTTTAAGTTGGTCAAAACCAACTTAAAACCCCTTTTTAGCTTTTGGACGTATTTGCTTAATGCTGACTTTAAGGCATAAAGTTCTTAATGTCAGTCAAAAATGAAAAGTTAGGATTCCTAACTTTTTTTCCCAAAGTGCTTAAAGTCATTTTCTTTGACCATGGAAATTACTTTTATATCTCTTATATTTTAACTAAATTCTCAAACTACCTTTTTTTATTCTTTTAACCCTAAAATTCACATCATAAGCACTTTTATCCAAACACTCAACTGCTTATTTATAAAAATAACTTTCAGCACTTCAAAGTTCTAAAAGCACTTCATACATAAAAGTTACTTTTTTTAAGCTCATCCAAACGGGCTCTATATATCAGTTGGGACCAGACTAATTGTGTGACTTCAGCAATATTAGTGCTTACACTATGTGTCCTTTTTTTTATAAAAAAAAATAAAATAAATTCTTTTGGTTTCTATTTCTGTAATTGGAGAATGGTTCGTTATTAAGATGGTATGTGGCTTATGATTCATTAAGTCCATATATACTCCAAACCATTGGTCAAAGATTCAAAGGGTGGGCCCCAATTTTAGTATTTTTCTTAAATCTTGATTTGATTAATTAAACTAGAATACTATATAGTAAGTACTATATATCTCATAATATATAGGGACAATAACATTTTTGTTTCCTAAGTTATTGATCAATTTTGCTTTTGGTCCTTGTGATATATAACTCAACAAAATTAAATCTTCAATTAATTAATTAAAATGTGTGTTTTTTATAGTCCTTCATGTCGAAACTATGTTATATTTGATTATTTATAGAATTATACTATTGTCAAATACAAAGTAATAATACAACCTTAACATGTAACATGACTGACTAATCAGTAGAGAAGTAATAGTTAAGATAACTTTATGAATATTATATGAGAAAAAAAATCAACAATACACGATCCAAATAATTGAAAGTCTAATGCGTTTAGTCGAATATCAATTTATCGTAAGAATTTATTCGAAACTTAATGGACCAAAAATGCTACTAATCCAAATATGATTTAAAGAGCTACATATATTACATGAAATCAACTACCAAACTTTCAAGCACATAAAAATAATAACAATAACATATTCATTATAATTTCACAAAGAAGTCTGAAAAATCACAAAAATGTGTTTTCAAATTATTGAGTCTTTTAAGAAACTTATTATACTTTTATTTTAAATAAATAGAACCACCCACCAAAACCAATGTGTGGATATATTTAATTGACTATATTATACTTATAATATTATTGAAGTGGTCTCACTATTTTAATTTTCATCAATGTTTTTGGCTTTGTGGTAATGTCCTTATCGAAGGTCTCAATAAAGCAACCACTAAAACATATATACTCAAATGCCTTTTAATTTTTCCTTATTAGCCTTATAAACACCTTAAATGCAATTTCAATGTTCCCCACTCAATAACTCGATAATTTAATACTCTAGGTAAATTCCACATCGATAAATATAAAAAATATCTTGAATATGTAAGTAAATTAACTAGCATGCCTTAAATTATATAGTATTGTTCACCTAATCCTTCACACTTGAATCAGACTCATAATTGGCTCGCGTAAAGATAGAACGAAAAGCATATCTTGTGTTAGTGAATTGCGACGTTCACCTGCACCCTTATGCACGTCTCTTGTGATCTATATATATATATCTGTCTCGAAATTAAATCATGGTTGGAGTTCATGAAAATTATTTTCTCGAGTTTAATTATGTAAAGTTGTGTTTTTATAAATAAATAAAAAACACATTCACTACTTAATCATGAAAACTACTTAAAAAATAGTATTAAAGTTGTTATAGTGAAAACTACTAATTATTCATTGGTATTTGAGATAGTATTAAAGTTGTAACTTGTAACAAAGACTTTATTATAAAGTCAATAGTGTTATGATAACTTAAAAAATAATTATATCGCACCATTTTAGTTTTTTACTCATGTTGAGACTGATTGTTTCTTTAAGATGGAAAATTTAAGGTCTTTATCGATACATGAAGAAGAACCGATGAAGAAGATAGAAGACAAGTTTACTCCATAATTCAGTACTTAATTTTTATTGGATATTATTAGTTCTATATATCTGTTGAGAAATTTACTGAGTATGTACATATGATAAACTTCATAAAATCCATAAACAAGGGCAAGAGCTAGGCTTTCTGTTACACGTCGGCCGAACACAGTAATTTTGATCCAATTTCTATATTTGTCTGAAGAAATTCATTGAACGCATGTAAATCATTAATTATGAACCCTTAACCTAAAATGACTAGAATTCTAAATCCATAAACTTCCACTTCCGCCCATAAACTTTAAATTCAAAACCCATAAATTTTAAATCCTAGCTTTGCCTCTGCCCCTAAACTTCAAATTCAGAACCTATAAACTTCAAATCTGAATCTGTTTTTTTATCTTCAATAGATTAAGCTAATGAAGTTCATTGAATCAAGAACAAATTGTACAAGTGGAAAGCAGAATTGAAGAATTATTGAGACTATTTAGAGGTGGAGGGTGGGGTGTATATGTCAAATGGAATTAGGGTTTGGTGCTCTTGAGCTAAGGGAGAGATTGAAACAGTGTATTAGTGGATTTATAATTGTATAAGAGGAGATACATAAGTGCTCATGATATATCTCTTTCCAAGCAATAAGCAGATCATGAATTTTCAACAAACCAATAAGAAGATTAATAAAGGTTTTTAACTATAGTGCCTTTTAGGTCTCTCCAAAAATACAATATTTTGGAGGATTCGGCACACATTCATTGTAAAAGTTTAAGCAACATGTAGTTGTTTCTGGGGAATTTCAGTTGGTTGGTTAGCTGAACTTTCACTTTATATATTGATAAGAATTTGATTTTCCAATAAAAGAAACATAGTTGAGTATACACAAGTTTAGAATAATACTCATAACAACCTTTTTAATCTTAGAAAACGCCATGTAATTTCTACATTGGGATGGATGTAACATTTACAATATAATACGGGTCGGGTTTCATAGTATTTAGTAGCTTCAATTCAAATCTTATATTTATATATCCTTAAAAAATATATATTAATCTCCTTTCCTTAAATATCAACGTAGTTGTCAACTGGAATTTTTTATCAACCAACAATTGTGATGATTAGGGCAAATCAAGATAATAATACTTTGTTTTGCTTATGAATACATCTTTCTATGGCTCAATAACTCTAAGGTTTTGTGCCCACTACTTATGGATCACTCGAATTAATTAATGATTTTAGTTTTTAAAATGTCGATTTAATAATTAATTTAGTGTTCGAACTACTACTATATCTTATATTTCAGAAGTGCAAGATCCCAAAATAATTTTAAAAAATATAAGCATATAAAATATTACTATAACTTGTCCTTTGGTGAGTGACAAAGGCTAAGTATATAACGTAAAATCATTATCATGATCATATAGTGTTGAAATCACATTCTTTGGTCTATGAACATCAACAATATATGTGTTTGATCTACTATATATTAACCACTATGATCCACTAATTATTGGAATACTTACAAGTTAGAATATAAATTCTCAAATGTATATCTGACTCTATTTATCTACTTGTAATATATACTTATTTTGGAAAAAGGTTAAAAATATCTTAACATATTAGAACTGATTGAAAATGGTTCTTCTTTCATCTATTGGAACCAATTTGTCTCTTTCTACCTAATGGATAAAAAATGCATTTAGTATATTAGAAATGACACAATTTTAAGCTATTTTTAATATGTTAAGAGCATTTTTAATTTAATAGCTGGAAGAAGAACATTTTGAATCACTTTTAATACATTAAAAATATTTTTTATCCTTTTCCTGTGCTTCTTTTTTCAAGCGTGCGTGCATATATATATTGGATCCAACCTCAAAAAACTAAGTTATATGGCACCCGTAAACTCATAATTGAATCTGCCACTATCTTTAGTAGCCTCACAGACCCTCTCTAATAAAGATACATATGAAATAATCTAAATTTTAAATTTGAATTAACCGGAAGTCTCATTTATTCATGAGTTAGTTAGCTTTTGAAGTTCAGTAAGATATATGTCAGTTTCTTATTGTATATAGTATCAGAGTCGGACCACTTCAAATTCTTCATTTACCCGATGGGGGAGCTCATTTTATTTTATTCACACTCTAAATGTCCAATATTGAGCATATAAAGTGTGTTAAAGTCCCACATCCATCCTTTGCGGGGAGAGAAAAATCGTCTTCTTATTTAACATGAAACTAGGATGATATACGTCGAACACAGATATAATTTATTTAAAGATGGAGTAATTAGTTAATCACATATAAGACCTTTAACTATCATACCTTAATTGGAAGAATATTGTTAGATCCTTATCCTTAAAAATAAAATGCTTATATATAATCAAATCTTGCAAATTGTGTCTAAAAAATTCTACATATGTGCTACATTATGTTATGAAGTAGCTAGCAAAGTAAAGCTACCAATTAATTTTTATATTATTATATTTTGCCACCTGGTTTGTTTATGATATGTTAAATATATAATTAATTAAATCTTTTCAATCGAAAATTGATTAAATAAATTTCAATTATGGCAAAAATGTCTCCACTTAAATAAGAAAGATTTACAGCTTTTCTCCATCAAAACACCATTACCGTTTGTAGTATTAAGGACAAAAAAGAGATGACATAATTAGATACAATGGTGGGGTTTTAAACTAATTATTTTTATATTTTTCATAAAGTAATTAATTGTTTAATTATTTGTTCATTAAATTAATTAAATTCCCTAACAATGCTCTGTACCAACTTTGCTTTCCTTCAAGCCACCATCATTTTTTTTAATTCACCTTTTTCTAGCACAATGACACTGATATTTCGTCATGTAACATTCAAGAAAATAACAAAATTAAGAAAAAATATATAAATTTGACTTGATTTCAAAGGTCTCCTTTTTTTTTCATTGGGTTGAATACTTTTAAATTAATATTTATTAATAATTAAAGAGATGGAAAATTAAATGAGTTGTCATGTGACGCATTTGGTGAAAATTGGAAATGCAACTAACATGGGGTTGCCTAGCCAACAATGAAACATTTTCAAGTAAGAGAATTGTTCTATCTTTGTTTTTTTTATCCATCGATTTGATATTCGTATTGTAATCGATTAAATTTTGATTTGTTTATTGCGTGGTTCATTTATCAGAATTGACGTTTTTAATATAAAAATTTTATTTTCAAAAGTTTAAACTCGAAATCTCTAGTTAAGAATAAATTATTTTACTTTAGAATTGAATCATTAACACGGTTGATAAGAGATATATGGATTAATAATATAAATTTATTTATCAGTTAATATTTTTACCAACTTACCATTGTAGTAATATTTGTCAAGATATGTATGTAATTATACCTGATAAGTGATTTAATTGTGTAAATATTTTATGCACTAGTACATAGAATTGGAAAAATAAAAAATCTACCCTGAATATGTGCTTTTCCAACTCAACATTAAATCACATTGGTTTTGATTTTTATATATATATGAGCTGTTTGGGAGCTTTGACCATTTATTGATTTGAGTTTTAAATATTTAAATCTTATTAGTCTAGTTAAGTACTCTTTATAATCATCATGATTATGTTTTCTTATATTAAAAAATAAAATATATTCTCTTATCCGAATTTTGATCGGTTTATATATGGATAACATAATTAAGATTAGGATTTGACTAAGGATTATCATAAAATAATTAAATTATTATGGTAGGTGTTGTACCACATGTTCTGATAATTTATTTGATTTTTGGACTATGGATGATAGAATTTTATCTTCGTTCATTCTTTCTTTCTTGTGCAACCGCCTCTTTTAGTCAATTTTCTTCAAATTTTAATGATTTGCTTCATTTGAGCCTTCGTTGCAGGGCCTTTCTCATGACTAGACGAGCATATATAAACTCAAAATGTTCCAAACACACATAAATGTGTGCAGATTGAGGATTTTTTAAAAAAACAATAATTGAAAAGTGTGTTAATCCTGCCTGAAAATCGTGTCACAAGATTATGGGTTTATGTATAATTAAATTTCGTAAGTATAAAATTTTAATTTAGGGTGAAGATGCAAAAAGATGTTCATATCCACTAATTAATCAACTTTGTGGCAGAGTTCATAATGGATTACACACAGCATCTAGCTAGTGATATACAATTTGGCTAATTCAGATCACCTCTTTGGATTAACTATTTAAATAATAATTGTAGACTAATTAGTACAGGTAAGTTAACACGAAACTGCTTTAATTTTTTATTAGAAGGAAAAAAAGGAGTATTTAATAGTGAGAATCCAAATCATCATTACATATCAATGCAGAATGACCTAAAAAGTACTTTGCATTTTTCACATGAAAATGTAGGAGTAATATTTTTCTTAACACATAGCTAAGTGGACTGCCATTTGCTTGTACAAACGTTTTTATACCAAAAATTCAATACCAAACTAGTTATATATGGTCAGTAATATGGATTTTCGCTATTACAATAACAATAATAAATCCAAGCAAAATCCACAGATAGGGTCTAGAAGAAGGTCGAGTGTATACCTAGATCCTCACCTCTGCCTCATGGATCCGGTAAAGAAGTTATTTTCGAAAGACTTTCATCTCAAGTATCATATATATATATATTCAAGGGCGAAGCCAGGATGTCGCGAAAGGGGTTTGGATCCTTCAATGGAAAATTGTGTTGTTTATATATGATGAAAAATATTCTTTATGTATATATATAGTAGATGCTGAAAACCTACTTTGACTTTTTCATGTGTTTAATAATTATTTTGTTAACATTGACAAGATTCTAGATAGTCTTAATGTAGCAACTTGGTAGGTGAAAGTTTGGTAAACTTTGACAAAATGTGATGTCATGGATGACATCAAGAGCAAGAATTTATTTCTATAAATTGGTAGCTCTTGATTCATTTGAAACACACCTCAAAAACATTTCTCTCTTGTCATCTCATATTCTAAGGCATTTGCAAAATATATTAAAAGAGTAGAGAATTGATAGAGCAATTCTCTTATTTGTATTTGGAATCTCTCCCCTTTCTTTGTTAATATAAAGACAGTTGTTCTCTGGTGGACATAGGATCATTCTGATCTGAACCACGTTAAATATTATTTTTCTTTCTTGTTCTTTATATTTTCACATTTTCGCTAACAATTGATATCAGAGCCAAGGTTCTGTCTGAGTATGCTTTGTGGTTGCAGCACAGTCTAAACTTCCACATCAGAAAATAATTACTTTAGTTTTCTGTATTTTTAAATACTTTCTAGTAGAAGAGGAAGAACAAGTAAAAATGAGTTCCATGAAGTTTGAAATTGATTGATTTAGTGGACGCAACAACTTCAATATCTGGAAAATTCAGATGATGGTGTTACTGTGGAGGGAAGGTTCAATCCACGCTATTGACGAAAAGTACCTCGATAACATATCGATTTCCGATAAGGCAAAGATTGTAGGAGATGCATTGAGTGTAATCCAACTATCCCTTGCACCTAACTTGCTCTGTGAAGTGAGTATAAGTACCAAGGAGATGGCCAAACAATTATGGGATAGACTGAAAGGGCTTTACCAGGACCAGTCAGTTACAACAAGGATGTTGTTACAACAGTGTCTTCACACATTTAAGATAAAGTCAGGTACTTTGTTGCAAGACCATCTAGATTCATTCAATAAACTTGTGATGGACTTATAGATTGTCAAAATTAAAAAGGATGAGGAGACGCTTGCATGTGCTTTGCTATTTTCATTGACTTCAAATATCGTGATATTAAGAATTCAATGATGTATAGCAAGTGTAACACCCCCCAAAATTTTTCCCTTAGATTCGTACCTTTCTTGTATTCGTGTAGGGTCGAACTCTATTATTGTGAAGTATATGTATGAGTTAAGATGAGTCCCTGAGAAATTGAAAAGTGTTAGAGGTGATGTGGGGTCACAAAGGACCCCTAGGACCAAGCTAAGTCCAAAAGATTCGTCGTGGCTAAGTTTTAGGATGAGTTCGTATATGAGGTCGATTTCTAACGACCTTATCTTTTGAAAGACGACAATTTGGGTGGCCCACGACCTATTAAATTAAAGGTCGTCGAGTCTTCTTTCCAATGCCACCAAGAATGTAATTTTTGGAGTTTGGAGTCAAAAGATATGACGATCCTAAGACGAACTAGCACGGCAGGAATTTCAGGCCTGGGTTGCAACTGCTGGAAATCTGGGCTTGGCGCCGCAGTGGCGCGACGCGCCACTATCGCGCCAGGAACAAGCCTCAGTAGTTTGGTCCCTGGCACAGCGCGCCACTATGAAATATGCAGGGTTTTCAAACCTATTTTCCAGAACCCAGAAAATATGGGCTTGGCGCTGTAAGGGCACGACGCGCCACAAAACAGCCTCAGTAGTTTGGTCCTTAGCGCAGCGCGCCACTATTGAGTTGCAGGTTTTTTTAAGCCTATTCGACTTGGCGCTGCAGTGGCGCGATGCGCCACTATCGCGCCAAGAGTGTTTTTGGCCTATTTTCCAGATTTTGGAGAAAAGGGCAATTTGAGTATTTCCCCAAATTATATATACACAGCCTTAGAACATTTTTATGACCATTTTCAGTCCCTCTCTCTCTCTCTAAAAGACCTAGAAAATTTTCCTCTCCTCTTCTTCTTTTCCAAATCCATTTCCAACAAGGGTTGCTTCAAGAACTTCAAAGAGTTCAAGTTCCCATTGAAGACCCAGCATCAAGGTTTTTTTTAATTCTTCACTAAGGTATGTAAGGCTACTCAAAACATGGGTTGAGTCCACCCATGTGCCCTACACTTTCTTTGAGGTTAAATGTTCATAAGAATGGAGTTTCTTGATTGGCCTATGTCTAAATGAGTCTTGTCATCCATTAATGTGATTCTTGTTATGTTGATATTGTTGAGACAAGAAATCTCTAGAAAGGACCTTCATGTGAGTATGAGTTGATAAAGATGAGTTGTTAAATATTCTTTATTAATTTTCTTAACTATGTGGATTATGACAAAGATGCTAATTCTCTTAAATATGTTATTCATTTTAAATTGTTGGTCTAAAACCTTGGAGTTATGATGAGTTCCAAAGATGTGTTAAATGAATAGAGAAATGGTTGGATATGTTTGTATGATGCTATAAATGTACATTTAAATTTACTCTTGAAAGATATGATTGGAATCGATCAGATAGTATGATTGGGAGATGTTTGATAGTGATAGAGTTGATGAGTTGACAAGGTTCTAAATGAGACTTGTCGATATGATTTGATTAAGTTGATTGGATGGAGTTTTATGGGTATTGAGTCTTGGAAGGAGTATCGAACACCGAATTGGGTAAGAGTATAGTTCATACTCGAACCCAATAACTACGTCGCCAAACGTAGGAGGGGATTGAACTGTTAAAGTCGGATGCTTCCCCAAAATTATTGTCCTGACATTATAGGACTTGGTTGGATTGGATCCATGATTGGTTGATTCGTTCATACCCTGGCAAAGTATGAATGGACGCAGCAACAATGTCGATTTGTTGTACTGTTACTGGCTCATAAGTGATGATTATCGGATAAGAGAAACTCCCACATAGGTCTTGATAGTACTCTGAGTCGGATTGAGTTGAATTGTATGTGATTTGGTCCCGTCTAAACTATATTCTTGCTTAGACTTAGGATGCTTGTTGAGTTGTACTTCTTTCTGAGTTGAGATCCCTGAGTTGATTTAGTCCTTTCTGATGTTGTTTCATTCGGCCATTTTACATACTCGTATATTCTATGTACTGACGCTATTTGGCCTGCATCATTTTATGATACAGAGACAGGTACTAGAGATCATCAATTGGTGCACCGTTGATCTATTGTTGAGCAGGTACATAATTCAGATGATTAATATATACTAACAACACTATGCAATAGTGGAGTCTATGACAACAAAAAGGTGTTAGACTCTAGTTGTACTCTGCATATGACATTCTAAAGAGATTGGTTCAGCAGTCATGAGACAAGTGAAAGAACTGTAGTAATGGGCAATAATGCAACTTGTAAAATAGTTGGCATTGGTTCAATTCAAGTTCGCTGTCATGATGGAATCGCGAGGACTATTATAGAAATTCGTCATGTTCCTGATTTGAAGAAGAATTTGATACCCTGGATACTCTAGATAATCAAGGCTACAAGTACATGAGCGAAGGAGGTACAAAGAATGTGGCTAAAGGTTCTTTAGACATACTGAAGGCCAAGCTGGAGGATGGCCTCTATACACTAGAAGAAAGCACCATTGTTGGCTTTGTTAATACATTTATAGTGTAGTAGTTATCTGATGACAATAAGGAAAGATTATGGTACATGAGACTGGACTATATGAGTGCATGAGGACTGGAGATGTTGAGCAAACGCAATCTTTTGAACAGTGAGAAAATCAGCACACTTGAATTTTGTGAGCATTGTATCCTAGGAAAGCAGAAGAAAGTTAGTTTCAGCACTTGCAAGCACAATACGGGAGGAGTGCTAAACTACATCCATTCAGATTTATGGGGTCCCTCTCAGTTTCTATCGAAGAGAGAAAAGAGGTATCTTCTCACATTCATTGATGATTTTTCACAAAAGGTTTGGGTGTGTTTCTTGAAGGCAAAAAGTGATATTTTTGAAGCATTTAAAGAATGAGAGATTTTGGTTGAGAATCAAATGGAGAGAAAAATCAAATATCTTTGCATAGATAATGGCTTGGAGTTTTGCAGGTTTAATAATTTCTGCAAGGTTTATGGGATCGCGAGACATAAGACGGGCAGGCACACACCACAGTAGAATGGATTTGCTGAGAGAATGAACAAAACTCTTCTTGAGAAGGCTCGTTGTATGCTCTTACAATCTAAAATGTCCAAAGTGTTTTGAGCTAAAGTAGTTCACATTACTTCTCATATTGTCAATCAATCTCCAGCATCAACGATTGACTTTAAGACTCCGAATAAGGTATGGTTAGGTGAACCCTCTAACTATTTATACCTGTGAATATTTGGGTGTCTGGCTTATTATCATGTAGCTGAGGGAAAAAAAGATCATGTATGCCAACTGAAGAAGTCTTTGTATGGTTTGAAGCAATCCCTTAGACAACGGTACAAAAGGTTTGATGTATTCATAACTACAAATGGATTCTCGAAGAGTGCATTTGATAGCTGTGTGTATCACAAGAAAATGTCTAGTAACTCTATAATTTATTTACTATTGTATGTTGATGATATGCTTATTGCTGCTAACAACATCAAAAAGATAAATATTTTGAAAAAACTGTTGAGCAAGGAATTTGACATGAAGGATTTGAGAGCTGCAAAAAAAATTCTTGGAACGGAGATTTCAAGAGAAGATAGTGTTGTACATCTTTCTCAGAAAAGATACATCGAAAAAATTCTTGAGAGATTCAATATGCAGATGAGTAAGCCTATAAGTATACTGTTAGCTTCTCATTTTAAGCTTTTAGAGTTACAAACACCTTAATTTGGGGATGAGGTGAAGCATATGTCAAATTTTCCTTATGCTAGCGTAGTTGGTAGCATTATGTATGCTATGATGTGAACACGTCCAGATATTGCTCAATCTGTAAGTGTGATAAGTAGGTACATGGCCAATCTAGAACAAAGGCATTGGGAAGCTGTCAAGTGGATATTGAGATATCTCAAAGGAGCTTCTGATGTTGGCCTAACCTTTTGAAAAAGTGAAGGTATATTAGTTCTCAGTTATGTGGATTCTGACTATGCAGGGGATCTTGATAGAAGAAAGTCTACAACTGGATACATCTTTACTTTCGTTGGCAGTACCGTTAGTTGGAAATTGACTTTACAATTGATTGTCGTTTTGTCAACAACAGAGGTAGAATATATGGCAGCAACAGAGGCAATGAAAGAAGCTATTTGGTTGAAAGGTTTGGTGGCAGAATTGAGTTTGGTTGAGCTGGAATCAACTTTAAGATGTGATAGTCAAAATGCTATTCATTTAATTAAAAATCAAAGATTTCATGAGTGCACCAAACATATTGATGTCAGATTCCATTTCATTCGAGATGTCATTAAAGAGGGAGCTATCAAGGTCGAGAAGGTTATCACAGACGATAATGCTGCAGACATGCTGACCAAAATAGTCCTGCTTGCCAAGTTTGCACATTGCAAGGATTTGACAGGAGTATACATCAACTGATGTAAACTCTGGGGGAACAACTGCTAGGTGGAGCTAGTGTGTTCAACAAATGTTTGATTCTTCTTGTTTCTTACAACAGGATTGCCAGTAAGCTTAGAAGTTTTGGCCGAGTTGTTCATACGCATACTCAAAATGCAAATCATGGTGGAGATTGAAAAAGTTGAGGTTGGAGACACAATCAAAAGTTGCTGAAAGAAAGTTGAAAATGGAGAATCTTGCCAAGGTGGAGATTTGTTAAAATTGACAAGATCCTAGATAGTCTTAATGTAGTAACTTGATAAGTGAAAGTTAGGTGAAAATTTGGTAAAAACTTGATAGGTGAAAGTTTGGTAAACTTTGATATCTTGACAAAATGTGATGTCATGGATGACATCAAGAGTAAGAATTTATTTCTTTAAATAGGTAGCTCTTGATTCATTTGAAACATACCTCAAAAACATTTCTCTCTTGTCTTCTCATATTCTAAGGCATTTGCAAAATACATTAGAAGAGTAGAGAATTGATAGAACAATTCTCTTAGTTGTATTTGAGATCTCTCTCCTTTCTTTGTTAATATAAAGACAGTTGTTCTCTGATGGACGTAGGATTATTCTGATCCGAACTTCGTTAAATTTTATTGTTCTTCCTTGTTCTTTATATTTTCACGTTTTTGCTAATATATTTCTTTATATTTTGAACCTTCTTACTTTTTTTTTAAGAACCAAAAAGATTTGTGCCAAAATAACATATTAAAGCAAGGTAAAAAATAGCATACAAAAGTAACTTTTCACTATTCTAAATAGATTAAAAAAATAAATTATTATTAGCCAATAAGATAGTGTATATATTTTTTTCCTTAACCAATAAGATAGTATATTAAACCAAATTATGATTTTGTCTTAGTGGAGATCTAAGAAACACATGAAGGGAACAATGTGCTGACGTCATTCAAATTAAAAAAAATAAACTATAGTTTAATATTTTATTTTCTACCTTTGGCCCCAATGCATCAACAGCAAAGCCCCACTAGAATAAATCCAGCCTTTTCCTTCCTTTTACATGTCATTTTCACAGTGCCAAACAACTTCTAATCAACAGTCAACTGTAACTATCACCAAAAGTTATGTTAAGATGGTCAAAATTCTTATATTTTTCATTAAAATCTTGAGTTTGAGCTTTAAAATTTGTAAAATTTTGAATTTGAGCTTTGAAATTTCTTAATAATATAGAGAGTACTTTATTCACATTCGAATGCCCAAAGGCTTTTCGGCCGCAAGAGTGAATTTATATGCAAAAATTGAGGCATGTAAACTCATGGTCTTTTTATAAAATTAGGTGAATTTATATATATTAGTATAATATTATATATATGCTGACACTCATATGCAGTGATGGAGTCAAAATTTCTACTAAGAGCTGTAAAAATATAAAGTAGTAATATCGCGTAGAAACCAAGCAATATATATATATATATGTATATATATATATATGTATAAGTACATAATGTAATTTTTCGATGAAAAAATGTCAATTGACATCGTACCCTAAAGTATATGTGGTTCTGTCACTACTTATGTACTACAAGAAGATTAAATGATGCACTTGATTGAAGGTCGAGTAAAAGACTATGGATCAATTCTCATGCTAGAAATCTCTCAATTTATGCTACACTGCCAAACTTCAAAAGAAATCAAGTAAATTAAGACGGAATGAGTTGTATATGTTATGGCCAGGAATGTGTACACTTGTTCGCATGCACCGAAAGATTAAAATTCTTGGGTGGCCACTTATTTATTAGTGATTTTCTGACTGGTCAAGTGGTAATCAATTTAAATTTACTTCGTGCACTAACTTATATATTTTACAATTACTCATATATATATATATATATATATATATATATATATATATATATATATAGTACTCCTTTTATTTTAAAATAATTGAATTATTAAAATATAGCATATATCTTAAATATATATATATATATATATATATATATATATATATATATATATATAAATTAGTCATGTTTTTCTATTTTTATCCTTTTCAAACTCTATGTTAACTCTCAATACTCATTTAATTTATTTTTGGAACTCAATCTTGAAAATTTAATTAATAAAGGGTAAAATTGAAAAAAAAATTCAACATCTATCTTGAATAATGAACAATTCAATTATTTTGAACACTAAAAAATACCTCAATAATTCAATTATTTTAAAACGGAGAAAGTAATATATATTACTACTGTATACTAGAACGTGGAAATTGTTGCAAGGATTAGACATCCCTGTCATGGAATTTTGGGCCTAACCAAATTTAATTTTAAAGATTAATGTATACTAGATTAAGTCTGAGCCACTAGTAAAGTAAGTCCTTCTTGCATGTCAAGTTGAATATGAATAAATGTATATAGTCTCAACTTAAATTTCTTGTGAGTTTCAATCTTGCGATCGTACTACTCTCAGGTGGAATGTTTCACTATTGACACTCACACTATCTTACATTTATAGTATAAATTTCTAGTTTGGTTGTAAAAGCTCTTTTTAAATGTATCAATACAATATCATTACTCGATATTTTTTCGTTGATCTATTATATTCTTTCTTCAATTCGAGGAAACTTTTTTTTAAAGAGGAGTTGTTTAATTACTTTTATATGTTAATAGTGTACACAAGACATAAATTCATTAATTACATGTAACTTCCTACAACAAACACATGAAAAATTTGATGGTGACTTGTTTTATAATCGTCGATAAATCTACATTTGTAGTATAATAATTTTTTTTTCCTTCTTCATCAGCTAGAGGCGGATTCAAGATTTAGAGTCTCTGCCTTTTTGGGTGCCAAGTAAATTTATCGATTAAATTAACTCTAGGTTCAAATCGAATTATTCATCTTTACTTCCGCCTCTTTACCACTGGCACACCAGAGTACATTTGTTCTTATGGGTGGCACGGCTTTAATTTATATATATACAGATTTTCTGTCGAAGCTTGTGAGTAGCGTGGCACCCCCACGGGCCTTAATAGATCCGCCCCTATCTTCAGCTGAATCTAATTGAATTTCAACTGTCACTTGTCATCTCCTGATTAATCTAACTGTCAAATTTGTATTTCGAACCATACATTCAATATAATTGTAAGCAAAAATGGATGTTGAATTTAAGTTCATGAGTTTCCCTTTTAAGATTTTTAATATCAAACTTATTGTAGTTTTAAAGATATGAGTTAAATTTACTATTTTAGTGCAAATTTAGTTTATTTTTCACATAATTTTACAATTTAAGTTTAAAATATGAATTCAAATGAATTCGTTGTCACACGTTTCATACACCTTTAAGTATGAATTCAAGTAAATTTATTATCACAATGTTTATACACCTCGATTCAAATGAATCCTATGTCTCACATTTCAGACACCTTAGAATTACAAGTTGGGAGATGTGTGGAAGATTGTATGAAAATACATTAAACTTAGGACAACACCAATAAGAAATGGTTTAAGTGCTTTCCTATATATCCCCAATTAATGTCACAAAAGCTTAATATATATTTCTTAAATTGGAATATTCTCTTTTGCAGAAACTTTAACATAAAAGAATAATTCCTTGATTCTTTCCTTCTGCCTCTTCAGTGGGATCTGTTCAATAACACTGACATGACCAGAATTGAATATTTCTATCATATGCCTTTCAATATTCCCACCAAATTGGCTTTCTTATTCAGTATTATCAATCATCCAAAAAAAAAAAAACTTTCTTTTGCTTCCTTTTTTATTATTGGTCCTAAAATTTCTCTTTTTTTCTCCTACACTCATTTTTCAACTTATAATTTGGATTATATATCTCTTTGTAATAATTGGTCACATAAAACATTTCAAGAGTGGAGTTGATTAATTTACAAGTTGAAGGTAATCATATTCAAGAACTTACACTTTTCAAGATTCATGTCCATATATATTTTTTTTATTAGCCAACACGTATAGAATTTTTATCAACAGAGTTCATTATCTACTTAATATATCAAAAATAAATAATAACTTGATCTTATATATACACAATGTGACTTTTCGCGAAGAAACATGGATGGAGACATCAAAATATAATTTTCTTTAAAAAGAAAATAAAATTCAGAAATGCGCTCAAACTATGATAGATAGAATAATTTTGTTTTACCGTTTGTCTATGATACTAAATATATGCCCTCATCGTTGTGGAATGGATCGGATTTGGCCTTCAACTATGGAAAATAAAACAAATTGATTCTCCATTTGCATTTAATCCCAGATATGCCCTTATCATTGAAGAACTCGTTGAGATTTACCTCTCAAAATCAATGAAATTCACTTTTTTTTAATCAACCTCTTTATTTTAGGGTCAAAGGCTTGTTTTACTTCTATTTTCTAAAACAAAGATAGGAAAACAGAAGAAGAAAATAAAGGAAAAGAAAAAAATATTGTATAAAAAATTCTTAGAAAAATACATCAAAATGATAATAATATATTTTTCCAAACATTTCTTTTTACTCAAAGGATGACATTAAGTAAATGGTCTTCTTTTTCACTTTAAATGTTGAAAAATTATTTTAAAAGATTTTGGTCTCGGTTTATTAAGGTATAAATAATTGAATATTGAAGATGAAAATTGATTAGTGATTATGCAAAGGACAAAAATTGAACAGAAACGGTTTCTTTTAATTTGGAGATATTTTAATTTGTAAAATCTTCTACACGAAATGTTAAAAAAAAGACAAAAATCATTTCATAGCCAAAATAAGGATAAGGTTATCATTAATTTTGACTATAACATTTGCATTTTGTCACTAATGGGCAATTTCTAATTAAAAAGGTATAATTAATTAAATTATTAAAGTAAAAAGATAAGAAAATAAACGAATATATAATGCGTCCACGTAAATTTCAACCATAGCACGAGGTGGTTAGTTATCCTATATTAATTTTATTTCACACGGTAGGTAACTTTTAAAGATTTATTATTTTGCCAATAAACAAAATAAATAGATTTAGAAACAATAAAAACGTGAAAACTACCAACTAATTTTGTGTTTAGGTAACTTTTAAAGATTTATTATTTTGCCAATAAACAAAATAAATAGATTCAGAAACAATAAAAACGTGGAAACTACTGTTAACTATAGTTTAGAGTTAGCAAGCTATCATGGTTAAGAGTTAGTTAGAGGTTGTTAGAAGTTTGTTATAAGTTGTTAGGAAGTAGTTACACATTGTAATATATAGATACATCACACTATACATGTGAGTGGATGAGTTGTAACAAATTAATCCTGATTCTCTAAGCCTAGATAATTTTCTCTGCAGCTTCTCTCTTTCTCTGTACTCTTTTCTTCATTCTGCCTCCTTTGTACATAGCTCTGCTTCTTCTTTCTTCTTTTCTTTCTTTTCTTTCTCTTCCACTATGTCTAAGCTCTATTAATGAAGTTATCATTGTATCAGAGCCAACAAGGATCTTAGGCTAGAAGACAAGTGTGTGAGTTCTTGTTAAAAAAAACTGAGTGATCAGTTAAGTCAAAATTATCAATAAAGATGTACACAACTGAAGTTACATCACCGGAAACTGGCGATATGAACTTGAACACAACACATGCAGCTGCTGGACCAACCAACTATGGATCTCCAATCATAAATCAAAATCATCCGTTACATCTCCATCCTAATGACACTCCAGGTAGCTCTCTAATCTCTCTTCAGCTTACCGGCTCTAAGAACTATGCAATCTGGAGTAGATCCATGTGAATTGGACTTCTAGGTAAAAGTAAGCTTGGCTTTGTTGATGGTAGATTCCCTAAATCTCAGTTTGCACTTGAGCTGTTTGATGTCTAGGGAAAATGTAATGTTGTAGTGTAATCCTGGATAATGAATATTGTTACACCTGGCATATTAAGTAGTATTGTATATGCTGGTGATACTCATAAGGTGTGGTGTGATCTGAAAGAGAGATTCGACAAAATTAATGGTGTACATATGTTTCAACTGCATAAGGAAATTCACAGTCTCACTCAAGGAACTATGACAGTTACAAATTACTACATTAACCTAAGAGGGTTGTGGAATGAGTTTGATTCTATCATGCCATGCCCAGGGTGTTCTTGTGCTGAATCAAAGAAGTTCCAAGAGCACTTTGAATACCAGAGATTACTTGAGTTTCTTATGGAATTGAATGAGTCATATTCAGCTGCTAGAGGTCAAATATTAATGCATACTCCAATTTCCAACCTAAGCAAAGCCTACTCTCTAATAGTAGATCATGAAAGTCAAAGAAACCTGGCAAGTGCAGGACATGAAAATGTTATTCCTAGAATTGTTGAAAGCACTACTCTATTCAGCAAAAAAGGTGGAGGTCCTAATCAGGGTGACAACTTTGGCCATCAACCAGGAGGTGATGGTAACTCAGAAAGAAAACACTATGATAACCAATACAAGCCACAAAAATCTCAGAAATCACTTCTTGTGTGTGAAGTCTGTGGTTACAGGGGACATACTAAGGAACAATGCTTCAAAGTGAAAGCTATCCAGTTGGATAGAATTCAAAGAAGAAGAGGGAAAACACTAGCTCCAATTCCTATGCAAATTAGGATGAGGTTACTCAGTTTACAGGTTCACAACCTATGCCAACACACCTGCATCTACAACCTTCTTCACACAGGATCAATACCATCAGATCCTGCAGATGCTGGCCAAAGGAGGTGAAAATAGAGGGGAACACTCAGCTAAAGCAGCTATTGCATGTAGTTTTCTATCAGCTTTAGTGTCTAAATATGTAGATAAAAGCTGGATAGTTGATACTGTAGCCACAAGACTTCTAAGATTGAGCTACTAAATAATTGTCACACAGTACCACCATCCGAAATGAGACAAGTACTTTTACCTACTGGAAATGTTGTGTCAGTCTCACATGTTAGTAGTACATATATTCTTGGTAATCAACCTATTGGTAATGTTCTGTTTGTCCCTGACTTCAAGTGTAACTCCTATTTGTGTTACAACTCACCAAAGAACTCAAGTGTATGACAGCTTTCTCTCCCGACTTCTGTATTTTCCAAGATCTCTTCAGTGGTCAGGTCAAGGGGATTGGTAAAGAGGATCAAGGTCTCTACATTTTGAAGAAAGGTGTTTTAAAGGTAGCTCTAAGTAGTGCTGCAACTCAGTTCACAGATATAGCTCCTACTCTTTCTGTAAGGAGCAGTGTCAACTCAGTTGGTAGTTCTGTCCAAGCTTTTCTATGGCATATGAGATTAGGTCATGTACGTGTAGATATAATAAAAAAATCATTCAGTATTGATGTTTTAGACAATGAGCACTCTACTTGTACTATTTGTCCACTTGCTTGGGTGTTTCTTATAGCTTATAAGTCAGATGCCATTATCGTGTTAGGAGATTTTTTCACAGGTTCATAATTTATTCTCTACAACTGTTACGACTCTGAGAACTGATTATGGGAGTGAGTTCTTTAGTGCTGCATTTCAGACTATGCTATCTACCCTTGGAATCATTTATCAGAGTACTTGTGTATATACCCCTCAACAGAATGATGTTGCTGAGAGGAAGCATAGAACTATCTTAGAGATGGCCAAGGCACTCAGATTCCAATCTTCTGTTCCCTTAAGATTCTGGGGTGAGTGTGTCACCACTGCAGTATAGCTTCTCAATAGGATTCCCTCACAACTACTATATTATAAGACTCCATTTGAGCTACTTCATTTACATCATCCCTCCTTAGCTCACATTAAGGTCTTTGGTTGCCTTTGCTATGCTACATGTCTAAAAATTCTTGACAAATTTTCTCCTAGAGCTATACCAGTTGTTCTTATGGGCTACTCCTCTTCCTAGAAAGGTTACCTGTTGTATGATCTCCACTCTAAGTCCTTCTTTGTTAATAAACATGTTGTTTTCAAAGAAGATATCTTTCCTTTCAAGGATGTGCAAGTTTCTTCTGATCCCATATTTCCAGTCCTCACACTTATAGACTCTTCTCCTACACCTCCTGCACACCTCAACTCAGTTCCCACTCAACCCCACACTTTCTCTTCTCCTGCAAAACCTCTTGATCATATCCAGTCTCAGCTTTCATCTTCTTCTGTTAATTCTCTTGACATATCCTTACCTCTACCTGCTCTTGTCCCTTCCAGGAAATCCTCTAGAGCTAGTAAACCTCCATCTTGGGTTCAAGACTTTGTTACCAATCCCAGAGGCAACTCATGTTCTTTTCCTATTGCTAATCACATCTTTTATGATCATATCTCTCCATCTTATAATACTTATCTTACTGCATACTCAGCCATCACAAAACCAACTTCTTATAAAGCTGCCTCTCTTGATCCTCAGTGGGTTCAAGCCATGTAGTTGGAGATTGATGCATTAGAAGCTAATTGTACCTAGTCTTTGGTTGATTTACCACCTAGGAAGAGACCTATTGGCTATAAGCGGGTCTACAAGTTCAAATATAAGTCCATAGATGAGGTGGAAAGATGAAATATAGGCTAGTTACCAAAGGATTTAACCAACAAGAAGGCTTAGACTATGGTGAAACTTTCATTCCAGTAGCCAAAATAGTTTCTGTGAGAACTGTTGTGGCTCTTGCTGCCTCTAAAAGGTGGTTTATCCATCAAATGGATGTCCACAATGTCTTTCTCAATGGGGATTTATTGGAGGAGGTGTACACGTCTATTCCAGATGGCTTTGCTAGACAAGAAGAGACCAGTACTAAGGTATACAAACTCCATAAGTCTTTGTATGGACTTAAACAAGCCCCTAAACAGTAGAACTTGAAGCTGACTGAGTCCTTACTGAAGTTGGAATTTCATCAAAATCATCATGACTACTCATTGTTCACCAGACAAGTTGATAGTGATATACTTGTTGTGCTAGTCTATGTGGATGACTTATTGGTTACTGATAGCAACACAAGTCTTATAGATGATACAAAAAAGGATCTACAAAATCAATTTAAAATGAAAGATTTAGGTGAACTTAAGTGCTAGATCCAGTCAAGAAATTTATATGTCTCATAGGAAATATGCCCTGGAACTAATTGCTGAATGTGGTCTAGGAGGAGTCAAGCCTACAGGAACACCATTGAAACAGAATAATAAGCTAACATTAGTGAAGTATGATGAGTACATTCCACATGAAAGTAGAGTTGAGGATCAGATACTACAGCAACCTGAAAGGTACCAAAGACTTGTAGGAAGACTCTTGTACCTCACCATGACCAGACCTGATATAGCCTTCCCAGTCCAGGTACTGAGTCAGTACATGCATAATCCTAAAGAATCACACATGGAGGCAGCACTCAGAGTTGTCAGATACCTCAAGGAAGCTCCAGGCCTTGGGTTGTTGATGCCATCTAAAAATACAAATACATTCACTGTATACTGTGACTCAGACTGAGGAGCTTATCTAGAAATAAAAAGATTTGTCACTGGATCCCTGGTGAAGTTTGGTGGAGCACTAATCTCTTGGAAATCAAAAAAACAAGAGACAGTGTCCAGAAGCTCAGCAGAAGTTGAGTTTAGAAGCACGACCAATTGTGCAGCTGAGATCACTTGGCTAGTTAGTTTGTTCAAAGAGCTGGGAGTACATATTGAATTACCTATTAGTATGATCTGTGATTGCAGGGCTGCAATCCAAATTATTGCAAATCCTATCTTTCATGAAAGGACCAAACATATTGACATAAATTATCATTTTGTAAGGGAAAGAATATGCCAAGAAATGCTGAAAACTGAGTTTATACATACAGAGGATTAGTTAGCTGATATACTTACAAAAAGTCTAGGGAAAGCTCAACATCAACATCTGCTGAACAATCTTAGAGTTATGAATCTATTCAAACCATGAGCTTGATGAGGAGTGTTAACTATAGTTTAGAGTTAGCAAGCTATCATGGTTAAGAGTTAGTTAGAGGTTGTTAGAAGTTTGTTATAAGTTGTTAGGAAGTAGTTACACATTGTAATATATAGATACATCATACTATACATGTAAGTGGATGAGTTGTAACAAATTAATCCTGATTCTCTAAGCCTAGATAATTTTCTCTGCAGTTTCTCTCTTTCTCTGTACTCTACTCTTCATTCTGCCTCCTCTTTACATAGCTCTGCTTCTTCTTCTTCCTTCTTTTCTTTCTTTTCTTTCTCTTCCACTATGTCTAAATTCCATTAATGGAGTTATCTACCTACTAATTTTGTGTTTTGTTTATCATACTTTGCCAATGATCCTTCTAGATATATATTTTTTCTCATATTATACCGTCTCGATGTATTAATAAACTAAGTAAAAGTTGGACATGGATACTTGCCTAGTGTAACGATTTATTCCGTCCGTCGTTACTAATAAGAATATATGCGGTCAAAGTATACCAATCTCATTTGACAAAAGGTTAGGATTAATTTTTCGGTATGCGAGTGCATTAGTTATGAATTAAGGTCGTACAATGCTTTATCACAAAGTTATGTTGAAAGTGTCTTTCTGATTTAGTTTCGTGCTTAAGTTTAAACTAGGGTCAACTTCAAACGATCATGTTTGTTAACCTATAAAGAATTAATAGCCTGTAACCTATCAAATTAAAGGTCTATGAATCTTTTTTCAAACACCATCAAGTTTGCCTTATTTGAAGTTTAGAGTAAAAAGTTATGACCATTTTACCGAATAATGTCCAAGTTGAGGCCGCCATGGCTGGATTTAGGCCGCCTTAGAAGGACCGCGCACAACGGACTACTCGCAGTTTAATGCTATATTCAGACCTAAAATGTTATTTTACTCCCAAAACTCCTCCAAGGTCAGGTTAGAACAAGGGAGGGGCGATTTCTTCAATTTTTCATCGATTTCCTCCTTCAAGGTAAGTCATTCCATCAATCTAACCCTCGTTTAATTCTTTAATTCTTAAAATAACATTAGATTGATCACAGTGGGGTAGAAAGTTAACCTAGATGAAATTTTCTAGTGTAAAGGGAAATCAATAGGTTGAAAATCTCTTGAAATTGAATTAGTATTGATAGATTATGTCCTTGGGGCTAGAAATTGATCTAACCATTCCAAAATATAGAATTTTGAGTAGATTGGACTTTGGAGGGTAGAACTAATGTTTGAATTCTTAAGTATTTGTTTGAAGAGTAATTTATTAATTACTCTTATAGTTATTATTATTAGATGATTTAGCCTTTGAAAATGTGAAGAAGAAGGAAGATCATCTGCGGCACAACTTACTTGTTGCAGCAGTTTGGCGTCTAGATAGTTTAGGTTTTCTTAACCGAGTAGTTATATACCTGTCCTTATTGCATAATATATTGTAGATTGACAGGAGAATTCACGTCTAGGCCTTCTGGCATGGAGTCTGGATGGCTAATGTCCTGATATTGTTGTTTAGGGCAAGAATGTACTATGCAGGTTATGATTAATCACTAGCGGTGATAGTCTAGTTCTTGATTGTTAACCTTCATACTTCTTGTTGATATGATTGATGGTTTTACTGAGGTTTATGTGTAAGGAAATTATTGGATTATAATGAGATCCTGAGTCTTGTGATAATTAAAGGGAAACAGAAAAGAATATTTAATTTGTTTGGTTGAAGTACTGTCCATAATAAGTAACATTGACCAAAACTACTTGTATATCAAACTCTAATATATGCCAATATGAAAAAAAAATCAAAAATTAAACACAAAATTTTACCTCTTCAACTATAAAAAATCATTAAATCCCTCGAAAGCTTAGTGTAGACAAATAAATATTCGCATGAATTAATAAATCGTAATTGGTCAAATTATGCCCGGCAGGTATAAATTTACATTATTTAAAGATAAAACTAAGTAACAAAAACAACGTAATATTCCCAAAATTCACGATGATAAAAAACTAAAATATTCAGTATAATTCCGCAAATAAAATTTGAATAGAATATATACAAATTTTTATCATTATATTATGAAAATAAAGAGAATTGAAAAAACATATGATTTTGATTTGAAATCAAATTAAATATCTAAAGGGAAGAGGTAGACAAGTTAATTATTCAAACAATCACAAGACTGAAATTCCTTCATAATTTTCAACACGTTTGATTTTGACTTGAATAATATAATAATAATAATACTATAATATGTTAGATCAGTCACATGATAGTTTTGTTAAAGCTAAGAGATACAGTGTATACAGAAGAATCACAATTCTTCAATTAATTATATGGCTAAAAATGGTAATATTCTGGGAAGTGACAATTTAATCAATAAAATTAAATGTATTTGACTAAGTTCATTACATGTAGGTAGAGGGACGATCGTCAACAATTAATCTACAAATTAAGAAAGAAAAAATAAACTAACAAAACTTAAAATAAAATTTTAAAAAATCATTGTTATGAAATTTCAAATTCTGCAAATAAAAGTATTCCATGATCTTATTCTGAAGTATTATTTGTGAAATTGGAAACTCGATGCGAATAGTTTTTTTTTCAATTATAGACACTTTTTACAGCTATTATTAAAATTAGCCCTCATCTTAACATTAAGTGCTTGTTGGCTTAACTTATTTAAAACAACTTGTAAGCTGAAAATAACTTATAAGCCAAAAAAATGGGAAATTTTCGCATATAGCTACTCAAAAATATCTTAATTATGCTCCATAGCTATAGTTTGCTAATAACAATTCTTAGTTATAGTTATAGTAGCGTTTGTATAATTTGCACAGAATTTGTATACGTTTGTATAATTCGCTATAAAATTCGCAGCTTTTGTATTACGTTTGTATATTTCAATATACAATTCATACACAATATTTGTATAATTCGATATACAATTTATAGTGTTTGTATATTTCGCTATACAATTCGATTCGCGCACATCGTTTATATAAATCGTGCGAATTATACAAAACTCAACTGTATAATCGCTCGAATTATACAAAACTCAAACTGTAATTACATCTAGATGTTTGCCGCGAGCCATAATTAATTCTAACTATAACTATGTTAGCTAATTAACTAGTATATGTTTGCTAATCCACGTAATTTTCATAGAAAAAATTGGGGTAGCCCAACTTATTTTTTTTTGGCCCTTAGATAAGCTAAACCAAACAGGCGCAATTATTTTTTGGGGGCTTATTTTAAACACAAAATAGCTTTAAATTAGCCAGTCAAACACTTAAAAAAATTAAAAATAACTTATCAGCAACTTATAAGCCAATCCAAACGAGCTCTAATCTTCTTATGTAATAAAAATGAAATCAATATGACTTATCATGGGATGATTGAGGTCCCTTCACCTTTGATCAAAAATTTTGAGCTCGAGCCTTTGAGGATAAAAAAAATCTTATTGAAAGCGTTACTCCTAGAAATAGGCCCCAATACGAGTATGCTCTTTAGATTAGCCCTCATGGCTCATACTACGTTTTTTTTTCTAAATAAATTTTAAAAAAAAAACTTTTTTGCTCCATAACAGCCCAATAAAGTCCGCAACAAAAATAATTCTAATCTTTATTTTCTTAACGATTTTTAACAGATATTATTAGTTTGAATACAATATATATTGATTATACACTGTCAATGTTAAACTTCATATATGAATTTTAACATATATGTTAAATAAATAAATATGGCTAGACGTGTGAATTTTTTTTGGGTCTCCTGACTTAATGTCATTAACTTTATGTGTTTACAGATATAAAGCAAGAAATTAAGGGAAAAAGTGATGGTTGTTTATAATGAGATCGATGTTTGTTATAATTCCCCAAAGGAATAATTATTTATTAATAATTATACTGCTATTTATTGCATTTAGCAAATGTTTTGATTCGACTATGCACTTGAATTAGAAAAAAGAATTGCCAAGTCAATTTTCACATTCATCCTTTTCACCGTTAGAATACCTGCTTTCAAATGTTTTACTTGAACTGAAGTCAATCGAAAATAATATCTTTATCTTTATAAAATAGAGATAGAGTTTACGTTAGTTCCTAGTCTGCAAGGTTTTAAAAAAGACAAATGCTTTAGGCCCTAGAATTTGAGGGAGATAATAGAATTTTCTTAAAAAATAATTTTAAGTACTATTTATAGAAAAAGTAATTTTCTTCATATAAATGAAAGAACTATTAGAAGAAATTTGGTATATATGGACCATGGATTATTCTCTCTGAAAAAAGATTAAATGAATTGGTTATACTATAAATTGAAAAAGAATTATTAAAAGAAATCGATTATAAAAAAAATAATAACAACTTTGCATCTCAAAAAATAGTAAAATAAACTTTATAAAAAATATATTATTTTTTTCTAAAATAATTTAAGTCCTTCCTTCGATTTTGACTTTAGGCCACTAATGTGCTTGAACCGACATACACACCACCTCACATACCTCATTTATGAAATTACACTATATATATTATTATTATCATTGTATTCTTAGTATAAAAAAACAAAATGAGATAATATCAATTTTAGTCCCTAATTAAGATTTTATAATTCTATTTTTAGTCCTCGACTCATTGTCATGATATATGACTTATAGTATTTAATCTTCAATTAATTTAATTTGGTCTCTTCACATAGAAAATATGTTACTATCTGACTATTATACAATTATATTACCATTAAATATAAAATAACAATATAAATTTAATATATCATGTGTATATTTAAATGGTGAAACAATTAATAATATCATAAATTTATGAATTTTCACAAGCAGATGAACCAAAAGTGTGCTATTTAATTAATTGAAGGTTTAATATGCTTTATATCATAATAAGGATTAAAACCAAAATTTACCAATAATCCAAGAACCAAAAATACTATTCACCCAAATAATAGAAAAACTTTACTTTAAATTTCTGGAAATTACCATGCGTTTTTTTTTTTATGAAAATGTTTTGGATACTCAATATCCAATTAAAGAAAAATTAACTAGCTTTAAATAGTAAAACTTTGTTTACAGGTTTTCAAGTTATTATATTTAGTCATTGCTCATAAACTTTTAAACTAAAGCTCCATAAAATATGAAAACTTTTTGTTTACTTCCACCGATAAATAATTTGGATATTAGCAACTTTATTTCACATAGTGTTTCTTCAACAATTGTTTGATTATAAATCCAACTACATTGCACAAAAAGGCAAAAAAGTCGAAACAAAACGTAACAAACATAAATTCCTTTTTCATAATATATATATTTTTTAAAAAAATTACATAATAAAGGAAAACAAGAACAAGAACAAATAAGGGAAAAGGAGACACACTAGTCTAAATAGTTTGTTTTTTTTTTTCAAAAAAGAAACTTGATTTAAGAACGTGAAAGTATTTTTCTAATAGACGAAGTAAAAGTCTCCAGTTTTGAGCTCCTATTAATTAAAAAACCACATTGAAAGTTTCATTTCCAGAAATAAACTTTGCAATAGGCTAATTTAGATTTAATTGGAAACCAACATAAATATTAGATATCGGATCAAGAAAAAAAACCTTTGATATCGAATATCATACTTGGGAAAATCATATTATAAAAGAATTTAATTAAGTTGTCTTTATAATTACTATACTAAACTAAAATATTTCCTTATATTAAGAAAATTCAACAATTTATATTTATATGTCAAAATTAAAAATTTAAGAAGAAAAGTATAACGACTCTAATTGTCATTAATTAAGATTAGAAGAAATCACAAGAAAATTTATTTGACTGGGTCCCATCATTCCACTATAGCGGGATGGTCCCATCTTAGCAGCGCCGCCAGAGTGGAAATGTGGCCGCCAGAGCGGGAGAACGTTAGACAGAACTTAAGTCGCGATTTTTTTATTTCCCCCACTTCTTTCAAGGATAGGTTAGAGGCGAGGATTACTATAAAAGACCTCCAAAAGGCTGCTCCTGACTTGGGAAGAAGAGGGGAAGGAATTTCAGCACTAGAAGGTTTTCAATCGGTGGAATTCAGTCCTGTCTTGCCCATAGGACATATGGAACCAAGGATTTCAGCAGCATTATCTCTCCACATTTGCTTGGTGCCCAAGTAGACTAGGCTTATCTTATTTGAGTAGTTAAATCTATACCCATTGGCCATTGTGTAGTATACAAGGGAATTTAATGAGAAATCGTATAACTAAGCTATGGGTCATTGGAGACGGGTCACGGCCAGAAATTCGACTATCTTAGTTGCTTGATTTGAAGTGACCTGGGTAAGAGGGTGGTGTAATGATTGGGGGAGTCATTGATTGTGATATTAGTGCATACATACGGGTGAAATTGTAATGGACATAGTAGTATTACAGGGATATAAATTACGTAGATATTGGGGATAAACCTTAGGGTTTTGGAAGTGTAGGTGATTGTTTTGTTTCCCGAGTGTGTTCCATGTACTTGTTGAATTATCTCATGATACGAATAGGGAAACAAGCTACACTTTATGCAAAATGATTACTTGCTGCCCTATTTTGTAATGAACTTATTCTTGTGATATAATGTGGTCTATTGTTGATAGTTTGTGATTGATTTGTATAATTGGATTGGGTGTCATATTTCGACATATAATTGAATTGGGTATCACGTTCCGACATGTTTTTGGATCGGATGTCACGTTCTGACATATATATGACTGAATTGGGTCCCTTGAGAGGGACAAGTATGTGTGTGTGGATGGTCCCATGAGAGGACCCAATGATACTTGTATTTTTGTGTAATGGTGAGGTTAGTTGTAAATGAGCCAGAGAAAAAGAACTTATAATGGAACCTTTGAGTTGAGGCAGGTTAGTTATAAAGAACTATGATCTTGTACAGACTTATTCATGGGTAAGATGCTAAATCTGTTAGGCCTCGATGTGACATATATGTTATATGAATTACTCTGTATTTATAGGTTTAGAGGTGTAGATTGCTTGTTGATAGGGAGTTGTTCTCATTGAAGTTTCCACGAGTAGTTGTGGTGGTAATAGTTGTTACCTAGAAAACTGGGGTTAGTCATGAGGTGTGGTTATGAAATGGCTAGGTCCCTATGCTGTGAGACAATTGGATCAAGACTTGTGATAGTTGGGTGGAACCATTGAGTGGCTAAGGTTGTTGGGTGGTAACTGTTAGAGTGAAGTGAACAGTAGTATGGTGGGCCTATAACCCATAGGTCTCAAGCTTGTAACTAGAGTGGTTAGTGAAACTCTGGACAGTAGAGTGGTGAAGACTATAAGAGTGAGAGTAAGGAGTTTGGGTGGACAGGCTTAAAAAGTTTAATTATTATGATCTCTCTTATTTTTCTGTTCATATACTATGCGGTAGGTATCAGATTGATCGATGATGCCTACCAGTATGTGTTGTTTATACTGATACTACTTTTGCTATTCCACTTGGCATAGTTTGGTTGCAGGTTCAGTTATGTCTCTTAGGTGAAGACAAAGACAATCCTCATGCAGGTTCTATTTTTTCTTCCTTATGGTGGGAGCTATGTCATTGTTCATTTATTATGTTACCACTCTTAGAAACTCTTGTACCTGTTTTAAACTAGTATCCTTGGAGAGTTTTTGTATAAATTATATAAACTGGATTACTATAGATTACTAGAAATTTCTGACTTAAATACTCAAGTTTTGATATAAATTCCGCAATGTTTTTTGTGTAATGGGTTATGGTTCTCCTACTTAGGTCATAAAGTGGTGCCCGCACGGCCCAATGTGTTGGATCGTGACAAAAGAGCATTCAATTAAACCCCTTTTGTCACTATATCAAAAATAATTTTTAGCGGCAATTAGTTAACAACAATAACTTAATTATCGCTAAATATTTTTTTAAAGGCAATTAACACTCCTTTTAATGTCTCTAAAGTCTATAGCGATATTGAATCCAATGACAATTAACTAATTAATGTCGATAAAGACTTTAGCACTATTTATTAATATGCATATTTGTTGTAGCTAAAAATTGATTTTATTATAGTGCATGCACCTCGCTTTGCCATGCGACTTCGTAATTATCTATCTTAAATTTTCAACATTAATAATAGTTTGATATCATCAACATCCTGTTTATAAGAAATTAAGGTTATATAACAAGTCGAGCTTCATGATCGAACACGATACTTACTTAATGAACTTAATAAGAAGTAAATGTGCTATATTACTATTAATTAAAGAGTTTATGTTTTTCAAATTCTGTCTTATTTTTAAAAATACATTACTTTTAAAAAATCTGACATGTATATGTTAATATTTTTTTTAAATCTAAACAATAATATTCACATAGCAAAAAAAAAAAAACCTCAAGAAAATGCCATTAGCGACTAGATCAGATAGAGTAACAAACAAGTTGAATAAGTCATTTTATTGATAGTTGATTCACCTTTTTCTGGTGTAAAAAGGTAACCATTATATATGCTTCTAAGAAATAATTATAATAAGAAATAAAGCAGCCACTATTTACTGTCTATTGCTCCCTTTTTCTATATTAGTTGTACGTTTTATTAGTTAGAAAGTTAATTTGATTAATTTTTTAAGTTAAAATTGAATTAGATAATTAAATATATAAAAATTATACACAATTAAAAAAATGAAAAAAATCGATGGTTGCATAGATTTTTTCGATAATTTTAAAAAAACAAACCGACGAATACTCATCATTATTTTTCGAACAAAAGATGTGTCAAAATTGTGAATTTTTAAAGAAAACCGACAGAGTTCCTCATTTTTTAAAATAAAAAATCGAGAGATTCTGTCGATTTTATATGCAAAATTACGATTGAAGAGTATAAATTAAAAATAACAAAAGTATTTCATCAAAGAGCACGTGTGGTTTAGTGGTAAAATTGTTCAATATCGTATAGGAAATACTTGAGTTTGATTCCAAGTTGCTATATTTTTTTATATATAATTTATGAAAAATCGACGAACAAAACCTAGCAGTCCGTTGGTCCACAAAATTTATAACAACTTTTAATTCAGGAAAACACACGGACGTCCTTCGATATTAATCGAGGGAATCTGTCGATTTTCTTAAACTGGCCTGCTATTTTTCGACATAGTCGAGTTTGTCAATTTTGACCTTCGATTTTTGACTTTTTTTATAGTAGTATATAATTTACACATTTAAAAACTACTCAATAAGTACTACAATTTCTTATAATTCTTCTCAAATTAACATTATGAAAAATTATATTTTGATCAAAATTAATTTATTTCGACTCTTAAAAAATGAAACGTGATAAATATTATGTGACGGGGAAGGTGGAGTACTATAACTTTTGTCTCTTTTCTTAACACCCTCCATTCCGTACCCCTCTATATATATATTTCTTTGTAAACTTCCTCTTCTTGTCTCTCATCTCTAAAAATTAATATTTTCCCTCCTTTTCCTCCTTTTTTTTTCTTTTTCCCCAAAAGAAAAGAAAAGAAATGGTGAAGTTCTCTAAAGAACTTGAAGCACAACTAATTCCAGAATGGAAAGATGCTTTTGTAAATTATTGGCAACTTAAAAAACAAGTTAAGAAAATCAAGATTTCAAGAAAACCTCATGTTCATGATGGAAACTCTTCTCTTATTCATGATTTTGGTCGATCCATTTTCGACTCGATTCGTTCTTTCACCATGACATCTCACAAGCTTCATAAACCTTATGAAGTTTCTCAAGTATGTCTTTTTTTCATTGTAATTATATTGTAGTTTTTTTTTGTTTGAAAAAAGAAAGGGAAAGGTGATGCTATTTTGAGGTAAAAGTTATAAAAAATATTTAATTTAAAATATAGTCCATGGCTAGCTAGCACCACCAACTATCAATAGTATCAAATGTATATTCTTGCTTTTTGCCACCTTTTCTTCTCCTTCATGAAAATGTTGTGCTTTTTTTATGTCCCATATTTTAATACAAATATCAGAAACAGAGAGATAAGGTTTGCGTATATCCTACTGGTAATTCTTTAGTTTATATTTTAATCTTCGTGTTGAAGTTGAAGTCACCGGAAAATCAAGAAAATATCAAGGGGTGTGTGATTTAGCATGGTGGAAATAAAATGAAACGGTTATTTTTCTATTTTTTTTTAAAGAATTTTTTTTGTTTCATGAAATTATCGTGAAGAGTTGAAACAAGTACAACAACCAGAAAAAAAGGAGTCAAAATGAAAATGACAATTTAATTATTATCTGGGAATTTTGTTAGAATTAGTAAAGTTATTGACATTACTTTCCATATTAATTTTTTTTGGTGAAATTGTTTATTGTAGGTGAAGAGTATAATTAAAGAAGGAGAAAATGGAGAGGAAAAAGAAGAGCAAGAAGAAATTTATGAAACTGAAAATGAGCTTGTTCAACTATTTTCTGAAGAAGATGAGGTAATACTACTACTAATAATAATGATATAATATTCGAAAAATCAATTTTAAAAAAAAAAAACTGAAATTAGCTACAAAAATTGTCGCTGGTCTATACTAAGTAACACTTAACTAATATAACATTTTTGATAATGTGTCGCTAAAGATCTATCATATGAAAATTTATCGACTAGCGATAAAAATCGTCCGTCGCTGATTTCTATTTATTTATTTTAGTGAAATTACAAAATGGGGTATTGAGAATTTTCAAAAATTATTTTATTTATTTATTTATTTATTTTGTATTTTTGCATGTGTAGGTGAGGCTATTTTTTGAGATGTTGGATGAAGAGCAAAAAAAAGTGAATGAATTTTACAAAACTAAAGAGAGTGAGTTTCTTGAAAGAGGGGATATTCTCAATAAGCAGCTCCAAATATTATTGGACCTCAAGCAAGTTCTCAGTGACCGTCGCCGGAAAACCCTCGGGTCGAGGTCTGGATCCGGGTTTTTCAGTCGGTCCCACTCGTCGTCTGGCCGGAACTCCGATTTTTCCGGTGAGTTGTCCAATTTTTCATCCTTTTCTTTACAACAATTCTAATTAAGCATAGCATGTGATAAGTTTGTAGCACAAGTTTATTTTCCTTAATAGACTTCATGTAATGTTTGTATAGTTTTAGGGCAATTTTAGAATAAGTCTAATTAAACACGTTAAAGTTTGTTATTGGGAATGCTTTTCCAATTAGGTTGGGTTTAATATCTAAATAAAAAAAGGATTGTTTCGATGAATAAAACATTTCGCATCGATTGACAACGATCGAACCTCAAGGGTTTAATTTCTCAATCAAAAGGAGATAAAATTCTTGTCAAGATATCACAATTCAAAGAGTTCCTTTTTCTCGTCCTTGGAAATTTATTAAATGGAAACCTAGTTAATTTAATTTTTAATTAAAGTACATATTTTCTTAATTTTAAAGAATTATTAAAAAAAGAATATGGCTATAGTGAGATTGATATGTGTGATTAGTTATGAAAGCATGTATAGTTTCCTCCATTTATCTGAATCATGGTGGTCCCAAAATACAAAGATTGCATTTTATTGTTCTTCCAACAAAATAATAATTCTTGTTTGATAATATACTAGTGGATTCCACAACACTTTTCATATAAAAATGTCCACCCTAAGATATCTAAACTCTTTTAAGATTTTAAACTTGAAAGAGCATATAGTATATAGATTTAAGTTATATACTCGTGGACAGATTTTACACTATCACTATTCATCGTTCTACCACCTATTAATAAGATGTTGGTATACATACTAACTTTATCATATTTCCAATTAAAGCTCATTATAGAGATACATCTAGTAACCTTATCAACAATTTGATTGTGTAAATATATTTTTTCAACCGCTAGAACATATATAGAACGTACACTCAAGAAGTATATCACACGTACTATCACAAAATATCAAAAAAAAAATATTCTAAAATCTGTGCTTGATCAGACATACTTTTTAAAAATATTATCCGATATGTGTCGGACGTCCTCCAAAAAATATGTATTTTTTTGAGGATCAGACACGATAGGGGAAAAAGTATGTTTATCTAACCCTCTTCCCTGGAAAATAACATTGTATGTATAAGATTAATTAATATATATAAATAATAAACCCCCTTATCGATATCTTGCCTCCGCTATTGCGACAAGGGTGGGAAATATTTTTGGAGGGTCCAATCAACATAGTAACTAAAAAAGAATAACAAAATATATGCATTTTTTGAAGATTCTACAAGTGTATGACTTCATTTTTGAATGATCCAACCAACCTATATTATCAGAAACTCTGAAATAACATTCTATTTGTTTTTGTATGTAGACACACCAAGTGAATATTGTGGTAGTCCAACAGGGACAGAAACATTATCACAAACAGAAGAAGTGATAGCAGCACTAGAGAAAAATGGGATAAATTTTGTGAATTCAGCAAGCACAAGAGCTAAGACAAAAAAAGGGGGAAAACCAAAAGTTGCTATGAGGATTGATATTCCAGCCACAACACCAACACGTACAATAGCTGCTGTAACATCTATGCTATGGGAAGATTTAGTGAATAACCCTAAAAAAGGTGGACCTAGAGAATACATCAACAAGAAGAAAATACAATGTGCTGAAAAAATGATTAGAAGTGCTTTTGTTGAACTCTATAGAGGCCTTGGCTTACTCAAAACTTACAGGTTTGTCGTTAATCTATTGCTAAATAGTCTGTATCTAGCATGATTTGTTGATAATTTGTTGTTAAATAGGATTAGTTACAAAATTTTGTTGTTTAGGGACAGAAGTTGTCTATTGCATGCTTTCATTTTCAAATATAAGTCCTACATGTAGTTTTTCAGAGGGAGATGTAGAATTTTAAATAAGTATACGTACGTAGAAGATCTTCCTGGATACTATAGTGATACAACTACAGTTCACACATGCATAATGATAATGACATAAATCCAAATAGAACAAGCAGTGACAAAATCAAGAATTTTGCTAAGGATTATAATGTTAATCAAGAGTGTTCAAAAATTAGTATACATGATATATATATAAGAAGTAATATTTGTCGGTTATAATGCAGAATTTAAACTTGTATTAGCATTGTAGCTAGCATCATTGAATTGCACAGGCTACCATAGTACTCAAGAGTTTAGTTCTATGTACTGATAGAGTCATGAAAATATTTACACGATCTAGCTACTTAACTTAAGAGGTGATCGATCGTATGTATAATTAGATCTATTTAACAAGCATAATTAGTAAATTAGTCTAAAATAGTGAAGTATTTGATACGTATTATAACATATTAAATTATTTGGTACATATTATAACATATTAAATTACACTTCTCTTTTTAGGATTGTGATATATTTGCATTTGATTAGTCGAGATTTCGTAATATAATAGATTTATGTCGTAATATTATTTTGACTTTATATAGCAATCATTTATTTATTCATTCAACGACATTTGGAAACAAACATGTAACAAACAAATAAAGTGTATCTTTTATAAAGGGAAAAAAATAAAAGCAACAAGAAAATGACAAAAGATACATCAAATATTTAGCAAATATTTCTGAACTCTCTTTTTTTTTTTTTTAATTTCTCTATTTTTGGCTAACTATCTACCACCTTTTGATCAAAAAGTTTTTTTTTTCATTTGCTATAGAAGAAGTTTCTTGAACGTATTTATTTACTTTAATTGAGTTCTAATTATTCCACTAGCTTTTTTTTTCAGCTCACTAAATATGGAGGCTTTCGTGAAGATACTTAAAAAGTTTGACAAGGTAAATGTATTAATAGTACATTGCATTTAAGACAAATAGAAACGTCAGAATTTGCATCAAATCAATAAATACACGTGACTCGTAAAATATTTTTGTAATAATATTTCTTTATTTTTCCCTCTCATCAAACAGGTAGCTAAGCAGCAATCATCAGCAAGTTACCTTAAGCAAGTAAAAAGATCACATTTCATCAGCTCTGATAAGGTAATTTTACGTAAAAATTAGGAACATGTATGATTATCTTTATGAATTATCACCTTTATGAAAATTGCTTTGTCGTATCAAATATAATTTTAGGTCAATATTTTTCACATTTTATGTTTCATATTGTCTTCGTGAATGTTCTTGAAAGGAAAAAATTATAGACCTCATGTCATTGTGCTAACTTATATTGCTTGGACTCTTCAAAATTTTTGTTGCACTCGTATAGATACGACACGGATATGAGTGTGAAATATATTTTAATCGTATCATGTCATATATATCCTGAATCCTAAAATTTTATGTGATGAAGAATCTAACATATGTACTCATATCGAGTACGCCCACAATCGAATCTGAGCAACATAGACAAATCTATAATGAAAGTTTATTAATTGTTTTTTATAATAATGTTTAATAATGAGTTAATGGTATTCAACATAGACAAATCTATAATGAAAGTTTATTAATTGTTTTTTATAATAATGTTTAATAATGAGTTAATGGTTTCTTTGTAAGATCAGGTGGAAAATGCATGTACTAATGTTCCAATATTTTATGTTTTTTGTTTTGTTTTGTTTTAATGGTGAGAAGGTGGTTAGACTAATGGATGAAGTGGAGTCCTTATTCACACAGCACTTTGCAAACAGTGACAGGAAAAAGGCAATGAAGTTCTTAAGACCCCAACAGAATAAAGAATCTCATATGGTCACTTTTTTTGTTGGTAAAATTCTTCACTCGCCCACCCACCCACCCACCCACCCCCACCCACCCACCCCCACCCCCTTATTAAAAAAAGAATAAAACAAAAAAAAGTATTCAAATTTCCTTCCTTATATGTCTCTGATCTCTAGATCCATCTATATATGCATATGTTAATGCTAATAAAAGTTACAAATAAAGTCCAATAAAGTTCACAACAATTTAAAAAGACTTTAATCCTTGTTTTTTTGAATAAATAAATAAATTTTAGTCGATATACTTTGATTATATATTTGTTATACATTATGTATTGATGACGAGGATAATCTATTGAGTATGTATTGACACAAGTATAATCTATTACGACTAGTCAAGTGAAATTTTTATAGTCGACTAGTTAAAAAAGTTAAAGATCCCAATGAAGTTTGAGAGTCGTCCCAAAAAAACTTGTCAGAATTTCTTTTTTAGAGTTAAATTACATAAATATAAAATTTCCTTTTTAGAGTCAAATTACATAAATATTGATCATATTTAAAGATAAATTAATCTAATTCAAGTTAGCTCTGAAAATTAGTTAAATTAACTTTCAAAAAACGAAATATAACAATCAATATGGGACAGACGGAGGAGCCAACATGGGAGTTGGGTGACTAATGTATTTGTTCAAGGGTCAAGGTGTAACTCAAATTAATTTGTTAATCATAAAGTTTTCAATTGCTTGGGGGGTACATTACTAGTAGCTCATATATTCTCTCAAGATAACTTTGTCCCAAAAGAAAAAGGTTTTAAGATGTTAAATTGTAACTCGAGATCTAAAAGAATAATAATTAAATAAAAAAAGATCTTGGAGTGATTCTAAGTTAGAAGGGTCATTAGGTCGATCGCATTTATTAACTCAGCTCATTTGATGTCCTAGCTCAAACTATCACTCCCTTCATAAGCACCACTTACATACTAGTAATAAAAAGGAGCATTGAACATGTAAAATACGATGAGAAACTTGTTATCGCACGCTAAATTACATTGTTAATGTAAACATTTTTTACAGTGACATTATATATAAGTTAAATACGAGAAGTAATTTTTATCGATTTTTTTCGAATTGCAGGGCTTTTCACAGGTTGTTTTGTGACGTTATTTAGTGTATACGCAATTTTGGCCCATTTGAGTGGCATGTTTTCTACTAGAACTGAAGCTGCTTATGTTGAAACTGTTTACCCTGTTTTCAGGTACTTTTTTTTTTATTTTACTCACATTATTTTCATGTTTTTTCCCTCTTTATTGACAGAATTTATGGAATGTCTTTTTCTTTTTATAATTTATGACTTGTAATTTATTCCGTTGCAAGCGCGATTTACATAAAACTTAAACTCGTTAAGCTATGTATACAAAGTGAATTAATGAAAACTTTAAAGGGCAGAGGAATTGTTAATGAACATACTTATGATCTCTCAAATTTATTATTTGTTTCCCTTTCTATCATATAAACCTCCTTTAATAAGTCGAACTAGTTACCTGGAAAATAAAGTAAATAACCTGCTATAACACGTGACATGACCTTAGATTAGGAGATTAGGAGGTTAGTAGGTAGTGGTGTGTTGTCTTGCTATCCGTCCATACTAGCAATCGCAGTACTACTGCGGTAATTTCTTGTTGTTCGATTTCTGTTACTATCTGTTGTTTACTTCCGTTTATTCTATTTCTGGACTGCTTTTTCTTAAGCTAAGGGTCTATTAAAAATCGCTCTATCTATGAGGTAAGGTTAAGGTGTGCGTATACTCTGCCCTCTCCAGACCCCACTGTGTTGGACTACACTGGGTATGTTGTTGTTGTAAACTGCGATAACGTGTTAAATTTGTTGTGCAGCATGTTTGCATTGCTAAGCCTGCATTTGTTCATGTATGGATGCAATTTGTTCCTATGGAAAGGCACAAGGATCAATTACAACTTCATATTTGAGTTTCAACCTAAAACAGCTCTCAAATACAGAGATGCTTTCCTCATAGGAACTTGCTTGATGACTTCTGTTGTTGGGGCTCTAGTTATTCACTTGATCTTACTTTCGAATGGATTTTCTCCGAGCCAAGTCGATGCAATTCCTGGAATTCTCCTACTGGTTTGTTAACCAAAAAATCTTGTTTACTAGTAGTAACATTTATGTTGAAATGCATACCTTTCTAATCTTGCTCTTTGCATTTTTCAGATTTTCCTTGCTCTGCTGATATGTCCGTTGAACGTTTTCTATCGTCCAACACGCTTCTACTTCCTCAAAGTGATACGTAACATCGTCTGCTCTCCGTTTTACAAGGTACTTTCATATCCTGAAAATCATGAAAGTGGTTTTTATTAATGGTTCTTGATGACTCACATAATGATATTGATGCAGGTGCTCATGGTAGACTTTTTCATGGCTGATCAACTAACAAGCCAGGTAGCTAAACCTTGCTATCAAATATTTTTTTCACATTATCTGAAAGGGAGCTTTAGAGCAACGGTAAAGTTGTCTCCTTGTAACCTATAGGTCACGAGTTCAACAAACAATCCAAGAAGTTGACAAAATCACACTGGCTATATGAACAAACTAACTTTGCATATGATGTTTATGTGTGATTAGAGGCCAAGAATTAAGAAATCTGAGGGATTACAACAACAACATACCCAGTAAAACCCCACAAGTGAGGTCTGGGGAGGGTAGGATGTACGCGACCTTACCACTACCTCATTGAAATAGAGATGTTTCTGAAAGACCCTCGGCTCAAAATTATTAGCCCCAAATAAGAGAGAAAAACAATAAATATAGCATAATGGCTATAATGAAACACGATGCAAATTTTACAAGACAAGAACAATAACAATAGCAAAATAATGTGGTAATCTAAAGGCAATAGCATCACAACTAGAAAAGACACACCTGACCTAAGACCAACCCTAAACCGTCACAAGGCAAGACTACAGAACAAAGTATGAATGTCCATGATGTTGCATTCTTAACTTTGCTTCCGTTTTTCTGTCTTTAGATCCCATTGATGAGGCATTTGGAGTCATCAGCTTGCTATTTTCTTGCTGGAAGTTTAAAAAGTCATGGACTTCCAACCTGTAAGTCTGGAAGGATGTACAGAGAGCTTGCTTATGTTATCTCCTTCGCGCCATATTATTGGCGAGCAATGCAGGTAATAAATATGTTACTAACAGCTAACTATAGATTAAAATCACTGCTAAAGATTAGAACTTTTATAGTTTTCGGAATGAATTAACTTGTGTATTCTGTGATCTATCTAGTGTGCAAGGAGATGGTTCGACGAGTCTGACATAAATCACCTGGCTAACTTGGGAAAGTATGTTTCTGCTATGGTAGCAGCTGGTGCTAGGCTAACTTATGCAAGGCAGCCTGATTCACAGTTATGGTTATCGATCGTCTTGGTGACTTCAGTTATAGCCACGGTTTATCAATTGTATTGGGATTTTGTAAAGGATTGGGGATTTTTAAACTTAAAATCCAAGAACTTTTTGCTCAGAGATGAACTAATCCTGAAGAATAAGAGCATTTACTATGCTTCAATTGTAAGTCCTTTCCTCTTTCGACAGTTTTTTGTGTTACATACAACAATATCATATACCTGAACATAATTTTTAAAATTTTGAATCATAGACTTTAAATTTGGTCTTGAGAGTAGCTTGGGTGGAGACAGTGATGCATTTCAACGTTGGACTATTTGAGTCGCGTTTACTTGACTTTTTCCTTGCCTCATTGGAAATTATTCGACGTGGTCACTGGAACTTCTACAGGTACGTACACTAAGTCCCTAGCAGGATAGCAAAGCATTATGTGCTAAATATACAAGATTCCTTACTGCTTATTTATGATTGTTTAGGTTGGAAAATGAACACTTGAACAATGTCGGAAAATTCAGGGCAGTGAAAGCAGTTCCATTGCCATTCCGCGAGACAGACTCTGATGGCTAGAATAACTTTTTGATCTATGTTTGGATCACAAAGACAGGCTTCTCAATAAGCGGAAAACAGTACTTTCTGCAGCAGCAAGTTGGAAGCACTTGTCGGTTATGGTGTGAGTAAAGAATCCACCATCATTTTATTGATCGTTTAACAACGAACTGAGCCTTATGGCTCAAGGTGTTGCCAAGAAGAGTTGCACTAAGCTTATGTTATTTCCATGCCTGTTTGTATATTTTTCTCATTCTTAACTCAATTGTAATCAGAAATGTATCTCTGAGATCTTATATTATTCTTAGTAAATATCAAAAAAGTCTTGATTTCCCAGAATAATTGGTTCTGCTACCATATTATGATTGTATGTCATTAACTCTACTTGTGCCTTAATTCAATTCTATTATGATCCTTTATCCACATTCAGTTATTTATCCAACTGCATTTCTGTATTATATGTAGGAATAAAATAAGAGATAATGGTCAAAAACACACCTGATGTAGTTCTTTTATTACGATTTTCATACCTGAACTATCAGATGTTTGTGTTTCCTACCTAAACTAAACTATCACTAACTGTTTATCAAAACACAGTATCCAAAAGGAGTGTGAAAGCTTAATTTTCCCATAAAACTTTGTGCACCTCGTCCAGCTGATTCATTCATTTCGAGACGTGTTTTGATAAATAGTTGGTGATAGTTCCGGTATGAAACTCGCAAAAAAGTGATACGTCAGGTGTGTTTTTGACCAATCTAACATTCGTCCGAAGAATGTTGAAGCTGATGCAAGAGAAAAAACATGAATATTTTGTTTATTGATATCCTCTTTATCCATACTAGTTACACAAACTGTTAACTTTAAACGAAAATTACAAATATATGAACATTCAAAGAAGGACAAAGCATTACGAATTTGTATGGAAACAGTATAAATATCAAGAGGACAAGCAGCTGAGAATCGCTTATCTTGAGAATCTTCCTTCTTTTATCATCTCTGCTATCTTCTTGGATAGGCAATATGCAGTGGACTGGATAGTGATCATTGGATTTACACCAACAGCACCTGGTAGAACACTAGCATCACAAACAAATAGTCCATCTGCTTCCCAACTCTCCCCGTTCTCATCGACTGCACTGTCTTTTTCGTTCATTCCCATCCTGCAGCTTCCCATTTGATGAGCAGAACTATAAGTTGTAAAATCCTTTACAAATGACTTTGGTCCCTCAGCTGCTGTGACCGTATCAAGAAAAGACTCGAGTGCTTTTTCACTTTGTCCCTTACATTTGATTCTCTGTCCATTGCTACATTGAGTCCCAACCTCAGCAGCTCCTGCTGCTATCAAGATCCTTAAAGCTTGTCTTAGCCCGAGTTTCAAACTTTCTTTGTCCATGCCATTGAACGTGTAGCTAATTCTTCCTTCGGATCTAACTTCCCCCGATCCTACGTCTTTAACCATTGCAAACAAATGAGCTGTTCTGTCATACTTGAGTAATCTATTCTTTAAGTCCTCTCCAGATGTCCAAGGACATAGGGCAGAAAATGATCCCGGTCCTAAAGCAGGAGCTTCTATTATAGCTCTTACGTCGGAATCATAAGTACTCTCCACTTTGTGTATCGAGGTAATGATTCCTCCTTCGTATATTTTCCCCTTGAGGTCGGAATTGGACTCAGGAAAGTACCCCCATGCCATTATGACTGGATGAAGATGGAGATTTCGTCCAATGTTCGGATTTTTCAATCCACTGGAGATCATAAGTGGAGGTGTCAAAAGAGAACCACAAGCTGAAATGGTCACCTTAGCCTCAATACATATACTCTTTGTGATATCCTTATTCATACTAGTTGAAATCACTCCTAAGCATTTCTTGTTTCTTGTTTTGCCATACTTCTTTTCGAGTATGAATTTCTCAGCTTTGCATCCTGTTATAATCACTGCTCCACAGTCCACAGCATCCACCAGCCAAGTTGTATCAGTTCCTTTCTTCTCGCCTCTTCTACATCCGTAACAGCACGAGCCACAATAATGATCCTCGGATGAGTTTCGTGCCACACCTTCAACTTCAAGACCGAGTTTTTCACACCCTTTTCGGAGAATCTGATTCTGTAGACCTTCTTGTGTGCACTTTTCTGTCACGTTGATTCGTTCACAAACTTTGTCCATAGCCGATACATACTCGGGAGTTTTGAACATTGGGATTCTTTTATCGTTGCCCCATTCTTGTATAACAGAATCAGGGGTCTTAATACAAGCTGACCAATTAACAGCAGAGCCACCACCAACTGTTGAACCTGCCAAGACCATTACTTTACCATCCAAAGTTGCGAGTATTCCTCCTGATTCATACATTTGGCTCTGTGAAGGTCCTTCAAGGGAAGAATAGTCTGATTTGGTGAAGTAATTTCCTTTCTCGAGAACGACGACTTTCTGACCAGAACTTGCAAGAACACTTGCTGCAACACCTCCACCACATCCTGAACCAACAATGACAACATCACATTGAACCTTGTACATGTTGTTTTTGGGGTCTTCTGTGACTTTTAGGCCTTTTTGGACAAGTGATTTTACAATGCTTGATTCTGTCTCATATATAGTTTCAACAATTCCCTTCTGAAGAGGTCTCTCATCAGGTGTTTCTGAAGAGTTCTCTACATTGTCTACTTGATATCCAATGTCATCCCATACTGGATTTTTTGAATCTTCACCAACCTATGGCAAGAAAAGTACACTCAATTTAGCACTTTTAACTAGTTTTTGTGGTTCTTTTGTCAACTTCCTTGATCAAATTATGCAAATTTGTTGAATGTAATGTCAAAAGCTATGTTGGTCGGACGCTGCAAAAATGTTGCCGCACGGCCACACCCGTGTCGGATCCTCCAAAAATGCACTACTATTGAAGGATCTGACATGCACTCATTGGTATCTTCGAAGAGTCCGAACAACATAGGTCAAAAACACTCACAAATTTGTTCAAGTCAAGACAAATAATAGGTCCAATAATTCTGCTAATTGATCATTCAACTTCCCCTCTAAATGATTGGACTGCATTTGCAAGTAAAAAACCCAAACAAAAGAAATGCTGCAAAGATTCAATATCAACTACCCCTCTGTCCCAATTTACGTGACACTCTTTCCTTAGTCAAATCTAAAAAGAAGACACATTTCTATATCTATGGCTTGTTTTGGACCAAAGTTTCAAAAGTGTTTCATTTATTCTTAAACTTCGTGCCTAGACAAACACCATCACATATATTGAGGGAATACTTGATATTCTCATCAACATTGAATATTGTAGCTATTGATCATAAATGAAGATATTATAAATTCAATGTTACTCATACCCTCCATAAATATTGCGGCACTCGTGTCAACTCCTCCAAAAATCAATAGTTTTTGAAGGATCTGACACATACCCGACAGTATATTTGAAGAGTCCGAGCAACATAGCTCATAATAAAGAGAAGCAACCTAGTGTCACTGAAGTACTTTGTGATCAAGAAAACATATATTAGTAGTAGTTGTTAGTTTTAATGTAACCTAAAAGATGTACAATAAAATCTTAGAACCAAATTATAATGAGGTGTCCTTTTCTATTGAAAGAAGAAATTGGTCCATGGATAAAATAGATGCTAGCATATGAAAAACTCCAATCAAAAGAGCTATCATTTTCAGCCACCTAACTTCTAGAAAAAACAATTAAAAAAAAGACTTTTTCCAACAAATTAACATTTAAAAATTAATTATAAGTCATCTTCAATAGTCACATGTTTTAACTTGCAAATGGTCATATAAGGCTTTTTTGCATAACATGTGTTCTAATGGAATTAGCTAGTAAAGAAAAGGATCATCATCCCAAAATCAATTTGGTAGTTTTTTTTTTTTTCAAATTTATTCAAAATATTTTAATACCCTTTAGTTCAATTAGTCGGTTACTTTAACTTTGACCTTGTTGGTTACTGTTCCATTTTTCATATTATAATCCTCTCCCCTATTTTTCCTTCCCCTACCCTACAATTTATACACAGACAAAAGTTAATTAATACATATATTCACTTCATTGTTTATACTAATTTGATTTGGTGTAAACGAACAACGGGTTGAATTTTTTTTTCAACCTATCCAGAAAGGTTGGATTTTAAGAAGCTTTGAAAATAAAATAAAATAAGTAAAATTTAAAGAAAATGATGCTAGCACAATTTCAGATAATTAAAATGTGAAACTTCCTAGTGACTAATTCTTCAAGGACACTCAAGTCAAGCTGTCTATATTGAGGAAAACAAATTTATAGCCATTTGTTAATTCCAAAAATAAATTTATAGCCATTTGTTAATTCCAAAAAATATTTAATAAATAAATTTAGAGCATGCAGCCCATATCAGAAGAAAAAAGGTGAATACCACTTTTGATTCCTTGGTTATTAGTAAATTCTGACCTTCGTGATAAATGATTCAAAAATATTTATTTTTTAATTTATCAAAATGTGTGGTTTTGATACCCTTAGGTAGAACATAGGTTATATTTGAATTATTTTAAGAAGTATATTACCCTTAAATATAGAGTTTCAATATGAATTTAATATAGCACATAGATAATTAAACGGTGGAATGATTATCACTTTTAGAAATTTATGAATATTCATTGGTGAAGAAATAAAAAAATGCACATTTAAATATAATTGAAGATTAAATGTGCTTCGTCAGATATTAAAAATAAAATTAATCAATAATTGAAGAAAAAAAGCTCGAATTTTGAGAAAAAACTCATTTGAAGAAGAAAGCAAAAAAATTATATTTGATTCAAAACTCTAATAGAACAGTGTTAAAAGTTGTTTAAAGTTGTTTAGATAATTTTACAAAATCAAAATTTAAAAATAATAATATAAATAAATCTTTTCTCAAACGTCACTCGTACTCTTTTTTAAAAATTCAATGACATAAATGTTGCTATTCCCAAGGGAAAAAAACTACAAAAGAAAAAGGTTGAAAGGACAACAAAGCCCTGCAAAAACTCTGTGCCATGTTTAGACTTAACAAAAAGTACAAAATAAAAAAGGTAAAAAAGACAACAAATCCTTGAAAAAGAAATGAATAGAGGATTCTGAAAAATATTACAAAAATCAAATAAGATTGTGACCGAGTTATAATTACTTTTTCATCTTTAATTAAAAATTTTAAGTTAATATTTTGAGTAACAAATTATCTTTGTTAAAAATCATAATTGTTAGGAAATATTCTATTCTAATATAGAACTTTCCGACATGAATACACCCTTACTCAAATCACAAATACAAATATCAAACATAGAGAAAGGAACAAGAAAAAGAAAGAAGAATAAGAACTACCTGAGTAAAGAAGATGTAGAGACACAAGAACTTGATAAACACAAATGCCAATCTAACAGGAGTTAAAAATCTGTTTTTGAACCATTTTTGCATCACAATTTCTCTTTTCTCCAAAGGAATAGCAGAGAATTTGTTAATATAAGGCCAACTTTTTCCTAAACAAAATAATCCACAAAGTAACAAACTCCCAATTCTTGTTGATAGCATTCTTAACAAACACCTCACCAACATTCTTGCTTCAAAAAAACCCCTTTTCATCACAACCTCTGCAACCTACAAAAGATTAAAGAGAATTTAAATCCTCGTTAACAAAATAAAAGTTCAGATAATCAAACCATTAAATTACCCAAAAAGGAAAAAGAAAAATATAGGCTTTTTATCCATCTTTTTTCAAAATTTATGTATATCGACTAGAAAAAGTAAGCAGATTCTCTAACTATTAAATTACTTAAATTCACCCCAAAAAGGAAAAAGAAAAGGATGGGCATTTTATCCATTTTTTTTTTGAAATTTGTATATACCAACTAGAAAAAGTAAACAGTAGACTGAATCTGACAGACTATTTGTATGAAGATTGAATTTTTATTTACTTTACCTCATGAGGAATTGGATATTGAGAGGCAGAAACTTTATGTAAGTTTTGGTTATTTTTTTGAAGTGAATTTAGAGGAAGAGGAGGAAGAATGGTTTCACAAATGGATGTCAAAGTTTCCATTTCTGATGAAGAAAATCCATGGCTATATTTTGTTTCTCTTCTTCCACCTTTGAGTAAAGGATGAACCTTTTTCTCCATTATTTGTTTTCTTTTGTTTGTTTCTCTTTATTGGTTTTTACTGAATGTTGAAATTTGTGAAGAAAATTGTTGGTATTTATAGAGGGTGATATGAGTATCTTTCTTGTCTCTATATGCATGAGTAAAGATGGAGAGCTTTACAAGTATATGAAATCTTGTTCCCTTGATGTTGCCTTTCTATTTCTTTTTTTTATTTGTCTAATATAAAATTAAAACTCCTGTATTTTATTTTTATTTTTTTGGTATTTGAAATTTAATTTAATCTGACTAATTTAGATTTATGTTGTATAAGAGCTATTAAAAGGAAAAGTGTTATTTATTAGAAGTTTTTTTTTTTTTTGGAATTTGAATTTGAGATATTTCTTTAAGGGTAGATAGATGTTTCTGTCAATTAGTGGTGTCGGCGGAGCTAAGTTTAACTGAGGGAATTCCATTGAAAAATTATGTTGTACAAATAAGGTAAATAAAAAATTGTGTATATATTTTTGTGTTGGAAATAAAGATATATTGAGCCGAGGGTTTCCAGAAAACAGTCGTTCTACCTTGATAGGAGTAAGGTCTACGTACACTCTACCCTTCCCAGATTCCACGTTGTGGGATTTCATTGAATTGTTGTTGTTGTTGTTGTTGTTGACATATTATGAGAAATAAGATTATGAATGATGATATTCGGGATAAGATGGAGTGACAACTGTGGTGGACAAGATGAAGTAGGCAAGGTTGAAGTGATTCGGTCACGTGAAGAGGAGAGACACAAATGTCCTAGTGAGGAAGTGTGAGATGTTGACTATAGTAGATAAGAGAATAAGTAGAGGTAGTCTGGAGAAATATCTGGAGAGGTGATTAGACAGGATATGACATTTGCAACTCACCGAGGCATGACCCTAAATACGAGGACATGGAGGCCGGAAATTAGGATAGAAAGTTAGTAAATAATTGAGCATCGTCCAATTTTCCTTTTGAGTCTTGTTGTCGTTATCCTCCCACTATTTTATTCTTTAATTTTATTATTAAATATTTCGATTATGATATTATCTATTGTTGTTATTGTTCACTTCTCCCTTATTTTTGTAAATAACGTCATATCATAAGTTCACATTATACACTTGTTTTGAGCTCGACAATAACGTAACTTGATGAATAAATTTGTGAGATCTGTTTTTGGCAAAAATGAACAATAAATACATGTTATTCTGTATAAATTAGGTTGTCACATCTATTCACTGCATACCACCATCTATATTTGGTGGTGTGTATGTCATGGAATTATTTAGTTGTGTTAAGGGGCGATTTATATGATCTAAAATCACGTTGATTTGAAGTTAAAAGTTGTTTAGATATGTAATTTTAATTTTTAAAATTAATATAAACATAAACTTTTTACAATTTATGAAAATTATTAAGACTTTCCCAATTCTTATATAATTTTACCAAATGAGCAAATTATAATTTATAAAAACAAGGTAACAAAATATCTTAAGGTACCGCATTATTAAGTCATATACATATATTTATAAACAAATGCTTGCACAAGGTATTACAGACTTTTAAATACACATAATTTTATAAAGATCTACTAGTTAACAATAATAGTAACTAACTATTCTTTAATATAACTCTTTCACATGGTACAAACAATCTCTTCACATCGAACATGAATTCTTTCTTGTAAAATTTAAATTGATAGGTCTTTTTAAAAAAATATATAAATTTATGGGTCAAGTTTTACGTTTTAAAAAAATTAAAATCACAATTTAAAATTTGAGCTTCTACTATTTTAATATTTTGAAATCATAGTTAAAAATTAAAATTAAAATTAAAATTTTATGAAAATGTTATACCCAAACACTAATTTTATATTAATAACTTGAAATTGAGGTCGTAAATCTATGATCAAACGTCTACTAGAAATTAAACGACACAAGTATACATACGACATATATGTTAGGACCCCAATGGCAGTGACCATAGAATTTGGGATCCTAGTGGACAATTACCTTGATTTAATTTATATATATATGGTCTATCCTATCTTTAAATAAATCTTAAAGGACCGTGAATAATTTATTTATTTATTTAAAAAATGAATTATTTAATATTAGTTTACTTATGTATCTTTCTTCTCTGTCTGCAAGATAGAAGGTAGGAGCTCTACACGTATTTACTTTTTTTTTTCTTTTTTATTGCCTTTCTTTTCTTTTTATTTTGTCTAAAAGATTATGATAAATCTGATAGGTTCATTATATTTTATTATTCAGGTTATGCAAATGTAAATCAGTTGGTTTCTTTTGTATCAAATGTTATACTTGCTATTTTCTATTTGTAATTGATTTTTCTAATATTATAGTGCAGTGTGTTGCTAATATATCTAATTTAATGAAACTTGATTTTCAAATACAAATTACGTGATGATTTATGAAATACCTATTAGATTTTGTTGGTCACATTATTTATAAGTAATTTTCAATGAAGAAATTTTTTTATATGTAATATTAACGTTTAATTCGATAATTGGACAAACAACAATCAATAATCGACAAATCGATATGTAAATAATTCTTTAACGATTAAGCATATTTACAAATTGATAATCAATAACCTTCAAAATCAAACCAAATCAATCAATACACCTCTCTAGTCTAAGCCTTAGCTAGAACTCACAAATTAATTAAAGTTAAACGGGCACTTAAAAAAGAAAGTGACAGTACAAATTAATAATGCTTCAATCTCAAATTTAATTCCAAATAATTTTAATTCCCCGACAATTCAAAAGTTTTGCTTTGTCAGATTAATTTCCAACTTTCTTTAGTATATATGATAACTTTTTTTTGTTTTAAACTAAAAATAACTAAATAGATACGTAGGATAAACATAAGAAAAAGAAGGCCTTTATGTGCTAAACAAATGTTGGCTACAACTTAGGCAGGCCCTTAATTAAAGTGGCCACTTGATGCCATTTCCACATTATATCAAAGTGTAAACGTCAAGACTATACACACCACACATATTTTAGATAGGGCGGAGCTAGAAGTTTGGGTATGGATTAGGTCGAATTCAATATTTTTTATTCGAATAATATATTTATATTAAAATTTTTATTAAATATGTATAATTGTAAGTTTAGAATTCAGTTATTAACAGTTGAAATTGTTGTTATAAAATTTAGAATCAATAAGGTTAAAATCTAACTTCATTGAACTCTATTGGACTATGATCAACTTTTTTGGGGGGTTTCTCCTTTGGTGTTCGAAATCCGTGGAGCCTCGATTAAATTGGATCGCGCACTACAAGATTCATTCAGAGGTAGCGATCCCAACAAGATTTTTTTCAGGCTCGAACCCTAGACCTCTAATCAAGGGTAAAACAGTCTCGCCACTACACCACAATTCATGTTGGTGGACTATGATCAACTTGCTATTATTGATGTATAATAATATAATGTATGATCTATCCATATCTTTAATTAATCATCAACAACCTTGATTTATTTATTTATTTTAAAAAATAATATATATTTAATGTTAGTGTACTTGAAATAGGTGTTTTGTTGAGACTTCAATTCTTTTAGGTAGTTATCCTTTTCTTGTTGATTTGCATGAATTGTACAAATAGGTTTTGATTGTCTCTTGAAAACTTGTGAAGTCTAGAAAATTTGTTTGAGTGATTGTTGTGAGTTTGAGAGGGATAAAGTTTGTTATTAGTTATTATCATAATTCTAAATATTTGGTTAGGTTTGTTGTAGAAAATTAATGCATGTTTTTGGCTTTCCTTCAATTAAGGGTTTTAATACCAATTTGGTGGGTAAAGATAAGAGGGTTTTATAAGAAGTTTCTTTTCTTGAACAATCCTAGAAGACAATATCTAGAATCTGGTAAAATACTCTTGATTGGTGTAAATAGAAAGGTTAATTAATAAAAAGCCAAATGAAAGAAATAATAAAACTTAATTTTTGGATAAATATCCCCTTTTTGTGTTGATCCAATTCTGTTAGCTAGGGTGAATAAGTAAATACTTCTTCTTTTTTTATCCCAATTAAACCCCCACCCCAATTTCTTTTCTTTTTATTATTTAACCAAAACATATTAGTATTACATGTCTCTGTTTCAATTATTATATTATATTTTATTGCAATAGTTTCTTCTCCATCGTGTTTGGTATGGGTTTTTCATTGTACTGTATTTATTTGACATAATTTTTTTGATATGATTTACTTGAATCGGAAATTTATTGAAATAACCTTTCTATTTTTATTTTTAAGATAGGAATAAATTTGCATACACGTTACTTTTCCGACCAAGAGCTATTGGTCTTTATTCTTCTGTTTTAAATTTGAATTGAAGTGAAATGAATAAATTTTTCTTTCTTAATATTCAATTAATTGTTAAATTCTCTACAAATTAAAATTAATGATTTTAGTCAAAAATAACATACACTTCCTTTATTTTAATTTATGTGGCAACATTACTATTTTGGGGTCAAAATAGTTCCTCTCTGGCCTCATTCGGTCTGATGTTTGGTATCTGCACAGGAATTCGATTAAATTCAAATTCATGTATTGCATGATTCATTTTTGAAGGCGACACTTTTAACATAATTTTTTTCTCATTCTTATGTACTTGAACTTCAAATTTATGATTAAGGATTAGATGAAATCTTACCATCCCATCACAATCCACTGCCAATAAATTGACTTTGCATGTATATCATTCTAGCATGTTCATATATTAAAATGAACCATCCTATTTAATTGATTTCATTGTCGTATGAGTATGATAATTTTTTGCTAGGATTAGGATTTGGGCATTTTTTTTCTTATTTTAAATTACAAAAAAATAATAATAATTCAACTTTAAACAAGTTGAGTTCAATGTACAGTTATTAACAAATGCTAAAAGGGACTATTTGGCCGCAAGTGATATAATCATACTATTTGTTATAATGACAAAACCAATAAATCAAAATTAAAATAATGAATTAATTAAAAGAGTCTTCATACAGAGATTGATTGCTGTCAAAGGCAACAATAAATTATTTAATAATTGAAAATTATTGTTAAGAGATTTGACTTTAAAATGCGTAAGATATTAGAAGTTGTCATATAGTGACTCTATCCGCTTTTACTTTTTATTATATTTTAAAAATAAATATCTATATTTTACAGAGTTAATTTCTCAAATGATCACTCAACTAATAATTATTATCTCAAAAAGTCATTTTTTTGTTAAAAAAATTAAAATTAAGAAGAAATATGACTTTCTGAAATAATAATTATTAGTTGAGTGATCTTTAGAAAAATCAACCATGATTTCACTTATTTAATATTAAAAAAAAGGGGATGATTTAACGTTTTATACCTACTTTATCAATATTAGTAAGTACTATTCATTTTCTAACGATAGGCTACTGACTAAAATAAACATAATTTATAAACTAACAAAATAAATAATCTGTTATAAACTATTAAACTGGCTCATCGTATAATTTTTTACATTATCAATATATATAAATTAAATCCTTACCTTGTTTTGTGATCAGCAGTAGCTATTAGATATAAGTGAAGTCAAATTTAAAAAGTGTTGTCACTAAAGTTGTATCCTACTAATAATTATTATCCTAAGTTAATTTAAAAGTAGCATAGTCGACCAGTGAGTAATAATCACATGATTTACATATAATTTGGGCGCCTGATCAATGATGTTAACAACATATTATTGTAATAATTAAGCAGTTTACTAATATGCCATTGGGAGGAAAAAAAGAAAGCACATTTAAGTCAAACAGTTCAACTTGAAAATTGCTGTTTAATTTGGGTGAATTTTATAACTGTCTAAAATTAAACCTATCATATCATTCACCTCATCAGTAAAATATTAGAAAGATGGTACAAATAAGTCAACTTGTTTGCTAAGTAGGTAGCATCTTTTCGTTTTAATTTATATGACAAAATCTAAGAAAAAAAATGAAGATTTTTGGAATTTATAGTTATAAGTAAGGATATTCATAATTTGGATAAAAGACGATTTAAATTAATTTTTTATTTGGTTTGCTTTGTTTGATTTTACATTTTTTAAAATCGATAATATTTGGTTTGATTTTGATTTTGTTCAAAAAAATTGAAAAAATAACCGAATCGAACTGACAAATTATATACATATTTTTTTATAATTATATATACATAATATATTATTTTTTATGAACAAATTTTTATGTAAAAAATATAGCACACTAATTTTAAATAGTAAGGTATGATATGTCTTTTATTTGTACAACCATATCATTAGCTTATACATTATTTAGTAAGTTTATGTAGTTTAGTACATTAGATAAGCTAACAATATAAACAAAAGTTAAACATAATTAAAGTTCTGGTATAAAAATTATAAGATCCAAAATGACATGAAGACTATTTTTTTAATGAATTATTGTATTTTCTTTTCTTTTGAACTAATCATTTTTTTTAATTTTTGTGTATAGTTAATAACCGAACCAAATCAAACCAAAACCAATAACAACCAAATCGATGGACGTATTAATTGGTTTGGTTTGGTTTTAATAATTTTAAAACCGATTAAATTAGTTTAATTTTAATTTTAACCAACAACCAACCCGTGAACACCCCTAGACTTATACATATGTCATAATATTTATGTGATTCTAAGACTTTTTAAGTTTTTCATCTTTAACATTTTCTAACATTTATGTAGCTATAAAAAAAAACCTCAATAAGGGAACACTTGAAAGTTAAGATAAATTGTTTTCAAGTTTAGAAAGTTAATGTTTTTTTTGAACAAACTAAACAGAAAAGATCGTCACATATATTGAAACGAATGTAGTAGTTATTATTACTCTACCTGCTTCAAGCATCTGTGCAACAAAAGTTGCTCAAAATTTACGTTAAGTAAAAGTAAAAATATTACTAACAGGAAAAAAATTGATCAAAGATAAGTCATAAATTAGCAATTCTTCATCATTGCTATAAGGGGAAATCTTATATAGTTCCTCCACACTGAAAAAATGTATTACAGTAGAGAACACACCAAAAACCTCAAACTAGAAGGGGCATCATCAAGCATAATAAGTTACAAAATATCTTAACAAACTATACCTAAGATAAATAAAACTTAGAACATATACCTCCACATCGCTGGTCGATCTCTTGAGATGAGAAGAACTCTAGATGATAAATAATCAAAAGAAGGTGAATACAAATCATCTGGTCCAATTGCTTCTCTCAAATTCTGCTCATTGTTTTGATCCAAAGTGTTTAATGACTGCAATGCATCGTCCTTATTTGTGTCGAAAACAAATAATCCCAATCCACAAACTCCCATAACAAGGTTTGAGTTTCCCCAAACTTGTGTTAAAGCCATGTAATGGGAGTGAGCATTTGATTCTGGCAATACATAGGTGTTGCAAAGCTTCTGCTTGCGCAATGAGAACTGCTGGATTTGAGAAGACACCTGCCTTTTCACTGCGGATTTCACGATAGTGCAGCCAAGATATAAGGAATCACCACGGGCGAAAACTGACTGAACATTTGCACCAACCTTGGGTATTTTTAAGCCTATACCAGAAGGGTGACGGAAATCTAAAACGTTGATGGAATCAGAGGTGCAAAACACACCATCATTTCCTTCTACTTCAGAGGAACTAGCCCTGCATCAAAATATGAAGGTTTGAACTTTTGATAGAGATGAAAAGGCTCTGCTACAAATTGAACTAAAATGAGAATTTGTTAACCATATTACATTTCCATACTAGTAGTCATAGTGTTTCTCTGGGAGTTTCTTGTCCTTCGATGTTTGTTATTACCTATTGTTTTCTTGCATCGTATTATTTTGTAGTAATTACTTTTCTTTTCTTTTTTCCAGAATGCTTTGACATGCTCTCTATACTATTTTTCCATGACTTCTTTACTCCTATTACTTATTTTTTCTAACCTGCTTTTAACTTTTTTCCTTGAGCCGAGGGTTTAATGGAAACAACCTCTCTACTTCCCAAGGTAGGTAAGGTATAAGTACACTCTACCCTCCTACACCCCACTATGGGATTACACTAAGTGTTTTCTCGATATTGAGAAAACAGCATACAGAAAACTCTTTGAGCCAATCATGTAAATTAGTGACTACAGAGCTCTGCTTGGTATAAAAGAATCTTCATATTACTACCGCCGAACTACTCCAAGTTAGAAAGCTAGAATTGTACAACTTGGATGAAACTAATAAGGATGATAAGATATGGTACACTTATTAGCTTTCTACCCAAACCTAGAGCTAAAAACCTGTTTTGCTATAATTTTTTCCTTGAACCGTCATATAGTTTATGATTCATTTGCCATATAAAGAATCAAATGTTAACTTGGTTTTGGAAAATATCAAGTGGTACCAACATCAACATGCAAATCTTGAATCTTTTTTTTACAGCTCCACAACCATATTCAATCACCAACAAGCAATACAAGAAATTCTTTTCAATCTCCTCAAATTTTGATGTAACAGTGCAAAGTTTCTTCTATCAAGAGAAACTTGATTACAATAGGTTCAGTATAGAAAAGCATATGTTCAAGAAGAAGCATATCCAAGGTACGGAAGAAACTAAATAGAGGCATAAGAGGGAAAGTAATTTTGTCATGTTCCAATTTATTGCAAGGATATAACAAGTGAAAATTAGGCAAACTAGATCAGTTTTACCTCTGTCGAACTCCTCCACCCAGCTCAGCATCTGTGTTATTTACATGTAGCGCAGAAATTTGCCGACCAGAGGATGATACAGAAAGCAGTGCTTGAGGACTTATGGAATTGACATCCCATAAAGAAAGACCCTCTGTCTCAGCTATAACTACTTTTCCTCTGCTTCTCCATTGCAAAGGACTAGAGTAATCCATAGACAACATTGGTCTCTGTAAATCCCATTTCAGGACCTGCTCTCCATCACGGATATCATAAGTTCTGACCATTCTTTGGCAACTAGCACCTGATACGATGAGCGGTCCACAAGGTTTGTACCACCATTGCTGATTTTGAGGCGCCATAATTGAGGATAGAGTATTTCTCCTATACATTGGATTATTGGGTAATGGAGCAAGGGCTGCTCTTGTATTACTAAATCCATCATCAACATGAAAGGCTCGTACATCTTTCGTGTAGAAGTCCCAGGAACAAAACCCTGAATCCATGGAATTTCCTGCAGATGCTGCCACTACATATCTCCCTGAGGAACCATCTACACCAGGAGCACGAATTATCCAACAATCTCTCCACATATTTGATGAGACTCCAACAGGAGGTTTGTACTCAGCTTTCTCCTGAAATGATAACAAATGTTACAAGGAGACTATTCTTAGAAGCTGAAGAATTAGCCTTCCAAAATTCATATAAATCTTAACAGCCCATAACATCATTAAAGTCAAATATTAGACTCATGACTTAACAGGAAACAACAACAACATTCCCCAACCTCGTAGAAAAAGAGAGGTTGTTCCTAATAGACCCTCAGCTTTAAAAAAAGCATTTTGAAAAGGGGAATACATAAAATGAAAGCAGTAACAACGACGAAACAGTTTGAGATGGAAAACAGTACACACCATAGAGAAGAAAGAACAGTAACAACATGGAATAATGCGATAACCAAAGCACAAACAAATAGGAGATAAGAGTCATTTTTGGGTTCATTTAACATCTTGATATTTAGAGGAATGGGAAGCTATGCAGATAATACCTCACAATGCACAATATCATAGAAGGAGCAAGAACTGTCGTCATGTGTAAGGAGAACAGATTCTCCCTCAGAGACAAACCACCCTCCTGTAGATGTCTTACGGCCAATCTCATTGAGCTCACATATAGAACTATCTTCTGTCTCTTCCTCCATGAGCATTTCTTGTTTACTCTCTTGAGCATCAAAACTTTCAAGTCTCTCATCACTTGCCAGGAGATGGTCGACGCTTTCTTTTCCTTTGAACAGTTTTGAAGAAGAGTTTTGGTTTTCTGTACTTACTGCATCATCCACATCTTGAACATTAGAAGTCTGTAAACAAGCATTCTCACACCTAGTAGTAACTTTAGATTGCTCCTTACTAAGAGAAGCCAAGAACTCCACAGCAATAGGATTCTCATCAATAAGACTAACAGATTTCTTCTCAGACTTCACTTCAATAGTTGAATCAGCAGATTCAAGTTCCTTGTTTTTGGTACAGCCCATTAATGTCTTCAAAGATGTCCTGTCTCTTAACAATTTATGATGAGGGAACAACCTCGCCTCTAATTCCTCTACATTTATTCCCTTCACAGAGATTTTCCCATTATCCTCGGGTTTTGCTTCCTTCTTCTCATTAATATCCATGTCCTCGTTTCTAATGCTACTCACCAAACCAATTTCTTTATCCCCATCAACTATATTACACATCACCTTCTCAACACCAGATATCTTCTTATCAGCATTCACACTCTCATTTTTACTGCTACTCGCCAAACCTAGTTTCCCATCACCATCAACTACATTACCCATCGCCTTCTCAATCCCTGATATCTTCTCTTGAATATCTGAAATTATCAACTTTGAAGAATCAGGATTATTCATATCCAACATCTCCTTAGTCCTCTTAATATCAGTTGCAATCCTCTTCACTTTCCCTTCCAAGAATGCAAGCTTCTCGTGCAGCTTACTTGGGTACTTATTCACACTCGAACCAACCTTCCCTTGTTCATTTTCACTTTTCTCTTTCGACACTCCAGAAAAGCTATTCGATTTGGTCAGCAATCTTGGTTCTTTCACATTAGACTCAACCAAAGATTTCAACTTTACTTCCTCTAAAGTAGGATTTTTCACATTCGAATTAACCAGACTTGATTTAACTGAAATTGAGCTTGAAATAAGCTCTTCTCTATCAAAAAATTTAGAAGTTTTTCCTTCAGATATGTTGATTTTCTCAGATTTTACATCAAATTTCCCCAAAAGTTCACGACTTTTCTCCATTTCCTTCAAAACCCTATTCCCATTTTCACTCAATTTCTCATTCACACCTCGAGAATTCCCCGAAACCCTAGATGTTTTCCGAATATCCGACAAGGTTTTAGAAAACTCAGATGGACTAGAACTCCTACCTCTAGGCACAGACGTTGACCACCTCGCACGTGGTTCGGCACGTGCCTCTCCGCCGTCAGCTGCTGTTTCCGTCCCCGATGCCGCCTTATCGATTCTCGGCATGGCACGAAGTGCCGGTTTTTGATTGGACGACGCCGTTGCTGCTCGAACACGCGATGTGGGTCTCGGATTTTCTTTTCCGGCGGACCTCCTGAGACTCTCGCCGCCGCTGGAAATAACGGCAGCCGATTTGTTGGAAAGTGGGGTTAGTGATTTGGAAGGTCTAGCGGCGGTGGTGGATGGCGGCGGGTTGATTTTGGCTCCGGCGCCGCCACGGTCCTTTAGCCGGCGAACTGATGCTGCCGTCGACATTTCAGTAGTAATTTTTTTTAAAGGTTTTTGGAGAAAAAAAGGTGAAAACTAAAAAGGTTTTTGAGGTATTTGGTTGAAAGGAAAAGATTAGAGATGAAAGAATGAGCGGGAAAATGAGATGTTTTTGGAATATTTTCAAAAAAATTCAAATTTGAGCGTTTGGATAAAATTTGGATTTTAATAGATTGGAATTTTGTTTTTTTGAAATTAGAACAAAGTAAACTTTATTCTAATATTTTATTTATCATAACACATAAACATAGCTTTTAATTTGATTTTAGTTGATATTTATATATTTTACCTATAAATATGTACATAAATAAATACTTTAATTTATATAAAATTAAATAAATAAATATATACGAAACATCCTAATATAATAATTTATATCAAATATATACTACGCCATGCAGAATACCATATATCCAAAGGGAATATGATTTATAAATGTGCCATTACAAGCATCTCCACGTCTCATGGTGTCCCACATTGCTACCCATTATACTAATCATAAGGCACTATTTTCGACCACTAACATTATCAAGAAATGGGCTTCACATCCATTATATTTAATCACAAATTTTGAATTCGAATTTTCTAAATATTAAATTACTTTTATTAAAAAATACTTTATTCTTTAAAGTGAATTTGTCAAAATAATTTAAATTTCATCAAATATAAAAAAAATAAAAAATCATTGAATTCTCATGTGAATATCGAATGGTGACCCACCTCAAAAAAAAAAAAGAGGGTCCCTTAGCTTTTAGATTCTACACAAAACTAGAAAATTGTAAACTACACAAACTCCACAAAAGATCGATCCTTTTCTGAAATTGAAGCTCAACCATGGCTTCTCTACTTCACTCTAGGCTTCCCCTTTCTCACAATCACTCTTCATCTTCTTCACCAAATTCTTGCCAATCTTTCCCGTGTCATCTCTCCGGAAGAAGCAAGAGAAGTAGTCAAAGATTATTAGAGGAAAAGAGCAATGACAGCAAGAGAAGCTTAATTTGTCAGTCGGGTATTGATGAGGTCACTTTTATTGAGCTACCTGGTAGTAAAAAAGATAAAGCTGAGCTTATTGGGTCTCTCAAACTCAAGTTATTGGTACTTAAAAATCTAATCTTTTTGACCCCCTTTTGTTATTTTCTTGAATTAATCTGTTTGTTCTTACTTGCCTTTGCAGTTATTTATGTTTCCTTTGATGGGTGTGTCTTGGATTCTTTGTCTTGATTGTTGGTAATTGTCTTATGTAAATTTCACTATCTTGTGAAACATAGGCTAGCCGACTTTAATATATTTTTCTTTTTCCCTGTAAACATTAATTTCTTTGCTTAAATTGTGGTAGGTTGTAAGTCAACATAAAAATAGTTGAATTAAGATGAATCCTCTCGAAAGTTGATTCGAGGGGAATGGATACAAAGCTGACCCAACTAGTTTGTTGTTGGAGTATTTGGATTGAATTGATTTCTGGTTTCTCTTTTGGGCTATCTGTTATGCAAGTACATTGTTATCCAAGTGATACTCAACTTGTTTGTTACCACCTAAACAACTCGAGTCACTGAGGGATTAAGTGTGATGAGGTAAATGATGGATTAAGGCAAAATCTACCTCTGCTCCTATCTTCTAAATTGATACATAAATGTTGAATGTCATTCAGAATTTGGTATTTGAGTACAAGGGGGTTTCGTAATATAGTCTAACTCCCTTCTGTAACCTTTCCGTAATCGACTTTGGCTTCTTTAATGGTGAATGAATCTTCACTGACCATGTCTCTCCATTTAAATGTTCTTAGACACCCTTGCAACAGAAAAAATTACTACTTGTCCCACCATTTTGTACCATTGAAGGATCTGGTCAGACACTGAGGCTGAGTGACTAAGAGACTAATGAAGATCAGATATTGCTTCCAATGTTGGAATGTATTTTGTCCTACAATATTCAGTTCTTGGATTGGCCCTGACTACAGAAATCACCGCTGGAATGGCAATGTCTAAGAACAAATAAAGGATGTATTCTTACGAGAAAATACTACTGTCCTGTTTCAATTGCCAATTAGCTTGCTTAGAATCTTGTGGTTTAGCACATCTAAGTGCAACGGAATGGTTATTGATCTGGAGGCAAAGATGTATGCAACTGATGTTGCTGTCACCATGAGCTTATGCCTATCTCCACTACATAGCATTTTCTTGGCTAGGTCAAATATTTGGCTGCATCATTAGTATTTAATCATCGTTAAGTATAATTGTCATTGGAAGAGGTTGCAAATATTTTCCCATCTCTTCTTACTGTTTTAAGTCTTTATCTCTTTCCCGTGGAATTTGATCTTTGTATTTTTTATTCCTTCATACAATGACATATCCATATAAATTATCTGCCATTAAAGCTATAGAGACATGGGTACTCCTTTGTTATATATTATATTAATTATAGCAAGTCAGGTTCCTCTTGACAAATGTGTTGATCACTTGCAGAGTGCTGTTTCTGGGCTAAACAGAGGTCTTGCTGCAAGTGAAGATGATCTAAAGAAGGCGGATGAGGCTGCCAAGGAGCTTGAATCTTGTGCAGGAGCTGTAGATCTCGCAGCTGATCTTGATAAACTTCAAGGGAGGTGGAAATTGATTTACAGCAGTGCATTCTCATCTCGTACTCTTGGTGGAAGTCGTCCTGGACCGCCCACTGGAAGACTTCTTCCAATTACTCTTGGTCAGGTAAGCTAAGAGGACCCATTTAATTCTGTAAGAGCTGGCCTCTGCCCGTCTCCAGTTACAAACATGCATACACTGGGTAACCATGAATTAAAGAGAATACAGAGGGGTCGGTTGGACATCTATTATGATTACGGTAGACATTTTATGAAGAGAACAAAAATAGTTTGTCATTATATTCGGAGGGGGATTTAGGATTTTAAGTGACTTTGGATTACCATTGCACCCACTACGTCATTGTGATGAGGTCAGACTTGGTATAAATATATACTTGAAAAGAATTTTCAACTCTCTCTCCCTCCGTGTGTGGTAGCACCCGCAGCTGCTACCTTCAACGTAAATCAGCCCTTGATTGTATTCAGGTTAAGAAGTTTCATTCTTAGAGTCCTATCCTAGATTTGATGTCGAACATTTCTCCATAGTTTTGCCTTGCAGTTATAAGGATCAATATGTCCATTTCTTTTACCTTACTGCAGAACAATGTAGAGTGTTCTAATTCACTGCTATTTGTCAACCTTAATATATATATATATATTGATACACGGTAGCATAACCGGCTGGTTTGTTTTGATCAGGTATTTCAAAGAATTGATGTACTAAGCAAGGACTTTGACAACATAGTGGAGCTTGAATTAGGTGCTCCGTGGCCTTTCCCACCTGTTGAAGCGACTGCCACTTTAGCCCACAAATTTGAACTTATAGGTTGGTTCTGTGTATTCTCACATCTTTTGGACCAACAATTTTGGTATTATTGCTTCTCTTTTTGCAGTACAAAAGTTCTAAAGTTTTCATATCTCACATCATGGTTATACATTTCCACAAATAGGATCATCTATGATTAAGATTATATTCGAGAAAACTACAGTGAAGACCACCGGGAACTTATCTCAGCTGCCACCATTAGAGGTGCCTCGCATACCAGATCAGCTCAGGCCACCATCAAATAGAGGAAGTGGTGAGTTTGAAGTTACCTACATCGATTCTGATACACGTGTAACAAGGGGAGACAGAGGAGAGCTTAGAGTTTTCGTTATCTCATAAGTTGGGCTGCAATAAATATAGTTTTCCTACAATCTACAATTTCATGTAACAACATATCAAATGTATAGATATGCTCAACATTATTCTGCTGGTCCACAGCTAGCAAATTTGTAATGCTACTGCATATTCAAATCTGTAAACAGTAAATTTGACATGTGATGGAATTATGCAGTGAGATTTCAAGAATACATATGAGTTAAGGAACGGAAACAAAAGTAGTGTAAGGCTTGGTACACACTTACCTTCCACTGAACCACTTGTGGGACTGGGTATTGTTGTTATATGAGGTAAGGAACAACAAAAGAAAATACTTGTAGAACTACTCAAGAACTTGGACTTGAACAAAACTGCCAATAATCCTGTCCAACTGTCAAAGAGAGGCATTAAGTACTAGTTGTGATGCGTGCTAGTCGAAGTACCATTGACTCTATTTATTATTATGGCAAATTAGTGTATCGTGATGTCAACTTGAGATCTTATTTTGGGTCGATATCTCAACCTATGAGACACACAGATCAAAGAGTCACACTACATAGCAATGTATACATGGTTTGAGTTGAAAGCAATGACAAAGTAAATGCCACTCCCCACAACTGTAGAGCTCCATGATTCAGACCTCTCTTTGATTTGATGACATTGCAATTTGCCAGAAGCATGATCCTGGAAACTTGGAGAATATAAATGAAATAGTCTCCTTCATTTATAACCAATTCACTGATGTAAATGAACTCATGAACAAGTATCTTGGCTTTGCTACTTGATAAGTAGAGCTTGGTATATAAAGCACCCCTTTTAAGAGAAATCCCGATCACCAACAAAGTTGTGGTGGAGTGGTAAGTACTCCTTCATCTTTAACCAAGAGGTCTCGAGTTCGAATCTCCTTGGGTACGGAGTCACCTTTGTTAGGGAGCACTTTACCCCCAATGTGGGACTTTCCAATGCGAATCCGAATTTAGTTGGGCTCCAATATGAGTACCGAACATCGGGTGGGAAACCAAAACAAAATATAAAAATTCTGATCTACGCGTTAGTCTCAAATTAGTTGAGATCAAATATTTAGATTTATGTAGGTTCAATATTGATAGGATTTATCCTAGTTATGTTAGTTTAGGCAAGTAAGACTAGAGGGCGTTTGACTAATCTGATCAAAGCTTATAAACACTTTTTAACTTATCAACATATTTGATAAACAATTCAGAGTGCTTATAAACTAGTACTTAACTCATAATCCATAAGTTAGTCAACACCAATTTATGACTTTTCAATTTTTAGCATCAAAAAGAGTTTTTTTTAGTAATTAATGCTTATCAATTATTTTCAATAAGTTAACTCAGCAAGCTCCGGCTCGAAAGCAAGAAGCAAGGGCACAGCAGCTGCGCGAAAGCCCTTGCGCCTTAGCGCATCCCTGCGGAAAAATAGCTCGACGCCAAGATGATAAAAAGCTTAACACCTCTCATTCTTATTACTTTTTCAATATGAAAACGAAAAAAAAAATAGGAGTAAGCTTATGACACGTTCACTAAAAAAAATTCTTTTGTAGCCAATCATTTATTCAAAAAAATAGAATTTGAATTATGGATTTTGGACCCTATGTTGAGTAAGGGTTCCAAACCTTCCAAAAGTGATAGGAGGGAAAGGAAAAGCAAAAAGTTTTATGCGTTCGTGCTCCACATCCGTGAAGCACTTCACTCGCTCAAGAAGGTTTCCGAGGGCGAATCTATCAAATTTGATCAACCATTAACGAGTAATCCTAATGTAGGAGGATTTTTGCAATTGCAGATAAACAAACCAACCTTTCGTCATTAATCTCCAGCTCTTACCTCTATAAAAAAAAAAATCAAATTACTCTGTTAGTTCAAATGATGTGATTAAAGATAAAAAGATGAAAAATCTTATTTTTTCCCTCTATTTCAATTGTGTGGGACTTCGACTTCTTTTTATATAACCCTTCGTTTATTATTTAAAAAAAGTATTTTTTTTCTTTTGGAAAAGACAGAAAAGAAAAATAAAAGATAGAAATAGACTCTTTTTATTGTTTATTTATTAAATTATTAAATTTTCCGATGGTTATTTATGAAGGTGAAAAGGGAAAAGGTTAGAAAGGTAAAAAGACAAGGCTAGTTTCAAAACAAAAATTGAAACTAGCCGTTACCAATCTAAACGTTTAAACCTTTCATTTTTGAACTTTCAAAAACAAAACATCCAAAAATACTATCCATTTTTTTTTTCATTTCACTCTCAATTCTGAAAACCCATTTCTGTCCGCCCCCATTTTCCATTTTTAGCTCTACAATCTCCAAAAAAAATCAAATCTTGAATCCAATTAGTGACAGGAAAAAAACCCATTTCAAAAACTCAATCTTGGTCTGTAAAATCTTGAAATTTTCTTGAAAAATTTGATCAGTGATTTGAAATGTTCAATGGCTCCTACACCATCATCAAAGAATCATACAACTCCGACTCCGTCATCGAAATTGCACCAGACCCATGTAAATTCAAGAACCCCACAATCGAAACATCGTCTAAATTTCAACTCAGCAAAACCCTCACCAAACCCTAATTCTACAGCAATGAAAGAAGGGGGTCCACCTCCCGAGCACCCGGTTGAGGTTATTGGTCGGATTCGTGATTACCCGGATAAAAAGGAGAAACCTTTATCAGCATTACATGTAAATTCTGATTGTCGGTCATTACGTGTTAGGACTGATATAGGGTATAGGGATTTTACCCTTGATGGTGTGTCGTTATCAGAAGAAGAAGATCTTGATGAGTTTTATAAGAAATTTGTTGAGTCAAGAATTGATGGGGTGAAATTAGGGGATAAATGTACTATAATGATGTATGGACCAACTGGTGCTGGTAAGAGTCATACTATGTTTGGGAGTGTTAAACAGCCTGGAATTGTGTATAGGTCATTGAAGGATATATTGGGTGATGGAAATGAAGAAAATGATGTAAATAGTGATAAGAAGGTTGGTGTTGGCACATTTGTTCATGTTACTGTGTTGGAGATTTATAATGAAGAAATTTATGATTTGTTATCGACGACTAATAGTGGTGGAGGATTTGCTTTTGGTTGGTCCAAGGCCTGTGCTTCTAAGGTAAAAACAAATGAAGTTTTTCTTCTGGCAATTAGTTCTTTGATGCACTAGTAATATTTCATACAGAATAGTAGTAGTATCTTATCTAATATTTTGTGTATGTGTGTTGTTTTTCGATTGATATGTTTCTCGAGATTTAAGTACAACATGCTTAGTTCTGTATCATTGATTCTTCAATTCAACAAAATGAACCTTGGCATTATAGTTGTCGTTTGAGAAGAGTTTTGCTAGTTTATTCACATGAAAACTGTGTTGATTTGTATCAAGAAAAATGCTTATAATGCTCCAGTTTCTAAAAGTGATAGCTGATGTACTTGAAATTGTAGCAGCCATTACTAAGGTTTTTATTCAAGTGACATTTGCTCAATGTTGTTATCTCACATAAAATCCACTTAATGTTTCCTCCTTATTATTCTCCCACCTGACTTGGGATAGTAGTGCCCTTGTTAAATAGAAAGAGTCAGGAACTTGGAAGGAACGGAGCATAGTTCAGATCTTCTCTCGTATTGCGTAAATTTGATTTGTGCATACGTTTTACACATGACATTCCATGTATGACCATGAAAGGATAACACTAGTATTGTTCAGTAGAGATTGTATCAATGAGAACCTACATGAGGTTATAGAAGGATAAGTACCTATTCCATGTATGACCATGAAAGGATAACACTAGTATTGTTCAGTAGAGATTGTATCAATGAGAACCTACATGAGGTTATAGAAGGATAAGTACCTATACAACAAATGTCAAATGAGATCCATAAGACCTTAAACTACAGAAAAAAGAGTAATTCAGAACTTTTACATTCCCTAAAATTACTTCATACATTTGTTTTCTTCAATCCATTTGGTATATGACTATAGAAGGATGAGTATTTTTCAGTAGAGATAATCGGATCTTCTTTATCTAAAAAAATTGTTGATCTGCATGGCTAACAGATGTTTATACTTAGAAGTTAGTACCTTTAAGTCTGTTGAAAGATACTGTGCTTACTGATTTTCATGTGTGTGTACAATGTTGGTCCTGTCTTTTACCCTGCAGGTGAAGCTGGAAGTTATAGGTAAAAAGGCCAAAAATGCAACTTTTATTTCGGGGACTGAAGCTATAAAGATATCGAAAGAGATCCAAAAAGTAGAGAAGAGAAGAATAGTAAAGAGCACTTTGTGTAACGAGAGGAGCTCTCGGAGCCACTGCATGGTATATGTTTAATCACTTTTTCATGGAGATAAGTCCATTCAATTTATAGTTTCAGCAATGCATATTGTCTTCAATTGCAGATAATCCTTGACGTTCCAACAGTGGGAGGGCGACTAATGCTTGTGGACATGGCCGGTTCTGAGAATATTGAACAAGCTGGTCAAACTGGTTTGGAAGCAAAAATGCAGGTAAGAGTTCTGGATTCACTTAGCTCACTTGTATTAAGTTTATCTGATTTCCTTTTAAAGTAACTCAAAATATATGACCATCTATATGATATAATTGTGTCTTACTGGTTGGTACCTTCAAAATTAAATCTTGCAGACTGCCAAAATCAACCAGGGAAACATTGCATTGAAGAGGGTTGTTGAGTCCATAGCTAATGGTGATTCTCATGTGCCATTTCGAGATAGCAAGTTAACCATGCTATTACAGGTAAGTTTTGCATATGCTGGTGATCTATGTTGCTTTGGACTTTTCATAAATGCCAGCGGGTGCATGTCGGGTTCTCCAAAAGTTGTGTATTTTTGGAGAATCCGTGCGGGTGTGGCATCGAAAGTGAAGAGTCCGCACAACTTAGCTGGTTTTAGAATGTCAAATTGCTTTGGAAGTGTTCATTGACTGTGAAAGTTGATTCAACTATTTTGTTTAGGATTCTTTCGAGGATGACAAGTCCAAAATTCTTATGATACTATGTGCAAGTCCAGATCCTAAAGAGCTCCACAAGACTATCTCCACTCTGGAATATGGTGCCAAAGCAAAATGCATTGTCCGTGGTCCTCATACGCCATTGAAGGAGAAAGGTACAGAGGATTCTTCATCGACAGTTATCTTGGGATCAAGGATTGCTGTTATGGATCAGTTCATCTACAAGCTTCAGATGGAGAACAAGCTGAAAGAAAAAGAGCGTAATGAAGCTCAGAAAGAGCTTATGAAGAAAGAAGAAGAAATGGCTACACTAAGGGCCAAACTTGAGTTAGTACAAGGAAAGGGAACAGAGATAACGGAGGAGCAGATCAATCTTAAAGTAAATGAGCGAACTCAGATGTTGAAGAGTGAGTTGGAAAAGAAGATACAAGAATGTCAGAAAATGGCAAATGAAATTGTTGAAATGGAGAGGAAGAAGATGGAAGAAAGAATGCTCCAGCAGCAACAAGAATTTGAAATGCTCCGGAGGCGCTTGGAGGAGATGGAAGCTGAGCTTCGCCGCTCTAGGGCTGAAAGTGGATCAATGGAGGAAAATACTCTTGTGAAAAGGCTGCAGGAGATTTACTCTGAAGATGCAGGAATGGTAAAGTCTATGGATTTGGACAGATCAATTGATATGGACGCTGGAAAGCGGGATGTACTGGTCTATAAACCGGAAGGTAATACTTTCCAATCAATCTCGGGTTATCCTAACATAAGCAATTTGGGAGAAGTTGAAGATCCACTTTTCACCAATAAAGGTAGCTTGAGCACTGTATTTGAAGAGGATGAAGAAGGTGATGATGAAGGAGTTATAGAGAATCCCCCCGTTGATGAGGAGGTGCAGAAGGAGGTCATTGAGGAAAAAACAATATATTCTGGTCTGCTTGATCATGAGATGAGTTGTTTGAGACCAGATCCTGATCATTTCAGTGATTTATGCAAGGACAATGATGTTTGTATGGGTGCAGCCCCTTCTAGGAAAGCGCTTATTCAGAACATTTTCACACTCTGTGGAAATTATAGAGAGCTTTGTCAGCATAGTGTAAGCCCAGTGCCAGCACAGAAGAATTTGGAAGATACTGATTCTTCAGTACCTACAGTTAAGACAATTGGAGAGGATTATGCATCTGTGCTTTCTGCAGAAGGTTTGTCCAGTGATCTTTTGCCATTATGCAATCCTGAGACCATTAAAAAGTCACCAGTTAATCATACAAGAATGTTTAAGAGATCTTGTGAAAAAGAAAATGATTCAAAGGAAAACTTCAACCCTACTTGTGGCAATCTGGAAGTCAATGTGAAATGGGAAGCTGCATCAAAAGAAAATCCTGGTGTAGCAACCACGGTAAAGGTTGGCAAAGATTCATCCTTAGCTGATCTGCGCAAACTGATTGAGATACACCTCTGTGCTGACAGTCCATTCACTTTCCTTGCAATAGGGGTATGTTTATACTTAACCAGCTTTAGAAAAATGTTTATACTCACTTCTATTGTTGTGCCAGTTTTTTGATATGAAACTATTAATTTTTCTGTAATTAGGATCCTTCTGGTGCCTCGATGCCTAAAGAACAGGAGGTAGTCACACCAGTGAGTAAGCTTCCAAAATGCAACTTCTCACATGGTCACGTAGCTTATTTACGCCCAGTGAAGGGAACACAACGGTTCAATCACTTGCCATTTACTCCACTGGAAAATAAGCTTCCATTAACTCCAAAGTCACATATCAAAGAAGTAGGTACTGGACTTTCTCCCAAAGTAGAAGAACATCTGAGTAGAACACCTTTTGCAACTGTCAAAAGATATCTTAATGAATGTTAGTTGATATGATCGTATGAGTTTTGTGTGAATCATGTATGTAATCACGTGACCATTATGATATTTTGCTCTTGAGTACATGACATATGTACTCATATTGGACTTACTATGTCTGATATGTTTTCAAATGCTTGGATTTCATGTCATAATTCGTACCTCCGTTCTTTTAATCTCTTACTGGGTGGCACTTCAAGAGGAGGAGGGGGAAATGGAGAAAGGAAGAACCGTATAGGATTTGGATGGCTAAAATCCAAACAACTAATGACACGAGGTTCATGTACTCAACTTAGAGATCATTGAGATAGCTGATTTTGAAGGCACATGAGACTTCAAGCATTATGTTCCAGTAAACTGAATCATTCAATGCTCACCAAAGTTAATCGATAACTTGAATTTGTCACAAGAGAGCAAAATGAGTTTGGTGATGTGCATGATATGTCGGTCTAAACTTGCAAAATGATGTTAGGTTACCGAGGAATATGAATATATCGATTGTTTAGTCTCAATTTCCAACTAGCATTCCATAAATTGAGATCAAATACGTATTCTTTCGTTACATTTTGGGTCAGTTTTCCTTCTGGTTTGAGTTTGCCTCAGCTTAATGTGTTAGTGAGTTTGACATATTTTAAAAGAATTTTGTGACAATAAAACCATACATGTGAACAGAGTTATAAGATGCTGACCAGAAAAATATTATAGAACTTTAGCTGGACGAAATGAAAATAAAAGCAACAGATGTGGTAAAAATTTTGGAGAAATATAACAATGCTGAAACTGAAGAAGTTGATCATGAAGCCTTCATACTGTCCAATCCAACACTAGTCTGCAACAAAAAATGATGCATCATTGACAAATTTAAGACAACATTAGTCTTGTCAAAAACTTGAAAAAATACATAAATGTCATACCAGAAATTTGTGGATCTGCTGAAGTATAGGTGAAAACGTCATACAGAACTTCTCCATATCACCATTAATGTCACCGTTGCCACCTATGACCTCCATGAACTTTTTCCTATCTGGAGCAAGCTTTATCGCAACCTTTAGATCACATTTAGAAACACGTTAACACGAGTTTACAGGTAGAAAAGATTAAATGTACTTACATGGCATTTTCTTTCGAAATGCTGGTGTTAAGGTCATTATTAGACAGAAAACGCAGTGAAGAAAATACCGTAAAGCTTGAACTAGCAAGCCATCCGTGCCATTTCTTCAACGTCTTGGAGTAAGAATCATTGCAAGCTTGGGACATTGACCAATCTTGATGCTGAGCTAAATTGTGAAAGAGCACGACTATGAAGTCCATGGCTCTGCAGCATTAGCAGAATGATCAATTAGTCTAATTTTTTTAAGCACATTATGCTAGCAAAGTTCGTTCATCAAATAAGCAAATGCAAGCTTGTTATGCACCAAAGCTTAGAAAAGCATCCTTGTGCACAAAGCATCCCGCGTTCATGCAGGGTCCGGGAAAGGGCCACACCCTAAGCAGGTGTTATGTAGGCAGTCACAAGAAGACAACTTTAACGTTGCTCCAAGGCTCCCCTTCTTTTATGCACCATAAATTAGTTTTTTGAAATGAGAATAAGGAAAAACAGTCGCGCACCTTGTTAACCATAGAAGACCATTGCTACAACTGGATGAAGATTTAGCTGTCTTTATCTCAACTTCTGCCTGTACAAAACTGTACAAGTAGTTGAATCTCGATGGATTATCGTTATACTTGGATTCTAACCTCTGTAAAGAAACAGGCATCGAGTAAATTCACCATTAGGACCAATGTGACATATTTATGTTTCATGTGTCGTTCAGATTGTACAATATGAGGTTGCAGCAATATCTTAAGTGCAAAGAACCCCTAGATCAATTTTACTACTCAGGATGATTGTCGTACTACTGAAACATCGATGAACACTGAATTTTGTCGAATCTGCAGAACTTTTCAAATAGAAGAATTCCGAATGATACTGTTACACATTAAATCTGCACCACAAGTCGCGATATTTTTGTACTATTCAAACAGAAGAAACAATGAAATGACTAACTCACAGCTATATTTCCGCTGATATCAGATTTAACCACAGTCATAGCAGCTCCAAATTTATCTGGCATCAGTGTAGCAAATGAATTCGATTCGTTACACAACTTAAAATAACACAAATACAACTATATACAACAACATACCCAGTGTAATCTCCTACATGAGGTTTCCTTATCCCTAACTCGTAGAGATAGAGAGGTTATTTCTGATAGATGATTCAATGAATATAATCAATAGAAGCCTATCGGATGAGTATACTTTCAGATGTAACACAGACAAATAAATCATTTTCATCATGGCATTCAAGGAAATAGCATTGCATCAATTTTTGAGTAAAATTCAGGACGATTTTAGAGAAAAGATTGAACCTAGAATTGGCAATACAAGTTTGCAAACTTCCAAGAAAGGCTTAGTCATTAGCTCTCCATGTTCAGACTTGACATGCTTCATTCCTTCCAAAGCAGGGGAAAATACTGTTCCCTCCATATTTGCCTATTTTGCTGCACATAAAAGCACAAATCTTACCATCATTTACTATTAAAAATACAGATTAAAAAAGGGGTAGCAAGTTAGATTGTAAAATTATGTCAGGTTATGTTGTTCGGACTCGTGTCAGATCCTCCATAAATGTATTACTTTTGAATGATCCAACATGCACATACCATAATCTCGAACCATTATGATCCCCTACAATCCACATTTTTTTGTTGTTATTGATAATGGTGGTTCACAAGCCACCTTCCGTGCACTTTAACTATTCTATCGCATACTTGCTATCTCTCACCAAACACGGATATCATATTACTTTGCCCATCACAATAGACAATGAGAAAACATCGTCTCACATTCTTTCTTTTTAGGATTTTAACCGTCCTTCAATTTTCACCTACTTTATTGACCCCTAAGTCACAGCCTCCGATCCACATCTTATGGGTTCAAGGAGACTCTGCCAAGAAATTTAATACAACTACTACAATCTTGGCTTCTTTTTTTTTTTTGTTCCAATAGAGAGAAAAATCTACGATTAGCTTAAGGGGAAATTTCCAAACGAATAATTTCAACTAGATCTCCCAATTTTTGACTTAGTTGATCCTGATTCGATATTAAAAGTATTAAATAATGATTCTTCGCCAATAACCAAATATTTTTATCTATAAATTCCGACAGATGAAAAATCAGATTAAGAAAAAAAACATCTGATGATAGATAAATAAATAGAAAATAGAACCTGGAAATTAAATGTCTAGATGTGGAACAGTAAGATTTGCAGGTCAGATGATTTGGTGTGTATTCTTTTTTTTTTCCAATTACATATCTTTTTTTATGAGAAGTAAAATATAATTATTATTTTTTTAGAATTAATTGTTAGTACATTTGTGAAATTAAGAGAGGAGAGAATGGAGTTTAACGGATTTTCAAATTAGCCGCTGCTTTTACGATATGTGCGGAAATTAAAGGGTCATTTTCCTCTTGGTATTGTTTTTACGCTCAATTTTGGTTCTCTGTATTTATTTATTTTCGAAAAAAATAGCTTGGATGATCAGTTTTTGGTATGCTTATTAAAAAATTTAGTCGTTCAAAATGTAAGTATGAAATATTCACTTTTTAATACGAAAAATGCTATTTGAATAAAATACTCTAAGCTAAAACAATAGATGACATGTGCTAGAGTTTGAAAATTTGACAAGTGAAGCTTCAATATAATGTGCGAGAGTTCGATAATTTGCTAGAGTTTAGTTTGAAGTTCCATGAAGGATTCGTGGAATTCAAACATTTATTATTCGAGCTTCAAGAATGATTTCTGGAGTTTAAACTTTCACAATTTAAGTGTGTGAGAGTTTCAAACTCCATGAGCACATTCATATAGTTCAAACCATATAACCTTTCTCGGAGGACGATTCATGAAGTTCAACGATAAATATTATTTGTGAATTACGTAAAATTTAAATTAATGATGACATAAAGTAAATTTTATTTAAACACCGTAAAACTCCTTATACCAAGGGGATAATTCATATAAAATCAAAAAAAAAATATTTTACTTTATAATTCATATCTATTTTATCCATCAAAATAAATTCAACTAAACCTCGTTGCCTCTGTCATTGGAGATTGGACAAGGTCAAGGTCCCATTGTTTCACCAATAACAAAAGTTAAATATCTTTCTAATTATTTCTTCCTCATAAACGGTAATGCCACACCTATTTAGTCGATTTCAACTTGCTTAAAGTTAAAGCTAAGTCAAAAGTTTAATAGTAAGTGTATATTTTTTTTTAATTTTTAGTCTCACCAAAATGATCTTTTCTTTTCCTTCACCATCAAACAAAAAAAACTTATCAATTCTCATCATGATACACACTGAGTAAAACAACAGCAACAATAATAATTATTATGTTTTGAAGTCGACTATATGAATTCTCGTTTCGTCAAAAGACTTTGGGTTCAGGATATTTGATAGAGTTCTTGAGAATCTTCTTAGCAGCAGCATCACCAAGATCAATGCCACAAATATCAGCCAATCTAATGAGATAAAGCAAAACATCAGATAACTCTTCTCCAAGATGCTCTTTATCTGATTCCTCCCAATTTGGTAACCCTTTATCCACTTCTCCTCTCCATTGGAATATCTCTGATAACTCCCCTACTTCACCTACCTGAATTTTCAATTGGACAACAAAAAAGATATTATATGATTTTCATCGTTATGATATTTGATTAAGTATATTTAATCTCCAATCAATTAGAGTCTGTGTTTATAATTAATTTCTTAATTGATAAATGTGGTATCTGAATCAGCTTGTGTGCATCTTGACTAATTACATGAGGTACTTGGAATATCTCATTATGTCCACCAAAGTTTGGAGAGACAAGAAGAAATCACATATTGTTTTTGCCTATCTTTATTGACCTCTAGACCACACTCTAGAGGTGCAAATGAACGCATCCAAAAGGATCAAGGGATTATGAAATATGGTATATTTGGACTATCTTTAGAGCTATATTATCGTATAAGTAACAATATAAATTTAACATAATTCGTGGGTAATCAAATAGTGAAAGGGTTGACAAGTATGATAATTTTATGAATATTTATAATTAAAGGGATTCAAAATGCATATATTTTTTTTCTCTTTCATGAATCTTTGAACAAGTGGAGAGATATGCATTTTCTAATTGTGTGCACAACATTGCCAAGTAGTACATGCCAAGATGCAATAGGAATCAAGAAACATCGTGTAATTGTCTAGTGGTACCAACTACCATTTTTCATACACATGCTATGTGGCTTTCTCATCACCTAGTGTGTGCCTGGTAAGTTACTTTTTGATATTTGATTGGACAAAATGTTTGGAAAATATTTTTTCTAGGAAAATAATTCATTAATAATGAGAAAAATGATTTTTTAATTTATTAAAAGTAGGAAAAATAATAAATTCATAAAAGGGTAATATGTTCAGTTTTAAGAAATTCATAGAGAACATACATCAAGAGATTTGAATCTGCTTCTCCTTGACAATAAAAACTCACAAATAACCATTTTTCAACCTTTGAAATTAAAAAACAGTCACCGTCATAGAGTGCAAATTTCAAGGGTGAAACTCAAGGACACTATCATAAAGTTTCATTTGTAAAATTTGAAACTCCGTGAAAGTGACTATTTTTCTAATATATCACCTAAAAGTAGGTAGTGAAAGTTATTTCTATCATATTCTAGTTTGATCATATTGAAGGCAATTAAAGGTAGAAAATTGATTGTAAAAGAATTAATTACCATGGCAAGTAGCAAATTCCTAGGGCTGTGATACTTTTCCCAATTTCTAACCTTAGCAAAATCTTCAAGTTGCTTAGAGAGATCTTTGAGACTAATATCCATTGATCTATCTTGATCTCTTTCATGTTCCATATTGTCTAAGTAAATATGAGATTTGTTGCTTGCAAAGAGACCAAAGGCTCTTGTCTTGGATTTTAAAGGAGAAAATTTGTTGACATTAGCAAAAGGAGGAATATTATAACCATAAAAGTGAATTAATGATAACATAGTAATAATTCTTGGAAGAGGAAGAAGCTTCAAAGAGGGCAAAATTCTTGGAGCATACTAGCCTCAAATACTGGTTATTTATGATGTAATGATTCTTTGTTCCATCTCATCTATGAAAAGAATATTATATTCCAATTTTCTTAGGTAGGTTTTTTTGTGAAAGGACATTGCAAATTGAGCAGGTGAGATGACACCTTTTTGTGCAAATTGAGCATGCTTTGAATTTAAAACACTTCTTTTTTCTGTTTTCATTACACACCATTAGATGGTTTAGAACTTTATTAGATTTATTTAATATTGTTGAGTAGAACGGGCCGCGAAACTAAAATTTAGAATTTATGAGTTCTATAATTAAAAAAAATAGCTTATTGAGTTCTTAATTAATTGTTTATACATATTAAATTGATTTTAAAATAAAAATACATAATTTGAATTAAAATTATTGAATTCTATCAACTCCATATTATTAAAGGGATGATGGGTAGAGCAAAGTCCAACCATTGGATTTGTCTAGTGTTTTAGACCATTCATTTGCTGATATTAGTCTTTTAATTTAACTTGATTAGTCTTTTCACTTTAAACAACAAGGAAATACAAAACATGGATCACCAAGTGTCAAAATAACAAATTGGGAGCGTCACCTCCGAATGTGTCCTGCAGTATGATTCGAATTTAGTCGGAGCTCCAATGCGGACTTTAAATACCAAATGAGAAACCAAAAAAAATACATATTGGACTAACCAAAAAAGGTCCTACCGGGAGTCGAACCCAGGTCGCTGGATTCAAAGTCCAGAGTGCTAACCACTACACCATAGAACCTGATATATTTAACAATCTTCCTCAATATTATTTATTAAAATATTTTTTATTGAAATATTTGTGTTTTATTTTTATATTTATTTTATACTAATAATAATACACAAAAATGACGCTTTCTTTAACATATATAGCACATTCAGTCTTCTTCATTCAAAACTAAATGATGTTCGTATTAGTAATTTATGAGGCACATATAGTGTTGCAATATCAGATTCATCTAAGGGGTGAAGCATAAATATGTGTGCAAAGTTTCTAAAATTGATATGAATAGTAGGTCTAAACACATACTTTCAAAAATACAATGAATTTACCGTTAAAAAATTAATAAATTAACACAGAGAATTTAAATTATGAATTTGCCTCCATTGATATATATACATTAACATTTCAAGTAGCTACTCCTTTTTCCATAACTTAAAGAAAAAGTTCTAATGTGCATGGAAAAAGTAAAAACGATTACATCAATTTAAGTTTTTTTTATTGCATTTTTTTTAAAGTGAGGATTTATCTGAAATAACTTATCTATTTTTGCGAGATATGAGTAAAATCTACGTATACTCTATCATTTTCATATCCTACTCATAAAACTACGCTGAATATGTACCTTTCGTCTCTCTTTGTTTATGGAATACCAAAAAACATTATCATTTCTAATTTGGAATATTTTAATCTTATCTAAGCATATATATTCAGTTTTGACATTCTTCTTATCAATCAAATGAAAATGCTAATGCAGTAAAAAAATTCTTTAAGATTTCTCAATTATTCTTTGCATCTAATATTTTCCTTAGATAACATATACAATTATTTATGTACTTAAAATAGAAGAAAGAACATGAAAATTTTTACAATGGAATTGTTCCTTTTTGCTTATTTTATAGTAGTATATGTTAAGTGTTAACTGATTCTACATTCCATCATAATCAATGTAATACACTAATTGCTAGCACCTACATAGAATCCTTTTGTTAGTTTATGAAATATAATATTATTATATTATATATATAAAGCTTCCTTTTCCTTTTCCTTTACTTTCCAAAAAGTACTTTCCATATTATGTATGTATGTAATTTTTAATTACTAAAAGTAATAACTTAAAGTAGAATCCACTCTAATTATAAAGGTGGATTTTAATTACATATGATCTTTATTACCTGAAAATTTCTTGCCAGGATATGGGAAAATTCAAAGTAATATTTTTTCCTTTTCAATTATTTATGTGGTAGTGCTTGACAAGTTATGGAGTTTTATATATAAGAGGTCTTTTAAAATTTTCATTTAAAATAATTTTTATATGACTATAAATCATGTCATTAAGAATGTGTTTTTGATATGAGAAAGTTTTTCATAAAAAATAAGTGATTCTTATTACTTTTTCTTGTATTAGTAAAACATATTGTCTCAAAAATATTTATATATAATTTAAGAAAACAATATGAGGGAGGGGTCAGATGGGGGTGGTAGGGATGGTCGGATATTGAAGGCCAATTAAAACCTACCTAGTCTCCTAGTGACATGGTCTAACCAATGTGGAATTCGATGCGTCAACTAAACAAAGTTCTTTCTCGAGATCAACTTGAAATATTGGGATATCGATTGACTTCCTTAGAGTGGAAATCTATAAATTAACTTGGAAAAGAGCAAAGAACTTGAAAAGAAAGATAAGCAAAGAATGAACCTATATATAACAATTGGATTATAATAAAAGGGAATCCGAGATATAATCCTTTAAAATTCCGTAAAGATGATCAATCTTAAACAAGTCGAATGAAGTCAGTAATATGCTAAAAAATATAAAAGAGCAATATAAGAAATATAAGTTAGACTCATATCACGAATTCAAACTTTATCACATAACTCAAAATTCTATTATTAATAAAACATTCTTACTTCATCATATTCTTATTACAAAACACTGAATAAATATTAACAAAAACAACCAACAACATGTAAACTTCACTTATTATTCCCCTTCCCTTCAATAATTCAAATCTCATAGTAATTAATTAACTAATACTAAGGGGACCATTTGAATTCCAAAACTTGTTTGCCTTGAAGTTTGAGATACAATCCATCATTCTTTGCATGCCATTCACATATATTATTTGCACATCTTTTAGAATCTCTATGATTATCAAAAAGAACAAATGTACCATGTAATAACCCTTTTGATGTTTGAGCACTCAAAGCACATGTAGCAATTGCTTCTTGTTTTGGATCACCAAAATTCACTGGTAAAGACCCTTTAGTTCCTTGTGGAATTGGGAAACTTCCATCATCAAAACCCATAATTATACAATGAGCTCCTAAATTACCTCTTAATTCATTGTTGATTACTATGTTGAATTGTATACAATGAACCAAAGAACATGAATAATATATACTCAAAACAAGAAAAATTATTGGCAAATTGAATTGTGAAGACTTCATTTTTCTTTCCTCCTCCTTGGTATTTTTTGTTTTGGTTGATATAGGATATAGTCTTTATATAGTACTATAATATAAAATTTTATGGGAACAAATTAAACTCTAGAGTATCATGTTAATAATATGTAAATGTAGTAATGTTCTCTTAAATTACTAATTATGAAAAGATTAGGATATGATTCATGTATAAAGTGACAATGGATTAAATGTTATTTAAGATCCTTCCTCCTATTATCTTTTTAATTTTAACTTGTCAATCTCTTTATAATTATCCTCAATTATTCAAGGAAAATGTTTTAAATCATTTTTCTCATTATATAAAAAGGGGCAGCCCGGTGCACTAAAGCTCCCGCTATGCGTGGGGTCCGGGGAAGGGCCTGACCACAAGGGTCTATTGTACGCAGCCTTGCCTTGCATTTTTCTCATTATATGGGATGTATAAAAGAAATCCATTTCGTTCCATCAAAACTTAAGGGAAATTAGTAGTTTTAAATCATTTTTTTCATTATATGGTACTTGTAACTTTTGTTTAAATATATTCAATCTTTAATTAATGAATATATGCACTTTTAATTCCTTTATTTGTGAATTTTCATAATTTGATGAATTATTAAGCAATATGTTATGTTAAATTTTAATGTTATTTTATATTTTGAGATAATATATAAATTATGCTACATTAAATTTCCAATTATACAAAGATTTTCTTGGTTATATTATGGCAAAATGATATTGGAGTAAATGTTAAAGATTCTCATCATTTTCACCTGCTCATTGTTATGTTGATTTCATTTATATAATATTTAGTCAAAGTTGAATGACTTTCTAGTTATAAAAAAACTTGTTTAGTGACTTATTGTGATCATTAGGCAAAGTTGAATGATTTTTTTTGCATAAAAAAATAGTTTAATTTTGTTATATTTTAACAAAATTGAGTGATTTGTATTATAAAAAATAGTATAGTAATTTTAGTCTAATAAATAAAAGCTAAGTGGTCATATGTGAAACTAATTTTTTTGTTTTATTTTCATTTTTTTTTTAAAAAAATAATCCCCTAGGTTTCCAACTTAATATGCCAATCTTTTTACAACAATTCCTTATTATAAAAGACATTCTATGTCAATGCACAAATATTTATTTTTAAACTTCTTTTTTGGCAGTACCAATTAGGGGTGTTCATGGAATGGAGTCGATTTTTGGTTAAATCATAATCAAATTATTTTAATAGATATTTTAATTATTCAAATCAAACTAAATATTATACATATTGATTGGTTTGATTCAGTGTTTAAAAAATATAATAATACAAAATTAAATATAATACATATTTATCTTGCTTATTTTTACTATATTTGAAAAAAAAAATATTCATGATCAGGTGTAATCCCCTTCCTATTTTCTCTTCTCATGCTCTCAATTTTTTTTCTTTTTCTTTTTAAATTTTTTTAAATCATTTACTATCCTTTCATTATACTGGCTACAATTTTGGATTGTGAAAAAATATCTTGAGATCAATAGGATTTAATTAGGTGAATAAAGTTTATCAAAAATATTTTAAGGAAAAGCTTAGATAAGAATGTTGGAGCTGTATTTTTACATAAACTGATTTTGGTTCACTTTTTTTTAAAAGAAAAAAAGGGAGGCGGGGGGTGGGGGTTGGCTTACGGATAAAAGTCCATCAGTGTATTGGAGATAAAATTAATGGTAAAAATAAAAAAATTGGTCAAAATCATACAAAATATTTAAATCTATTTATAAAAATTAATACATTGCATATATATATAATTATAAAATTGTTTTATGTAATTTATCAATTTGATTTCATATTTGTTTCTTCAGTTCGTTTTTATTAAACTCAAACTAAATCAAATATTATTTATTTTTAAAAATTTAAAACAAACCCAAAACTAGTATTAATCTATTCAATCGATATGATTTGATTTTAAATTTGGATCAATTTTTTTTTCAAATCATAAACACCTTAGCCATTTTCATCTATTAATCGTACTATCTATTGTTATAAAACATAAGAAAAATTATCATTTAATTCCTAGTGGATCAAAAATCAAGTCACAATTTGCGTTGGAATTAATCAAATCAAAAAAAAAAAATTACATTTATGCTTCACTAATTATAGTTTGGTAATAGCATAATTAGAATTTCACTATATTCTCAACTCAAGCAAGCTATTGGTTGCAAAAGCATACATCTCAACTTCCACAAGCCTTGATCCCACCACGGGACACGAATTTTTGAATTTAAAGGTATTTATTAATTTGAACGAACATAAATTGAAAGTAATGATGAATGTATCATTCAAATCAATCATGTCACATAAGGTCAAACTCTCCAATTGAGGACTCATAACTTTGATTTTACTCAATTCTTTACATAAACAAAGAGATAAGAATTTAGACACGGAATGTTGAGCAAACCACTTGAAGAACACCATCGAGAATGTTTGTAGAATCTATATTGAGGACTTGTAGGTTAGTAGAAGCAAAAAAACCAATTTCAATGTTGATAATAATGATGAACTACACAAGTGAAACTCGAGCAAATTTTGAGCTTTTCTTTCTATTTTATGTCAATAAACATAAAATAGAAAGAAAAGCTTAGACAATAAACATAAAACATAAATAAAAGCTCAAAATTTTCTCGAGTTTCAATTGTGTAGTCATAATTATTATAAACACCCAAAATTGATTTGTCCGCTAGCTTCTACAAGACCTCAATATAAATGCTACAAACATTCTCGACGGGTTTCTTCAAGAGGTTTTCTCAGCATTTCCTTGTCTAAAATCCTTATCTCTTCATTTATGTAAAGGATTGAATAAAATCAAAGTTACTGATCCTCAATTGGAGAGTTTGACCTTAAATGACATCGTTGAATTGGATAATGCTTTCATTGTTACTCCCAATTTATATTTGTTCAGACTAATAAATACCTTTAAATTCTGAAACTTGTATCACATGGTGGAATCAAGGCTAATGGAAGTTGAGATGTATGCCCGTGCAACCAATAGCTACTAATTAATTGTTGATTAATACAATGAATTATATAGAATGAACCAAAGAACATTAATAATATATAGTCAAAAGAAGAAAAATTATGGGTAAATTGAATTGTGAAGACTTCATTTTTTTTCTCCTCCTTGTTTTTTTGGCTATAGGATATATGTCCTATATGAGTGAAGTATTAGTCTTTATATAGTACTATAATATAAAATTTAAGGAAACAAAATCTAGCATTTGCATGCTAATATGTAAATATAATTATGTTCTCTTAAATTAATTACCAATTATGAAAATATTAGGATATGATTCATGTACCCCTAATAAATGCTCAACTATTATGAAAAAATGATAATGGATTAAATATTATTTAATATCCTCCTTCCTCGTTTATTTTTATCTTTTAGTACTTGTCAATCTCTTTATATATATAGTTATTCTCAATTATTCAAGGAAAATATTTTAAATTATTTTTTCTCAATGATTATATGGAATGTATAATAGAAACTCCTTTCGTTCCGTCAAAATTCAAAACTTAAGAAAAATTAGCACTTTTAATCTCTTAAATATCGATAAATGGAGGTCTTTGTAATATTATATATATATATATATATATATATATGCACATTTGATTAATTACTTTGATTCTGAATTTTAATAAATTTAATGAATTATTAAGCATTACATCGCTCGGTCAGTATGAAATATTAAATTTTAATGTTATTCTATATTCAGGGATAATACGTAAATATAATTATAGAGATTTTCTTACTCAACTATTATGGCAAAGTGATATTTCAGTGTCAAAGATTCCCATCATTTTAACCTCCTCACCGTTCTTAATAATCAATTCGATGTATTTTTTGTTATGTTGATTTAATTTTATATAAAATTTAGTCAAAATCGAATGACTTTTAGTTTTTTTTTAAGAAAATCTTGTTTAGTGATTTGTTGTGATTATTAAGCAAAGTTGAAAATGCCAAAAATATTTTCTCATAATTTGGGAAATTAATAAATTTATCTTTCGTTCCATCACAACTAATATATACTGGAACAAAAATTATATAGTGATAGGATTTTTGGTCTTGACTATAAACACACATTTTAGTTGATTAAAGGTCAAACACACTTAATTAAATCCAGAACTTATCAATATAGTTGAGGAACCAAAAGGACAATTATTCCATAATCCCCCTCTCTATAATCACACATTTTAGTTGATTGATGGTCATACACACTAATAAAAAATATTACAAGGAATAAAATTTATGTTAAGTGATCAAAAGTACAATTATTCCAAAGTTCCCAATCTCCATTACCCCATACATTATAAAGATCTCTAGACAAATTTATTGTTTACTTTTCTTACTCATATATATATATAGCTAATTATTTGGGGGATGATTGGGGGTTGTGATTTAAAATATGAAATAGATAGTACAAATACATATAGTTTAATTTTTTTTTATTGAAAGAGTTCGAATGAATCTATTTGCTTCCCGTATCTTTGTTGTAGGGTGTAAAAATACATCAATGTATTTTATAAGTAATAAAATTTGTTCACATTCGATATTTATATCAAGTACCGATAAATATGTGTTGATGTTTTAAGTTTTGTTGGAGATACATTGTGCAAGAAGCACCCGTGGTCTAGCGGTAGAATTGTACTCTGCCACGGTACAGACCCCGGTACGATTCCCATTGGTGCAATCAGAGAGCTGTGATGATTATTGCACTAATTTGTGAAGTAGGGTCTTCACTACCATTTGATATAATATAAAATGAAATCATGTGCATCTGATGGAAGCATACTAGAAAGATAATTGAAAGGGCCTTCAAAAAAGAGTGACGAAGTGATCGAGGGGCAACCTGCTTTAGTCTATATGTTGCTCGTGAGACGTCAATAATATCAGTCTTGCAATAATAAATAGTATTGGAACAAAAGGATATTGGTCCTTCAACAGCTGATCGTTTGCTAGTCGATCGAACTTGTTCTCTTGTCACGCTATTTATTCAGCGGTGGAACCACAATTTCAATAAAGAGGTCGAAATATTAAAAATACATATACAACAAGGCCAAATGAATTCCACATCTATTATATATACCTAAAAATATAATTTTACTATATATAAATGGTGTAATTTTTTGGCAAAGGAACAAACCCCTCAATGCTTGCTTGCTTGCTCCATTCCTGTTGTTACTCACTCGCTTGAGTCGGACTCAATCACCCATGCTTCCCTCTAACTTTTTATGTGTGTGTCATAAATTTGGCATCAAATGATAAGAATCTTTTCCTTTTTTTTTTCCTTTGATAATTGTTATATACAATTATCAACAGTATTAGATCAACTCCACCAACATATACAAAAAAATAACTCAGTTTTTGAATTTCTTACCTATTATTTCTCAGGAGGTCTCTTTATTTGCAAGTAAAGATTAAGGTAACTAATTTTGGGGGGAAGGGAACTTATTGTATTTCTAAAATTTTTGCAATACATAATGAACATTTATATTTACATGAAAAATAAATCTAAAGGAATTTGGTAGGGATGTGAAATGAACGGATTGGGCTAGAGATAGAATGCTTGGAGGCACACATTAGAGGCATTTGTCTTTGGTGATGGAGATAGAATTTTCATCAAGAGGTTCAAATTTTAAAGGAGTAAATATTAATCCGTTAAATTTTAGCTCGCCTTTTAATTTTCCATTTAACATTTCTTCCTAGCTATTTTACCCTATTACATCGAGCCCTAGCTACTTAAAATAAATTTGTGCTTTTTCTTCCTTTCACTTCGAAGTGTTCTACTTTTGAGAGCACTATCAATTTTGATAGTTAAATGATTTGAAGTTGAAACCTTTGAGAGCGCATCATTTTAGAATATATATAGCCATATAATTCAAATTTGACCGTACAAATATAGTGCAATTTTCTGATGAAAAAGGTTCGGATACCCTTTGGCTCCACCTAGATCCCCCTACTTGTCTCATGAATCTTATGCCTAAAAGCCTATATAAATTTTTCTAATCGGACGTAGTATTGACTTTTTAAAATTCTTTAACTGCGTACTACAATACTCACGAAAATTTTTTATTTATCATTTATCCAAATAGAAAGTTTCAGGTGAATGCAACTCAAATTTGAAGTCCTAGAAAGTAGTTGATAAGAATTAAGTATTGAAAATCATTTGTAGATGTTGTAGCTGAGATATAGATAAGCGGTTACACGTTTAAATAGAAGCATAGAAACTGATAGTAAGTCAAACTGACCAAATTATCCTTGAAATTACTAACAAAAATATAAATTTAAAAGTATTTTTCTATATAGAAAAATAAGATGAATAACAAAAATAGAATAGAGTGACAATTAATAAATTATACTTTAGGAAGAGTGTTTCAAAAATTATAAAAGATATTAGGGATAAAATCGTAAATTTATAAGGTAAAACTATCAATTAGTGGCAACCAAATTTTTGCCTGATTATGACATATAAATACTTTAGATTATAATTCAAAAATTGATATAGAATCCAACATTTTTGCGTAACATTTCAAAGCAAATTCCTTTTGCATAACAGTCTTCTCACTTCACAATCCACACTAAAAGTACTCCCCCGTTTCAATTTGTTTCTTATAATTTTTCCTTTTAATCCGCTTCAAAACGAATACCTCTTCTAACTAGAAAAAAATGCATTTATACAAGAAGATTAAAAATGCATTTTGGTTCACTCTGTAAACAACAAATTTTCGAGCCGAGAAAAATAAATAATCAAGACCGGAAAATTGGAGTAACAAAGTGTAATATTTGATTTCAAAATGTAATGCGGTTACAATCTCTATAATAATCCTCTGATTCTTCAAATAATATGAAATACGTTGAACTTGAATTTAATTTTGATTTAGAGTCAAGGGCTTGAATAGCTTGATCTTGAATCTTCGTCTTCGAATTTGGATTTGAAATATTCGTCACGAACACTTGTATGGTTATGACGAACAGTAAAGATGAACAAGTAACTTGATCTTGATCTTCTTCTTCGTTCTTAATCTTGAACTTGAATTTGATTGCTTGAACTTTGTAGCTTTGTAGAGAATTTGCGGTCTTTGATCCACGAGCTCTCTTCTTGCTTCTTGTTCTTCCAAAAAAAAAACCCCTTCAGAATAATGAGGACCCCTATTTATAGTTGTACGGAGTGGTATGAGGGTGTGATTTGATTGGTTGGTTTGAACTGACCAATCAGATTTCTTTGTTGAAGAGTTTTAATTTGATTGGTCAGAACATGTCACATGGACACGTGGCATTATTTTAGTGGCTCATTTAATTTGACTTAGATTGCCACATAACTCTGACATGTGGCATGATTTTAGTGGCTTATTTAATTTGACCTGGATTGCCACCTAACTTTGACATGTGGCATGATTTTAGTGGCTTATTTAATTTGACTTGGATTGCCACCTAACTTTGGCACATGACATAATTCTAGTGGCTTATTTAATTTTGACTTGGATTGCCACCTAACTTTGACATGTGACATGATTTTGGGCCTCTAAGATGAGATGATATTAGGCTTAACAAAGTGGAGTCATCTTTATAGCCCAAATCAATGGATTTAGGTTTTTAATTAAATCCACATTTATTGGGCTTAAATAATCGACCCAATTTTATTAATCCAAAATATTTATTTGGACTAATATATCTTGAATTTAATATAAATTGAACCATTCTACAAATTTATATTTAATAAATTGTAAATGATTACAAATGCCCCCTGCTTCAAGTCTTGTCGAGATATTTTATCTTTTGAAGACTAGGCTTGAAGTATTACTTGTAGGATAATGACATGCCATTTATTTTGAGATGTACCGTGAATTCATACTATATTGATGCACATCTTCATCACTGTTGGAGTAGGAATGTAGCAAATTAGTTATATCCAATGAGGAGTAGAAAAGAGAAGAAAGAAAAAAAAATGATTTTTTTTTTCACGTTTTTTTTTTTTTCTTTTTTTTTTTTTCTTTTTTTTTGTTTGTTTGTTTGTTTGTTTGTGCCTTTTTTTTTGGGGGGGTGGTGGTGTTTACTTGTCATGCAAGATTCCACCACTAATTGGAATCCGATTAGGAGTCAATTTTGTAGAAGCCTAATTCAAGTTTGAATCTAATTATAATAGGTGCTAATAAACCTCTATAAATAGATGTCTGATCTTCATTGTTTTGCAGCAATGTGGCTTGATGATCAGCGCCGTGATACTTTCTTCTTTCTTTTCTTTGATTTTCAACAACCTTTTCCTCATCTTGACATGTTTGTTGTAGAAAATTCATATCTTATCGTAGATACGTAAGAATCATGAACAGTGTGATTTTCTAGAAACTAGACTTCTCAATTTACAACATATCCAAAATTGAGAATTTAATACTTTCATGACCGTTCTAGATAATTTATTTATTTATTTTTTTCACGTTTTTTTTTTTTTTTTTTTTTTGCAAATGCCTACCCTTTAGTCTGTTTTCCAAATCCAATTAGAATTCTGAAAGGACACACTCCTTTTAGAATATGGATAGCCCAATTTTTTACAATTTCACATCCAATTAGGATTTGAAGAGAACAAATTTGTATCATTTTACTAGAGTTCTACCCAAAAAGTAATTACAATTACTTTAGAAAAAGGACTCTCTCACCATCACTACTTGTCTATAAATAGACTCTCTCCTTCTATTTATTTTCATCATTGGTATTGATGGTTTTGATACTCCTTTTTGCATATCCTCTTGAGTTCATCAACATATGAGGTACATTTATATATATATATATATATATATATATATTATTTTTATTATTTCATTTTTTTTTTAATTTTTTTTTTGCAAATGAAAATATTACTTCATATGCAATAAACTTTTATTCTATTGGTCCAAGTCAAAGACTTTACACCGTCTGAGACAAAGACTTTACATGATTTGTGGGAAAGAAAAGGCATTCCATAGTCCGAGCTAAAGACTTTACACCGTCTAAGGCAAAGACTTTACATGAATTGTGGGAAAGAAAAGGCATTCCATAGTCCGAGCTAAAGACTTTACACCGTCTAAGGCAAAGACTTTACATGATTTGTGGCGAAGAAAAGGCATTCCATAGTCTGCGCTAAAGACTTTACACCGTCTAAGGCAAAGACTTTACATGATTTGTGGCAAAGACTTTACACCGTCTGAGTCAGAGGCATTCCATAGTCTGAGCTAAGGACTTTACACCGTCTAAGGCAAAGACTTTACATGATTTGTGGCAAAGACTTTACACCGTCTGAGTCAGAGGCTTTACATAGTCCGAGCTAAAGACTTTACACCGTCTGAGGCAAAGACTTTACATGATTTGTGGGAAAAGACATTTCATAGTCTGAGCTAAAGACTTTACACCGTCTAAGGCAAAGACTTTACATGATTTGTGGCAAAGACTTTACACCGTCTGAGTCAGAGGCATTCCATAGTCTGAGCTAAAGACTTTACACCGTCTAAGGCAAAGACTTTACATGATTTGTGGCAAAGAAAAGGCATTCCATAGTCTGAGCTAAAGACTTTACACCGTCTAAGGCAAAGACTTTACATGATTTGTGGCAAAGACTTTACACCATCTGAGTCAGTGGCATTCCATAGTCCGAGCTAAAGACTTTACACCGTCTAAGGCAAAGACTTTACATGATTTATGACAAAGACTTTACACCGTCTGAGTCAGAGGCATTTCATAGTCCAAGCTAAAGACTTTACACCGTCTAAGGCAAAGACTTTACATGATTTGTGGCAAAGACTTTACATCGTCTGAGTCAGAGGCATTCCATAGTCCGAGCTAAAGACTTTACACCGTCTAAGGCAAAGACTTTACATGATTTATGGCAAAGACTTTACACCGTCTGAGTCAGAGGCATTCCATAGTCCAAGCTAAAGACTTTACACCGTCTGAGGCAAAGACTTTACATGATTTGTGGCAAAGAAAAGGCATTCCATAGTCTGAGCTAAAGACTTTACACCGTCTAAGGCAAAGACTTTACACCGTCTGAGTCAGAGGCATTCCATAGTCCAAGCTAAAGACTTTACACCGTCTAAGGCAAAGACTTTACATGATTTGTGGCAAAGACTTTACACCGTCTGAGTCAGAGGCATTTCATAGTCCAAGCTAAAGACTTTACACCGTCTAAGGCAAAGACTTTACATGATTTGTGGCAAAAACTTTACACCGTCTGAGTCAGACATAGGTTTTGCTCAAAGAATATAATAGTTCATTATTGAGATTCATTACCATGATTATTGAATTACTAATTTAAGCGCTAACACTTCTTTTTTTCTTTTTACAGATTGAATCATGGTTTACCCTAGAGATTTGACTCTCTCTTCTTCAGAGTTGCGATACCTTTTGTGTTTCGATAGTACAAGAGATATATCATTGTATGAGAGCACCAAATCTAGGAGAGGTTCAATTTATCAGAAACCAAACTTCTTATCATATCCAAAATTTATAGTTTAAGTCTGGCAGGATAGTTCTAAGCAAACTTCAAAAATGAATTTCACATACAGAAAAGTTAATAGATTCACATTCGCATGAAGAAAATATTCATATCTTAGCATAGAGAATCCAAAAAACTACAACATGTACAATAATCACAGCTAATAGCTTTAGGATTTGTACGAATATTTCTTTGAAGTCAATTCAAATTTTGTCTTGATTGGCCCTCTTTAATTCACATGTCATATACGACAATATACAAGAACTTTGTGATGCTCAAATAACAGTGTGCCCCATTTCTTTTGAACTTATGAGACTAAAATTTAGGATGTAACTCATGGATTATGGTGGAGAGGGTCAAGAGAGACTATGAGTTTTTTGGATACTCATGCGACTGAACTTAGAATGTAATTCTAAGCGCCTACGTACCTCAGTGAAGAGGATCAAGTCACAACGTAGTTCTGAGAGAATGATGTTTTTTTTTTTTTTTTTTTTTTTTTTCCGTCCTAACTTTTGCCTAGGCCGCCTCTTTCGAGATTTTCAACCTAGCGGACATTTGTTTTTATGGGGTGCCGTGCACAGTTTATACTCTTGCGGGCCAGGAGTAACATGCAGTTTATACTCGTACCTTAAGGAGTGACTTTCTTTTCTTCAAGGATAGTATCTCTTTATGAACTTTCCGTTAATGGGGCCAATGCGCAATCCTTCTGAGTCAACCAGTTTGTAAGCGCCACTTGAGTATACTTCTTGTACCACATATGGTCCATCCCATTTGGCGGAGAACTTGCTTCCAGACCGACGAGAAGTAATAATGGGCCTTCTTACAACAAGAACTTGATCACCCACTTGGAAGCATCTAAGACGAACCTTCTTATTAAAAGATCGAGCTAGACGAGCTTGATAACATTGCAGACTTTGTTGGGCCTCTAGTCTTTTCTCATCAAGAGCCTCCAATTCTTCAAGGCGCAACCGAGCATTTTCTTCATCAGTGAGCCCTTCTTGAATGGCGAGGCGCAATGACGGTATCTGACGTTCAAGTGGAAGAACTGCTTCAACTCCATAAACAAGAGAGTAGGGAGTCGCTTGTGTTGGCGTGCGATACGTAGTCCTATATGCCCAAAGAGCCTCTTCCATTCTTTCATGCCAATCTCTCTTAGACTTGGAAACAACTTTTTTCAACAAGTTGCAGAGTGTCTTGTTAAATGCTTCAGCGAGACCATTAGCAGCTGCATAATACATAGAGGAATTGCGTTGCTTGAAGCCAAAAAGATCACATATCTTCGTCATTAACTTGTTATCAAATGGCTTGCCATTATCTGTCAATATGTATCGAGGAATACCAAAACGGTAGATAATATTAACTCGAATGAAGTTGGCGACATTCTCTTTCTTTACTTCTCTAAGAGAAACAGCTTCTGCCCATTTTGAGAAGTAGTCAGTTGCAGCCAGGATGTACAGATGTCCACCAGAGGACTTAGGTAGTGGTCCAACAACATCCAAACCCCAAGCTTCAAATGGCCATGAGGCAATAGTTGGGTGCAATACTTCTGGGGGTTGATGTATAAAATTCGCATGGAATTGGCAAGCTTTACATCTTCGGACGTAATCTAAGCAATCTTTCACCATGGTTTGCCAGTAATATCCCATCCTTTTTATGTGAAAATGAAGTTTTGGTCCAGACTGATGCGCTCCACATACTCCAGAATGTGCTTCTTGCATAGCTTGAGTAGATTCATCTGCCCCCAAACATCGTAAGAGAACTCCATCGAACGATCGCCTGTAAAGTGTATTTTTATAATAAAGAAACCGAGGGGCTCGTCGTCGGATTTCTGTTCTTCTTCGAAGGTTTTCTGGCAATATTCCATAACACAAGTAATCTATTATTGGTTGTCGCCAATCGTCAATATCAGCTTCCGAAGTGGCGATAACTTGTTGAAATTCTTCTTTATGCTCAATTGGAGGTGGAGTTATCCATCTTTGGCAAACCACAACTTGTATTTCATCAGGAGATACTAATGCAGAAGCTAAAGCTGCCAATGCATCAGCCTTTTTATTTTTCTTTCTTGGGACATGTTGAATAGTCACCTCTCCAAGCCATCCTATCATCTTTTGAGCGTAATTGCAGTATGGGATTAACTCAGGCTTCTTTACTTCATAATTACCCCAGACTTGATTGATCACCAACTTGGAATCCCCAAAAACTTGTAGTTGCAATTGTTTCATATCAATGGCCATCTCAAGCCCAAGTAAGAGTGCTTGATATTCAGCAACATTATTGGAGCAGTTTTGTGTTAGAGTGAAGGAGTATGGCAAAACTTCTCCATGGGAAGTGACAAATACCACTCCAGCACCGGCTCCTTCACGATGTGCAGCACCATCAAAATACATCTTCCAAGGTGGCTGAATTTCTACTAGCATTGCATCTTCATCAGGTAATTCATCAGATAACTCCCAATCATTCGGAATTGGATGATTGACCAAGAAATCTGCTAGCACTTGTCCTTTCACTGCCTTCTGAGATATATACACAATCTCAAATTGTTGAAACTGGAGGTACCACCTTGCTAGCCTATCACTTAAGACAGGCTTGGACATGACAAACTTGATAGGATTCGCTTTAGAGACAAGTTGTATAATATGAGCCTGGAAGTAATGCTTCATCTTCTGAATTGAGAACACGAGTGCCAGACATAACTTCTCAATAGGTGAATACTTGATCTCGTTTTGTGTCATCATCCTACTCAAGTAATATAGGGCATTTTCTTTCCCTTCATCATTTTCTTGTGCGAGAAGTGCTCCTACTGACCTTTCTTGTGCTGCAATGTATAAAATCAATGGTTTTCCAGGTATAGGAGCTACAAGTACTGGAGGTTTCATTAGATAAGACTTTATGTTCTCAAAAGCATTGGTACAAGCTTGGTCCCATTCAAAAGGAACATCTTTCTTCATAAGGCGACTGAATGGTTGACATCTCCCAGCCAGATTTGAGATAAACCTCCTAAGATATGCTAATTTTCCTTGTAAGCTTTTCAACTCATGAATATTTTTTGGCTCAGGCATCTTCAAAATAGCATCTACCTTATCTTGATCAATCTCGATTCCTCGATGTCGAACAATAAAACCGAGAAACTTTCCCGAAGTAACTCCAAAGGCACATTTTAAAGGATTCATTTTGAGTTGGTATCTTCGAAGCCGTTCAAACACCATTCTCAGATCTTTCAAGTGGTCATCACTCTTCTTTGATTTTACTACTAAGTCATCGACATAACACTCAACATTTTTATGAAGCATGTCATCAAAAATATTCTGCATGGCTCGTTGATAAGTGGCTCCAGCATTTTTTAAACCAAAAGGCATCACTTTGTAGCAATATATACCTTTAGGAGAGCGAAATGCAGTAAGTTCTTCATCCTTTGGTGCCATACGAATTTGATTGTATCCAGATGAACCATCCATGAAGGACATTGCCTCGTATCCAGTTGTAGCATCAATCATAAGCTCAGGGATTGGAAGAGGAAATTCATCCTTGGGGCATGCATTATTAAGATCTCTAAAGTCAACACAAATTCGTATTTGGCCATTCTTCTTTCTTACAGGTACAATGCTTGAAATCCATGTAGGATATTTTACTTCACGAATAAAACCTGCTTCAATGAGCTTGTTAACTTCAGTTTCGATCAAAGGAACCAATTCAGGTCTAAAGCGACGTTGTGCTTGTTTAACAGGACGAGTACCTCGTTTTACAGCAAGACGATGAACTGCAACTTTAGGGTCTAACCCTGGCATCTCTTTGTAACTCCAAGCAAATACATCCCTAAATTCCATAAGCAGCTCAATATATTTCTTTTCTTCATCGTCATCCAGCGAAGCACTTACATATGTAGGCCTTATATCATCATCAACTCCAAGATTTACTTCCTTCAATGCATCAACAGTATTCTTTATCCCTTCCTCGAGTTCAGGTGGCGCATCTTCAGCATCCTCATCTTCTTGAGGATCACCATCATTAAAAGATATGTGATGGCATGCATGAATATTAACAAATCCATCATCAATTTTTGCATATAGTGGAGTACTTTCTTCGTCACAAATTGTGATGTGATTTGATGATCCCACACTTTCTTCATCTTCATCTCACTCCCTAGTGTGAACTATGGTATGAGTTTTTGCTCTCAGGACATCTCCACATGAAACTACAAGTTTTGTTTCTCGCCTCATTCTAGAAGGGATCAAACTGGGCCAATTCTTGGGTGAATTATGCTCCCGGGCATATACCCGTTCTTCCACTGTTCTATAATCTCCTTGGCGCTTGTATTTCTTCTTCATTGGTCCCAATCGATCGAATACTGAGATTTTTGGAGTTGATTCTATTAGTCGATCAGATGCAGAAACCTTAGGAGTCATGCCACTAAGTCGATCAAACACAGAAGGCTTTTTGTTGAATATCACAGATTCTTCCACAGGGGTAATATAGTTGATGCTCATCCTTTTTATAGAGATTCAGATTGGTGACGGTTGTTTGTAACCCAAGCCTTCGCGCGATTGCTTGACATCATACCCTTTCTCTATCATCATCCTTTGAGTTGGATTTAGGCCATGATTTGCCCTTTCAATAACTTCATTTGGAAGCTTCCCTACTTTAGAAGCTTCATTGGGATTGTATCCTGCTTTCACCAACAACTTATATGCATTCGGGTCAAAACCCTCATTTGTACGATTTTTAGGGAGTGATTCATGTGAATCATGATTCGATGGTCTCACAAATCCCTGTATCATTTTTGAAGGTGATTTGATCGCATCAATTTGCTTGATAGGGAATGTCAACTTACTACTCTGCAACTCAGAGGGTGGGATCTTGACTTTGTTTGTCTTTGGGACATAGTGAGAAACATGAATCATTTTCTTACTTGAAGATGCCTCACTTATCTTAGGTACTTTACTCATATTTGAAAGCGTTTTATCCTTTTCAATCATGACCCTCGCATTAGCAGGTGCTACATCAACCCTTTTTGTGATATCAGCAGGTATCACGTTATCAACTGTAACTTCTTTTGAATTCTTTAAGTAGAATTTTGCATCAGCGAAGTGCGCTTCCGTCTCTGTGAAAGGTTCATCATCAGCAACTACCTTCTTTTGAACCCCATCTTCAAAGTATTTGAAACATTGATGGTAGGTGGACGGTACTACTTTGTTCTCATGTATCCATGGTCTTCCTAACAAGATGTTATACGAGGTCTTTGAGTCAATAACATGCATCCATGCACTCGAACGCATATCCCCCATCGTTATATCTAATTTGACAGCACCAATGGCTCTCTGCCCCCCTTGGTTAAAACCTTGAATCATCAGACGACTTTCAGACAGTTCATTTATCGGTATTCCAAGTTCTTTCACAGTACGAATAGGGAGAATATTGACCCCAGATCCATCATCCACCATAATCCTATTCACTTTATGTCCACGCACAAAACCTACCATATATAAAGGACGATTATGCAACACTTCACCCAATAAAAGATTATCATTAGTGAATGTAAACTTCGCATCACAAGTGTCCACTTCTTTAGAGTGAGGCTTTATAGGGACTTCATGTGATGGAGGTAATGATGGTGATGAGCTTTCTACCATCATCTCTTCTCTATCAATGTTACAACACGAGGCCTTGGTGTCACGATGAGAAATCTTTTCACGAAACCAACTTGGCAAGAATTCCTCTAATGTCACCGGAGGGCGTTGCTTTTGATAGTAATTTCCCTCGACTCTTGACTTCTTCACATTCTTCTTTACCCTTTGAGTTTTAGGGGTAGGTGGATGGCACCACTTTGTTCTTATCTTCGCTCTAGTCACTTGCTTATTTGGTTCTCTTTGCAAGCTCATTTTACGGCGTCTTCGTCGTGTCACTAAAATCCATCCTTCATCATCAGTATAAGCACCGCAAGATTGGTTTTCCTCTAGAGATTTATCTTCCCATATTACTTCATTCATCAAAGGAACAAGCGATGATACGTTAACATTTATTGGTTTGAAGTCACCAAATTTAATCATCTTTGATGGTGATGTGGCTAGGTCATCACCACTATCATGTATTTCGACAAAGTTGCAAAGAACTATGGGGTCAAGTGAACCAAAAGTGACAGAGACTTGATTTGAACTCTCCTTCTCATCTTCAAGCAATATCTTTCCTTCACGGGCCAAGTCCATAATCTTTTCCTTAAAGATAAAACACTTTTCAATAGGATGGCCCATCAAACGGTGATATTTGCAGTAATTTGGATCATTAGTCCTCCCAGCCTCATCTGGACGCTTCATTTCAGGTAGCTCAAATAGTTTTAACGCCAGAAGCTCTTCGAAAATTGCTGGAACATCTGAGTCCAAGAAAGGATACTCTTTTACCTGCATTTCCTTCAAAGTCAGCTTTCTACCAGCGTTATTCTGAAAAGTTGTGGTCTTCATCCTTTGATTCTTGCTTAGATTTGTAGCCACTTTCAAAGGTACGGCATTAACACTCATCGACTCCTTGTTTCCAAACTTAGGTGCCGATTTTCCCCCTTTCTTTACCTCTATTTTGTCTTTTCCCTTGCGAGGCCCATAAATAATTGGTCCTTCAATCCCGCTTGCAGACATGCTCAACTCCATATCATGAGCGCGTGTGGCTAGTTCCTCAAACGATTTGGGTTTAATACCTTGTAGGATATAACGAAGTCCCCAACGCATTCCTTGAATACACATTTCTATTCCGGAAGTTTCACTAAGCCTATCCTTACAATTGAGGCTTGCATTTCTCCATCGGTTGATGAACTCAATGACGGGTTCATCTTCCCATTGACGTGTATTTGTGAGTTCAACCATGCTCACAGTACGCCTTGTGCTATAGAAGCGATTAAGAAATTCATGCTCAAGTTGTTCCCAACTATCAATAGAGCCTGCCTCGAGATCCGTATACCAGTCAAAAGCATTTCCTTGTAAGGAGCGCACAAACTGCTTGACCAGATAATCTCCATATGTTCCAGCGTTATTGCAGGTTTCAACAAAATGGGCAATGTGTTGTTTTGGATTTCCCTTTCCATCAAATTGTTGAAATTTTGGAGGTTGATAACCTGCAGGCATCTTCAAAACATCGATTCTTGAAGTGTATGGCTTTGCATATGTGAATGATGACTTTGAAGACACGTCATACTTATCTTTGATAGTTCCCATAATAAAGTCCTTCAGTTGATGAATGGGAATTCCTCCTTCAGGAGTTACTTGCAGCTCATCCCCCAAATTTATTTGCTTTGTAACTGAATCTCCCTTTTCTTGTATCATCGGACGTTTTCCAGGTGCATGACTTGAGTCCCCCTCCATGACATTCTCAACTCTGTCCGTCAACTTGACAATTCGATTATCCTGATCTTGCACATATTTTGTTAGACCTTCAATTGCCTTCGTCAAACTCGCCAGTTGTTCTTCAACAGTTGAGGTGTTAGTCATCATCGCTTGGATGACTGTTATGGATGATGGAGCAAAGCATGGATTTTCCCTCAAACTGAAATCTGTCTGAAACAAGTTACGTGGAGTGACTGAGGCAGATCTAGTGATCAAGACATCATCTTCATCTTGAATAGTGCAATTCTTCGTGTTAAAAGGACTAAGTCGAGCCAACGTCTTTTCAACAATATCAGCTATATTCTCTCCTTCTTCCAATTCATTCGGAAAGAATCTTGCCCCCTTTGAAGATGGAAGATCAAAAATAGGAACTGATGCGGACGACACTTGAAGTGCTTGTTGTCCTAGCAAGTTTGCTCTGTTCCTAGTGATGGGTCCCAAACTTCCCATAGTAGCATCCAGTATGTTCTCCACCTCAGAGGAAAACTTGGAATCAGTAGCCTTAGCAATAATAGTCCTGGAGTCAAACTTCTTAGATGCCATTTAAGTGTTCTTGAAGTTTGATGATCGATGTGAAGAGATGAGAGGTAGAGATGGTCCCACTGGGCGTGCCAAAATTTGTAAACAACAAATTTTCGAGCCGAGAAAAATAAATAATCAAGACCGGAAAATTGGAGTAACAAAGTGTAATATTTGATTTCAAAATGTAATGCGGTTACAATCTCTATAATAATCCTCTGATTCTTCAAATAATATGAAATACGTTGAACTTGAATTTAATTTTGATTTAGAGTCAAGGGCTTGAATAGCTTGATCTTGAATCTTCGTCTTCGAATTTGGATTTGAAATATTCGTCACGAACACTTGTATGGTTATGACGAACAGTAAAGATGAACAAGTAACTTGATCTTGATCTTCTTCTTCGTTCTTAATCTTGAACTTGAATTTGATTGCTTGAACTTTGTAGCTTTGTAGAGAATTTGCGGTCTTTGATCCACGAGCTCTCTTCTTGCTTCTTGTTCTTCCAAAAAAAAAACCCTTCAGAATAATGAGGACCCCTATTTATAGTTGTAGGGAGTGGTATGAGGGTGTGATTTGATTGGTTGGTTTGAACTGACCAATCAGATTTCTTTGTTGAAGAGTTTTAATTTGATTGGTCAGAACATGTCACATGGACACGTGACATTATTTTAGTGGCTCATTTAATTTGACTTAGATTGCCACATAACTCTGACATGTGGCATGATTTTAGTGGCTTATTTAATTTGACCTGGATTGCCACCTAACTTTGACATGTGGCATGATTTTAGTGGCTTATTTAATTTGACTTGGATTGCCACCTAACTTTGGCACATGACATAATTCTAGTGGCTTATTTAATTTTGACTTGGATTGCCACCTAACTTTGACATGTGACATGATTTTGGGCCTCTAAGATGAGATGATATTAGGCTTAACAAAGTGGAGTCATCTTTATAGCCCAAATCAATGGATTTAGGTTTTTAATTAAATCCACATTTATTGGGCTTAAATAATCGACCCAATTTTATTAATCCAAAATATTTATTTGGACTAATATATCTTGAATTTAATATAAATTGAACCATTCTACAAATTTATATTTAATAAATTGTAAATGATTACACACTCTACATATTTTTAGTAGAATAGTAAATGCGTAAGGATTTTCGAGAATGTTTAATGAACAAACCTTACCATCTTATGTTAATTATGTTTCTTGTACACCAACATAAAATTTACCTACAAGTTCTGTTAAATCAACTTTACTCCCTCCTACTTGCAGCAGCATGCTGTTGAATGTGGTTTTCAAATGCTTTCTCCCCTCTCGTTGATCCAGAGAACATTAAGGACATCCGGGGGATAGACAGGTGCAGGCTTAGCTACCAACCGCTGACCATCTACTTCAATTCCGTTCAGCCTTGGCACGTACAGAATCAAATCAGAAATGAGGATGAGGGAAGCAAATGCCTAATTAAACTAAACGAATATCGGATAAGCAAGCAACTACCTGTTTATAATCTCTAACATTCTTGGCCATTCAGCAAATTTGAAATGCACATCCATGATGCCAGTTGTTCTCATGAAGATGTCCCTAGTCTGTCCCAGATATTTGCAAAGGGTGATCACTTTCATTGCAGGCTGAGGGATATTTGATATCCTCACCACAGTTGTTCTTGGTGCATCGATTCGCAAGATTGATAGTGTCTCTCCAAGCATGATCAATGAATGCTTCTCAATAGCAATTTCTTTGCCCTCTACTGTCTGGCAGAAGAAGGTTTTAAATGTAAATAACTGTATTTGCTAGCATTAGAAATCCACTTTGTCAATGAAAAGCTCAACTAGTCAACCTACAAGATAGGACGAACTCAAAAGAGGGAAACAAGGAAAGTGATTCCATTAGAAGCAAATTACCTCAAATTCCACATAAGCAACGGAGCTTGACGAACCAAAGAAAATTCCAGTTATGTTGCTTCCGCAGAAGGCTAGAGCTTCTTCAATGTCATGAAAGGACATGTTGTGCTTCAATTCTTTTATCATAACTGTCCTTGAAGGATGCTTTACTAATGAGGTGGGAACTTCTGGATAACCAATTAAATCAGGTATACACATCCTCTCTCCCCCTTTCGGAGGAGAAGTGGAGTCCACAACTACTTCATTCATAATGGCCACATCAGAACTTTTAAGAGCCTCTCGCCTTCCTTCTTCTGACTGCAAAAGCCAAAAAATGGTAAGTGGAAACTAGAATGTGAAATTAGCTGTTCAAATCATGAGCCTACACACTTCCACCATTTTGTTTCTCAAAATGGAGACATTTTATTCACAGCAGGACAAACTTGGTTCTGAAAATATCATTTTGTGCAAGCCGTGTGAAGAAGCGACGCAAAAACAAAGTGCACAAACTTCTTCTGCCGTACGGAACATACTTCCATAAGAAAGTTAAACCATGACATATTATCGGTTATAACCCCTCAAGCTGAACATAGAGAGGATGTATTGCTAAATAATTTTGCCCTTTTTTTTTATACCACAAATATTTTTAAAAACATTTCGTGTTAAAATTGGTATAACATTAAATCAATTTCACTTTTGCATCTATTCATTAAACTACAGGGTAGTAGAACACTAGATCTACACTTCCTTCAGCTTCAAGTGAAGGATCTAACTTCAGTCCCTACACCTCCCTACATCTCCTTGAACAAGCATAACCAAGGTACATCAGCACTGTCTGCTTTCCTGCTGAAGTGCAGCTCATTTCATATTGGTGCGAAAAATATGTGTCTTTCTCTTGTTTCTAATTATTTCTTTCTTATTTTGTTTCTCTTTTTCCTTTTGTCCTTGTTCTTTTTTTTCCTTTTTGTTTTTAATTGCTCTATAATTTATTTATTTTTACAACTAAAGGAAGTCGAGAAAACAGCCCTGAAACAAAATGGTCAAAGACCGGAATACTGAAAACATACCTCAAAATAAATGTGTGCAGCTTTATACTTGGTCGATTTGACACTTGGAAACACAACCTTCGTAATAGCCCCACAACCCTTGAAAACATTATAGACATCATGTTTTGTAGCTTTTACGTTCACGAACTTTATCGTGATTTTGTTTTCATCAGATAACTTTTCAGATAAAGAGGCATCCTCATCCTTGTTCAGGTTAGCTTTTTCCCTCAAAGATGCAATCTCTTTAGTTTCAATTGATTTGAAGAAATCATGGGGTGCAGCATTCCTGATCTCTGTTCTTCCATCACCAAGGTTGAGATATTGGAGGACTTCGTTAGATAGCCCATCCTGAGATGAAGTCTTTCTTTTTTCCCTGTCAAATGACTGATTATCAGTTTGTGCTTGGATGCTGTTAAGTGCACTTCTGTTCCTATATCTGTCAACACTTCCGTCAACAACAATTTCCTCAGGCCTAATAACAGATGGATCTTGAGGAGGGAGCACCCTAATACATTCTATTAAGCTCTTTATGTCGCCACTCTTTCCGAAAGTATTCTGAGAAGTTTCATTAAGGTGCTCAAACTCTATAGGTACAGATTTTTCACTCCTTGGGTCAATAATCTGATGGATTGCTCGATGATCAGCCTCCATGTGAGAAGAATTATTGGAGACTGATGAAATTTCGTCCATCTTGGTATTAGAAAGTGAGAACGGAATAGAGATGTCTTTGGCTGGATAATGTTCGTTTGCAGAGGAAACTGGTTTTTTTACAAGAACGTCCCGCCATTTGTTGGTTGCTTCACTCAGTAAGAAACTATTAGAACGTTCAACCTGCCTGAGATTGGATGTTCTGTCCCCAAAAATTGAAATAATGTCTGATATTACTTCCTCTTTTTGCATTTGGACATTCTTACCCTCCAACTCCACTTCATTATTTCCTTTTTCCTGAGAAACATCTACTAAGCTGGCAACCCTCTTTGAGACACATGATGAATAAGAGGTATCCCTCTGTCCAAGTTCTAAATTGTATGGAAATTTAAGCAACTCCATAATGTCCTCCTCCAGGTTTTCAGATGCAGTTGTACTTGCAGGATTTCTATGTGATGTTCTAGGTATCTCAATTTGCATCCGATGTTCTACAATACATGCTTCCTCAGATTTTGACAGGATCTCTTCGCCAGAACTGATTTCTACACTTGATGCTTCCTCAGCTAGCAATTGTTCTCTCTCTTTCTTAACTAACTCTGAATGATGGAAATCATTAAACAGTTGAACATCGTCATTGGAATTGGTTTTTCCGCAGATAGAAGATGCACCAGAAGACATGCCATTTACCCCGTAGTCAGCGCTTCCTTCAAATTCCTTTGAAGAGATATTTAGCAATTCTTCAGTCACAACTGAATTTGAAGTGTTTTTCATATTAACAACCTCAGCAGCTATACTCTTGTCTGCATAAGAAGACAGAGATGTTTTACTGTCAACATTTTCTTCCATATTAGTTTTAGATGTCCTTTCTGAATGAATTGTAATCTTAAGATTGTTCATACTTCCACTATCATGACTATCAGCAGATGCAACATCATCAGAATCCTTAAGTCCAGAAGTCGAAGTTAATTCACAAGTGCTACTGATCTTCTGCTCCATAAGATTTCCAAATATCTTCTTTTTAGTTATTTGAAGGATCGCTACCAAACTATTCCACAGTCCTACTTCCTTCTGGACATGTGTTTTTCTAGGAAATACCTCTTCAATTTGAGTATTATGCCTATAACAACAATGATCCGAGATATGTTTCAGAACAAATGAGATATTAGAGGATAAACTTGTTTCAGAAATAAAAGTTTACTCGTTGCGTAATGGAAAAAACAGATACCCACAGACTCAAACACACAAAATACCGTAGATTTTTGCAAGCTTAAGCAACTATATTATCAAATACAGAGAGCAAAAAAGAAGAAATAAGAAAAGAAGCCCCCTATAAATATGACATTACTGCATAGACTGGGTAAGCCAAAGAAGTGAAAAGCAACTGATCTGCATGAAATTAGTCCATCACTAATATGATATCCATTTCATATCTCGGAGCACTGCTACCAAATCCCAATTCACCTTCTAACTTAGTTATAAAACATTGTTTTCTCTATACTTTTAGATACCCAACATTCATGTCCACAGTAAAACTGCAACACATTTCATTATAATGAGCTCCACTGGACAGTTACGACAGTTAAAACAATTTCAGTTAAATAGCTATTTTGTAGGCATGTATTCCCAAAGGAAGATCGCCCTGACCTTTTGAAGATGAGACATCATTTACAAACTATGTTGCTCGGATATGGGTGCAGATATCCCATAAGGGTGTAGATCTAGAGGTTGAATTCTTCATCAAATAAATTTTAGGATTCGGGGCTACGAACTGAAGTACAGGTGCTATGATATGTCTAATAAATGTATATTCAACATATAAGTCGTAATGCAAGTATATATTTTGCACAAATAATCAATGTTATTAAATAAAAGCTAGTACAATTAAATTCTTTGTAAATACTTAATACTTTATTCATAAGTTATGCTGTACAATTATAAAATGTTCTATATATATAACACAAACTCTAAATCAAACCAACTACTCAATTAACCTATAGTTCTTGGCCATAAGTGTAGTTAAAGCACACAAGTCAGGTTGACCAAATCCAATGCGGATTCTACACCCAAATCATGTTGGACTGACATTCGACACGAATGTGCAGGGATTTTGAAGATTCCAAGCAACATGATTCATAACAACTACACATCAATCCCAAACTTGGACCCGGCTATATGTAATGACCCTCAAGGTCAACTTTTGGAGTTCCGATGCTCGGAATGGAATTCCGACGACTCCGTTGGATTCAGGAGATGGTTTTTGGTCTAGAAGAAGTGTTGGTTGAATTTTTAGAGGTCCCGAGTCCATTTTGGTATTTTGAAGGCCTAGGTTAGTTTAGTTTATTGAGCCGAGGGTCTTTCGGAAACAGCCGTCCTACATTGGTAGGAGTTAGGTCTGCGTACACTCTACCCTCCCCAGACCCCACAATGTAGGATTTCACTGGGTTGTTGTTGTTGTAGGTTAGTTTAGTTGCGACTTTTAGAGTTTTGGGTTAGCGAGATCTCGGATTCAAATTCTGATGATTCCATCAGCTCCGGAATGACCAAATTAGTCTAGTAGCACTGTTGGAATGACTATCGAGGCAATTGATATGAGTTTGGGGCCATTTGGCGCTTTTGGCTTTGAAACTTAGCCTATAGTTGACTTTGGTCAACATTCTTGGAAAACGCGCTCGAATAAAAATTCTGACAGCGCGGTTAGTTCCGAAATGTTGATTTTGGTCTAGAACGACCCTTCGTTCGCTTTTCAAGGCTTCCGGACTAATATCGAGGCCCGTTGTGGAATATGACTTAAAATGACTCTTGGGCGTGGGACCCACTTTTTATTAAAATGATCTCGTATGGAAATTCTGAATGCGCCATTGAGTCCGGAATGTCGAATTTAGTAGGGTAGCATATTTGGTTTATTTTTATCGAATTCCGAACGAATTCCGAGCACCCCGTCGAAGATTTTGAAATTTTTCCAAAATCATATATTGCAGCAAAAAGCTGATGCAGCAAAACAAATCATTTTTGGGTTTTTCACTCAACTTTAAAACCCCATAACTTGAACATTAGGGCTCCAAATTGGTGATTCAAAAGGCAAAATTGTGAGGTTTTTCGTGGAGAACACATTGGAGAGATTGAAAATTGATTTGGAGCATTCGATTCAGGTAAAACTCGCGATTTTAATTGCAGCTGTGTCCATTTTCGGATTGAGTTTTTGAAGAACTTTGAGTAATTGTTTCTTGACCTATATAAACCCGATTTTGGTGATTCAAGGGTCAAAATTCAAGAGAATTTCGTGAGGATTCTCGTGGTAATCTCAGAAACGCGAGGAGAAGCTTCGTTTGAGGTAAAAATGCATTTTCAGTTACTGATTTAGTCATTTTCGGAATGAAATTTTGTGAAATTTTGGAAGAGTGTATCTTGGTCAATATAACTCCGTTTTGAGTAATTCTTAAGGCTAGATTGTGGGGTTTTTTGCAAGGAACGTCATGGTGTAATTTGTTTTGATCGACAGATTTTCGTTTTTGAGAAATCGACATGTAAAGAGGCTGCCTTATATTGTTTTCTTAGTTTGAAAATGTGGGAATTGATTGTTTGATCGTCTTACGTAATTTCCCACCCTGAATTGTGTTATAAATCTGATTTGTGAGCTTGGGGTGATGTTTAGAACCTGTTTTGGGGGTCAAATCCGTATTTTCATATGTGGGTCCCACAATTCCCGTTTTCGATCCCAAAATTGGTCCATCTCCAAAAATTATGAAATTAGTGTCTAAACGACCATATCGACGTTGTGGTTCTATTTTTGACAGCTTGACAGCGTTCCAAGGCCGTTCGAAAGGGAAAAACTCCGGCACAGTGATTTGGAGCCCGCTTGTTTAGCCTACAGGTAGGCTACGGTTTTACCTATCTTTAGATTGAGCTGGAATGTGTGAAAGCATGTTGAAATAGTTGGAATTTGGGTTGGGTAGTTTGATTGTATATCTTAGGTGGTAGAAATTATGCTTTAGGCTTATTATCGGGTTTTTGGATATTTAGAAACATGTGTATCTTGTCGTTATTTGTTAGTATTATAAGGAGAGTTGAATGAGCATGTTGTTGATACTGCGGGGTATGTTGGCCTTAGTATAGGATGTAAACTTGCTTTAGATGTCCCGGCGTCGTTCCGATGGACTTAGATCCTTGTAGAATGGTGTAGAGCGCTAGTGCCTGGTAGTTTGGCCTTAGTTAGGCGTTACCCTTGCTCTTAAGAATATCCTCATCCATAAATCGATACAATCGTGATTTTCGTGATGCATCGGCAATATTAGATTTCATGATCATTGCACTTGGCTCCGGTTCCATTTTTGGCGGCATAGCAGTTGACTCATTTGGGAAAAGATTTTTGGTACTGTTGTATTCTAGCTGGGAAGTAGAATGTTTGGCATCATGGGATAAATGATCTATGAGCATTCGGGTAGCCAGTCCCGGCCTCCATTCTGAATTATCGGGGAGCATCCGGGTACCCAGCCCCGGCCTCCGCCGACTTGCTAGTATGATGAGCATCCGGGTATCCAGTCCTAGCCTCGATCATATCGATGTGTTACAGCGAGCATCCTGGTACCAGTCCAGGCCTCGATCGCACCGATGTAATACGGCGAGCATCCGGGTACCCAGTCCCGGCCTCGACCGCACTTATGTATTATGGAAAGCATCCGGATACCCAGTCCCGGCCTTGACCACTTTGAACATTCAGGTGAGCCTCTGGGTCCCAGTCCCAGCCTCGACCCCTAAGTCATCACTAGATTGATTGACTCTTAGAGATTCTGGGTTTGGAAATGATATAGTACTTCGGCTCCTAACATCTCAGATTCTTGGTTCCTAGCCTTGGTAGTTGTAGCTATTCTGTGTACTCGGCGGGCTTATGGGGGTTCGTCCGGATTTTTATTTAACTTACGCACGAGTGTCCCGGTTGGGCTTATGGGGGCCTAATTGGGTATAGTTAGCTGTAGTTCTCATAGGTAGTACTCTTTCCCTCTTTTATGCTTATGTTGACTCTTATTTAGGCTATTACTCTCTTTCATATTGTTTTTACCTTTTCTGCTCAGTCGGCCTATGATGCCTACTGGGTACCTGTTGTCTTGGTACTCATACTACACTCTGCATCTACTTTCGTGATGCAGGACCGAGCACCAACTATCGACGTGGATAAATCGAGCCTGTTGCAGTCAACTTCGGAGACTAGGGTGAGTACTTGGCGTTTTTGGATCATTCTTGTCTCCTTCAGCATGGATGGCCCGTCTTTTGCCTTCTGAGACTAGCCAGTTGTTATATATATTTTCAGTCCACTTTCGGAACTTGTACTCGTATTTTATTTTGTAGCAGCTCTGTACTGTGACTTCCAGATTCTGGGAGGGATCTTTAGTTGTTTAAAACATGTTTTAGTTTACTTCCGCTTATTCATTCTGTTTACATTTATAATTCGATGCTCTTATTTAGTTTCTGCCCTCAAACCCATTACTTGAAGTTCCGGGTTGACGGGTTGGCTTACCTACTAGAGGGTTATAGTAGGTGTCATCATGACCTAAGGAATTGGGTCGTGACACTATATGAATCCTCAATATCCATTCTGCTTCATTTGGACATGTTTAATTCCAATGTCAGTTTTTATTTAGCAAGACATATTGGAAGCATTAGAGGTTCTCTACACTTCACGTACAAATATCTACCTGACACCATACCTTCTATAAGTGTACTAACACTACTAAACCTCATTTCCTATATGAAGTTTTTTGCTTATATTATGCCCTCTTCTTAGTTAAATCCACATAGATTCAAAGAGAGTGCATATCCTTGAGACAGCTACCCTCCATGTGACTTTAAGTATATCTTGTTCTTTTTTTAACACCATACTGCCGCACTAAAGTACTGGTGAATTCGGAGGTCTACGTAGGACAGAGTCAAACCATCTTATTCTCATTTATCATCTTTGTGTTCTACTTGTACTGTCTGCCTCGGATGTGATTATTTCCAATCTTGTACGAGTACATGTCTATCTTAACATTTTATTTGTATGCTTCATCAGAAAACATCTTATTCGTTGATACTCATCTTGTGGATATTGTTGTGCCACAAAAGCCTAATGCTCCTTCCCATATAACATTATTAGTCTCACAACCATTCAAAACTTGCCTCTCACTCTAGTAGGTGCTCTTTCATCACATAGCATTCCCGTAGTACTCATCCAATTCAATTATCCTATTTCAATTCTGTGTGCTACATGTTTTTATCATATAATTCTCCTACAAGATAAAGCCTAAACATTTGAATTTTGTACAGCAAGGTATCACAATCCCCTCTAATCTTATTTTGATAACTACAGCCTGTCTAATCACACTCCAACTTCATTTATCCATACCCAAGAGAGAAAGTTTCAAGTATCTTGAGTCTATAATACAAGAAAATGGGATGATTGACAATGATGTTGCTCATCGTATTGGAGCAGAGTGCTTGAAATTGAGGCTCCCATCCGGGGTACCTTGTGATAAAAATGTGGCATCAAGGCTTAAAGGTAAATTCTACATACTGGTGGTAAGACTTAGACTATTTTATGAGGCAGAGTATTGTCCTATCAAGAACGTACACATTCAGAAGATAAAGATAGCGGAGATGAGGATGCTCAGATGGATGTGTTAGTTCCTTAACTAAAGATTAGCCTTTTGTAATAGAACTAACAATGTCTTTTACTTTTCTATGCTCTGTAATTTATGCATCTTCCTAATGCCTTCTATGAAATCCATTATCTTATCAAAAAATAAAATGAATACATATATCAGCTTCACGTCTTACTACCAAAACTACTAAACTCATAATCTTGCAAATGCATACTTAATAAGCAACTAATAATTTTGAGAACCTCGCCTATATTATCATCAATTTTCATTCAAATAGTTTAGCTCAAAATGCAGCTAAAGGCTCATAAGCATTTCTAATTAAGAGATGTTACTTCTTTTCAGCTATCTCCACATCCATGGCTTTCTGCTGCTCCACCACTTCTGATTTCTTCAAAGGCTGTGAAATTTCACCCTTATCATTCACTGAAGAACACCATCTTCTACATTCTGTAAATAGAAATTAGCTCCATTAACACATAAAACTGAGAAGGAAAAAGAAACAGTACTTCTCGACCCTCCCTCCCCAAAACCAATATAAACAACCAAGAATATCTTTCACAGAAAAAATTATCAAAGAAAAAAGACGTAATTTTTTTCCAAATTGGTATCTGATAAACTACTTATTCACTCTTCTACATTCTGCAAATAGGTTCATTAACACATACAAGTGATAAAATCAATACCCCTCAACCTGCATCCACTCCACAACTAGAAAAGATAATCAGAAACCAACATTTTGAGACCAAATGAGAGGGGGGAAAAATACATCTTTCCAAATGAATTATCTGATAAACTACTTATTCACCAGCCTAATTCTACGAATACAAAGAAGGTACACTTTTGCAATAAATACAGATGAAATAATCACATCATTCAACCCCCAACCCAACACCAGAATCAAGAAACAACATTATAAGGCAAAAAAAGGGGAAAAGGCTGATATTTTTCAAGAGGGTATTTGATTAAGTACCTACAGTGTTGATTAGCAATCGCAATCTTGGTGAAAGAAGACGACAGAGGGACATTTTGCTCCCCCTTTTCTCACAGGGAGAGGAGCAACAGCAAAAGGTTTTGGAGAGGTTTTAGGCTGTGATAGAACAATGCTTCACAGGTAAATACCCTTCTAGCTTATTATGAAAAATAAATATTTTTCCTTCGTATCGAACACACACTAAAGTAATGACTGAAGTTAAACTTTACTAATTTTATGTCTAAAATTGTCTCAAAGTGGTTAGATGTCGGAAAAAACATAATATAAATATAAGTTAAATATCGTGTCCAAATAAAGTACCCATCAAATTGTGTTACGTGACATATGACATAATTTTGGATATTGAAATGAAATAAAGTGAGGGGTATTTTGATTTGCAAAAAAACTTTTTCTTAAAATCTAAGCAATGCATATTATTTTGAAATACAACAAACCAAACAATCAATAAGAAATAATTTCAGAATAACTTATCTCATTATAACTAACATCATCGTAACTTGTATTCAAACCAAACGACCATAATAAATTTCATGCTTGAAATCAATGAGGTGCAGAAAATTACGCTCAATGACATATCATGAACGCTGCTTGCCTCATGGAAAAATATTAAAGGTCAAAAATCAAAAGTTATTAGACTTAATATAGAACAATGAAGGTGAAAAGTTCAAGATTGATCAAGTCACCTCCAATGTCATTCTTAAGAATCACCCAATTAAGTTGGTTATATTTTGCAAAGTCCAACTTAACCAAGATAACATAGGAGTTTTATTCAAATAATAAATGTGTAATTGTCTGTGTAAGCATAGCCCAACATTGCAAATCTTATGTAATCTTTTTAAAACTAATTCAACTAGAATTTCTACTACATATATTTTACTGAAATAAACTAAAAACAAAGAATAGCTTATAATATTAAACTAATTACCCTCTTTTTAATTTAGCAGAACAATATATATAGACTAAGAGCCTGTTTGGATTGGCTTTAAGTTGGTCAAAACCAACTTAAAGCCTCTTTTTAGCTTTTGGACGTGTTTGCCTAATGCTGACTTTAAGCCATAAAGTTCTTAAAGTCAGTCAAAAATGAAAAGTTAGGATTCCTAACTTTTTTTCCAAAGTGTTTAAAGTTATTTTCTTTGACCATGGAAATTACTTTTATATCCCTTATATTTTAACTAAATTCTCAAACTACCTTTTTTTATTCTTTTAACCCTAAAATTCACATCATAAGCACTTTTATCCAAACACTCAACTGCTTATTTATAAAAATAACTTTCAGCACTTCAAAGTTCTAAAAGCACTTCATACATAAAAACTACTTTTTTTAAGCCCATCCAAACGGGCTCTAAGTAATGGATACAATTTACTCTTTGAACTATTTATCAACTATAAAATTATTTATTTGATTATCTTATTTCTAGGTCTCTTCTATTTCTTTATAGACTAGTCTATTGATACAACTCAATACTAATTTTTTATATATAAAAGTTTTAAGTTTTGATTGATTTGAATATTTATGTGTTTGACATTTATTTCTTTTGTTCTTAAAAGCTAAAAGTAAAAACAGAAAGTTTATGAAACTCATAAATAAGTCTGATAATCAAAAAATGCATAATAGACTAACTATACCCCTAAAATCCAAAGTTGTTGGTACAAAAGCCTCAAACTTTAGAGTACACAAGTTTGGAAAAGGTTATAAAAAAAGAATATACAATTTTGAAATAAGCTAATACAACTGTCTAGAACAAAAAGATAGGAAACAAATTACAATAAGGAAATTTTGATGTTGTGGATCAACCAAGCAACACACCCTAAAATCTATAGATGAACAACCATTGACTCAAACTTCTTTGCAAACTCCACTATCACACAAATCAAAACCTGCATCGAAAAGAATGCAACAAGTGTAGTATGAGTATATAAACAACGTATATCCAGTAAGTATTATTAACTGATATTGTCAAAGTAGTAACGAGATTTGATTGCTGAAAGCACTTGCGTTAGTACAAGACATGTATAAGCATTAATGATAAACAAGTTAATGAACAATAAAGGCAGAAAAGCTCAAGTTCAACAAATAAGTTTTCCATAAATTACAGATAGATACAGAATGCAATCCAGCCGTCCTACCTTAGTAGGAGTAAGGTCTACGTACACTCTACCCTCCCCAGACCCCACGTTGTAGGATTTCACTGAGTTGTTGTTGTTGTTGTTGTTGTATACAGAATGCAATTCAGCAAATTATATAAACTATCAGTATGCATAGGTATTTCAACAGGGGTGTCTGGGAGTTGTGATGTAGACTCGTGAAGTTCATATACCCGCCCAAAACTTCTCATCGGGCATGTATCACTCGGTCGGGCTATCACATGTAAGAATGCATTATACAATATGAATATCAATCAACCATATCAAACGATCCGGCAAGCCATCATCTCATGAATCATCACAGAATGTAAGTATGGATGATCATATATGTAATGAGTAGCATATGGCCCCATATGGCATATAAACTGTACAAAAAGTGAACCTAGGCTATTCAAGTATCACAAATGTACGAAATATTTAGAGCGATGCATAAACATATGATCAATTAACTATGATAGTCACCATTTACATACAATGCCAAACAATCACATAATTAATCAGCTAAAAATAGTTAAGGTATATGTATATCTCACCTGGTACCCGCATAGGCACTCGTCACCTCACCTATATGGTACCCCTAATCCCACACACTTATTATTATTTTTTCAAAAATATATCTCAATTGAAGTTTAAACGTTTAACTTACCTCAATTTGAAGAACCGCAAATCACAAACACAGTCTCCCCCTTTGTCAGAGCCTTTGCGCTCCCAATCTATCAAATACGAGTTCTACATAATTGTGATGTAAATAGTCAGATTAGCAAACTTTTCTTTCCCATGGAACAACCCCTAACATACTAATCTTCCACAATTTATTTCCATCATTTTTTTTCACAATATGATTACCCTTTTCTTCCAACATTTTCCACAATATAATTCACAAACAAACGGCAAATAGGTGTACGATTTCACACTATCATACATTCACTAACAAGTTAATTTGAAAAAATTGTTCTGCTAAATTAAATAGTGGTTCACAAGCCACCTTGCGTGCACTTTAACTATTCTATGGCATATCTGCTATCTCTCACCAAACACGGATATCATATTACTTTGCCCATCACAACTTAGACAATTAGAAAACATCGTCTAACGTTCTTTCTTTTTAGGATTTGAACCGTCCTTCAATTTTCACCTACTTTATTGACTCCTAAGTCACAGCCTCCGATCCACATCTTATGGATTCAAGGAGACTCTGCCAAGAAATTTAATACAATTACTACAATCTTGTCCTGTTTTTTTTTTGTTGGTTTGATGATCGATTCAAACTCAACAAGTTGGCTAATGAGCATAACGGCCCTACTGTTCCAATAGAGAGAAAAATCTATGATTGGCTTAAGGGGAAATTTCCAAACGAATAATTTCAACTAGATCTCTCAATTTTTGACTTAGTTGATCCTGATTCGATATTAAAAATATTAAATAATGATTCTTCGCCAATAACCAAATATTTTTGTGTATAAATTCCGACAGATGAAAAATCAGATTAAGAAAAAAAACATCTGATGATAGATAAATAAGTAGAAAATAGAACCTGGAAATTAAATGTCTAGGAGCCCGTTTGGCTGGGCTTAAAAAAAGTAACTTTTATGTATAAAGTGCTTTTAGAACTTTGAAGTGCTGAAAGTTATTTTTATAAATAAGCAGTTGAGTGTTTGGATAAAAGTGCTTATGATGTGAATTTTATGGTTAAAAGAATAAAAAAGGTAGTTTGAGAATTTAGTTATAATATAAAGGATATAAAAGTAATTTCCATGGTCAAAGAAAATGACTTTAAGCACTTTGAAAAAAAAAGTTAGGAATCCTAACTTTTCATTTCTGACTGACTTTAAGAACTTTATGGCTTAAAGTCAGCATTAGGCAAACACGTCCAAAAGCTAAAAAAGGGCTTTAAGTTGGTTTTGACCAACTTAAAGCCAATCCAAACGGGCTCTAGATGTGGAACAGTAAGATTTGCAGGTCAGATGATTTGGTGTGTATTCTTTTTTTTTCCAGTTACATATCTTTTTTTATGAGAAGTAAAATATAATTATTATTTTTTTAGAATTAATTGTTTGTACATTTGTGAAATTAAGAGAGGAGAGAATGGAGTTTAACGGATTTTCAAATTAGCCGCTGCTTTTACGATATGTGCGGAAATTAAAGGGTCATTTTCCTCTTGGTATTTGTTTTTACGCTCAATTTTGGTTCTCTGTATTTATTTATTTTCGAAAAAAATAGCTTGGATGATCAGTTTTTGGAATGCTTATTAAAAAATTTAGTCGTTCAAAATGTAAGTATGAAATATTCACTTTTTAATACGAAAAATGCTATTTGAATAAAATACTCTAAGATAAAACAATAGATGACCTGTGCTGGAGTTTGAAAATTTGACAAGTGAAGCTTCAATATAATGTGCGAGAGTTCGATAATTTGCTAGAGTTTAGTTTGAAGTTCCATGAAGGATTCGTGGAATTCAAACATTTATTATTCGGGCTTCAAAAATGATTTTTGGAGTTTAAACTTTCACAATGTGAAAATTTGTGAGAGTTTCAAACTCCATGAGCGCATTCATATAGTTCAAACCATATAACCTTTTTCGGGGGACGATTCATGAAGCTCAACGGATAAATATTATCTGTGAATTAGGTAAAATTTAAATTAATGATGACATAAACTAAATTTTATTTGAGCACCGTAAAACTCCTTATACCAAGGGGATAATTCATATAAGTTATACTCATATCACGAATTCAAACTTTATCACATAACTCAAAAATCTATTATTAATAAAACATTCTTACTTCATCATATTCTTATTACAAAACACTGAATAAATATTAACAAAAACAACCAACAACATGTAAATTTCACTTATTATTCCCCTTCCCTTCAATAATTCAAATCTCATAGTAATTAATTAACTAATACTAAGGGGACCATTTGAATTGCAAAACTTGTTTGCCTTGAAGTTTGAGATACAATCCATCATTCTTTGCATGCCATTCACATATATTATTTGCACATCTTTTAGAATCTCTATGATTATCAAAAAGAACAAATGTACCATGTAATAACCCTTTTGATGTTTGAGCACTCAAAGCACATGTAGCAATTGCTTCTTGTTTTGGATCACCAAAATTCACTGGTAAAGAATCTTTAGTTCCTTGTGGAATTGGGAAACTTCCATCATCAAAACCCATAATTATACAATGAGCTCCTAAATTAGCTCTTAATTCATTGTTGATTACTATGTTGAATTGTATACAATGAACCAAAGAACATGAATAATATATACTCAAAACAAGAAAAATTATTGGCAAATTGAATTGTGAAGACTTCATTTTTCTTTCCTCCTCCTTGGTATTTTTTGTTTTGGTTGATATAGGATATAGTCTTTATATAGTACTATAATATAAAATTTTATGGGAACAAATTAAACTCTAGAGTATCATGCTAATAATATGTAAATATAGTAATGTTCTCTTAAATTACTAATTATGAAAAGATTAGGATATGATTCATGTATAAAGTGACAATGGATTAAATGTTATTTAAGATCCTTCCTCCTATTATCTTTTTAATTTTAACTTGTCAATATCTTTATAATTATCCTCAATTATTCAAGGAAAATGTTTTAAATCATTTTTCTCATTATATGGGATGTATAAAAGAAATCCATTTCGTTCCATCAAAACTTAAGGGAAATTAGTAGTTTTAAATCATTTTTTTCATTATATGGTACTTGTAACTTTTGTTTAAATATATTCAATCTTTAATTAATGAATATATGCACTTTTAATTCCTTTATTTGTGAATTTTCATAAATTTAATGAATTATTAAGCAATATGTTATGTTAAATTTTAATGTTATTTTATATTTTGAGATAATATATAAATTATGCTACATTAAATTTCCAATTATACAAAGATTTTCTTGGTTATATTATGGCAAAATGATATTGGAGTAAATGTTAAAGATTCTCATCATTTTCACCTGCTCATTGTTATGTTGATTTCATTTATATAATATTTAGTCAAAGTTGAATGACTTTCTAGTTATAAAAAACTTGTTTAGTGACTTATTGTGATCATTAGGCAAAGTTGAATGATTTTTTTGCATAAAAAAATAGTTTAATTTTGTTATATTTTAACAAAATTGAGTGATTTGTATTATAAAAAATAGTATAGTAATTTTAGTCTAATAAATAAAAGCTAAGTAATCATATGTGAAACTAATTTTTTTGTTTTATTTTCATTTTTTTAAAAAAAATAATCCCCTAGGTTTCCAACTTAATATGCCAATCTCTTTACAACAATTCCTTATTATAAAAGATATTCTATGTCAATGCACAAATATTTATTTTTAAACTTCTTTTTTGGCAGTACCAATTAGGGGTGTTCATGGAATGGAGTCGATTTTTGATTAAATCATAATCACATCATTTTAATAGATATTTTAATTATTCAAATCAAACTAAATATTATACATATTGATTGGTTTGATTCAGTGTTTAAAAAATCTAATAATACAAAATTAAATATAATACATATTTATATTGCTTATTTTTACTTTATTTGAAAAAAATATATTCTTGATAAGGTGTAATCCCCTCTCCATTTTCTCTTCTCATGCTCTCAATTTCTTTTTCTTTCTTTTTTTAATTTTTTTTAATCATTTACAATCCTTTCATTATACTGGCTACAATTTTGTATTGTGAAAAAATATCTTGAGATGAATAGGATTTAATTAGGTGATATAACGATCCATTAGGTCGTTTTGAATACTAGGGCTTTTTATTTCATAAAAGACTCATTCCGTAAATTTTTAATGGGTACTTTGGACTAATTGATAACTAAAGTTATTTAATTGAGGGGTGACTTTAGATATTTGATTTAAATTTGTAGGTTAAAGTGTTAATTTATTTAATATCTTATACCATTTTATTTATTAAGATAAGTTAGTAAGATTTAGGACTTTTAGTACACAATTAATTAAGAAAAGAAAAAGGAGCCAAACCCTAGCAGACGAACTTTGGCGACGAACGAAGAGCAGGTAACTGCTAAATGCTTTGCTGAATTCTGCATAACTGTTGTTAGTAGATTAGATTATATATATATATATATATATATATATATATATATATATATATATATATTAGTCACCAATGGATAGTTAATGTCACATGTTGGATGGTTTTGAGAATTTCAATTTGGTTCCTGTCAACGTAGTCCCATAATTGATAGGGAAAGTTGTTATCTCATAATTTTGTTTTGCAGTTGTTCTCAACTGCAAGTTAATTTCAGTTAGCTTTGTTTAAATTCATAGTTTTTTTAATATAATTATCACATTTTAATTCAAGTTTTGACGTATTGAGATATTAATTAAATATTAGGTATAGTGTTTATATGAAATCCATCAAAGTTATATTATTTGGAGGAATTAAGACTTAACCCTAGACTTGAGTTTTAGGAAATTGATTATAGAGTTGGGTGAGTTGTTGGGTCTAGGTTAAACATATATATAATATTAGCATCTACGGATTAGTTTGCTTACGAATATTGTATATTTAATAGATTGGAAACGTGAGGCTTCGAAGAAGGAAAAAGCATTGGTGAATTAGCTTGCTTGACTTCAGTTTTTCGGTTAAGGTAGATTATGGTTTTTTTTATTCTATATCATAGATAGACTCTTAATAATGATTGATATTCATTGGGTAATGTGTGAAGTTTACTACGCATTTAATTGTTGTGGTTTGGATGGTTGATGTGTTGTTGTGATTGATCTAAAATCCCGAGGCCATGAAATCCATAATCTTGAACTTGCCCTATCAAAAATGGTGCCTTGAATAAAGAAGGCTTGGTGAAACATTGTTAATGAAGTGAAATGTAATCATGAAAAATGATAAATTAATTATATTTGGATCGGGTGTCACGTTCCGACACGGTATATTTGGATCGGGTGTCACGTTCCGACACGGTATATTTGGATCGGGTGTCACGTTCCGACACGATAATATTAAAGAAAAATAAATTAAAATGACTTAATACTACCCAATCTCCATGACTCATTTTTCAAAAGAGTGTGATGTGGAGGTTTGAGTCCTCATGTGTGAACTTGGCATTGTTGACTGGTTATGTAATTGTTCATTGGTTGCCTCTTGTTAAGTGTTATTGTTGATTTTCCGCTATTACTTTATGTATATTGATTTCTATTTTGAGTCGGCCGATGATACCTACGTAGTACATATTGTCCTGTACTAATCCTTACTTGTACCTTTTCTTATTTTATTTTGTGGAGTGCAGCGAGTGTTCCACCGACTTCGACTTCGACTCGACCTCAGCTCTAGTCGGTTTCAAGACCATCGGATTTCAGGGTGAGCTATCCTTCTAGCTCGTGATGGAGTATCTCGGTTATGACATGTTGTCTTTAGTTTTTGAACACATTTTGTTATTTGTTTATTCTGGTGTTTGATATTTCCATACTTAGTTTTAGAATTTAGATGTCCTTCATGTGATGACTTTCAGATTTTGAGAAACGTCAAGTAATAGATTTTAGTGGCTTTTATTATTTCTGACTTTGATAAGATTGAGCTTCCGCAATATTGTCGTGATTTATAAGTTGAATCGTTAATGTAAGTTGGGATTTGTATCGTTGGTTCTCCCACCTAGGAGATTAAATGTGGGTGTCACTCACGGCCCAGTTTGAATCGTGAAATAAAGTTTATAAAAAATTTTTTAAAGAAAAGCTTAGATAAGAATGTTGGAGCTGTATTTTTACATAAACTGATTTTGATTCACTTTTTTTTAAAAGAAAAAAAAAGGGGGGGGGGTGTGGCTTACGGATAAAAGTCGATCAGTGTATTGGAGATAAAATTAATGGTAAAAATAAAAATTTGGTGAAAGTTATACAAAATATTTAAATCTATTTATAAAAATTAATACATTGCATATATATAATTATAAAATTGTTGTATATAATTTATCAATTTGATTTCATATTTTTTCTTCAATTCATTTTTATTAAACTCAAACTAAATCAAATATTATTTATTTTTAAAAATTTAAAACAAACCCAAAACTAGTATTAATCTATTCAATCGATATGATTTGATTTTAAGTTTGGATTAATTTTTTATCAAATCATAAACACCTTAGCCATTTTCATCTATTAATCGTACTATCTATTGTTATAAAACATAAGAAAAAAACATCATTTAATTCCTAGTGGATCAAAAATCAAGTTACAATTTGCGTTGGAATTAATCAAATCAGAAAGATTCAAAACAAAAAATATTTACAACCCAATCCGACCCAAAAGTGACCGGATTTGAAATTATGAAACATCATATTTTTCTTATCACAAAACATTGACTAACTAACATTTATGCTTCACTAATTATAGTTTGGTAATAGCATAATTAGAATTTCACTATTCTCAACTCAAGCAAGCTATTGGTTGCACGAGCATACATCTCAACTTCCATAAGCCTTGATCCCACTATGGGACACAAATTTTTGAATTTAAAGGTATTTATTAGTTTGAACGAACGTAAATTGAAAGTAATGATGAATGCATCATTCAAACCAATCATGTCACATAAGGTCAAACTCTCCAATTGAGGACTCATAACTTTGATTTTACTCAATTCTTTACATAAACAAAGAGATAAGAATTTAGACACGAAATGTTGAGCAAACCACTTGAAGAACACCATCGAGAATGTTTGTAGAATCTATATTGAGGACTTGTAGGTCAGTAGAAGCAAAAAAACCAATTTCAATGTTGATAATAATGATGAACTACACAAGTGAAACTCGAGCAAATTTTGAGCTTTTCTTTCTATTTTATGTCAATAAATATAAAATAGAAAGAAAAGCTAAGACAATAAACATAAAACATAAATAAAAGCTCAAAATTTTCTCGAGTTTCAATTGTGTAGTCATAATTATTATATACACCCAAAATTGATTTGTCCGCTAGCTTCTACAAGACCTCAATATAAATGCTACAAATATTCTCGACGGATTTCTTCAAGAGGTTTTCTCAGCATTTCCTTGTCTAAAATCCTTATCTCTTCATTTATGCAAAGGATTGAATAAAATCAAAGTTACTGGTTCTCAATTGAAGAGTTTGACCTTAAGTGACATCGTTGAATTGGATAATGCTTTCATTGTTACTCCCAATTTATATTTGTTCAGACTAATAAATACCTTTAAATTCTGAAACTCGTATCACATGGTGGAATCAAGGCTAATGGAAGTTGAGATGTATGCCCGTGCAACCAATAGCTACTAATTAATTGTTGATTAATACAATGAATTATATAGAATGAACCAAAGAACATTAATAATATATAGTCAAAAGAAGAAAAATTATGGGTAAATTGAATTGTGAAGACCATTTTTTTTTCTCCTTCTTGTTTTTTTGGCTATAGGATATATGTCCTATATGAGTGAAGTATTAGTCTTTATATAGTACTATAATATAAAATTTAAGGAAACAAAATCTAGCATTTGCATGCTCATATGTAAATATAATTATGTTCTCTTAAATTAATTACCAATTATGAAAATATTAGGATATGATTCATGTACCCCTAATAAATGCTCAACTATTATGAAAAAATGATAATGGATTAAATATTATTTAATATCCTCCTTCCTCGTTTATTTTTATCTTTTAGTACTTGTCAATCTCTTTATATATATAGTTATTCTCAATTATTCAAGGAAAATATTTTAAATTATTTTTCTCAATGATTATATGGAATGTATAATAGAAACTCCTTTCGTTCCATCAAAATTCAAAACTTAAGAAAAATTAGCACTTTTAATCTCTTAAATATCGATAAATGGAGGTCTTTGTAATATTATATGTATATATATATATAGAAGGGGAGCTTTGGAGTAACTGGTAAAGATGTTGTCATGTGAGCAGGAGGTCACGAGTCCAAGCCTTGGAAACAGCCTCTAGCAAAAAATGTAAGGTAAGGTTGTGTACAATAGACTCTTCTAGTCAGGTCCTTCCCGGGCCCCTGCGCATAGCGGGATTTTTCGTGCACACCGGGCTGCCCTTTTATATAATTAATTCGATGTATTTTTTGTTATGTTGATTTAATTTTATATAAAATTTAGTCAAAATCGAACGACTTTTAGTTTTTTTTAAAAAAATCTTGTTTAGTGATATGTTGTGATTATTAAGCAAAGTTGAATGATTTTTTTATTATGAAAAAAAATTAATTATGTTATATTTGAGCAAAATTAAGTGACTTTTATATTGTGATTTTTTTTATAAAAAAAAATCCCCTAAGTTTCCAACTTAATATGTCAATCTCTTTATAGCTATCCTTATTAGCTCTAGGAAAATGCCAAAAATATTTTCTCATAATATGGGAAATTAATAAATTTATCTTTCGTTCCATCACAACTAATATATACTGGAACAAAAATTATATAGTGATAGGATTTTTGGTCTTGACTATAAACACACATTTTAGTTGATTAAAGGTCAAACACACTTAATTAAATCCAGAACTTATCAATATAGTTGAGGAACCAAAAGGACAATTATTCCATAATCCCCCTCTCTATAATCACACATTTTAGTTGATTGATGGTCATACACACTAATAAAAAATATTACAAGGAATAAAATTTATGTTAAGTGATCAAAAGTACAATTATTCCAAAGTTCCCAATCTCCATTACCCCATACATTATAAAGATCTCTAGACAAATTTATTGTTTACTTTTCTTACTCATATATATATATATAGAGAGAGATAGATAGATATATCATATCTTCATCAATTTTTTTTTTTAATTTAAACAATTAGATGACCAATTATTTAAGCTAATTATTTGGGGATGATTGGGGGTTGTGATTTAGAATATGAAATAGATAGTACGAATACATATAGTTTAATTTTTTTTATTGAAAATCTATTTGCTCTCCGTATCTTTGTTGTAGGATGTAAAAATACATCAATGTATTTTATAAGTAATAAAAATTTGTTCACATTCGATATTTATATCAAATTAATAAGTATCAAGTACCGATAAATATGTTTTGATGTTTTAACTTTTGTTGGAGATACATTGAACAAGGAGCACCAGTGGTCTTGTGGTAGAGTAGTTCCCTACCAAGGTACAGACCCGGGTTCAATTCCCAGATGGTGCAATCAGAGAGCTGTGATGATTATTGCACTAATTTGTGAAGTAGGGTCTTCACTACCATTTGATATAATATATGATGAAATCATGTGCTTCTGAGCTCTCCAATTCTTTTTTAAAACTATAATATTATGATGGAAGCATACTAGAAAGATAATTGAAAGGGCCTTTAAAAAAGAGTGACGAAGTGATCGAGGGGCAACATGCTTAGTCCATAAGTTGCTCGTGAGACGTCAAGAATATCAGTCTTGCAATAATAGTAGTGGCGCAAAAGGATATCGGTCCTTCAACTGCTGATCGTTTGCTAGTCGATCGAACTTGTTCTCTTGTCACGCCTTTTATTCAGCGGCGGAGTCAGAATTTTCAATAAAAAAGTTCGAAATATAAAAAATACACATACAATAAGGCCAAATGGATTCCATGTCTATTAAATATACTTAAAAAAATAATTTTACTATATATAAATGGTGTAATTTTTTGGCAAAGGAACGAACCCCTCAATGCTTGCTTGTTCCACTGCTGTTGTTACTCACTCGCTTGAGTCGGACTCAATCACTCTTTGAGAGACTCATAGAAAGCCACCCATGCTTCCCTCTAACTTTTTATGTGTGTGTCATAAACTTGGCATCAAATGATAAAAATCTTTTCCTTATTTTTTTCCCTTTGATAATTGTTATATACAATTTTCAACAGTATTAGATCAACTTCACCAATCTATACAAAAAAATAACTTAGTTTTTGAATTTCTTACCTATTATTTCTCAGGAGATCTTTTTATTTGCAAGTAAAGATTAAGGTAACTAATATTGGGGGGAAGGGAACTTATTGTATTTCTAAAATTGTTGTAATACATAATGAACATTTATATTTACATGAAAAAGAAATCTAAAGGAATTTGATAGGGATGTGAAATGAACGGATTGGGCTAAATTTGGACGTATCCATCCTATTAATGGTGTTTTTTTTGTTCCTACCAGTAGTTGTTTTAAGGCATTTTTGGGACTTGCTCAAATCTCATCTCTGGGCAAGGTACTTAGAAAATGCTTGGAGGCACACAGAGCAACCCCATTTTCCACCTTGAATTGGTCCAAATATGCGGAATTTCTGACTTTTCGTGGAGGATTAAGGCATTTGTCTTTGATGACGGAGATAGAATTTTCATCAAGAGGTTCAAATTTTAAAGGAGTAAATATTAATCCGCTAAATTTTAGCTCGCCTTTTAATTCCCCATTTAACATTTCTTCCTAGCTATTTTACCCTATTACATCGAGCCCTAGCTACTTAAAACAAATTTGCGCTTTTTCTTTCTTTCACTTTGAAGGGTTGTACTTTTGAGAGCGCTATCAATTCTGATAGTTAACTGATTTAAAGTTGAAACCTTTGAGAGCACATCATTTTAGAATATATATATAGCCATATAATTCAAATTTGACCTTACAAATATAATGCAATTTTCTGAAGAAAAAGGTTCGGATACCCCTTGGCTCCACCTAGATCCCCCTACTTGTCTCATGCTTATGCCTAAAAGCTTATATAAATTTTTCTAATCAGACATAGTATTGACTCTTTAAAATTCTTTAACTGCGTACTACAATACTCACGAAAAATTCTTATTTATCATTTATCCAAATAGGAAGTTCCGGGTGAATGCAACTCAAATTTGAAGTCCTAGAAAGTAGTTGATAAGAATTAAGTATTGAAAATCATTTGTAGATGTTGTAGATGAGATATAGATAAGCGGTTACACGTTTAGATAGAAGTATAGAAACTGATCGTAAGTCAAACTGACCAAATTATCCTTGAAATTACTAACAAAAATATAAATTTAACAGTATTTTTCTATATAGAAAAATAAGACGAATAACAAAAATAGAATAGAGAGATAATTAATAAATTATATTTTAGGAAGAGTGTTTCAAAAATTATAAAAGATATTAGGGATAAAATCGTAAATTTATAAGGTAAAACTATCAATTAGTAGCAACCAAATTTTTGCCTGATTATGACATATAAATACTTTAGATTATAATTCAAAAACTGATATAGAATCCAACATTTTTGCGTAACAGTTCAAAGCAAATTCCTTTTGCATAACAGTCTTCTCACTTCACAATCCACACTAAAAGTACTCCCCCGTTCAATTTGTTTCTTATAACTTTTCCTTTTAATCCGCTTCAAAACGATCTTTCCTTTTTTGGCAATTCTTTAATTCTAACTTTCCACGTGACATGTTTTACAAGAAGATTAAAAAAGCATTTTGGTTCATTCTACATATTTTTAGTAGAAGAGTAAATGCATAAGGATTTTCCAGTATGTTTAATGAACAAACCTTACCATCTTATGTTAATTATGTTTCTTGCACACCAGAATAAAATTTACCTACAAGTTCTGTTAAATCATCTTTACTCCCTCCTACTTTCAGCAGCATGCTGTTGAATGTGGTTTTCAAATGCTTTCTCCCCTCTCGTTGACTCCAGAGAACTTTAAGGACATCCGGGGGATAGACAGGTGCAGGCTTAGCTACCAACTGCTGACCATCTACTACAATTCCGTTCAGCCTTGGCACGTACAGAATCAAATCAGAAATGAGGATGAGGGAAGCAAATGCCTAATTAAACTAAACGAATATCGGATAAGCAAGCAACTACCTGTTTATAATCTCTAACATTCTTGGCCATTCAGCAAATTTGAAATGCACATCCATGATGCCAGTTGTTCTCATGAAGAAGTGCCTAGTCTGTCCCAGATATTTGCAAAAGGTGATCACTTCCATTGCAGGCTGAGGGATATTTGATATCCTTACCACGGTTGTTCTTGGTGCATCGATTCGCAAGATTGATAGTGTCTCTCCAAGCATGATCAATGAATGCTTCTCAATAGCGATTTCTTTGCCCTCTACTGTCTGGCAGAAGAAGGTTTTAAATGTAAATAACTGTATTTGCTAGCATTAGAAATCCACTTTGTCAATGAAAAGCTCAACTAGTCAACCTACAAGATAGGACGAACTCAAAAGAGGGAACAAGGAAAGTGATTCCATTAGAAGCAAATTACCTCAAATTCCACATAAGCAACGGAGCTTGACGAACCAAAGAAAATTCCAGTTATGTTGCTTCCGCAGAAGGCTAGAGCTTCTTCGATGTCATGAAAGGACACGTTGTGCTTCAATTCTTTTATCATAACTGTCCTTGAAGGATGCTTTACTAATGAGGTGGGAACTTCTGGATAACCAATTAATTCAGGTATACACATCCTCTCTCCCCCTTTCAGAGGAGAAGTGGCCTCCACAACTACTACATTCATAATGACCACATCGGAACTTTTAAGAGCCTCTTGCCTTCCTTCTTCTGACTGCAAAAGCCAAAAAATGGTAAGTGGAAACTAGAATGTGAAATTAGCTGTTCAAATCATGAGCCTACACACTTCCACCATTTTGTTTCTCAAAATGGAGACATTTTATTCACAGCAGAACAAAGTTGGTTCTGAACATATCATTTTGTGCAAGCCGTGTGAAGAAGCGACGCAAAAACAAAGTGCACAAACTTCTTCTGCCGTATGGAACATACTTCCATAAGAAAGTCAAACCGTGACATATTATCGGTTTTAGCCCCTCAAGCTGAACATAGAGAGGATGTATTGCTACATAATTTTGCCCTTTTTTTTATACCACACATATATTTTTAAAAACATTTCGTGTTAAAATTGGTATAACATTAAATCAATTTCACTTTTGCATCTATTCATTAAACTACAGGGTAGTAGAACACTAGATCTACACTTCCTTCAGCTTCAAGTGAAGGATCTAACTTCAGTTCCTACACCTCCCTACATCTCCTTGAACAAGCATAACCAAGGTACATCAGCACTGTCTGCTTTCCTGCTGAAGTGCAGCTCATTTCATATTGGTGCGAAAAATACGTGCCTTTCTCTTGTTTCTAATTATTTCCTTCTTATTTTGTTTCTGTTTTTCTTTTTGTCCTTGTTCTGTTTTTCCTTTTTGTTTTTAATTGCTCTATAATTTATTTATTTTTACAACTAAAGGAAGTCGAGAACACAGCCCTGAAACAAAACGGTCAAAGACCGGAATACTGAAAACATACCTCAAAATAAATGTGTGCAGCTTTATACTTAGTCGATTTGACACTTGGAAACACAACCTTCGTAATAGCCCCACAACCTTTGAAAACATTATAGACATCATGTTTTGTAGCTTTTACGTTCACGAACTTTATCGTGATTTTGTTTTCATCAGATAACTTTTCAGATAAAGAGGCATCCTCATCCTTGTTCAGGTTACCTTTTTCCCTCAAAGATGCAATCTCTTTAGTTTCTATTGATTTGAAGAAATCATGGGGTGCAGCATTCCTGATCTCTGTTCTTCCATCACCAGGGTTGAGATCTTGGAGGACTTCGTTCGATAGCCCACCCTTCTTTCCAATCACACCCTGAGATGAAGTCTTTCTTTTTTCCCTGTCAAATGACTGATTATCAGTTTGTGCTTGGATGCTGTTAAGTGCACTTCTGTTCCTATATCTGTCAACACTTCCGTCAACAACAATTTCCTCAGGCCTAACAACAGATGGATCCTGAGGAGGGAGCACCCTAATACATTCTATTAAGCTCTTTATGTCGCCACTCTTTCCTAAAGTATTCTGAGAAGTTTCATTAAGGTGCTCAAACTCTATAGGTACAGATTTTTCACTCCTTGGGTCAATAATCTGATGGATTGCTCGATGATCAGCCTCCATGTGAGAAGAATTATTGGAGACTGATGAAATTTCATCCATCTTGGTATTAGAAAGTGAGATCGGAATAGAGATGTCTTTGGCCGGAAAATGTTCATTTGCAGAGGAAACTGATGAAATTTTGTTCACTTTGGTATTAGAAAGTGATAACGGAATAGAGATGTCTTTGGCTGGATAATGTTCGTTTGCAGAGGAAACTGGTTTTTTTACAAGAACGTCCCGCCATTTGTTGGTTGCTTCACTCAGTAAGAAACTATTAGAATGTTCAACCTGCTTGAGATTGGATGTTCTGTCCCCAAAAATTGAAATAATGTCTGATATTACTTCCTCTTTTTGCATTTGGACATTCTTACCCTCCAACTCCACTTCATTATTTCCTTTTTCCTGAGAAACATCAACTAAGATGGCAACCCTCTTTGAGACACATGATGAATCAGAGGTATCCCTCTGTCCAAGTTCTAAATTGTGTGGAAATTTAAGCAATTCCATTATGTCTTCCTCCTGGTTTTCAGATGCAGTTGTACTTGCAGGATTTCTATGTGATGTTCTAGGTATCTCAATTTGCATCCGATGTTCTACAATACATGCTTCCTCAGATTTTGACAGGATCTCTTCGCCAGAACTGATTTCTACACTTGATGCTTCCTCAGCTAGCAATTGTTCTCTCTCTTTCTTAACTAACTCTGAATGATGGAAATCATTAAACAGTTGAACATCGTCATTGGAATTGGTTTTTCCGCAGATAGAAGATGCACCAGAAGACATGCCATTTACCCCGTAGTCAGCGCTTCCTTCAAATTCCTTTGAAGAGATATTTAGCAATTCTTCAGTCACAACTGAATTTGAAGTGTTTTTCATATTAACAACCTCAGCAGCTATACTCTTGTCTGCATAAGAAGACGGAGATGTTTTACTGTCAACATTTTCTTCCATATTAGTTTTAGATGTCCTTTCTGAATGAATTGTAATCTTAAGATTGTTCATACTTCCACTATCATGACTATCAGCAGATGCAACATCATCAGAATCCTTAAGTCCAGAAGTCGAAGTTAATTCACAAGTGCTACTGATCTTCTGCTCCATAAGATTTCCAAATATCTTCTTTTTAGTTATTTGAAGGATCGCTACCAAACTATTCCACAGTCCTACTTCCTTCTGGACATGTGTTTTTCTAGGAAATACCTCTTCATTTTGAGTCATATGCCTATAACAACAATGATCCGAGATATGTTTCAGAACAAATGAGATATTAGAGGATAAACTTGTTTCAGAAATAAAAGTTTACTCGTTACGTAACGGAAAAAACAGATACGCACAGACTCAAACACACAAAATACTTTAGATTTTTGCAAGCTTAAGCAACTATATTATCAAAAACAGAGAGAAAAAAAGAAGAAATAAGAAAAGAAGCCCCCTATAAATGTGACATTACTGCATAGACTGGGTAAGCCAAAGAAGTGAAAAGCAACTGATCGGCATGAAATTAGTCCATCACTAGTATGATATCCATTTCATATCTCGGAGCACAGTTACCAAATCCCAATTCACCTTCTAATTTAGTTATAAAACATTGCTTTCTCTATACTTTTAGATACCCAACATTCATGTCCACAGCAAAACTGCAACACATTTCATTATAATGAGCTCCACTAGGCAGTTATGACAGTTAAAACAATTTCAGTTAAATAGCTATTTTGTAGGCATGTATTCCCAAAGGAAGATCGCCCTGACCTTTTGAAGATGAGACATCATTTACAAACTATGTTGCTCGGATACGAGTGCAGATATCTCATAAGGGTGTAGATCTAGAGGTTGAATTCTTCATCAAATAAATTTTAGGATTCGGGGCTACGAACTGAAGTACAGGTGCTAGGATATGTCTAATAAATGTATATTCAACACATAAGTCGTAATGCAAGTATATATTTTGCACAAATAATCAATGTTATTAAATAAAAGCTAGTACAATTAAATTCTTTGTAAATACTTAATACCTTATTCATAAGTTATGCTGTACAATTATAAAATGTTATATATATATATAACACAAACTCTAAATCAAACCAACTACTCAATTAACCTATAGTTCTTGGCCATAAGTGTAGTTAAAGCACACAAGTTAGGTTGACCAAATCCAATGCAGATTTTACACCCAAATCGTGTTGGACTGACATTCGACACGAATGTGCAGGGATTTTGAAGATTCCAAGCAACGTGATTCATAACAACTACACATCAATCCCAAACTTGGACCCGGCTATATGAATCCTCGATATCCATTCTGCTTCATTTGGACATGTTTATTTCCAATGTCAGTTTTTATTTAGTAAGACATATTGGAAGCATTAGAGGTTCTCTACACTTCACGTACAAATATCTAACTGACACCATACCTTCTATAAGTGTACTAACACTACTAAACCTCATTGCCTATATGAAGTTTTTTGCTTATATTATGCCCTCTTCTTAGTTAAATCCACATAGATTCAAAGAGAGTGCATATCCTTGAGACAGCTACCCTCCATGTGACTTTAAGTATATCTTGTTCTTTTTTTAACACCATACTGCCGCACTAAAGTACTGGTGAATTCAGAGGTCTACGTAGGACAGAGTCAAACCATCTTATTCTCATTTATCATCTTTGTGTTCTACTTGTACTGTCTGCCTCGGATGTGATTATTTCCAATCTTGTACGAGTACATGTCTATCTTAACATTTTATTTGTATGCTTCATCAGAAAACATCTTATTCGTTGATACTCATCTTGTGGATATTGTTGTGCCACAAAAGCCTAATGCTCCTTCCCATATAACATTATTAGTCTCACAACCATTCAAAACTTGCCTCTCACTCTAGTAGGTGCTCTTTCATCACATAGCATTCCCGTAGTACTCATCCAATTCAATTATCCTATTTCAATTCTGTGTGCTACATGTTTTTATCATATAATTCTCCTACAAGATAAAGCCTAAACATTTGAATTTTGTACAGCAAGGTATCACAATCCCCTCTAATCTTATTTTGATAACTACAGCCTGTCTAATCACACTCCAACTTCATTTATCCATACCCAAGAGAGAAAGTTTCAAGTATCTTGAGTCTATAATACAAGAAAATGGGATGATTGACAATGATGTTGCTCATCGTATTGGAGCAGAGTGCTTGAAATTGAGGCTCCCATCCGGGGTACCTTGTGATAAAAATGTGGCATCAAGGCTTAAAGGTAAATTCTACATACTGGTGGTAAGACTTAGACTATTTTATGAGGCAGAGTATTGGCCTATCAAGAACGTACACATTCAGAAGATAAAGATAGCGGAGATGAGGATGCTCAGATGGATGTGTTAGTTCCTTAACTAAAGATTAGCCTTTTGTAATAGAACTAACAATGTCTTTTACTTTTCTATGCTCTGTAATTTATGCATCTTCCTAATGCCTTCTATGAAATCCATTATCTTATCAAAAAATAAAATGAATACATATATCAGCTTCACGTCTTACTACCAAAACTACTAAACTCATAATCTTGCAAATGCATACTTAATAAGCAACTAATAATTTTGAGAACCTCGCCTATATTATCATCAATTTTCATTCAAATAGTTTAGCTCAAAATGCAGCTAAAGGCTCATAAGCATTTCTAATTAAGAGATGTTACTTCTTTTCAGCTATCTCCACATCCATGGCTTTCTGCTGCTCCACCACTTCTGATTTCTTCAAAGGCTGTGAAATTTCACCCTTATCATTCACTGAAGAACACCATCTTCTACATTCTGTAAATAGAAATTAGCTCCATTAACACATAAAACTGAGAAGGAAAAAGAAACAGTACTTCTCGACCCTCCCTCCCCAAAACCAATATAAACAACCAAGAATATCTTTCACAGAAAAAATTATCAAAGAAAAAAGACGTAATTTTTTTCCAAATTGGTATCTGATAAACTACTTATTCACTCTTCTACATTCTGCAAATAGGTTCATTAACACATACAAGTGATAAAATCAATACCCCTCAACCTGCATCCACTCCACAACTAGAAAAGATAATCAGAAACCAACATTTTGAGACCAAATGAGAGGGAAAAGAAAAATACATCTTTCCAAATGAATTGTCTGATAAACTACTTATTCATCAGCCTAATTCTACGAATACAAAAGAAGGTACACTTTTGCAATAAATACAGATGAAATAATCACATCATTCAACCCCCAACCCAACCCAACCCAACCCAATACCAGAATCAAGAAACAACATTATAAGGCAAAAAAAAGGGGAAAAGGCTGATTTTTTTCAAGTGGGTATTTGATTAAGTACCTACAGTGTTGATTGGCAATCGCAATCTTGGTGAAAGAAGACGACAGAGGGACATTTTGCTCTCCCTTTTCTCACAGGGAGAGGAAGCAACAGCAAAGGGTTTTGGCGAGGTTTTAGGCTGTGATACTCGGAACAATGCTTCACAAGTAAATGTAATGAACTACCTAAAATACCCTTCTAGCTTATTATAAAAAAAAAAAAATTGAAATACAACAAATCAAACCATCAATAAGAAATAATTTCAGAATAACTTATGTCATCATAACTAATCTCATCGTAACTTGTGTTCAAACCAAACGACCAGAATAGATTTCATGCTTGAAATCAATGAAGTGCAGAAAATTACGCTCAGTAACATGTCATGAACACTGCTTGCCTCGTGGACAAATATTAAAGATCAAAAATCAAAAGTTATTACACTTAATATTTTGCCTATAGAACAATGAAGGTGAAAAGTTCAAGATTGATCAGTCACCTCCAATGTCATTCTTAAGAATCACCCAATTAAGTTGGTTATATTTTGCAAAGTCCAACTTAACCAAGATAACATAGGAGTGTTATTCAAATAAAAAAATGTGTAATTGTCTGTGTAAGCATAGCCCAACATTGCAAATCTTATGTAATCTTTTTAAAACTAATTCAACTAGAATTTCTACTACATATATTTACTGAAATAAGCTAAAAACAAAGAATAACTTATAATATTAAACTAATTACCCTCTTTTTAATTTAGCAGAACAATATATATAGACTAAGTAATGGATACAATTTACTCCTTGAACTATTTATCAACTAGGTCTCTTCTATTTCTTTATAGACCAATCTATTGATACAACTCAATACTAATTTTTATATATAAAAGTTTTAAGTTTTGATTGATTTGAATATTTACGTGTTTGACATTTATTTCTTTTGTTCTTAAAAGCGAAAAGTAAAAACAAAAAATATATGAAACTCATAAATAAGTCTGATAATCATAAAAAATGCAGAATAGAGGAACTATACCCCTAAAATCCAAAGTTGTTGGTACAAAAGCCTCTAAATTTAGAGTACACAAGTTTGGAAAAGGTTATAAAAAAAGAATATACAATTTTGAAATAAGCTAATACAACTGTCTAGAACAAACAGATAGGAAATAAATTACAATAAGGAAATTTTGATGTTGTGGATCAACCAAGCAACACACCCCAAAATCTCTAGATGAACAACCATTGACTCAAACTTCTTTGCAAACTCCACTATCACATAAATCAAAACCTGCATCAAAAAGAATGCAACAAGTGTAGTATGAGTACATAAACAACGTATATCCAGTAAGTATTATTAACTGATATCGTCAAAGTAGTAACGAGATTTGATTGCTGAAAGCACTTGCGTCAGTACAAGACATGTATAAGCATTAATGATAAACAAGTTAATGAACAATAAAGGCAGAAAAGCTCAAGTTCAACAAATAAGTTTTCCATAAATTACAGATAGATACAGAATGCAATCCAACAAATTATATAAACTATCAGCATGCACAGGTATTTCAACAGGGGTGTCTGGGAGTTGTGATGTAGACTCGTGAAGTTCATATACCCGCCAAAACTTCTCATCGGGCATGTATCACTCGGTCGGGCTATCACATGTAAGAATGCATTATACAATATGAATATCAATCAACCATATCAAACGATCCGTCAAGCCATAATCTCATGAATCATCACAGAATGTAAGTATGGATGATCATATATGTAATGAGTAGCATATGGCCCCATATGGCATATAAACTGTACAAAAAGTGAACCTAGGCAATTCAAGTATCACAAATGTACAAAATATTTAGAGTGATGCATAAACATATGATCAATTAACTATGATAGGCACCATTTACATACAATGCCAGACAATCACATAATTAATCAGCTAAAAAATAGGTTAAGGTATATGTATATCTCACCTGGTACCCGCATAGGCACTCGTCACCTCACCTATATGGTACCCCTAATCCCACACACTTATTATTTTTTCGAAAATATATCTCAATTGGAGTTTAAACGTCTTAACTTACCTCAATTTGAAGCACCGCAAATCACAAAACAGTCTCCCCCTTTGTCAGAGCCTTTGCGCTCCCAATCTATCAAATACGAGTTCTACATAATTGTGATGTAAATAGTCAGATTTGCAAATTTTTCTTTCCCATGGAAAAACCCCTAACATACTAATCTTCCACAATTTATTTCCATCATTTTTTTTCACAATATGATTACCCTTTTCTTCCAACATTTTCCACAATATAATTCACAAGCATACGGCAAATAGGTGTACGATTTTACACTATCATACCTTCACTATCTGACATCTTTTTATGCTTTTTCTTTTGAGCCGAGGGTCTCCCGGAAACAGCCATCCTACCTTGGTAGGAGTAAAGTCTGTGTACACTCTACCCTCCCCAGTTCCCACATCGTGGGATTTCACTGGGTTGTTGTTGTTGTATACATTCACTAACAAGTTAATTTGAAAAAAAATTATCCATAGATCAACTGCACAGCATACTACCACAACTACTAAGCTCATAATATTGCAACCTTTTTTTATGCTTAATAAGCTACTAAAAAATTTTGGGAACCACACTATTTTTTTTTATGACCGTGGTGTCCCGGCCAGCTTTCGCGCACCTCGACTAATTCCACGGGATACCTGCCATTTCCCACCAGCAACAGGTACCAGGTAACTCTGTCCACCAAAACTAGGACAGATGGGAAGAATCACCTAGTGTTGTTTTGTCTCTGCTGAGTTTTGAACTTGAGACTTCAGGGTTCTCAACCACTTCATCGACCACTAGGCCACACCCTTGGGTGCTGAACCACGCTAATATTAATCAAATTTCAACCAAATATTTTAGCTCAAAATGCAGCTAAAGGCTCATAAGCATTGTAATTAAGAGACCGACCTTCTTTTCAGATATCTTCACAACCATGGTTTTCTGCCGCTCCTCACCCTTATCATTCACTGAAGAACACCATCTTCTACATTCTGTAAATAGAAACTAGCTCCGTTAACACATACAATTGAAAAAAACAGTACTTCTCGACCCTCCCTCCCCCAAACCAATAGAGAGGAGCAAGAATAGCATTTTACAGCCAAAATGATAAAACAAAAAGACATACTTTTTTTTCCCAAAATGGGTATCTGATAAACTACTTATTCACTCTTCTACATTCTGCAAATAGGTTAATTAACGCATACAAGTGATAAAATCAATACACCCACACCTAGAAAAGATAATCAGGAACCAACATTTTGAGACAAAATGGGAGAGAAAAAAACATCTTTCCAAATGGATATCTGATGAACTACCTATTCATCTGCCTAATTCTACGGATAGAAAATAGGTCCATTTTTCAATAAATACAAGTGAAATAATCACATCATTCAACCCCCAACCCAACCCAACACCAGAATTAAGAAACAACATTACAAGGCAAAAATGAGGGGAAAAAGACAACCTTTTTCAAGTGGGTATTTCATAAACTACCTACAGTGTTGATCATGTTAACTTGAGGAAATTGAGAAGAATGAATCATGCATTTACATGAAAGAGGATTTTAATTTACTATATCTGTTTAAACTTTACAAAAGATATATGAGGGCTTATTTATAGAACCACTGGATAAATACAAATTGGGTCAAGTCCAATACCAAATAACAAACTAACTGAAACAGATAGCAGCTAACAGCTAACAAACTACTAACTAACCAATGCCACTAACTGATGTGACACTAACATCCTCCCTCAAGGTTGAGGGTGATAACACCTCCCAACTTGACAAGATGAGAATGATGAGGACCACCAGAAAGAGACTTAGTAAACACATCAGTAAGCTGAGTAGAACTTGAAGAATGAAACAAACTGACGACGATCCAATTCAATGAACTTGGTCCTTTCATGGAAGATAGGATTCTTAGCAATGTATATAGAAGCCTGGTTGTCACAGTATATAGGAATATTATGAAAGCAGGAATCCCAAATTCAGAATAAAGTCTGGATAGCCAGGTAATCTCAACGACAGCCTTGTGCAAGCTCCTGTACTCAGCTACAGGTGAAGAAAGGGACACAATAGGTTGCTTTTTGGACTTCCAACACGCAGACTACCCCCAAAGAGAATGCAGAAACCAGACACAGATCTCCTACCATCAAGATCCCCAGTCACTATCACAGAACACTTGCAAGGAGAGATCAGGTGAACTATTGATAAACAAACCAGAGTCAAATGTGCCTTTGAGGTATCTCAATAAATGTAATGCAACTTTGCATGTGCGGAGCACAAGGATGTTGCATAAACTGGATCAAATGTTGTACAGCAAATGAGATCTCAGGTCTAGTGTGTGTAAGGAAGTTTAGATTGCCAATCAAGCTCCTGTAAACTCAGGCTTTGGAAAATGAGTACCCGTCTTGGCCTTCAACTTCTCATGTAACTCAAGAGAACAAATCACAGGTGTGCAAGCATCACAAGGAAACTTTTTTGAGTAAATCAGCAATGAATTTCTTCTGATGCAACAAGACACCAGAAGAAGTGTACGAAACCTCAATACCAAGAAAGTAGTTAAGCAGCCCCAAGTCCTTGATTTTGAACTGGTCATGAAGAAAGGGCTTGAGAGCATCTGTTTCAGTTAAATCAGTGCCAGTGAGAACAATATCATCAACAGATATAACCCCTACAACAAAAGAGTCCCCATCTACAGATACAACCCCTACAACAAAAGAGTCCCCAGATCCTCCGGTGAACAGGGAATAATCATTTAGTGAATGGTGATAACCTCTAGACTCCAAAGGCTGAGAAACCTTAGCATACCACTGTCTGAAAGCTTGTCTCAAACCATATAGACTCTTTTGTAATTTGCAAAGCGAAGGATCAGAAAAAGAAAAATCAGGGGAAGAAGGAACCAAAAGAATTGGAGGAAGTTTCATAAAGACTTCCTCATCCAATTCACCATGTAAGAAAGCATTGTTGATATCAAGCTGAAAGAGAGGCCACTGTTGTTTGATGGCAACAACAATGAGACACTTGACAGTGGACATAACAACAGGAGAAAAAATTCATGAAAATCAACCCCCCCAACCTATATCCCCCCTGACTACTAATCTGGCCTTATACCTCTCAACGGCCCCATCAGCCCTCTATTTGACTTTATAAATCATTTACAACCAATAGGTTTCTTACCACTAGGTAACTCCACAATAGACCAAGTGTTATTTGCAGCTAATGCCTCAAATTCCTTACCATTTACAAAACATGATGCTGACTAAGACTAGATGATTCAGAACAGGAGAAATCAACAGACTGAAAAGCATTACAAAGCTACTGCTGGAGGTAAACAGGTTGAGGAGAGGCCTTAGTAGATCTTCTAGGTGCAAGAGAAGGTGCAAGAATAGAAAGAGGTGCAGAGGAAGAAGAAATGGGAGAAAGAGAAAATGAAGTAATGGAAGCAATAGAACGAGGAGAAGCAGAAACAATAGGAGGAGCCGTATGTGGAAGTGAAGGAGAAAAGGAATCTGAAGGAGGATCAAAAGAAGAAGCAACATGAGTGGGGTCATTAAAACAGAAAGAGAAGGGAAAAGAAAAACCTGAGAAGATTTAGAAGACTGAAGAAAGTGAAAAAGGTGTTCATGGAAAATAACATCCCTGGAAATAAACAAGACTTGGTTTCTAGGTTATAAAGCTTGTAACGTTTCTTGGCAAAAGGATAGCCAACCAAGATGCAAGGAATAGCTCTAGGTTGAAATTTATCCCTATGAGATTTGGGAATGGTAGAATAACAAAGACAACCAAAAGTATTGAGATGAGCATAAGTAGGTGGCTGCCCACAGAGTAACTGAAAAGGGTTATTGTGATTCAGAAGATGAGACGGGAATCTGTTTATGAGATATGTAGCACTGAGAATGCCCAGAATCTGATAGGGAGGTGAGATTGAAAAAGTAATGTCCTGAAATCTGATGCACTATCCCTTTATCAAAAAAAAATTTAGAACCAAAAATAGAGCTCCCTAGTTCTAGTGGCATTGTCACTTCTGACAATTTGCACTTTGGTAAGAACTTAGGTTTCAACCATGAAAACATAGACTTTTAAGCTATCAAAGGCATTACTTTTGGCACCCAATAATGAGTCCATGTCGCCCTGGAGTAGCTATCAAACAATGATCAAGAAATATCTTGACCCATCATAGGTAGGCACATGATATGGCCCTCATGTGTCAACATGAATCAGTTGGAAAGGGGTAGTAGTTTTAATAGAGTTATCAGGGAAAGGTAGTCTAGTTTGTTTGGCTCGAAGGCAAATGGAGCATGTGAAAGATTGTTTAGAAGACAAAGAAGTACCTAGCCCAGAAATATATTTCATTTTAGAGAAAGGCATATGCCCAAGTCTTTAATGCCAAACAATATCCACTTCATTAATATCAGCCAAATGTGCATCAGAGGTTACATTTTTATACTAATGTGAAAATCTATGCCAGGATCAGTTGAGACAAGAGAAGGAAACACAGTTCAAGAAGTACTACTAATGTGAAAATCTATGTCAGGATCAGTTGAGACAAGAGAAGGAAACACACTTCAAGAAGTATTAGAAGACACAGAAGGGAAAACAATAGAGATTTACAAGAAATACAAGGAGCAGAACTGCAAGGAACATGAAAAAGCTTGTACAATCCACAGTCTGGTCTACCAAAAACAATATTTGGTGAAGGTCCCTGTCAATTGCAGCCAGAGTTGGTGAACTGAACAATATATCCAGAAGGTTCAACAAGTTTTGAGATAGAAATGAGGTGATGCTAAAAGTTAGGAATGTATAATACATTGTACAAAGTAAGATCAGGAAACAGTTAAGGAACCAATGTTAGAGACTTTAACTTTGTATCCATTTGGAAGTGAAACAAGACAAGGAAAAGGTAATGTTTTAACATTGAAGAGTAAAGAAAGGTCAGATGTCATGTGATCTGATGCTCCATAATCCATAATCCAAAAGTTATCACGAATCTTAGTAGGCAAACAAGTTTTGAACAAAACATTGTCAGTCAAGATTTTACCGGCAAAGTTAGCAGATGCTATGAGGATTAGTAGGTGATGAAAGATGAGAGTACTGCAAGTGGGACAGTATGTAGGAGTACTGATCTTGAGGCAGACTAGCAAAAGTGACTAGCAGGTTAGAAACACCAGAAAAACCAGAAGCCTCAGATTGTGCACCTGTATGACCAGGACCAGAAGTCTCAAAATCAGCATATGTTGTTGTCTTCCTGTCACGACCTAGACCGCCGTGAGTGGCACCTACACTAACCTCCTAGTGGGAGAACCAATTCTAACCAAAACTTAACCCATAAAATCATGCAATTTAAACAAATAAAACAGTTTTAAACAAGTAAAAGGACTGAGTTCTCATGAACCCAATCAATATATTAAAAAACACTTTACTGAACATACCTCCTAGAACCTGAAAGTCATAGTACCAAAACTCTAACAAAGTCTAGGATAAGGGGGATGCAACCCCAACAAGAAAACAATAACAAATGTCTAAATGTCTGTGTCCGAAGAGATGGACAAAAAACTAAGGAGAATCCACGGTAGCCTGAACGAAATAGCTCACCCTTGGATTCAGATCGCAGAAGTCTCACAATTGAGGTCTCTCAATAACCACCTAAATATGCCATGTATTCAACAAAGAAAGAGCAAGTGCAGCAAACACAATGTACCGGTAGGATCACATGGCCAGTTTCAAGATAAGAATGTAAGACATAAAACCAAAATACAGTAATACAGCCAACACATATTTCAACAGGTCACAATAGATATAGACTCCCGATCACAAATCCTGACTTAACAAATGCATGAAACATGTCCCACATGATCACAATAACACATACCCGATTCTCTCATGGAACTCACACACAAACTGTTAGTGTACCAGCGTGGTACCCGAGCCAACCATCGTTAGTACATTGTACTAGCGTGGTATCCCAGCCAATCATATAGATATCTGTACCAGACGTGATATCCGAGCAACACTTGAAACCACAAGTAGAGTAAACAGGTTCATTGCATGAGATTTCCCCTTTTGTAATGCCTTGACTTGTTCTTGGTCTAAAACAATAACAAAATACAACAATCAATGAATAATGGCCTAAAAATACCCAGATTATACTCAAATCCTACCCCTGGGCCAATTTAATGATCATCCCACCCAAACTAGGGCTATCAAGTTAAAAACCCTTCGTAAGGTTACCCTCATGGATTCTAAGGCTTAAGAATCAATTTACAAGTTAGGGGAGTAATTAATTTACCTTTATTGATGAACACGATGGAAAACTGGTGGTTTTCGCCCTTGTAGATCCCCAAAATGAGATAGCCAAAAATTGACTGATTTAGGGACTTTACTGCACTAACACCTAACTTACCCCGCTATAGAGGGAATTAATTTTCCTGGCTTTAGCGACATGACACCCGCTATAGCGGGTTGCATGGGATAGAAACTCGGAATTCTCTCCAAAAGTCTCTATTTTGCAACACACCTTTGAACCTTGACATTCCAAACTAATCCATTCATGCCAGGTTCGATATCGGGAGTTTTACTTACCTGAAGTTGATACACATCGTTGTTCAAAAGTTAGTAAAGCCTAATCTCAATCGATACATATCTGAGTTGTTCAAAAGTGGTTAGACTCATAAATTTTTATGCAATGTGGATATAACTTAAATGAACAACAACAACAACAACATACTCGGTGTGATTCCACAAGTGAGGTCCGGAGAGGGTGGTGTGTACGCATACTAACACCTTACATAGATCCTGGTGGCTTCTTTTTGGTGTTTTTATATATTTTTAAAAAAAAACTAGTATACCCACGCGTTGCGCGGTTAGTTGATAAACACTCTCATATATACTGATTTATTGTCAATTTCAAAATTCAAATATTATAAAATGATATTGTAAAGTTTACATAAGAGAATGTTAGCATATAGAGACAATTTATGCTAATTGAAAACTTATGAAAATAAATCAATATATAAGTTTAGTTCATTGTTTAAATTTGACAATAATGGTTTTTAGCATTATTTTTAAAAAAAAATTATTCAAAATCATAAATTATATTCTCACACAATCTTTATAATCCTCTTGTTAAAATAATAAAGATATAATAAAGTTTAATCGTTAGATTACAATAAATTATAACATAGAAAAGTCTTACGATTAATATTGATAATGCTAAGCATAAAACTAAAAAGTTTTAATCACCTGATTATCAAATTGTAGGCATTCTATTTTAATCACTTGATTTGAGGACATTGAGTAAAATATTAATTATAATGATTCACAAAATTTTATATTAGGTAACAAATAATTACCAACAATTAAATTTTCTAATGCTAATACTGTCTTTTTAAAGCATGATAAGAAGACATGCATCCTCATTCTTTTGCTAATTTGTTTGGATTAACTTCTAAAATTAACTTATTTTAGAATTTGTTTTTTAAAAGTAGTACTTTTGGTGAGAAATAGTTAGTGTTTAACTTCAAAGACTTCAACAAAATAGACATCTTTATCACATCTCAATATTTTAAAAAAATATAAAATCCCGTAAAATTTTCTTTAAAATTGCTAGAGAATAATGGAGCATAAAAAATATGTAAGGAGATGCAGTAGATAAAGTGAAATTAATGATTAATATAAAACATACTATAAGAAGGCATTCTATGTAGAAAATAACAGTATGAATAAAAGAACATATCAGTAATCCCTTTATATCTTGGCCTTTTGACAATTACACCCAGATTCATATTCCTAGCTTGTCAACTGCTATATTCAGGAATTGATGTGGCTATTGTTAGGCTTTTCTAGGTAGAAAAGAGGTTGAAGCTTCAGATGTGGTTATCACATGTACTATTTCGGCTTTCAATTGACAGACTTTTGTTTGTTTTTTATGATCCAGGATCTATTTATTCTTATGTGTCTACCTATTTTGCTACGCACCTGGATATGATGTGTGATTCCTTGGCAGTACCTATGCATATTTCTACTAATGTATGTAATTTATTAGTAGTGTATCGATCTAGTGTTGTGACCTTGTTGGGGTATGATACATGGGTGGACCTTATCATTCTTGATATGATGGATTTTGATGTGATTTTGGGTATGAATTAATTATCTCTTTATCATACGATTTTGGATTGTTATGCCAAGACGATTACTTTGATTATGCATGGTATTCCTTGTTTGATGTGAAGAGGTACAATTAACCATGCACCTAAGAAGGTGATATCATTTTTTAGAGCAAGGAGGATCGTAGAGAAGGAGTGTTCGGCTTACATAGCATACATTCGGAATACTAGTGCTGTGGAGTAAGATAGTCTTTAGTATACCACAATTTCATTTATTTTGGTAGGTACATTTTCAAGTATTAAAAAGCTTGTAATATTGCGTCAATCTTCAAAATATCTCTTATTGGAAGAGTATTAAGTGATTGGCCATAAGTATTTACTATGAAACTATTGTGATAATCTAATTCGAAATTCATATAGATTGGAAGGTACGTCTTTGTAAAAGGAAAAAAAATAAAAGGTACAACTAATTGTTATAGCAATATCCTTTTCACTTTAACAAATTAACTAATTCATATAAATTGGAGAAATATAAGAACAAAAGGACAAATCTCTAATAAGGAAAAAACATCAATAACTTTCACTTTAACAAATTAATTTACCATACAAAAGATGTGAAATTTGCAAGTCTGAAGGTGAGCCTCTGACCTATAAATTCTTTATATAGTCCCCATAAGATAGGTGAATTTCTGAAAAAACAAGTCCTCTTTTTAGGTAAAAAATTTATGTTGTTTGACATTAAATATTAACATTTTTGATGCTGCTTCCTTTTCAATTTTTTGTTTTTCAGAATGTCGACCCATCTAGAACTGATCAAGTGTCCTCTATGTAATGGAACTGTTCGCGGCTATCAAGAATTCATGATTCATGTTGAATCTCATCCTATTGACGAAATGGAGATAGATGTTGTAGAAGGTTCAAACAACCTAAGTGAACCATTACCAAGACCATTAGAATCAGTCCAACATGTAAGAACCATGAGAAACAAAAGAACTAATTCACAATCACCATTACCACCACCGTCATTTCGTCCCTGGGTTAGAGGTACCTATAGTGAAACAAATGTGCTTGTAAACCCACAAGTACCACTGCTGCTGCCGACACCGATGGCATCACCACCACCACCACCACCATTCTCATATGATGCCCGCTTTATTAGAGGTTTAGATGATGGCAGAGGTGCGCATACAAATCAACAACTACCACCACCACCCACATATCGTGACAACTTGATTAGAGGTAACAATGATGGCAGAGATGTGCATACAAATCAAAACCTACTATTGCCACCACCACCATCATATCGTCCTCTCTCAATTAGAGGAAATGATAATAACATAGGCGTGCAAGCAAACCAGTTGCATAAATGCTTCAACCAACAAGAAGGACCTATGTACGAGGTTTAAATTCAATAGTTATTGACCTAAATGAAACCCCTCCTGAATTTGTAGGTAGGACCACATATAAAGGAGATAGATTTTCCTATTTTGGATAGATCTGATCCATCTTAGTTGAGATTCAAACCTCAGCTCATTTGTGATAACAAAACTGGTGAGGTGGATCTAAGCTTAAAGCTTTAAGGCCAAGAGTATCTATGACTAAAGCATTTACATCCTTTTGTTGATTGTAAATTGTCTGAACCTCCAATTGTTTGGATATTCTTGTTTAAGTTTTCTCCTTATTTACAAAATTGTATTCCCCTTAGAAATTTTATATGGCATTCCTTGTAGTCATTGATTTTCTTTTGTGTTATCACTATAAACTAAAATTTAATGTCATATATATTGGTACCATTCATTCCAGAATTTTGTGTATCATATAACATTTTTTCCTAAAATAGATAAATTATTGTTTAATTAAATAGAAGCCACCAGAATTTCATTCAATATAATAATAACTAGAATAAAATCTGTAATTTGATTGAAGGAGATTGACTTATAATTTCTCCACCGCATTGATATGCTTAATGTTCCCCACATTGTGGGATTTCATTGGGTTGTTGTTGTTGTTGTTGTATTGATATGCTTAATGTTGTTTCAAAATGAAATAGTTCATTCTCTAATGAAAGACAACAAATGACCTGCCCTAAATATTTACTATGTCAACTATTATCTATTATAATCTTAGTTCAACATTCAATTTTATGTATGAACTTACACAGATTATTAGGAGACTCATAAAATAGAAAAATCTTTGTTTTCTATGGAGAACTTTTTCTATTTTGAGAAAAAGAAGGAATTTGGAAAACATGGAGTGAAATAGTCCTTTCAGTACATCCAGCAAGTCTACAGAAGGCATCCTTTTACTATCTCATAACTTCGTCCCAAAAAGGAAAGAACAAAAACTATATGAGAGTTCACCATTTCATTCACTAGGTCATCTAATTTAGAGAGTTCATTCCGAGTAAAAACATCTTCAAATTATAACTATATGAGAGTTCATTAGATGTGTAATCGCATGTTTAAGCATAGGCCCAACAATGCAAATCTTCTGTAGCTCCTTTTCCTTTACTTTTTCTTTGAACAAATTCAATCAGGATTTCTGCTACATATGTTTTACTGAAGAGCTAAAAACAAAGAACAACATACAATAAGAGTTAAGCTGATTATGCTCTTTTTAATTTAGAGGAACAATATATATTGATACTCACACAGAGTGGGCCTAATGGATACAATTTACTCTTGGCACTTACTAGCTAGGTCTCTTCTATATTTTGCTGGACCAACATATTGATACGGCTCAATACTAATTCGGTTTCTAGTCTTGTTTGTAGACCCGAGAAGCAATCTCATGCCACAAACCAGAGAAAATGACAAATATTGACTTTGGTCAACCCTTAAGCAATCTCATGCATTGTGCACCTTAATTTCAATCTTGTTTACTCCAAATATTGTTTTGCCAACCCTTAGTCTTTCCAAGTTCCTAGTTTTTGGTTTTCTTCACCGACACGCATGTGTTTGCCTTGAGAACTATGCCACTAGTCCCGGCAAGTCATAAATCACGTTTTAAGTCTAGGGAAAAGGTCATTTAAGGGAAAGGATCATAATACTCAAAATGAACAGACAAGTCGTTACATATATTGTTTGTTAGTAATCAACCAAAGCTTAATTTTAGTTTTCTTCTTATTTCATCATTTTCCAAATCTTGCTTTATGATTTTTGACTCAATTCTCTACTAAGGCCACCAGGATACTCCAAAGATCCTATTCATCAAATTTGGCTAGGTCCAGATCTTTAGCATGGTTTAGTGTAAATAGTTAGATTTACATGTTTTTCTTTCTCGTGGAACAATGCCTAGCATGCTAATCATCCACCATTTATTTCCTACATTTTTTGTCACAATATGATTACCCTTTTCTTCAACATTGTCCACAATAAAAGGGCAGCCCGGTGCACTAAAGCTCCCGCTATGCGCAGGGTCCGGGGAAGGGCCCGACCACAAGAATCTATTGTACGCAACCTTACCTTGCATTTCTGCCAGAGGCTGTTTCAAGGCTTGAACCCGTCCTCCTGGTCACATGGCAACAACTTTGTCCACAATATGATTGACAAACAAACTGCAAGCATATGACGATTTCATACTATCATACATAATAATTTCACTAACAAGTTAATTTGGAAACATTTAATCCACATAAACTGCACGTCATACTACCAAAACTACTAAGCTCATAATCTTGCAAATGAATGCTTAATATTTTTAAAGACCACACTAATATCATCATCAAATTTCAACGAAATAGTTTAGCTCAAAATGCAGCTAAAGACTCATAGGCATTCACAATTAAGAGATTTTACTTCTTTTCATATATCTCCACAGCCATGGCTTTCTGGTGCTCCACCGCCTCAGATTTCTTCAACAGCTGTGAAATTTCACCCTTATCATTCACTGAAGAACACCATCTTTTACATTCTGTAAATACAAATTAGCTCCATTAACACATACAATTGAGAAAATAAACAGTACTTATCGACCCTCCCTCCCTAAAATCAATAATAAAAAAAACCAAGAATATCTTTTACAGCAAAAATGATAAAATCAAAAAGACATAATTTTTTTCCAAATGGGTATCTGATAAACTACTTATTTGCTCTTCTACATTCTACAAATAGGTTCAGTAACACATCAAACCCATCCACCCCACACCCAACAATTTTGAGACCAAAAGAAAGGAAAAAGAAAAGACGCATCTTTCCAAATTGGTATCTGATACAAGTGATAAAATCAATACCCCTCATCTGCCTAATTCTACGAAACAAAAATAATCACATCCCAACCCAACACCAGAATCAAGAAACAACAGTGTGAGGCTAAAATGAGGGGGGAAAGACAATTTTTTTCAAGTGGGTATTTGATAAATTACCTACAGTGTTGATCAGCGATCGGAATATGGATGAAAAAAAGACGAGAAATGGACATTTTGCTCTCACCTTTCTCATAGGGAGAGGAAGCAACAGCAACAGGGTTTAAGGATACTCACAAGACAATGTCGAAAATATAGGATTGTTAAAAATTATCAGGTTTGATCACACATATATATTAATCAAGTTTAGTTTTTTAACTATACACCTATTCGTTTTAATTCTTTAAATATTGAAAAGTTTGTGAGATTTGGTTTTTGTCCATTTTTTATATAAATAATTTAGGAACTTAAATTCTTAACCTATTTTTTTAATTGTTTCTCTCTCCTCTCTATATTTTTTTTCCAAATTACTCTTATGAAAATAACTTTAACCTTAACAATACAAAATAAAATTTACGAGAAAAGAAAATATAAGTTCTAATTTTATTTAAATGAATGATAAAATGAAGTATATATATTATTGTTGCTAATGACTTGAATATGCTAAAATTATTATAAAAAGAAAAAAGTTATTACCTATTAAGTATGGAGAGAGATTTATATATATTTAATTAATAAAAACAAATTTCTTGCCATGAGAATAAAATTAAAAGTTCTTTACTCACATGTTTTGATTCCATATTTTGTGCTCCAACAACTTTATCAAAGGAAATTTGTTTAATTTTTCAGAAGTTGAAATTTATTAAATGGTGGATTTGCAACTTTGTTTAGACTTTTTCTGTCGCATCCCAGAAGGGTACCCTAGACATGGCCGACACTCGAAAACCATTTTTGGCCTTCAAGCGAACCACTTGGTCCAATCACACTTTCATTCAATCACATTCTATCAGCGGAAGACTCAATCATAAGAATACTATTCATAATTTAGGACCAAAGGCCAAACATATATCCAATCAACAACTAGCAAGAATAAAACTAATCAAAACGAACAATTCAACATTTTCCACGCTCTAGTCTATGAAGCCTCTATCAACAATCCAGGAGGTGCCGATAACAGGTCCATGGCTACCAAAAATCAAAATAAAAGAAAACTAATCAAAGCTAAAAAAAAAAGATATTTCGGCATCCTCCGAAAACATGGAGGACTCACCAACTAGCTGGAAGTGAATAGATCTTCAACGGTGCGCCGGTTGATGATCTCTAGTACCTGTCTCTGCATCATTAAACGATGCAGGCCAAATGGCGTCAGTACGTAGAATGTACGAGTATGTAAAATGGCCGAATGAAACAAACATCAAGGAAGAATCAAATCAACTCGGAATCTCAACTCAGGGGAAAGAACAACTCAATCAAGTGTCCTAAGTATAAACAAGAATATGGTTTAGACGAAACCAATCACATACAATTCAACCCAATCCGACTCAGAGTATTATCAAGACCTATATGGGAGTTTCTCTTATCCGACAACCATCACTTATGAGCCAGTGATAGTACAACAAGCTGACGTTGTTGCCACATCCGTTCATACCTTGTCAGGGTATAAACGAATCAACCAATCATGTATCCATAACCAACCAAGTCCTATCATGTCAGGACAATAATTTGGGAAACATCCGACTTTAACGGTCCAATCCCCTCCTACGTTTGGCGACGTAGTTATTGAATTCGAGTTATTACTTACTCTTACCCAATTCGGTGCTCGATACTCCTCCCAAGACTCAATGCTCATAAAACTCCATCCAATCAACTCAATCTAATCATATCGAAAAGTCTCATTTGGAACCTTGTCAGTTCATCAATTCTATCACAATCAAACCTCTTCCAATCATATTATCCGATCAATCCCAATCACATCTTTCAAGAGTAGTTTAGATATGCATTTATGACAACATGTAATCCTATCCAATCATTTCTCCATTCATTTAACAAATCTTTTCGGGACTCATCAAGACTCCAAGATTCTAAATCAACAATTTAAGATAATCAACATATTTAAGAAAATTAACATATTTAAAATAATCAACATATTTAAGAAAATCAACAAAATATGTTTAACCACTCATATCAATCAACTCATACCAACATGAAGCATTTATCAATTTCTTGACTCAACAACATCAACATAACAAAAATTAAGTTAATGGATGAAAAAGACTTATTTGGACATAAATCTATCAAGAAGCTCATTTCTTATGGACATTAAATCTCAAAGAAGATGTAGGGCACATGGGTGGATTCAACACATGCTTTTAGTAGCCTTACATACCTTGGTGAAGATTTAGAAAGAACCTTGATGTTAGGTCTTCAATGGAAAGCTTGAATCCTTGAGTTTGAGAGGATTTTTGTTGGGGATTAATTGAGAGAGAAGAGGGTGGAGTCTAGGGTTTAGGGAAGGGACTGAAAATATCATCCAAAACGTGACCAAGTCAGTGTATATAAGTTTAGGGAAAATGTCCAATTTGCCCTTCCTAAAAAATCTGGAAAATGGGCTAAAACCCTTCTGGCGCGCCGCGCCACTGCAGCGCCAAGCCAAAATGGGCTTAAAACCCTGCACACCTAATAGTGGCGCGTCGCGCCGAGGACCAAACTACTGAGGCTAGTTTTTGGCGCTATAGTGGCGTCGGGCGCCACTGGACAAGTAGCCAACTTTGGGTGTGCACAAGTAGCCACTTAAACTTGTATAAAATTGAACAAGTAGACACACATATCTTACGTGGCACAATACACGTAGGACGCACGTATTACACAAAATTGTCTGTAGAATGCCATGGAGGACGAATGTGTCTATTTGTTCAAGTTTTGAATCGTTAAATTGTCTACTTGTGCATTAGTAAAGTTAGAGATCATAGTTGTCAGTTGAAGTCAAGTTAAGGGTCATATTTATGTATTATGTCTTATATATATATATGATAAATTACTTGTGCATTCATCTTTTTATGAACGACTTATCCCCGAATTATAAATAAAGGTCGTTGATGCATACTTAATCATTATGATTCACCACTTAACACATTGTACAAATTCTTAGTGGGAATGCTAAATTGATTCCTAAGTTGTTTCATCTCTCAAGTTGAATCGTCAACTTCTCATGTAGAGCTAATGCCATTTTATGTCACCTTTCTTTACGTATGATTTACCCTTACTTTTTTTTATAGTCATATATAATAGATGCTCTATGACACTAGTTTGGATATAGGATTCGATATATGATGTTCTTTTAAACTTTATTCGATTGTCATAATATTCACCTTTATCTAGTATTTGATGTTATGCCTTGTGAAATATTGATTTAATAACAAATGATGGATTTGCTTGGTGGATAGATGCTCAATTGGTTGCCCGGGCTCTTAGCTACACAGATTTGGATAGAAATAAGAGTTTTTTTTTAAAAACAAATATAGATATATGTCAACTTGTGGGTCTCGAGCACCGCATATATCAGTTGTTGAGTATGAGACCACGCTTCATATATACCTTAGATCACCATGCAGTAATAATTCTACCTATGGGGGAGGAATGGCTTAGGAGGTTCGTGAAAGGGTTGAGTACTCCCCTCCATTTGGTTACAGAGCAGTTGGTGAATATTGGAGCTTCTTTCTAGCAGGTGATTGACAGGGCAAAGAACACTGAGCAGATTCATTGTCAGGTTTATAGAGGTGACGATAAATGGTTCGTAGGTATGGTACTTTCAGCGATACATCATCTTGGGGCAAGGATTTTTAGTTAAAGGTCATCATTACCAAACCAGAAAGTCCGTTCATGAGGCATTACAGACCTTCGACAGTGGTTATTTCGGTATAGCAGTCAAAGTGTTGGGCAGGTATCTCGAAATTCTCATTTTGGATTCTCAAATCATAGTGGACTCTCTAGTTCACTCGAGCCATCTCATCAGCCTATGACTAGCATTGGATGCTTTGAGTGTGGAGAATTCGGTTGTTTTGCTAAAATGTGTCCTAGGCGTAAGCAATGAAGGACACATCAGGGTTCTCAGGGTGAGGCCACCAACACCACCAGCTATAGGAGGTACAAAGAGTGGTAAAGGTGGTTCCCGAATTTTAAGGGGTGGAGCTTAGATAGATCGTGAAGGTGATCATGGATAGACAAAGTTCGGGGTGGATGTGACTATTGTTAGGCTTTTCTAAGTAGAAAAGAGGTTGAGGCTTCAGATGTGGTTATCACATATGTACTATTTCGATTTTCTATTGACAAGACTTTTGTTTTTTATGATCGAGGATCTATTTATTCTTACGTGTTTGCCTATTTTGCTACGCACCTAAATATGATATGTGATTCCTTGGTAGTACCTATACACATTTCTACTCATGTATCGGATTTATTAGAAGTGTATCGAACTAGTGTTGTGACCTTGTTAATTGGGGATGATACATGGGTGGATTTTATCATTCTTGATATGATGGATTTTGATGTGATTTTGGGCATGAATTGGTTATCTCCTTATCATATGATTTTGGGTTGTTATGCCAAGACGGTTACTTTGATTATGCCTGGTATTCCTAGTTTGGTGTAGAGGGTACAATTAACCATGTACCTAAGAAGGTGATATTATTTTTTAGAGCAAGGAGGATGGTAGAGAAGGAGTGTTCGGCTTACTTAGCATACAATTTCGTTTATTTTGGTAGGTACATTTTCAAGAATTAAAAAGCTTGCAATATTGCTTCAATCTTCAAAATATCTCTTATTGGAGGAGTATTAAGTGAATGGCCATAAGTATTTACTATGAAACTATTGTGATAATCTTATTCGAAATTCATATAGATTGGAAGATACATCTTTGGAAAAATAAAAAATAAAAGGTACAACTAATTGCTATAGCAATATCATTTTCACTTTAACAAAGTAACTAATATATATAAATTGGAGAATATAAGAACAATAGGACAAATCTCTAATAAGGAACAAATTAACTTATCATACAAAAGATGTGAAATCTGCTAGACTGAAGGTGAGCCTCTGGCCTATAAATTCTTTATATAGTCCCCATAAGATAGGTGAAGTGCTGGAAAAATAAGATAGTGAAGTTGTCCTCTTTTTAGGTAAAAAATTTATGTTGTTTGACAATAAATATTAACATTTTTTATGTTACTTCCTTTTCAATTTTTTGTTTTTCAGAATATCGACTCATCTAGAACTGATCGAATGTCCTTTATGTAAGGGAGCTCTTCTTGGCTATCAAGAATTCATGATTCATATTGAATCTCATCCGATCGACGAAATGGAGATAGACGTTGTAGAAAGTTCAAACAACCTAAGTGAACCATTACCAAGACCTTCAGAATCAGTCCAACATGTAAGAACCATGAGAAACAAAAGAGCTAATTCACAATCATCATCACCATCACCATCACCGTCATTTCGTCCCTGGGTTAGAGGTAACTTTAGTGATACAAGTGTGTTTGTAAACCAACAGGTATCACTGCTTCTATCGATGCTGATGGCATCATTGTCATATGATGCCCGCTTTATTAGAGGTAACAACGATGGCAGAGATGTGCATACAAATCGACAACTACTACTACCACCACCACAATCATATTGTCCTCTCACAGTTGGAGGAAATGATAATTACATAAGCATGCAAGCAAACCAGTTGCAACAAATGCTTCAACCGATAAGAAGGACCAATGTACGAGGTTTAAATTCAATAGTTATTGACCTAAATGAAACCCCTCCTGAATTTGAAGGACCACATATAAAGTATAGTTGAAATTCAAACATTGGCTCATTTGTGATAAGGAAACTACTGAGGTGGATCTACGCTTAAAGCTTTAAGGCCAAGAGTATCTATGCCTAAAGCATTTGCATCCTTTTTGTTGATCGTAAATTATATTTTTGTTTAAGGTTTATGCTTATTTATAAAATTGTATTCCCCTTAGAAATTTTATATGGCATTCCTTGGAGTCATTGATTTTCTTTTGTGTTATCATTATAAACTAAAATTTAATGTTATATATATTGGTACCATTAACTTCAGAATTTTATGTATCACATAACATTTTTTTCTAAAATAGATAAATTACTGTTTATTAAATAGAAGCCACTGGAATGTCATTAAATGGTACTTGATATAATCATAACTAAAATAAAATTTGTAGTTTGATTGAACAGGATTGACTTATATATAGTTACTCCACCGCATGGATATTCTAGTACATGTATTTAGTATGATTTACATGTATGTGAAATATATAGACTCTCTCACTTACTTTCCTTTTATCTCACACGCTTGTTTGCTCTCTAGTAACTCCCTATGAATATATATGTATTTCAAAGTGATTCAGTAGCAAAATGCATATAACTAGATGTATTCGACTTGAAATTTGAAATGAAATTATTGATTAGTGAGACAATATTTAATTTTTTCAAACTCTAAGGGGAATTAGTATATATGATAGAAATGATTGTAATTAGGTAATTTTTCCTAAATGTATTAGATCGTCACTTCATCACCAAACACAGTCTATTATCAATAAAAACACTGTTCTCCTAATATACAATTATTTATTTATAATATCAACTTTAGTACTTAAAATAATTTTCAACAATTAATGTTTATTAATTACTATTAATTTTTATTCAGTTAAACGGGGCAACCATATTATCAATTTTTCACAATATAATTGCCCCGCTCCACATCATTTTTGTCGTTGGAATATTTCCAGACAATTTACAAGCATCTGTAATATGAAATTTAAAGGGTGTTAGTTGCAATTAAATCTTTACTTGAAGTTAAATTTAACAAGTATTATTAGGTTTTTTTTGTTTATGAATTTGACACTTGTTTACCAAGTAGTAACACATGTAATATTATCTTGTAAATATTTATGTTAGTATTTTCAAATTAAAATTTGAAATTTAAAAAGTTATAAAAATATATCTTTTAATAAAGTGAGATGGGCTAATGCGCGCCGCAGTCTACATAGTGATGGATTGGGCATGTTATTTTAAGGCCCATCAAAATGATGGATCAGCCCGACTTGACCCGTCAAATTTCAAACTCCATATGGACTAGCCTCGATGTACTTAACCAATCCATATTGACTACGGTTGTGTATCGGTCGGTTCTATTCAATTTTGAAATTTATCGGTTTGACTTATCGATCATCGATTGGTAGATATGCTAAACCGTTATAGAACCATTAAAATATTAATTTATCGGTTATTGATTTATAGATTATTGATTGTTATTGGTTCGATTATCGATTTAATCGTTAAGATTTGACACACACAAAAAGTTATTGACAATCACTTCGAAACAAGGTGACGACCATATGAACTATGCACATGAGTTGACAAATTGCGTCTTGCTCAAAAGCAAATACTATCACATTGTAGAATAATTGAGACTTTGAGACAGTCAAAATTAAATGTATAAAGTGAAGGACTTTATATATACTAAATGGTATAAATATAATTATTGAATTTACTATCGCATTATCAGTTAAACCATTAAGAAAAAACCTCAAATCATTAAGAACCGATAACTCAATAATTAAAAAAAGTCAAAACCGTTATCAAAACCGCTAAATCAATAACTCATTATCGATAAACCAATAACTTTTTTTTGGTTCCTAAATTGAGTTGACTAATTTTAGTTTATTTTTAAAAAATGTTTTGCTATTTTTCTTTTAATCCTTCTTTTCTTTCCCTTCATTTCCCCGTCATTTCTCATACTTGATTACTTTCTTTCCCTTTCTCCTTTCCCATTACTCCATGAACCCAAGAATTTTATACAATATTAAAATTTAACACAACTCCACAATGAACTTCAGAATTTAGTACAACTTCACAATGACCCTAAAACTTTACACAATTCTAAAATTTTATAAAACCTTAAAAAAAAAATTACCAAATAAATCACACTGAAATTGAAGTATCTATTTAGTTTTGATTTTAGAATCCTAATTTTAATATTTTTTTAATCTCTCTTAAACTTTACTCATTTAATTAAAATCATCACTACCTCTATCCCTATTTATATGTCATAGTTTGAATTTCGAGAGTCAAACCTTTTTATTTTGACCGTATATTCAAACATACAATCTTTAAGATTTTTGAAATAATATGTACATATTTAGAAACTACATAAAAAATATTATACATCATAAAAATTAACAATTTAAAATATTTAATAGTATACCAATAAACTGCGGTCAAATTTTTTCTTGTTTGACTCTCAAAATCCAAACTCTGTCATATAAATTGGGACATAAAGGGTGATTAATTAAAATTACTAATAAAAATCACAATTAGATTAGGTGGATAAAATTAGCCACGTGAAGTGTCATTTGACACTCTTTTTTTTTTTTTTAAAAAAACAAACTAATATGGAGCGTGAACAAGACGCATCAGTAACTAATTATCAAGGTGTGTTTTATTACAAAGGAAGTGATAGTTTAGGTAGGTAAAGAGAATAACTGATAGTTGAACTATGAAACTCACGAAAAAGTTTGACTAAATATTTCCTCTTTCGGAAGGAAAATAAAAGAATTACTATAATTCTATTATTGTATTTAATCTAGTTCTAAGATGTAAAATCAATTCAGTGTTACAAAATTAAATAGTCTGTAACTTAACTTCAAGATTACAATTTTCTTTTTACAGAAGGAAAATAAAAGATTGACCATAATAATATTGTTATGATATTTAATTTTAAATTTTGTTTTTATCTCTAAATTAAAGTTCATTTATGTAATAAATCACAATACTAATTAAACTCTTAGCTAGAAAAGGCAAAAGAAAAAGAGAAACAAAATATGATAAATGTTATATAAATTATTGTTTTGGAAATTTATTGAAAAGAACAATATAATTCTTTAAATAGAAAAATAATTAATTTTTTTAGATTTTATTTGTGAATGTGTCATATAACATTCATGGTATAGTCAGTCATATTAAATTACGTACCTATTACTTTCTTTTCAGTGTGTTATCATTCTCCCTGCAATAGAAAGTCTAGATTGTAATTTCATCTTTCTTACAATTATAGAAATTACTCTTATAAATATAAAAGCATTCTTTATTTTTTTAAAAATTTTATAAAAAATCAAAACTAGACAAATAAATTGAAACAAGTGAAATATTATTTTATCATCCCAAATTCATACAGTAATGCATGAATAAACAAAAATTAGTACATATAGTATTTGTACTTATCATCCGTTACTTTTTACTTTTGACCTTAAATTTTGCCGATGATGTAAATGCTGGTAACTAAGTGAAATTCAATTATTATTTCTTCCTTTTCTGCAGCATTTGAAACGAAATAGTCGATAAAATCTAAGATGAAGAAAGTGGTGATGCTCTTAGATTGCATCTGCTAGTTTAATCCTTGATCCATCTATGTGTCTCCTAAGTCGCACTTGGAATTTGATTAAATTCAACAGCAAATGGCGAAATTTTAGTGATCTTCTCAATCTAATGAATGAGGAGTCCACTATCCATCCACCCAGAATATGTTTAAAATAAAGATTACTATGCCTCCAGAAGTATAAGATGTTTTCTCCTCGTACGATTGATTTGAGGTTTTGTCTTTATATAACATTCTATTTAAGAAATGACAATTTGATCCATAAAATGATCAAAATAATTACTCATTTTTAAGATCATAGTTTAATTTCCAAGAGGTATTCATTCCTACCTTTGCGAACCTATCCCCTTAAGAAAATTCAGCTAATATCACGTGAATCGATTACCTACATATCAATTAAATTGATAAAAACAAATAGTTGCTTAAATTCCTTTTGTTAACATGACTATATCAAACATTTTTTTTCCTTTTTTACTTTTAAAGTAAACTATTGATTCCATCTCTCATGGCTTAAGATAATGTAGTATTTAAGATAATGTGCACGAATTTAATTTTTATTTATTGCTAATACAAAAAAAATTAAAAATAAAAATAAAAAAAAGTGACTGGCTCCAATAATTTATTCACCCTCTTTTTCAGGTTAACATCTCATGCTTAGTATAGATATAGTCATTAGTTTAATCTTAAACTATTTTAATATAAAAGAACATCTTTTTACCCCAATTTTTTTTAACTTTTAAATGTGGTAAAGATTTATTTTCTATCTTTAAAAAATCATCTTTCATTCTTCTATTATTATCATTTGATATTTAGTAAATTGCATTTATAAGTCTTAAAACTTTCTAGATATAACACCATTATATTTAAACAAGACAAAACAGAATAAATTTCTATTCCCAAAAACAAATTTTGTCTCTCTCTAAACATTTTATATTGTCAAAATCTTGTAGTTTATATAAAATCTCTTTAACATCATCAAAAACCAAAGTCCAGTGCCTCATATCAATAATAAAATTGAAAGGTGAAAACATGGGCTTTAAGGATTTTCAACTCAAGGTAGCCAAGGTATATATGCTTCTTCTTTTTTTTTTTTGTTAATCTATAGGCATTTTGTTTAATCTCTTATACTTTAATTATCATTTATCAATAACTTTTTGAAGCAAAAACAAAATGAAATCTATGGAAAATTTGATTTTTCTTTAATTGTTTTACGTAAAATGCACTCAATTACCCTAATTTTTAATTTTTAAAATTCCTTATAAAGTTCTAAGCTAGCATAAATCTATCAAGGTTTTAATAATGGTTTGAAATTATTGTTATATGTTACAATTCAGAGTACTAGGCAGAAATCACATGGCTATAGGTGCATCCACGAGCTAGGGTATCAGAAGGAGTTCATTTGTTATTTTTACGTATATAAAGTAGATGTTGAATTTCCTTAGCTTTTTTCATAATTTTGAATCTTGACTCGGTAAGGCGTTTGTCATGTAACCATGCAACATTTTTCAATTTCTAAGTCTGTTTTTTTTATAGAAACTTCGTCTGAAAAAATTTCTTGGCAAAGGAGGAGGAAACAAGAAGAAAGGATCTGGAAATGGAAAAAGACTTTCATGGATGATGCCAATAACTCATGGATACTATGTGGCGGAGGAAAGACGCGGCGGATCACGGCCACAAACGCCTCAAAGTAACAAGGTAGAGTGTGATAAAGTGGTGGTTCAAAGGGAACAAGTGGAAGAACAAGAGTGGTGGTTTTATGGTGTTTTCGACACAAGAATTGGGAGCGGAGTTACCAAGTACCTGCAGACTCATTTGTTTGACAACAATCTTAACGAGGTAATTAACAAAGAACATGAAAATAACATACTATTTTTCACCATTTTCTTGTGTTTTGTTACTTTACAATTTAACATAGATGCAATCGTTGCTTATTTTGTCATTTAGGTAAAAGAAGCATGGAAATAATATGTTCTTTAGGATTCCTACCTTCACCTTTTTCTTGTGTTGTTTTGTTTTGTCATCTTGTGTTTGTCATACTGCTGCTTGCACAATAATTTCTTTATCTGATTAAAAGTTGAATTGATCTGGCCTAATGATCAATAAATGGGTTAAGAATTATGAGGTTTTGGGTTTAAATTTCAGTAGAGACAAAAAAGCACTAGGTGATTTCTTCTCATTTGTTTAGTCTTGGTGGACAAAATTATTTGGTACCTATTGTTGGTGGGAGGTGGCAGGTTGTGGCAGAGTAAGAATTTTTACTAATGGGGTTCAAAAGAAGTAAACACACGAACTAGACGAAGGACGTTCAACATATATAAACTAATTTTAACCATGTATAAATGGTGTAATAATTTTACATCTAAGGGGGTTCGAATGAACCTCATAGGCCCAAGTTGGTTCCGCACCTGGTGGCAGATATCCCGTGGAATTAGTCGAGGTGCGAGAAAGCTGGCCAGACATCACTTTTTATCTCAAAAAAAAAAAAAGTTGAATCAAGGTTTACACATAAAGATGGGTTTATTTAATCCCATAAATCTTTCTTCTCAAATTGTTTTTATCTGTTTAAGCTTGAGTCAAAATTTTCATCTGTATGTCACAAAGATGTTACACATTTAAAAGTCTGTGCAACCTAGGTTGGTATATATTTACAACAATATGTATATGTAGACACACACAAAATTGATTATCTTTTACAAAGTTTTGAAGCTGGAAAAAGAAGCATTTTTCGCATAGCTTGCTCATAGTGCAGGTCTCACTCGTATAATATCGTATTTGGCCAGACTCACTCACTCACGTACTCCTTATCGTGTATATTGTATTTAGCCGGGCTTACTCACTCCCCAGCTCCTTATTGTGAATGTTGTATTTGGCCAAACTCACTCGCCTACTCCTTATCAATCTATATTTAATACTTCCATCTGCTTAATTTAAAGGACAAGAAGAATGGAGCCGTAAGCTCCTATGTTATGTGTGTGAGTTAGTTGCATTGAAAATTTTTAAAAAGCCCTCAATGATAATCAATATGATCACGTATGAGAGGTCATTTTGATTTAACTATCGCACTATTTTATTGTAGTTGTTATTTCCCATCATGCTTTGCTTTTGTCATGCTTTCTATAGTATATGCTTTGATATGTTTTTCCTTGAGTCGAGAGTCTATCGGAAACAACCTCTCTACCTCCCAAGGTAGGGCTAAGGTATTTGTATACACTACTCTCCCCAGACCCCACTTATGGATTACACTGGGTATGTTATTGTTGTTGTAAGCGTATAATATGGAAAATTAGTTAGAGGTGCTTAGCTCATTTTGTGTGCCTATTTTCTTACAGTCACAGATGAAGAAGAATAGCAAAGAAACATTGAAAAAGGCACATGTTCATGCAAAAGCTAAGGTCAGGGAAACAGAGAAACTAGAAAGCACCTGGAAAATGGGTTCAGCTTCTGCATTAGTCATCAACGGAGAGAGGCTAGTACTCGCAAACATGGGCGAATACAAAGCTGTAGTATGCAGAGACGGCGAAGCTTTTGAAATTAACAGAAGGCAACAGCAAACAACAAAGCCACATTGGTCTCATAAGCTCTTCCCAGGTATGACATAATAATATATCATCCTTTTTTACCTCCTTGTGAAATTTCCTTTTGATGTAGAAAGAACTATAGCTGAGTTTATTGTTTTTTGGTTCGTATCAGGTGTCAAACGCTTATCTAAAGCTGGAGTTGATAAGCCTTCTAAAAGGTCGGAAGTTCTTGTTGGTTCTGAAAGAATTGATCGCGATACTGAATTTGTTATCCTAGCAAGTCCTGGCATATGGGAGGTAAGTTCAAAATCCAACATTAAACCCAAAGAAAAGAAGAATTAATTGTCAAAAACACACCTAAAGTTTCCTGTTTTTTCAAGATTTATACCTGAACTATCACCAACTATTATCAAAACACACATCAACTATCAATTGTTCGCTTTTCCTACCTGAACGATGGAAACTCACACACCTGATAGTTCAGGTTTGAAACTCGAAAAAAGGAAATACCTTAGGTGTGTTTTTGATCTTTCACTCGAAATGAAAGAGACAAACCTTTGTGGCAACTGTTGATTTCTGATTGTGAAACTTTTTGACAGGTAATGAAGCAGCAAGAAGCAGTGAACCTGATCAGGCATTTGGAAGATCCACAAGAAGCTGCTGAATGCTTAGCCAAAGAGGCTATAAATAGAATGAGCAAGAGCAATGTTTCTTGCCTTATCATTAGGTTTGAGTGATGCAGAAATGAGAAAGGTTGTGTAGAACTTACTAGCATTTCTGAATGAAAGAAACTACACCTTTCAACTATACATACTCTGTAATGAGTGATCCTTCCCATTTACAGAACCGGGAAGTTATCCAAATACATATTAGGAGTAATATATTTTTAGCATATTAAGTTTGCTTTTTCAAGCAATACTTCTGTAAGCTCAAGCTAGGATCTCAGAACTAGTTTTGGCAATGTCAAGAAACAAGAATTTCTGGATTATTACTTTTCTCTTCTTCTTTTTCTCACTCCAATTATTCTGTTTATCATATTTTACTAGATGATGCACTCTAGATATCCTCTGTTAACTTACTCTTTTCGCTTCTCTTACGAAACAGACTTAAGATATGGGCAGTGAAGATTCATATAGTCAATCGGAATGTAAGTAGTTGTTGTAGTATATTTTTTTTCCACTTTAATCCTTTCCAATATGCTTTTGGCCTTAAACACCTTGAAGCATAAGGTCAAACAACAATAACATATACAAGTGGGATCTGAAGATGATAAGATGTATGTGGGGTAAATAGGTTGTGTTACTAATAGACTCTCGGCTCAAGAAAAAGATTTTTCCAAGCATATTTGAAATAAATGCAAGAGACAAAAGCTATGATGGAAATATTAAAGAAAAAAATATATTGACAGCTAAAAGTAGCAAATATAACAAAACAAAAAAGAAACAACAATAGTAATAAAATTGAAGGATGGGAAAATGCTAGTATAATAATAATAATACTAGGAAGGGATTAATAGGTGCTCCAAATTAGAACCTTACTCTACCACTGAGAAAAGAAAACGCTCGATTACCTACTAACCATCTACCCTAATAATCGACATCCATGCTCTCTCCTATTTAAGTCCTCTATGAGTTGAAGATGTGTTTATCCTGTCTAATTACCTCTCCCTAATTCTTCCTTGGTCTACCTTTAGCTTTCCTTAAACCTATCACCGCCAACATCTCACACTTACATCTCACACTTCCTTGCTAGGACACATCGCGCTCCTCCTTTTACATGTTTGAACCATCTTAGTCTCACTTCTCGTATATTGTCCTCCATAGAGACTACCTCTCACCTTGCTCCACATATCTTTGTACAATGAAAACCAGTTCATCACCCCTTATATGCAAAGAAACTAAAATGAAGCAGCTTTAGTATAATTGCCTTGTTGAAGAGAATTTTATTTCACTCGCGAATAATAATTTGAAGACTCAAATTTTCAAGAGCTCAGTCAATGGGGACTGTTTAATTCATTTTTCTATGGATGGTCAAAGAAAATTCAAAATGAATGCCAGTAGAGTGTTGATACTTTGAAGCAGTAAATATACAGTAGGAACTTGCAAAATTTTCACTGCAAAACACCCAATATCAAATCCAAACTGTAGAGTACATTGAAAGGTGACATACAGTCGAAGGTATATACATTTCTCATCTTAATACCACACATCTTTACAGTAACTAAATTTGAGGGAAAAAAACTGTTTTGGGAAGTCTATAAAAAGTCGTGACAAATCACACCTCCAGCTACAACCGTGGGAGCACTTGAATAATCTTGATAATGCTGTCACCTTTTTTCACTAGTCTTGCTTCGGAAGGGAGACAACAAAGAGAGGCGAGCTGTATCCAAGCGTAAACACCTCTCAGTTCCTCATTCATCAATATAAATAATAAACATGTAAATCTTGCAGAAAACATTAAATCTTACACTTCTGAGAAACATTGCCAGCTGTAGGGGTTTCATCTTGGGAGATCAAATTCTTCAAAGTGAAAACTGGAAGAGACAAGGTATAAGGTCAGTTTACAGATATTGACGAGCAACAAGGGAGAACAAATTATTGTGAATTCCACACGTGAGGCGGCGTGTTGAGAATATAATAAAGTACGTTAAAAGTGTGCTCTCTCTAACAGCTTAAGCTTTGAGATGAGACGGTCACACACTTCAACACATGAATTTCAATTGTGCAGATGGAGTTAGAGCTAAACATTCAGGATTAACTCATAGTTGTCCATTGAGTCATTTAGAGTACATACACATCAAAGAAATCTTCCCAAAACTGGGCATGCTGCTGAAAGACATGCCAGCCAAGAACTGCTTCACCCATTCATCTCAACTGACAACCCAACAGTACTAGTCCCCTACCCTTACACCACTCCTGTCCAATCACAAACAGTTCTCGATTAAACTCGTTTTCTTCTCTTTTTATATCTTATTACTTGTCCTCTTGTTTCTGATTTTGATGATCCCTATTTGGCAAAAAGTAACACACAGCGCTAATTAAGAATTTGGTTTGCACCAAAAAAGAGTAAAAAAAATTAAGAATTTGGTATCTAAGACCAAAATCAAGCAAAGACACCATCCCTGCCTTGCTGCAGGCGCAAATGATAGCTGGTCATAAACTTCATTTTGGATTTATAAGAAAACCATTATTTATTTTTGGATAAGAAGATCTTTATAGGAAATTATTCCAGACCTTGTCCTCCATAATTTCAAAAGGTAATGTGTTATCGATGTTTACAACTACAGCTATCAAATTAAGAGATTTGAAAGATCGTTACCTTCACTAGGCAAGGAAGCATTTGTGGCACTGTCATCCTGCTTGCTGCTATTCGTGCTTGCACCATTTGATTCTGCTCCTGCAGAGGTGTGGTTCTTCTTTCCAAACCTCAGGAGGCGTTTAAAACCTTTTGGTGATTCCTTCACTTGAGTCCTTTCTGCAGCTTCTGGATTGTTATCTACTCTAACAGTGTGAATATCAGGTGCATGAGCTTTGGCAATTTCTTTAACTGTTGATCCCATGTCTGAGCTCGACGGGGGTGCTTTGACAAAATCCAAGTTTCTGGTACAAGGGTCCTCTATAGATGAGACACGAGCATACGGAGCACGATAAACAGTACTTCCGATATTTGCAAACTTGGGTGTGTCATCTGCATAACTTGTCGCTGTCTGCAAATATAAAGGTGGAAGATTCAATTTCTACAGTTCCATATGTTCAAGATAATTCTGTTTCTAATTTTTGAGAATGAACATGTAATGTTAATTCAATAAGAACTCAAACAAGCGAAGCAGAAATTAAAACTTTTACCAATTAAACATATGTTAATGAGAATAACCCCATGGGGAACCATGAAAAGCATAAAATTAAATCCACTGGCAGATAAATGATTACAAATATCCATACGAGCACAACTATACATGCAAATATATGATTTCTCTCCTTTATTAGTAAGTCTTGCTTAGGTGTATATTCTAAGTTTTCCAGACAAGGCTGCTAGATCGGGGAACATTTTTAATGAAGAAAATCAGGGACATTTATCTTCATAATCTACTCATGGTTACTATAATTACCATATGATCAACTGAGATAGTAGTCACTGAACTGGAAGAAATTTTAGTAATTGCGTGGTGGAAATGGAAACATCAAAGAGTACAAGCTCTTAATTTTACCAAATTCTAGTAGCCCTACCTCATGGGAATTCGACAGCTCTTGCAGTCGGCTAGGAACAGGAGCTCTGATAAATCCTTCAAAGGGTGACGGTGGGTCACGTGTAGAGGCGTAGTCAGTTTTCTCAACACTGCTAATGTTGTCAGATTCTTCCACAACCAAGTTCTCTGATGATGAATTAGGAACAGCCAAAGCGGGCTTCTTCTCCTTCTCAAGCATAACAACAGTTTTCTCAATAATGTTTTCATCTAGATCATTCTTGTATGATTCAATGCCTCCGGATGCTACAGAAGGTCTGTCATTCATCTTCTCCGCAGCTGGTTTGTTTTGTGGTAAATCTGACGACTCTTTGGTGGTTCTAATTTTCAGCTCAGGAAGAGTTGCAGCCTTCTTTTTGTCAAGGTCTATGATGGCAGATATTTTCTTGCTCTCTGGTACATCAGAACGCTTTGTCTTAGACACTGCTTCAGCACTCCGAGGCTTGGGCTTTGATACGAGCTCAGCACTTTGTGCCTTCCGTAAAGTACCAGGCTTGCTGCTGATTGCTTTGGGCTCTGATAATCTTCTTAGTCGTGCCATGGATGCCTTTGAATCAGGTGTAACATCATTGTTTTCTTTTTTTGGTTCAGACAAGGAGGACGCTGATCTACTCAATTTGTTACCTGCCAATTTGCTTCCATCAGTTGATTTGCTGGCTTTAGAGCCCTTTTGCACATCATTTGACCCCAACGAAGTCTTTATTTTGGTTCTTTGCAATGGTGACGAGGATCCAGGCTCTGAGTCACTGAACTTAGATCCCCTGAAGGTGCCAGGAGAGCTTTTTGCTGGCAATTTTCTTGTTTGGGCTGTTGGTGCTGGAGAGTGACCAGCACTGGAGCCACCTCTGGATGCAATTCTCTTTTGCCTTTCCAGTTTTAATGCTTCAATGCGCTTTTGGTCTGCCTCTTCCTGCAAAATTTTAAAGTTCCACCTATTAAACTCTTAAAGAGAATATATCATAAACAGGTTCGATTTCCCAGAAACAGTGCCGGCTCTATGCTTTAACAAATAAGGCATATGCCTTAGGCCCCCATTTTTTCAGGGGCCTCAAATTTTTACCAAGAATAAATTATATTTTGGTATTTTTGTAGAAAAAAAATTATTATTTATAATAAAAAGTATAATTCTTTAAAAATTTATATTATTTTATTCTCTTTAACCCCTTTTCAAATAAAAGAAATCAAGAAAACATTGTTTTGCCTTCTTACATTTTATCCTTTTGTACTTTCTTTAGTCAAATCTTTGATAAGATAGTGTGATACTCGGATCAAAAATAAGCATTAATAGCTGAAAAGTAATGAACAAAGTGAATTGCAAATTCTCTTCTTTTTTTTTTAATTTCTTCTTAGATTTTCAAGCAATATGACAAGAAGTATGTTAAAAGTGGGGTATTCCAAGTTATCACCTTCTTGAATCAAATTCTATGATTATAACTCTTTATTTTTATCTAAAATTTCTCAACTTATTACTTATAAAATTATGTTAACGATACATATAATGACTGTCTCAGTAAAAGGATGTTTTTCAACGTTGAATTGGTAAAATCTTACCTAAACTAATAATTGGAAAAAAAATCCGAAGAAATCATTTATGAAAAAATATCAAGTAATAATTTGCATCTAAAAAGCTAGAAGATACATTTTAAAAATAAATACATATAAAGTATATTTAGATTTTAGACCTCTAATTGAAATTTCGCTTTAGGCCCCCATAATTATGTTGAGCCGCCCCAATATCAAGCTATATAAATCACTAATATTGTGTAATGTGGGAAAGGGGAGAAAAGTAAGAAAAAGTTAAGTCAGTGTACCTTTTCTTTTTTCATCTTCTGGATATCAGCTTTGAAGGATCTTATCCTCTCAGCGCGTGCTCGTGCATCATCCAAAGGACTTGACTTTGACATTTTTCCTTTTCTTATTGGTCCTCCACTCCTTTTCTTGTCCGAAGTATCAACAGTAGCTTTTGACCTGCGATCTTTCTCTGATTTTTTAGCACCTTCCTTAACATCATTGGAGACTCCATTCTTTCTTTTATCCTTTGAAGAAGAACTTTCAATGCAAACTTGCATTTCATAGTCCAAAGCAGGGTCATAGACACCCAACCTTTTTTCTGTTCCACGCTCAGCTATCAAGCTAAAATCATTAGGCTCGTAGCTCATAATTCCAGCAGAGCTGTTTTCTGATTTTTGATGCGCCGATGGAAGCTCAGAGTCCATGTTAATGGCAGTTCTACCTTCTGGTCCATTATTCAACGACATTGACCTAAAAGGTACTACAAAAGACTCATCAGTCATATCATGTGAGGAAGCTTTGTCTAGCTTATTAGTATGCTCATATGCATTTACAGCAAGAGGATCTAATGAATTTCTCGGCCCTGAATGATTATCTCGACCATTTAACATAAATTCATCATTTGCAGTTCTACGCATGACTTTTCTCCCATTTTTCTCAGTGAAGTGCATGTCCATCTGGTCACCAAGTCCTTGGCCATTGTCATATCCTCTGCTAGAAAGTAGAACTTCACCATTAGAACCCCTGGATATGCGAGACATCTTCGCACCAACTGTATGCATATCACTCAACCTATCCTTCATTTCAATGTCGTCTTGGGCACCAATAGCCAAAGGATCATTGGTAATGGCATTTTTTGGTCTCCTCCTTGCATCTTTCTCCATTGCGAACATGCCATCTTTGTCAGCATGATTTTCTTCTTCATTACCTTTCAATAAACAATTTTGAAATGCCAGCCAGTGCCCACCATCAGCTTCCTTCTCACAAACAGTGCCATCATCATATAAAATTGCTTCAGTGCGGCTTCGTCTTGATTTTGATGACCGTGAAGTTTCTTTCTTCACCAGATTGTGACTGCTGCCTTCTAGATCTTCACTATCAGCATCGTTTTCCGAACCAGAAGCTGCTTCTGATTCGCTATCACTAGAGTTCTTTGCTTTAGAAGTGATATAATTAATGTTACGTATAACAACCTTTCCTGATTGATTTTTCCTAGACCGACCAGACTTCTTTCTTTGACTATACGACCCTTCATTGTCCATTTCTTCATCCTCCTCTGAATCACTGTTGCTCTCTCTCCTATCCGAAGACTGTCTTTTCTGTCTACTCTGTGGAGTGACACTCGTTCGAGAGTCTTCCATTCCTGGATAAGGAGGTTGATAGAGATGTCCATTTCCTGGATAAGCTGGATAGTAAGGTACTCCTTGCATGGGATATCCTTGAAAAGCAGGTAAGGCAGAGGGAGGAGAATGCATCGGCCAGTGTGGAAACATTGGATGCAAAAATTGATATTGTTGCTGACCATTTGGACTTTGTTGATCCACTGGAGGCCTTTCCCCTATATTGCAAAAGAATATATCAAAACTTACCAACTCTCTCAAGAAGGCACATGTTGTACAAATATATAACATGCCTAAATCATCCTACTCAATCCTCATAAACCATAAGATTATATCCAAGGTCAGAACTGAAAGAGAAACGAAAACTAGAACCTCGATGAATAAAAGAATGTATGTGATTATATTTCACAAGTCATCCAATAATTTTTAGGGAAAAACCCTCTAAGAATCTCCAGAAAAGTGTCTAGAATTGCTCAGAGAACAGATTCTGGCACAAGGTTATCTTGACCATCCCTTGCCAGTAATTTTCCATAGAGCTTAAAGTTGAATGAATTATCAAATTAGGCTAGGTTACTAAAACCCTCCAGAAGACAATAAAATATGGCCTCGCCCAGATTCCTATATGATGAGCAAGTTATGATAAGGGTACTCTTCAACTTTATTTGTTTCGTTACCTGAATTACCATCTGTGCTTGATTTCACATAATTCTCAGAAGCCATCTCGCTGTTGGAATCAAACTGCTTATTAGCAATATTAGAGAGCAGAATTCCAGATGCATTCGTTGCAGCAATGTCTAATTGATTTTCCATTGCTTCTGCAGCTTCAATTTCAACCCATTGTCCATTTTCATGCTTTTTCTTCCACAGTTCCATAAATCTTACACATGCATCTCTGCCACATGAAAACATATAAAGAATCATAGTATCACATTTTGCGATGTTTATTGAATTAACCTTTTGTTTGTGATTCTTCTAGGAAGTAGAAGTTGCTGCTGGTTTACCTTAAGCGTGAGGCACCAAAAGATTCGGAAAATGATACCATCTGTGTCATACGATCAATATCAAAACCAGCAGCTACAGCACGAGCAAATGCCATTCCTTGTTCTTTTTGAAGCACAGACTTGCGAGTCTCCAGGACCTTCAGAAACTGTACTCTGGATAAGAAAAATCAATCAAAATCCATTCGAGCTATTACTAAACTTGAATAATTTGGCTTTTCATATATGTAGCAAGCCCAGAGGAACACCATATAAGTTTCTGGAGATTCCTTAAGGCCTATGAAACCAATAACAAACTGAAGGAAACTTCAAAAGCATGAGCATAGGCTGGTGACATACTACTTATGTCAATACTAAAAGTGGAAATTTAAGATGAGCGAATCCTGCCTTTATTTTGACTGCCCCAGGTTAGAGGCTAATGAGCTTGAACACGCCAAGATAATATGCAGTATTGAAACAAGCCGACATACGCACAGACTAAAGCGCTGCATACAAGGATTTGATTCAAAGTGGAGAATCATGAATGTTGACATACAACTAAGAGAAATAACCAACTATGCTAGGTTAGAGATCCTACTTTCAACTTTATCAACAAAACATATCCTAGTTCTTCTCAATATGACCGTAGGGATTTCACTGATATACTTCCTAACATTATGACTACCAACAAAGCGCACAGGTGGATCAGGATATTAACTTGATGGGTTCAACCTTTATTCTTAGTACTGAACCACTATACTTTTAAATTTATGGGTTTAGAGTAAAGTATTTGTTGAAATTTTACAGTTTTTCACATGTAACTATGTTCCGTGTCAAAAGTATGAGTTTGGTTGAACCTGTAACACTAAGGCTACATTCGCCACTGACAAAAGGAACAGAGATGTAAAAAAGAATCTGTAAAATTCTTCTACTTGATAAATCATCAACAAATCCTAATCCACACCGAGGATGAAATGAGAGCACAGTCCCCAGTGTAATTTCAACGAATACAAAAATCTTCTGAAATGATTTGCCACTCACATACCTTGAATTTTCTTCCTGCGAATCTGTTTGAGGTTGATGTTCCCCCGGCTGCCCGAAAAATAAACCAGATAAGGGAAAATGCATAATGTGTGCAACATTTGAAAGAATATAACACGCCCAGTCACCTTGTAAAGGACAATAGCTTTCTCCTCATTGACCTCCGCTGTAGATTTAGTACCTGGCCGTAATTCAGTGTTTTTCAGTACCTTGTGTCATAAACTAGCAATTACACATAACACTGGAGGATAAAGCCCTTTGCTACTAAGCTGGTAGAAGAGGGAAGAAGAAGAAAAATTTATTGACCAAAATAAGTAACAAACTTGCAATGCCTAGATATCGATATCAAAAGCAGTATTTCCTTGCAAAATGGAGGAATCAATCAATGAGCAATAGAAGGAAAAAAAAAAAAAGTGGAAAGAGTTAAATTAGCCCAGAAACTAAGACCATAAAGTTTGAGAAGTACCTGCAAAGTTGCCTGATAGTTTTGCTTCTTTGTATTCAACCTGTTAAAAAAAAATTGTTGGAATGACATATTGACAATCAATGACACATGAAATTTCTGAAGGTCAAGTAAATACTTACTGTCCCTTGCCCACTATCATTATTTCCCTGAAGGGCAATTGCTTCCTCAATCTGCAAGATCTCAGATTCAACGGTGTAGACCCTTTCCAGAATCTCCGGATTGCTCACAAAGCGGACAAACCTGTTAACAGAAAGAAACACTGGACCAATTCATATTTAAAAAACACTGGACTGATATGTTTCTATACCATTATCACACTCGTATTCTCTTTTTAAATCTTTCTCAGTGTCTGTAGGACATGCCAAAACAGCTTAACCTTACAGGGTGTGAAGTTATCATGACTGAACTCCTGAACACTCCAGATTAAACATTTTTATGAAAAATGCTTACAAGAGTTATTTTGGTTTGGCTTGCTGGTTACACAGAAAAGAGGCAACAGTTTCCTTTATCGGTTTGCAACAGGATGGACTGTCCCTAACGAAGGTTCCAACCAATTTAGTGAGAAATGTATATGAAAAAAGTTTATCCCTTTGCACATAAGACATGGGAAACACTCCCAGTTAATAAGCTACAAACATGTAAGATTACATGAAATCAATAACTGGAATTCTTACAATGTCAACACAAAATTGAACAAACCTTTCCACTGTGCCCTTTGTAAACCATGAAACATCAACATGAGCATCTGGTTCCAGCAAAATGGAGTAACCGCCCTTTGCAATTTGATCCTGAGCAGTTCTCAAGTGAGCCAGAAAAGGAGTAAGTAATCCAGAAGCTATTTTCTCTTTCTTGTCATTGGCTATAATGAAAAGATCACACCTGAAAAAAAAATTGATTAGTACAGAGAAACTCAGCAGCTCCACTTTACGTCCTTCAGAAATGCTTTTGCCAGGAAAGACATTACACTCAGCAACATATTTGCTATCCAAAGGCACAATAACCAAATGACTACAGCAATGCCACTCAAAATTCTCGAAATTCTATTATTCAACCACAATATTGGCACCCAGGATCCTATAACGAAGAGACAAGTAGAGAGATAAATTGCATCTGCAGATGCTCTTGATTTTTCAGTTTGCATAAAACTCAACAAAGATAAAACAATAGTAGTAGCTAACTTGGGAGCAGTATTCACATCTATCCAGATTTCAGACACGTTCAACAATCAGACAGCAATGCCATTTCCGTTCAATTAGTAATAAGAGAAAAAACGCAGAAAAACTCTAAACACCTTTGAGGAAATGATGAAAGACTGACTCACTGCATCATATTTTTCATCAAAACCACATATTCCCAGATTGTTGAATTGGATTTTACACCATTAATTCTAAGCGTGACTGCAAAGATATGACACCTGGGTCTAACTCAACCCCAAGAACTAGCTCACAAGGGGAGAATTGCCCAAGTCCATATAAGCAAACCACCAGGCTATTCCCCAACCAATGTGAACTCTAACCCACTCTAATACCCCCACCCCCACTCCCATCATGCCCAAGCCCCCTGGAGCATTGACCGAGAGTCCAAACAGCGTTAGACCTGGCTCTAATACTAAGTAAAGATATGACACATGGACTCAACTCAACCCCAAAAACTCGCTCATGAGAGGAGAGATTGTCATAGTCCATATAAGCAAACCACCAGTCCATTCCTCAACCAATGTGGGGCTCTAACCCACTCTAACAGTGACAAAAAACAGAAAACCATAAGTCAATTAACAACCAACTAAACTTTCAATCTCAGACTAGTTGGATTTTTCTATATGAATCCTCTATATCCATTCTTCTAGATCAGGCCCATTTTGCTCCAACACTGGCAAACAATTCAAGACAAATTTAGTTTGCCCTGAAACTAAACATTCTATAAATCTCACATTTGTCTGACATGACATACAAGTCTCAAAGCAGAAAATATGATCATATATTCAACAAGTTGAACATAATCATCATCAATCATATAACCCAAAGAGATCAATCAACATCCATATAAACAAAGCAACAAATCATTGTAAAACACCAGTACATGAAATATTAACCAGATAAAGACAACATTTTTCAGTATTATTATTGTTATAACCATGTAACTATACCTAGTTCTAGTAGGAGTGAGCTGAAAAACAACTGAGTCAAGTCGAGTACTCGACTTCATGATTCTTGCAGCTCCAATTGCTTCACCACCAACTCTTAGATCTTCAAAATGAGCTTCCAAATCTTGAAACAAAGGAACCTAAAGCTGAATAAAACAAACCCAAATGACCAATCAGTAAAACCTCACTGTTTTCATCATCAAGAAACCTCTTTTACACAAGAAAAACACAAAAGCTCACTTTTTTAGAGAAAGAGAGCAAAAGGGTCTGTAATAGACCAAAAAGATTAAAAGAAACTTCACTTTAATGGTTTGTTTTCATACATTGACACTAACCCAAATCAAAATGTCATTCAACAAAATCAAGATTCTACCTTTACATGCAGAAAACTCACTGACCCATTACCCAATATAGCTCAAAAAACACACAATATGAGAAGGATCCAAAGAAAGAGAGCAACTTTGGATGCCCCACCGGAGAGAAAAATCTAAAAGAACAAGATTCGCCCGTTGGATATTATCGTCTGAGGTGAAAAAAGAGAAAGATCAAGGGTGTTTTAGGTATTTCGTATAAAAAGTGGAGCACTAAAAGATGAGAGGACAAAATGAAGTAGGTGTGATCACAGAACTTTTATGCTTAAAGTGACAAAAATACCCCTGAAATGGAAGTGTGTGTTTTTTCTCCAGTGTGAAAAACCACAGTGAGTGGTGCTAATTTACGCTTAGGAAAATGAGACTCTTTTCTTTTCTCTTTTTTTTTTTGGTGGTGACAGTCAAAGAGGCAGTTGTACATCAATTATATGCACTTAATTTTTGTTTTAATTTATTTATTGAGACAGCTTTAAATATTACTACTACTTTATTTTATGGAGTGTGACATTTAGCTTTACATATTTTTATTAGGCATAATACATAATAACATCCCGCAATTTAAGTTCTATACGATATTTTATATAACGTTTTATATGTATTATGTTATATAAAATATGTGTATTTATTTATTTAATTTTTTATAAATTTAAATATCTATTTATGTATATCTAAAATTGAAATTTATAAATGTCATCTAAAATCAAGTTAAATGACATATTTATATACGATCTATTTCTATTATTAAGAAAATGATCTTGAATTATACTAAGTATATTGTGTAATTGTTATTGTATATCAGACAATCTTGCTCGTGCCTGAATTATGTACATATATATCATTTTTCTTATACGTACATTATATTTGAAGTCTTGGTTAAGATAAATGTTAAAATAAATCAAAATATTTTCTTGATTGAAACAAATTATAGTGTTCTTCCCTTACAAAAATAGCACTGACACACACTAGAAATTGAGTTTGCATTTATTTCTCTTACTACTGTACAAACCTTTAAATTTGAATCGTGAAAAAAAAATCTAAAAAATATTTTTTAAAATTAATAACTTTTTTACATATATATTACTCGCTCCGTTCCTTTTTACTTGTCAAATTTTGAGTTGGCACATCTATTAAGAAAATAATGTTTGGTATAGTAAGTTTACCATTTTATCCCTATTAATTGATAGAGTTTTAAATATATTTACTCATTATAGTTTTCGAAAACATTAATTCAATGTTAATAAATTGAGGGTATAATAAGAAAAAAATATTGTCCTTTCTTAATTTGTCAAAATTGATAAATAAAAATAAAAATTAAATTAAAAAATATTTGACAAGTAAATAAAAATAGAGAGAGTATTTATCCCAAATAATACGACACTAAATATGAATCAATGAAAGAGTTGTTAAGTACTTGTGACAATCAAGACACAAAATATAAGAATCCACAATGTGACTATAAATATCATACCTAAATACTATATACAATGAATTTGGGCACATGATTGCCTTGAAGGAAAATACACATATCCTATGTCTTTAGAGTAAATTATTTTCAATAAAAGATTGTTTCATATATATTCAGAATTTCAACTAGATTTTTTAATTAAATAATTTAAAAAATACTTTTATCACAATATTTAATAATCACATATGGTATGTCTGTTGCATTGGTTAGCCAAAAACTTGTCATGAATAAAGTCAATTATTGGAACAACAAACATTGGATGCTCCTAAAAGAAATTTTTAGATCTATTAATAGTGCTCTGGATAAAATATAATTTTACTGTTAATACAGTACAAAATGTATCGTATTTTAAACTACTATTTTTCCGTCCAAAGAGAATATTTTTGGTCATGTGATTACAAGTAGAGTTCAAGCACACCCCTTTCTTAACCTGTTTGATCATTAAAATTATGAAATTTTAAAAGAGAAAATATTTTCAAAATAAAAAATGATATTAATAAATAAAAGTTATGTTTGATCATGAATATAAATTAAAATTATATTAAAATAAAAAAAGTAAAAATATTTTTTTTGATATTTTTCAAATTCTAAATTTCAATTTCAAATTGAATTTCATTTTTTTTTGAAATTTAATTGTCAAATATAATTTTCAGAATTTAACTCTATAAAAGATTATTAAAAAATATTCATAGTGCAACGGCAACTCAAAGGAAAAGAAAAGGAAAAAGCATAGCAGCCAGAATGGAAAAGATAAATTCAAGTCATAGCTCCATAATTTTCATTTTGTTCACTTTTAGGACATTGTTTTTGAACAAAAATAGCATATACTAGTTGTGGTGAGGCCGCATATATTATCATTCATTTTTTATCAGAAATTGCGAATTTGAACCTAAAAATAACATCATATTTAATACAAAGCTTTTTATTATTTAAAGTAAAAAAAATTGATACAAATTTAAATTAGTAGAATTCCCAAACGATATCATGCGTATACCAGGTGAGAAAAAAAATGATAAAAATAATACACCAGTCAATTTATCTATAGTAATAATTAAGATCCAAATGTTAAAATATAGCATTAAGAATCATAGTAAATTCATAAAAAAAATATCATTGTGAAAAAAATAATTAAAATATGTTATATCAAGTAGAATGTAGATTAGAATAACTAGTATGGATTGCGGTGAAGTGGTGAGATCACTCCACCTTTGACTCAAAATCTCGACTTTCGGCCTGGATATAGAGAAAATCTTGTTGGGGTGTCATCGCCAAATGATCCTTGTAGTGCTGAATCTGAATTTGATTGAAGCATCAATGTGGACATCAGATACCGAATGAAAAACTAAAAAATAAGTAAATTATGATTAAAAATTTCACAAGGTTTGAGGGTCTATCGAAATAGTATCTCTACCTTTCTAAAATAAGAATAAGGCTATTTATACGTCAATACGTCGCCCTCCTCGAGCTCGTACTTGTAAATTATATATATTTTATTTTTAATTTCTTTCGCAATACTAATTATTAATTCTCCAGCTTACTTAGATCATTCCTTTAATTTTGTCTTTTTCTATAACCAAATTCGAATAGTCCATTATGTTTTTTGTCTTTGAAGCAATCATTCACTAATACACAAATAATTCCAATGTATTTAGCTTTATCTTCATGATCATGAAATAGACTAGTGTCCACACAATAATAGGATAATTATCTAGTAGAATAATAATTACTAATATAGTTGTTGAACCATCTCTAATCCTCTATATGTTAATCTTTTATAAATAATAATAATAATAACATACTTTATTCAATATGTCATCACACTTATTTAAAGTTCAATAGGTATATCATTATATATGTGCCTAATTCCTTGTGCTCTTTACCATAATAATCCACTTATTTAATTGAACACAGAAGTGGATCTGCATGCACAATAATCTTTATGAAATTATAATTTAAGACGATTTTTTTAAGTTTGGTATCAAATTAATCAATTCAGTTATTTTAAATTTATCAAAGTAAAATTTAATATTAGCATCACATGTTTAACTGAGTCTATCAATATATATTACGAATAGATCTATGAATAAGAATATGTCAATAAAAAATATGTTCTTAAATAAATTGAGGTGACAATTTATGTATGTTCATATTCTAAAAGGCGGCAAGTAATCTTGTAATATAGGATTTTGTTCGTACGAGACCATTTTGTTATGTTGTGTAGTGTTGTCACGATCTAATTCGTCGGGCATCTACTTCATCACCTTGATAGGAGAATCATCAACCCCCACTTGGTTATAACATGCGAAAAATAACAAATCATAAATTAACACCTTAGATGGTTATAAAATTACCATAAATTATTTTAAACCTCCAGAGTTTATCTACAAGAAACATACTAACACCCCCAAGGAACTAGTCTAAACAGGTACAAGAGCCACTGAGAGAATACAAGGTACAACAAAATAAGACACAACTAATTCCACCATGAGGAAGGAAGGAGTACAAGTTGTCGGGGATCATAGTCGTCTTCGTCTATGAAACACCATTGATCTTACAACCACACTATGCCAAGTGGCATTGCAAGAGTAGTATTAGTATACACAACATGTACTGGTAGGCATCATCGATCAACCCGCTACCCACCACATAATATAAAGTAATCAATCAGAGAAGACATGCAATAAGAAAGTCCACCAACCCAGCTACACTAGTCATCACTATCACACTTGATTCAACCCTTGACTTGTCCATGCCACCCCCTTAACCTTGCAATGTCTTTCAAGCCTAGCACTTATCGGATCATAGCCTGGCCTTTCTATCATGTAGGAGAGTTTCTGAATACAGGCCATCACTAGCTCTGTCTAATCAATCTACTACTTCACCAACATTTTAGCCCTTGACTATTTAGTAAACCATAACAAGACACATCACGTAATAAGCAGACACCACATTACATCATCATGAATATATACCACTTGGACTTCTAGTCCCTACCTTCATTTCATCGTACACACATGAGTATGATCAATCACAATACAACAGTGCCAATTAATTGTCCTTTCCTGGAACCCACACCCAAACTAATAGTATACCGGTATGGTACCCGATCCCAAATAGGTTAGTGTGTCGCGCGTGGTACCCGATCCAATCATGTATCAACTAGCGATGTATCATGAAAAGGACTTATGTATCAAATCACGATGTATCAGCATCATTCGTATGTATCAGAAATCTGAAAAAAAAGGAAATTCGGGTAATTACCAAAAAAGTCGAGATAAATTGTAATTTGTTATAAATTAACTAACTTGACAATTTTATAAAGGAAGAAGAACAAGAGAATATGTATATAGAAAGTATTAATAGAGAGAGTGGTAATATAGAGAGAGTAATAGTAATTCTCTTCTTTTATGTGTTTTGTGTGTTTTTACATTGAAGTTTAAGGCTATATTTATAGCCATATTTACAAGTGGAGGAAAATATTAGTGGGCAATTTACCCACTTAAAAAGTAAATGGACTATCCACCATTTTAAGTGGACAACCATTTTACTTGGTTGATAATACTCCCCCTTGGATGTCCATGAGAAATGTGCCTCGTTAAAACCTTATTAGGAAAAACCCAGTGGGAAAAAGCCTAATGAAGGAAAAAGAGTACACATATCTGATAATACGCCTTGAGTGCTGCCTCATTAAAAACCTTATCAGGAAAACCCAGTGGGACAAAACCTTGACTAAGGGAAAAGGAGTACAGTGCGTATTTTGCTCCCCCTGATGAAAATATCACTTAATATCTCGAAGACGACGCATTCCAATTTTGTATCTCATTTTCTCAAAGGTTGAAGTTGGCAATGCTTTGGTGAACATATCCGCCAAATTGTCACTTGAACGAATTTGTTGGACATCTATTTCACCCTTCTTTTGAAGATCATGAGTGAAAAAGAATTTTGGTGAAATATATTTTGTTCTGTCTCCTTTGATGTATCCTCCCTTCAGTTGAGCTATACATGCAGCATTGTCTTCATACAATATTGTTGGAGCGTCTTTTGTCAAAGAAAGACCACATGTTTCTTGAATGTGTTCAGTTATTGATCTTAACCAAACACATTCTCGACTTGCTTCATGAATGGTTATTATCTCTACATGATTTGAGGAAGTGGCAACCATAGTTTGCTTTGTTGAACGCCATGATATAGCTGTACCACCACATGTAAATAAATAGCCTGTCTGCGATCGACCTTTATGGGGATCAGATAAATATCCCGCATCTGCATAACCGATCAATTGTGACATGGAATCATTTGAGTAAAACAATCTCATATCAATGGTACCTCGAAGGTATCTGAATATATGCTTAATTCCATTCCAGTGTCTGCGTGTTGGTGAAGAACTAAATCTTGCTAACAAGTTTACTGAGAAAGCTATATCTGGTCTAGAATTATTGGCAAGATACATTAATGCACCAATTGCACTAAGGTATGGTATTTCAGCACCAATAAGTTCTTCATCATTTTCATAAGGCCAAAACGGATCTGTATTAATATCAAGAGATCTCACAACCATTGGAGTACTCAATGGGTGTGCTTTATCCATATAAAATCTCTTTAAAATATTTTCAGTATATGTTGACTGATGGACAAATATCCCATTTGTAAAATGTTTAATTTGTAGACCAAGACAAAATTTTGTCTTTCCAAGGTCTTTCATTTCAAACTCCTTTTTCATGCATTTTACTGCCTTTGAAAGTTCTTCCGGAGTTCCAATAATATTCAAATCATCAACATATACTGCTATTATGACAAATTCAGATTCAGACCTTCTCATAAAGACACAAGGGCAAATTGGATCATTTTTATATCCTTCTTTTAGCAAATATTCGCTAAGACGATTGTACCACATTCGCCCTGATTGTTTCAACCCGTACAAGGATTTCTAAAGCTTTATTGAACAATTTTCTCGTGAATCCTTGTATGCTTCAGGCACTTTGAACCCTTCGGGAATTTTCATAAAAATGTCGTGGTCCAATGAGCCATATAAATAGGCAGTGACCACGTCCATTAAGTGCATTTCAAGCTTTTCATGAACTGCCAAATTCATTAGATACCTGAAAGTAATTGCATCCACCACAGGGGAATATGTTTCCATATAGTCAATGCCAGGTCTTTGCGAAAAACCTTGGGCTACAAGTCGTGCTTTATATCTTACGACTTCACCCTTTTCATTTCGTTTACGCACAAAAAAACCCATTTGTTCCCTACTGGCTTGACACCTTCAGGTGTTCGAACTATAGATCCGAAAACTTTACGTTTTTCAAGTGAAGTTAACTCTGCTTGAATTGCATCCTTCCATCTTGGCCAATCATTTCTCTGTCTGCATTCATCGACAGATTTTGGTTCAAGATCCTTATCTTGTTGCATTATTTCAATGGCAACATTATAAGCAAAAATATTATCGACCACAATATCATTTCGGTTACACCATTTTCCTGTCGAGACATAACTTATTGAGATTTCTTCATTCTCATTATTTTCAGGTACTTGGACCTCCTCGGTGGTATCACCATTTATTGTGTCTCTGGGCTCTTCTTGAGCACTCGCCTCCAAATTATGATCATCTTGATCATTTATTCCTTTTCTTTTTCGAGGATTTTTATCTTTGGAACCAAATGGTCTTCCACATTTTAAGCGTGGTCTAGACTCATTTGCCTGAATAAGTTGTCCTACCGGGACATCAACTCGAACTTGAGCATTAGCAGCTGGGATATGAGATTTAGTAACCCATGGAAGGTTAGTAAATGCATCCGGCAGTTGATTTGCAATATTCTGCAAATAAATCATCTTTTGAACTTCTTGCTCACATTGATTTATTCGAGGATCTAAATGAGATAGTGACAATGAATTTCAATCTATCTCATTTTTCAACTGCTTATGTTCTCCCCCTAATGTTGGGTATACTGATTCATCAAAATGACAATCAGCGAATCTTGCCGTAAATAAATCTCCAGTCATAGGTTCCAGATATTTTATAATAAAAGGAGATTCATACCCAACATATATTCCCAACCTTCTTTGGGGACCCATCTTTGTGCGGTGCGGTGGAGTAATTGGGACATATACCGCACACCCAAATATTCTAAGATGGGATATATTTGGCTCCCTTCCAAACGCCAATTGTAATGGGGAAAATTCATGATAATTTGTTGGCCTTACGCGCACAAGTGCTGCTGCATGCAAAATAGCATGCCCCCATACTGAAATAGGAAGTTTTGTCCTCATTAGCAATGGTCTAGCTATCCATTGGAGGCGTTTAATCAATGATTCTGCTAGACCATTTTGAGTATGTATATGAGCGACCGGATGCTCAACTTTTATTCCAATCGACATATAATAATCATTAAATGATTGAGATGTGAATTCACCAGCATTATCAAGACGAATTGTCTTTATTGCATAATCTGAAAATTGTGCTCTTAACCTTATAATTTGAGCTAACAATCTCGCAAAAGCCATGTTGCGAGTTGATAATAAGCACACATGTGACCATCTTGTAGATGCATCTATCAAGACCATATAATATTTAAATGGTCCACATGAAGGGTGAATTGGCCCACATATATCACCCTGTATACGTTCCAGAAATGCAGGAGATTCAATCCCAACCTTAGTTGCTGATGGTTTGATAATCAGTTTTCCTTGGGAACAAGCAACACAAGAGAATTCCTTAGATTGAAGAATTTTCTGATTCTTCAAAGTGTGTCCATGTGAATTCTCAATAATTCTGCGCATCATATTATAACCGGGATGGCCCAACCGGTCATGCCAAATGATAAAATCATTAGAATCAGTAAACCTTTTGTTTACAATGGCATGTGATTCAACAGTACCAATATTTGTATGGTACAACCCAGAAGAAAGTGCAGGTAATTTTTCGTGCACAATTTTCTTCTCCATATTTATTGTAGTAATATAAAGGTATTCAACATTTCCTTCATTTGCAGTCTCAATATGATAGCCATTTTGGCGAATAACCTTGAAACTTAACAAGTTTCTTTGAGACTTACTACAATATAATGCATTATCAATTACCAATATCGTTCCTCCAGGTAGTAATAAGGCTGCTTTTCCAGAGCCTTCAATTAATTTTATACTACCAGATATTATATTGACATGGGCCTTTTTCATAATCAAATGACAAAAATATTTCTTTTCTTTTAATATCGTATGAGTTGTGGCACTATCCAAAATGCACATATCTCCATTATTCATCTTGAATCCAATTGAAGACTGATAAATTTATTTATCTTCATAAAATAAAAATGTATTGTAAGAAATAAAATAAGTAACAATTTTGCTAGAAAAACATAAGTCCTTTTTTTTAAAGTTAAATTATGGTAATTTAGAATTTAAAAAATTATATAATTCAATTATGATGAATGTTACAATAATTTAGTTTATGGAATTATATACTTATTAACCTTAAATAAATATTATACACAAGTATTAAAAACAAATATAAAATATTAATATAATATTATTCATCATGTATAGATAATTTGTTTATTGACAAGAATAATACAATCATTATATATTATTAATGTCTAAAACATTAACAAGAATAAACAGTTAGTATAATGACATTAAATAAGGCGAATATTGTTTTTAGTAACAATATGATATTAAGATTAAATAATAGCACACTAATAGTAATTAATTACAACATTGTAAAATAGCACAATGTAATAAATAATATACAATTATCATAAAAATGTGACCTTGATTATTTTTTTTTCTTCAAATATATAAACGTAAAAACACAATAATTCGAAGTACATGATAACATATTGAAAAACATGAAATTAAACATCAATTAAGATCCTTAAAAAAATCTCCAACCTCCAAATGAGTAATATCATTGAGGTCATTAAAATCATCTCTTAAGGCCAGATTTGTTTCAATATTATCATTATTCAAAGGCCTTGCCTCAACATTATTTTCGAACGCCAAGTGTGACTCTATCGGAGCATTAGAAGAAGAGGCACCACCTCTATTTGTCTTTCTTTTAAAAGAATTTTGATAAAGTCTTACAAAATGCTCAGGCGTCCGACATTCATTTTTCCAGTGGCCTTTCATGCCACAACGATGACAATTACTTTTTGAAGGGCCATTTTGAGAACTGATATTGTTCTTCCTTTTATTTTGTCCACCACTACGACGATTATTATATCGTCCTCTGCCATTGCCACGCCCACGCACATTATTGTGACCTTGATATTTATTATGTCTTCTTTCAGACTGGCCATGTGCTTTTACCATATTTGCCTCCGGTAACGGAGCAGTTCCAGTGGGATGGGCTTCATGATTTTTCATTAAAAGGGCATTATGTTGTTCAGCCACCAGAAGGCATGATATCAATTCAGAGTATTTTTGAAAACCCTTTTTACGGTATTGCTGCTGTAATATTACATTAGAGGCATGAAAAGTAGTTAGTGTCTTTTCTAACATGTCCTCATCATTTATATTTTCCCACATAATTTTAATTGGGAAGTTATTCTAAATACAACAAAATTATACTCAATTACGGTTTTAAAATCTTGAAACCGTAAGTGCATCCACTCATAACGAGCCCTTGGCAATACCGTTGCCCTGAGGTGGTCATACCTCACTTTTAAGTTTTTCCACAATTCAAGTGGATCTTTCACTGTCAAATATTCCATTTTTAGGCTTTCATCTAGATGATGACGAAGGAAAATCATAGCCTTTGCTTTATCCTGACTTGATGCTGTATTTCCTTCAATTATAGCATCACCAAGACCCTTAGCGGTAAGGTGAATTTCAGCATCAAGTATCCATGACAAATAATTTTTACCAGAAATATCAAGTGCCACAAATTCCAATTTTGACAAGTTTGACATGATGAAAATTAATTTGAAAGTAACAAATATAACTTAAAAATTAAATTTCTTTAGTAGATATACCTGATATAGAAGTTAATTTTCTGAAAAATTAGAGCTTCGTGCTGATAACGTGTTATAAATTAACTAACTTGACAATTTTATAAAGGAAGAAGAACAAGAGAATATGTATATAGAAAGTATTAATAGAGAGAGTGGTAATATAGAGAGAGTAATAGTAATTCTCTTCTTTTATGTGTTTTGTGTGTTTTTACATTGAAGTTTAAGGCTATATTTATAGCCATATTTACAAGTGGAGGAAAATATTAGTGGGCAATTTACCCACTTAAAAAGTAAATGGACTATCCACCATTTTAAGTGGACAACCATTTTACTTGGTTGCTAATATAATTGAACTTTTTCACTATGGAATTTAAGTAATCTATACTATATACAATCCTCATATTAATTTGACATATTTTAGTTAAATAAATATTTAACAAATGAAAACCTAAAAAAGAATTGATATTTAGTAGTCATACGCGTGTATTCTGCACAAAAATAGGGGAAGAAATCTCTATTCACACTCATCTATCCTTTTAATATTTTTCTTAAAAATAGTAAAAGATATTTAGTATCATCTCTCACTTCTAACTTCCATTTCTCCTTTAAACTAGGAAAATGTTTATTTAGAATCATCTTTCTCCTTAAAATTAGCAAAATGTATTTAATTGTTTGTATTTAAAAGGATATTCCTACGAGTCTACTATTTATAAATTATTTTTTCAATTGTTTGTGTCATGAGACTCAAGCTACACCCTAGACGTCACACATCGAATATGATTTTGAAAGACCCTAAACAAGCCTTTTGACATGGACATGAACATGGCACTAAGATAAATCGACACAAATAAATAATTTGAAAAGTGAACGATAAGTCTCAAATTAACAACATCAACATAAGAAGAATTTGATTATAACAATTGATAAAGCAAAAATCATACTAAGTCTGAATAGCCCCTAGTAGCATAAGTGTGGCATAGGACAATCTTTGGCTTACAAAATAATCTGAAAACTAAAGAAGTCTTAAAAAAGACATAAAAGAACTCATAATGTGGATATGCCCTCGAACCATGAGGACTCACCAAAGCAGTGCAACGCTTATCAAGTACAATACTAACCGCGGGTCTGAGATGGAGCGTCGTGACCTATATTATAAAACAATACAGACAAAAGAAATATGTGGTCAATACTATGGAATATACTGAGTATAGAGAATGTGCAATACATGACATAAAACACGATAATGCAATGTCCAATCTAAAACATAACAAAATCTCTTTAAAACATCGTTAGACACATGAAACATGGTCAATGCAAAACTCGTAAGAAAATCATAATTATAACATAACATAAGTGAGTCCAGTGTCTTCCCTACACTGAAATACCCCCTATCTATTTTGGAGGGCAAAATTCTAAGGTACATCAAATTAGATTCATCAAGTGACAACTCAATTTCAACAACAACACACCTATTGTAATTACATGAGTGATGTCTGAGAAGAGTGGCACACGCACAACTTTACTCCTACTTTGTGAAGGTAGAGAAGTTGTTTACGATAGATATTTGATTCAAGTAAAGCATAATAAAATCAAGTATGGACAATAATGAAGCAATCATGCTAGATATAATAGAGAAGAGAATAATAGCAACAATACATAATATTGAGTTTTATTTTTCTTAATATGCTCAACAAGAAAATAGAGAAATATTTGCACGGAAAAAAATAATTCTTTGGATACTTTAAGTCAAGATAGATATTTGATAAATAAAATATTAGACTACAACCATAAGACAATTCTAGACACTCACTTTGTCCGACCAAAAATAAAATTAAATAAAATAAAACAACAGGCTCATATTTTTAAACACCCTTCTACTAGACAAACACACAGAAAATATTTTTTTTAAAAAAGGATCCAAAATTGGCACATTCTGTAATACCCCGTATTTTTTTTCCATTTGCTAACATTTTAGTATATTGTACTCAGTGCGGAATATTCATACATGTATGAGAAATCATGACTTGTAGGTGAATATATTGGTTGGGAATGGATTGAGAGTGTGACAATGGTTTGAAATTTTAAAAGGTGGCATGTGATTTTTTTTAATTCTAAAAGGAGTAGTAAGTTGAAGTAATAGGTATTAAGATTTGAACATGATGTAAATTTAATAGTAAGTTGAAGTAAGAGGTATTAAGATTTGGACATGGTGTAAATTTAATGGGTTGGTTATATGGTACTATTGAGCTAAGTAATGACTTATGGCCAATATAAATGAATTGTGGGAAAATCCAATTCTGAAATTTTTCTGGCAGCCCATTGTTGGTGGAATGGATGGGGATTTTGGGCTACCAAACTCCAATAATTTTTGGGAAACTTACATAAATATACAATATTAAGAAAATATTTACTATCTATAGCAATAAAAATAATAATTCACTGAACACTTATAATACAGTTTTAATACATATTGCAGAGAACTATTTATAAAACATATATAATACAAGTTTTATAGATGGATAATACATTTATCACATACTTTAATAGATTTATAATACATTTATCACATACTTTAATAGATTTATAATACATTATGTCAGTTTCTTACTACACAAACATAATATATATTTTAAAACACTTATAATATATTTATTTTATATGCATAATTCACTTTTAATACAATTGTATATTTATCATAATATTGCTATGTATTGCTATAAATTGTAATAAATAAAAAGTATCGCTAAAATCAGTAATTAATTTTTAAAAAATACTCAATTAAGTAATTTTTCCATAATTGTTTTTTGGACAAAAGCCTAATATGTTGTCCACATAATAAACTATTTTTGGTCCAAAAATTAGCCCAAAAACCGACCCAAAAGAGCCCAATTAAAAGGGACAAGGATAAGGAAATTTCAGCATTTGCACTTGACAAATTTCCAGAATTTTCTCCCTCTTCTCCCTTATCTCAAAACCTATCCAATAACGTCCCAACACTCTTTGAACTTCTTAAATCTCTCCAAGGCTAAGGTAAGTTGATTATTTATTGTTTTAACTTGGTTCTTCCATGGAATTCATTGGAATCATGCTATAGATGTTGGAAGCATAAATCTGAAATTTTTGGAAGGCTGTCCAAAAATTTTGGTTTCTAAATTTTGAGAATTTCTTTGATCTTTGGTTTGTTTTGAGAAGAATGGTTTAGGATATTGTTGTATAAGTCTAATAAGGAAATAAAATATGTTAAAGGAAGGTTTATTGCTCATTTTTGGTGTTTTTAAAGACGGAATTGAGAAGAGGTTTTACATGTTTTTGGTGTAAGGACTTTTGAGTTCAAATACTCTATTGTGTTGTGAAGTTATGTTGGAGCTGTTAGATGTTATTTTTGTGCATGATATGGTTAAGATATGTTTAAGGTGTAAACTACAAAGGATGTGTAAAATTTGGTTGAAGAAGAATAACATATTTGTATGGGTTAAATTAAATTAACTTAAGAGCTAATTGGAGACAGAAATTTGTCCGCTAATATTGTTGTCGACATGTGTTGGTTGTGGGCTGATTTAAGGTCACTTTTGAAGTAGTTGTGCAGGGATTTATTGGTATATAACTTGTGAATAAGGTGGTTGTTGTTGTTAAGTAAATGGTGCAGATTTTATGCATTGTTTGGGCTGTTTTGGAGTTAATTTGGCCAACCCATTTTTGGATGGGACTGCTGTTAGTAATTTAGCATAACTTATTGTGTAAAGCTCCGATTTGAGAGATTAAAGATGTTATGGAAAGATATTTCATAGATCTAAAACTTTTATTTAGACTATAAAACCCAGTTTTGCTCATATATACTCGAAAAATGGTGATGAAGTTCAGGGGAGGTGCTGTCCAAATTTTCAGAAACAACCTACTAACGATAGAGTACGTTTTATGCCTTACCATAGCTAAACCGTAATGCTTAACGTTTTAATATAGGTTGAGACAATATTGGGAAGCATATACATATTGTGTGCAAGTAACCCTAAAGGTATGTAAAGCTAATCTTTCTCTCTTTTGGCATGATCCATATGAAACAAACGAACGACGAAACTATAAATTTCAAAGAAACTCTTATTATTAGGTATACTAGGATGGCTAATGGTCTAAATTTTCAGAATGTGGATCGTTATACCTTGACTTATATGTATGGTTCCAGCCATTCTAGTTGGTAAAATTCATATTTTAGTACAATTCATGCTTCGGTATAATTCATATTTGGCATGATTTATAATGACAATCGAAAGTTATTTGAAATGACTATTGTCTTGATTTTCAAATGATGATTTAAATGCATATAGTTTCTCATTATTCTGCTTGTGCATGCCTTAATGTATCTTTCACCAAGTTCCGGGCCGGGTATGTATTCGTGCACAGTTTCACTACATTATTCATCGAGTTCCTCACTAGAGGGTCGGGTACGATATATATAATTCGTACCCGACCCTCTAGTGAGGAACTCGATGAATAATGTAGTGAGACTGTGCACGAATACATACCCGGCCCGGAACTTGGTGAAAGATACATTAAGGCATGCACAAGCAGAATAATGAGAAACTATATGCATTTAAATCATCATTTGGGACTCAAAAGAATAATTAAAATGGATCATCATTTGAAAATATATATATATATATACTAGAGGGTCGGGTACGATATATATATATATATATATATATATATATATATATATATATATATGATATGATGACATGGTGATATGATGATGATGCCGAGACCCATGATGGGCTGAATATGATATACATGTATATGACAGATTCATCGAGTCCATAATGGGCCGGATATGATATATGATATGATCATGCATGATTTTATTTCATAAGGCACAAGTACAGTGATTTCTTGATTATCGGTATTATACTTGTCTCCTGATTGCCTATTTCAAATGTGATCTCCTTTATGGTATTTTATGCTTTATATACTCAGTACATATGTCGTACTGACCCCCTCTCTTTGGGGGGCTGCATTTCATGCCCGCAGGTACAAATATTAATTTTGGGGATCCGCCAACTTAGGATTTCCACTCAGCTCATTTGGAAGTGCTTCATTATCCCGGAGCCTAGAATTTCGATATAGATATTTTGATGTATATATTTATTTATCCATGGGTATGGCGGGATCCTGTCCAGTCATATGTTACTGTTGATATTCTTAGAGGTATGTAGACATATATGTGGGTGGTATATAGATGTTATCCAGCTGTACTAGTATGATGTATATTTTGGAACGTTCCTATTCATAGTGGCAGCCTAGTCGGCTTGCGTATATACATATATATTTTGGAATATGATGTGTAGTGACAGCCTTGTCGGCTTACGTACCACCTTACCTTTGATGTTATAACTCCTCAGGAGACAGGTCGCATAAATATATAAATATGGGATAGTTTTGATATGACATCCTATTTTCTTAAGTCCCATATCATGTTTAGTTGTGGATTGGTTATAGACAACGGATATGTGTACGGGTGTCCAATCCGGGCACCAGTCACGGCCTACGGGGTTGGGGCGTGACACATTCTTAGACCCCATCCTCCCCACATAGAAGATCCAAATAATTGTTTCTCTAATTAGAGCCTCAAGTTCAAGTCCAAATCATTTTGTTCATTAGCTATGTTAACTAATTCATCAGCATTTATTGAAATAGGAACATCCAATTGATTGATTAATGGTCTTGTACAACCATTAATAGACTCAATGACAAATGTTGAATTTGGACCTCCAACTCTGTTTCTTCTTGCCATTTATTGCCAATCGTTTAGTGGTGCTCTGTCATTTTTTATGGGGTGGTTACGATTCGAAGATGATGCTGGCAGGATAACAATGCTATCATTTCTTCGCGAACTTTCATGTTGTGGGGCTGCAGGTTGAGATGATGGTAGACTTTCTGTCAAAAAATTACAAAATTCATATAAAGGAGAACGCAGGATATCATTTTGTGGACTCGCATGTTGTGGGGCGGTATGTTGAACTGTTGATAGATTTCCTAGCAAAAGAGGTCTAAATGGATATGCATGAGAATATAGGATAGTATTATGTGGACTTGCATATTGTGGGCTGCAAATTGAGCTGATGACATATTATTTAGCAAAAGAGTACCAGATGGATATGCTGATGACATAGGTTGAGATGATGAAGGATTTTTTAGGGATAAAGTATTGAATGCATATATACGAGAATGTAGGATGACATTTGGCTCAGACAATGACGGATGAGTAGTTCAAACATGAATCATGAATTCCATATGAGTACGAAACGCTTCATAACATAAATAACATCCAAGTAATACACGACAAGGTATTAAAAATGAAGGAGGAGAAATATTTGCATTATTCATATTTGAAATGTGAATACCAAAAATTTCCCGAAGATAAAAAATGGTAGAAAAAAAATACCAATTTACCAATTGTGTACTATAATTTTGTAAAATGTGAAGATTATTTATAGGCTACTCAATGTATAACCCTCCTCCTTTGTTTATGTTTATTCCATTTTTGCAATGAGTGACAACTTCGCTATCAAATTTATAATCCAATGATTTCTTTTCCTAATTTGTTGCCTCTATTTAACTCATTTATTGCAATAGACTTCAGAAAAAGAAAATATATTTTCTCTCTAAGTAGACAATTATAGAAGAATAATATGTTCTCCTAAAATTGATCAAGTGCACTCCTTAAATAGCTAAAGAATTTGTTGCCAATTGTTTATATTCAATGTAGTTAACTTACAAATTTAAAGTTCTTTGATTATCATTAAATTGGTGTAATCCAACACACGTAATGGTCCTACTGTAAACTTACTTTTATGTCAAGAAATTAAATTTCCTTATTAATTTGGACAAGCTTCAATTTTCTTAGTTATAAGTGATATTATCATAGTCAATTATGTTTTAATCTGGAAATAACATTAATCTATCTCAATAGTTAATTGTAGATTTGAATAATTATAAAATGGAAAACATTATTTATAGTAGTAATTATATAATAGTTATTTTAATTATTCTTTTTCCATACAAAGCATGCTTTAGATTGAGACAATAATACAAGAATACAAGTTAATGGTCAATAACTATATCAAAGTTGACTCATGTGAAAAGATGAGAAATTAATGTTTGGTTCACATAAATATAAAACATTATTTTTCTTCTTATTTAGAAGTTTTTTTAAAAGAGAAATTCATCTTTTATATTTTAAATCTCCGTGAATATTGGTTTCTTCAGGAATAAAATTGTTTATGAACATTTATGTGAAAGCATTGAAAAGAAAGAAGAAAAAGGTAAATGAAAAACTACATAAATTGGACACATTAGTGAAATTATTTATTCAAATTTAAAAACTGGAGATAATTTTAGGGAATTTTCTTAAAGATTGAGTCGTTTGGTGTGAGTTATGCGGTATGTGATATAATAATTTTGGGATAAAATGCAAGATTATTTTATTCTGTGTTTAGTTAGAGGTATTAGATAATTATGAATTATTTATTTAATCATTGTAATGGAATATCCCTGATGAAATAGCTTATTGTAAAATAATTACTTTCGAAATAACTTGTTATCAACCATAGGACCATAAGGGCCTGTTTAGAAAGCCACTTTGGTAATTGGATTTGGTGTAATTGGCTGTAATTACACCGTCTGACATGTTTTGTTGGCTATGTAATTACATGATCAGCCGACAATTGGGTGTAATTGGTATGGTGTAATTAAACTCTTCAATTCTCAGAGGAGGCTCTGAATTGGTGTAATTATAAGATGATTACTTTTAATTTTTTTTCTTTTATCTTTATTTTTATTTTTTGTTTTAATTTTGTTTATTACTATTTTAAATTCTTATTATTTTTATTATGCTAATATTTTCTAAAAATATTTTTTATTATTATTTATATTTCACTTCTTTCTCAATCTCAATCTTTACTTCATGTGATTCTATGCAGTTTTTCATATTACCCTTTTTTAATTCTATGTTTATTTTGTTTTAGCATAATTTTGTGAAGTTCTAATTTTTAAATTAAAGTAGAAATCATTGTTGAATAAAGTTATAGACTTACGTTTTTCTTTTCTTTTAAATCATATTTATGTACGTTATGTTGAAATTTGACATAAGAGTGATATTATGTGAAAAAATTTATTTTGAATTTAGAACTTATGTTATATTTTCAGTTTCATTTATTTTAGTAGTATTGACTTAATATTTCACAATACAAGTCATTAATTTTTTTTTAGTTATCTATTGTCTTTTTGGGTTCCATGTACTAATTTAAATACGTATTGATATTGTTAATGGGTTGAGTATTTAATTTTGATGCATGTTCATGTTTTCATTCACATGAATCATAATTGAGGATTATATTTGATTTTAAGCGTTGATTTTACAAGAGTTTGAGTTTTCACATTAGTTGAGTTTGAGGAGTCTCTGAGAGTGTAATTACACTCTTCAATTCTTAGGAGGGCTGTGAATTGATGTAATTACAAGTTAATTACTTTTAAATTTTATTTTTTTTATTTTTATTTTTATTTTTTTGTTTTAATGATTTTTATTACTATTTTAAATTCTTAATATTTTTATTATTCTAATTTTTATTATTTATATTTCATTCTTTCTCATTCTCAGCATTTACTTCATGTGATTCCATGCAATTTTTCATATTACCCTTTTTTAATTCTATGCTTTTTTTTAGCATAATTTTGTAAAGTTCTAGTTTTTAAATTAAAGAAGAAGTCATTGTTGAATAAAGTTATAAACTTATGTTTTTTTTTTCTTTTAAATTATATTTATGTATGTTATGTTGAAATTTGACATAAAAGTAGCATTATGTGAAAAAAATTATTTTGAATTTAGAACTTATGTTATATCATCAGTTTTATTTATTTTAGTAGTATTGACTTAATATTTCACATTACAAGTCATTTATTTATTTTAGTTAGATTTGATCAATTATCTTTTTGTCAAATGTTTCAATAATTTTATGACTTATATTTATAATATTAATATTTTTGTCAAACATGCATTTTATGATGCTCAAAGAAATCTTGTATTTTTTAATTTTAATGATTAATTTAATAAAAATATACTAATTTAAAAAATATAAATCAATTATTTTTTATAATATTTGTACGAATGTATGTTTATTAATAATTACATTTCAAAAGACAATATATATCTTAAATATTTAATTTAATATCATTTATAAAAAAATTATTTATCCCTTATGAATTTTAAGTTTAGATAATTAACTTTTATCTTTACAGCTAATCTCCTAAAGCTACTTTGTTATTGGAGAGAGAGAGGGAAAGGACTTCTTCCTTCAAACTTCAAATCTTCATCCATTTCATTTCAATAAACTTTTTTCTACAATATTAATTATCATCTGTTTTGCTCCATTTTATGGTTGGATCAGAAATTGAAGATATATAATTGTTAACTAACTGTAAGTCATCTTCTTCATGAATTACTTTTTTCTCATAGACACAGAATTAGAGAGTTGATTTCTAAAATAGTCCACTCAATTATTAGTTACTATTGAAAACAAGAAAGAAAGACGATTTTGCTGAGATAATAACTATTAATTAAATGAGAATATGAAAAAGGATAAATAAGATGAACCTAATCCCAAGAGTTGGTGAACTTGCTGGAATTTTCCTACAGAAGATGGCTGAAAATGAAATTGAGGAAATGTTAGATCACCTAAGAAGGATCAAGAGTGTAGGTGATCTGGATATTGAAAAATTTACGATACTTGAAATGGTGCTACGAGTTTTTAGAAACTATATAAAGTATCATCATGCTCTTTTGCCTGATTCCTTAGTCGAACTCAAAAAAAATGCCGAATGGACTGTGCAAATGCTTGACAAGGTGTTTGATGGGATTCCAGGTGAATGTAAAACTAACCTTAACCTGGAAAGTCTAGAATCACATTTGTTGGAATTCTTTGAAGGTAATACCAGTTTAAGTTACAATTATGAGTTGAATGATTTTGATCTGTCAGAATGTATGGATTGCCTCGGAAAGAATCTAAATGATGTACTGATGCGCCTGGAAAAGGCTAGGTCTACCCCTCCTGAAGAATTCCCTGATGGACACAGATTTATAAAGCAACTGAAAATTGTTCAAAAGAAAATGAGATTTTTGACATACTTATATGCCACAGAGACAAATGGATACGTCGACCATGAGAAGCTGGAATGTTTGGAGACTCGAATTCAGTTCATGGCAGACAATGTGGGACAACTTTGTCTTGCTATGTCAGTTATGTTTGCTGCTGTTTTTTTAGATTATAAGCTTGAGGATGACATATATGAGTATGATTGTTAGTAAACTGTATTGTAAATATTAAAACCAGTAACAACAAGTAAAGGTAATAAAATACAGAATCTGGAAAAGTTAATGCAGAAACAGAATCGAGTCCACTGAATGCACAGTGTGTCCTTAAGGAAATTATTCCCCTCAAAGTACCCGAGGTTTGCAACTTTTCGGACAAGGTTGCAACCATTCAAAAATCGGTTGGAAAAAACGGAGGGAAATTTTAAATTAATCCGGGAAGAAATGGGTCGCGGGTCAGGATTTTTTCCACTTAATTAATTAATTAAATAAATAATATTAATTAATTAAAAATTTAAAGAAAATTTGGTCCAAAAAGATTATCAATCAATCATATCAATTGACCAAATCCAAATCCAAATCCAAATCCGAATCCGAATCCGAATCCGAATCCGAAGCCGAAGCCGAAGCCGAAGCCGAAGCCGAAGCCGAAGCCGAAGCCGAAGCCGAAGCCGAAGCCGAAGCCGAAGCCGAAGCCGAAGCCGAGCCGAGCCGAGCGAGCGACGACGACGACGGCGCGAGGGGAGACCCTCTTCTTGACCCTTTAGCAACATGAAGGAGTGCTTCTATTTTTAAATAGGAGACTTTTCATTTCCACCACCTATGTGGGACCAAAGCTTATTTAATAAAATAAGAGAGAACATATCATTTCCTCTCCACTTCTTTTTCCCTCAATTTCCCATTCAACCTATCAATTAAACCCAACAATCCCCCACATGAATGGAGAATGTCTACAAGATAAAGGAATGCACGGATAAGTGTGTGATATACAAGCGAAGATTAATTGCATCTGGATAAGTAGGTTTCCCTTTGAACTTTCCATAGTGAACTTATATAGGATATACTCGATCAATCGGTAGATGCGATATCTTTGAACCGTCGAACTTTGTTGTATAACTAGACAACATAAGTCACACAATCAATCATCAACCATCTATGGTTCTCACGGTTGTGTTCGTTTCAGCCATGAACACCGCCTGGTTTCGTGAATGCATAAAGAATGGGCCTTTACTGTCATTCCCCTTGAAGCGGCTTATACTTCACATTCACATAGGTGATTTCTAAACGTGTAGTCCTATAGACACACTATGTAGTTATTTTCCGTCAGATTTAGATAATCATTAAAAAACCTTTAAAGCTTTATTAACTCATTAAAAAGCCTTAAGGTTTTATTCTTTGTTTCTGAACATTGTCATCATCACGAGAATGGGTTGAGTTATTTGACAATGTTGAACCGTCAATCATAACTTTGTTTGATCTCTTTGAACCTAGTTCTTGGGATCTCCAGTCTACTAGGTAGAGTTACCGCCATGTTGACTTGTCCTAGGCCTTAATCCCATTCCCCTCGATGATCTTTCAACAACCTCTCTAGATAAGCCTTTTGTTAGTGGATCCGATATATTATCTCTTGACTTTACGTAGTCAATAGTGATAACACCACTAGAGAGTAGTTGTCTAACAGTATTGTGTCGCCGTCGAATGTGACGCGATTTTCCATTATACATAACATTTCCTGCCCTCCCTATTGCCGCTTGGCTATCACAATGTATACATATGGGTGCCAAAGGTTTGGGCCAAAATGGAATATCTTCCAAAAAATTTCGAAGCCATTCAGCTTCTTCACCAGCCTTGTCTAAAGCTATAAATTCAGACTCCATTGTAGAGCGGGCGATGCATGTCTGTTTTGATGATTTCCAAGACACTGCTCCTCCACCAACGGTGAAAACATATCCACTTGTGGATTTAACTTCAGATGATCCGGTGATCCAGTTTGCATCACTATATCCCTCAATTACTGCGGGATATTTATTATAATGCAAAACATAGTTTTGGGTGTGTTTCAAATACCCCAAGACTCGTTTCATTGCCATCCAATGAGTTTGATTAGGATTATTCGTGAATCGACTCAACTTGCTAATAGCACATGCTATATCTGGTCGTGTACAATTCATAATATACATCAAACTTCCCAAAACTCGTGCATAGTCCAATTGTGAGTCACTTTTACCTTCATTCTTTTGAAGTACAAAACTTACATCAATTGGAGTTTTTGCAACATTGAAATTTAAATATTTAAACTTATCAAGTATATTTTCTATATAATGTGATTGTGATAATGCTAGACCTTGTGGAGTTTTATGGATCCTAATTCCTAAGATTAAGTCAGCAACCCCTAAGTCTTTCATGTCAAATTTACTAGCAAGCATACGCTTCGTAGCATTTATATTGGCAATGTCTTTACTCATTATCAACATGTCATCAACATATAAACAAACAATGACTTTATGATTTGGAGTATTTTTAATGTAAACACATTTGTCACACTCATTAATCTTAAATCCATTTGCCAACATTGTTTGGTCAAATTTTGCATGCCATTGTTTAGGTGCTTGTTTAAGTCCATAAAGTGACTTAACAAGTTTGCACACTTTCCTTTCTTTACCTGGAACTATGAAACCCTCAGGTTGTTCCATGTAAATTTCTTCCTCCAATTCTCCATTTAAGAAAGCCGTCTTAACATCCATTTGATGAATTTCAAGACCATATACAGCTGCAAGTGCCACTAACACCCGAATAGATGTTATTCTTGTTACCGGCGAGTATGTGTCAAAGTAATTAAGACCTTTTTTTTGTCTATAACCTTTGACCACAAGTCTTGCCTTATATTTATCAATAGTGCCATCAGCTTTCATTTTCCTTTTAAATATCCATTTTGATCCTAAAGGTTTATTTCCAGGAGGAAGATCAACCAATTCCCATGTATGGTTATTCAAAATTGATTGAATCTCACTATTGATTGCCTCTTTCCAAAATGCTGAATCAGAAGAAGACATTGCAGCTTTAAATGTTTGAGGCTCATTTTCAAGCAAGAATATCACAAAATTTGGTCCAAAGGAAGTAGATATCTTTTGACGTTTGCTACGCCTTGGATCCTCTTCGGATGGTTTACTTTCCTTTTGAACTTCTCTTGGTCGTTTAGATCTTTCACTTGAGGATTCACTTTTAGTTTTATACGGATAAATATTTTCAAAAAATTCAGCATTGTCTGATTCAATTACCGTATTAACATTAATTTCAGAATTGTCCTATTTGTGAACCAAAAATCGACAAGCTTTGCTATTTGTAGCATAGCCAATAAAAACACAATCCACGGTCTTTGGTCCGATTTTTACCCTTTTGGGCAAAGGAACTTAGACCTTTGCTAAACACCCCCACACTTTGAAGTATTTCAAGTTGGGTTTTCTTCCTTTCCATAGTTCATATGGAATAGTTTGTGTTTTGCTGTGGGGTACTCTGTTGAGTATTCGATTAGCTGTAAGGATAGCTTCCCCCCACAAGTTCTGCGGTAAACCGGAACTTATTAATAAAGCATTCATCATTTCTTTTAATGTTCGGTTTTTCCTTTCCGCAACTCCATTTGATTGAGGTGTGTAGGGGGCAGTAGTTTGATGAATAATTTCATATTCTAAACATATCTTTTCAAAAGGAGATTCGTATTCTCCACCCCTATCACTTCTAATCATTTTTATCTTTTTATTCAATTGATTTTCTACTTCGTTCTTGTATTGCTTAAATGCATCAATTGCTTCATCCTTACTATTAAGCAAATATACATAACAATATCGAGTGCAATCGTCAATAAAAGTTATAAAATACTTCTTTCCACCACGAGTTGGTGTAGACTTCATATCACAAATGTCTGTGTGAATCAATTCTAAGGGACTAGAATTCCGTTCAATAGATTTATAAGGATGCTTAGCATACTTAGATTCAACACATACTTGACATTTTGATTTATTGCAATCAAAGTTAGGCAATATATTTAAATTAATCAGTTTTCGCAAGGTTTTATGATTGACATGTCCTAAACGTGAATGCCATAAATTATTTGACTCAAGTAAGTAAGAAGAAGCTTGAACTTTATTATCATCAACAACCATTACATTTAGTTTGAAAAGACCCTCAGTGAGGTAGCCTTTTCCTAGATACATTTCATTCTTACTGACAACTACTTTGTCTGAAACTAGAACACACTTGAATCCATTCTTGATAAGAAGGCCGGCAGACACCAAATTCTTTCGCATTTCTGGAACATGATACACTTTGTTCAGCGTCACCACCTTGCCGGATGTCATTTTCAGAAAAACTCTCCCATAACCTTTAATCTTTGCAGTTGCAGAATTTCCCATATAGATCGTCGCATCAGGTGCTGCAGGGGAATAAGTAGAGAATGCTTCTCGGACTGCACACACATGCGAAGTAGCTCCTGAATCAAGCCACCATTCTTTGGGATTACCTACTAGGTTGCATTCTGATAGCATTGCACACAGATCATCAATAGCTTCTTTATTTTCCACCATATTGGCTTGTCCCTTTCTCTTGTCCTTTTTCGGAAGACGACAATCTGGAGCTTTGTGTCCAACTTTCCCACAATTATAACAATTGCCCTTGAACTTTTTCTTGTTCTGCTCCTGATTCTTTCCAAAAGGTTGCTTCCTTTTCTTATTCTTTGGAGCAGCATCTTCAACGATGTTCGCTCCCATAATTGCGCAACTTCTTTTCTGCTGTTTTGTTATCTTCCTCAATCTTGAGACGAATCACAAGATCTTCCAACTTCATTTCCTTACGCTTGTGCTTTAGATAATTTTTGAAATCTCTCCACGAAGGAGGCAATTTTTCTATCATCGCAGCCACTTGAAATGCTTCATTAACTACCATGCCTTCAGCAATAAGGTCATGAAAAATAAGTTGTAGTTCTTGAACTTGGGTTCCAACAGTTCTGCTATCTATCATTTTATAGTCTAGGAACTTAGCAACCACAAATTTTTTCAAGCATGCGTCTTCAGTCTTGTACTTCTTCTCAAGTGCATCCCATAATTCTTTAGAAGTTTTCACAGCACTATAGACATTGTACAAATCATCATCCAAAGCACTTAGGATGTAGCCCTTGCATAGAAAATCTGCCTGTGTCCATGCCTCAGTAATCATAAATTTTTCATTGGCCGGCATATCAACAGCGGGCACAGGAGGATCTTCGTTAGTGAACTTCTGCATACCAAGAGTGGTAAGCCAAAAGAACACCCTTTGCTGCCATCCTTTGAAGTTGGCTCCAGAAAATTTTCCTGGTTTTTCTGCCGGTGGCACAGAAGTGCGGCTTGTTGCAGCAACAGTCGCAGAAGTAATAGCAGTATCACTTGTCATTTTCTTTTCACTGTCAAAATAGACAAACTGTCTTAATATATCAGAATATCAGACCTTTTACAAAAACAACGACGAAGTTTTTATACTCTTCAAATCGTTGTACAAGTATGAACTTTAATATTCCAATGAAGTTTTTATACTCTTCAAATCAGAATATTTATTTCATACGGAGTAGAAAACCACACAGGTTTTAGTCTCCAAAGACAGAATACAGTTTGGTTAGAAAACAATAATAATATAATTTCCTTAAGATTGTTAGTAAACTGTATTGTAAATATTAAAACCAGTAACAACAAGTAAAGGTAATAAAATACAGAATCTGGAAAAGTTAATGCAGAAACAGAATCGAGCCCACTGAATGCACAGTGTGTCCTTAAGGAAATTATTCCCCTCAAAGTACCCGAGGTTTTGGAATTTTTCCTCCCAGGATAGAACGATTTACTCACCAAAGTAGAGGTACTGCAAATCTTTGATGACAGCAAACCACTTGAAGGATGTATATCACACGATTTGAGGAAGTGCAGAAAGAAGAAGAAGAAGATGGTATGTTCAGAATTTTCGTATGGAACATTCTGAAGATTTACAGATATATATAGACTGTTTATACCTTTTCAGAAAAGGCACCTGTTGGGAAAAGGTTTGCCTGTTGAGAAGGTTTGCAACTTTTCGGACAAGGTTGCAACCATTCAAAAATCGGTTGGAAAAAACGGAGGGAAATTTTAAATTAATCCGGGAAGAAACGGGTCGCGGGTCAGGATTTTTTCCACTTAATTAATTAATTAAATAAATAATATTAATTAATTAAAAATTTAAAATCCAAATCCGAAGCCGAAGCCGAAGCCGAAGCCGAAGCCGAGCCGAGCCGAGCGAGCGACGACGACGACGGCGCGAGGGGAGACCCTCTTCTTGACCCTTTAGCAACATGAAGGAGTGCTTCTATTTTTAAATAGGAGACTTTTCATTTCCACCACCTATGTGGGACCAAAGCTTATTTAATAAAATAAGAGAGAACATATCATTTCCTCTCCACTTCTTTTTCCCTCAATTTCCCATTCAACCTATCAATTAAACCCAACAATCCCCCACATGAATGGAGAATGTCTACAAGATAAAGGAATGCACGGATAAGTGTGTGATATACAAGCGAAGATTAATTGCATCTGGATAAGTAGGTTTCCCTTTGAACTTTCCATAGTGAACTTATATAGGATATACTCGATCAATCGGTAGATGCGATATCTTTGAACCGTCGAACTTTGTTGTATAACTAGACAACATAAGTCACACAATCAATCATCAACCATCTATGGTTCTCACGGTTGTGTTCGTTTCAGCCATGAACACCGCCTGGTTTCGTGAATGCATAGAGAATGGGCCTTTACTGTCATTCCCCTTGAAGCGGCTTATACTTCACATTCACATAGGTGATTTCTAAACGTGTAGTCCTATAGACACACTATGTAGTTATTTTCCGTCAGATTTAGATAATCATTAAAAAACCTTTAAAGCTTTATTAACTCATTAAAAAGCCTTAAGGTTTTATCCTTTGTGTCTGAACATTGTCATCATCACGAGAATGGGTTGAGAGTTTTGATAGCTAATTGTTGCAGCCATGCTCATACTGAAGTCTATTTTGTAACTACCCCATCCTCTTATATTGTAACCACTAGTACCGATTGCTAAGTTTGTTTTCATTGATCAACTCTTTTTATGTATGATTGGAGACATATTACTAGGAAATCTTTCACTGATTTCCTGTTTTTATGCAGCTTTATTATTTTGACCAATTTCTCTCCACTAACATCTTCATAGCTCAATAAAAAAAAAATTCACAATACAAAAAAGTGAAACAAAACACATAATCCAAGACTACGTCGGAAAGAAAATCAAAATGCAATCATTTCAATGCTTATGTTTAAGTAATGTGTTTTCACCTCAATAAGTTACTTAATCATGATAACTTTATTTAATTTATTGTAAACACCCGATGTGGATATTTTCTTATTAACAAAGTGAAAATAATATAATTTACCTAAAAAACGAATTTCAAAGGATAGTATGTTAGAAAATTTTAGAAGTAGATACAATGTTATTGTACTATCTTCGTTGAGTAGGTTAACAAGATTCCTCGCTTTCGAGCAACGTGTGAATCATCAACATCTTTCTCTTATTGGGTCAAATTCCAATCGACCCATATGTAAAAGTTATAACTTGCAGAATCCTAGTTCCTGCAATGTGATTCTGAAACTGTCGAAAATATCTCGTATAATAATCAGACACATCTTGTGAAGGCATTGATGCTGAGTTCCGCAGAGCATGTATCGACTGCAATTGCAAAAAAGGAAAAAAATATTTTGGTGGAGGACGAAAACTCCCTATATTTTATGTGCTAGGGACAATAATATGTTGTTATAGAACACCATAATCATAATGGAAACTCACTATTCCGTACTCAATTTTTATGATAAAACTGCTCCATGCTTGTAACACCCCCAAAATTTCTAAGCTAAGAATGTGAATTTTGGAGTTCGGAGTTGGAGGATATGACGATCCTAAGACGAACTAGCACAGCAGAGATTTTCAGGCCTGGGTTGCAATTGCTGGAAAACTGGGCTTGGCACCGCAGTGGCGCGATGCGCCACTATCGCGCCAGAAACATGCCTCAGTAGTTTGGTCCTTGGCGCGACGCGCCACTAAAAGTTGTGCAGGGTTTTTCAAGCCAAATTCCAAAAACCCAGAAACTTTAGCCTTGGCGCTATAAGGGCGCGACGCGCCACTATCGCTCTAGAAACATGCCTCAGTAGTTTGGTCCCTAGCGCGATGCGCCACTAAAAGTTGTGCAGGTTTTTAGGCGTAATTGGCCTTGGCGCTATAAGGGCGCGACGCGCCACTATCGCGCCAAGGGCGTTTTGCCCTAATTTTCAGAACTTTTAAGAAGGGGCAATTTGGGAATTGTCCCAAATTATATATGTATCACCCTAGACCATTTTGGGGACATATTTTCAGCTCCCACTCTCTCTCTAGAAAAGCCCTAGGAGTTTCTCTCTCTCTCTTCCTCTTCTTCTCCATTTCCAACAAGAAGAGTTCTAAGAGTTTCAAGATTTGAGTCCTCCATTGAAGACCCAACAACAAGGTTTCTTCAAGCATCTATTCTAAGGTATGTAAGGCTATCCAAAACATGGGTTGAGTCCACCCATGTGCCCTATTCTTGCTTTGAGGTTAGATATTTATGAAAGTGGAGTTTCTTGGTATGGTGCATTTTTGAATAAGTTTTGTCCCCATTTTATTTGATTCTTTATGTGTCAATGTTGTTGAGCTAAGAGGTTCCTAAAATGAGCCCTTATGTGAGTATGAGTTGATGAAGAAATGAGTTGTTAAATATGTTTTATTAATCTTCGTAACAATGTAGATTATGATAAAGGATGTTATTTTCTTAAAAATGTTGCTTAATATGAAATGTCAATTTAAAGTCTTGAAATTGTGATAAACCTCAAAGATTTCTCAAATGGATGGAGGGAATGATTGATTATATCTAGATGAATGCTATACATGTGCATTTAAATTTCTTTTGACAATATGATTGAGATTGATCGGATAGTATGATTGGAAGAGATTGATTGTGATAGAGTTGATGAGTTGACAATGTTGTAATGAGACTTGTCGATATGATTTGATTGGATGGAGTTTTATGAGCATTGAGTCTTGGGAGGAGTATCGAGCACCGAATTGGGCAAGAGTACAGTCCATACTCGAACCCAATAACTGCGTCGCCAAATGTAGGGGGGATGGAACCGTTAAGTCGGATGCTTCTCCGAGAGATTTGTCCTGACATTATAGGACCTGATTGGATTGGATCCATGATTGGTTGATTCGTTCATACCCTGGCAAAGTATGAACGGACGTGGCAACAACGTCAGTTTGTTATACTTTCACTGGCTCATAAGTGATGGTTGTCGGTTAAGAGAAACTTCCAAATAGGTTTTGATAGTACTCTAAGTCAGATTGAGTTGAATTGTATGCGATTGGTCCCGTCTAAATCATATTCTTATTTAGACTTAGGACATTTGATTGAGTTGCTATTCCTCTTGAGTTGAGCTCCCGAGTTGATTGATTCTTCTTTTATGTATGTTGTATTCGGCCATTTTACATACTCGTACATTCCATGTACTGATGCCATTTGGCCTGCACCGTTTCATGATGCAGAGACAGGTACTAGAGATCATCAACCGGTGCTCCGTTGAAGATCCACATACACTCCCAGCTAGTTGGTGAGTCCTCCTAGTCTTCGGAGGATGTTGAGCTTTCTTGTACAGTTTTCTATCGTCGTTTCTTTGTTTGATTATTGGTAGCCATGGGCTTGTCATTGACACCTCTTAGACTTTGATAGAGGCTTCGTAGACTGGAGTATAGGGAGGTTGAACTATTAGTTTGAGGAGTCTTATTATATTATTTTGATGGCTTGAAATGTTTGGCCTTCGGCCCCATATTGTGAATAGTATTTCATTAATTGAGTTTCCGCTAAGAGAATGTGATTGAAAGAATGTGTGAATGGACCAGGTGGTTCGCTCGGAGGTCAGAAATGGCCTTCGGGTGCCGGCCACGCCTAGGGTACCATCCCGGGGCGGGACAAACATGGTATCAGAGCCTAAAGTTCAAGTATCCTAGGGAGTCTATGAAGCCGTGTCTGATAGAGTCTTGCTTATGGGTGTGTTGTGCACCACACTTATAATCAGGAGGCTATAAGACATTAGGAATTGTTTCACTTTTTTCATACTCTAAATTCGTGCGATAGAGTTAAACTCTATAAACCTCCTTTCTAATTCGTGTGTTTATACGTTACAGATAATGCCTCCTAAATGTACTGCTAGCAAGAAAAATATTGATAACACCGAGATGACCCAAGCATAGGTATGTCCAGCAAGGGCTAGAGGCCGACCTGCGAGGTATGCGGAGGCACCTCAAGTGCCTGCTACTCCACTTGCACCCTCATCAGAAGCAGAATTTCGAGGGGTAATTGCAACGCTCACTCAATTAGTGGCTGCCCGAAATGGTAATCAGAGCTCGCCCACTCTTAGCTCTAGTTCCCAAGAGCCATCTACTGCCACTAGAATTAGAGACTTTCTGAGAATGAATCCGCCGGCATTCACGGGTTCTATGGTTGATGAAGATCCCCAAAATTTTATTGATGAGATGTGGAAAATTCTGAAAGCTATGCATGCTACGGAAATCGAGGGGGTTGAGTTGGTGTCTTATCAACTCAAGGACGTGGCAAACATTTGGTATAACCAACGGGAGCAAGGTAGAGGTGAGGATGCTGAACCTGCTATGTGGGATAAATTTGAGGGAGCCTTTCTTGACCACTTCTTTCCCCGAGAACCGAGGGAAGCGAAAGTGGAGGAATTTGTAAATTTGAAGCAAGAGGGTATGACAGTTAAAGAGTATGGCCTGAAGTTCATCCAACTGTCCAGGTATGCTCCAGAAATGATCCCAGATATGAGGTCAAAGATGAGGAAGTTCGTCTCCGGATTAGGGAGGCATGTGAAAAAGGAATGCAAAGCAGCATTATTGATCTCGGATATGGATATTTTCTGATTGATGGTGTATGCTCAACAGGTAGAGGATGAGAAGAGGAAAGACAGAGAGGAGCATCTGAACAAGAAGGCAAAATCAGCGGGCCAGGAGAGTGAACAGAGGCAAAACAGGGGCAACAGGTCCTTCTTCCAAAAGAGGCCTCCCAACTATGTCTCATCTACCGCAGTGCACCGATGCCGTAGAACAGGTATGATTGGCAGGGACAAGGTCGCCAGAATTTTAGACCCCAGGGTTCTTAATCCCAAGCCATCATGGGTCAAGGTTCGCAAGGGAAGCCACTATGCGTCAAGTGTGGTAAACTTCACTTGGGAGAGTGTAGAGCGGGAAGGATTGGTTGTTATAAATGTGGCCAAATAGACCATTTTCAGAAGGAGTGTCCAACATGGGGGAACAAAGCCCAGTTCTCTACCACCGCACCGCCAGCTAGGGGTAATCATAGGGGCGCTACTTCAAGTACGAGTGGAGGTAAAAACTGCCTATATGCCATGGGTAGTCGCCAAGATCAGGAGAACTCTCCCAGCTAGTTGGTGAGTCCTCCTAGTCTCCGGAGGATGTTGAGCTTTCTTGTACAGTTTTCTGTCGTCGTTTCTTTGTTTGATTGTTGGTAGCCATGGGCTTGTCATTGACACCTCTTAGACTTTGATAGAGGCTTTGTAGACTGGAGTGTGGGAAGGTTGAACTGTTAGTTTGAGGAGTCTTATTATATTGTTTTGATGGCTTGAAATGTTTGGCCTTCGGCCCCATATTGTGAATAGTATTTCATTAATTGAGTTTCCACTAAGAGAATGTGATTGAATGAATGTGTGACTGGACCAAGTGATTCGCTCGGAGGTCAGAAATGGCCTTCAGGTGCCGGCCACGCCTAGGGTACCCTCCCGGGGCGTGACAACTACTATCTAATTGGTGCCAATGACAGGTTCATGGCTACCTCAAATCGAAATGGAAAGACTAAACTCGACGCAAGAATAACATAAGTGGTATCCTCTGAATGTAGGAGAGGACTCACCAATAAGCTGAGTGTGAATAGATCCTCAACGTGGAATGTACAAGTATGTAATATGGCAGAATGAAATATGTGTCAAGATAGAACAATACCAGTTCAAATATCTCTAGTCATAAATATAAGAGAGACTCAATCAAGGTGTCATAAGTCTAAAGTAAGGACACAGTTTAGAGAGAAAACAATTATATACAATCCAATCCAATCATACACAATCCAATCATTTACAATCCAATCCAATCATATACAATCCGATCATTTACAATTCAATCCAATCCAATCATATACAATCCGATCCAATCCAATCATATACAATCCGATCATTTACAATTCAATCCAATCCAATCATATACAATCCGATCCAATCCAATCATATACAATTCGATTTAATCCAATCGTATACAATTCGATCTAATCCAATCATATGCAATCCGATCCAATCCAATCATATTCAATCTAATTCAATCCAATCATATACAATCAAACCAACAAAAAAGTCAGAGGACTCAACTCAATAGATATGCAAATTAGAATTTAGCAATGTTTTACAATCAAACTCAATCATCAACAATCTCAATCAACCAATTATTTCATGCACAATCCACTCAAATTGGGAGTTTATCTAACCGACAACTATCACCTATGAGCTAGTGATAGTACAATAAGTCGACGTTGTTGCCACGTTCGTTCATACCTTGCCAGGGTAAAAATGAATCAACAATCATGGATCCATAACCAATCAAGTCCTATGATGTCAGGACAGTAATTTGGGGAAATATCCGACTTTAACGGTCCAATCTTCTTCTACGTTTGGCAATATAGTTATTGGTTCGAGTATGGACTATACTCTTACCCAATTTGGTGATCAATACTCCTCCCAAGACTCAATATATTCATATCTATCAAGTGAGTAAAATACTCAAAATACTCATTTAGTCTCTTAGGACTTAGTTTCAAATCAACTCATTTAGTCTCATTGGACTCTTTTCAAAACTCAATCAATCTGGTCTCATTGGACCTTCATTCATAATCAACTCATCTCAATCATCAAACTCTTCCTTTTTTGAATTTGATACCATATCACCTCAATGAATGTAGAAAATATTAGATGCATTTAAAACATAATTTCAACTCCTAAACTCAAACTCAAAATAGATATTTTTATGTAAAAATGCTCAACTCGTTTATACTCAAAATACTCATGTTCAAAAAATGATAATTTAGAGACTTCTCAAACTCAACTCATGCTTAAACTCTTTTTAAATCAAAGATGAAAATAATCATTCTTTTAACTCAAAATAGTGTATAAATAGTTTATGCAAAAATGTTCACAAATTATTTATTTAAAACTCCTTCTCAAACAATCATTTATACTCATATGACTCCAATCAAATTAAATTATGCAAATCACATATCATGTAGTCATATTAGACTCCAATCCATTTCATCTCAAACATCATCATCAACATACCTCTTCATCAATCATTCTACCTATGTTAAAGATAATCATCATTCACATCATCATCAAACATCTTGCTCCAAAATTCCCATTTATCTCTATATTCAATTTCATTCACTCACTAACAAAAATACATCATCTCCCTTTGAAAGCAATATTTACATAAAAACTATCAATCTCAACCTCAAAATAAATTATAACAAAAAGAAGTCTCATCTTGGGTTCATGTGAATGAATACATGAATCCATACTCTTAACAAAACTCAACTCGAGAACACCATCAATACATATAAATTTATATACAAAAATCATTGTAGTCAATATGTAATTACGGTTCGTGAAATAAATATAAAAAAAATTATTCAAGAATTCAAGTCATGAAAATCATCAATCAATTAATAGTATGTGAAGATATTCTAGGGTTTTAGGAAAATTCAAGAAAACATTCATGGAGGGTTCAAGTTTTTCACAATTTCTATCCAACACATCTATGGGGCATATGGAAGAACTCAATCCATATTTTAGGTTAGCCTTACATACCTTAAAAGCTCCATAAATCTTGATGAAAAAATCTTAACTTGAAGAAGAACAATCAAGAGACCCTTTCTTGGAATTCTTGGGTTTGTTTTCTTGAAAACCCTATGGTTAGGATTGAAGATTTCTCTTAGCAATTCATGAATAGATGAAGAAGTTTGGTTTTGAAAGCTTGAAATCTATAAAGGAATTACCGTGTTGAATAATTCTTGAAAAAGAATCCTAACTTGATGTTTTCTTGAAAATTCTTGAGCGTTAATGTTTAGAAGTGAATGAGAGAGTTTTTAATGAGGAAAACTGATTTCTACAAGTTTAGGGACATTAGAATAACTCTCCAAAGAGTTATAGGATAAAAATACCCTAATAAAATAAAGGGGGCGTCATTCGTCTTAGGCAGTGGAGTCCATGTCCTCTCCGCATCGCGGATCCATCGCGTACTTCTGCCAAGATAGAGCGTCTCCAATAAAATGGTCATAACTTTTGACTCCAAATTACTAAAAATACAATCTTGATGGCGTTGGAAAGAAAACTCAAATATATTTAATTTGATAGGTCATGTTCCACCCAATTAGTTATATTTTAGGAGATATGGTCATTTAAAGTTGACCCTTATACGGACTCATCGGAAAACTTAGCCGATAGAAATTCTTTGTAATCGGCTTGGTGTTAGAGATTTCTTATGACCTTAAACCACATATAATACACTTCAAAAACTTAAGAATTAATCCTAACTCATATACACAATTCGAAGTCACCGAGTTCGATCATACACACACATAAAGAATGGTTCGAGTCTTGGCGAAAAAATTCGGGGTGTTACAAGTATTTACACCGATTTGGGTAAGAGTTCATATAACTCATAATACCATAAACTACGTAGCCACCGTAGGATATGATCGTACCATAATACGAGCGACTCCTCACTTGCCTCTGAGAAGGCCTATTAGATGGATCCATAAGTTAAAGTTATTTTCCTATATCTTGGCAAGGTATAGGATGTCTCTAGCAACGTGGACAAGATGTTGTAGCATCGCTGGGCTAATCAGTAATGGTTTTCAGTTAGAGAAACTTTCTAATAAAGTAAAGTATATTATTTTAATGGTTTGCTTCTAATGCATATTTTGTTGTAAAGCTTAAATGATTTTTACTTCAAGTTTATGCCATACTTCAGTTGAGTTGTATTCAGTCTTTCCGTTCAATAAATTGTTTCATTCAGCCTTATTATATACCGTACATTTCATGTACTGACGCCATTTGGCGCTGCATCATTTTATGATGCAGTTTAAGGTACTCATGATTGCAGGCACTTCAGTAAGACTTCCATCCATCAACAGCTGGTGATGCCTCCTCACTTTCGGAGGGCTCTAGTTTAGCTAGTTCAGTATGTTTACTTATGAGTTTTATTTGCTTTATAGTCAGGTAGCCGTAGGTCTTGTCTTGGCACATATCTTAGTTTAGTAGAGGCTACATGGACAGAGTTAGTAAGTCAGTTCAGTCTATTCATTCAGATGTTTTTAAATGTTATTACTATTTATATTAATTGTTATTTTCAGATGGTGTATGAAGTATGATTGAGATGTTTTGAGTTTTGCTAAAATGTTTTCAAGTTTCACTTATTAAAGGTTCTGCATGTATGTTCGGTCTTCAGTTTAGTAATAAGCCAGGCCAAAAATTCGTTTGGGACCAGCAATGATTTTCGAGTGCCGATCACGTTCAGTGTGTAGGCTCGAGCCATGACAATACTCATTAGTCATTATAGTCATAACATTTAGTAGAACGGTCCCATACAAGAAAATACACCGCGAACCTAAGTTGATCTCAAGAAACAAACAACATTATAATCCTCTGGCTTTTCATGACCAAAAGTTCAATATATAATAACTTTTTAAAGTGTGGGGTGCTCTAATTGTGTTTATAGTGGAATAAACATGTATTTACCAATGGTGAGATTGTAAATGTAAAACTCTCTCTTCCCATCACCTAATTTAATATCTAGGCAAAATAGTCCATTGCAAGAATTCATATGATAAAACATTTTTCCACCATGCATACTGGAGAATCTTTCTTCCATCCTACTCATTGCAGAAAAATCATAGGAAGAAAATTGAAAGTGGGTTCCAACACAAGTAATCCATGGAGGCAGAGGACATGGCATTCTTACGGGTGTGGAGACAACGAAACATGAAACTTCTAATAATTGAAAGCCTCTATTTTGAAAATGTTTGTAATTGAAGTGAAGATTATGGTGGTAAGAGCAGTAGAATTTCAGTCAAGAAGTCTTGATTGTTGGCGATGTGCTGGGCAGAGTCCGATAAAGGGGCTTCAATTTCAATCGATATTTTACCAGATACTGACGTGTGTGATTTTAGTTTGCCTTTCGAAACTCCGATGCTGGATGGAGATGATTTTGATTATACAATCAAATTCATTGAAGAATGAGGAGTGGATCAATGTAGCCACGTCATTGTCGGAAGCCATGATAAATTTCTCTGCTGAACAAAATGTCTTTGACGTCTGAGAGATGTTTGATAGAACGTGAAAAAGGGAAGGGAAAAAGAACCAAGACAATTATACTATTGGTATGAGAATTGATTTAATGGGATGATGTTATTGCTGGAATTCATTTTTCAGGAAAAAATTAATGCTACTTAAAGTTGTGATGAATCGATTTTGCCGCAAAAGTTGCAACTATTCCGGTGAAGAATACCTGAGAACCAAATTAGCAAAAAAAAAAAACAACAAAGGGATAAATGCAGAATCGACAGATGATTGATAAAGGTAAAATACAAGTTACTTCCTACCTCCAACGGGCGTGGTGCAATAGATGAATGGGTTGCTCCTAATATAACCAAATGCCTCGGTTTCAAAATAGGGTATGGAAAAAGTCTGCCCCTAAATGAGCCCTATATCCAATGTGAATACGGATAGTCAGACATCAATATGGATATCGAACATGAATGGAAAACCTAAACAAAAAAAAATCTTAGTGCAAATGTTAGCCTAAATCTTGGACAGTGATGAACTCAATAGTTTTCAGTTTCCGTATACTTTATGCCAGATTCCATCCATATTACATTACAGCCAAAGAACGATTTTTAAAACGTAAGTTGCTGATGTAACAGAAAATTGAAGCACAAAACAGACAGAAGGAATCAAGATCGATCAGAAGGATGGCTAAAAAATTTTCGCAACACTATGGTGACTGAATTATTAATTCCTTTAATTTTGTCTTTTTCTATAACCAAATTCGAATAGTCCATTATGTTTTTTGTCTTTGAATCAATCATTCTCTAATACACAAATAATTCCAATGTAGTAGCTTTATCTTCATGATCATGAAATATACTAGTGCCCACACAATAATAGGATAATTATCTAGTAGAATAATAATTACTAAAATAGTTGTTGAACCACCTCTATATGTTAATCTTTTATAAATAATAATAATAACATACTTTATTCAATATGTCGTGACATTTATTTAAAGTTCAATAGGTATATCTGTTATACCGCGCACTTTAGATACATGGAAACATTTATTTAGCTTCTCTAAAGCTATCACGTGATCCATGTTATTTATGAAGTTCTATGCGAATAGTGATGGTTGGAAATAGGAATGAAAGGATTTGATAGGAGTTGGAGGCCAAGTAATGAGTCATGGTGATCGACCTACTTACGTAAACTATCAATTTGGATGTCTTACATAATTAAGCTCCTGGAGTACATGTCGAACTTAAGTAGCAAGGATTACATAGATTCTTAAAGTAAGACGAGATTACGAATCTACAGAAATGGGCAAGTAGGTGATGCACCTGCTTGGAGTAAGTAGGTGACGCACCTGCTAGGATGGACCCACCCCCCGCCACGTGGAAGCACCTGAGTGGGTGCATGGGGTGAGGTGGACACCTAAGGGCTGGACACGTGTCACCCTTAGGGGCTGACATGTGTCACTCTCTAAGGGTGGATATATATATGTGTCAACTTATGACTAAGGGTCCTATTTTCAGCATCTCTACACTTAGAAAAACTTGGAGAAAAGAAGAAAGAGCTACGGCCCTAGCTAGCTACAAGGTAAGTCCTCCAATTTCGATCCGTGAATTAATTATCTAAGGTATTCTTTGATTAAATGAAGGTGATTAATAGCGTAAACTAATTGTTGGGGCAGTAAGGAGGTCAACGTGAACCTACAACTTTCGACAAGTTTCGGAAGCTCGTTTGTTAAGGTATGGTGTGATTTCCTTTTCACACATTTGAGTAAGGGTTTAAACATGTTATGGATGTGTAAATATGGACTGGAAACATAAAATTATGCACGTTACTGTTGAAGGGTGTTGGAAATCGTGTAGGGGTTATTTTGAAGCTATTCTAGCGAATTAAAGTTTGGTTATTGTCATCGTTGCTATAGTATTGTAATTGGAGGTACTCGGGTATGTTGAGGGGCTGAAAACATAGCTAGGGATGAGTATATGTACTGCTGGTTGCAGCCACGTCATACTCCTTTTCGTATGGTTATGATTTTACGAAATAAGGATTGAAAATCGTATTTTGATGTCGTAGTTTTGAGCGGGCTGTTTGGGACTTATTTTGAATAGTGTTGAAGTAGTTTTATTATATATGGATGGTGGTTGTTGTTGTTGGTATGGCTGCGTTAATGGGAGGTTAATTGGACGTTTGGATAGGGCGAGTTACAGGGGAGATGCTGCCCGAATTCCGTTAACTTCTTAACTAACTAATAGACTAGTCGGGAAAGGTGAACGAGGAAATGATTCCTATGGATAATTGGTTGTAGCTTGAGAAGATGGAAAGTCGAAGGTTATTAACATTAGTATTACTTTCGTGTTTAATAGGTTAAAGGAGTAACGAAGCAAGTTTGGTTGCGGTTGATCTAGAAAAAGGTATGTAAAGCTATCCTTCTTTTCTCTTGGCATGTCTTAGCCATAAGTAGTTTGTATATGAAATGTGGGGATCATTCCATTCATAAGTTCCGAGTATAACTCGTGACTCTTATTCACTTCTGGATGTAAAACTCTCATAGTAGTTGTAATGACCTTGAGGGTGATTTTTAAAAATTCATACAAAACATGCGTGAACAGTAACACGCGTGAACAGTAACTTTTTGGGCAGAAAATGCCCCTTTCTTCTCATTTCAATATTTTTCATCATTTATTTGAGTTCTTGAACTCCTTGAGGTGATTTGAGAAGAAATTTTTAAGGCAAAGTGTTGGGTAAGTGATTTTTGACCTAAAACCTTCCCTTTTCATTAAGTTTTTGATGATTTTAACCCCTAAAGTTTAGTTTCAAACGCCAAAAATATTTGTTTCTTCCCTAATTTGAATTTAAGAAAAATGGTAATTTCTAACTCGTTTTGAGCTCTATTTTTATGGGTTTTTCAATTATTAGTTCCTTATTACAAGTAGAATGTGATTGTCCAATAAATTTTCAGATTTGACCCTTTTCAAAAATAATTAATTTTTGGACTATTTTACCCTCGGTTCTGAAACCTATCAATATGGATGTCATTGGACTCCTTGTGATATGTATGTTTTATTATTGATAGTGGGTTGTCAGTACGAACATTGAATTCGAGAGTTACTTGTTCGGTGGAGGTGTTCGAGTGCGGTTTCGGCAATTGAGGTAGGTTTGACTATCCTTCTTTGAGACTGAGATGGGGTAATTAGTCATTCATATGTTATAAACTTTGGGATGTGGTTGTAGTATGAGATAAGAATGTTATATATATTGTGATGTCGTGTGGGGGCTTACTTATTAATGTGTTGCCGTGTGAGGGTTTATTTATATTACATAGCCCGTGTGGGGGCCTTATTTGTTATCTTATTTGCTTTGAGAGCATGTGACTCGTGATTTACCTAAGAGAGAGGCTTGAGTATATTATTTGACTTGTGATGCCCTCCTGAGGGGTTGAGTGGGGGTTTTGAGCATGCTTGAGTATTGAAATATTATTGAGAAAGGGGTGAATATTTAAATGGGAGTATTTCTTTCCCATTACTATTTATTGAGGGTGAATACATGTGTAGGTTAAGTTTTGAGAACTTTGAAACTTGTACCAAATGTGAGTTGAATATTACTTTCATACCATATTTGTTTTGATGCATTCATCTTCATTCATCATATCATGAAACATGGGAAGTTGAGAAATATAGAAAGTCTTTTTGAGAAAGAAAAAGAAACACCTTTAAAACCTTTGTATCTTGAGTCACTGACCGAGGCAGTTTTTCGACAGGGTAGTGGATGCATTGTGATTCCTTGACCACGAGGAGGTGACAAGAATGATGAGATATTGTGATTGAGGTATATGGTCTGCGAGACCCCATAGGTCCTGCTTGGTAGCAAAGCTCGGCAGGTGTATACGACAGGCTGTGCGACAGTCTTGATTCCACCGTACCATCACATTTTGCATTATCATATTGCATTGCATTGCATTGATATCTATGCTGCTTGAATTATCTGGTTAATTATGATTATGAGCTATTATTATGAGTTTACTTTACTCGCGCCATTATATATATAAACTGGCGGCACCGATGTCGAAGTGAGACTTTTATGTATGCAGGTGAAAGCATTTCTTTGTTTATTTCATGGGTTTGATTAATTCTCTATACTCAGTCGGTTAAAACCTACTGAGTACATGTGAATTATACTCACCCCTACTTTTATATCCCTTTTTGATGCAGATACTAGTCAAGGTACCTTACGTGGCAGCTGATATTCTAGCGGATTATGTATTCTCAGAATAATGGTGAGGTCCCAAAATTCGGATCGTCACTAGTCTATCTTTATTTCTCAGTCTTTTGTATCATTCAGAGACTTATGTTGTATCTTCAGACTCGAACCTTGTATAAGATGCTCTTTATACTTATGACACCAGGTTTTGGGATAGTTTCTTCATTTTCTTTCTTTTCATTTAAATCGTGGCATGACTTTCCCTTTGGGAGTATCGTAAGAGTTTTACTTTTAGGTTTACACATCAGGTTGGGTTTTGGAATGTGTGCCATCATGACCTCAATTTTTAGGTCGTGACAGTAGTTGAACTACTTCCCCTGAGCCTTCTATATGTCGATTGGTAATGGGATGTATAGGCTCCTATTCCTAAGGACTCTATAATGACAAGTGTCTCGGATTTCAAAAGCCGTTTGGCATTATATTGATACATATCTATGATTTCTGAGACTCCGTTTGATATGGCCCCTATTGACATTTAGAGGATACTTGAGATGATTACTATTATGATCCTCAAATGATAGTTCATTACGATTATTTTATTGAGTCTTAGATGATGAGCTAATTGTATATGGTTACTCACTACTCTGCTCGTGCATACTGTTAATACATCTTTCACCGAGTCCCATAATGGACCGGGTATGTTATCGTGCACATTTTACTACATAATCCACCGAGCCCCTCATTAGAGGGCTGGGTACGCTATATGATGACATGATGATGCAATGATATAATTACTCACTAAGTCCCTTACTAGAGGGCCGGATACGGTATATGTACATGATGATATAATGATATGATGTGTTATGTTTTACATACTCAGTACATATATCGTACTGATCCCTCTCTTCGGGGGGCTGCGTTTCATGTCCATAGGTACAGACACGCATTTTGGGGATCCACCAGCTTAGAATTTTCACTCAGCTATTTTGGAAGTGCTCCATTGTGTCGAAGCCCAAATTTTTGGTACTCAACTTTTGATGTATATATTTGGTTGCTCAGGGGTACGGCGGGGGCCCTGTCCCGTCATATGATATGGTCGATACTCTTAGAGGTCTGTAGACATATGTATGTGGATTGTTCGTAAGTTTGTTTTAGTTGTGCCTACATAGCGTGTTGTAAATGTTATTATGTTATGACAGTCTTGTCGGCTTGCGTGCCTTTTCATGACGTGATATAAATGAAAGAGGCTATATATATATGAGAATGTTATGACCCATTGGGGTTCTCATGTATAGTATCACATTGTTCATAGTTCGACTCGTCTACAACTGATTTATATGTCTACGGGGGTCCAGGTCGGACCCAGTCACGACCTACGGAGTTGGGTCATGACAATATCATTATATATGTGCCTAATTCCTTGTGCCCTTTACCATAATAATCCACAAATAATTGAACATAAAAGTGGATCTACATGCACAATAATCTTTATGAAATTATAACTTAAGATGATTATTTTAAGTTCGATATCAAATTAATCAGTTCAATTATTTTCAATTTATCAAAGTAAAATTCAATATCAGCATCACATTTTTAACTAAGTCTATTAATATATATTATGAATAGATCGATGAATGAGAATGTGTCAGTAGAAAATATGTTCTTAAATAAATTGATGTGACAATTTATGTACGTTCATATTCTAAAAGGCTAGCAATCTTGTAATATATGATTTTGCTCTTACGGGACCATTTGTTATGTTATGTAGTGTTGTCACGGTCCCCATGAGGCCTTGCGAGCACTTTAGAGAACCCTCAATCCCCACTCAATTATAACATGAGGAAAATAATCAATCGTAAATTAACACCCTAAATGATTATGAAATTACCATAAATTGTTTTAAACCTCCAGATTTAATATACAAGAAACATACTAACACCCCCAAAAGAACTAATCTAAACTGGTGCAAGAGTTACTAAGAGAATACAATGTACAATAAAATAAGACACAATTAATTCCACCATGATGAAGGAAGGAGTAGAAGTTATCAGGGATCATCGTCGTCTTCATCTATGAAACATCATTGAACTTTTAACTAGACTATCCCAAGTGGCATAACAAGAGTAGTATTAGTACATACAACACGTACGGGTAGACATCATCGGTCAACCCGATACCCACCATATAATATAAAGCAATCAATTAGAGAAGACATGCAATAAGAAAGTGCACCACCCCAGCTACAATAGTCACCACTATCACACTTGAATTCAACGCTTAACTTGTCCCTCTATGGACTTCGATTTTTATCATGCCACCCCTTTAACCTTGCAATGCCTTTCCGGCCTAGCACTTATCAGATCATAGCCTAGCCCTTCTATCACGTAGGAGAGTTTTTGAATACATGCCACCACTATAGCAAGTCGCTGTAGCGGGAGTAATCCCGCTATGGCGGTACAACCTCAATTTGGGAAATGCCTAATTTATGAAGTTACAACCACATCATCCTAATTGTTTTAGTAAGAAGTGTCTTTTCATACAACGACGGTTCAAGTCGTTATAAGTATATGTTAATTTTGTCATGTTTTCAATCATAGTAGTATTTCTTCTTTATAGGGTATGATTGGTACAAATTAAAATGTTTTTTGTGAAAAATATTTTTTTTTGAAAAAAGGGTGAGAGTGAAGATGATATATGTTGGAGGATGGAAAAGAAACAATAAATGTGGAATGGCTTTGTGGAATGTGATTTTCCTACTTCAATAGGAAAGTCATTTTTTTCATTTTTAAGAAGGGAAAAACTAAAATAGACCAATTATGAAACTATTTATTCAAATTGGACCCAACCCAAACTATTTACCTTTAATAGATTCCTGATGCAAACTATTTACCCTCTTACCCATTTTCTCCCTTTTAATTCTGTGTTTGATGTCAGCATCACTGCTCCTCTTTGATACCATCATAGTGTAATCAAACAGTTTCTTCTTGATACCATATACTCTGATGGTATCAATTAGTTTTGTTGAAGCACTGTCTCTCGATACCATCAGAATATATATATATATACTCTCATGGTATCAAATGTATATTTATGCCAGTGCCTCTTCCTTTGTTCCTCTTTGATACCATTAGAGTATATTATATTTTGATGGTATTAAGTGGTTTATCAAGCTGTTTCTTCTTGATGCCTTCAGATATAATATACTTTGATGGTATCAAGAAAGAAGAGACAGTGCTTCAACAAAACTTCTTGATACCATCAGAGTATATTATATACTCTCATGATATCAAATGTGCGAGATAGTTAAAAACAAGGGGTATGAAAGTAATGGAGTATCTAATTGTAAATAGTTTCCTTTTTTGAGGTATAACAATAATTATCCCTTTAAGAAACTAATTTTTTCAAGAAATAATATTTTCCAAAATTGTTACAACTTTCTGAAATTCGCAAAACTTCAAAAAAGCGTTTGCATAATTTTCACTCCAAATAACTCACAAAAATTCACAAACTGTTGTAAAACAAATCGATAAGTGGATGTCCATGGGATCCACTTTCATTGTTGTGATGAACAGTATTTTCACTGTAGATGAATAATATTTTCATTATAGCTTACGCATTTTGTACTGTAGATGATCGTTTTCTCAATGAATTTTGCCTATAAAAGGCATTGTATCTGCAATACGAAAACATACACAGATAAAAGATTACTACTCTATTTTCTCTCTCTGTCATATTATTTTTATCTCTCTTCCTCTTCCTTTATTATATTTTCTTTTCTTTGCTATCTATATATTATTATTATTATTTCAAATACGTTATCAGCACGAAGAACTAATCTTCTCCGAATAAGTTAACTTCTATCTCAGGTATTGAAAAAATTTAATTTTAGTTGTCTTTGTTATTTCTAAATTAATTTTTATCTCAATTTTCATCAAGTCAAATTTATCAAAGCCCGAGTTTGTGGTACTTGACATTACTGGAAAAAAATTATTTGTCATGGATCATTAATGCTGAAATTCACTTTGATGCTAAAGATCTTGGTGATACTATTAAACAAGAAAATAAAGCATCAAGCCAAGATAAAGCAAAGACCATGATTTTTCTTCGGCATCATTTTCATTAAGGACTAAAAAATTGAATGTTTAACTATAAAAGACCATCTTGAATTATTGATTAATTTGAATGATCGATATGACCATCTAAAACTTATGGTGTTACCAAAAGCTCGATATGAGTGGATACACCTTCAATTTCAATATTTGAAAATATTGCAAATCAACTTTCAGATGCATTCACTAACCTATCAAGAGTTATTAAATCTCATATTTCAGCTGTTAATGCTCCAATTTGAGTTGATGTCCCAGTTGGATAATTCATTAATGTAAATGAGTCTAAACCACACTTAAAACGTGGTAGACCGATCATTTCCAATGATAAAAATCCTCATAAAAGAAAATGAGAAAACAATAAAGATGGTCATAATATGGAAGAACCTACTCAAGAAGAGCGAGGAGACATAACAATTAATAAAACCTTGAAAGAGGTTGAGGCGCCTGAAAATAATGAAGAAATTTCAATAAATTATGTCTCATCAAAAAAAATATGGAACCGAAATAATGTAATTATCGACAATAATTTTGCTTATAATGTTGCTTGAAATAATGCAACAAAATGAGATTTTTGAACCAAAATCTGTCGACGAATATAGACAGAGGAATGATTGGCCAAAATGGAGAGATGCAATTCAAGTTGGATTAGCTTTGCTTGAAAAATACGAAGTTTTCGGATCTATAGTCCGAACACCTAAAGGTATAAATCCAGTGGGGTACAAATGGGTCTTTGTGCGAAAACAACTTGAGAAAAATAAAGTCGTAAGATATAAAGCACGACTTGTGGCACAAGGATTTTCGCAAAGACCTGGCATTGATTATATGGAAATATATTCTCCTGTGGTGGATGCAACCACTTTCAAGAATCTTATAAATCTGGCAGGTTATGAAAAACTTGGCATACATCTGATGGATGTCGTTACACCCTATTTATATGGCTCTCTAGACAATGATATTTTTATAAAAATTTCTGAATGATTTAAAATGCCTGAAATATATAAAGATTTTCAGAAAACTTGTTCAATAAAACTTCAAAAATCCTTATACGAGTTGAAACAACCAGGGCGAATCTGGTATAATTGTCTTAACGAATATTTGGTAATTTATTTTTAAAATGGTACAATTTGACTTTGTGTCTTTATGAAAAAGTCTGAATCTGAATTTGTCATAATAACTGTATATGTTGATAATTTGAATATTATCGAAACTCCTAAAAAAAAATTAAAGACAGTAAAATGTCTAAAAAGAAATTTGGAATAAAAGATCTCGGAAAGATAAAATTTTGTCTTGGTCTACAAATTTAACATTTCGCAAATGGGATATTTGTCCATCAATCAACATATACTGAAAATATTTTAAATTTTTTTTACATAGATAAAGCACATCCACTGAGTACTTCAATGGTTGTGAGATCTCTTGATATTAATAAAGATCAATTTCTACCTCATTTAAATGATGAAGAGCTTGTTGGTTCTGAAATACCATATCTTACTGTAATTGGTGCATTAATGTATTGTCACGCCTCAGGAGGGTATCCTAGGCGTGGCCGGCACACGAAGGCCATTTCTGACCTCTGAGCGAACCACCTGGTCCAGTTACACCTTCATTCAATCATATTCTCTTAGCGGAAAACTCAAGTAATGAAATATTGATCATATATATATATATATAGGGGGGGCGGAGGCCAAACATTTACAACCCAACAAGACAATAAAATAAGACTCCTCAAAATAACAGTTCGACCTCCCCACACTCCAGTCTATGAAGCCTCTATCAAAGTCTAAGAGGTGCCAATGACAAGTCCATGGCTACCAACAATCAAAATAAGAGAAACGACAACAGACTGTACATGAAGGCTCAACATCCTCCGGAAACTAGGAGGACTCACCAACTAGCTGAGGGTGTATGCGGATCTTCAACGGAGCGCCGGTTGATGATCTCTAGTACCTGTCTCTACATCATAAAACGATGCAGGCCAAATGGCGTAAGTCTAAACAAGAATATGATTTAGACGGGACCAATCACATACAATTCAACTCAATCTGACTCAGAGTACTATCAAGATCTATTTGAGAGTTTCTCTTAACCGACAACCATCACTTATGAGCCAGTGAAGGTACAACAAAACGACGTTATTGCCGCGCCCGTTCATACTTTGCCAAGGTATGAACGAATCAAACACTCATGGATCCAATCCAACTAAGTCCTATAATGTCAGGACAAATCTCTCGGGGAAACATCCGACTTTAATGGTTCAATCCCCCTACGTTTGGCAACATAGGTATTGGGTTCGAGTATGGACTATACTCTTGCCCAATTCGGTGCTTGATACTCCTCCCAAGACTCAATGCTCATAAAACTCCATCTAATCAATTCAATCAAATCATATCGACAAGTCTCATTACAACATTGTCAACTCATCAACTCTATCACAATCAATCTCTTCCAATCATACTATCCGATCAATCTCAATCACATCTCCAAAAGAAATTTAAATGCACATATATAGCATCATCTAGATATAATCAATCATTTCTTTCATCCATTTGAGAAAATCTTTGAGGTTTATCACAATTTCAAGACTTTAAATTGACATTTCATATTGAGCAACATTTTCAAGAAAATAACATCCTTTATCAAGATCTACATAGTTAAGGGGATTAATAAAACATATTTAACAACTTCATCTTCATCGACTCATACTCACATAAAGGCTCAATTTAGGAACTCCTTGGCTCAACAACATCAACACATATAGAATCAATACATAGGGGACAAAGTTCATACAAGCATAAACCATACCAAGAAACTCTATTTTTTCATCAACATCTAACCTCAAAGCAAGAGTAGGGCGCATGGGTGGACTCAACCCATGTTTTAGATAGCCTTACATACCTTAGAGAAGATTTGAAGAAACCTTGGTGTTGGGTCTTCAATGGAGAACTCAAATCTTGAAGCTCTTGGAACTCTTCTTGTTGGAAATGGGGAAGAACAAGAAGAAGAGAGAGAGAGAAGCTCCTAGGGCTTTTTAGAGAGAGAGTGAGGCTGCAAAATGTGTTCCCAAAAGACCAAGGGTAATATATATATAATTTGGGTAAGTTCCCAAATTGCCCCTCCTCCAAAGTTCTGAAAATAGGCTAAAAACGCACCTGGCGCGATAGTGGCGCATCGCGTCATTGCAGCGCTAGGATGAATATGCCTAAAACCTGCACACCTCGTAGTGGCGCGCCGCGCCAGAGACCAAACTACTGAGGCATGCTTCTGGCGCGATAGTGGCGCATCGCGCCCTTACAGCGCCAAGGCCATATTTTTTGGGTTCTGGAAATTTGGCCTGAAAAACTCTACACAACTTTTAGCGGCGCGTCGCGCCAGAGGTCAAACTACTGAGGCATGTTCCTGGCGCAATAGTGGCGCATATGGATGTCCATGGAACCCACTTTCACGGTAGTGAACAATATTTTCAAGAGGAGTGTTGTAAAACAAGTCAACACGTGGATGTCCATGGAACCCACTTTTACTGTAGTGAACAATATTTTCACTGCAGATTTGAATAATTATAAAATAGAAAACATGATTTATATTAGTAATTATATAATAGTTATTTTAATTATTCTTTTTCCATACAAAGCATGCTTTAGATTGAGACAATAATACAAGAATACAAGTTAATGGTCAATAACTATATCAAAGTTGACTCATGGGAAAAGAACATAAATTAATATTAGGTTCACATAAATATAAAACATTATTTTTCTTCTTATTTAGAGTTTTTTTAATGAGAAATCCATCTTTTATATTTTAAATCTCTGTGAATATTGGTTTCTTTAGGAATAAAATAATTTATGAACATTTATGTGAAAGCATTGAAAAGGAAGAAGAAAAAGGTAAATGAAAAACTACATAAATTAAATATATTAGTGAAATTATTTATTCAAACTAAGAAACTGGAGATAATTTTAGAAAATTTACCTAAAAATTGAGTCATTTGATGTGAATTATGCAGTATACAATATAATAATTTTGAAATAAAATATAAAATTATTTTATTCTATATTTGATTGAAGATATTAGATAATTTTTGAATTACTTATTTAATTATTATAATAAAATATTTCTGATAAAATAACTTATTTTAAAATAGTTAGTTCGGAAATAATTTGTTATAAAAAAAAGGAGAAGTAATATAGAGCTGTATTTATTGAGCCACTTTACAGCTGTCTCCTAAAGCTACTTGTTACTACAATTCATCACTTTGTTAGGTATAAGAGCTATTAGAGAGAGAGAGAGAGAGACGACTTCTTCCTTCAAACTTGAAATATTCACCCATTTCATTTCAATAAACTTTTTTCTACAATATTAATTATCATCTGTTTTGCTCCTTTTTATGGTTGGATCAGAAATTGAAGATATATACTTGTTAACTAACTGTAAGTCTTCTTCTTCATGAATTACTTTTTTCTCATAGACACTGAATTAGAGAGTTGATTTCTAAAATGCTCCACTCAACTATTAGTTACTATTGAAAACAAGGAAAAAGACGATTTTTCTCAGATGAACCTAATCCCAAGAGTTGGTGAACTTGCAGGAATTTTCCTACAGAAGATGGCTGAAAATGAAATTGAGGAAATGTTAGATCACCTGAGAAGGATCAAGAGTGGAGATGATCTGGATATTGAACAAATTGAGATACTTGAAATGGTGCTAATAGTTTTTAGAACCTATATAAAGTATCAACATGTTCTTTTGCCTGATTTCTTAGTCAAACTCACAAAGTATGCCAAATGGACTGTGCAAATGCTTGACAAGGTATTTGATGGGATTCCAGATGAATGTAAAACTAACCTTAACCTGGAAAGGCTAGAATCACATTTGTTGGAATTCTTTGAAGGTAATACCAGTTTAAGTTACAATTATGGGTTGAATGATTTTGATCTGTCAGAATGTATGGATTGCCTCGGAAAGAATCTAAATGATGTACTGATGTGCCTGGAAGAGGCTGTGTCTGACGCTCTTGAAGGACACAGATTTATAAAGCAACTGAAAATTGTTCAAAAGAAAATGAAATTTTTGACATTCTTATATGTCACAGAGATAAATGGTTACGTCGACCATGAGAAGCTGGAATGTTTGGAGACTCGAATTCTGTTCATGGCAGACAATGTGGGACAATTTTGTCTTTCTATATTAGTTGTGGTTGTTGCTGATTTTGTAGATTATGAGGTTGAGGGTGACATAGATAGGTATGATTTCTTATATAAACTTTCTTATCTATTATGCTTGATTAAGCTAGTGCAGCTGGAAATGAAGAAGATTTTTCTCAGTGAACTAAAGGCTTCAAAGTTTACTCAATCAAGAACTTTCAAGGACAAGAAATTACCAAAAGGATTTTCACATCATCTCCACAGTCTGCTGGTGTATCTCAGAAACAAAAAGCTCGAGAACTTTCCTAATAATGTCTTTGCTCAAAATATTGATGTGGCAATAGAGTTCTTATTGGTATTCCTTGATGCTGATGTGTCAAATCATGTTATTAATGGTGACTGGTTTAATGAAGTTATGGAAAAGGTTGGAGCTATAGCGGGTGATGTTCTATATGTAATTCAAAAGCTTCTTCCTAGCTCCATAAACAAAGATGACACTAGCAAAATAAGTCTTTGCTCGATACAGATATTGGAGAAAACTAAAGATCTGAAGGCACAAGTGGAGACGTACTACAAATCCTTAAAATTTACTCCATCTCAGTTCCCCACCTTTGGTGGATTGAGCTTTCTAGATTCTCTTTTAAGGAAACTGAATGAGATGTCGAAATCTAAATCTGGTTTAGATTTCCTGATGAAACCTCTTTTAGGGAATTTGGAGAAAGAGCTATCATCTCTTACATCCAGTTTAGAGATGGAGCTGTCATCCATTTTCAGAGATGTCGCAAAGGTGCACCATGAACATAAAATTCTTAAAGATCTTCAGCGACGTACCCTCAATTTGGCATATGAGGCTGAGGTTGCCATTGACTCTATTCTTGCTCAGTATAATGCTTTTTTGCATATTTTTTGCTCACTTCCTACAATCTTAAAAGAGATCAAGAAAATTAATGCGGAGGTGACTGAGGTTTGGTCGGCGGACATTCCTCTCAATCCTCACAATGAGGTTGCTCCATTTGAACATCTGCCAACTCGACATAGCAATCCTGTGACTGATGAGGAGATAGTGGGTTTTGAGATAGCAACAGAAAAAATGTTTCAGTATCTGATTAGAGGTACAAATGAGCTAGACGTCGTCCCAATTGTAGGCATGGCGGGACAAGGGAAAACAACAATTGCTAGAAAGGTGTACAATAGTGACAACATTGTTTCTCATTTTGATGTTCGAGCATGGTGCATCGTTTCCCAAATGTATAATCGGAGAGAGCTATTACAAGATATTTTTAGTCAAGTTACTGGTTCCAAGGACAAGGAAAATGACGTTTGCGTACTTGCTGGCATGTTGAGGAAAAGACTAATGGGAAGGAGATATCTCATTGTCCTAGATGATATGTGGGATTGTATGGCATGGGATGACTTAAGGTTTTGTTTTCCAGATGTTGGAAATAGATGCAGAATAGTCGTAACAACTCGACTTGAAGAAGTGGGTAAGCAAGTCAAGTACCGTACTGATCCTTATTCTCTTCCATTCCTCAAAACAGAAGAGAGTTGCAAATTGTTGCAGAAAAAAGTGTTTCAGAAGGAAGATTTCCCGCCTGCACTTCAAGATGTGAGTCAAGCAGTTGCAGAAAAATGCAAAGGGTTGCCTCTAGTGGTTGTCTTGGTATCTGGAATAATCAAAAAAAGGAAAATGGAAGAATCTTGGTGGAATGAGGTGAAAGATGCTTTATTTGACTATCTTGATCGTGAATCTGAAGAATATAGTCTGGCGACTATGCAGTTGAGTTTTGATAACTTACCCCATTGTTTAAAGCCTTGTCTTCTTTATATGGGGATGTTTCCGGAGGACACAATAATTGCAGCGTCTAAGTTGATAAGTTTATGGATTGCGGAAGGATTCGTGGAGAACACTGAATCTGGGAGATTAATGGAAGAGGAAGCTGAAGGTTACTTGATGGATCTAATTAACAGTAACATGGTAATGCCTTCAAAGAGAAGTTATAATGGTAAAGTCAAATACTGCCATGTTCATGATGTTGTGCATCACTTTTGCATGGAGAAGAGTAGAGAAGTAAATTTTATGCTGGCAGTGAAGGGGCATGCTATCCAGTTTCAACCTTTGGATTGGAAGGGAAGTCGAGTGAGCTTCAGTTTCAGTAGAGAGCTTTCCAAGTTAGCATCTCTGGTCTCCATAACACAGAAGCCTTTCCACCAACACTTGAGGTCACTGATAACAACCAATCGAGAAGAATTTATTGATGCGATTCTCTTCTGTGAGATTAGTGAATTGCGACTTCTTAAGGTCTTGGATTTGAGTTCTTTTAATATGATATGGTTGGCGTCATCTACATTCAAACCACTAAATCACCTGAAGTACCTCGCAGTTTGGGCAGATAAATTCTATTTTCATCCAGAATCACATCTGCCCCATCTAGAAACTTTAATTGTGGAGGATAATGATAATATAGTACTGTTACCAGCGTCTTTTTGGGAAATGGAAAAATTAAGGAATGTTGAGATTTTTCAAGCTGAATTTGATTTGGAAGAGGATGAGCAGGGGATCTTTGAAGAATCCTCAAAATTGGAAAACTTGAGGATATTAAGGAATGTTATATTTCGAATTCGCAATGCTGATAGGATGGATGTGTTATTAAGGAGGTGTCCTAATCTTCAACAACTTGAAATCACTTTTTCGGACACTAACGATTCTGCAGAGCCGTATTGTCCCAAATTGGAGAATCTTACCCAGCTTGAAATACTTCAACTTTCCTTTCTGCATCCCCATATTCTATCTGGGTTACAGTTGCCTTCAAATTTAAACAAGTTGGCACTAAATGGGACTCATATAGAAACGGCTATTCCCTTCATTGCGGGACTACCAAACCTGGAGTATCTCCAATTACATGATCTGCATTTGTTTCAATTAGAAGAGTGGTGCCTTGGAGATATTACTTTCCCTAAACTTAAGTTGTTGAAACTGGTGGAGTTACGTATCTCAAGGTGGGATGCCTCGGAGGAATCCTTTCCCCTGCTTGAAACACTTGTTATAAAAGAGTGTTACAAACTCAAGGAGATCCCCCTTAGCTTTGCAGATATTCCAACACTGAAACAGATTAAGTTGATTTATTGCGACAACAAAGCTCTTGAGGCTTCAGCTGTGAGAATTAAGGAAGAAGTCGAAGAGATTGAAGGATGTGACCGTATAGACCTCGTCCAAAAACACAGTAAGATTGTAACCACTAGTACCGATTGCTAAGTTTGTTTTCATTGATCAACTCTTTTTATGTATGATTGGAGACATATTAATAGGAAATCTTTCACTGATTTCCTGTTTTTATGCAGCTTTATTATTTTGACCAATTTCTCTCCACTAACATCTTCATAGCTCAATACAGATCAACCATGTTGTTGTTGTTGAGTACTTGTTGACGGTGCAATGTTTGGACAAATCCTTCTTTGTTCTCTTTGATATAAAGCCAGGAGATTCACTAACAATGATATAGACTAGCAGAATGAGCATAAATTGTACGCAAACAAGTCCAAAGGTAAAGAAGATTCTCTGTTTATAAAAGCCAAAGATAACCGTCTTTTTATTAAAAATAAATAATCTTTTTTAGAACATAATTCTCTTGTATGCGTAGTTAGTTCGTGTTTCAACTAACATGAGAATTGCAATTTATAGTTTTTGAACATTAAAATGTTACATATTAAGTTAATTTAGTCTAATGTAACTTATATATTTTCTTAATTTTATGCTTTTATTACTACTATAGTTCTTTTTTTTATTAATTTTAATATGCTTCACTTGTACCAAAAGTTTTATCGACATAAGTTTTTTTACTTTCATAAGATAGAAATAAAATTGCGTTCATGCTATTCTCTTTAGATCACATTTATAATATTGCATTGAATTTATAATTATTGTATCAATTAAGTTAGATAACTATTTTAAAATAAAGATAGTAAAATATAGAGGCCGTTTGGATTGACTTATAAGCTGTTTTCAGCTTTTTTTTTAGTGTTTGGCTGGCCAACTTAAAGTCATTTTGTGTTTAAAATAAGCCCCAATAAATAGTTGGGTTTATTTGGATAAACTTATTTTAAGTAGTTTATAAGTTGAAAACAGTTTATAAATCAAAAAAAAAATTGACCTGCATTTATTTATTTATTTATGTTTTTAACTTATTGACAATTTTCAATTTATAATTTTTTTAAAAATAAATCAATTCAAATAAGCTAATAATATGTTAGAGTGACATTGATTGAGAGTCTGCAAAAAGGGCCAACACACCGATGGGCTATGGTGCTGCGTCAGTGGCCTATAAAGTCAAAGACCTCATTCATAACCTTAGCTACTTTAATGACTTGAATATCATTTTTGGTAATTTTCACAAAATGATTGTTTTATCTCTCTTATTAGTTTTTTCGAGTTCTGATAGATCAGTTCTCGAAGTTAGTTTTGGAATTTTTTTTGAAAAGTTGAGTTTTTTGAAGTTTTAAGATTTTAAAGGCTTAAAGTGTTTAAAAATGATTTTTGGTACCAATCGGAGCTACGACTCTCGTAATAGAATTCCGTTGATTTCATCAGTTTCAGAATATGAAATTTGGTCTTGGAGAGTTGATGAAATTAGATTTGAAGTTGTAACGTGGATTTGAGGTGCTAAGTTGGAAATTCTAAATTTTTTTATCATAGAGTTGACTTCTGTTAACATTCGAAATTTTGAAGATTCCGTTGGATTCGGGGAATGAATTTAGGCCTCAGATTGGTCTTGGTTGAATTTTTAGAGGTCCTGAGCTCGATTTGATATTTTTACGCCTAAAGTTAGTTTAGTTGCAACTAATTGAATTTCGGGTCAAGGGGACCTCGAATTCGAATTTTGACAGTTTCATTGAGTCTAAAATATCATTTTCAAGCTAGTAGCATATTAGGTTTGTGTTCGGAACGTTCTAGATGAGTTTTGAGTGAGTTTTTAAGCTTTTTGGGTGTTTTGGCGTTGTTTCAGCAAATTGTGTCAACTAAAAGGTTCATTATTAGTTTTAAAGATCGATAAATTATTTCAAAACTTCTAAAAATTTGAGCATGAATTATAGGACTGATCTACAAATTTTGGTGCATTTTTGCTAAGTCGAGATTGGACTTTCATCGCAAAATATGAAATAATTGTTTACCGAACAAAAATAACATTTGACTGAGCAAACGAGTACAAATTTGAGTTTCGATTGAACGAACAAGTCCATATCATTATTCAAGACATTTAGGAAAAGGAATCGGGTCATTTCGCTACCGTATGAGGGAGTTACGACCCTTATAGTGAAAACCAGCAATTTAAATTTAAATCTAAATTTCAGATTGTGTTCATTTGGTATTTTGAGCATATCGGGTGTTCTAGAGCTTAGAATGGAGTGATTTTTATGGATTTCTTCTCGATATAATATGGGGGTTAGTATACAATCCTCAATTCGGCATTTTCTCATAATTTCTTCATCTGATTTTCTTTCCCTATCCATAAATTTCTTGAGGAAAATTGGGGTTTTATCGATTTGGACTTCATTTTTGATGAAAAAGATATATTTAGGATCCTTATGTTATGGGTAAACTGATTTTGGCATCAACTTGTTGATTCATCGATTATTTTCATCATATTAACCGCGTATAATTTTGATTTTCCGATAAAGTTAAAGTTTGATAGATTGAGGATTTCAAGGTCGACTTTAACTTTATTTTCGATGAAATTTCATATTTGAACTTTTCTAAACATGGGTAAGATATTTTTCAAGAAATATGTTAGATTTAAGTCGAGGTTTTGGATCTGGATATTGAGGGTTTTCTCAAGAAAATAAATTTTAGTAAAATTGATGATTATGGATTGATTTCAACTCTGTTTTCGAAATGGTTTTCACCGTTGATTTCCAAATGCTTTGGGTAACATATTTATGTATTGATTTTCAGATTTACTCATCGTTTTCAGAATTGGGTTTTGGAGTCGTTTTGACCCTTTTGCACGAATTTTATGAAATTGGTGTTGTTAGTTCCGAAATCTTATTGTGAATCATTATTTGATTAGATTGTGATATTTTGGATACTATTCGGAAGGGGAAGGCTCAAGTTTTTGATTGATCGTGATTTGACTAAGATAAATGAACTTCTAAAACTCCGTAAATCTTGTAAATTACTTGAACTTGCTTTCGTATATGTGTTGGGGTGAAACGGAAATATTATTCAGAATGATAATCATGTGAATTTTGCCTAATGAAAGATCGGGGTAATAAAAATACTATGTATGATATGATGTTGATCGGAATTGTGAACTCCTTAAATTGAAATTGACATGAACTTGATGAAATGCTATGACAGCCTAAATGTAATTATGAATCGATGAAATTGTCATGGGCTAGTACACATGCAAAAAGTGGTAGTGCAGCTGCAAATATCTACCGGTTCTCCTTGGCCTGCTGTATCTATGCTACGTGGCATGAAAGTTAATATTTTGTTGAGAAGAGTGATCCAAGAGATACATAATAGAGGTACATATATAGTAGGCTAAAGAGGATTTTAGAAAGCTTGAATTATTATCCTTAACCTGTTCTTGCTAGGATTACATAGTATTGGTTGCATAGGATAGAAGAGGAAGTCTTACTTGGTAGTAAATAAAATTTTTACTTACCAAAAAATATATATTTTGTGAGTCAACAATCGAGATATTAAACGGAAATTAAAGTAGGAGAAAACTATTGTTGGGCCAAAGTTGATATTTTGGGTTATAAGGGCCACAAGGTTGTTGGGCTAAAGTTGATACTAAACATTGGTCATTTGCACTTTTACCCCAATTTCCTATGAGGAATTGACACGTATATACAATCCTCATCTTAATTTGACACAATTTAGTTAAATAAATATTTAGCAAATGAAAACCTAAAAAGAATTGATATTTAACAGTAATAAGCATGTATTCTGCACAAAAACAGGGGACGAAATTCCTATTCACACCCATCTATCTTTTTAATATTTTTCTTTAAAATAGTAAAAGATATTTAGTACCATCTCGCGCTTCAAACTTCCATTTCTTCGTTAAATTAGCAAAAAGTTTATTTAGAATCATCTTTCTCTTTAAAATTAGCAAAAGGTATTTAATTGTGACTATTCTTCTTTCAAAGGATATTCCTACGAGTCTGCTATTTATAAATTATTTTCTCAATTGTTTGTGTCACGATCCAAGCTACACCCTAGATGTGACACATCGAATAGAATCTCGAAAGATCCTAAACAAGCCTCTTGACATGAGCATGACACTAAGATAAAGCGACATAAACAAGTAATTTGAAAAGTGGAAGATAAGTCTCAAAATAACAACCTCAACATAAGAAGAATCTGAGTATAACAACTGATAAAGCGAAAATCATACTAAAGTATGAAAAACCTCTACTTGCGTAAGTGTGGCATAGGACAAGCCCTAACTCACGAAATAATCTGAAAACTAAAGAATTCTTAAAAAAAAGACATAAAAGAACTAGTAATGTGGCTATGCCCTCAATCTATGAGGGCTCACCAAAGTAGTGCAACGCTAATTGGGTCCAATACTCATTGCGGGTGTGAGATGGAGAGTCGTGGCCTATATTATAAAACAATATAGGCAAAAGAAGTATGCGGTCAATACTGTGGAATATACTGAGTATGGAGAATGTGCACTGAATGACATAAAACATGATAATGCAATGACCAAGTTAAAACATAACAAAATCTGTTTAAAACATCGTTAGAAACATGAAACATGGTTAATGCAAAACTCATAATAAAATCGTAATTATAACATAAGTAAGTTCGGTGTCTTCCCCACACCGAAACACCCCCTATCTCTTTTGGAGGGCAAAAATTTAAGGTATATCAAATTAAATTCATCAAATGACAACTCAATTTCAACAACAACACTTCTATTGTAATTACATGAGTGATGTCTGAGAAGTGTGGTACACAAACAGCTTTACGCCTACTTTGTGAAGGTAGAAATGTTGTTTACGATAGACATTTGGTTCAAGTAAAGCATAATAAAATCAAGTATGGAAAAATAAAATGCAGTAATTAAACAATCATACTAGATATAATAGAGAAGAGAACAGTAGCAACAATACATAATATTAAATTTTAGTTTTCTTAATATGCTCGACAAGGAAGTAGAGAAGTATTTGCACGGAAAAAAAAATATTATTTGGATGATTTAAGACAAGATAGATATTTGATAAATAAACCATTAAACTCCAATCATAAGACAATTCTAGACACTCACCCTGTCCGACCCAAAATAAAATTAAATAAAATAAAACAATAGACTCATACTTTTAAACGCCCTTCTACTAGACAAAAACATAGAAAATAAAATTTTAAAAAGGAATCCAAACTAAGCACATTCTTAGACATTCCCCCCCCCCCCCCCCCTTTACAAAGAAGATCCAAATAATTGTTGCTCTAATTAAAGCCTCAAGTTCAAGTCCAAATCATTTTGTTCGTCCGCTATGTTAACTAATTCATCGTCATTTGTTGAAATAGGAACATCCAATTGATTGATCAATGGTATTGTACAACCAGTAATAGACTCATTTGAATTGGTAAATGTTGAATTTGGACCTCCAACTCTGTTTCTTCTTGCCATTTGTTGCTAGTCGTTTAGTGGTGCTCTGTCACTTCTTATGGGGTGGTTACGATTCGAAGATGATGCTAATAGGATAACAATGTCATTATTTCTTTGCAAACTTTCATGTTGTGGGGCCAGGTTGAGATGATTGTAGTCATCCTGTCAAAATATTACCAAATCCATATAAAGGAGAACGTAGGTATCATTTTGTGGACTCGCATGTTATGGGGCCGCATGTTGAACTAGCAAAAGAGGTCCAGATGGATATATAGGAAAATGTAGGACAGTACTATGTGGACTTGCATGTTGTGGGGCTGCAGATTGAGTTGATGACACATTATTTAGCAAAAGAGTGCCAGATGGATATACAATAGAACGTAGGATAACATTTTGTGAACTCCCATTTTGTGGGGTCGCAAGTTGAGATGATGACCAATTTTCCGGGGATAAAGCATTGGATGCATACACATGAGAATGTAGGATGACATTTTGCTCAAGCAATAACGAATGAGTAGTTCGTACATGAATCATGAATTTCATATGAGTACGAAACGCTCCGTAACATAAATGACATCAAAGTAATACAAGACAAGGTATTAGAACTGAAGGAGGAGAAAAATTTGCATTATTCTTATTTGAAGTAGGAATACAAAAAAATTCTCTAAGGTAAAAAATGGTAGATTTTTTTTTTTTTAATGAACAGACCTTACCCAAGGATCTCACCCCTCGTGGCGGTCAGGGGTTGAGCCGCACACCCCCAAGCCTTATTATAAAAAAAAACAGAAAAATACATAGAGGGGGGCATAAACCTTACCTCCGAAATTAAGGTGGTTCATAAGTCGAGCAGCCTACTAGGGCCATTCGACTTATCCCCATTTACAATATGGAGCAAACTTAGACAATAGTTCTAAGAAGGCGCAAATCAGGGAGACTCTTCCATTACATGAATATAAGGAAAAGTTTATGCAAATCTAGAAATGGAAGGCTAAAATTACATATAGAAAAAGGAACATCTACAAAGCACAATGAGTCTTGTTTGATCTTTTTCAAATTTGTTCTTCTAACGCTTGCCATCCCATGTTTGTTCAACTCGACGCAACTTTGGTTGTGTGTGCTTAAGTAATGGTAGTACTTAGACGACTTGAAGTAACCTTTACATAATGTTTGCATTGGAAGAATTCCATGACTTGGATGAACTGCTGAAGCTCAGCCATGTACCACTTCATCTATGATGCAAGTTGTTCTAAGAGTAACTCAACTGCTGCATTGTTGCAGGTTGTTGGATGTTGTTATGTAGTTGAGGGACTTGATGGTGGCTGCTACAGATCTGCAGTTTACCTTGTATTGCTCCCAGCAATATCACAAGCTGTTGTAGCTTGCTGCAGCTTGTTGGGAGCTCTTGTTGTTGGTGTTGCAGCTCTGCAATGTACATTACAAGAGGTGCACAGTTCTGTAGTTGAGGGAGTTGTTGTTGGATGCTGCAGCTGTGCAATGTACCAGACAATTTGGCTCCAGGATCTGTGAGTGTATGCAAAAGCAATGGTGATCTTCTTATCTTACTGAGTGCTGCTCCTATGTGGCTACACCATGCAGTGCTCCCTGTAATACATGTTGCAGCTTCTCCAGGAGTTGGATCAATAGTTGCATCTCTGCAGTGTACCTGCATAAACACGGGCAAAGAAGAGGAACCTACACTAATCTTTACCTCACTTAGATTCTAGGAAATGAATACGTAGGAGAAGTTACAAATAGAGATAGAAAATTCTAAATCAAAATACACTATACAAATATTCACCCGTTTCATTTCAATAAACTTTTTTCTACAATATTAATTATCATCTGTTTTGCTCCTTTTTATGGTTGGATCAGAAATTGAAGATATATATACTTGTTAACTAACTGTAAGTCATCTTCTTCATGAATTACTTTTTTCTCACAGACACAGAATTAGAGAGTTGATTTCCACTCAATTATTAGTTACTATTGAAAACAAGAAAAAAGACGATTTTGGTGAGATAATAACTATTAATTAAGTGAGAATATGAAAAAGGATAAATAAGATGAACCTAATCCCAAGAGTTGGTGAACTTGCAGGAATTTTCTTACAGAAGGTGGCTGAAAATGAAATTGAGGAAATGTTAGATCACCTGAGAAGGATCAAGAGTGGAGATGATCTGGATACTGCAATTACGAAACTTGAAATGGTGCTAAGAGTCTTTAGAACCTATATAAAGTATCATCATGTTCTTTTGCCTGATTCCTTAGTCAACCTCACAAAGAATGGCAAAATAGACTTTGCAAATGCTTGGCGGGGTATTTGACGAGATTCCAGATGAATGTAAAACTAACCTTAACCTGGAAAGGCTAGAATCACATTTGTTGGAATTCTTTGAAGGTAATACCAGTTTAAGTTACAATTATGAGTTGAATGATTTTGATCTGTCAGAATGTATGGATTGCCTCGGAAAGAATCTAAATGATTCACTGATGATGTGCCTGCTAGAGGCTAGGTCTATCCCTCCTGAAGTTATAACTCGCCGAATCCTAGTCCCTGCAATGTGATTCTGGAACTGTCGAAAATATCTCATGTAATAATCAAACACATCTTGTGAAGGCATTGATGCAGAGAGAGCATGTATCGACACCAATTGCAAAGAAGGAAAAAAATATTTTGGTAGAGGACGAAAACTCCCTAAATTTTGTGTGCTAGGGACACTAATATGTTGTTCTAGAACACCATAATCACAATGTAAATTCACTATTCTGTACTCAATCTTTATGATAAAACTGCTCCATACTTGTAACACCCCGAATATTTCTAAGCTAAGACCGAACCATTCTTCATATGCGTATAGGCCCAAACCTGAAAAATTCTAATTGTATATGTGTTAGGATCAATTCTTATGTATTAGATGTGAATTAGGGTCATAAGGAAACTGTAGTACAAAGCCGAGTTCAAAGATCCTCTACCGATTAAGTTTTCGTGTAAGATCATATATGGATCGACTTTAAGCGATCATATCTCTCAACATATAAAGAATTAGGTGACCCATGACTTATCATATTAAAGTTCCATGAGGCTTCTTTCCAACTCCACCAGATTTGCCTTATTTGAAATTCGGAGTAAAAGTTATTACCGTTTTATCGGAGACTGTCAGATTAGAGTTTTCAGGATCAATTCCTATGGATCCAACCTACAGGTCGTAGGAAGAGTTACGGCTCGTAGATTTCATTGTGGAAAAAGTCCAGAAAATCGTTTTTACGGGTCAATTCCTATGGACCCAACTACGGGTCGTAGGAGCACCTACGTGTCGTAGTTTGGGCTCGTAGATAAAGTCTAGAACCAACACTTGGGCAAATTTTGAGTCCTGGATCACTTCTACAAACCTATTCTACGAGCCGTCAAAAGGTCTATGACCCGTAGAAAGGGGTCATAGACCTAGTGATCCTTAAACCAGTGATGTCCTACTTTGGACCTAAGTTTCTACGACTGACCTTCTACGGTCCGTAAAAAGTTCTACGGTCCGTAGAAGTACCCGTAGCGGCCCAAAGTCAATTTTAATGAGAGGTATTTTAGCCTTTTCTCACATTTTCCAAACTAAACCCAAGACGTTTTGGGACTAAATTTAGTACCTTATCAGTACCCAACTGTAGCACCCCAATATTTTTTGCCAAGACTCGAACCATTCTTCATATGCTATAAACTCGAACTAGATGAATTCTAATTATATATATGAGTTAGGATCAATTCCTAAGTATTTGAAGTGTATTAGTTAGGATCAATTCCTAAGTATTTGAAGTGTATTAGAAGTGAATTATGGTCATAAGGAACCTCTAGTACTAAGTCGAGTTGAAAGATCCTTTACCGATTAAGTTTACATATAAGATCTTATAAGAGTCAACTTCAAATGACCATTACTTTCAAAATATTAAGAGTTAGGTGGCCCATGCCCTATCTAATTAAAGGTTTTTGAATCATCTTTCCAACTCCACCAGGTTTTCCTCATTCCGAGTTCATAATAAAAATTTATGACCGTTTTATCAAAGACTATCAGTGCAGTAGTTTGGGTGATGGCGCGACGCGCCACTATAGCGCTAGCAGAGCGTCGAAACTAGCTGCAGTAGTTTTTTCTCAAGCGCAGCGCTCCACTATTGCCCCTACAGGCCCCTGGATCATTTTTCAGATTTTTCTTGAGGAAGGGCATTCCAGAATTTTCCTCACCCTTCGCAAACCTAACCTATTATGTTTTGAAACTAAAATTCCGCCTCCTAGAGGTATTTTCTTCTCATTGACCCTTAGAACCTTGGAGAGAACAAATTAGAGAGAAGAAGAAAAAGAGCTAGGTTTCAAGCCATTCCTTCAAGTCTTGATTTCCTTCGATTTCCAAGTATGTAAGGCTAACACAACGTTGGACTGAGTTGGTCCACGTGCCCCTTCATCTTTATTGATTTGATTTGAGTTGAGTTTGAGTTTTCGAGTTATTTGAATTGAATTCTTGAGTTATCTATTGTCTTTTTGGGTTCCTTGTACTTATTTAAATACGTATTGATGTTGTTCATGGGTTGGATATTTGATTTGGATGCATGTTCATGTCTTCATTCACATGAACCCTAATTGAGGATTATATTTGATTTTAAGTGTTGATTTTACAAGAGTTTGAGTTTTCATATGAGTTGAGTCTGAGAAGTCTCTGAGGGTGTAATTACACTCTCCAATTCTTAGGGGGAGACTGTGAATTGGTGTAACTACAAGTTGATTACTTCAAAATTTTCTTTCTTTTATTTTTATTTTTAATTTTTTGTTTTAATGATTTTTATTACTATTTTAAATTCTTAATATTTTTATTATTCTAATATTTTCTAAAAATATTTTTTTATTATTTATATTTCATTCTTTCTCATTCTCAACATTTACTTCATGTGATTCCATGCAATTTTTCATATTACCCTTTTTTAATTCTATGTTTATTTTTTTAGCATAATTTGTAAAGTTCTAATTTTTAAATTAAAGTAGAAGTCATTGTTCAATAAATTTATAAACTTACGTTTTTCTTTTCTTATAAATCATATTTATGTACGTTATGTTGAAATTTGACATAAGAGTAGTATTATGTGAAAAAATATTTTGAATTTAGAACTTATGTTATATCTTCAGTTTCATTTATTTTAGTAGTATTGACTTAATATTTCACGTTACAAGTTATTTATTTTTTTTAGTTAGATTTGATCGATTGTTTTTTTTTCAAATGTTTAAATAATTTTATGACTTATATTTATAATATTAATATTTTTGTCAAACATGCATTCCATGATGCTCAAAGAAATCTTGTATTTTTAGTTTTTATGATTAATTTAATAAAAATATAAATCAATTTTTTTTATAATATTATTAAGAATGTATGTTTATTAATTAATATATTTTCAAAAGACAATATATATCTTAAATATTTAATTTAATATCATTTATAAAAATTCTTATTTGTCTGATATGAATTTTAAGTTTAAATAATTAATTTTTATTTTTAAAATTTAATATAATCTTGTAATTACACTTGTACAACCAAACATTATACTTTTAATTACACTGTAATTACATTATAACAAATAAATAAATTATTATAATTACTAAATTATGTAATTATTAAGCTAATAATTACGTCAATTTCATCAATTACTAGGTGGGCTTTCCAAACCGGCCCTAAAAGGAAAGACAAAGTAATATGTAGCTGTATTTATTGAGCCACTTTATAGCTATCTCCTAAAGCTACTTGTTAGAGATAGAGAGAGAGAGACGACTTCTTCCTTCAAATCTTCATTTCAATAAACTTTTTTCTACAATATTAATTATCATCTGTTTTGCTCCTTTTTATGGTTGGATCAGAAATTGAAGATATATACTTGTTAACTAACTGTAAGTCTTCTTCTTCATGAATTACTTTTTTCTCATATATGACGTAGATGTATGTGATGATTGAAGAGACTTTCATTCTGTTGATTACTTAAATAATCACTAGCGATGTTTCCTTTGATGTATTATTTGAATCTTCTTCTTGATATTTATTATATATCCTTTGAACTTATCCAATCCTTAATTCTAGTAAAGTTTTTGTCATGCCATCAGGATCGAGGTCACATATTCGAGTTGTACCTCTTGCAAAAAATCAGGTTAATGCTACATAATATAGACTTTTATGGTTTGACCCTCCAAATTCTGCACATAGCGAAAACTTAATACATCAGACTGTTTTTTTTAAATAAAATAAAATTCAGTATGATTAAATTTTTTACGTATATGAGCCGTTTGGATGCTTAAAAAAAGTAACTTTTACGTATGAAGTGCTTTTAGAATTTTAAAGTCCTAAAGTTATTTTTATAAATAAGCAGTTGAGTGTTTGGATAAAAGTGCTTAAATGAGGAAAATTATGTGAATTTTAGGGTTAAAAGAATAAAAATGGTAGTTTGGGAATTTAGTTAAAATATAAGGGATATAAAAGTAATTTATATGGTCAATGAAAATGACTTTAAGCACTTACAAAAAAAAAGTTAGGAATCCTAATTTTTCATTTTTGACTGACTTTAAGAATTTTCTGGCTTAAAGTTAGCATTAGGCAAACACGTCCAAAAGCTGAAAAGGGGCTGACCAACTTAAAGCCAATCCAAACGGGCTCTATATGTCCTTAATTAGTAATGAAAGGAAAAATTGTGACACATAACTGACAAAGAAAGAAAGATCTCAAAGAAAGTAAAAGGCCTTGTAGATAGAAGTTGATAAACTTGCATAAAAGAAATAGATTATCACTAATTTGGGAGATGAAACAAAGAGGAACGAAATAATTAAACCAAATTAGAAGTAAAAAAATCATACTTTGATATCAGGTCTAAGATGATTGTGCCACCTCTCTCTATATTGCTTCCCTATTCTCCGTTGTGCTATTTGTGACCATTTTCTATCTCCAAACCTCTCTACCAAATTGATCAAAATCCTGTAATACTGTAAAACAATCAAATGAATTTACATTAATAAGTAACATTGATTTTTTTTCTAAAAGAAAGAAATTAAGATTAATACATGTATTCTTCGATAGTTCATTGACCTTTGGTTGATTTTGACTTGTTTCGAGTACCCCTTCTTATTTTTCTCATAGATGAAGAAGGTAAACTTTTCTTACTCTTTCTTCCACCAATTTTTTTCTCAGAATTAGAGAGTTGATTTCTAAAATGATCCACTCAACTATTAGTTACTATTGAAAACAAGAAGAAAGACGATTTTGTTGAGATAATAACTATTAATTAAGTGAGAATATGAAAAAGGATAAATAAGATGAACCTAATCCCAAGAGTTGGTGAACTTGCAGGAATTTTCCTACAGAAGATGGCTGAAAATGAAATTGATGAAATTTTAGATCACCTGAGAAGGATCAAGAGTGGAGATGATCTGGATATTAAGATACTTGAAATGGTGCTAAGAGTTTTTAGAACCTATATAAAGTATCATCATGTTCTTTTGCCTGATTCCTTAGTCCAACTCACAAAGAATGCCAAATGGACTGTGCAAAAGCTTGACGAGGTATTTGACGAGATTCCAGATGAATGTAAAACTAACCTTAACCTGGAAAGGCTAGAATCACATTTGTTGGAATTCTTTGAAGGTAATACCAGTTTAAGTTACAATTATGAGTTGAATGATTTTGATCTGTCAGAATGTATGGATTGCCTCGGAAAGAATCTAAATGATTCACTGATGATGTGCCTGCTAGAGGCTAGGTCTATCCCTCCTGAAGAATTCCTTATCCCTCCTGAAGAATTCCTTGAAGGAGAACACAGATTTATAAAGCCACTGAAAATTGTTCAAAAGAAAATGAAATTTTTGACATACTTATATGTCACAGAGATAAATGGTTACGTCGACCATGAGAAGCTGGAATGTTTGGAGACTCGAATTCAATTCATGGCAGGCAACGTGGGACAATTTTGTATTGCTATGTCAGTTATGGTTGCTTCTGATATTGAAGATTATGAGGTTGAGGCTGACATATATGAGTATGATATCTTAAATAAACCTCATTATCTGTTATGCTTGATTAAGCTAGTGGAGCTGGAAATGAAGAAGATTTTTCTCAGTGAACTAAAGGCTTCAAAGTTTACTCAATCAAGAACTTTCAAGGATAAGAAATTACCAAAACGATTTTCACATCATCTCCACAGTCTGCTGGTGTATCTCAGAAACAAAAAGCTCGAGAACTTTCCTAATAATGTCTTTGCTCAAAATATTGATGTGGCAATAGAGTTCTTGTTGGTTTTCCTTGATGCTGATGTGTCAAATCATGTTATTAATGGTGACTGGTGGTTTAATGAAGTTATGGAAAAGGTTGGAGCTATAGCTGGTGATGTTCTATATGTAACTCAAAAGCTTCTTCCTAGATCTATAAACAAAGATGACAATAGCAAAATAAGTCTTTTCTCGATACAGATATTAGAGAAAACTAAAGATCTGAAGGCGCAAGTGGAGACGTACTACAAATCCTTAAAATTTACTCCATCTATGTTTTCCACCTTCGGTGGATTGAGCTTTCTAGATTCTTTTTTAAGGAAACTGAATGAGATGTCGAAATCTAAATCTGGTTTAGATTTCCTGATGAAACCTCTTTTAGGGAATTTGGAGAAAGAGCTATCATCTCTTGCATCCAGTTTAGAGAAGGAGCTGTCATCCATTTTCAGAGATGTCGCAAAGGTGCACCATGAACATAAAATTCTTAAAGATCTTCAGCGACGTACCCTCAATTTGGCATATGAAGCTGAGGTTGCCATTGACTCTATTCTTGCTCAGTATAATGCTTTTTTGCATATTTTTTGCTCACTTCCTACAATCTTAAAAGAGATCAAGAAAATTAATGCGGAGGTGACTGAGATGTGGTCGGCGGACATTCCTCTCAATCCTCACTATGAGGTTGCTCCATTTAAACATCTGCCAACTCGACATAGCAATCCTGTGATTGATGAGGAGATAGTGGGTTTTGAGATAGCAACAGAAAAAATATTTCAGTATCTGATTAGAGGTACAAATGAGCTAGACGTCGTCCCAATTGTAGGCATGGCGGGACAAGGGAAAACGACAATTGCTAGAAAGGTGTACAATAGTGACAACATTGTTTCTCACTTTGATGTTCGAGCATGGTGCATCATTTCCCAAACGTATAATAGGAGAGAGCTATTACAAGATATTTTTAGTCAAGTTACCGGTTCCAAGGACAAGGAAAATGACGTTTGCGAACTTGCTGGCATGTTGAGGAAAAAACTAATGGGAAGGAGATATCTTATTGTCCTAGATGATATGTGGGATTGTATGGCATGGGATGACTTAAGGTTTTGTTTTCCAGATGTTGGAAATAGAAGCAGAATAGTCGTAACAACTTGACTTGAAGAAGTGGGTAAGCAAGTCAAGTACCATACTGATCCTTATTCTCTTCCATTCCTCAAAACAGAAGAGAGTTGCAAATTGTTGCAGAAAAACGTGTTTCAGAAGGAAGATTGCCCGTCGGCACTTCAAGATGTGAGTCAAGCAGTTGCAGAAAAATGCAAAGGGTTGCCTCTAGTGGTTGTCTTGGTAGCTGGAATAATCAAAAAAAGGAAAATGGAAGAATCTTGGTGGAATGAGGTGAAAGATGCTTTATTTGACTATCTTGATCGTGAATCTGAAGAATATAGTCTGGCGACTATGCAGTTGAGTTTTGATAACTTACCCCATTGTTTAAAGCCTTGTCTTCTTTATATGGGGATGTTTCCGGAGGACACAATAATTGCAGCGTCTAAGTTGATAAGTTTATGGATTGCGGAAGGATTCGTGGAGAACACTGAATATGGGAGATTAATGGAAGAGGAAGCTGAAGGTTACTTGATGGATCTAATTAACAGTAACATGGTAATGCCTTCAAAGAGAAGTTATAATGGTAAAGTCAAATACTGCCATGTTCATGATGTTGTGCATCACTTTTGCTTGGAGAAGAGTAGAGAAGTAAATTTTATGCTGGCAGTGAAGGGGCATGCTATCCAGTTTCAACCTTTGGATTGGAAGGGAAGTCGAGTGAGCTTCAGTTTCAGTGAAGAGCTTTCCAAGTTAGCATCTCTGGTCTCCATAACACAGATGCCTTTCTTTCCACCAACACTTGAGGTCACTGATAACGACCAATCGAAGAGGTTTTATTAATGCGATTCTCTTCTGTCGTATTAGTGAATTGCGACTTCTTAAGGTCTTGGATTTGAGCTCTTATTATGTGGTTACTTTGTTGTCAGCTACATTCAAACCACTAAATCACCTGAAGTACCTCGCAGTTTGGGCAAGTAAATTCTATTTTCATCCAGAATCACATCTGCCACATCTAGAAACTTTAATTGTGGAGGATAATCGTAATAATATAGTACTGTTACCAGCGTCTTTTTGGGAAATGGAAAAATTAAGGAATGTTGAGATTGCTGAAGCTGAATTTGATTTGGAAGAGGATAAGCAGGGGATCTTTGAAGAATCCTCAAAATTGGAAAACTTGAGGATATTAAGGAATGTTATATTTCGAATTCACAATGCTGATTGGCTGGATGTGTTATTAAGGAGGTGTCCTAAGCTTCAACAACTTGAAATCACTTTTGAGGACGATATAGATTCTGCAGAGCCGTATTGTCCCAAATTGGAGAATCTTACCCAGCTTCAAATACTTCAACTTTCCTTTCTGCGTCCCCACATTCTATCCGGGTTACAGTTGCCTTCAAATTTAAACAAGTTGGCACTAAGAGGGACTCATATAGAAACGGCTATTCCCTTTATTGCGGGACTACCAAACCTGGAGTATCTCCAATTACAAGATCTGCATTTGCCTCAATCAGAAGAGTGGTGCCTTGGAGATATTACTTTCCATAAACTTAAGTTGCTGAAACTGGTGGAGTTAGGTATCTCAAGGTGGGATGCCTCGGAGGAATCCTTTCCCCTGCTTGAAACACTTGTTATAAAAAAAAGTGTCGCAAGCTGAAGGAGATCCCCCTTAGCTTTGCAGATATTCCAACACTGAAACAGATTAAGTTGATTCGGTGCTACTACAAATCTCTGGAGGCTTCAGCTGTGAGAATTAAGGAAGAAGTCGAAGAGATTGAAGGATGTGACCGTATAGACCTCGTCAAAAAATAGTATGGAGAGTTTTGATAGCTAATTGTTGCAGCCATGCTCATACTGAAGTCTATTTTGTAGCTACCCCATCCTCTTATATTGTAACCACTAGTACCGATTGCTAAGTTTGTTTTCATTGATCAACTCTTTTTATGTATGATTGGAGACATATTACTAGGAAATCTTTCACTGATTTCCTGTTTTTATGCAGCTTTATTATTTTGACCAATTTCTCTCCACTAACATCTTCATAGCTCAATACAGATCAACCATGTTGTTGTTGTTGAGTACTTGTTGACGGTGCAATGTTTGGACAAATCCTTCTTTGTTCTCTTTGATATAAAGCCAGGAGATTCACTAACAATGATATAGACTAGCAGAATGAGCATAAATTGTACGTAAACAAGTCCAAAGGTAAAGAAGATTCTCTGTTTATAAAAGCCAAAGATAACCGTCTTTTTATTAAAATAAATAATCTTTTTAGAACATAATTCTCTTGTATGCGTAGTTAGTTCGTGTTTCAACTAACATGAGAATTGCAATTTATAGTTTTTGAACATTAAAATGTTACATATTAAGTTAATTTAGTCTAATGTAACTTATATATTTTCTTAATTTTATGCTTTTATTACTACTATAGTTCTTTTTTTATTAATTTTAATATGCTTCACTTGTACCAAAAGTTTTTTCGACATAGGTTTTTTATTTTCATAAGATAGGAATAAGATTGCGTTCAAGCTATTCTCTTTAGATCCCATTTATAATATTGCATTAAATATATAATTATTGTATAAATTAAGTTAGATAACTATTTTAAAATAAAGAGAATAAAATATAGAGGCCGTTTAGATTGGCTTATAAGCTGTTTTCAGCTTTTTTGAGTATTTGGCTAACTAACTTAAAGTCATTTTGTGCTTAAAATAAGTCCCAATAAATAGTTGGATTTGTTTGGATGAACTTATTTTAAGTAATTTGTAAGTTGAAAACAACTTATAAATAAATAAAAAAATTGGCCTGCACCTATTTTTTTTTAACTTATAAGCTGCTTAAAAATAACTCAATCCACGTAAGCTAATAATATACTAGAGTGACATGATTGAGAGTCCTGCAAAAAGGGCCAACACACCGATGGGCTATGGTGCTGCGTCAGTAGCCTATAAAGTCAAAGACCTCATTCATAACCTTAGCTACTTTAATGACCTGAATATCATTTTTGGTAGTTTTCGCAAAATGATTGTTTTACCTTTTTCACTAGTTTTTCCTGAGTCATGATCGATCAGTTCTCGAAGTTAGTTTTGGAAAATTCTTTGAAAAGTTGAGTTTTTTGAAGTTCTGAGATTTTAATGGCTTAAAGTGTTTAAAAATGGTTTTTGGTACCAATCGAAGCTATGAGTCTCGTAATGAAATTCCGTTGATTTTATCAACTCCGGAATGTGGAATTTGGTCTTGGAGAGTTGATGAAATTAGATTTGAAGTTGTAACGTGGATTTGAGGTGCTAAGTTGGAAATTCTAAAAATTTTGATCATAGAGTTGACTTCGGTTAACATTCGGAATTTCGAAGACTCCATTGGATTCGGGGAATGATTTTAGGCCTAGGAATAGTCTTGGTTGAATTTTTAGAGGTCTTGAGCTCGATTTGGTATTTTTAGGCCTAAAGTTAGTTTAGTTACGACTAATTGGATTTCGGGTCAAGGGGACCTCGAATTCGAATTTCGACAGTTTCATTGAGTCTGAAATATCACTTTCAAGCTAGTAGCACATTAGGTTTGTGTTCGGGAAGTTCCGGATGAGTTTTGATTGAGTTTTTAAGCTTCTTGGGTGCTTTGGCGCTGTTTCAGCAAATTGTGGCAACTAAAAGATTCATTATCAGTTTTAAAGATCAATAAATTATTTCAAAACTTCTAAAACTTTGAGCATGAATTATAGGACTGATCTACAAATTTTGGTGCGTTTTTGCTAAGTCGAGATTGGACTTTCATTGCAAAATATGAAATAATTGTTTACCGAGCAGAAATAACATTTGACTGGGCAAACGAGTACAAAATTGAGTTTCGATTGAACGAGCAAGTCCATATCATTATTCAAGACATTTAGGAAAAAGAATTGGGTCATTTCGCTACCGTATGAGGGAGTTACGACCCTTATAGTGAAAATTTAAATTGCTGGTTTTCGGGAGGAAATAGAGTTGTACAAGTATATAAATTTCAGATTGTGTTCATTTGGTATTTTGAGCATATCGGGAGTTCTAGAGCTTAGAATGGAGTGATTCTTGTGGATTTTTTCTCGATATAATATGGGGGTTAATATACAATCCTCAATTCGGTATTTTCTCATAATTTCTTCATCTGATTTTCTTTCCCTATCCATAAAATTCTTGAGGAAAATTGGGGTTTTATCGATTTGGACTTCATTTTTTATGAAAATGGTATATTTAGGATCCTTATGTTATGGGTAAACTGATTTTGGCATCAACTTGTTGATTCATCGATTATTTTCATCATATTAACCGCGTCTAATTTTGATTTTTCGATAAAGTTAAAGTTTGATAGATTGAGGATTTCAAGGTCGACTTTAACTTTATTTTCGATGAAATTTCATATTTGAACTTTCCTAAACATGGGTAAGATATTTTTCAAGAAATATGTCAGATTTGAGTCGAGGTTTTGAATCTGGATATTGAGGGTTTTCTCAAGAAAATAATTTTTAGTAAAATTGATGATTATGGACTAATTTCAACTCCGTTTTCGAAATGATTTTCACTGTTGGTTTCCAAATGCTTTGGGTAACATATTTATGTATTGATTTTCAGATTTACCCATCGTTTTCAGAATTGGGTTTTTGAGCCGTTTTGACCATTTTGCTCGAATTTTATGAAATTGGTGTTGTTAGTTCCGAAATCTTATTGTGAATCATTATTTGATTAAATTGTGATGTTTTGGATACTATTCGGAAGGGGAAGGCTCAAGTTTTTGATTGATCGTGATTTGACTAAGATAAGTGAACTTCTAAAACCCAGTAAATCTTGTAAATTACTTGAACTTGCTTTCATATATGTGTTGGGGTGAAACGGAAATAAGATTCGGAATGATAATCATGTGAATTTTGCCTAATGAAAGATCGGGATAATAAAAACACTATGTATGATATGATGTTGATCGGAATTGTGAACTCCTTGAATTAAAATTGACATGAACTTGATGAAATGCTATGACAGCCTAAATGTGATTATGAATTGATGAAATTGTCATGGGCTAGTACACATGCAAAAAGTGGTAGTGCAGCTGCAAATATCTACCGGTTCTCCTTGGCATGTTGTATCTATGTTATGTGGCATGAGAGGAATGTCAGGATCTTTCAAAATCAGAGAAGTGAAGTTAATATTTTGTTGAGAAGAGTGATCCAAGAGATACATAATAGAGGTACATATATAGTAGGCTAAAGAGGATTTTAGAAAGCTTGAATTATTATCCTTAACTTGTTCTTGCTAGGATTACATAGTATTGGTTGCATAGGATAGAAGAGGAAGTCTTACTTGGTAGTAAATAAAATTTTTACTTACCAAAAAAAATATCTTTTGTGAGTCAACAATCGAAATATTAAACGGAAATTAAAGAAGGAGAAAACTATTGTTGGGCCAAAGTTGATATTTTGGGTTATATTGGCCACAAGGTTGTTGGGCTAAAGTTGATACTAAACATTGGTCATTTGCACTTTTACCCCAATTTCCTATGAGGAATTGACACGTATATACAATCCTCATCTTAATTTGACACAATTTAGTTAAATAAATATTTAGCAAATGAAAACCTAAAAACAATTGATATTTAACAGTAATACGCATGTATTCTGTACAAAAACAGGGGACGAAATTCCTATTCACACCCATCTATCTTTTTAATATTTTTCTTAAAAATAATAAAAGATATTTAGTACCATCTCGCGCTTCTAACTTCCATTTCTTCGTTAAACTAGTAAAAAGTTTATTTAGAATCATCTTTCTCTTTAAAATTAGCAAAAGGTATTTAATTGTGACTATTTTTCTTTCAAAGGATATTCCTACGAGTCTGCTATTTATAAATTATTTTCTCAATTATTTGTGTCACGATTCAAGCTATATCTTAGATATGACACATCGAATAGGATCCTGAAAGACCCTAAACAAGCCTCTTAACATGAGCATGACACTAAGATAAAGCGACATAAACAAGTAATTTGAAAAGTGGAAGATAAGTTTCAAAATAACAACCTCAACATAAGAAGAATATGAGTATAACAACTGATAAAGCAAAAATCAGACTAAAGTATGAAAAACCTCTACTGGAGTAAGTGTGGCATAGGACAAGTCCTAGCTCACGAAATAATCTGAAAACTAAAAAAATTTGAAAAAAAAGACATAAAGAACTAGTAATGTGGCTACGCCCTCAATCTATGAGGGCTCACCAAAGTAGTGCAACGCTAATCAGGTCCAATACTAATCGCGGGTATGAAATGGAGAGTCGTGACTTATATTATAAAACAATATAGGCAAAATGATAATGTGCAGTGTATGAAATAAAACATGATAATGCAATGACCAAGCTAAAACATAACAAAATCTGTTTAAAACATCGTTAGAAACATGAAACATGGTTAATGCAAAACTCATAAGAAAATCGTAATTATAACATAAGTGAGTCCAGTGTCTTCCCCACAACGAAACACCCCCTATCTCTTTTGGAGGGCAAAAATTTAAGGTATACCAAATTAGATTCATCAAATGACAACTCAATTTCAACAACAACACTTCTACTGTAATTATATGAGTGATGTATGAGAAGTGTGGTACACAGGAAGCTTTACTCCTACTTTGTGAAGGTAGAGAGATTATTTACAATAGACATTTGGTTCAAGTAAAGAATAATAAAATCAAGTATGAAAAAATAAAATATAGTAATGAAACAATCATGCTAGATATAATAGAGAAGAGAACAGTAGCAACAATACATAATATTATATTTTTTTTCTTAATAGGCTCCACAAGTAGAGAAATATTTGCACGAAAAAAAAAATTATTTGGATGATTTAAGCCAAGATAGATATTTGATAAATAAAACATTAAACTCCAATCGTAAGACAATTCTAGACACTCACCTTGTCCGACCCAAAATAAAATAAAACAACAGATTCATACTTTTAAACACCCTTCTACTAGACAATCACATAGAAAATAAAATTTTAAAAAGGACTCCAAACTTAGCACATTCTTAGACACCTCCCCCCCCCCCCCCCTTTATAAAGAAGATCCAAATAATTGTTGCTCTAATTAAAGCCTCAAGTTCAAGTCCAAATCATTTTGTTCGTCAGCTATGTTAACTAATTCATCGGCATTTGTTGAAATAGAAACATCCAATTGATTGATCAATAGTATTGTACAACCAGTGATAGACTCATTTGAATCGGTAAATGTTGAATTTGGACCTCCAACTCTGTTTCTTCTTGTCATTTGTTGCTAGTCGTTTAGTGGTGCTCTGTCACTTCTTATGGGGTGGTTATGATTCGAAGATGATGCTAATAGGATAACAATATCATTATTTCTTTGCGAACTTTCATGTTGTGGGGCCAAGTTGAGATGATGGTAGACATTCTGTCAAAATATTACCAAATCCATAAAAAGGAGAACGTAGGATATCATTTTGTGGACTCGCATGTTGTGGGGCTGCATGTTGAACTAGCAAAAGAGGTCCAGATGGACATATAGTAGAATGTAGGATAGTATTATGTGGACTTGCATGTTGTGGGGCTGTAGATTGAGTTGATGACATATTATTTAGCAAAAGAGTGCCAGATGGATATACAATAGAACGTAGGATAACATTTTGTGAATTCCTATTTAGTGGGGTCGCAGATAGAGATGATGGCCAATTTTCTGGGGATAAAGTATTGGATGCATATACATGAGAATGTAGGATGACATTTCGCTTAGACAATAACGAATGAGTAGTTCGTACACGAATCATGAATTTCATATGAGTACGAAACGCTCCATAAACATAAATGACATCAAAGTAATACAAGACAAGGTATTAGAACTGAAGGAGGAGAAAAATTTGCATATTCTTATTTGAAGTATGAACAACAAAAATTGCTCTAAGGTAAAAAATGATAGAATAAAAATTCCAATTGTGCACTATAATTTTGTAAAATGTGAAGAGAATTTATAGGCTACTCATGGTATAACCCTCCCCCTTTGTTTATGTTTATTCCATTTTTGCAATGAGTGACAATATTGCAATCAAATTTATAATCTAATGATTTCTTTTCCTAATTTTTGCCTCTATTTAACTCATTTATTGCAATAGACTTCAGAAAAAGAAAAAACATGTTTTCTCTCTAAGTAGACAACTATAGAAGAAGAGTATGTTTTCTCCTAAAATTGATCTAAATAGCTAAAGAATTTGTTGCCAATTATCTATAATCAATGTAGTTGACTTACAAATTTAAAGTTCTTTGATTATTATTAAATTGGTGTAATCCTATACACATAATGGTCCTACTATAAACTTACTTTTATGTCAAGAAATTAAATTTCCTTATTAATTTGGACAAGCTTCAATTTTCTTACTTATAAGTGATATTATCATAGTCAATTATGTTTTAATCTGGAAATAACATTAATCTATCTCAATAATTAATTGTAGATTTGAATAATTATAAAATGGAAAACATTATTTATAGTAGTAATTATATAATAGTTATTTTAATTATTCTTTTTCCATACAAAGCATGCTTTAGATTGAGACAATAATACAAGAATACAATTGTCAATAACTATATCAAAGTTGACTCATGGGAAAAGAAGAGAAATTAATGTTTGGTTCACATAAATATAAAACATTATTTTTCTTCTTATTTAGAGTTTTTTTTAATGAAAAATCCATCTTTTATATTTTAAATCTCTGTTAATATTGGTTTCTGTAGGAAAATTTTTATTTATGAGCATTTATGTGAAAGCATTGAAAAGGAAGAAGAAAAAGGTAAATGAAAAACTACATAAACTGAACCCATTAGTGAAATTATTTATTCAAATTAAGAAATTGGAGATAATTTTAGGAAATTTTTCTAAAGATTGAATCGTTTGGTGTGAGTTATGCGGTATTCGATATAATAATATTAAAATTAAGTACAAAATTATTTTATTCTGTGTTTAATTAGAGATATTAGATAATTCTTAAATAATTTATTTAATCATTATAATAAAATATCCCTAATAAAATAATTTATTTTAAAATAATTATTTCCGAAATAACTTGTTATCAAAAAGAAAAAGACAATATAGAGCTAATATTTATTAGGCTACTTGTTACTACAATTCATCACTTTTTAGGTATAAGAACTAAGAGAGAGAGAGAGAGAGAGAGAGAGAGAGACGACTTCTTCCTTCAAACTTCAAATCTTCATCCATTTCATTTCAATAGACTTTTTTCTACAATTTTAATTATCATCTGTTTTGCTCCTTTTTATGGTTGGATCAGAAATTGAAGATATATACTTGTTAACTAACTGTAAGTCATCTTCTTCATGAATTACTTTTTTCTCATAGACACAGAATTAGAGAGTTGATTTCTAAAATGGTCCATTCAATTATTAGTTATTATTGAAAACAAGGAAAAGACGATTTTGTTGAGATAATAACTATTAATTAAGTGAGAATATGAAAAAGGATAAATAAGATGAACCTAATCCCAAGAGTTGGTGAACTTGCAGGAATTTTCCTACAGAAGATGGCTGAAAATGAAATTGAGGAAATGTTAGATCACCTGAGAAGGATCAAGAGTGGAGATGATCTGGATATTGAACAAATTAAGAGACTTGAAATGGTGCTAAGAGTTTTTAGAACCTATATAAAGTATCATCATGTTCTTTTACCTGATTCCTTAGTCAACCTCATAAAGAATGCCATATGGACTGTGCAAATGCTTGACAATATATTGGATGGGATTCCAGATGAATGTAAAACTAACCTTAACCTGGAAAGGCTAAAATCACATTTGTTGGAATTCTTTGAAGGTAATACCAGGTTAAGTTACAATTATGAGTTGAATGATTTTGATCTGTTAGAATGTATAAATTGCTTCGGAAAGAATCTAAATGATGTACAGATGTTCCTGGAAGACGATCCTCAAGAACAAGTCCTTGGACACAGATTTATAAAGCAACTGAAAATTGTTCAAAAGAAAATGAAATTTTTGACATACTTATATGTCACAGAGATAAATGGTTACGTGGACCATGAGAAGCTGGAATGTTTGGAGACTCGAATTCAGTTCATGGCAGACAATGTGGGACAATTTTGTCTTGCTATGTCAGGTATGGCTGCTGTAGCGCACCGGGCTGCCCTTTTTATGTCAGTTATGGATACTGGTGATTTTGTAGATTATGAGGTTGAGGATGACATAGATGAGTATGATATCTTCAATAAACCTCCTTATCTATTATGCTTGATTAAGCTAGTGGAGCTGGAAATGAAGAAGATTTTTCTCAGTGAACTAAAGGCTTCAAAGTTTACTCAATCAAGAACTTTCAAGGACAAGAAATTACCAAAGGAATTTTCACATCATTTCCACAGTCTGCTGGTGTATCTCAAAAACAAAAAGCTCCAGAACTTTCCTAATAATGTCTTTGCTCAAAATATTGATGTGGCAATAGAGTTCTTGTTGGTTTTCCTTGATGCTGATGTGTCAAATCATGTTATTAATGGTAACTGGTTTGATGAAGTTATGGAAAAGGTTGGAGCTATAGCGGGTGATGTTCTATATGTAATTCAAAAGCTTCTTCCTAGCTCTATAAATGAAGATGACACTAGCGAAACAAGTCTTTGCACGACACAGATATTGGAGAAAACTAAAGATCTGAAGACACAAGTGGAGACGTACTACAAATCCTTAAAATTTACTCCATCTCAGTTCCCCACCTTTTGTGGATTGAGCTTTCTAGATTCTCTTTTAAGGAAACTGAATGAGATGTCGAAATCTAAATCTGGTTTAGATTTCCTGATGAAACCTCTTTTAGGGAATTTGGAGAAAGAGCTATCATCTCTTGCATCCAGTTTAGAGAAGGAGCTGTCATCCATTTTCAGAGATGTCGCAAAGGTGCACCATGAACATAAAATTCCTAAAGATCTTCAGCGACGTACCCTCAATTTGGCATATGAAGCTGAGGTTGCCATTGACTCTATTCTTGCTCAGTATAATGCTTTTTTGCATATTTTTTGCTCACTTCCCACAATCTTAAAAGAGATCAAGCAAATTAATGCGGAGGTGACTGAGATGTGGTTGGCGGACATTCCTCTCAATCCTCACTATGAGGTTTCTCCATTTGAACATCTGCCAACTCGACATAGCAATCCTGTGACTGATGAGGAGATAGTGGGTTTTGAGATAGCAACAGAAAAAATGTTTCAGTATCTGATTAGAGGTACAAATGAGCTAGACGTCGTCCCAATTGTAGGCATGGCGGGACAAGGGAAAACGACAATTGCTAGAAAGGTGTACAATAGTGACAACATTGTTTCTCATTTTGATATTCGAGCATGGTGCATCGTTTCCCAAACATATAACCGGAGAAAGATATTGCAAGAGATTCTTAGTCAAGTTACCGGTTCAAAGGACATGGGAGATAAGGACGACGAACTTGCGGACATGTTGAGGAAAACACTAATGGGAAAGAGATATCTCATTGTCTTGGATGATATGTGGGATTGTATGGCATGGGATGACTTAAGGCTTTCTTTTCCAGATGTTGGAAATAGAAGCAGAATAGTTGTAACAACTCGACTTGAGAAAGTGGGTGAGCAAGTCAAGTACCATACTGATCCTTATTCTCTTCCATTCCTCACAACAGAAGAGAGTTGCCAATTGTTGCAGAAAAAAGTGTTTCAAAAGGAAGATTGCCCGCCTGAACTACAAGATGTGAGTCACGCAGTTGCAGAAAAATGCAAAGGGTTGCCTCTAGTGGTTGTCTTGGTAGCTGGAATAATCAAAAAAAGGAAAATGGAAGAATCTTGGTGGAATGAGGTGAAAGATGCTTTATTTGACTATCTTGATCGTGAATCTGAAGAATATAGTCTGGCGACTATGCAGTTGAGTTTTGATAACTTACCCCATTGTTTAAAGCCTTGTCTTCTTTATATGGGGATGTTTCCGGAGGACACAATAATTGCAGCGTCTAAATTGATAAGTCTATGGATTGCAGAAGGATTCGTGGAGAACACTGAATCTGGGAGGTTAATGGAAGAGGAAGCTGAAGGTTACTTGATGGATCTAATTAGCAGTAACATGGTAATGCCTTCAAAGAGAAGTTATAATGGTAAAGTCAAATACTGCCATGTTCATGATGTTGTGCATCACTTTTGCTTGGTGAAGAGTAGAGAAGTAAATTTTATGCTGGCAGCGAAGGGGCATGCTATCCAGTTTCAACCTTTGGATTGGAAGGGAAATCGAGTGAGCTTCAGTTTCAGTGAAGAGCTTTCCAAGTTAGCATCTCTGGTCTCCATAACACAGAAGCCTTTCCACCATCACTTGAGGTCACTGATAATCAATGGAGGAGATTATTTCGATCGGGTTCCTATCTGTCAGATTAGTGAATTGCGACTTCTTAAGGTCTTGGATTTGAGTTTTGTTAGTGTGGAATTGTTGACGTCATGTACATTCAAACCACTAAATCACCTGAAGTACCTCGCAGTTTCGGCAGATCTATTCCATTTTCATCCAGAATCACATCTGCCCCATCTAGAAACTTTAATTGTGGAGCATAATGATTATATAGTACTGTTACCAGCGTCTTTTTGGGAAATGGAAAAATTAAGGAATGTTGAGATTGCTGTAGCTGAATTTGATTTGGAAGAGGATAAGCAGGGGATCTTTGAAGAATCCTCAAAATTGGAAAACTTGAGGATATTAAGGAATGTTATATTTCGCAATGCTGATAGGATGGATGTGTTATTAAGGAGGTGTCCTAATCTTCAACAACTTGAAATCACTTTTTTGGGCAAGAAAGATTCTGCAGAGCCTTTTTGTCCCAAATTGGCGAATCTTACCCAGCTTCAAATACTTCAACTTTCCTTTCTGCATCCCCACATTCTATCCGGGTTACAGTTGCCTTCAAATTTAAACAAGTTGGCACTAAGAGGGATTCATATAGAAACGGCTATTCCCTTCATTGCGGGACTACCAAACCTGGAGTATCTCCAATTACAAGATCTGCGTTTGCGTCAATCAGAAGAGTGGTGCCTTGGAGATATTACTTTCCCTAAACTTAAGTTGTTGAAACTGGTGCAGTTAGGTATCTCAAGGTGGGATGCCTCGGAGGAATCCTTTCCCCTGCTTGAAACACTTGTTATAAAACATTGTGGCAAGCTGAAGGAGATCCCCCTTAGCTTTGCAGATATTCCAACACTGAAACAGATTAAGTTGTTTGGCTGGAGGAAATATTCTCTGGAGGCTTCAGCTGTGAGAATTAAGGATGAAGTCGAAGAGATTGAAGGATGTGACCGTATAGAACTCGTCAAAACACAGTAAGATTGTGGAGAGTTTTGATAGCTAATTGTTGCAGCCATGCTCATACTGAAGTCTATTTTGTAACTACCCCATCCTCTTATATTGTAACCACTAGTACCGATTGCTAAGTTTGTTTTCATTGATCAACTCTTTTTATGTATGATTGGAGACATATTACTAGGAAATCTTTCACTGATTTCTTGTTTTTATGCAGCTTTATTATTTTGACCAATTTCTCTCCACTAACAGTAGACTATAAAGTGAAAGACCACATTCATAACTTTAGCTACTTTCCAAATTCCAACCACAAACACAAATATAGATATCTTCTTTATTAAGAAGAAAAAAATAATTAATTTAATGAAAAAAAGAAAAACTGGAGGTCAATTGAAGTGGGTGGTTTAGAGGATTTGCCCCAATATCACTTCACCACTGCAAAGCGCAGACGACAGTGCGCCTTATGAGGCACCTGCCACAGTGCGACGTACTTTTCTGTCGGTGAATTCATTAACGGCTTGTGGGATAAGGCACATGACAGCCTCTTTTACCGTTTTGGTATCATTCACAATTATCGTGCCGTTTTGGAAATTTTGAAAAATTTTGTTATCATTTTGGCTCCGGACTCGTAACATGCACAATCATTTCACTCCGAGTGTCCGCTTGGGACCAGAAAAGCGGTGTTAAGACACCAATTTTAATTCACCGAAGATAGATCAAAATTAAAACTCTCTATTAAGTACACCTTTTTGAAGTGCAATTCCTGATACATTTTTTATATCGTTCTAGTGTCTAGTGAAGAGTTCTTTTTGTTGTTTTTACGATTTTATGGGACTTTCATGATGTTTAAGATTATATCTTTTATTTTCATCACTAATCAACTGGTTTACATCTGAACCTAAAAAGTCGATCTTTTTATTAACTTAGTTGAGCTAAAAAACATAAATTTTCACAATACGAAAAAGTGAAACAAAACATATAATCTAAGACTACGTCGGAAAGAAAATCAAAATACAATCATTTCAATGCTTATGTTTAAGTAATGTGTTTTCATCTCAATAAGTTAATTAATCATGATAACTTTATTTAATTTATTGTAAACATCCGATGTGGATATTTTCTTATTAACAAAGTGAAAATAGTATAATTTACCTAAAAAACGAATTTCAAAGGATAGTATGTTAGAAAATTTAGAAGTAGATACAATGTTATTGTACTATCTTCGGTGAGTAGGTTAACAAGATTCCTCGCTTTCGAGCAACGTGTGAATCATCAACATCTTTCTCTTATTGGGTCTAATTCCAATCGACCCATATGTATAAGTTATAACTTGCAGAATCCTAGTTCCTGCAATGTGATTCTGGAACTGTCGAAAATATCTCGTGTATTAATCAGACACATCTTGTGAAGGCATTGATGCTGAGTTCCGCAGAGCATGTATCGACTGCAATTGCAAAGAAGGAAAAAAATATTTTGGTGGAGGACGAAAACTCCCTATATTTTATGTGCTAGGGACAATAATATGTTGTTATAGACTATTCCGTACTCAATTTTTATGATAAAACTGCTCCATGCTTGTAACACCCCAAAAATTTCTAAGCTAAGACCCGAAATATTTTTCATATGCGTATAGGCCCAAACCTGATAAATTCTAATTGTATATATGTGTTAGGATCAATTCTTATGTATTAGATGTGAATTAGGATCATAAGGAACCTCTAGTACAAAGTCGAGTTCAAAGATCCTCTACCGATTAAGTTTTCATGTAAGATCATATAAGGATCGACTTTAAGCGATCATATCTCTTAACATATAAAGAATTAGGTGACCCATGACTTATCATATTAAAGTTCCACGAGGCTTCTTTCCAACTCCACCAGATTTGCCTCATTTGAAGTTCGAAGTAAAAAGTTATTACCGTTTTACCGGAGACTGTCAGATTAGAGTTTTCAAGATCAATTCCTACGAATCTGACCTACGGGTCGTAGGAAGAGTGTTACGGCCCATAGATTTCACTTGTGGAAAAACTCCAGAAAATCATTTTTACGGACCCAACTACGGGTCGTAGGAGCACCTACGTGTCGTAGTTTGGGCCCGTAGAATAAAGTCTAGAACCAACACTTATCCAAATTTTGAGTCCTGGATCAGTTCTACGAACCTATTCTATGAGCCGTCAAAAGGTCTACGACTGACCTTATAAGGTCCATAAAAAGTTCTACGGTCCATAGAAGTACCCGCAGCAGCCTAGAGTCAATTTTAATGAGAGGTATTTCAGTCTTTTCTCACCTTTTCCAAACTAAACCCAAGACGTTTTGGGACTAAATTTAGTACCTTATCAGTACCCAACAATCAACATGCCTTTTCTCTCATTAACACTAGAGAATTGGAGAGAAGGAGAAAAGCTAGGGCTCAAGCGTTTCGACCAAGTTCTTCAAGTTTCGCTTTGATACTCGTCATTCCAGGTATGTAAGACTAATCATAGTGATGGACTACATTCGTCCTCATGCTCTACATCTTAATTCAGTTGGTAAAGTTATAAGTCTAGAAGTCTTATCCAAAGCTTCATGAATTTCGAGTTGGTTTATGTTTCGCATGCTAATTCTAATTCTCTTATTTATCGAAATTATGATACTACATACAGTTTGAATTCTTTGAATTATTATTCATGCTTTGTTCACGTGAACCCTAGTTATTGATGCTTTGACTTCAAGCCTTTATGCAATTATTTTCATACATTGATTTTACGAAGAACTAAAGTGACCTCATAGATACTTTTAAAATCTAATTGAAAAGAGTTTTAAGGATTATAAATAGTTTCAACTGCATTATTTTGCATTGAGAAAAAAGGTATTATTTTGAGAAGACGACATAAATGCTTTTCAGAAAGCATTTCAATAAAGTAAAGTAAAGTATAGCAAAGTAATGAAAAGATCAGATTTCCCCAAAGAGGGCTTTTAAGTATTAACTCATCACAGATGTTATATATGCGCATTATTGCTATTGCATGTTTTTGGGTGTATTATTTACACCGATTTGGGTAAGAGTTCATATAACTCAAAGTCCCATAAACTACGTAGCCACCATAGGATATGATCGTACAGCAATACAGGTGACTCCTCACTTGCCTCTGAGAAGGCATATTAGATGGATCCATAAGTTAAAGTTGTTTTCCTATATCTTGGCAAGGTATAGGATGGCTCTAACAACATGGACAGAACGTTGTATCATTGTTGGGTTAATCAGTGATGGTTTTTGGTTAGAGAAACTCCCTAATAAAGTAGAGTATATTATTTTAATGGTTTGCTTCTAATGCATATTTTTTTGTAAAGCTTAAATGATTTTTACTTCATGTTTATGCCATACTTCAGTTGAGTTGTATTCAGTCTTTCCGTTCAGTTAATTGTTTCATTCAGCCTTATTACATACCGTACATTTCATGTACTGACGCCATTTGGCACTGCATCATTTTATGATGCAGTTTTAGGTACTCATGATTGCAGGCACTTCAGTAAGACTTCCATCCATCAGCAATTTGTGAGACCTCCTCACTTTCGGAGGGCTCCAGTTTAGTTAGTTTAGTATGTTTACTTATGAGTTTTATTTGCTTTATAGTCTAGGATAAATGTAAGGTAAGGTTGCGTACAATAAACCCTTGTGGTCGGGCCCATCCCCGAACTCTGCGCATAGCGGGAGCTTTAGTGCACCGGGCTACCTTTTCAGTCAGGTAACCATGGGTCTTGTCTTGGCACATATCTTAGTTTAGTAGAGGCTTCATGGACAGAATTAGTAAGTCAGTTCAGTCTATTCATTCAGATGTTTTTAAATGTTATTACTATTTATATTAATAGTTATTTTCAGACGATGTATGAAGTATGATTGAGATGTTTTGAGTTTTGCTGAAATGTTTTAAAGTTTCACTTATTAAAGGTTCCGCATGTATGTTCGATCTTCAGTTTAGTAGTAAGTCAGGCCAAGAATTCACTTGGTACCAACAATGATTTTTGAGTGGCGAACACATCCAGAGTGTAGGCTCGAGGCATGACAATACTCATTAGTCATTACAATCATAACATTTAGTAGAACGGTTCCACACCCCATTGCGAACCTAAGTTGATCTCAAGAAACAAACAACATTATAATCCTCTGGCTTATCATGATCAAAAGTTAAATATATAATAACTTTTTAAAGTGTGGGGTGCGCTAATTGTGTTTGATAGTGGAATAAACATGTATTTACCAATGGTAAGATTGTAAATGTAAAACTCCCTCTTCCCATCACCTAATTTAATATCTAGGCAAAATAGTCCATTGCAAGAATTCATATGATAAAACATTTTTCCACCATGCATACTGGAGAATCTTTCTTCCATCCTACTCATTGCAGATAAATCATAGGAAGAGAATTGAAAGTGGGTTCCAACACAAGTAATCCATGGAGGCAGAGGACATGGCATTCTTACGGGTGTGGAGACAACGAAACATGAAACTTCTAATAATTGAAAGCCTCTATTTTGAAAATGTTTGTAATTGAAGTGAAGATTATGGTGGTAAGAGCAGTAGAATTTCAGTCAAGAAGTCTTGATTGTTGGCGATGTGCTGGGCAGAGTCCGATAAAGGGGCTTCAATTTCAATCGATATTTTACCAGATACTGACGTGTGTGATTTTGGTTTGCCTTTCGAAACTCCGATGCTGGATGGAGATGATTTTGATTATACAATCAAATTCATCGAAGAATGAGGAGTGGATCATTGTAGCAATGTCATTGTCGGAAGCCATGATAAATTTCTGTGCTGAACAAAATGTCTTAAAGTTGTGATGAATCGATTTTGCCGCAAAAGTTGCAACTATTCCGGTGAAGAATACCTGAGAACCAAATTAGCAAAAAAAAAAAAACAAAGGGATAAATGCAGAATCGACAGATGATTGATAAAGGTAAAATACAAGTTACTTCCTACCGCCAACGGACGTGATGCAATGGATGAATGGGTTGCTCCTAATATAACCAAATGCCTCGGTTTCAAAATAGGGTATGGAAAAAGTCTGCCCCTAAATGAGCCCTATATCCAATGTGAATACGGATATTCAGACACCAATATGGATATTGAACATGAATGGAAAACCTAAACAAAAAAAAATCTTAGTGCAAATGTTAGCCTAAATCTTGGACAGTGATGAACTCAATAGTTTTCAGTTTCCGTATACTTTATGCCAGATTCCATCCATATTACATTACAGCCAAAGAACGATTTTTAAAACGTAAGTTGTTGATGTAACAGAAAATTGAAGCACAAAACAGACAGAAGGAATCAAGATCGATCAGAAGGATGGCTAACGGTAATGGATTAGAAGAAAAAATTAAAAGAGAATGCAGCATATTTGAGAAACGATGAAAGTAGAGGGAAATTGGGGGATAAAGGGGGCATTAATAGGAGGAAGTTGTCACTTGAACAGGGGAAGGGAAAAAGCTAGAGAGGAGAAAAGAAGCAACGTTTTTGTAAATTCAAAGGGATGCTAAATTGTACTTATTGCAGATGAGTTCCTTTTTAAAAACATTTTAATTTTAAAAAGTGGAAAAGGGGAAAATAAAATAATGGGTTTAGAGAGTGTCACATCAACTGAGTCTAGAATTTTCTTATTTATATATATATAAAATTGGACACAATTCAAACTATTTATCCTTAATGGGTTCATAGCCCAAACTATTTATGCACCTACTCCACTTTCTCTTTTCTTATTTCACTTATGACATTACCATAAGTACAGCATCACAATTATGAACTAATCCTCTGTGGTATATTGATACCATATCGATATCATATAGAATTAAACTCTTTTTTAAAAAATAAATAAGAAACATTATGAAAGTCACAATCTTATTTATTAAACTCTAAATTAGTAGAAAATATATTTTTTATAATTGTTTTTCTCTTTTTGCAATTTTTTAAGAAATTGTATCTAAATTATGACTCTTTTTTAACTTTTTTTAAATTAAAATATTGGAGAATTGAAATATACATCAACAATACCATGACAATATGTAAATATACCGTAATGGTATCATTGATGATTGAATAATCTTATCGAAGGACTGAACTCAATGAAAACACTTCCCAGTTGCCTTTTTAATACCACAAGCTAGGGGTGTACATGGACCGGATTGGTTCGAATTTTTTACAAACCAAACCATTTGTGTCGAGTTATTAAATCTATAAACCAAACCAATAAAGTCGGATTTTTTGATATTAATTTTTCTCGGATTTTTCGAATTTTTCGAATTTTTTCGGGTTTTTCGAATTTTTCATAGTATCTAATAAAAAAACATAAAGCAGTGCTTCTTAAAAAGAATTCTAGTACAAAATATCAACGTATAAGATGGAGGCAGAACACTGTTTGAAGTTTTAACTTTATAATATAACTTTATAAGATGATTTTTTTTTGTATATTATTTAGATGGGTTTCTCAAGTCCAAATCTAAATGTAAGAAAGAAAATAAAAATTATGAAATTTTTTTAAAAAATAGTTATAAATTATATTTTAATAAATATTTTTATGTATAACATAATTTAAAAGTAGTATATCTATAATCGGGTCGATTTTGGTTCGTTTTGACTTTTTTTAGTTAAAATCAAACCAACCCTATAATGGTCGAATTTTTTTTTCAAACACCAAACCAAGTCAAACCAAACCACTAGTCGGTTTTTTTTTCTGGTTTGGTTCGGTTTGTCAGTTTGGTGCGGTTTATCAGTTTGCCATTTACAGCCCTACCACCAGCATATATCATACTTTGATGATATCAAAGAAGAAGATGCAGTCCTTCAATAAATACAGTGTTCAGTTACTCTTTGATACTATCAGAGTATATCCATATACTGTAATATACTGTGATGGAATCACAGAGGAAAAAAAGGATGGTCGCAAACTTCAGCATGATGTCAACACACAAATTTAAAATAAAAAAACGAATATGAAAATAATGAGACATTTAAGGATAAATATTTTACTTTTTTGGGGTAAGTGTTCTTTTTCCAAAAGGTAAAATCCTCCAAAAACTAAAATCTTTCAATATGAAAATGAATAAATTGCAAAACTGGTGTATGTCAATATTATTCTTTGTTTAACTATCCAATATGTCTATCAAAAATAATATCTTTACCTTCATAAGATAAAAATAAAATTGTATACACACGACCCTCCCCGTACCTTACTTATGAAATTACACTAAATGCAGCGTTGTTGTTTAACTATCCAATATCCGAGGCCAAAATGCATACAAATACTCACTTTTAGAGCTACCATTTAAGCAATACTCGAACGACTAAAAATCTGCAAATTTATATACTCTCGGATGACTTTAATTGTGTGATGTTTGAAATTTCTTGCGACTAAAATTCAATCATTTTTATCTTAACTTCAGTTATATATGGCTAATTCAATATTTTTACCTAACCTTCAAGACATTTTTTGCCCAATGTTTATTCACCATTTTTGTCTAGCTTCTCGCATGTCTAAAGTTGTTGCGAAGTAGATAAACAAGTTGAATAGAAATGTCAAAACAAGATACCCCAGCTTAGTGATTCGACTAATTTGCAGTCACACCAGGTAGGCCTACAAAGGCAGTAGAACCCTATCTACCAAAAAGTTCACAATTTCTATAGCTCACATCCTAGACCTTTTATTAAGGATGAAGGAATGTCAATCATCACACCACTCTTGGTAAATCTCATAAAACCAAATAGACCAAAATCCAAAATTACTAAGTCAAATTAGTCTCAACATTAATCATATACTTAAACGGATAACTATTGAAAATAACAAAAAGGCTTTATAGGAGGGCAAAAAATTATGGTACATCAAATTTATATTCATGAAGTGACAACTACAGTTAACAACATACCGATAAGTGGGGCCTAAAAAGGGTGGTACGCAGAGTCTTACCTTTACTTTGTGAAGGTAGAGAGATTTTCGATACACCATCGACTCAAGTAAAGCATAATAAAATCAAATCGGTAAAGGGAAATACAGTAATGAAGCGGTCATGTCAAAACGTAATGGAAAAGAGAATAGTAGCAACAACACATAATACGGTAATCAAAGCAAAGGAAACAAGAAGTGATAAGACAACATGAGTTCATAATAACAAAACATATATCTAGAAACATTAGAAGGCAGAAATTTAACATAAAGTATATGAAAATATTCCTGGACACAAGAACCACACTGCATAACCATGAGCTATTTACTTTCGCCACTGCATCCTCCCCGTTTGCAAGCATAGCAGCCATGCATCAGGGGAAAAAAGGGGAGCTATGACCAGATGTGAAATATTTTTATTTTCAAGACAGGTCCCCGTTTACATCACATTAGAGAGGCATTCTCAAATATGCAAAATAGAAATACCCCCCTATCTCTTGAAAGTTTAGCAAGTCTGTTAAATTGCAAGAATCAGTGCATGCTTGTTGGGAAGTGCTTAAGACAGCTGCTCAATTTGCAGCTCAACTATCAACAAAAGACAGTAATGATTAGTTCATATTAGCTGAGGACTAATATCAAAAATATGAAAATCATACTTGAATGCCAGCGGTAAAAGTTTTGGTACCGTGAGGGGGTAGATATTAGACATCATAAAGCCTCATTTCCTTCGTCCAGTGCCAATAGTTAGCAGCTCAAAGCTCCTAAGAGCATCATCCCTACCCCCTCTTGTTGCAGTAGCTCGGGTAAAAGATGACGACTTGGATTCAAATCCAGGTTGTACTCTTTGGGTAGTGGAAATACGGCCACTGCTTGAACCCAAGCGACCAGTGCGATTGTCAGTGGGTTCGCCAGATGAGCTTGGCCGGCTGCTTCCCGTTACTGCCCTCCTCGAGGTGCTACCAGTCCGAGATACACGGCCTCTTTCAGCATCAGCTTGCTGAAAATATTAACAGTGCATCAGAAGATAGCCTACAATGACCAAAGAAAGCTCCAGGCAGGAACAAACTGATGTCTGTAAATTGAGAGGATGCAAAAATATTGTACGGAATCCCCAGGCAGATAAAAGATATCACATTCACTACTTACCACATCCTTAGATGATGGTACATCGTCAGACGATCTGTGATGTCTCAAATGGTCCCCTTGCAAACCAGTTACAGACACATTCCTTCTAGAAAATGCCTCCACAGCACCAGAAAACCTATCTTTAATTTCCTGCCTCACTGTACAAGAGATCAGACAAATCTTAAATTAGCCTACAAATCTGTAACATGATAACAAAAATTCAACCAAAAAAAGACAGCACAGGAGGGAAAAGAAACAAAACAAAATGCCCCAGGCACCTATAGTTTATAGTTCATATATGGGCTTTTGTGTGTGTGGGTGTGGATAGTGGGGGTGATATGACGCACTTCTTGTTCTATCTTTGCTCTTCCTATCATTAATTGGACAGCACCCATTTCCCCAGATTTAAGAAATCCTCAGGGATAGCTGCAACTTTTAGTCAATGCACATACTTGAGCACTGTACATCTCTCCCTCTGCTACTGAATGGGCCACACAGGCAAACTTGTGCATTTATGTGTTTCAAGTGGGTCTTCTGAAACTACTTATAATTAGAGATTTAAAATGCTTTTCTGCTTGCAATAATTGGCTATTTTCTAAAAAGCATAGATTAGATTCGTGACGAAGGACAAGCACCATGAGCCCACCCAAACATCAATAATCATATGAGAAATTTAAGCTGCTATTTCTGATTCTCTGAAAGTTTCTTGAACAGTACCAGGGATCTTTTCTGGTGTTTCAATGGATGGTCCCGGATTCACAGGTAATCTTGCAATAGGTTGCTGAAAAACAAATAAAATGTAAGATTAGAGCATCTTATAGAATACAAAAATCAAACAGTAGATAATTTATAGAGAGAGCAGATTAAATACAGACTCGAGCTCTTGAACTGGAGCCGATCTGTGGATACTTCAAGATAGTCCAATCAAACACGTAGTCAAATTGATAACCTGCAATGCATACAAAAATGATTTAGTTGTACAAGGCTACAGAAATATAACTTGTAGTGCGAAATGGATAATATAAAGGAGGAAACAGATAATTGAAACTATCATGAAACAGAAACGTACCCTCTCTAATGAAAAGGTCACGGAATAGCCTCTTTAGGTATGAGTAATCTGGCTTGTCATCAAACCGTAATGATCGGCAATAATGAAAATATGATATGAATTCTGAGGGATAGGATTTGCAAAGCAACTGTTTAACAGAGACCAATGGAATATGTCGTTATGCAGTTTGATGAGAGTATAATTTAGGACAGATATATTCGCAAGACCCGGTACTCCTCTGTAGGACAAATTATGTTTGGCATGGAAAATACAAAATGTGCATCCAAGTCACTACCTCTATAGGCGTACGCATCTTCTTCTCACTAATCTTGTCATATTTCTGCTTTTTGGTGCCAGCTTTCAGACCTTGCCATGGCAGACTAGAAAAGACAATCAAATATGCTAATTTTAAGAAACAAGTAATGCACATGGAAATAAAGAAACAGGCACCAAACATAAACTTTGTCTGTAATTTTCGAACCTTCCTCTCAAAAAATACATAAGCACATAACCAAGAGACTCCAGATCATCTCTTCTGCTTTGTTCTGCATACAAGGAAGAGAGGTAATTATGTAAAGTTTAACATACTACTAGTTACTTGGGTAATATCATCCTTACTTACCAACTCCAAGATGGGTGTTAACACTAGCATAACGAGCTGTTCCTGTGAGGTTTTTGTTTTCCCTGTCAAAAGAATCAAACAAGTCATTCAACAATCCATATTACGCACCAATCATCCACTCAAAAATCTATCAAAAGTAAGGTCAAGGCAAGAAAAGCTTGATAAGAGCGCAGAACCTCCAAATTTGTTTCTTAATCTCAATATCAACTATTGAGAAGCTTGGAAGTGTATATCAAGACAGAAAGGAACAGAACAAAAAAGAGAAGCATCCTAGCAGGAATGGAGGGCAAAACCACTTCATCCGGCTTTTTATTTTCTCAATAACATTGTACATCATGTGCATTCAAAATCTACACAAGTCTAAAAAAAAGATGGTTTTCCATATCCATTAGGGCAGCTTTAATTTCTTTGATTCAGCTTATGCAAAAGAGATCTTTAGAGCAACTATTAAAAAAACAGGGAAGGACATAACTAGGTTCGAGCAAAAGTTTAAAACCTCATTACTCCAAAAGGTCAAAAACTGAAGTTGCCAAGGAAACAATTGGAAAAAGATTCAACTTTCAGCTTCTCAAGCAATCATCATTACTAACACATTGTGGTGAATTGACCAATTATCAAATCACCTAAGCAAGTAATGTTCCACTTTAATTTCTAGAAATAGAAGACCATATGAGATCTTTGAGGAGCATAAGAGGTTGATACCTGTACGGTATATGCTTATGTGTCTGAAGATCTCTGTATTTCTTGGCAAGACCATAGTCAATGATGTATACCTGTTATAACAAAATAAAACACCCAAATCTAACTTATAAATGCATAGGTTATGTCAGAGGAATTGTTTTTCCATCAGATCCATAAACTCGTTCTAAACGTAGATTTACAAACAGGAGCTGCTGATCCAGTAATTACAAAATGCTCATATTCAGTAGCATCATACAAGATACGATGACATGTTCTCTAAGTCCAAGTCATTTTGTTTACAAATTAAAGTTTATAGGAACTTCATCCTCCTTTCCAGGTAGGAAATATTTCTTCCATTTGCAAGTGCCTGATTACCAGAATTTTGTTGGCAGTTAGAACTTCTAGCCCCCAAGTTGAAGCTGTCAAGAATACGCATTATGCTGGAAAACATAAACTAAAGAAAGGGGAAAATCTCTCAACATATTAAATGTGTCCAAATATGCAACTGCACAATGCACTGGATTTCGAGCATTGTTCCAGAAAACTGAAAGAAATGCACTCCTGGTTAGTTGGCTAGATCCTTCTTGGCCAAGAAGGTAATGGTTAATGTCAAAGGGATTGACTTCATTGAGCTGTAAGAAAAGGGAATGGCAGAGATAAAGAGAGAAGAAATACAATTTCTTGAGTTCTGGAATGGCAGAGATAAAGAGAGAAGAAATACAATTTCTTGAATTCTGGAACACGAGGGAATACCACCAACAACAACAACAACATACCTAGTGAAATCCCACTAAGTGGGGTCTGGGGAGCATAGAGTATACGTAAACCTTACCACTACCTTGAGGAGGTAGAGAGGTTGTTTCTGAAAGACCCTCGGCTCAAGTGCCTCAAACCCAAGTAAAATAAGAAGAAGAAACAATGAAGAAAACAATGTCGTTAATAAGAAACGCAATGTGAAGCCTACAAGAAAGAACCAATAACAACAAAATAGTGTGATAATTGAAACACGATACACAACATAAGGCAAGACAACACTTCACCCCAACTAACATTCTACCCTTTTACACGTCCTACCCTCCTTCCTATCTAGAGTCTTGTCCTCGGTAATACCAAAAAAAAGAATGTTACCCTTCCATCCCAAATTAAAGTTTCTTTTTCGAGCTCAACAAGCAGCTACAACATGTCCAACTCCACAAATGTTGGAGGAGCATTCGTCTAGTAGACCCAAAACCCTAATAGATAACCAACTTGTCTAATTCCTAGGTGATTGAGTTTGCAAACAAGTAGGTGGAGAACACAAAAGACCAAGGAAAAGGAAAGTGAATGGTTTCCGGTAGCTTCCAAGCTTCATCTTCTCCAACAAGCTGTGCAGGTCCGATGGCTTACACTAATGGTGACTGAAATTGGTAAGGCTCTATTCTTGTATGACTGGAACTTATGCCTTGTGAATGTTTTTTGCTTTGCCATTTTTCTTGAAGACTAGAGGGAAAAAATTAAAGACCACCCGTTTGTGCAAATGACCCAAAAATGGGTCCATATTTATACTTATACTGCTGTTATATGGAAGGTTTGTGTAAAGTGGGACAGATCTAATGACGCACTAGAATTGCTTAAGGAAGCCGTGGAAATGAGGTTGACACGTAATGTGGCTACTTGCTCTGTTTAGTGGGTATTTCAAAGAAGGTAAGGATTGGTTTGTTGAGAAAAATAATTGTGTGCATGGGTTGTTGAAATTGGGAGCTTCTAATTTTTCCATTTTAAAAAAAAAAGTAGGTGGAGAACTTTCCAGAACATCTAGCGCAAATGCATAGGAGCATACAACCTTGTTGTCAACCATAGACTTACATCTACACTTAGAGAACATATGATAAAGTGCACACCTGATTTGCTTTACGCCCTAAACCCATTAAGAAGTTGTCGGGCTTAATGTCGCGGTGAAGAAATCCTCTTGAGTGCATATATTCAACCCTATTAATCTGTATCAGAGAACAAGTATCAGGCAACCAGCTACAATAATTATGCTTTAATCAGTATATAATTTTGGCTATTTACCAATTGATCTGCCAGCATTAAAGCTGTCTTTAAAGTGAACCTCCTATTGCAATAGTTAAACAAGTCTTCCAAACTTGGCCCAAGAAGGTCGATAACCATGGCATTGTATTCACTTTCAACGCCAAACCACTTGAGGTGTGGAATTCCAGCTTAAAATAAGAAAATGATTTTAAAAAAAAAACAAATCAGTTCAGCTAGAAAATAACAGTTATTGAAATTCATAGGCAGAAGATATCACTTACTTCCTCCTTGTAGAAGCATATATAGCTTTGATTCATAATGAAGCTGAGGGTGCTTTGTTTTAGTTGATTCCTGCAAACCAAAAAATTAGATTCTGGAAACAGCAGCAAATGTATAAACAAAAAACAAAACTGCAGTACTAAGCACAGCACTTGAAACAGACACCTGCATAGAAAGCGCAAGGAAATCTCATTCATGATGTTCTAAAACACTTGACAGATGGTGACAGAAGCTGAGAAGCAAACTACATAAGAAGTCCATAATATATCACAATAAGGTCCCCTACCAAACAAATATGCTGATAAATTAAGCAAAAGTATTCAAGACTCTTCAGAAGTAGAAGCTAAATCCAGTAAATGCGCACTAATAAACTAGCACTGACAAAAGGGCCAAATAAACAACGTCACTCAAATATTCAGCCAAAATAGCAGTTTTCATCTATCATATTTTCAGTTTTATATCATGAAAACTTATAACTCAAGAATGATCTTCTCATCTTCTAGTGAAAGACTCTGGCTTTTTTAACCTTTTTTGTTGTTGTTAACTTTACTTACTTAGTGAGAGCCTCAATCTTTACGTTGCGAATTTCCAGCTTCAGGCAAATCAACATTCTAAATTCTATTCAGTGAAACACTCAAATCTCTAACACAACTAACACCATGTCTTAATCAACATACTCACCAGCTTCACAGCAACTTCTTCTCCAGTTTGCACATTTACCCCTGATACAAAAAAACAAAAACTCAAGGTCAACTCAAACCCCATACCACAAAACTTGAACTACAATTGAAATTAACAACAATCATGAAATAAACTTTGAGATTACCTAAATAAAGTTCCCCAAAAGATCCACTACCGATCTTTCGTCCCAGTTTAAACTTTCCACCAACCACATGATCCATAGTCAAAGATTGAATAAAACCAAATTAAACCAAACAGCTATCAATTAACAATCACTTCTCCTATGATTTATCAGGAAGTTAAAATCTGGAAATTACACCAGATCCAGCATAATCTACCTAACCCCAAAGAACAAAATTACCAAAAAATGACTTCTTTGGGTGACTCCAGATGAAAAATCTTCAAAACCCTAAAGCCTAATATCAGTTATATATATGTGGAAACACTTAAAACAAGTAAAAAAAAAAAATCAACAACAGTCTCCCCCTTTTTTCTCGTAAAGAAATAAAAGAATAATACAATGAATAGCACCAAAATTACAGAAAAATTACCCCTTGAAGAGAAATGAAAAAGCTTAAAAGGGGTTTTGGATTCTTGAAAAGATTGAAAAAAAAAAAGGAAATGACAAGGAAATGGAAATGGAAATGGAAAAATACAGGAAGCTAAAAAAAAAAATTGGGGGGGTGGGGGGAGAAGAGAGAATCTAACAGAAACGAAATCTGTGGAAAATTTATGGGAATTGTTTCTGTGTAAAAGAGAAGAAGAAGATGATGATGAAAAGGAGAAATTGGGGATATGGGAATTACAAGAAAAGAAAAGCTGGGGAAAATATTAAGCTTTTTCTTTTTCTTTTTTTTCTTTTTCCAATTTCCTTTTTAAAAAAATATTATTATATTCGATTTTACCAATTTGTATTTGTTTTTTAGGATAAATTCTTTTCTAAAAGAAAAACGTTAAGATGCTGGGAGAATAATTTTTGAAAAAAAAGGGAGAAGAATATATTTGTGATTATTCTCTAGGAAAGAAGATTAAAATAATTTTCTTATTTCAAATTAAGAGGATTAATAATATTCTTTTTGTGGGTTAGGTATAATTAACTTAGATCATATTTGATGTTTTCGAATTTCAAACTTGTCTGCTATAAATTTTTTATAAAAAATACGTAAACATATTGTTTGTATTATTTTTAATTTTTTTTAAAGGACTTAAAGTATACCCGTTCTCTTGGGACAAGGTAATGTTTCATTTTTATTAAATATAAATAAATTTAAGTTTTGACTTTTCAAATTTATGTAAATGTTTTTTAGAAGTAGCAAGGTCATTTTAGAGTTTTTAAAAATTTTATAGAGAGAAACTATCATTGGTTAAATGTCATCAATCTTGCTAACGTGTTTAGAATCAAAAGAAAAACGTGTTTCAAAAAAATTCAGACAGGATATTTGACGTATTTTGATACTTTTTAAATTACCTATTATTCTTCACATTTTACTCAAATTGAGTTAGAAGAACTGTAACATGACCATCAAATGTTGAGGTAGAAGAGTAAGTATTTTTTTATTTTTAATCAAAAATTTTGGAATAGAATATTTTTAGTTATGGAGTCGCATTTGTTAAGGAACGTTTTACTCTGAATCTGAAATTTTTCAACGCAAATCTGAATTTAGTCAAGCGTCATTGTAAATGTCAAACATCGAGTAAAAAAACAAGAATTGTAACTTTCGAAAGTTTTTTGTTAGATTTGTTCGATTTTTTTTATTGTTGTTAACTTTCGAAAGTTTTTGAGGCTCTCGAATAATTTATCTATCCAAGACTTTCGTAATCCTTACAAACCAACCTAACCCTAATATCTAAGGAAATGCCCTGCCTCAATACGAAGAATGGTGAACTCCAAAGAGGATTAACCTATATAGTCTCATGCTTAATTAACAAATAACAAAGTTAATTTTGTGTCATATTTTTTTGCGTTTTGAGATCACAATCTTACGAAAGACCAACGAAAAGAAAGGAACCCTCGATATAAATGGCTTAAAGCACTTTATTATATGCGGATAGAAAAATCCATTAATTATTAAATTCATGAGAAACAACTTTAGTATAATAGAAAAATTGCTCTAATTTTTTGTGTATAGCTTGGATTCTCCCATGAAGAGAGTCTAAGCACGCCAAAAATCCTCTCTTACCCCATAATTTTGATTATTTTTTTATAATTGCACGATATCAATATGTTTTTTTGTGGTCAATTTTAAATAAAATATTAGTACGAAATTAAACTTGATTTGATTGAACAAGTGCATCATGTTTATATTACTGTATGTATTTTAATAATACCATATCCTATTCAACAATTTAATGATTTGTCAAAGCTAATTGAGAGGTCAAAATTAAATGTTCACCACTAACAAGATATCAACAATATTTTATTCTTTCAACTTTTTAAAAGTACTCTTAAAGAAAAATTAGTCTTTCATGGTTAATAAAAAAAAGGAAAAATCACATCATATATATATTTAAGAGTTAATATTATAAGTTTTAAATATAATTTTAACTATTTGTCACTTACAAGATTTTATTTATAGGTGTTAACATATATGTATTTATTTAAAATCAATTTAAATTAATTCCCTTTTAATATATTTATTTTGAACATAATTAATAGGAGATAATTATGTGAAGAGAGATTGTTACATTCGAATTTTTACCTTTAATAAGAGATAATTATGTAGAAAGAGATTGTTTCATTCTGATTTTTATCTTTATGGTGTAGTTTTCAGTTTCTCTTTCTCTTTCTATTTCACCTTTTCTTTTCAACTTCATTCAAAACAGTTTCCACTTCATTTGAAAATATTTGTCTTCAACACGATTTCAACGGTGTTTCTGGGAATCCAACTCCTCCGAAGATTACACTCAAGAAGAAGAATACACCCAAAAAGAAGAAAACTCAAGTGAAGAACAAAGAAACTATAGAGAAGGAGGAAAAAAGGAAGATGTTGGAGTTTAGACTCATCAGATTTTTCGAATTCTAATTGTGATTCTGATTTCATAAGCAAAAATAAAGCAAAAAAGGCAAAGATTGTGAAAAAGAATGAGCTTTTAAAACCCTCTAGAAAAAGACTAGTAGTTTAACATTGAAAGATTAAAAAATTCTCAAATCAAAAAAGGTCAAATATGTTGTGAAGGTATTTATATTTATGAACAAATTCTTTTTAATTTCTTTATGCATACCCCTATTATGAAAGTTGTATGAAATTACTACGAATTGGCATAATTTATGTCTTGTTTTTTTTGTTTGTGAAAGTGGGTTGATTTTGTTATACATTATGTATATTTTTAGATTGTTTATTGTTATTACAGAATAATTTTTTTATTGTGTGTTTTATAGTTGTATTTTAAATATATAATATTTTTTTGACATGAAATGTGTTCCATATATGAAATAGCATGAAAGTGAAATGAAATTGGCATATACATTTGAATTGAAATATATATTTTGTTAACCTAAATAGTAGGAAAGTGACATGAAATTTGTATAGACTTGACATGGTGGTATGCAATGGGTGTATACTGTATAAATAAACAAAATTTAATTAATATGAAAGTTGTGTGATTTAGCTATATTATTTACATATTTGTCATTAAGTTTGATATTAACTTTCAATTGTGTTGACATTAACTTCCAATGAAATTGGTATGAATTTGTCTTTCATTGCTGTATTTAAACTTGTATAATTATGATGTGTTTTATAATTCTATTATGTGCATTTTTATTGAACTGTAAATTATATGAAACTGACATAATATGGTAAGTATATAGTAGTTTTTTGTATGAAATTTGTAGACAAAAGGCATGTAGCCGATATGATTACAGTTTATGTATTATAGTCCTAATTTTATGCTTATTTTATAATTACCCAAATTGGGTTAAATTGGACTAAACTTTTTTTTTTTTTGCATTTGTCATGAAATTGAACAAGCTCCAGATACCATCAAGTATTCCACGCCAAAACTAAGGAAATCTGCTCCCAAATAAAGGATGGACTCGTGTGTTTGCTTTTGTATTTTAGTATTAGTATGTTTTGTTAACAAAACAACAACAAATACTATGTTTTTTGATTTTATTTCGTATTTTTTCTAAACACTGTTTATTTTGTTATGGGAATGATTTATGAAAGTGTATTTGTTTTTTTATAACATATGGCTTCTAATTTAATACAAACATTTTCTGGTATAACATATCTGATTATGATCTTGGTATGAAATTTTTATAATTTGAACATTTTTCAACACTAAACCCTTATTATTGTGTATGATATTGTCATGAAATTTGTATACTTTGATCTTTTTCAACACCATTATATTTACACATCATTATATTTAAAATCTGATTATGATCTTGGTATGAAATCTATATATTTTGATTATTTTCACCACTGATCATATTAAATAAGTGTGGCTTTTCAATAGCTAACCATTTTATGGCATGAAAGTATAGTGAGTAATGAATTTTAATAAAATTTCAACTGTATACACCTGAAAAAATAATTAAACAAAATAATAAGTAATTTACAAATTCTTATACACATTATTTATTAATTAGGGTAATAATTAAGTATGTTTTATTGAACTTTTTAAGTTTTTGTTTATGTGTACAACGTTGGTGTGACATTTGTATATTTTAAACATTTTCAATGCTGAACCATTTTTTTGTGTATGATATTGATGGGAAATTTTTATACTTAGATTTTTTTAACATCATTATATTTACACGTGATTATATTTTTTTAAAAATTGTATATTTTGAATATTTTCAATACTGATCACATATTTAATAAGTATTGTTTCATTGGATTTACAAATTTAGACCACTTTAATATTCAAATTTATTACTTGGATACAAGTTTCATTCACTGTTGTACATAGATTTTATACAAATACTTTTTGAATTTAAATTTTAACTAAATTTCATACAGCAGTGAGTAAAAACTTATACATTTCAAATTCAAACAAATTTCATACACAAAACAGAATGTTCTGCACAACTAATTGAGAAAATTAAGGACATTAAATGCGAATTACCGTTACAACTAAATCAACTGAATGAGAAAAATAAGGGTAATTCCAAATTTTATGCTAACTAAAATTAATTGTCTTTTTTTATTCCGTTTTAATTAATTCTTTGTTTATTAAATTAATAAATCTCAGGAAGGAGTATATCTAAGCGCATCAACTAATTTAGAAAATTAAGGACAGTAAATACGAATTACTATTACAATTAAATCAACTAAATGAAAAAAATAAGGGGTTTAATTTCTGAATTGATGGTAATTATGTTACTTTACAAAATTTATATACAAAATAAATTAATTTAAAATCATGGATGAAAGCATAAAATTTGTATTGAAGATAAATAGGGAAGAAAAAGAAAAAAAACGTGCATGAAAAATTAAAGAAAAAATAACTAATGTGGGTATATTAAGAAAGAAAATTGTGTGAGAATATTAAGGAGAGATTTAAAAAATAAAACAGATTTAAGAAATAAAAATACTAAATTAAAAAAAAAAAAATCAAATTAAAAAAAAAATGATATCAATTTTCAAAAAAATAAAAAAAATATCGTAGAAAGAAGGAGTTAATTAGGATATTAATTAGGAGATTGATAACCATCAAGATAGTGTCCAACTAAATGAAGAAAATCAAGGAGTGATATATCTGGCATTTATAAAACACTATATTTTAGGAAAAATATATTGTTATGTAATTACTTAATAAAATATAATCAATTAATTTATAAATTAAAACTAGAATCCGAATGGTGATTCGGTATTACCATTAATATATTTATTATTTTTTTCTTTAATTCATTTAATAATAAATTAATTACTGCATTATATTTTAAAATTTGTTATAACTTAACAGAGTACTGCTACAACATGAAATTTATAAAATTCTGTTATAACTCGAAATATAATATCTTAATAATGACATTTCAAAAAAATTCACAAAAAAAGACACAAAATGATACAAAGAGAGTTAGGATTATGTTTAGTGGCTGCATAATTTAGGTATAAGATTTCACTTCCGCGAAATTATACCTCTAATTTCAAATTAATTGGAATCGATATATAAAATCTAGCTTTCGTTATTTTTTCGTCTTGACTCATTTCATTCCGATACATAACAAATTGTCTTTCGTGAAGAAAAAAAAGAGTACTATAGTTTATTAAAATTAAGAATCTCATTAACTCACACCAAATCATGCACTAACATACAATCTCCAACCCTGAAAAAAAATATATTACAATATCTAACCAGACGGGAAAAAATAAAACCTATGAAATGTAGGACCTTATGGAAGTCCACCAACAATGATTAAACTTTACGGTGTGTTTAGTAATGAAAAGAAAAATGTTTGTCACTACAAATATTTTTCTTTAAAAAATAAGTTGTTTTAGTACTTATTTTTTGTTGTTCGTTGAGTAAGCAAAAGTATCATTCCAAGAACATTTATAGCATAGCATACGGGGGTTGGGGACGACGAGGGATGAGGATGGGGTTGCAAGGGTTTTGGGAGGTAAAGATGAAACAATTAACGTGTAATGTCACTCGTGAAAAAAAAGATATTTATATGAATTTTTAAATTAAGTGGTGACAGGAGAAGTGCATATTAATCAGAACATCCTTTTTGTCTCACTTGGCATGCTCTGACAGACAATGAGATCATTTTGTAAGATGAAATACTTTTATAAAAAAAACATACTGCAAAAAGATCACCATAAGAAAAATCACAGGCATACTTTGTCTATTTGTGCATCTGCAATGTTACTTTCACATGCCAAGAGACAGAAAACAAATAGTGGCAAATGACCTAATACATTGTCAATTCAGACACAATATGTATAAAGCTAACTCCTACTACTACTGTTTTATTATGTTGTCTTTTTTTGGTCCCATGCTTTACTGTTACTATTGACCTATTCTTGATGTGAAAGAGGATATGTCTCCTTAATGCCAATTTTTTTGGATCAAATGATTGACGATTAACTAAGGACATTTTTATTCAATTTCACATCATTTAAGAGCATTCTTGATCCTATTAAAATGATGAAGCTTTCTATATTCTTCACTATTTCCATTTGGTTCCACCATATCTTCTGCAAATTTCACTTTCTCCTCCTCCTTCCCATCTAAAAAAGAAATACACACAAAAAAAACATCAACTAACATATGGAAATTAATATATACATGTTGACATTAAAAAAAAAAATCACGGTCAATAAATTTTGGCCTGCTATGACGCGTTTCTTGTTCAGTCTCTCTTGTTCTGAAACTACTTATAATTAGAGGTATATCATTTTCAACTTAAAAACAAATACTTATTTTTTTAATAAAAAAACACAATTTTTATGTCCAAACGCCCACTGAAAGTGCTATTCTGCTAGCAATAATTGCCTATTTTGTAAAAAGCATAGATAAGATTGGCCACAAAGGATAAGTACCATGAACCCAGCCCAAACATCAATGATCATATGAGAAATTTAATAAACTGCTACTTCTGAAGCCAAAGTTTCTTGAAACAATACCAGGGATCTTTTCTGCTCTTTCAATGGATGGTGATCTTGCAATAGGTTGCTGAAAACAAATAAAATGTAAGATTAGGACATCTTTTAGAATGTAAAAAATCAAACAACAGATAATTTTTGGCGCGAGCAGATTAAACACAGACTCGTTCTCTTGAACTGGAGCCAATCTCAGGATACTTCAAGAGAACCCAATCAAACACATAGTCAAATTGATAACCTGCAATGTATACAAGAATAATTTTGTTGTATAAGACTACAGAAATATAATTTGTTGTGCCAAAGAGATAATATAAAGGAGGAAACAGATCATGAAACAAAAAAATGTACCCTCGCTAATGAAAAGGTCGCGGAATAGCCTCTTCAGGTATGAGTAATCTGGCTCGTCCTCAAACCGTAATGATTGGCAATAATGAAAATATGATATAAATTCTGAGGGATAGGATTCACAAAGCACCTGTTTAACAGAGACCAGCGGAATAGGTCATTAAGCAGTTTGGTGAGAGACAGATATATTTGCAAGACCCTGTACTCCCCTGTAGGACAGATTATAATTGGCATGGAGAATATAATGTACATTAAGACATTACCTCTATAGGTGTAAGCATCTTCTTCTCCCTAATCTTGTCATATATCTGCTTTTTGGTGCCAGCTTTCAGACCTTGCCATGGCAGACTAGTAAAGGCAATCAAATATGCTAATTGTAAGAAACAAGTAATGCACATGGAAATAAAGAAACAGGCATAACGTGTTCCTGTGAGATTTTTGTTTTCCCTGTCAAAGGAAGCAAAATAAGTCATTCAATAATCCATATTACACTCCAACCATCCACTCTAAACTCGATTAAAGATAAGGTTAAGAAAAGAAAAGCTTGATAAGAATGCAGAACCTCCAAATTCGTTTCTTGATTTCAGTATCAACTATTGAGAAGCTTGGAAGTGTAAGAGACAGAAAGGAAAAGAAAAAAAAAAAAGAGAAGCATCCTAGCAGGAATGGAGTACCATTTCATGCGCCTTTTTATATTCTCAATAACATAGTACACCATGTGCATTCAAAATCTACACAAATCTAATCAAACAAGACGGTTTTCCATATCAATAAGGGCAGCTTTAATTTCCTTGGTTCAGATTATGCAAAAGAGATCTTTGGAACAAATATTAAAAACCAGGGAAGGACATAACTAGGTTCGAGCAAAAGTTTAAATCCTTGTTACTCCAAAAGGTCAAAAAATGAAGCTGCCAAGAAACAATAGGAAAGAGATTCAACCTTCAGCTTCTCAAGCAATCGTCGTTACTAACACATTGTAGTGAATTGACCAATTATTATATCACCTAAGCAAGTACTAGTCCACTTTAATTTCTAGAAATGGAAGACCATATGAGATCTTTAAGGAACATAATAGGTTGATACCTGTATGGTGTATGCTTTTGTGTCTTAAGATCTCTGTATTTTTTGGCAAGACCATAGTCAATTATGTATACCTGTTTTAACAAAATTAAACACTCAAAACTGACTTTAAAATGCATAGCTCATGTCAGAGAAATTATTTTTCATCAGATTCATAAACTCGTTCTAATGTAGATTTACAAAGGTACTACAGAGACAGGAAGCTTCTGATCCAGTAATTACAAAATGCTCATGTCAGTCACATGCTCATGTTCAGTAACTTCATACAAGATAGGATGACAGGTTCTCTAAGGCTAGGTCAGTTTATTTACAAATTAAAGTTTGGAGGAACTTTATCCTCCTTCCAGGTAGGAAAAATTTCTTCCACTTGCAACTTGCAAGTGCCCAATTACCAGAATTTTGTTGGCAATTACTGGGTACGTTGTTGTTGTTTGTTGGAAATTACCTCCCAAGCTCAAGCATAAGCATTATGCTGGAAAACATAAACTAAAGAAAGAGGAGAATCTTTCAACATATTAAATGTGCCCAATAATTTTTACAAAATTTTTAATAGTAGCAGTTTCAAAAAAAATGTTTCCAAGAATATGCAACTGCACAATGCACTGGATTTTGAGCATTGTTCCCGGAAACTGAAACAAAATGCACTCCTGACTAGTTAGCTAGACCCTTCTTGGACAAGAATGTAAAGGTTCGCGTCACAGGGATCGACTTCATTGAGCTCTAAGAGAAGAGAGTGGCAGAGAGGAAGACGAGAGAGAAAGAGAGAAAGATAGAAGTACGAGTTCTTGAGTTACGAATGACATAAGGGAATATCCAAAAAAAGAATGTAACCCTTCCATCCCAAATTGAACTTCTTTGTTCGAGCTCAACAAGCAGGCTACAATATGTCCAGCTGCACAAATGCAGGAGGAGCACTAGTAACCTAAAACCCTAATAGATAACCAACTTGTCTAATTCATCGGTGATTTAGTTCCCAAACAAGTAGGTGGAAAGCTTTCCAGAATATCCAGTGCAAATGCATAGGAGCATACAACCTTGTAGTCAACCATAGACATACATGTACACTTAGAGAACATATGATGAAGTGCACACCTGATTTGCTTTACGCCCTATACCCATTAAGAAGTTTTCGGGCTTAATGTCACGGTGAAGAAATCCCCTTGAGTGCATATATTTAGCCCTATTAATCTGCATCAGAGAACAAGTATCACGCAACCAGCTACAATAATTATGCGTAACACTAACAAATGCATCGACACAAGGGCCAAATAAACAATGTCACTCGAACATTCAGCCAAAATAGCAATGTTCATCTATCATATTTTAAGTTTTATATTACGAAAACTTATGATTCAAGAATAATCCTCTCATCTTCCAGTGCAAGAGTCATTCTTCTCAACTTTATTATGTTGCTAAGTTTATTTAGCTAGTGAAAGACTCAATCTTAAGACAATTGACAGCAAATTATGCAGTGACTTTTCAGCTTCCGCTAAACCAACATTTTAAATTTTATTCAATTCCAGTGAAAGGCTAAATCTCTAACACAATTGACACCATGTTTATGTGGTAAAAACTTCCAGCTTCAGCCTTCAGCTAATCAACGTACTCACCAGCTTCACAGCAACTTCTTCTCCAGTTTGCACATTTACCCTTGATACAAAAAACAAAACTCAAGGTCAACTCAAACCCCATAACAGAAAAGTTGAGCTGCAATTGAAATTAACAACAATCAAGAAATACACATTGAGATTACCTAAATAAAGTTCCGCAAAAGATCCACGACCGATCTTCCGCCCCAATTTAAACGTGTCACCAACCACGTGATCCATGTTCAAAGATTGAATAAATGATAACAACAGCAAACGAGAATGAAAGTTGGAAAATCTCAAGCCTAGTCAGCAAATAACAAAGTTAATTTCACCTCACAATTCTCTGTGTTCCAGGGCCATGGCCTTACGAAAGGTCGAGCAAGAGCAAGGAACTCTCAACACAGGTGCCTTGAATTCATGATAAACTACTTCAGTAGAACAGGGAAATTGCTGTGATTTTTCATGTATAGCTTGAAATCTCCAATGAAGATAGTCTAAGCACACCAAAATTCCTCTCTTAGTCTATAATTTTGAATGTTTCATAATTTCACAATATCAATATGTGTTTTTTGGGTCAATTTGAAATAAAATATCACGAAATTAAACTTGGTTTGATTGAACAAGTACATCATGTTTATATTATTTTCATATACCATAGTCAACTCATCAACTTCATAAGTTTACTTTTTGTACAGTCTTACCCAGAGAACATGAATTTGTCAAAGCTAATTGAGAGGTCAAAATTGAAATGTTTTCCACTAAGAAGATATCAACAACCATTTTTCCTTCTTTTTTTTTCTTGAAAAAGAATTACTTAAATCAAGTAATCATCTTTTCATTAAACTTGGTTTTCATTTTTTTTTGGATAATCGTACCTCGACTAATTGCACGGAATACTTGTCACCTCCCACCAACAAGAAGTATCAGGTAGCTCTGTCCACCAAGGCTAGAATAAATAGAAAAAAATCACCTAGTGTTTTTCTTTGCTGAGAATTGAACCTAAGACCTTATGGTGCTCAACCCACGTCATTGACCACTAGGCCACACCCTTGAGTGTTTTTTATTATTTTTTTTTAAAGGAGATTCATCTAAATCTAATTAATTTCGAGGCATCGAAAACGCAAAAGCTATCTACCCTATATTTGTTAGCCACAATATAGTTAAGACTTAAAGTTACTTTTTTCTCAAAAAAATATAGTCAAGACTCAAGTTTTGCTTCAACTTTTTTAAAGTATTCTTAAACAGAACATCCTTTTGGTGGTGACTGCAGAACTGCATATTAATCAGAACATTCTTTTTGTCTCACTTCAAATGCTCTGACTATGAGATCATTTTATTAGATGAAATACTTAAAAACGATAGACTGCAAAAAAGATCACAAGGATGGAACATAAGAAAATCACAGGCATACTTTGTCTATTTGTGCATCTGCAATGTTGCTTTCACATGCCAAGAGACGGAAAACAAATAGTGGCAAATGACCTAATACATTGTAAATTCAGACACATGTATAAAGCTACTTCTACTACCACTGTTTTATATGTTGTCCTTTTTTGGTCCCATTTCATGAATGCTTTACTGGTACTATTGACCTATTCTTGATGTGACATAGGATATTTCTCCGTGATGCCAACTCCTATAGAAAAATACCAACACCATCCCCACATGGCCCTACCCCCACCCCACACAACTCCCACAACAAAGATCCACCCAAAGTTACTGATATTTGTTTCCCAAAGTTCATGATGAAGTACTTTATACCTAATTTATGAGTCACACTCAAGACTTCAGTTGAAGATCTATTCAAGATACCTTGTTTTTGTAATAAGAGAATAAGAGTGGCGTGTGCAGAAATTTGTGCAAGGAGATCTGTCTCTATATAAGTACGAAATCTTTTTTCGTATATATAATGTATAAATAGCAAAATTTTCTGGCAAAGGGAGTTCATACAAACTCCTTGAGACTGTTGCTCTGCCATTGAATACAAAGCGGCTTGGTGCAGTATTGATCAGTGTAACTAACAAGCAAAACCAAATTTATTCACAGGTTATGTGGAGGTATTTATCAGCTCTTAGGAGTTTTTGTTACCAACATGCTGCTTCTTAGCTTTTCTCGACTCTAACAAAAGGTTTAGTTCTAGGGCCTCCTTAAAGCATCATGATATTTATAAGCACTATCAAGATGTGATAAGTACTTTGCATGTTCAGATTGTAGCATGATGCCGCATGTTATCATCTGCGAAAAGAACTTACAGTTCTTGCAGCTTGACCAGATATCTAGCAAGCATCATTCCAGTAGAAGAGGAATGAAATCTTTGCTAGAATTGGTGAGAGCTCCTAAACTTTTCAGCAACAAGTAAGTGCAACGAATGTAATAAGCAGTCCTGAAAAGAAAGAAAAAGCTACTGACCATTCAGAAGTTCCATATCTTACCCATCACAAGGGACTATCAATACTTAATCATATCCACAAAGATAGCTTCTAAATGACAAGGATAGCATTACTTTTGACATCAAAGATTTCACGGTTTTCTCACAACTTCTCTTTTTCAGGTTGTACAAAATATTCTAAAGTTGCAGAAAAATTTGTAAGTTACAGGAAAAATTTTAAAGTTAAACGTCAAGTTCCAAGAATCCTCCTCACTTCTATATGACCTTGTGGAATTCCAAAACACCATCACCAATGAAGGCACAACAGCCGTAAGCTCAAGAATATTACGGCTTCAAGGTCTCTAACCTTTCGTAACACCAGGGGAAATTGAAAGCTCATATCAGGCGATTTATCCAGTTTGCTAGCTGAATGGATTGATGATATCCATGCCTCAAATACCATACAGTTGAACAGCGTTCGGAAGACCGCACAACTTTCATATCAAAGCGCTGAGGCATGATCTCTGGATTTTCTCATAAAATACAAATACTAGAGACTGTCTGAACACCTATATAATCTCTGTCATTTCCTAGAAACCTTCCCAGATGTGTTTTCCCCTTTTATTGCTTATAATAAAGCCCTTTATGCTACATTATGGACACATCTCCATAGTTACCATCACCAATAGTCTCCACATGAACAATTCCCATGTTTGAAAAGGTGAAATCGATTATTATCTCTAACAATTATTTCTCTCCCCATAATTTTGGATATGAACTTTATGGCTGTGTGACAGTCTACGCATACACGGACATTCTTGGTTATGCGAATGGTTGTCCCAGCAGGTGTACTAATAATGCCGAATGCTATTGCAAGCCGTTCACTATGAGTAAAGAGCATATCACTCTTTTGCTCCTCATCAACATCATGTAGTGCCTCACTCGTCTCAGGAACGTAACCTTCTTGTTTTAACCGTTCATAAAGATCTCTTAGTGCTTCATGTATCTGATCATAATATGGGTGAGATGTATCTCCCGAGACAAAAGCATGCACCTGGTTCCTAACTTCTATCCAGCTGCAAGCTGGTGGTTTTCTCATTCCTTTCTTCTTCATATTAGTTCTTAATTTTGATGCATCTTTCCATCTCCCAGCTGCAGAATACACATTTGACAAGAGCAGATAAGGTCCCATGTTCCCAGGATCAGCTATAGTCATTTCTTTGGCAACTTTTTCAGCCAGTTCAACATTTTTGTGAACTCGGCAAGCTGAAAGCAGCGTAGCCCATATACTCCCAGTGGGCTTAATAGGCATGTCAGTGATAAATTTATAAGCTTCCATTAATCTTCCAGCACGACCAAGAAGGTCTGCAATAGAAGCATAGTGCTCGAGGTCAGGAGAAACACCATGTCTGCTCATACTTGTAAAATAATTCCAACCTTCATCAACTAAACCAGCGTGGCTGCAAGCAGTTAAAATAGCTAGATAAGCCACAGCATTGGGCTTTATCTTATCACATTGCATATTTTTAAAAAGAATAGTTGCCTCGCGGGAATGACCATTCAATGCATACCCCATGATTATGGCCGTCCATGAAACTGAATCATGTATCTCCATCCTATCAAAAATCCATCTAGCAGTCATTATCTTCCCACATTTGGCATACATGTCCACAAGTGAGCTAGCTATATGGATGTTTTGATCAAACCCCACTCTTATTATGTATGCATGGAGCTGTTTCCCCAGATGTAGTGTAGTCAAATGAGCACAGGCAGGCAGTATAGCTGAGAAAGAAACTTCCACAGGCTTGACATTAGCAGCTAACATCTGCCTAAACAGTTCCAGCCCTTCGTCAAAAGTACCGTTTTGCACACATCCTGCTATTATTGAGTTCCATGAAATGTCATCCTTTTCTGATAATAAATTAAACACCCTATAAGAATCCTCAACCCTGATACAAGTTGCGTACATATCAATTAAGCTACTCCCAATAAACTCATCTTTGTCAAACCCGTGTCTAATTGCATAACCATGAATCTCTTTTCCCTTTAAGACATCTACATGCCTAGCAAAGACAGGAAGGACACTAGACAAAGTGAAACAGTCAGGCTTCAAATAGGCATTGCTCATCTCCCTTAACCTTTCCAGAGCTTCTTCATACAACCCACTTTGTACATTTCCACCAATCACAGTATTCCACGAAACAACATCTCTATCCGGCATCATTTGAAAAATCTTACTCACACTATCTAATCCTGTAGCATTTTTCACTCTCCTTCCACTTACAGACTCAAAATGACTTTTTTCACTCCTTATCAACTCATTTCTTGTCCCCTGATACAAAACTGGTACTTTTCCAATATCATCAATTCCAATCTCAGAATCTTGACCCAAACTGCTTCTATGACTATCAAAGCGATCTGACAGGGGAATTTCATCAAACACATGGCAGTCATGTAATGAAACCTGCAATTTTGCATACATATTCATAAGTGCATTCCCAGTATAAAGATCAGATTCCATGCCAAACCTGATAACACAACCATGAACAGACTCACCAACCCTCAATTCCTTCAAATGGGCACATGCTCTTACAACAGAAGGAAAAATATCACTACCAGGTAACTTCCCCCAGCTTCTCATTTCAACAAAACAGGCCAAAGAATCACGAAAATAGCCATTACAAGAGTAACACCTGACAACAGATTTCCAAGCTTTAGTGGGTACATAACGAAAGTTGTTGAAAACTTGTAGAGATTCTTTCAGAAGGTTAAGGTCAGAGTAAATGCCAAGAATGATGGTGGCAAGTGAAACAGACCTTGACCCTCTTGTTTTCACAATTTGGGCATGAAGTTGCTTAGCTTGTGACTTTGTTTTGATGGAAGATGGGTTGTTTAAAAGGGGTTTGACAAGATTTTCACTTGAAGATTCCATTTTTTTGGTTCAATGTAATTTGGGATTTTGTGTGAAGTTGCAAAATGCGCTAATTGTCAATTACTTTGTTGAAAAGCTCATAGGAAAGATTATTTGAGAATCTGATGATTCTCATTCAACAGTAAAAATGGCGTCTCTGTTGGGATTTATAATCAGCTGTTTCTGTAACAAGAAGATGAAAACAGAAGGGGAAGGAGAGTTCCAATGGAGAAAATGAGTACTTCAAATATTTGGGATAAATTAAAAATATTCACCACAAATTTAAATTTGCATATTTTCACAATTTTTTTCATTTTCGATATTTAAACTCGAAACTTTTGATAAATTTGCTAGTCAGACTATATAACTTTCTAAGATTAAAAAAGGATTAAGATTACCTTAATGTCCATGTCGTGTACTTTAATATTAGACTTAATACTATAAGGAATAGCAACATATGTTATAATCTATTTGAAACCTTTGGAAAATGCACTTATTACTATCAGATGCATATAATATAGGTAGAGTTGTATGAAGATTTCTAATTATCCAATTAAAAAATCTGTAGTACTAAATGTAATATTCAATCCAAAATCTAATTCACAATTCAAAAATTCAAATCAAATATTTGAATTTCGATTTCAATTTTGAATTGACCCAAATTATGCCCGCTCCAAATAATGAGTTGTCTAGACATAAACTGCAATGTGAAGGGTTCAAATCCATTTTGGTTCCCTGCCACTATTCAGAGCACATATATAGACTTAATTTTAAATAGAATAAAAGAAGAATTATGTAGTCTCAATTTATTTGATACAGTACTGTTAATTCAAAAAAAAAAAACTTATTTAATCTCAAAATTCAAAAATGTCATGTAAATTGAGATAAGGGAAGTATATGCTAAAGGGCAATCCAGAGTAGGTGTCTTGCAAGTAGACTAAAAAAACAACAATAATATAACTAAGCAACTTGTCCTATGTAATCATTGTTTAATTTTATTCTCTGGTTGGTTTGAATAAAGAAAGGGCAGCTCGGTGCAATAAGCTTCCGCTATGTGCAGGGTCTAGGGAAGGGTCCGACCACAAGAGTCTATTGTACATAGTCTTATCTTACCTTTCTGCCAGAGGCTATTTTCAAAACTTGAACTCGTGACCTTCTGGTCACATTACAACAACTTTAACTAAATTATCAATTGAATAACTCAAATGTGCACTTAGCCGCCTTGCAAATTGCTGTTATATTATTCAGATTAATAGTTGTTGTTTGACTAGAATAAAACCTTTCCCATTGCTTGTGTTAGTATAAATTAAAGAAATTAACACCAAAAATTGAAAACAGAACAATGTCTTCCTCTTTAGAATCAAATCTTGTCAACTATGGCTTCCTTATCATTAGTGCAATTTTGTCTATCATCTTCCTTAGTTTCATCAAGTCTATCATCAATTTCATCAAGCATAGATTCCATTATTCCCACAACCAAGGTTAATAATTTTTCTTCTCTACTTCCATAGTTTACTTTTTAGCCTGCAAAATGTGCTTTATTTTTTCCCGAACTCCCTCGTCAAAAAATTACATTGTATATATAAGTTTTTGTTTTTATTGAATCCCTTGAACACAAGACTGGATGTTGTCTTAGTGGTTTAGGGAATTCGAAATTCAAAGTTCCAAGTTCAAATTTCAAGTACTTACTTTTTCATTTTTTAGAAGTCCCTTAGTGAAAATCATGGATCCGAGGTTGTTGTAGCAACTATAGAAATTAAAGAACCTAGTCTTTTTATCGTAGTGTTGATATGTAACTTCAGTCTTTATATATGATCTAAATTGACTTATTAGTGCATGGGAGACGATATGATCCTGTTGATTTACTCGTGTTAGCTTGATGAAAACTGTTGAATTGTGTGACAATTTCACCTAAAAACTTAAGCTGTTAGAAAGAACACACTTTTATTTACTTAATTACGTCTTCAACGTTGTTTCTTTGATAATGCAGCTAATGAAGGAGGAGAGCCAAATGAAGCTCCTCCTCAAAAAGTTATAACAATTGAGGTACGTCCAGACATGTCGTTGGATGAGATAAACATACTGACTGATAACTTTTGGGAGAAAGCTCTGATTTCTGAGGGATCTTATGGACGCGTTTATGGTGCTAAATTAAGCAATGGCCAACAAGTAGCAATAAAGCAATTGGATACTAGTTCTTCTGCAGAATCAGATACTGTCTTTGCAGACCAGGTAAGTCGTGTGTGTTCGAGTACTATTTTGGGACGAATAGAACAATGTCTCGAAATATTTTAACTTCCCTCTTGTGTATACAGGTACAAATGGTGTCAACACTTAAGCATGAGCATTTTGTGACTCTGTTAGGTTATTGCTTAGAAGCAAATAATCGAATCTTGGTTTACGAGTTTGCAACCATGGGCACATTGCATGATGTATTACATGGTATGTCGATGATTCATTCAGGTCAGATTAAGCAATTGTACTATTGAATCATTGATGATTATTGGATGTTTTGTTGTATAGGTAAAAAAGGAGTAGAAAGTGCTGAGCCTGGTTCAGTTCTTACCTGGAATCAGAGAGTTAAAATTGCTTGTGGTGTAGCTAGCGGCCTTGAATATCTACACCAAAAAGTTGAACCGCGAATTATTCATCACGATGTTAGATCTAGCAATGTACTACTGTTTGATGATTTTATAGCAAAAGTTGCTGATTTCGACTTGACAAATCAGTTCTCAGACGCTTCCACTAGAGTTCAGGAGAGTTATGGCTACCATGGTCCAGAGTAAGCCTTTGCATCAGGAGGATCAATAGTGTTCCCGCTTATCCTTCAGTGTGACTCGAACCCTCAACTTATCGGAAAATTGTGTTGTAATAAGATGTTAATTTATGGTACAGGTATGCCTTGGGAGAAAAGATAACAGACAAAAGTGACGTTTATAGTTTTGGAGTTGTTCTCTTAGAGCTGTTGACAGGAAGGAAGGCAGTAGATTATACAATGCCTGAAGGGGAACAAAGTCTTGTCACATGGGTAGATTCTCTTATCCTACCTAATTGTTAGCTATGTTGCTCGAACTCTTCAGAAATATTGACGGGTGCATGTCGGATCCTACCTGCGAATCGAAGCTCTTATCTCTCTAGCTAATCAATAAATCTCCGCCGGAAAGGAATAGGCAGAATAGAATGAAGGACTAATTCAATCTCCCATCATTTCAGAGTGTTTTACCAAATTAATATATAATTCAGAAGAATGTGTGAGTGATTCTTACACAACATCTCTTTCCTTTGTCAAGGGCTTAGGTCTCTGTCCGCTTGGAAGATTATTCTTTGCTCCTCAGAAAAAAGGTATGTGTGAGAATGAATTCTAAAAGGAGAGAAGATTTCATCCACCAAGCGGGACAAAGTGCAATCCCTAACCAATTGGGGGTTGTTGCTCATCTGTTGGGGGTCCATCTAAATTTGGAAGTAGTGCATTTTTGGAAGATCCGACGGGAGTGCGACAACATTTTTGAAGTGTTCAAGCAACATAGAATTGTTAGTTATGTTTAGCTCTCTTTGTGCTTCTAATATACTGACTCATCCTCAATGCAGGCAACTCCACTATTAAGTGATGACAAAGTGAAAGAGTGTGTTGATCCAAAACTAAATAATGAGTACCCTCCAAGGGCAATTGCTAAGGTTTTCTTCTTAATTTCTCATATTTGAACAAATTGTTGTAAAGCAAGGCCTAGTTTTTTTAATGTAACCACCATTTGGCTATTCCTTCTCAGGTGGCAGCTCTTGTAGCACTTTGTGTCCAAGAAGAACCACTTTTCCGACCAAACATGGCAATTATGGTCAAGGCACTGCAGCCACTTCTCAATGCAGACTAAACCAGGATCAGCGCCTTGTTCTACAACATACTTGATTGGAACAAGTAGTCAGAGGTGGATTCAAGATTTAAGGTTTATGAGTGTCTTAACAGATACTGTGGATCCGGCCCCCACAAGGAAGGGCTAATTTTCAATATCAACAAGGTTGTGGTCTAAGTCAAGGATTCTAGTACTACAGATAAAATGTTATTTCTCTTCGTGTCGTCTTCTACAAGTTGAAACCATTTCGAGATTTTGCTGTAACCCATTTTTTTCTGTTTTTTTTTAATAAGAATGATACTTGTACAAACTCTATTTTTTCTTCTTTTACACAATTCTAACATATTTTCTACGTAATTAAATTTGTGGAGATTGCCTTGTGAGACTAACACCTTAATCCCATCAAAGGTAATATGTCCTACCCGGCACCTCTGCCTTGAAAATACTGTTATGAAACAACAAATGAATGTAATCCCACGAGTGAAGTTTAATGAGGATCGAATATACACAATTCTTACCCCATCTTTGCATGGTAGAGAAATTGTCTCCAATAGTCCCTCCTCAAATTCCCTGAGATTTTTTTTCTTTTTATAAATGTAGTGTTTGGATCTAGACATTAACTAATTCCACGAGACACCTGTTATACTCCCCGAAATATTATTTTTCTCCATTATTCTATCATCTTTGGAGAAAGCAAAAGCACAGAAATAAAGGGCAGTTTCCATGATAGTTCAGATAACCAAAGATCCTTAATAGAAAAAACCAGCAAGAACACAAAAACCTGAATGGGGCTATTGAAATAAATAAACCCAAAGTTGAAGAGATTACAAGAACAAGGTCACAAGTTTCTGCAGCTTAGAGAGAGCAAAATTACAAACTAGCAACAAAAAGAATGATATATGTACTTCCAAGAAATAATTTACACAAAACAAGCGCAAACTATGAACCAAGGCAGTTACACCAGAATTTGCAAAACTGCCTTCGTCGTGAATACTTTACTTACACTTGGAATACACCTACGTTAAAAAACACAACAACAAAAGCTATTGACTTGACGAGGGGTTTGACATTGCCCCTGTTTTCTTTGTTTTGGCTATGGTCATGAAGTTATTAACAGGTTAGTTTTGGATGTAGCTATAGCTGTTCAGCCTGCTTTGAGGATTCCAAGTGTGGAGGCAAGAGATTAAGGAAACTACCATGAGCATGTTGCGAGTCAGCAGCTTCTGAATCCTCACCTACAAACATATGAAAATACATATTTTAACATGTTTCTTCTTGACAATTATATCATATACCCTCTGCCATGGTTCATAAGATAAGAATAATCGGAAGAAAACGAGAAAGAATGCATGAAACAGATGGACAAGATGTTGTAAAGGTATTGCAAACAGAAAGTCAACCAATAATCAAATCATTTTCTTGAAAGTAGATTGATGGCATGACTTGAGCCTAAATGGAATAGTGAGGATTCATGTAGGCGATCCCTAACTTGTTCAGAACTAAGGCATAGTTGTTTTTCTTAAAATGGATAGTAGCATCCACTGTTCTTAAAAATGGAAAGTAATATCCACTCCTCCTTTTGGAGAGATTACCACCACTAGGAGAACTTCAGAGATAGATTTGTCTTTAGCTCTCCAACTCTGAGAAACTTCAAGATCCAAGAGACTAAAAAAATGTGGTTCTTTTAAAAATCACAAATGAAGAATCAACTAATAATTAAATTCTTGCACCCAAGGGTGTGGCTTTGTAGTCAATGAAGTGGGTTGATAACCATGAGGTCTTAGGTTCAAATCCTAGCAAAGACAAAAACACTAGGTGAGTTCTTCCCATCCGTCCTAGCCTTGGTGGACACTGGACAGAAATACCTTGTAATTGTTGCTGGTGGGAGTCGACCGGTACCCACAAAATTAGTCAATGTGTGCGCAAGCTGATTCAGACACCATAATCATCAAAAACATAATAATCTTTAATCTTGAAATTTGATGGTAGTATCCACTATTTCGAGCCCCCGGACTTGGTTCAAGTGGCAAAAGTTGAGGGACTAGTGACATAAGTCATGAGTTCGAGCCCTGCGCCATGCAAACTAAGCTTGGTATTTAAGCGGGTGAACCCACTATCCCCGAATTTCGAAGGCTGCGGTTAGTCCTAGAGGTTGGCTCCATACGGATACCTCGGTCATCAAAAAAGATATCCATTGTTTCCTTCTGAAAAATTACGACCATTATGGGAAATTCAAAAAAATTCTCTTCATCTCCAACTCTTTGAAACTCTATAAATATAAAGGATGGTGATGCTCAATCCAGTATAAGTTACAACTCATTTCCTGGGATAAGTTTCCCTGAACATGACTACCACTCGAGCAAGTGAAGAGATGACACCATTATTTCCGTTCCTTGGCTATTGCCTCTCTTTTCCTAGAAGCAATGCTTAAAGAAGTAATAATTCCAGTCTATAATAGTACTATGAAAACCAGAATAATTTAAAGAGGGGCAGATATCCTACTGAAAAGCGATTTCACAGTTGGCCTCTTAGCTTTGTTGCTCTTCTTCTTCAATTCAGCTGAAAAATAGAAATAAACATATCAAGACAAATCACAATCTGAAAATTACAAAGAAACCATTTAATACTTGACAAACAAAGGACTGATTAGCAAAGTACAGATAAAAGAAGAAATCAAATCATTCTCTCTTTTTTTATGACAAGGAAACCTGCAGCCGCTACCCTTTGGGTGCGCACAGGGTAAAACCACCGCTCCTATGCAATAGCTTGCAAACCACACAAGAGAGGTAACCCGCACTAGGCAAGCCTGGTGCGACGAGCTTGACCCAAATTAGGATATGGAATAATTATAATCTACTGCAAGGAAAAGCTAAGTACCCATTTGAGAAACATCGTTATCATTCACAATCTCAAAGTTTTTGTAAGTGTAACCCATAAAGTTGACATCCTTTGAGGAGAGCATCTGTAACAACAAATGAAAGGGTCAAGAACAGGTTTAACATTGATACGAATCTTCCAAGGAGTGCATGATGAAAACAACAATAGAAGTTGATGAACCAAATTAGCTATGATAAATAGCAAAATGAAACATTTTTCTTTCTGTCTTTTTTTGAGAAGGAAAAAAACGCATTTTCCTCTTACTCAAGACTGAAACAGTTCTGTACGCAAATTTCTTACCAAACTAGTTTCCGATAAAGGAGGCAGCCTCTTCCCTTCAACTGTCAGTTACCCTTTATCCTTTACAATGCCTCAGAAGTAGTTACATGGATTTTTCAATTTGGAAACAGAAAAAACAACCTTATGCTTAATTCTGCATGACTACAGAATTTATCGACCAAAAAAGCAGCACCTCTGTCGGCTCACTAGCAGCTCAATAAAGAGATATATATGTCTTGATTTTACTGTCAAATTCAATTCGGTTCAATTGCCACATAGAGAAGTAGTACTTGAACAGGAATTCTATTTTGTCATCTAGAAATTGCATTTGGACTGTGATAAGTAAACAAAGCAAATGGCTACTCCCAGAGAACTAGCCCAAATTCAAGTTTGCATACACACGCAGAAGTTAGAATAAAGACCATAAAAATGGTCCCTATCAGCTAATTATTCAACTGCAGAATGCATTACTGGAAGCCCCTATGAATTATGAATACTTGTAAGAAGTTTACAAAATCATCTCTATCAGCTGACTATTCAAATGCAGAATGACAGAGTTAACCACACTTCAACATGCACCTACGAATTATGAATTCACTAGCAGTTAATTGGTACAAACCTTCCTCCATGGACCTGATTTTGCTGCTGTTGGAATTTGATTGTCGCCCTGCAAATCAATTTTGCAAAAGAAGACATGAGAAACAAGCAAATAAGAACTGCACCAAAGGGTTACTGTAGCACTGATGGGGAAACCAAGATTGAGCAGCAATCCGCATACCTCTTCAAATTTCTCAAAATTCTGAGTATCCAACTCGTCATTAACTTCGGGAATAAATGCAGCTTTCATTTGATAAAGTTTATCCCATTCAACGCCTTTGAACCATGGGTGAGCCTGAAACACAGTTAACGGATTAAATTAGTCCAAGTCCAATCCCATTCTGTGTTCACAGGATTTCACATTGAACACACCAAGTACCTTTATTTCATCAGCACCTCTGGTCCCAAGTCTCTGCTCTACATTACACAGGAGTTTACATACGAGATCTTTTGCTTCTGGAGATAGTTTTGCCTCTTCAGGAAATTTAAGATGAGTCCGCCAATTTACTATCTGTAGCAACGAGACATAAGTTAATTGTCAACTAGAATCACAATGGAATTTGAAGTTGGAAAACTACAACATTTGATGTAAAAATTCCAAGTTTTCATCAAAGGTTATATACATTATAATTGATGCAATAGAACTGATTTAGTGTGGCATTTCAATAGCTGAAAAGTGTGTGAGAAGAGCAAGATGAATCAGCAACAAGAAAACGCTAAGAAGTCATCTTGGGAAAATGTTGCTAAATGGAATAACCATGCTTAGAGAGCATGACAGGTATCAAAATCCAATCACTGAATAATGATTGAGTCTCGCTCAGTGTAGTTTAATATTGGTCATGTAGCAAATCCATTTAATACTTGTTTTGCCTACAAGGTTAACTTATGTGAATTGCTGACATATTAAGTCAGTAAATATTGGAATGCCACATATAGATCATCTAAATATAGTGGAAACAAAAAAGCTACATGCCTTCCAGCTCACAGAATCCCAATAAATACCTCGAATATAGGCGTCTGACCATATTTGGCGGTTCTAACTTCTAATAATTAGAAGCAGATCATACGTTTTGTGCCCAAATCAGAAAACTAACTAGTTGAAACACCAGAAAACCTGAACTCTCCAACATAACCCAAAAGTTGAAGTCAAACAAAAAATTGCTACGGTATGAGTAACAAGATAAGAGGTATGAATGGGCACAGATGACAACCAGTGGATTCCAAACACTAAAGACTTTTAACCATGCGTAACGCCGTAACCCAAGGAGCAAATCCCTTCCTTACCTTTCTACAGGTGGACATAGGTTCATCAGAATAGAATGGTGGATATCCCACGAGCATTTCATACATGATCGCACCAAGTGACCACCTGAGAGAGGAACACATATAAAATGTAATAAAATAATATAAGCTTTGACTTGAAAGAGAGAACAAAATACAAAGATACTGACCAATCACATTCACAACCATATCCTTTCTTCAATAAAACCTCTGGAGCAATGTAATCAGGTGTCCCAACAGTGGAATAAGCCTGCCGTACTTCATTATGTTAAAATGATTCCATGTAATGAATACAAGGAGCTACAAAACATAACCTAACCATTTGGCACTGTCCCTTCCTATACAGAAGCAGGAATAAGGGAAGAACTGTTACAAAATTCTACAACAAACACATCAAAAAAGGAATTAAACCAAATACTTCCAGTCCAGCTGCTAAGGTCCAGTTAAAGGTACTACTTGAGAAAAGTAGCTAGGGATCAGAAGAGAGATCTGAAAATAGTGACGAGAGGAAGTGCGTAGCAATGGAGCATATCGCACTCTTATGATCAAACAAGGGATTAAATAGTAAACTCTGTTGGCAAATCATCAAACCAAAGTGACAGATATATAGGAGCTCCAACCAAGAGAAGTGATGATAGAGAAAAGAGAGAACAAAGTTGATCAGAAAAGGATGTGAGGAGGAGAGAGAATGACAGTTCACTTTCATTGCAAGCTTTTTTGTCCTCAATAGTAACTTTAAGAGTCAACCATGCATTAGTTTAACACAGAGGTGTGCAACATCTTCCATGACATAAAGGGGTATATCACATCCTTAGTCGATTCCCCGATCCTAAACCACTTGGCAAATTCAGCTTTGTTGAATATAATGTCCACTCCAACCCCGAAGTGGTATTGCAGGTTCAATCTCTCTTACTGACTTTCCCTCTCAACTGGATACACACACACACACACATATATCCAGATGGCTCTCATGTTGTACCATATGTTATATCATAGGAAAGGAGCTTTTCCTATAACTTGTGCTTAAGTTCTCTCTCCTATTCTAATATTTTTAATATAAGGAGGATGAAAAGAAAAGCAATAGGGTGGTGTTAAAGATTTTGAAAATGAAAGGTTCATTTATAATGGTTGTAATAAGGAACTCACAAGCATCCTCCTATTCTTCTGCCAATGCAACAGTTGCTCCTGTTGAGTGCGCCTTGGAGGGGCTGGGCGTCCATCGCTTAGAAGAGCGCCACTTAACTTATTTGCCGCTGTGAAATCCTTTTCCTGAAGATTACTGCAGTCCAGCGGTTTACACAATCCAAAATCTGACAACTTCATGTGTCCATGTCTATCAAGTAGTAAGTTATCAGGCTTGATATCTCTGCAAATTTCGGATAGAAGAGATTATTCCTCCTAGATAAGAAAACAATGGAGAGAAGGAAAAAAAAAAAAGAACACTTCGATAGGTCACTACAATCACAACAAAAACAAAATTTCATATCCACCTGTGAATATAATTGTGTTTATGGATAGATTCTATAGCAAGGACCGTCTCCCCCACATAAAACCTGGCCTCATCTTCTGTTAAAGTATCCTTGCGCATCAGCAAAGTCATCATATCTCCACCAGGAAGGTATTCCATTATTAGGTAAAGATACTCCTCATCTTGGAAAGAGCAATATAGCTTAACAATGCAATTGCTCTCCACTTCAGCAAGCAGATTCCTTTCGGCTTTAACATGTTCAACCTAGCAAACACAGTTGATAAGCAGAAATTAATATGCAACACAAACAATCACCTGGTAACTATCGACAAACCTCTGTGTTTTTTTACCTGGCCTCTACGAAGCATTTCTGATTTCTTAAGCTTTTTCATGGCGTAGACATGACCAGTTGCCTTCTCCTTGCATATTCTAACCTGAAGCAAGACAAAATAAGTTATAAGGTCAAAACTCAAAAGGAATATCATCTCCAAAGCTAACTATATTTCTGACTCAGGTGAATGATGAAGAGAGAGGGGAGGGGTGCTCTATGAGTAAAATTTATTGACTTCTATCATATATTAATTAAGCTCAAAAGCTCGCCACCTGAAGAAATTGGTTTGCCCCAGCAAAGAGTAAAAGAACCCAAGTTCACTAGGTAAAGAGTTCAATTTCCAACTGAGTCTCTATGTATGATGTAGGAAACAACCACGAATATGTTTCAACTAGGGTGCCTTGGTCAGTTTTCGTGCACCTCGACTAATTCCACAGGGTATCTGCTACCTCCCACCAGCAAGGATATCAGGTGATTCTGTCCAATAGCTTAAAAATATGGAAAGAAATCACCTAGTGCTTTTTCCTCTGAATTTGGACCTGACCTCAATCTATATTTGATTTTATTCCTCCCAAAGATGTTTGAACCCAAGGGAAAAAGGTACAAGCTGATAACAGGTCTCTTTGACCATTATGCTGGTCAGATATATGAAGAAATAAAGGATGTGTGCAAGTGGAAAGAGATGAAGAAAGAGACCTCCCCAAATGCACCCTTTCCTATCATTGTCAAGGGCTCAAAATCATCAGCACCCATTTTATGCCTTTGAAGGCGCATAAATTCTGTCTCCTTCTTCTCAAGGTACTTCAGTAAATTGCTCTGCTCTTCCTCAGAAACCTCAGCATCAGCTAATTTCTTTTCAAGAATATTGCGTCTGCAACAAAGCAAGCAAACAAAGATTACTCTTCAAGAGGAATTGATTTTTGTCTGCACATTTCATTTGAAGCACAATGAACATGAAAAAGATAAAAGAATGGGATGACGGCACAGAGAGCATATTCATTAACTAGTATAAGGAGTATATCAAGATAAGTTTTTTCCAAAAGAATGAAGAGTGACAGAAGAATGTTCATCTGAACTACTGAAGATTTAATAATCAACTCTCAAGACAAGTCATCCAAAACATGCTTACAATTTCTACAGTTGCAGGGAATGAGTCAAACAGGGAAAATATTGGTTGGCCGACCTATCAATGAGTCGGGTAAAGGAAGGACATGTAGATCAGTAGATGTACCAACTATCGAAAGGTTCTTTAAAAAATTGACCACAACTTGATAAAAGAGATTAAAGTGGAATTGAATGCAAATGTTGAGTCTATGAAGTAGAGAGGTAAAGGCATGATTTGTAGATTAGCAGTTCACCAACTACCAAAAGGATTTTAGAAGCACTTGGCCAACTTAATAAAGGAGATCATATGAGCACATATGACGGAAGCAACAAGGTCAAACGCAAAATTTAATCAGTAACATCAAGAAAGCAATTAATATATGAGTGATGACTCCATATATTACTAGCTACTTCAGATCATAATACACATGCATATCATACATAGATATCTGTATTACAAATTAAAAGCTGAGATATTATAACTGTAAATAATCAGGGACAACAAATAAGAAGCTGAAATTATCAACTCTAGTTTCTTTCTCTTTGCCCATAATTAGGGCTAAACCCGCACTAAAGGCCATCAGCACTAACATCAGAAGTTTTACATTTGCAGTTCAGGAGTTCTGCTTTCACAAATTACATACATCATTGAAGATGCATACCAGAGGTCAAATCCAGAGTAACCAAGGACAACGAACAAGAAGCTGAACAATTTTCTACTCTAATTACTCGATAAAAAGAAATGCAACTGTGAATGGTTTGTCTACTCTAGATCCCATTTCAGTTCTCCCATAGCTAGCTAGACCTAAAACTTAGCTAAAGCCAATCAACAATACCACCACTACTGCTTCAATCCTACATTGGTATTATGAATCTTCACTGGCCATGTTTTTTCAATTACATGTATCTCTAGCCAACATTATACAAAACAAAATAAAAATAAATACTATTACAAATCCTTTTTCTAATGACCAAGAAATCCGTTTAGAGCCAACTCTTTGGCCAACCGTAGCCTCCAAACTCAGGGATGATGGGTCCATCCCTCTACCCTTCTCCACTAATATACTGGACATAGTTCGCGTGGCACATGGCTTGAACTTGTGACCTAAGACATGAGTCACTCAATTTTGCCACATGAGCAAACCCTTGGAGGCAAAATGTACTAGCATTTTTTTAATTTACTGTTAGCATAAAAATTTCTAATAGGGCAAAATGAAACTCCTAGAAAGCATAAGACCTAAAGCAACGTGACTAAAACATATTCCCAACTATTGATATCGCCTTTTTTATTTACATATGTATTGCCTGTAAACATTGTTTTCTTCCTTGTGCTCTATCTTCTTCTAGGTCTCTATGGATTCCAAGATATTGTAGGTCTTTCGAGACAACATCCTTCCATGTGATTCTACGCCTACATCAGCCTTTTTTAACGACTTCATTCGTCATGATTTACACATATGGACCGGTGCATCCGGAGGTCAACGCAATACATGACTAAACTATCTCAAGCGACCTTTTCTTGGTTGGTAATAATTGTATTAATGGGGTGGAAATTCCCGGAATACAAGTCATATACAAAAGTAGAGAACTTACACAATAATATGGTTCTAGACAATAGCAAGTCATCTATGCTAAAGGAACGCCATAGGCACCAAAAGTTTATATTTGCAGTTTGGGCAAAGTTATCAAAAAAAGATATATCTACGAAGATATTTATTAGAAGTCAAATCCATATAATCAATGGGCAATTTTGGAGATTCCTATAAATCCCACCAATTTCCCTTGAAAACCAGTAACTAGGTCTATCCAAAATACAGGAAAAATCTTGGCAAGAGTTAGTAACTTCTACAACTTTACCTAGATCTTATTAGCATGAATATATGAGCCTCACATGACCCACAAAAGGGAATGAAATTCTGCATTAAATTTTATTTCATGTTTCTCCATGAATGCTTAGTCATTGCAAGGAATTTATTTATCTCAAGGTGGCATAGGGCAAACTATCAGAAATTCTGAATATTCATTTCCTATTTCCTCATTTGTCTCGTGAACCTGATAATTTTCCGATGAACTTCCAAGGTCTAACAAAATAAAGGGCCTTATCATCCCATACTATCCAGAACAAGCTCATCAGATACTTCAGTATGTTTTACTACATTGGTAACTGTTTCTATTTCTGTAAAACAGTACATAGGTTGTACTGAAAACCACATTTACAGAAGGAACTCTAAAAGTACTGTCCTATCCCTATAATGAGTCTAAGACATCAATGATAGAGACAGTATCATTAGAGTAGATACGATAACACCAAAAACAGAGTCAAAATGCAAATCAGTTTGACTTGTTGCATACTACTCTCCCAATTCTCAAAAGCTCTAAGGTTCCTCTCTTTCCATATTGTCCATCAAATAGTGGCAGGGATAATTCTCCATTAACTTCTGTTCTTTGCTTGTGTCCCTGCTTCTTCCCAGCTGTGTAGAGCCTCTAAATTTTACCAGGCATGGACCAGGAGATGTTTTTAGTCTTAGGAGAAAACTCCACAACTGGCCAGTGACTTTGCATTGGATAATATAATTTACGAACCAATTCTAGCTATCTGGAACACAAAGCTCATTTCCAGCTATCTGGAACACTTTGCTGTGAAGAGCTAGTAAACAACTTATGAACCAGCTCTAGGTGCCAGGATGAGGCTATATGACTTGCACAGAAGAAGAATTCAGAGTTCCCTTTATGTAATGACATCATTTCAATTGTCCCAATTTGAAGTTTTAGTTTTATTTTATCAGAAAAGTTAGTGTTAACAAAATGATCAACAAAAGAACTACATTCTATTGAATGGGATAATAGATTCAAGGACGATCACGAGAAGGGACAAGAAAAAAGTTATAGCATAGATGTCATCAGCTTTCCAATGTTTGTTAAGAGTTGCAAGATGGGAAATCTGATGTAACTAAGATTCTAATCATTTTATACTGGCAAGTGGCAACTGCAGCAGCAATAGAATATCATGGAGTGTTGAGTTTATTTTTCATCTTTATTCAACCCTTTAGCAGTAAACACAAGTTGTCCATTGATCAAATGAACTTTTGATTGCAAGGACATGCATCTATGAATGACCAATACTAATCCAGTCATTTATAAGAAGAAAGACTGCATACCGCTCTCTACGCTCGTGCAGGCTTTTCATTTGTTCCTTGTAGTGTTTTTCTATGTACTGCTTGGCAGCTGCAACTTTCTGCTTAGTGGCAGTAGAAGGTATTTCCTCATGAGATGACAATTTTGACCCTTCTTTCCCATTACTAGTAGTTTCCTGCTTCTTCGGAGGCTTGGGCTTATCTTTTTTGCCAAGCTTACTGAACCATCGTTTGGCAGACTCCATCCTCCACCTTAGTCAACTTACTAAAGATAGGAGCAATAATCACAAGAGATAGAACTCTGCAAGCGCAATTTTCCCTTCCTTTGACAACAAATATTCCAGAAATCAATTATAAGAGGAGCTTCAAATCACCATATGGAACCAATTGGATGCTCTGCCTGATATACAAATGAAAAGAAAAGCATTCAATCAAGAAGAAGCCTCATATATGCACAGAGAAACTAACCATTACAGGCAACTAAAACTCTGTCAAAACCTTTTGCATTCTCATTTCGCCCGACTTTTTAAATTAAGGTTGGTAAGATAATACACTTAAAATCTCATACACTGTCCACAAGCACTGCCATCCAAAAAACAATTAACAAAAACAAGGGATAATAGGAATCATTCCATGAACAAAGAAAAAAAAACTAAAAAGTGGATTCCAAATAACCAGAGTGTAGAAACTAGGGACTTCAAAATTGCTTGTCCATCAAAACCAACATGGAAAGTAAATAGCATATAAGACAGATCCATTAATTAAATCAGATGACAGAAAAAATTTATAACAAAAAAAGGACCCCATTGGTTTCAAACGAAATGTCTATATGTAATATCAATTTAACATCAGTAAGAAACATATCCATTTTCTAATTTTAAACCCTCTATAAGCAGCAATTGCTCAATTAAGACCACAAAACTGATAATTTAACAACACATCACACACAATGCTCTAAAAAGGAGTAAAATAGTTCACGCTTATACCAAAAGAAGACCATTTACTTGATTAAAAAAGTTAGCAAAACAGCAGTTCCAAAACTCAGTCGATCCCAAAAACTAAACTTGACTTCTTAACAAGAAAGACTCAAACTTTACCTCAAAAAATGCTTCAAGAATGCTTAATTCTGCTTTCTCTGTACCAAATCAAGAAACCCAGAAAGGAAAAAAAAGAATATTTTATTTACCAAGTGAAATCAGATAAGTTGGAACACAGTTGAATTGTGAACGGCAAAAAAGGAAAAAAAAAAAAGAAAACCCTAAAGAGGAAAAGAGGGTAAACAAAAAAGTGGGAAAGATATTGTGTTAGTTGAAGAAGAAAGAGTTGTGTGGGAGTGGGGATGACCACTTTGTGACTTGGTGGCATCAATTCACCATAGACATACACAATACTGTGTGAGAGAGAAAGGAAATAAGGCCTTGTTTCCTTTTCTAATTGATTGGAGATTGGAAAATAAAAATAAAAATCTTTTAATTTAAAGGGAAAAAGCTAAATAGACAGTTTTTTTTTGGAAATAAAAAAAATATATCTTTTAATTTAAAGGGAAAAATTAAATAGAGATAGTTTTTTGTGATATTAAGGACCTGTTTAGCCGTTAAAATTATTTACTTTATTTGAAAATCAATGTGTAACTATAAAAATTTCAAATACCAAATATTACTTAAAATTGTATTTAAAATTTGGGGAAATATCTAAAATCTTATTTCACATTTTTCACTTTCACTATATTTTTCTTTTTCATATGTACCCTAATTTTTTTATTTTATAAAAATGACCTTTTTAAATTGTATTTCATATTTTTTTAGGAAAAGTTCATTCAAACTATCGAATATTATTCGAAATAATTAGAATCAAACACAACTCCATTTTCAAAAAATTTAGTTAACATTTAGGAGGTATTTTCGTTCTACTTTACTATAGTAATTTTACATCTGTCGCTTCCTCTTTTGCAAGTGCTTGTCTACACCCTCTCTTTGATCTCTTCTTTTTGTCTTTTAGCAGGATTTTTTCGATAATCTTACATTTTTCTTTTTTTTATGATACTGTTTGAACAACCTCGGCTAATTTTTCTTTTCTTTATAAGAATCAATGAGATATTTATAAGGCTCATGCTCCAAATGAAATTCAATGGGATTTAGAGAGATCAGGTCTTCATCTTATCAAACGTCTTTGCTTTAACTTCTCTAGCTTCAATTTAACAAAATTGACACCTTTCCCCCCTTACTCAATATAGGGCTCAAAGCTTCGCTCTTGTAATTGGATCATTGCATTTACATATTGAATATCTAATTGTACAGGAAATAATGATAATATCTTGTATCTGAACTAATGGCTCACTTTTCTAAATAATAGGAAACAAGCTCGAAAAATAAAAAAGATATATTTATAATAGTATGTAGTAGTTCTTATATGAATCTCATTTATGACATTATATGACTATCTGTTATAAATTCTTTGAGATATTGCTCTTTTAAAACATACAACAACAACAACAACAACCCAGTGAAATTCCACAACGTGGGGTCTGGAGAGGGTAAAGTGTACGCAGACTTGACTTCTATCAAGGTAGGACGGTTGTTTTCGAAAAACCCTCGGCTCAATAAAATCATAAAAAGAAGTCAGATAAGGATAAAAAGTTCAAAGTGATATGGCAAAGCAAATAACGAAAGCAAACCAGATAAAATAAAGCAATCAAAGTACAGAAAGTAATAGATAATAACATAAATCAGATCACAAGGAATTATAGTGCGCTAATACGCCTACTAAAAGGAAGAATAGCAAGACTATGAACTAGCCTTCTACCCTAATGTGGGTTCTCCACACCCTCCTATCTAAAGGTCATGTCTCGGTAAGTTGTAACTGCGTCATGTCCTGTCTAATCACCTCTCCCCAATATTTCTTCGGCCTACCCTTACCTTTTCTAAAACCATTCATGGTCAACCTCTCACGCCTCCGCAATGGGGCATCTGTGTCTCTGTTCTTCACATGCCCAAACCATCTCAGTCGCATTTCCCGCATCTTGTCTTCCACCGAGATCACTCCTACTTTGTCCCGAATAGCCTCATTTCTAATCTTGTTGCTCCTGGTATGCCCACACATCCATCTCAACATTTTCATTTCAACAACTTTCATCTTTTGAACGTGAGATACCTTAACTGGCCAACACTCCGCCCCATATTAAATAGTCGGTCTAACCATCACTTTGTAGAACTTACCCTTAAGTTGTGGTGGCACATTCTTTTCACATAGCACACCGGAAGCGAGCCTCCATTTCATCCACCCTGCCCCAATACGATGTGTGACATCATCGTCAGTCTCCCCGCTGCCTTGCATAATAGACTCAAGATACTTAAAACTACATATTTTGACTAAATTACTCAAATAAAATGATTTTGCTACTTTTTAAAAAATAGAACATTTGAATCATAATTTTAATAAATGAATATTTTGAATTGACCGCTATCATAAATTTAACTATATATTAAATGTTGTGCCTTAATACAAGTTATTCCATCTTATTTGTACTAATTAGAAGCTCATGATGTCATTCTTTCATTTGATTAATTATGACATTATTGGCTCTGATGTTAACTTGTTTTGCGCTTGTATTTCACTTTTTTTTATTATTATTAATGCGAAGAGGTGAAATATAAGTATTGTAATTATATCTCAATTTTATATTACTCTTTGCAATACGAATATTCTTTGTAAATATTATCCTATGTTTTTAAAAAATAAATTATGTTCCATTTAAAAGTTTAAAAAATATTATTTCCAACCTAGAATTATCATCATAAATTTGTCTTTTGAATCAAAGGAAATAAACAAAATAACACTTACTACATATTTACAATTACTATTAGATCATCCTAAATATTTCAACCTTGTTAATTGTTGCGTTTTATTTCTATCTTGGCATTTATTTTAAAGGAATATTAATCTTTCTTGTCTCAATAAAATACAATTAGAAAATAGATTCTCAACTTTCAAGAAAAACTTTAAAAGAAAATTTTCTAGTGATTCTTGGTTGAATAATTCTTTGAATTTTTATAAAACCGAAAGTTTTTATTTTTTAACAGACGCCAGAACAAAAATAAACATCCTAGGATAATCAAAGTCAAAAAGTTGACTAGAGCCTATTAAGCCGAAAAATTGACTTTGATGGCTTCATACCATTTTCTCACGATAAAATGAAATGTTAAATTAATGATAAAGGCATTAAAATGATGAAAATGATAGTAATGGAAAAAACGCGGTTCTGTGAGCTGGACCATTTAGGCCCCTACTGGGGGACTGCTTTTATTATTTAAGCAAAAAAAATAAAAAATGTTGAAAAATAATTGCTTTAGTAATTACATAATTATGTATCTTTGTTTTTTTGTTGTTGTTTGATTTTCGATTAAACGTAGATTTGTGCACTATAGGGCTTGAGGGAGTAATTATGTAGGTGTTTGGAGGTTAGAGTGTTTCAATAGCGTGTACTATATCGATTAAAGATATGTATGATAGAATCGAGATCCGGATAAGGACAATTGAAAAAAATTCTGAGCACTTTTCAATTGTGATATGGTTGTATCAGAGATCAATTTTTGGCTTATTTTTATTTATCTTGGTGATGAATATGAGTTGACAATTTGACATGACAAATTCAAAATAAAGTTTCGAGGTGGATGTTATTTGTACAATATATTTTTGATTGACGAAATTTGCGGCGAGTTAATGCTAAGATAGAGGTTTGAAGACAGATCCTGTAATATAAGGAATTCAGGTTAAGTAAGATCAAGATACAGTACCTGAGTGTAACTTCAAGATTGCAACGAATGAGACTAGCTTGGAAGTGAGGCTTAATACGCCATGCCATAAAAATAAAGAAAGCTTCAAGTATCTTGGGTCTATTATCCAAGATAATGAGGAGAGTGACGATGATGTCATATATTATATTGGTGCAAAAGTATGAATGAAATAGAAATTTAAAGTGTTGTGTGACAAGACAGTGTCATAAAAATACGAAAAATTATTGAAATTACCCTTGGACTATTTGATATAGCTCATATTTACCCTTCATTTATTTTTAGAACATTACCCTTGAGTCTATATTTTGGACTTGACATGGTAGTCTACCTAGGCAGTCCAACATGGCAAAAAAAAACAAACAGAAGATATCAAAAATAATTCTTTCATGTTCTTGTTTGAGTTATTGTTCGGACTTTAAAATTTCAATTTCGAAGTATGCTGAAGTTTGTTTGAGGTTGTAAATTCGTGTTGAAGGATCGAGTTCATCGTTTGGGTTTCGGGGTCATAAATTCGTCATAAATTCTCAAAATCATTTTCAAGTTTTCACACTTTCAAGAACTAACTCTTCCAAAAAAAAAATTAACTATTTTTTTTAGGTTTTAACTCAAATCTTCAAATACCGAGCCTCAAATTGAGAAAGCAGTTGTTAAAGGTCAGTTTTCATCTTTAATCACAATATTCAAGCAATTTCAGTGACATTCAATTAAATCTCTGTAAATTTTTATATTTTAAGAACCCAAGAAAAGCTAAAAATTTATCACCAATAAGCTCTCAAATGAGTAGCTATTTTCAAGTTTCAACACACAAAGAATGACATCAAGAGTTTTTCAGCATAATCAATCTTGAAATAAAATTTTCATCCTCAGATTCGATGACCCCAAAATTCAAACAATAATCTCGATCCTTCAACTCGCAGCTACAACCTCAAACAAACTTCAGCACACTTTGAAATTGGAGTTTCAAAGTAGAAACAACAACTCAAATAAGAACAATGAAAGAACTATTTTTGGTATGTTCTAAACTTTGTCACATAACTCAATAAGGAAGAACAAGATTATTGAGGGAAGGAATTTTTGTCATGTTGAATTGCTTAGGTGGACGACTACGTCAGGTCCAGTGGCAAGGATAACGTTTAAATGACATTTGTGGTCCAAATCATAGACGGCAAGAGTAATTTTGATCTCAGAAATAAACGAAGGATAAATATGAGCTATTTCGAATAATTCAAATGTAATTTTGATCCTTTTTCGTACAAAATAAAAAGTAAGTTCTATAGAGTAATGCTTAGATCAACTATGTTGTATGGAGTGAAGTATTGGCTAGTCAAAAATTCTCACTGTATTGTACGGAGTGGAGTATTGGCTAGTCAAGAATTCTCACGTTCAGAAGATGAAAATTGTGGAATGAGAATATTAAAACTGATGTGTGAGCGCACTAAATTGGATTATAAATTGAGATATTCGGACATAATAAAACTACAATAATTCGAACATATAAAAAAGAGATGTACGTATATTTTAATAGACGTGTGAGAGATTGACAATGCATGGTGGATAGCACAACAAAAATAATTAGATAATAAACACCTTTCACTACTAAACTTAAAATTGTGAATTCTAGTTACCAAAACAAATACGGTAAAAAATGATTTTTTTTTTTAAGATAGGGTAGAAAAATATACTATAAAAAAAGATAGTAAGAAGATAGGGAGACAAAAACATAAGATAGCCTTGATGTCCGGCAGAAACATAGGGCATGATGGACACGTTGAAGCATAATAACATGATTGGAAGCTGTTTCCCATTTTTGGGCCCCTTTCACAAATCTTTGTTTCACTGCTTTTCTCTTCACAAATTCTCCAAATAATAATTGTCACTGCCCCATACAGTAGTAGAATTTTATTAGGCAACCAATTACGACTGTAGTGTAGTAATAAATATTTTTTCATGTTTAATTAAGAATTTTTGGGTTTAAATTTTTTTAGGTATAAGTCATATTTATTAGAAAATGCTTTATTCTTAAATGTGAAATTTTTTTACTCGAATTCGAATAGTCTTGTTTCAATATAAATATTGAATATCGGGTGAAAAATCAAAAAAAGAGAAAAAAAATTATTAGGCAGAATTTTGATGTAAGTGATAAAATTATTGTCATATGATCAAGAAATTATTGATTTAAGTTGTGAAAACAACGTTTTGAGTACAATAAATCCTTATAGTTTGATTATTATTTTTTGAATCTAACGTCATAACGAAAATTTAGTGTACAAAACTGTCTCTTTTATTTTTATTTTAAATATTAATCTTTTTGATAGATTAAAGTTATAACAAAGAATAATTAACCTTTTTTTCTGGTCAAATTCATCCATAGTATTTCAATGAGTGCAGTATACTAGTAAAATTCAAATAACCAAATTATACGTGCGTCAACTAACTTTGACATTAAAAAAAAAAAATACACAAACGTCTAGGGGTGACAATTGGGCGAGTTGAGTCAAGTTTGAACGGATCATAATGGGTTAAAATAATAATTGAATCAACATCCAACCCAACCCAAATTAGCTTGGGTCAAAATGTGTTAGATAAAGAATTATATAACGGGTCAAGACCCGATTCAATCCAATTTTTACTAATCTTAATTGTTTTATTTATTCTTTTAAACTATTTTAGTACCTAATAAAATTATTTTTTATTTATTATTGCTATATATAACATATCAAATTGAAAAAAAAATAATATTTTATCAATATTTTTCATGAGTCAATTCAAGTTACATATCAACCCAATTTTTTATGTGTTGAAATGAATTGAGCTAATGAATTAGCGGGTCAATAGTCAACTCAAACTTAAATGGATTGAATTGAATTGGATGGGTTGAATTTGATTTTGCCACCCCTACAAACGTCCAACAATATTTTGTTACCAAAAACAAAACTATACAATTAGAAACAAAATGTATTTTCTCAATCTCCCTAGTCATGATTTTTTGTAATAGAAAAAGAATTATAAGCTGGGAGTTCTAAAAAGTTTCCATTTTTTTAAAGAAAAATTATTTGTGATTGAATTGAATTTATATGTACACGAGGTGATGAAATTAAGAATTTGTTGAGGATGTTCAAAATTTTAATAAATATACCAAGATAGATAGATATATACATAGTTGAAGAGCTTATAAGAGATCATTTGGTTCATGAGATAGATCAATAAAATGAGAATAATTCTATTATAAATTTGTACTTCAAATTTAATTTATTTTATCCCACTTAAATAATGAGATAAACTGACAAACTAATCCAAAAATTATAATTTAAAGATAATTTTATCCGCGAACAAATGATACCTTAATTAGAAACTACTATCATTTGTGAAAATTCATGGATGGAAAATAAAGTGAGTTCTTCTAGTATTTCTTTAGTCCCTTTTTCAAAAGTTAAAGTGGATATAGATGCTAGAATAGTAAAAAAAAAATAAAAAAAATTGGGTACAACAGTGTCTGGCTTAGGAAATTTAGAAGATCTTGTTTTTTTTCCTGGTGTTCAATATTAATTTATAGTTCGATAGATCGAAATTTTTATCGAACAACTTTACTTTGAAAGAAAGTAATTTCTATATTGAAAACTTTTTTTTTTTACTAAATATGAATTCGAAATCTTTGATTTAAAAATAAAATAAAATAGTACTCATAGAAAGAGGGGAGAAAAAGAGTATGTGAGGGAAAGAGGGGCCAACTAAAATAATGTTTTTTTTCTTCATGACTAAAATAATGTGATGTAGTCCAATGAATAATACAAATAATTTCAGTTTTTTTTTAATCTCCCATTACTAGATTTTGGTAAAAGTGGCCCAAAAAAAGAACTTAGTGTGATTTTTAGCATAAATTTAATGTGGTAAATTCATACTAATATATTCTATATAGATTTGAAAAAAATTCTTAAACAATAAGGGCGGAATTTCTCGCTTATCATGAGTTTGATTTACGTTTTAAAGCTATTTTTAAAAAATTAGGGATAATTTTTTATGACATTCTTGTAGGAAAAGTAATCGAATAGACGTTAATAATTTTTGTATAACCAATAAAATATCTGAATTCAGCTAGAGAAAACATCATTTAAAGAAAAATTTGTTGAGTTTTAACAAAGTTTACAGTTGGATAAAAGTTATACAAAGATTGCTTATGCTTAAGCAAACTTTGAAAAAAATAAATCACATTATTACAATGGTCCACAATGACTTTAACTTAGGACCTAAGTTTTCTACAATTTTACAAAAGTTTTACATTTGAATCCCTAAAGGAAACCTAATGAAATCTTTAAATTTGAAATAAGTTTGATATTTTTGTTGGTTTTTCTTCTATATCCACATTAATATCTGATTAATTCGATTTGATAATTACAAGGTCCATTTTTAGATGCGACGTTTCGAATGAGATTTTTCAGATTCAAAGCTTGAACTCGAACCTCTGATTTAGAGTAGAGGGAACTCACCCATCCCATCACAACTCATGTTGATAAATAAGTTTGACCTGAATTTTTTTTTACAAAGAGGATAATTGCATTTTTGATCCCTTTGATTATTAATAAATTATACTTTTGATCCTTGTGCTATATGAATCTCGCTTTCAGGGGGAATTCTTAGAAAAATCTAGTACAAGGAGGAAGCGAAAGGCTAGCTACCAGGTACGAAACAGAGTATGACTATAATAAATCATAGAGCAGTGGGGAGCATGCCATTGAGTTGATTCCATCTCCTTGACTTTGTTCACATTCAGTAGCAGCAGGTCCGGATTCGAGGTTCGAACACAAAAGCCCACTAGCCGAGCTGAACTGGTTAGTGATGGAAGCAATTTCCACGAATTTTTTCACTGACACAGTTTTCTACTCCTGCTAATAGTTTAGCAACACAATTAATCTTCAATTAGTTAAAATATATGCTCTTAATATTCAAATAGAGGGATGGGGTGGAGGGTGGGGGGGGGGGGGAGAAGTTTCCCTTCAAATAAGGATAAGATTAGGTGATGGTAGACCCTACATTATAGGGAAACTTAAATATGAGGGAAAAATTGCCCCAAAATTAAGGGTAACAAATTTTCAATTGGGGGACCATCTTTAATCCAATTTATGTAGACAAAATCTCCTTACTGGCAAATGAAAAGGGCTTCTTTTTTTTGACAAATATCTCACTGGATTAATTAAATTAATTTGCCTTTAATTATTAGTCAAACATTAAAGATTACTAATTGCATTATGAGTCTAAGGAATCTACTTGAGTTCTCTTTTTAATTCCTCATTAACAAAGTTTAGTAGATAACTTTTTTAATTAGGGCCAAACCATTTTGTAGTTTAGTGTGTTTGGTTCAATATTTGATTAAACTGTCAATTAGTTATGTATGTTTTATGGATGGCCTACCTCTAATGTGTTCTCAAATTTCCTTCATATCTAAATTGTTAAAAAATAGCTATTATTTGTATTAATTTTTTTCCCAAGCTTGTAGATACAGTCAATTCTAAATATGAGTATCGAACATCAATGAGAACCCAAAAAAAAAGAGCATTTTCTTTCTAAAGTTTTTCTTTTCTCGTTAAAATATTTGACTCTCCTCCTAATTTAAAATTATCGATTAAAATAAAAATAGATTGATGAGATACGCGTAAATTAATTACTACAAATAACATTGACTGCCGACCTACAAGGCTGAATTTTGCTTCCTTTGGATTAAGTGTTAGTCTATATATACTGCCACCAATTGAATTTTCTTGTGGAAAAGTACTCATATGTTCCCTAAATTTCCTTTTAACATTTAATTTATTTTTTCAACATATCTCATGTTTTTGAAAAATAGGTTTGTAGGTATGATGGCTTGAAACAGTCCTATTAAAGTCTTCCTTTTTTGTTTTTCATTGATGTACTATCTATTCCCTTGTGGTCCGGCCTTTTCCCGGACTCCGCGCATAGCGGGAGCTTTAGTGCACCGAGCTGCCCTTTTATTGATGTACTATCTATTGAAGTTCGACTAATTCAAATTCGTGCTGCATAGTTACTAAAATGCTTTTTACTAAAAAAAAATTCATATTAAGAACTCAAAATTAAAATCTCTGATTAAGGATCCTATTAAAGTCGGGAAAAGAAAACATCCCCTTATAAAATGCTAGAAGATTAAAGGGGGGAAAAAGAGGTGAAAGGATGATTTGTTATTCAATATTTTGCTATTAGGCACAATAATTTGAGGTAACAAAATCAATTTATTTTTTGTTAACTCATTCACTTGCTCAAATTTAAACGATTTAGGTCATGATATGTTTATTGACTTGATCAAAAAGTCGAATTCAAAATGCTTATAAAAACTATTAGGCCAAAACGGATCAAAATAATGTAATCCAACGAATCGATATGAAATTCAACTTCATCATACAAAGCAAAAAAAAAAAGGAAATTGAGAGTCATGCAAATTTGAGAATTTTTTTTAACTACCAATAGTGTATTTTTTTAAAAAAACTACATCAGTTTTCACCTTTTTATAAAAGAAAGGGGAAGTTGGATCATGTTGGGCAGATTGGAGACCCTTATTTAATTGAACTCATTGTTACCAAAATTTTTATTTTTTTTATGAGTCGACTCATGAAGAATATATTGATTCACTTTATTTTGATCAGCCCAAATTTTGCATAAGCCATTCAGTTCCACCTATAGCAACAAATAAACAATTAAGATGCATGTTATCATATATATAAAGAGCAATTAGAGGGAAAGTGAGAGGAAGATAGGAAGGGAGAGAGAAATTTTGTTGCTAATTAGGCTGACATTTCAACATGACTTTAATTTTAAAATGTACTTGTTTATATAGCAAAAAGAATAAAAAGAAACATGCAACTACAACTAAATAATAATAATAATAATATTTGAAAGGAGCATAGGTCTTAAAGCCATGCTAGTGATGTTAAGGGGGGACTTCACTTGATAGATGATGGCAAAAGGTGCATTTGCATGTGCCTCTTGGTCTCTTCATATTATTTCTACTAATATATTTTATAAGTTTAAGTTATACACATCATTATCATTAGTATGGGAATTTTTTATAACAATAACATATTTAATATATTCCTATAAATGAGGCCAATATGAGATTTTTTTATATTATCAGATGAAATACAAATTCTACACCTAAAAAGTTTACTTGTAGATATTTTTTTGCGTGATCTGATAATAATAATAATTTAAAAAAGTTATTGCACTGATTAGGTATATAAATTAAACTCTTTATTTTATTATGTAGTATGATGAGTGTGCCCAATTATGGATAGGCAAATTGACAAACATAATTAGTTTACTTCATTGCAAAGAGACCTTCCTTGTCTACTTTTATATTCTTGGAGAGGGGCCATTTGGTGGGGGTGTTGATTTGATTTTGTTGAGTGTTGTCATTAGTCATCAGTGCTGTTTTGTACAGGCAAGAATTTGTGCTGGGCTGGGCCTTTCAATATTTCCAAATTAACACATTTAATGTTTATATTGTAGCAATATATGCATGACATGTGTTTGTAGATAGACCTCCAATACTTAATTATAGTTAATTAACATTCATTTTCACCTTATTAAATCACTTAACTATTGTAAGTTTACATGGTTTGGTGCAAACAACGGGTGCGGGTATATGTGAGTGATAATGAAGTAAGGAGTTGTTTTCCTCTTCTTCCTTCATTTCTCTGTCATTTAGGTTTAAGAAACTATTTGTGTTTAGCTGCTGCAATTTTCTATCTTCTTTCCTTCTATGGTAGAAATAAGTGAGATAATACATAGATACCTTAACTGAAAACTACACACCCAACTTTGAAAATGCACGCCTAACATCCTAATTTGATTTAAGTTGACCCAGTAAACATCTAATTTTGAGAATGCACATCTAAAATGCAGTCCTTAAAGGCGTTTAGATGTGCATTTCCAAAGCTAAGGTACTCACGAAACACACATGTATCAAGTTGAAGTGTCTAGATAGTCACAATGAAAGTTGAGGTATTCAGCAGTCGAGGCCAAGTTAATTCTATCTATGTATTTTGCCTTTAAAAAACTATCGTGTTAGAAGATAAAGTATTTATTATTAGAACAAATAGACCAAAGTGTAGAGCAAAATGATTATAGAAGATTCATCCAGCCTAACTCAACTAATTGAAATTCAGCATGATTAATGAAAGAGGCTAATAGGGATCAACTTTAAAAAAAAGAAGTTAATTGGGAACACTGCTTATATAAACTGAAGATTTGCCAACTCTTGCTATGGCACTTTTTTGAAGCTATGCATTTCAGCATGATGTTTTGCACACAAGTTTACACTCAACAAGTAAGCTTTTACCAATGCCAAAATTAAGAATAGAGCCTATAAATGCATATAATATGTAGTCTATGAGTTTGTCAACTAAAAGAAACAAGTGGAAATTACGTTAATGAGGAAAAGGAAGAAATAAATATCATAAATACTACAAAATCAAACTGATATCTCCTAGACCTTTGAGGTGTGTTGTTCTTGATTAATCTCAAAAGGTAGGAGAAAAAATGAATCAAGAGGAAGTGTGCTTAGTGGCAAACTTCATTTACTCTGTATCTCTGATGCTTTCACTTGTGAGCCACAGCTTCTTTTGGATGATAAAAACAATCTCATCTCCTTCCTGGTCTTGGTCTGCAGTTGGATCAGCTACCGCTTCCCAGTGCAACGGAGATAAATACTTCTTTACAAAGTCAATAACATGTTGTTTGTCGCGGAAGATGACAAAACCACTAGGCCTTACTATGCGATCTATCTCGAGTAACAGATCCTCACCACTGCAACCTTTCTTTTCAATGTCGGAGAATATATTCCATGCATGGAGCAAATCATAGGTCCTAGGATATGTTGAAAATGCTTCACACCTGCACTCAACAATGTGCAAGGAAGTAAGATTTCCGATGATCATCTTTGGTTCAGAGATTCTAAAGGTCTGCATGCTTCTTATGGTTACAAATTCTGAAGTTGGATTACAGTAACAACATACCAAATGTAGTCCCACAAAGTGGGGTTCTAAGGGTAGAGTTACCCCTACCTCAGAGGTAGGGAGGCAGTTTTAGATAGACCCTCGTCTCAAGGACTTATGAGCAGACTCTCTAAAAGTGTTGCCGCACCAATGTCGGATCCTCCAAAAATGCATTACTTTTGGAGGATCCGACAGCACATGTCGGCATTTTTGAAGAGTCCGAGTAACAAGTTCAATTGGCAATGCACATTTTAACCTCAGATAAATGATAGCATATAAGAAGATATTAATTTTCATCTTTGCTGTCAGTTAATAGACCAATTAAGAGAATATAACAAAGCCAATTTTGTAAAGGATGCTAGGTATTGTATTTTAGGTGAAAGATTGATTTCCACAAAGGAGACTGGAGAAATCTATACAGTACTGTGAACTAAGAAATTATCCACGTACCAGTCATGAGTTGTGCCAATCAAACCACGGTCATATACAATCTTGAGAGTGTTAGGTCCATCTTTGGGCACAACGTTCATGACCCAGACATCTTTGTCTTTCAAAGCAGCAGCAAATGATCCTAAATTGGCCTTCATGTCCATGATATTTCTCAGAGTGTCTGAAGAGATCTTTGAACTTAAAAGATTCCAGTAATGTTCAACCCTCCGCTGCCAAAGCTCCTGCATACATGCCAGGAAAAGCAAGAAGCATATTAAGCTTTCCCTTCCAATTGCACTTAGTCTCACACATGGAATGATGTGGCAGAAATTGAAAAAATAAGATTAGAAGATTACCATGTCCTTCTCAAACATTTCACTTGAATACCCAAAATCAGCAAGACGAGGAGGAGGAGTGGATAGCCTAGCTGGCCAAGGAGCCAGTCCACTTCCACCAACTTTGTGGTCATCTGATATCAGAAAATGAGAATAAGATTATAAGTTTTTGAGAAGAACTTAAGAGAACTAACTTTAGCATTGTTTACAAGCTTCAGTAAAACTGTGACTTATTTTCTTTGATAAACAACATAATTAGAACTTCTGCTCATGCATATTGTATCAGAAAACTAATGCAACAATATCAGATGTAACCATTCCATCAAAAGGCTCCAAACATAATCATAGCATATACGCACGAAAAATGCACTTACTATTTACAAGGTTGAAAAATCCAGGAAGAGATGGACGGGACATTGTTTGACTTTAACGTAACCTCATCAGTAAAAAGTTAAAAGTGTGACCATATTAGTGGTCAAAAAATTAAAACAAATGACATTAAACTTTAATTCTTATCCTTCCAAGAAAAACTACAGCTGATCGCAACCCACATGAATAGCTGCAAAAACTAAGTAGTCAATTCAGGTAACTTATGGAGCAACCATTGCAAATTTGCATCAAACGATACCTGGATGAGGATATGAGTTTCTATTTTTCCATTGTGTATACAGTCAAACTTCTCTATAACAATCATCCTCTAAATCAACATTTCACTATCACAACCATGTTTTTTCTATGAAACCCATTTTTCATGTTATGTTATATTATATGTTCTCCATAACAACATCTCGCTATAACAACCAAAAATTATAGGAACAAACGACATTGTTATGGAGAGGTATGACTGCACCTATAACCACAAGGAGGTCAAGAATAGAAATAACTTCACAATATACATGGACCATTACTGTGACATTCTTATTTTAAATCAGAAAAACGCTTCAGAAAGATTTAGAGTGATGATCACATGGAAGAGGGTCCAGCAGAAAGAAAATTTATGCGTTTGAAATAAAGATATAATCAAAGCTAAAGTTTCCCAATATGATATTTTTTTAATCACCCAAAGCTAAAGCTTCCCAAAGCTTTGGTTATGATATTCACTATGCAGTGCTTAGGTGCTTTGACAAGTGGACTTTCTTAATATACTATGCATTGTTTGAGAAAACCTTCCGGAGACTACTATGTTGGTGCTCAATTCTATCTAATTCTGAAGTTAGGTTTGCAAATACCATAATCTAGTTGCTCAGTTCACATTCTTTTTGTTATGAGTTACTATTGCTTAGTTAACCAGGCATACACTTCTGCCAATTTTACTGCTTTAGATAGGTATACTCACTGACGCTCAAGAATGAAAATAAGCAAGAGACGGAACACTTACGATCAGAATAAGGTGTTATGCATGCTTCCATATTCACACCCCAAACAGCATCAGGATCATCATTGGACCGACAAAGTGGTGGTTGAGTACCAGCTGGTCTTTCCATGTAACAGTCATTGTTTAGAGGCTTGACCCAAATCACAGTTTGGTTCTTTTTCTCTGCTATTTTCCAGCACATGCGTTCAACAAGTGTGCTCATCTCTTTCCATATTCTGAGATCCTCTTCATCCTGAGCATATGCTTCGGGAGATGAATAGGCAAAATAGCCTCCAGGCCTAAGCACTCTATCTAGCTCAAGAAGAAGGATGCCATCCCTCTGAAGCCAATCGATCCTACAACGGGAACAGTGAGCAAATTCAAATGATCTGCTTGGATAGGGAAGCCTTTTTGTTCCAAGAACACCAAGATATGCAGGAATTCCTCTCTCTAAGGCAAATTGGATCTGATTCTGATGCACATCATTCGGCGCCAATGACATTGCTATGATATCCGAGGATAGAAGATAACCACCAAAGCTAGCCACACCACAACCAACGTCAAAAACTGTGCGTATCTTTCCTCCATTGTTCAAGTTATTGTTTGGAAATTTCAGCATCTGCAATCATGATTAAAAGTAAAACAACTTTCAGAAGTGTGAACATCTTAAGAGTTGATGATTTAACTATAAGGCTGTTACATATTTCTTTTTATTGACAGCTCTGCAATATTTCAAGAGATAAGAGTCCTCACATTTGCAATTAGAGCAATGTACTTATCAGCTCCATAGTGAAAGTGAGTGCCTCCGCCAGGAAAAATTATCTTTTCGCCCTTAACAACCATCCAGTTTTGGTCGGATTTCTCATGTGCAAGGTGAGTATGTGGTATGTTCGCCTTCCAAACTTCATCTCTGCTTCTTGGCCACTTAATCGGTACCTACAACAGCATCCAAGGGGGAAAACAAAAAAGATGTGTCTCATCAGAAAAAAAAATTTGAATAACATTGGAAGCTAGAGCATATTCTTGACTTATATTTAATACTGATATAGCTTATGCACCTTGTATCCAGCTGGAGGAGGAATCAAGCAATTAAAACGTCTTTCAGGCAATGGGCAATGTCTTTCATAGTGCTCCATTAATGTTAGATCCAGCTTCAATCTCATTTGGTATATGAGATGTCTGTCCAGACAGGGAATTAACTCCGAATGTCGATCATCACAAACCTTTCAAGAGAAGAAAAAGGGTAGCACAAAGGTTAAAAAGTCAACAAGACAACCAAAATGCGGCAAGTGTTTTCCCTTTCCTCCATTTAGCCACACAGTCACACGGGTTAGTTAAGTGAGTGATTGTAACATCACATCTAGAAGCAAAACAAAAAAGAACAAGAAGAAAGGAAAAATAATACTCACTGGGAAGCTCTTAGAAACGATGCCATCTTCACCATCTTCCAGCCCAAACTTCTCATCTTGCTTGATGCTAAGATCAGAGTCATCATCTCCACCCAAATATGAGGATCCCAGTTTCCTCAACGATCGGCTTCCGTATTCTAAAGCAGATTCACCATTGCTCTTAGAGCCAAAATAAAAATACAGGACAACAACAAAGACTGCAACAACAGCTACAGAAGTCAACAAGCGCTTCTTCTGCGCTCCATCTGATCTCCCTCGCATCATTTGTGTAGTTTTAGAATCTTCAGAAAATCTTCAGCTTCACCCTTCCCTTCAGTTCATAGAAGTCATTGCTTAGGTGGACCAGTTAGCTCCAAGATCCCAAACTTAACAGATTGCACAAATTAGATTCTGAAGGAACAGGGATTTCTTTTATTGGTGAAATAACCTGTGAAATCACGTGCACAAACCACAAGATCAACTCAAGTAGTGTGGAAAGGGGCAAATAAAAAAGAAAAAGAGAAAGAAAGAAAAGCCACAGAGATATTTCAAAAAAGAATCCAAAAAATAAAAAAGCTATATAAAAAGGCCAACCGCTGTAGCTATTGCAGTATGCACTAATCTTGCCTGTTGGCCACACGGGCTATATTTCTTTGAAAAGAACATGTAAATTATAGTGATATATTTCTTATACAATTTCATGATCTCAGAAACAATCTTTGAAGTGATATTGAACTCCACGAAAGTTTCCAAGCTCGGATATGGTTCTATGACAGTGAGTCTGACTCGGATACTCCTTGAAATTAGACGATAGATTTGTCTACTTTTCTAGCCAGTTAGAGAATGAGATGGAAGCAACAACAATTCACTAACTTCATAATATTTCATGACTTATTTAACATGCAACTCTCCAATGTTTTCAAGTATATGTAGGCCACATAGGCTATCTAATAAGCCAAGAGCAAATTATCGATGATAAGAAAGATCAAACCAGCACTTATCTTTAAAGGATTACTATAGAACAGTCCACCCCCCACCCCCACCCCAAAGTTATAGGTATTAAATCACACTCGCAATGTACTAAGCGATGCATTCAGAAGGAAAATGGAACTGGAAGAAGAAAACAATGTCAAGTGGAATTTCAGAAATAGAGTTGTCTGCAGTGTCTTCCACTGCATCACATTCGATTTTGTGTTCAATGACCAAAAAAAAAAAGTCCAGATGCTATGTACTATATAAAAAATGCAAATTCACAATGGAACTTCCCATATCGTCATCTGAGAAGTACACCAACTATGAACAAGATCCCCAAGTATAAAAGCATTTGGACTAATTGTGAAAATCAATGAAATTCAACTTTTATGCTTACAGATCAAAACAATAATGCCCTTATACTGATGGACCTAATCAACTACATACGTGGAAGAGCAGAACCCAAATACAGCACAGCACATAAAAATAATCTTTTTCATAAAAATAATAACCAAATAAAGAATACAGCATTTCAAGAAATTAAACAGTAACCAGCAGCAATAACAACTATAAGAATAATTAAACTTGCCGCAAAACAGATCTGGAATGATGCAATTAAGAAGACAAGATTACTAATACAAATAAACAAGTCTAGGCATTAGCATTAATAGGTAGAACAACAAAAGCAGATAACAGATATTATCCTAGCTGGGAATTAAAAGAACAGAAATAAAAGGTCAAAGGATAAGCAAAAATCCAATATGATCCATTATACAAGCCATGATTACTAATACAAATCAACAAGATTAAGCATTAACATTAACAACAAAAGTAAAGAACAGACTTTGGCCTAGCTGGAGATAATTAACCCGCACAAAGGCAAAATGGGTAAGCCAGATTCAAAATTAAGAAAAACCCATGATTGTTAATACAGATCAACAAGATTAAGCACTAGCATTAATGGGTCCAAAACATTAGAGCAAAAGATTAGAACTTTGCCTAGCTGAGGATGATTAACAAGCACAAAAGGCCAAATAGGTAAGCCAGATTTGTTAATACAAATCAACAAGATTAAGCACTAGAATTAAAGGGTCCAAAACATTAGAGCAAAAGATTAGAACTTTGCCTAGCTGAGGATGATTAACAAGCACAAAAGGCCAAATGGGTAAGCCAGATTCAATATTAAAAAAAAACCCATGATTGTTAATACAGATCAATAAGATTAAGCACTAGCATTAATGGGTCAAAAACATTAGAGTAAAAGATTAGAACTTTGCCTGGCTGAGGATGATTAACAAGCACAAAATGCCAAATGGGTAAGCCAGATTCAATATTAAGAAAATCCCATGATTATTAATACAAATCAACAAGATTAAGCACCATCATTAAAGGGTCAAAAACATTACAGCAAAAAATTAGAACTTTGCCTAGCTGAGGATAATTAACAAGCACAAAAGGCCAAATGGGTAAGCCAGATTCAAATTAACAAAAACCCATGATTGTTAATACAAATCAACAAGATTAAGCACTATCACTAAGGGATCAAAAACATTAGAGAAAAAGATTAGAACTTTGCCTAGCTAAGGATGATTAACAAGCAAAAAAAAGGCCAAATGCATAAGCCAGATTCAATATTAAGAAAAACACATGATTGTTAATACAAATCATCAAGATTAAGCACTATCATTAAAGGGTCAAAAACATTAGAGCAAAAAGATTAGAACTTTGCCTAGCTGAGGATAACTAACAAGCATAAAAGGCCAAATGGGTAAGCCAGATTCAATATTAAGAAAAACCCATGACTGTTAATACAAATCATCAAGATTAAGCACTATCATTAAAGGGTCAAAAACATTAGAGCAAAAGATTAGAACTTTGCCTAGCTAAGGATGATTAACAAGCAAAAAAAGGCCAAATGGGTAAGCCAGATTCAATATTAAGAAAAACACATGATTGTTAATACAAACCATCAAGATTAAGCACTATCATTAAAGGGTCAAAAACATTAGAGCAAAAAGATTAGAACTTTGCCTAGGTGAAAACGATTAAGAAGCAGAAAAGGCCAAAATGGGTAAGCAAAAAAATGAATCAGATCCAGAGAAACAAGAAAGAATCTTACAGGATTCAAGCAGGGATAAGTGCAGATCTGAAATTTGGGAAATGGGAAGTGTTTGAAATTGGGAATAGTGGGACGTGTCAAGAAAAACAAGAAAATAGCGAAGTGTATGATTGGGAAAGAGGAGAGTGGAAGAGCTCTGTATAAAAAGAAAAATGTATTATTGGATACAGTTGGGAGGAATGACTGGAGAGAGTGTGGGGGGGGGGGGTGCCGACAAGGTGGAGTGGGGTGGGGTATTGGATCTCAGTTTCTGTGAAAGTTGAAAATTTTGGGATGTTTTTTGCCATTTTGGGAAAAGAGAGGGGATGGAAGTGAAAGGTACAAACTTTCATGTTGATAAGTGTAAAAATCAGGAAAAAATGACCAAAATGTTCTACTTCTAGAAAATAAAAAAAGTAATTAATGATACTTAATTATATAAACAAGGGTAATTTTGAAAAAATAAGATAAATTCTTCTTAAAATTCTAATTTTTAAAATGTCGTTTATTTTGAAACAAAATAAAAAAATTAAAACACCACTTATTTTAGAACAAATGGAGTATTATGTTGCAGTGTAAATTCAAAATAATCTCTCAAGTATAAACTGAATAAGTTCGATCATTTAAGTTTGCTAAAATTAATATTTTTAGTCTCTATTAAATATTTACCGGACTCTGCCAATTAGATTTGACAGAAATTATGAAAACAAATTAGCTGGAATTCATATTTAGAGGTAGACCCTTGTGGTCGGACCCTTCCCCAGACCCTACGTATAGGTAAAATTTTAGTGTAGAGGTAAAATTTGTAATATTTTGCTATTTTTGATTTATTTATACAGTCAATAAAACATTTGGATGTAATTTCTGCTTCTTTTTTTTAATCTTTTGGTCTCAAGTGTAGTTTCTTATGTTGCATATTTTAGGATTTGATGAGATTTTCATGGTATATATGATTAAATTATTAATTTTTATTATTTCTGTTAAATCTAACAAACGTAAATCGTTAAATATTTGACGAAGAAAATGTAATTTTTATTGCTAACTTAAAAAATCAAAATTGTTTATAAAATTTGCGTACCAAAAAGTTACATAATTTCATAAGTGTAATTTATGGTGAGTAAAGTAGGTGCAGACTTTTTCTTCACTCTTTTCTTAGTTACTGATTTATTGATCATTAATTTTTTATTTTTTTTTACAAATAGCGAAAATTTGAGTTATTGTTACAACTTTGATTAAACAAAATCTACCAATTTAAAAAATTTAAAGCATGTGTGCAAGTTCATAAATATAATCCTTGAAAAGTATCTGGAAATTTGTGTTGTGCAGCTTGTGCGTTCTTTTTTTTGGTAAAAAATAATAATTATTGGACTAGTGTATTATATATAGAAAAGTTTTTGTTAATGACAAACTTGAAAGAGTTCTTTTTTTGGAGATTATTATTTGAAGATTGTTCATCTTTACGGCTCGAGGCTATTAGAAAGGATATATATATATATATATATATATATATATATATATATATATATACTCCTTTGGATAAAATTTTTTATATGGTTAGTAAAGAAATAAAAATAATTAAAAAATTGTTGAGATTTTGAACTCGTGACGTTAATTAATAATTAGAAAATTGAAATTCCTTCAGTAGAGGGAATGGGATCTGTGCCCATGGCCATGTGCTCTTGATTCAATAAATTTTAACATTTCTTATATTATTACTACAATAATAATTTATTAGGTGTAAGTGATATTCTTACCTATAAGTTGCAGCGGTTTTTAATTAGTGTGTGATTTAAAATCAATGATTCAATTAGATGAGTATAAAAATAAAAAAGTGATGGTGCAGGCTTAGTTTACATTTTTTACTATGCCAAGGACAGATTAAAATCACAAAAACTAGCTACCTATAAACTTTGATGGACATAAATATTCGATCGCTTAGCTTGAGAAGGTAATCGTGGATTGTGGATTTATGATAGTGGACTGTGTGGAACGTAACTTAGTTTGAGGGAGAATTTGTTGTTGTTAAATAAAGGCACACATTGACAATTGAAAAAATCGAAAAGCTATATATAAGCTAAGGTGTAATGATACTCTTAATGACATGAGACACTTTCGAGGAATAAAAATTTGGCCAAAAACAAATAATAATAGATTATATTAAGAATATCTTTACAGTGTTTTAGCGATCCATAATTTATGGTGAGCTCTAAGTCATATCTTTTTCGTTATTTTGAGTTTCCACTTGATTGATGTCTGAGTGCATCATCTAATATTAATTCTATATCATAAAACTTTGATCAAAACCTGTAACATATATACTGTTAAAGTTTTATAATGTATTAAGGACACATATTATACAAACAATGTAAAAAAAGATATATGTATATAAAAAAAAGAATTAGAGTCAACAATTTATTTATTTATGCAGTTTATTAGTAATATTCGGTGTTTATATCAAAATCATGAATATATATTCATTATTTAATCATGATTACATAATATGCATTATTACTTTTTTTAATTAACAACATAATATTTAATTTAATTTAAATAGTATGTACAAACAAATATATACCATAGTAGTATTATTGTCACTATATTTTGAAGTTAGACACATATATACTTTTTTCAATTAGAAAATCATTAGTTTCATTATGATAGGGAAAGATATATAAAGTTGAAAGTGATATCAAAGAAAATATAATTTTATGTGCCGACAGATCTAGATATACTATAAATTTACATAAAAATTAATTATAGATTAAAATATACACAACATCGATTTTTAGTGTTTCAATATTTAGTATTCATATTAAGTTTGGATTTTTGTCCGTTTTAGAGGGGTGGGGCTCCCAATAATTAATTTTTATTTATTTTCAGAAGCTTGAACTTGAAATTTTTAATTAAAAATGAAGAAATTGCAATGTATCGTTATATCACAACTCATGTTGGTATTGATAACCCATAAAAGTGAGTAAACAATTATAGAAATTGTTTAAATTGTAGAGAACATGTAAAAAGAAATTATTGTTTGGAATCATTTCATTTTAATACATCTTTGTAACTTTCACAAACTTAAACTTTGATTTGATATTTTGTTTATCAAACCAACTCTTCAGTCGTCTGATATATACTAAAAATAAGAGTATAAATTTTATTTATTAGTCAAAATTCAAATGAATATAAGTTTTCTTCAGATGTGAGATTTAAAATTTAAAAAATAAAATATGTTATCTGCTATAATATATGACAATGTCGTTATAATGTAGATATTATTTAAAGTAATTGTATATATTACGTAAATATAAATATAATTATTTTAAACTTTATGTTAATTAATGACTACAAGTTGCATGTGGACCAACGAAAGCTGTCAATTTCTGATCAATTACGTCGGTGGCATATTTTGGGCTGGATCTACTATATTGGGCTATTCCTAAAGTCCAATATAAAAGATTTTATGAGCCCATTTAGATGTCCAACAACTTAAGGGCCCAAACTGAATATTTACGAGGACGGGCTCAATGGACAAAGGCCCATGGACCGATTTAACTTCGTTCACTACATTCGCATGTGATGGATTCCTAAGATTGGTCCAAGTGATCAAGCCGATGTCATAATTGGTTATAGAATGTTCTCGTGTCCAAGTGGTTCTTATCATAGAAAAAAAAGGGGTCATGGCTTAAGTCGATGATGTTCATTGCACTACTCACAAGGTGTGTTGTCTCGAGTTTTTAAGGAAGAAACATTAATCGGTCACTAGAGCAAGTTTCTACTTTTAAATGGGCTTGTTGGATTTGCAGTGTGAGATTTTGGGCTATAGTAGTTTTGGGCCTTACAATCTGGGTCCGTGAACACTTGTTCTAAGTAATCCTATGCAAAATGAAAATTGTTTCTATAATTATCAGGAAATACGAATTCAGGATTTGATTTATAGATTCGAATTCTACTTAGCTACAATTTTACAATCTAGTGAGTTACTACGTATTTTTTTTTTAATGTTTATGGATAGTAGATTTCACAATGCATATATGGAGTCTTAATCAAATATATTAGATTCGGCTGATCTGTATCTTTTTTACTATGTTTATCGTAGAAAATATTCTTTAGAACTTGTTTATTCTAAATCTAACGTTATATTCACGCAACCTCAAAATCCAATATCGGAAAACAAATGCTTGTTTTTCTCTATAATTTGTAATTTCTAGGTATTATGTTTATCTTGCTAATTCTTGTTTGATGATTTTTTTGTTGTTGAAGAAATTCATTATTTTCCTTTATGAGTTGAAGTTTCATCATCTATTCAACTATATGCATTTTAATATATAGATGGTGATCGATAATTCAGATAGAAAAATGAACGACTGGTGCAAAAAATTAAGGGCAAATTACACCCAGTGGCCATTCGACAAAAATAATTACCAAAAAATGGTCATTCGCTGTATAGGCATGTATAGTCGGTGTATATTCATGTATAGTCAAGCTATATTCAGTTTTTGAGTGTATCATAATGTATATTCAGTGTATAAATCATGTATAAGTAATCTATATTGTATAGTCAGTATATAGTCACTGTATATTTCTTATGATTTTGGCTATTTTTTATGTAAATAAAATATGACTATATTTATTGTAAACTAATTAGTTTATTGTATATATTTGAAATTGTCTCCAAAATTAATAGTTCAAATATATTTTTAATTACTATATCAAAACAAATTGAAACGACAACTTTTATACTTTGAGACAAGTATGTTTTAGAAAAGTTGTTTGGCAACCAAAAGTGCCAACAAATCTTGTGGATATATAGTGTTCTTTAAATTGATTACAAGATAAGATCGACATGTTATTTTGGTGGATTTTAATGTGGTATTTGACAGTTCAATCTTAGTAATCAGCACTTAATTTAAAGTTGGTTAATTTTATTCGATTTGTTTGTGCTAATACATGAATATAATTATGAGCACCTTTTTTTATGGAACAACATCGCAACTGGGAAGAACTTTATAGAGGAGACAACTTGTTTTAGTTTCAGTTATATACTAGGATATTTTTTTAATAATGACGTCGTTTGTTATAAATAAATGTCTGAAGTCAGATTTTGTCAAGGTCATAACTTGAGTTAAAAATGTATTAAGTTGGCTTTGGCAAGCCAATATATATTTGAAGTCTTGCCAAGGCTACTACTTCAGTAAAAGAATATTCGAAGTAAGGCTTGACAAATTACACGAAACTTTAGACAAAAATGTCCAACGTTTAAATCTCACAAAGCCACACTTCAGACAAAGATATTCGAAGTTTGTCAAACTTTAGACGCGAATTTTCGTTACTTTAATTTAGTCGCACATGTCTGAAGTTGTGAAGTGGATCTAATTGCATTTTTTTAAACTCCGAGTACAATTTAAATGACGCCTCCAAAATCAAATATTTGTGCCTACATTTTGATGTATTAAATATATGTTGATTGTACTAAAACACATTTTAATTTTGTAATATTAAACAATATTATATGAAAAGTTAGAATTAAAAAATTATCAGAAAAGAAAAAAATATTATTTTTAAAAAAATAAGTCAATCAAATTGAAACGGAGGAATATAAATTATGATCTTACCCAACTACTGTCTTGTTTTGGGTTTTCAGAATGTATAGAAATATTAAGATAGTGGCTCCTATATGCTACCTTTCCATTTTTAGGATGTGAAAAAGTTATTAATGGGTTTTCAGAATGTATATAAATATTAAGATAGTGGCTCCTATATGATACCTTTCCATTTTTAGGATGTGAAAAAGTTATTAAAAAAATAAATAGTAGATTTAGTAAACATTATTTTGAAAAACTCATCCAATCCAACGCAACGTTATAATTATTTGACATCCATAATATTAGGAAGCTACTTATTAAATTAACCTTTTTTAATAGGAGGGTGTAAGCTTTCAAAAAGATTCTTTTTGGTTTTCGAACTGATTATTATTTTATTTTTTCTATTTAAAAAAGAATAACTTAACTGATGAAGAAGAAAAATAATTTTTTCATTCAAGTTTTACACCTTTAAGCACAAAAAATAGTTGCTCTTATATTCAACAGAAAAATAATTGATCAAAATTTATTAAATCTAACTCACAATGATCATTTATCAAAAAGTTAGTTATAAATGCCACTTCGAATAGGTTATTTATCGAAAATAATCTCTTTATCTTGCAAAAATAAAAATAAAATTTGTGTATATTTTACCTTCTTCAAATTCTACTTATGAAATTATATTAAACATATTATTGTTTGTTGTTGTATTTGGAACAATTTAAAGAGGAGCTTTGATAAGGTGTGAACTTTTCATAAATAAATATAAAATATAAAATGTTTATTATTAAAAAAAATATATTTTTAAATATATAATTATATTATTCTTTTTGTAGTAAATTAAAAAGAAAATATGACTTGTAAAATAAGACAGAAAGGGGAAGTGTACAAGAAGGTAAAACAAAATTATTTGAGTGACATATGTGAAGAAAATTTACTCTTAAAATAACCGGAGAAACTAGAGAATTTTGAAAGGGATTAAGTGAGTTATTTCGATTAAATTTCAGGTTTTAATTTATTTATATATAATTCAAGGTACTAGATATAATTGTTATTTCTTATACTAAAATGTTAATATAACCTGTCTCATATATAAAGTGAAACAAGCTATTCCAATTATAATCTCAAGTTTAATCTCAAAAATATAATTTCAAAATATCTCGATTTTAAACCAAACGTAGCATTGAAAATGACAAGGACGTAGCTATAAGGGTCGTTTGGTGTCGTGGATAAGACAAAATAATCTTAGGATAAATTTTTAACACCTTTTAATAGCTTATTTGGTTTAAAAGTGTGGATAATTTATCCCAAGATTAATAATTATGACTGAGATAAGTTATTTCTACTTGTGGGTGGAATATTAATCCCGAAATAAAAATATAAAATAACAAAAATACCCCTTAAACCGTCTTTTATACATTGCTTTTATATACATTTATATTAAAATAATTTTTAATATCATTTATAACAACATTCACAATCTTCACTGCTTTTTATTTCATGATTATACATTTTTTTATTAAAAAATTATACTATATAAATATATTTTTTATTTATGAATATATTATACATTGAATTTATTTAATACATCCTTATGTTTATTTATATTTTGATTTCTCTTAAAATGTTCACTGCACTATTAAATTACATATTTTTAATTAAATAGTCTTGTAATCACTTGAAAAATTGTATATTATATATCAATTAAAATAAAGATAATTTTAATATGTTACAATATATGAGTGATATGTGCTTAAATGAAGTGACATCAACGATAAAATCTTTTTTACTTTAACAAACTTAAAATGAAAGATTTATTTTTAATCTAAATAATATGAATGTTTTATATTTAAAAACACACGTCATAATTATGAAAATGCACACAAAAAATTAATTAAGTTAAATAAGATGAAAAAAATTATTTTTAAGAGTGAATAACTAAAGCTTGCAAAAAAAGTGTAAAAAACTAAATGAAATGAAGGGTATTTTTATAAACGAACAACTTATTCTTAGAAATTATGCTATGCATATTATTTGAATACAACAAACCAAACAGCCAATAAAAAATCACCTCAGCATAATTTATCCATCGTAACTAATTCCAGCATAACTTATTACATCATAACTAATCTCATCATAACTTGTATTCAAACCAAACGACCTCTAAGTTTCAAACTTTAACTACTAAACAATCAATTAATAAATGATGTCACTATTAATTTTACTTTTTTATAGCTAAAACGATCTTAGAAACCCAACCTTCGAAGGTTAATTTTTGAAAAAAATTATATTTTTTTTAAAACATAACTCACCCAAAGATTGATTTTCTTAGCTCCAAAAATAATATTAAAAAAAATGCAAATCGACCTCTATAGGTCAATTTCTTTAAAAATTGCAAAAATCGATATTTGAAGTTTGATTTTATTTTGCAAAAACTAAATTTGAAGAGTATGAAAATAATAATATAGAGTCTTAAACCGACTAGCATTACTAATTTAGAGGTAGAAATATATCCTATCATGGTAAAGATGAAGGTTCAATCCTTAGATGATGCATTTTATATTTGTGTACTTTTAAAAAATTGATCTCTGAGATTTAAAAAAATCAACACTCGGAAGTCGACTTCTTATTTTTATTTTTCCAAAAATAAATCAATCAGGACTTTATCGATCTCTGATTTGAGATGAGTTTTCAGAGTTAATTTTTGGCTTGATTTAGTAATGTGTATAGTAACAACATTTTCTTCTTGAATTGCATTTTACCTGTGTAACATGTATTATATCAAGGACATACTAAATATTTTGAAATCTTTAAGTACATTATTAGTACAAGTTAAAACCAGAAATTAAAGAGTGATTTAGACCAAAAAACAAGACTGCAAAATTATGCTTTTTCCTTCTCGAGCCAACAACTTGTACTAATAAACTCTTTGAATGTACCATAAAAAAAAACTATGAAAATCCCCCCACCCCCCTTTTAAAGTAGGTTTTGCACTTTCTCCAATGGTGATTAATTACCAAAATCCACAATTAACAAAAGTTTAAAACTAGAAACAAGAAAACTTACTACTCTCTCTGATCCATATTAAATACTCAATATTGTTAGGGTATGATACACCAACTTAAAAGAAAAATAATTAAGGACAAAACTTAAAGGTTTTTTTTTACTATCACCTTTTTGATTATTTCTAAAAAAAAATTCTAAAAAAATGTAAAGTAGTTAATAAACTCATTAAAAAGAAGGATAAATATGGAAAAAAGTTTCACAATTCTCTTGAATTTTAAAAAATTTCACTTATTTTGAACTATGAAAAAAGTCCTTACAATTCACTTAATATTGACTAGTGAGAGTGCTGACTAATTAAGTTCCAGGATTAATTACTACAACAATAATAATATTAATATATTCAATGTAATTTCACAAATATGGTCCGAAGAGGGGTGGATGTACGTAACCTTATCCCTACCTTATGAAGGTACATAGATTGTTTTCGATAAACCGTCGACTGAAGTAAAAACATATCAAAACAATTATGAAAAGGAAATACATTAGAGAAAAAAACAATAGTAACAATAAATAAAATAACACAATATCCTAAGCAAATTAGGAAATAACTGATTATATTAAAAATGTAGCCTTGGAAAATAGGAGCATAATAATAGAAAGAAGGAAATAGATGATGTCCGACTATCTATAGTATCTACTAAACTTCTATCCTGATCATCGACCTCCATTACTCCTTATATAGGATTATATATTCATTAAGCTGCAGGTAGGGGTGACAAACGGACAGATCGAGTCGGATATGGTTTGATCAGAAATAAATCAGATGAAAATGGATAAAATATCCAACCCAATCCATATTTGATATCGATAAAAATGGGGTAAACCCAATAAATAGTATGAATATTCCTCTTCTTCTTTTTCTTCTTCTTCTTCTTCTTCTTCTTCTTATTATTATTATTATTATTATTGTTGTTGTTGTTGTTGTTGTTGTTGTTGTTGTTGTATAAAAAAACAAGTACTTCCATATCACAATTTGTTATTCTTATTCTTTTTTCCTTTTAAATCTGTTTGGTATGAAGATAGTTTCATGTTTTCCTTAAAAAAAAAATTCTAAAAAAATGAGTGATCCTGAGTTAAGGTGCGTGTGGGGTCAAAATTTAGATCTTAGATCTCGAATCATGGTTAGAAGTCGGAGCGAGAGTTGGATCCCAGGTTTGAATCTGATCGTATGGTGAGATTTTAGGAAAGTTTTTAAAAATAATATCTTTCTTATTTTTAAGGAAAGTTTTGGATCCCCCTCCCCCGTCCTCCACCCCTCCTTGTTTTATGCATGAAAGTTATTTTTTTAAAAATTGCGGAAAATAAATGCGTTTGATTTTTTTTTTTCAAAACATATAAGTCAATTAAATATGAGAAAATTAAAAATATTTTTCAAATATAATTTTCTTCATACCAAACATAATATTTTTCAAATATATTTTTCTTCATACCAACCATGCATTCTTACCTAGTTTAAGGAGAGTTCAATTGATGGATATCCGATCACCGTATTTTATAATGAATAATTAATATGAGTGGTAATTGTTATGTCGAAAAAAGACGATTTCAAATTAATTTCAACTTTTTAGAGAAAAAATTAACTTTAGAAAAGAAGAGTCGCCACTTAATTTTTTAAAGAAATTAAGAAAACTTAATTTAAAAGACCCTAACAGATTTAAGTCTTAAAAATTCAGAGAACAAGGTACGAGTTTCTTATTTCCACTTTGAGAAGGTGTTAAGCATTCAAAATGGCCGCTAACGGGCGGTTATCCGACGATTTAAAATTTTTTTTGACTAACTTTTGAAAATATTAATTTAAAAAGAAACGAAAACTTTAGAATTATTTTTTTGAAAATAATATACATGTGTATAAAAAAGTAAAAAGTTTATCAAATGACTAAGTAAATGTAGAAAATTATTTAAAGAATAATTAACATGAATTGGTTTATCTTTAGAGAAATCTAATTAAGTTAAAATAAATTAAAATTAATAACTAAACAAGCATAAATAACATAAATAATAAATTATTATAACCCGAATCAATATAAATAAATAATAAATAACATAAAAAAATATTGTCCGACATTTAACTTCTGTAAGACTGGACTATATTTTGAGCTTTTTGACCCAATTCTGTTTTATATATCACAGCTGTATATACATCGTATTTCAGTGTATACATCCACCAGTTTTCTTGTATATCAGATATACATGAACTGTATATCAGTCGATTTGTGTTCCAACACCTGTAAAGACACTTAGTAAATGTGTTAATAATAATAGTAATACAAAAATAAAATCCATCTTATGAACAGGGAGTCCTTGGAAATCGACGGTAATTTCTTCATCGGTCAATTTGAACTTGTAATATATAATATGTAATGTAAACTTAAACTTTAATTTTCATCTTTTAAAATGGAGATGTCTCGAAAATCGACGGAGAAATTTTTTCATTGGTCAATTTTAACTTACAAAAATATAATATATATTCACGATTGATTTAAATAAAAATTCTAAATGGTAAATAATTCCCTAAATACAAAGCAATAACCAAAGTGGGTCAACCCAAAATTAATCATAGCAATAAAATATACATATGCCATTAATGGTAGGACAACAAAAATAATAATAATTTAAAACCCTTTAATAAATAATCTAACAATATTGAAAGTAATAGCAGTAAGTATAAAAACATTAATAACAAACAATGATATAATAAACGCGTATCAAATAAAATATCATATATGTGAAATATAAATTAATTAATAATTTTACCACTACATATATCACTTTACATAAAACAAAACAAAACTAATGTTCTATAACTCGACAATTTATTAGAAAAAGAAGAAAATCTAAAATCAGTTTATTAGCAAAAGTTCTAACTAAATGAAAACATAAAGTAGTCCGTTCAAACAATATAACATATATAAACTTAAACTAAATTTTTATTTTATAAAATGGGGAGGCCTCAAAAATCGACGGAGAAATTTTTTCATTGGCCATGGGACCTGCAAACAATTTAAAAAGGAAACAAACAAAATTAAGGTAAAAGAATAACATTAAAGACGTCCAAATTAACTAAAAATGACTCAAACAAGAATTGTAAAAATGCACTTTTCACTAAAAAAATAAAATAAAAATTAAAAGTATTAATTTTACAAAGTCAGGACAAAATTAGATGACAAAAGCTGTCTCTTTAGATAACGGTGGTTTGATTGAAAGTTTCACATTATGTTGAATCCTTGTTGACGTGACCCTTACTTGTGATTGAATTGAGAACGCACCTTCTTGAATATTCTCGAAAAAACTAAGATAAAATTCTTTAGTAAAAAAATAAATTAAAGAAAAGATAGCATCTTCCGTAATACCATTTGTAGCGACCTGGGAACGACTCCAGTAGCCCCGGGAGCGCTTCAAAGGGTTTTAGAAGCTTTTTATTAGTGATCCAATAGAATTTAGGCTATTTTGTCAATTTTTCATGTGTGTTAGCTACAGATTTTTTAGTTGCCGGTGGTTTGGGTTGAATTTTCTTGGATTCTTCCATATTAGCGTTCGTATCAACCTGGAGAACGACTCCAGTAACTCTGACGTCGATTTAGAAGGATTTAAAAATATTTTATTGTCGACACAACAGAAATTAAGTGATTTTGCTAGTTTTTCATTTGTTACCCCACTGATTTTTTAGGTGTCGGAGGTACGGTTCAAATTTTTTGGATTCTTCCCTATTAGCGTCTGTAACGACCTGGGGAACGACTTCAGTATCTCCGGCGGCGATTTAGAAGGGTTTAGGAGCATTTTATTATCGACGCAACAGAAATTAAGTGATATTAGTAGTTTTTCATTTGTGTTAAGTGTTAACTCACGATTTTTTTAAGTGCCAGGGTTCGTGTAGAATTTTCTTGGATTTTTTTCATAATAGCATCTGTAACGACCTGGAAAACGATTCCAAGAGCATTTTATTGGCGACGCAACAGAAATTAGATAATTTTGCCTGTTTTTCGCATGTGTTAGCCCAAAATTTTTTAGGTGCCGGGGACCGAGTTGAATTTTCTTAGATTCTTCCATAGTAGCATTCGTAAAGACTTGGGGAACGACTACAGTAGCCCCGTGGCGCTTTAAAGGGGATTAAGAGCATTTTATTGGTGACGCAACAGGATTAGACAATTTTTGCTAGTTTTTTGTGAGTGTTAGCTCACAAATGTTTTAGGTGCCCGAGGTTCGGGTCAAAGTTTCGTGGATTTTTTTATAGTAGCGTCTGTAAAGACCTGAGAAACGACTGCAGTAGCCCCGACAACACTTTAGAGGGGTTTAGAAGCATTTTATTGGCGACGCAATAGAAATTAGGTAATTTTGTCATTTTTTCGTATATATTAGCCCACAAACTTTTTACGTGTTGGGACCGAGTTGAATTTTCTTGGATTCTTCTATAGTAGTGTCCGTAACAACCTGGAGAATCCCGTAGCGCCAGCGGCGCTTTAGAGGGTTTAGGAGAATTTTATTAGAATCACAATGAAAATTAAGCGATTTTACAAGATTTTCGTGTGTGTTAGCCTATGATTTTTTTTGTGCCGACGGTCCTGGTCGAATTTTATTTGATTTTCCACAGTAGCATCCGTAACAACCTGGGAACGACTCCAGTTGTCTCGGCATCACTTTAGAGGGTTTTAAGAGCATTTTATTGGGGATGCAATAGTAATTAGGCGATTTTGCCAATTTTTCGTGTGTTAGCTCACAAATTTTTAGTTGTCGGTGATTCGAGTCGAATTTTCTTAAATTCTTAAATAGTAGCGTCTATAACGACCTGACGAACGACTCCAGTAGCCCCAGCGGTGCTTTAGAGGGATTTAAAAATATTTTATTGGCGACGCAACAGAAATAAGACAATTTTGCTAGTTTTTCGTATGTGTTAGCCTACAGATTTTTTAGGTGTCGGGGACCAAGTTGAATTTTTCTTGGATTCTTCCATAATAGCGTTCGTAACGACCTGGGAAACGACTCGAGTAGCCCTGACGGCACTTTAGAGGGGAGTAAGAGCATTTTATTGGCGACGCAACAGGAATTAAGTGATTTTAGTAGTTTTTTGTGTGTGTTATAGCCCAAGGAATATTTAGATGCCAGGGGTTCGGGTCGAATTTTCTCGGATTCTTCCATAGTATCGTCTGTAACGACATGAGAAACAACTCCAATAGCCCCGGCAGCACTATAGAGGGGTTTAAGAGTATTTTATTGGTGACGGAACAGAAATTAGACAATTTTGCCTATTTTTCGTATGTGTTAGCCCACAGATTTTTTAGATATCGGAGACCGTGTTGAATTTTCTTGGATTCTTACATAGTAACGTCCATAACGAGATGTGGATTGACTCTAGTAGCGCCAGCGACACTTTAGAGGGGTTTAGAAGAATTTTATTGGTAACGCAACAAAAATTATGCGATTTTACAAGTTTTTCGTGTTTTTTAGCCCATAGGTTTTTTTTGTGCCGGGGGGCATTTCTCGAATTTTATTGAATTTTCCACAGTAGCGTCCGTAACAACCTAGGAACGACTTCAGTTGCCTCGGCAACACTTTAGAGGGTTTTAGAAGTATTTTATTGGGGATGCAATATGAATTAGGCGATTTTGTCAATTTTTTTTGTGTTAGCCAACATATTTTTTAGGTGTCGGTGGACCGAGTTGAATTTTCTTAGATTCTTTCATAGTAGCGTCCGTACCGACCTTGAGAACGACTCTAGTAGCTCCGACGACGCTTTAGAGGCATTTAATAACATTTTATTGGCGACACAACAAAAAATAGGCGATTTTGCTAGTTTTTCATGTGTGTTACCTAACAAATTTTTTTAGGTGTCGGGGTACAGTTCAATTTTTTTGGATTTTTCCCTAGTAGCGTCCGTAACGACCTAGGGAACAACTCAAGTAGCCTCGACGACGCTTTAGAGGAGTTTAGGAGGATTTTATTAGCGACGCAACAAGAATTTGGTGATTTTAATAGTTTTTTCATGTGTGTTAGCCCACAAATTTTTTAGGTGCCGGGGGTTCAGGTCGAATTTTCTTGGATTCTTCAATAGTAGCATTCGTAGTGACCTAGGAAACAACTCCAGTAGCCCCGACGACGCGTTAAAGGGGTTTAGGAGCATTTTATGTGCGATGCAACAAGAATTAGGCAATTTTGCCAGTATTTTTGTGTGTTAGCCCACAGATTTTTAGGTGCCGGGGGTCCGGATCGATTTTTCTTATATTCTTCCGTACTGGCGTCCGTAACGGCTTGTAGAACGACTCCAGTAGCCCCGACGACGCTTTAGAGGGGATTAAGACCATTTTATTGGCGACGCAACAGGAATTAGACAATTTTACTAGTTTTTCGTGTGTGTTAGCTCACAATTTTTTAGGTGCCGGGGGTTCGGATCGAATATTCTTGGATTGTTCCATAGTAGCGTCTATAATGACTTGGGAAACGATTGCAGTAACCCCGTCAGCGCTTTAGAGGGGTTTAAGAGCATTTTATTGGCGACACAACAGATATTAGACAATTTTATCAGTTTTTCGTATGTGTTACCCCACAGATTTTTTAGGTGTCGAGGATCGGGATGAGGTTTCTTAGATTCTTCCACTTAATATACCAAAATCACGTAGTTCCTGTTGTATCGCTAATTGAATGCTCCTAAACCCTCTCTAAAGTGCCGCCGGGGCTACTGGAGTTGTTCTCCAGATCGTTACGGATGCTACTAGGGAAGAATTCAAAAAATTTGAAACGTACCCCCGACACTTAAAAAATCCATGCGGTAACACATCTGAAAAACTAGCAAAATCGCCTAATTCCTGTTGTGTCGTCAATAAAATATTTTTAAATCTCTCTAAAGCGTCGTCGGAGCTACTGGAGTCGTTTTCTAGGTCTTTACGGACGCTATTATGGAAGAATCCAAGAAAATTCGACCTGGACCACCGACAACTAAAAAATTCATAAGCTAACACACACGAAAAATTAGCAAAATCGCATAATTCTTATTGCATCCCCAATAAAATGCTTCTAAAATTCTCTAAAGCGCCGATGAAATTACTGGAGTCGTTTTCTCAGGTAGCTACGGACGGATGGTATTACTGAAGAATCCAATCTTTCACTCCTTTTTCTTTTCCTACTACACGACAAATAGTTTTTTAAATCCATTGAATGAGGAGGTCGTATAATTAAAAAAATCTTGAATTAGTGCTAATACTGTAGGAAAATGACATACAATATAATATAAAGTTTTAGTAAAAATTAAAAATAGTTGGAATTAAGTCTCTTTCATTCAGTGAAGACTATCTGCTTCATCCACTCAAGATCTAGAAAGCAACACGACAAGATTCTTCAAAAAAGATGTGAGATTTCAATGGAAAAAAAAAAATCATTCCACAATTTATTTTTATATGATTTAGAAAAAGAAAAAAAAAAGAATCTTTAAGCCGACATGACTGATCAATATTATGGTTACTATTTTCAGGTTGAGATGAATATGAATAACACCAAAAATGTCACCATATAAAAAGGGATAATTGAATAAGACTTGTGTACTAGAAGTTCAAAATTGTTTAGGCCTAAGTGGTTGTAACTTAAGTTTCGTAAACATTTATCAATTGTTGCTAGTGTCGGGTGAGATAATAAGTGTAACAGTACGTTATCTTTAGATGTCTAGCCTACTGTTGTGTCTTAACGTATTCCTAAGAAAGATGAACATTAACATCGTTTGTGCAAAGATTAATTGAATATTGTTCTAGAAAAATTCATTTCTAGTACATTACTTTACAGTAACATCATGCATATTTCAAAATTTGAAAATTGAGAATTTTAAAATATTCCTATATATAGTATGTCACTGTGATCACTAGAGAAACGTCTTAAATTTGTTTGAGTATGATGACTCCACCTTAAATTTCTTTGAGTATGACTCCAATAATAAAATCATTTATATCCCGGGTTCAAGTCCTCAGAATAGTTCTAAAGTAAGTTTTTTGATGCGAAACCTAACTAATTGGGCCGAAGTACCTGTAACTTAAGTTTCATAGTATTTATCGATAGTTACATGAATCAGAAAAATAAATTTAATAGGACGTTATCTCTAGATGTCTAATTAACTATTTCGGTTTAAATGATTCTCCGAAGACGCAAGTTAACATCGTCTATGCAAGAATAATTGAATACTGTTCTAAGTGGTTGTAACTTAAGTTTCATAGCATTTGTCGATTGTTGCAAGTGTCGCGAAAGATAAGTTTAATAATATATGTTATCTTAAGATATCTAGTCAACTGTTGCGCCTTAATTTAATTATTTTCAAGAAACATAACGTTAACACATGTTGTGAAATAAATAATTGAATATTGTTCAGGAAACTTATTTCTGGTACATCACTATCACAGTAACGTCATGTTTCAAAATGTGAAATTTAAAAGTCCTATATATTACGTATGTCACTGTGGTCACTAGTGAAATTAAATGGGGCTAAGCGTTTATTTTTTTTCCTGTAAAAATTGCAAAGTTGTAACTTGTAAGGGTAAGCACAAGATATTAGATTACTAGAGTAGACTGCTTTTTAGGACCATAATAATGTCGGATTATGACTCAAAGAACACGATCATCAATAATTGTGATAAAGTAATAAATAATTTTAACTTTATAGGTTCTAAATTCTAGAAAATGAAATTTATTGAGTTTTGAATAAATATATTAAGTGGATTTAATAATATAAATATAAAATATAGTCAAAACTTTGGATCCGAAACCCTTGACATTTTTAACTAGATGTCTTAGACGCCTTTGATGCGTAGGGAGTGGTTTAATTTCTAAACAACGATATTTCAACTTGAATTTAAATTAATCGAGTCCCAAATCAAATAGCGGAGATTGGTTGAAAAACCAAAGAAGAAAAGAGATAGTAATTAAGATTGTTCACTATATATACAGAGAAGTTGCAAGACAGATTGATATGAATTCATGCTTGTAGACTGTGGGTACTTGGGACATTGTCGGTTACACAATATTTTCCTGTTCCCCCCCTTTTCTTTTTAATGTCGAAATAGATCCAACATAGAAAAGATAATTATATTTTAATAAAGAAAAAAATATAAAAAACAATATAGCATCTTATACAGTGGATATTAATTAACATTAATCTTTAATCTGTTAGACATTTTTTCTAATTTTTTTTATTATATACAGGGACAGGGAAAGAGGAAGGGGATCACAAAATGAGAAATAGGATATTTTACCAATAAGTTAAAGCGAAAGATCGGATAAGCAATCAATTGGATTATTACAATTTTGCATCTATTAGAGTTTATGTATATGTTGTAATGTTGTTTTAAGAACAAAAAAAGGATAAAATATACATTTAAACTTTGCGAAATTAAATAAAAATATCATCCGTTAATAATTTAATTTTAAAATGCATTTGCTGTATTGATGTTTATTAGGAAAATGATATTCTGGACCCTAGTAAGTAACAATAAAGAAATTTTCACGATAAGAATATTTTTGGATCAAAGTATTAACGATAAGGATATTTTTGGACTAAATAATAATGAATGACAATTTTTTTTTCAAGTTCACATAGTTTAAAAATATTTCTAACCCTTTTCTGTTTTAAAAATCCAATTAACTAGCCTAAAAAGTTAAGTAAATAATATTTTATATAGCATGTTAAAATACATAGATTACAATGTATCATCAACAACGAATTCAGAGTTCCAAACTCAACAATAGCAACTAAACACGAAGGCTGCGCTTGTTGTGGGACTTAACTCAACACCTTATGACACAAGCCGACGATAATCATGCACCACTTATGTTCGCGTTTTGAAAGTTTCTCTTCTTTTTCATGAGAATTTGTGGCATGTCAAGCCGTAAAATCTTATTTATTCATGTTGTGATCTTTTACCCCCAAAAAGAATTTTTTACCCTACACAAATAGCTCAATAAAATCCACAACATAATCCTACCCTAGTTTCTAGCCACTATGCCGCGTATAATTTATGTATAATCATTTATAATTTGTGTATACTTATTGTGTATATATTGTATATTAAATATACTCTGACACAATTGCAAAAAGTTACTGCTAGGTGTGTGATTATTTTTTTAAGCCTTAATCATCATCTCCTTTTTGGTCAAGGTTGTTAGAGTTGCATAAATAGGCAATTGTCTAAATTTGGCATTCTAAAGTCAAGCTTTATGAATTGGTTATGATTTTATTACTATAAATACTTTTTTTTAATATCTAAATGATGAATGTACACAGCTTCCCATTTTCAAGTTTCATATTCATTTCTAAAATATAATTGGACATTAAATTTATTGTTACAGATTCCCACTTTTCTATCCCAAAAAAGCTAAATACAAAGTTAGTCCAAGAGTTCTTTAATTGTATAAAATGCATCAAATAATTTTTAGCATCTCAATTGGAACATTTCTATGCAAAATAATTCTTCCTATGTTTATGCCAAAGGGACTCATTTGTATAAGATCAAGTCGATAAGGTCTAATAGCCCTCGACGGAAGATGAGCATGTGCAAAAATATTCAAATCTTCATTTTTAATATTCTATTTTGCTAAAACATCTACGACTTAATTGATTTCTCTATAGCAATATCGAACCTCACCAGTAATTTGGCTTGTTCGAACATAGAACTTTGACTAAGAAATACATCAACAATTTTCCTAGCATAACCTATATTTATATATATATAATTAAAAATATAAGTATAGAGGATTACCAATTAAACACTATGTATAATATCATCAAGCTATTCAAAGTTGGCTTAACATTTATAACATTCAACTTACTGTCTAACTAATGTTTTGTCTCTGGGAAAAAACTTCCAAGTTGTAGTCGAAATAACAACCAATAGGGCAATGACATATATTATTAGAGTTTATAACACACTTTCTTATGAATTGTCCACCTTACTATAAATAGTTATCCTAAATTATTTGTCAATTTATAAAATCAAAATAAAATTAATTAAATTTTTTCATTTTACCCTTTCATTTATAATTTCTTAAAAGACATATAAAGAAAAAATGGACTATTAAAAAAAAGGCAATAAAAATAAGTCAATTTAATAGCCCTATTGCCGTATATTTTATAAAATGAAGATTTAAGAAACCGTGACTCAAAGATACACATCTCTACTAATACAACCATTCAGCCCATTGGATCTTAAACTACCTCTGAATATCTTTACGTTAATTTTACTGTTTAACACTATTCTTTTAATTAAATAATCTAAAAAAACAATTGACAAGCTCTATATATAGTTGATCATTTTCTCTTTCACATCTCCGCTCACCTTTCATCAGAAATTTTAAATTCAAATTTTGAGAGTAAAAATGCTTTTAATATATTGAGAATGATTCTCCTCTTTTAAACTTTGCGCTAAGGTTAGAGCTACAATTCTTCTTACTAATTTCCTACAAAATTCAATAATTATGACCCAAACACTATAGAGACGGAGTAAGAATTTAAAATTTATTAATTTAAAATTTTGATTCTTTAAATTATACATATTCTGTAGGCTTTCACTAAAAATACAGAGTTTAGATTACTTTAGACTAAAATTACTAAATTCGACCGTATTCCCAATTGAAACGCTAGCTTCACTCCTCACCCTAAAACCCTATATTTGTGTTAAATAACTTATTCATAATCTTGTAAGTTGCCTTTAAAAAAAAATTAGAATCATAAACTCAAAATCGTTAATTATTATGCAATCCAAATTCAAATTAATTGAATGAGCAAGAATTTCATGTCCCTCATAATTAAACTTTTTTCAAAGAAATGTGACCTGCAGATTTGATGGTAGATACCTAACCTTTTGCCAAATGGAAAGTCATGAAGAGAGATCAAATAAATTGAAAATGTAAAAAACTTTTTTCATGCAGAGTATAGTCCAATTATACTGCAAGAATAAAAACAAGAAAAGTTAGGCCATTTTGGTCATTTTAATCAAGGTATTGTCAATCACTGCCACAAAAAGGTTCACTAGTTAAAGGAAACAAAATCATATTATTCCCTCCTTCAAATATTTTCTTTTTTTTAACTCCAAATAGTATAAGCTTTTTCCTGTCTACATCTATCATTTCCAATCTTACTGTCAATCTCTTTTCATTTCCATAAAAGCCCTAACTAGGTCCCTTTACACTTACCAAATTACCATTACTACCCTCCTACCCCCTCTCAACAATCTTTCACTAGTGAAGCCCTTTTCTAGGAAAAAAAATATATCAGCCAATCTATGCATACATTTTCAGAAATCAAAGCTCATAAAAGCCATCACCCAAACATCAAAGGTTTTCTTTTTTCTTTTTTTTTTTATCTAGGACTAGGATTGATCAAATTATTGACTAAAAACCAAAGAAATGCTTAATCCTTTCGTCCTACTTTATGCGACATGACATGAAGTATAAAGATTAAATTATTTAATTTTCAACGGAGAATTCAGATATAGAACCTTCTTGAAATAAAATTAAAGAAAGTTATTCTTATCATCTCAATTTATATGACATTAACTGATTGTACATGCAAAATTCAAGAAATTAATTAAGAACTCCTCAAAAATTTATGATATAAAACAAGTCCCAGAACTTTATGTGGTTATAAAAGATAAAATAAGAAATTTAAAGGTAAGATACAATCTATCGGTTTTAATTTTTTTATTTTTTTTTTTTAGCTTGTTTGATTTTTTTTTTTTTTGACATCTCTTTAGTTTTACCTTTTACATTACATATTTAAGACCAAAAGAGTAAAGAATATTTTGGTATATTCAGCATTACTTTAACTTAAGTCTACAAAATTTAAACTCCATATCAAATCAAAACAAAAAACAAGTAAATCGTTCTCTCTGTTTCAATTTGTTTGCCCTATTTTCTTTTCAAGTTTGATTAAAAAAGGATTTCTTTGCTTTTTTTGAAAACTTTTTAATTTTAATTTTTCACGTATTATGTTTAAGACAAAAAGATTAAAAAGTCTTTTAGTATATTATACATATCTTTAATTTAAGACCATAAAATTTAAAAGTTTTTTTTGTTTACTTTTTTAAACTTCGTGCTATGTCAAAACAAGATAAATAAATTGAAATGAAATAAATAAAACACATTGAGTAATTTAATGGAAAATTACCTAAATACATAAATTATTTTATTATATTCTCTAAAATTCTCTATCATCCGAAAAAATTACAAAAATCTTTATTCTCTCCTATTTTCAGATAGATCACTTTACGCGATCTATCGGCGTATACATAAGTTACGTATCAAAACGTCGGATACATCATTTTACATGATGTCTCGGTCGGATACAACATTTTACGCGATATATCGATCGAATACATCACTTTACATGATGTATCAGTATATTATGAGATGTATTCGAATTTCATCAAATTAATTTTTTTATATAATTTTAAAAAAAATAGAAATATTATATAATTAACTTTTAACATTATGAAATTTTTATAATCTTTTTTAATTTTATTTTTTAAAAGTAAATTAAAAAAAAAGTGTCACGTAAATTAAGTGGAAAAGACAGGAGAAATCAAAGTTCACCCCTCCACCCCCACTCCTTTCCCCTTTCCCCTTTCCCCAATCTTAGCTTATCATCCATCTCTCTAAATTCACTCTATTTTATTCCATCATGTAGCTAGCAGACCTCACATGGTCATCATAAGCAAGCATAAAAAAACCCTAATTCACTATAAATCTATTGGTTCTTATAGCCTACTTCCTAGCTCCTCTATTACCCTAAAAAGTTTCTTATCCATCTTGTTCTTCACCCCCTTCTTTCTTTCTCTTCCAAGAAACAAAAGATCATCTAATCACCCCCCCCCCCCTCCCCGCCAAAAAAAAGAAAGAAAAAAACACCCCCACCAAGATCAAAACTAATGGAACATAACCAAGAAGTGGATTCTCCAAACTCGGTCATCATTCACCATCATCATCATCACAATCACAATAACAATACGATGACGATAGCAAGTAGTAATAATAATAATAATAATTACCTTGCTTCATCGTCATCGAATTCTCCAACAACCCTAAGTCGATACGAGAATCAAAAACGTCGAGATTGGAATACGTTCGGTCAGTACCTAAGAAACCATAGGCCACCACTCTCTCTTACTCGTTGTAGTGGGGCACACGTTCTTGAATTCCTTCGATACCTTGACCAGTTCGGAAAGACTAAGGTTCACACTCAACTATGTCCATTTTTCGGACATCCTAATCCGCCAGCTCCTTGCCCTTGTCCTTTACGCCAAGCTTGGGGCAGTCTCGATGCACTCATCGGACGGCTCCGAGCTGCTTATGAAGAAAACGGTGGAAAACCCGAAACTAACCCTTTCGGTGCAAGGGCCGTTAGGCTTTACCTTCGCGAAGTTCGTGATTCTCAAGCTAAAGCTAGGGGTATAAGTTATGAAAAAAAGAAACGCAAAAAACCGAATCCTCAACAACAATCGTCATCGTCGTTGCCACCACCAACAGGAAATTCAAGCTAATAATAAGATTTGTTTTTAAATGAACAAATCTTATTTACTAGCATATTTTTCAGTATTGTATGGTATGTCTATTTTCTAGTAGTTGTTTAAAAGAAAATTGGAACCCTTTTTTCCCTAGTATTACTATTTATGGGTATTAAAACATTGATCTTGTTCAGTACTTTTTTTTAAAACTAATTATTATGCAAATGATGACAACTTTAGAAGTGGTAGTGGTATTAATGGAAGTGGCAGTGAAAGTGGCTGTTATTAATTAAAATAAATACATAACTAATTATTAAGATCTAGGTGAAATATTTTTTGTGCTATAGATCTTTCTTTTTTTATTTGTCAAATTGGATCAATAGTGTTTTCCTTTTCCAGTGTGATTCAGGTGCTCAATCATTTGAACGAGTCATATTTATCTGTTATAGATTATTTTTTTAATTATTTTGAGGATCAATAGTACTTTCACTTATCAGACTCAAATCATTTGAGCAAACCTTACTTGTTTGCTATAGATCTTTCAACATTTGCTATGGATATTTTTTTCTGTCTTAGCTGAGAATAAACCTTATTTATGACTTGGTATATTTCATAGATTTGCTTGTTATATCATGTTTCATGCCTTTTTGTTCTTTTGCAAATTTTGTGTAATTAGTAGACTTTAGCAAGATATCACGTCAGCTTTGTCTAGGACTGGTCTGTTTTAGACACTGCAAAATATAGACACAGTTTCATCATCAATCATCTTTTTTTCATACTTAATTGGGTATTTTTTTGGAAACTGATGATATGCATAATTGGCTTACCTATATATGATTTTAAAAAAAATATATACACCTAAGTTTGAATTTTATATTATTTCCTCTCCGGCCAGTAGAACTTACATGTCGGTCGATATATATGTTAGTTCATCATATAGATGAAATCTGTTGGAAGTAACCTATATATATCGAAGAGTTTATGTAATGTGCACTGATAAACTTATTTACATGATTGGGTTTATTTAAAATAATTTATTGTTTTTCTTGTTCAATTTTATGGATATTGTTATATTATTTGGAGAGTTATATTGTGAGTTTTTCTTTAATTATCTTCTTTCAAATGTTCTTAGTTAATATTTTGAATTGTTAATTATTGTAAGTTGTATTATTTTTTATGCAATTTTTAAATATGTAGTTTTTATTTAAAGATTTTATGTTCAATTTTCACACTGTTAATAAAATATAAATGGCTGCAGCAGGTTATTCCTTTTTTTCTAGGTTATCAATTATCAAATCAAACTTGATATAAGGAGTTCATTATCTATTGCTATCAGTCAATTTTACCCGATAGTGAGGAAAAGTATATTAAATAGCCAATATATATTATAGCAAGTTAAATTATACTGATAATATAAACTATTATATACACTATCAATGTATAGTTTAACTTAAATCATATTGGGAATGAGCATAAACTATATATAAAAGTCTATTGGTTAGAGCAGATTTTTACCTAATTTTTAGGTTACTTTATTATGTTTGTTATGAAAAGATCAATTTTAGTTGATGATTTTTTTTTAATTTTTTTTTTGTTCTTATATTTTTTCTTTCATTACTTGAATTGAAGATCTTTCAGAGACAATCTTTCTATTTTTATAAGTAAATATAAGATCTACGTTTAATTTATCTTTTTCAAATTAAATCTATGACATTGTGCTGAGAATGACGATATTATATTATTTTTGTGTGGGAGAGAAAATGTTTCAGGGTGTTCGTCAGTAAGATCATATGACATCATTTATTAAACCAAATCCATCTCCCATTGCTCCATTATGTCATCTCTATCTTATCAAAATGTTCCCTAAAGAGTAGAGGGGCATTAAATTAGAGATGTACAATTCACCATCCAAAAGGTTACTCCAAAAATATTATATTCTATAGTTAGATATTTGCACATTTATGACCATTTAGCCTTGACCACAAAAAAAGACAAAACTTACCTACAAAATACTCACTAGATATGGTTGCTCCCTCAAGTTATGGCAAAAACCTATAGTCCATTTTTGGTTTAAAATGTAACATTATACATATCCTAATTATTATAACCTATTTTCAATTTGTTTGTTATGTGTTGTTTATATTATATTCTATAATATATAGGGAGAAATCCAAAGTTGGTACAAATTTCTGGTAGTGCAACTATAGGAACACTCTTAAGTAAAGGGGATGCTGAATTAAGTATTTTAATTTATCAGTTTTTTCGTGTTATTGGTTGAAAATTGAGCATAAGATACCTACTAATTATGTTGTTTGGACCTTCGTATTGTCACACTCGTATGCACACCCGACAATGTTTTTAAATGGTCCGAGCAATATTTATAGCCTACCAACTATGTTACATGAACCTCACAAAAAATGCTTCTACATTCTGTTGCATCCTCCACAAAATATTTAGCTTTTGAAGGATCACACACATTCAGAAGTATTTTCGAATAATATAAGCAACATAGCATAATTGTGATCGCCTTTGGCTAGATTACTCAAGAACCACTACTAAAAAATATGGAATTAGCTATGATATATATTGGTAATTGTGATCACTTTTAGCTAAATTACTCAAGAACCACCATTAGAAAATATGGAATTAGCTATGATTATATTTGGTAATTCCTTACTAATCCCTTGTTTTTTTTCAGTGAACTACAATAGATAGGTATGTTAGATCTACTATAGTTGTTATGATACATCAATCAATTCTTTTGTTGTATGACCAAACAGTTCAATTGACTTTTCTTTCAGTTTAATTAGGAGCAATTAGGATTAATTGAAATATTGTCTTTCAATGCCTCATGGGTTTGAGAAACATTTACTTAATGTAGTGATACTCATGTTGTTTCTTCTTATAAGTCTCTACATAGTAGCCAATGATGTTTGTCTCATGAATTTTGTTTGTCAAATGAAATGTTAAGTGCTGTTAACATGTCATGATGGTCTCATAGATATCTGATTATGCCTAGCTAGTTTTTAATTCGTCATAAATAATATTGCTTAAATTATTGGCATGACTAGTTAGAACCTAATTGACTATATAGAAATGTTATATATAAGACTTGACAAAACCTCAATCTAAAGACTAGTGAGATAAGTCAAAGAAGTCATTTATTCTATGAAGTGTTTTGCAACCAGGAGGTCTGTCTAGAAGCCGTCGTCTTTAAAAGAGTGTCTAATAGCTCACTAATCGAGCATTTTATGCCAAAAGTAAATAGAACTAATTAGCAGTCATATGAGACTGTAGAGGATATATATATATGGTTGTTACCTCTTGGATTCAGATTAGTAGCAAAATTCGATTTTTCGTTAAGGAAATTCACAATATATAGAAACGAAGGGTCCAACATCTACCCAACAACTATATTACTTTACATCTTGCATGTTTTTTTTTCCAGTGTTGCTGAATGTTTTGAACTTAGGGACAAATTGCAACTGTTTGTAACAAATTTTGAAGAGATTGTAAAAAAAAATGCAATCACAATTAAAATATGAAAAAATAATTTTATTGAGAAACAATATGGGTATAAATTTATTTGTTTCCTTAATTCTTCTCTCCTAAGAATGCTCTGTGATTCAAGGATCGTTAGAGACATATTTCTCGATTTAGGATGATGTTGACCTTCTTGAGAAATTGTTTGGTTAAATCACTTGCACTATTTACTATATTTATTTTCTGACTTGTATCGACTATCAAGCAAATTGTATGGATGTTTACTCGACTTATAGAGACCTACAAAATTTCAATATTAATTTACAGCAACTATGAAGATGTTGCTATTTAGCACGCAATTTATTCCAAAGTAATGAACCTCGATAACTTTTCCAATTAATTAGTTATCTTGCTAAAGGAGTATTTGTTTATTGATGCTCTTTATTATATTTTCTTAATGTATGTTTTATTACCTTTTTTTCTTTGTCTTAGACCTACCATGATAAAACATGATTTCTTGTCTGCCTAAAGCACACCAAGTTGCATAAAAACTTGCGCTAAAATATTAAAAGTTGTAAAAGCATTAGGGAACAACAGTAAAATTGATTTGGAACATTCTCAACATATATGATTAGTGCTTCAAGAGAGAAAACATGCATCCAAATGAAAATTAATTTCTCAAAATTTAAGATAATTTGGCTCAAACCAATAATTATCATTTTTTATCCGGCATAAAATAATAAACGACGTTAAGGGATCGTTTGGTTATTTGATAGAGTTATATATGTATTTGTAATATAGAAATTATTTATGTGGGTATTGATAATGTAAGAATTTGTTATGGATCATTTACCTATTCCATCTTTTACCTTACATAAAATAATAGTACATAAATTATACATGTATTAATTACACGTGATTTTAAACTATATAGTAACCAGTGGCGGAGCCACCTTGTAGTTAAGGGGTTCATCCGAACCCCCTTCAGTAGAAAATTATACTATTTATATATGATTAAAATAATATTTTATGTATATATAACAGATGTCGATCTTTATTCGACTAGTTTGTATGTCTATTTCTTCAGATTTTAAACCCTTTAGTTAAAATTCTGACTTCGCTACTAATAATAACCAACCACCGTACTTATTATATCATTTTTATACATAGCACCTAAAATATCACCAAACATAATACTAATTATGTTAATGTTAAGATATGAATTAATGATTAACTAACAACCAAACTGACCTCCAAGAGTTACTAAAATGTCCTTATTTTTCATAGTATCCTATGAAATTGAGAGAGGGTACGCAAAGTAAATAAATCATGTGAAATAGAAATAGCTAGTAGAAACTAGAAAGTGGAGTAATATTTGATTTGATATATAACTACACAGATAATTTCATGTGACTTATAACAACTTTATCATGAAATTTTTTGTTTGGAAAAGGTCTAGAATTTTGTCAAAAATGTTGTAAACCAAAATAATAAAAATATTTTCCGAATTATTTAATAAATTTTTTATTGTGGCTTTAAGCAGGCAATCTTTCTTAATTCCAAGGATCATAAGACAATTATCATCATAATTAAAATAAGATGATCGATGAGATCTCATTCTTCTCCATCGAAGTTGAACATATAGAAAGAAAAGTGATTTCAGTTGTAAATTAGAAAAAAAAAAAAAACACGTAACGACGCTTGAATTGGTGCAGCAGGTCTAGGGTTTGATTTTTCCTGCCAACCCCTTCTAAGTCGAGTCCGTTGTATCTGATTTATCTAGTGCAGTTTACATCTCTAATGTAATTTGTTGACTATTACGCAGAAACAAGTTTATCCAATGTATACCCGAAAAATAGCACCAAATATCTCGATTTTAAAAAGGTAAAAAAAAAACAAAAAAACAAGAGGAACCAACCAATGAAATGGACTATGGTCCAAATCCAATTTTTTTTGGCAGTAACTATACACCAATTTACTATCACTGTGTGACGTAGTGGAATGGTTCGGAGGAGATTCCTTTAATCTCGTAAAAGGTTTTAGGTTCGAGCTTTAGAATTAAAATAATATCAAGTAAAAAGTATTTTTTTTTAATAGGTCATATATAACGCAAATATGAACTAATCGGACCAATGAATATCAATTTTTTTTTTTTAAAAAAACAATTTAATCATTGAAATTTGATGTTTCATGGTCTAATTAACCCAAATAAAGATGGTGGTTTCTCTTGAGGGTCACCAAAGTTCTAGTAATCATTTTTAGGTTGATTTGTGATATGTGTCAAATTTTGGTAACCATGCGAAGGTCTTAGTTATGAGTTTTACTTTCACCGGTTATTAAAAAAAATCCACATACTTGGTTCATGAAAAAAAATTAAATTCACATGTAAAGAAACGCATTAAAAAATTAAATTTTAATAAATAAATATATATTTTTACCTTAAGTTTTTTGATGAGTTGGTTACCCTCCAACAAAATCAGAGCTCAAGTGTTGCAACATGTATTTAAGTTGAGTTCTAAGTTTGAAACTCGATTATAAAACAATAAATATTTGTGGTCTTTTTGCTATATATTTATATACAATTGATTCCTTCACTATTTATGATACCCTCATAATACAGATCTTTAAATAAACAATGTTATGTTTCATCAATTTCTCTACCAAATCAAATAATTCCAAAAAAAATCTTGTCGATACAAGCACGTTTGTTAGAGTTTGCAAAAGAATATATATATATATAGTTGTACCGTCCACCCTAAACAAATAAATCTTGATTAATGTGAATTAATTAACATTATCTTCTTCTTCTTTTACCTCAATTATATATTTTCATTGTTACCTACTATCAAAAAAGTGAAAAAGTTGCAATGTACGATGGTACAATATACAATAGGTACATATATCCTCTTGAAAGATGAAGAGAGAATAATACTACTCATCGGGTCGTTTGGTGTTGGACAAGTTATACTAAAAAATTCTAGTATTAATATTATATAAAAATTAAATAATAAAGAGAATATTTAGTAATAATACTTTTATTGATACATGTTTAGTTTATTGGACAAAAATTAGGATATACGGGATTTATAATATAATACAATAATTTTACTTCAATTTTAATCTTGTTCTCTTTAGAACGCTTCAGGAGAAGAGCTTTGAATAAGGCACCTTTGTTATTTTTGTGTTTTATCTCTAGATCAATTCACTATAACAAAATATGAAATTAGCTATCGAATTTATTAGTTTTTCCTAAATAATTAATCTGCCACTAAAATATTTCTAACGAATTAAATTTTCTTATAATCCGTTGCTACTGCCTTAATATATGAGATTAGTTATCTTGAAATTTTTGCTGTTTAGTTAGCTTGAAATTTTTGAGATTAATTAGCTTGAAATTGTTCTTTATCTTTGGGTTAAGACTCAAAGTCATTCTTGAGTTTTCATATAGAGCACTAATAATTCCTTATATTTGTAATATTGGTGCACTTTTAGTCCTCCCCCAAACTCTTGCCTATTTTTTAATATTGATTTTGTCCACAATTTCATGTATGAAATGTTCAATTGTCTTTTTATAGAAATAACTTGTTCTTTTTAGTAGAAATATTATTGAAGTTATAATTCGAGAGGTTCATCACGCTGATTTCACACGCAATAGTACAATTTTTTATTTTCTTGCCACATCATATGTCAAGGTTTTCTTAGTTTAGCTACAATAATATTCCTGAACAGAATAAGGTGTTCTTCTCACCTTCTCTCACATAGAGTTATTATTACTACTATATATATAAATAAAGATGATTAAACATTCCATACATAAAATTAAGGACAAAATTAATTTTTAAAAATAGGCAAAAGTTTGGAAGAGCACCAAAAATGCACCAATATAACAAACATGAGGGACTATTAGTGCTCTATGTAAAAACTCAAGTTTGACTTTGAGTCTTAACCCAAAGATAAGAGACTATTTTGGATATTTTCTCCATTTATTATTTTAAAACCTCAATTTTCTTAACCTATAATTTTTTTAAAAAAATAATAACTATTAATTAAATAATCATATGATAAATCAACTCGACCTCGTAAAGTATAATAAAGTGAAAAGAAATTAACTCAAAATGAAGAAAGGAAATAGGACCAAGAGAAGGCAATATATCCACAGGTGAATCCTGTCGTTTTCATTTACTTTTCAGCTTCCTATACACAAAAAGAATCTCAAATATTCTATTACTACTATTATTACTATTACTACATATTTGGTCTAAAAGGAAACTGGTACGAGAATCCCTCCTGTTCTACATACTAAGATCAGTCAAAAACTAATTTTAAAAATATTATTCCGAAAAAATATAGATTTTATTTTCCTTTTAATTATTTGATATTCAAAATTCATTATTCATCTAATATGAATTTATTCAAAATAAGTCTATAAAAAGGAGTAAGACATCAATTACTAAATTTTTTTTTATCAAAATTCTTCATTACTTTCTTAAATTTCATGTGAAATAAAAAAAAATTAAAATAGAAAAAGTACATTCTTCTAATTAGTTTCTTCAAAATACATTTATTTTTATATGTAAAATAATCTATTGATAAAACTATAATTTTAAAATGACTTTTTTTAAATAAAATTTTGTCTAGTCAATAGTATCATATGCTCTCCCAAACTCAATTTATATGATAACATTTTCTTTTAATATATTTTGAAAAAAATGTCACTTTTCTACACATAGAAATAAATTAATTTAAAACTATTTCTTATATTCTTAATAAAATAATTTTTGGTCACATAAATAAACTTCTTTCGTCTCATTTTATGTGAAATTCTTTCATTTTTATTCCGTTAAAAACAATGTCACTTTATTATAATTAAAAAAAATAAATTAAAATCCTCTTGTATACTTAAATAAATTATTTACAACTACATAAATATCTAACAATTATTTTAGATCACAAATTTTTAAAAGTCTACATTTTTTTCCTAAATACTGTGGTAAGTTAAAGAATGCCACATAAAATGAAATGGAGGGAGTTAGTATTTATTTTATACTGTAAATTTTAGAATGTTTTTTCTTTAATTTCATAAATTTTATATTAACTCAAATAATATCACATAAATTGAAACAGAGGAAATATCACCCTTTTTGGATAAAATTACGTGAATAAATAAACATATATTAGTTAATTGGTTAATGCAGCTATAATTTAGCTAATTTCAATTCGCCACTTATATTTAATGTTAATTAAGGTTCGAATTTCTATAATTCGCACGTTTGAATAATTTGAAATTTGTATAACTTTTGAATAATGTAGTTTTGTATAATATAATTTGTATAGCTGTATAAAATTCAGATGCTTATGTTTTTGTATAAATTTATTATTTCGTGATTATAGAAAAATAGCTTAATTATCTGCGAATTATACAAATTCGATAATTATACAATTGAGACAGCTTAAACTAAAGTTACACGCAGTAAATATGCAAATTATAGCTAAGGAGTCTAATTAATTTTATTAAAGTGGTTATTTGCGAAATTTCTGCCCTTTTTCATGGATAATTTCAAATATTTATATACGATAAATTAATTAGTTTACAACAAATATAATCAAGTTTTATTTACACAAAAAATAATTAAAAAATATAGAAAATATACATTGACTATATAATATAACCTGCAATACTCACAAAAAACATAAATTAACTATACAACAATAATAACAACAACCCAGTAAAATTTCATAACATGGAGTCTGAAGAGGGTAATTTATACAGTATAGATTATTTATATATAAATTATACTTTGTATATATATTATGATATATTTTATATATAAAATATATATTAAATATTCATAAATATATATCAAATATATATGAATATATTAAATAATTATTTTTTTTAATAATTAAAATGACTGAATAACCATATCATCGTAATCATTCATTTTTTTTCCCTCAGATAACTTGTAGTACCCCTAGTTAATTAGAGGCAGTAACTTCCACTGAACTAACCAATATGATTTGACATAAAGTCCAATAATGGGCCCACGTTACCTGTCGAATGCATGTGGGTATCTGTGTTTGCTGTCGGCCCATTTAGGTACCCGCTTGTGATTGGTCCGGTCCAATGCGTGTTGTTCACGATCATGGGCCCACGATATGTGGGCCGTAGAAGGTTGTTGTATAGTCTGTGTCATTTGTGGGCCCATTAACCTAATGTCTTGTCTTGTCTGGGTCAGTTTTCTTTGCTTCTGTTTCCTCTTTTTTTTTTTTTTTTTTTTTTGGTAATTTCTTACGTATCCTTTTTCGTCATTATTTTTTGCTCATACCTATTTGTTATTTTGGTCAAGGAATATTTGGAATAATACTAAGATCTATTATTTTAAAATATTTGATTGAAGCAGAGGTGAATTCAGTTATGTTGCGTAGAGCAGAGTGTTGATCAGTTAAAAAAAATTATATTTTAAAAAATAAAAGTCGAGAGGATAAAAATATTGAATTAGATGCGTAAAGATATTTGAGAGATGAGATTAGAAATGAAAATATTTGAGTGACGTGATTAGATAAGACACGAGTCATATTAATTTATCTTATCAAAGACATGATTTAAATAGGAGATTATGAAGGATACAAACTAGGGTTGTTTAAAATCAAACCAAAAATAAAGTTATTGGTTTATCGATAATGAGTTATTGATTTAGTGATTTCGATCATGATTTTAATTTTTTTATTATCGGGTTATCGATTCTTAATAGTTTAAGGTTTTTTCTTAACGGATTACCAAATAACCTGATAGTAACTTAATAATTTATATTTATTACCATTCGATATATAAAATTCTTCACTCAGAGTTTAGTTTTCATACTTTTATTTCTTGTTGTCTCAAACTTTTGGTTATTATGCAATGTTTTACATTTGCTTCTGAGTAAGACACAATTTATCAACTAATGTGAATGGCTCATTTAGTTTGTCACCTTGTTTTTAAGTAATTTTCCATGATTTTTTTTTGTATCAAATTTCAACGGTTAAATCGATAACCGAACTAATAGTGATCAATAACTGATAAATTAATCATCAATAACTCAATATTTTAATGATTCTATAACGGTTTGACATGTGTATGAAACAATTATCGATAAGTCAAATCGATAAACTTCATAATCGAACCGAACAAACCGATACGCAGATAGTTGAGTGAAATCTTGTTTATCTTAAAATACTAGTAGTAGTATTGTTACTTTTGTTGGTTCTTGTTTCTCGGATTTTTTGTGACTAGTTATTGTCCTTTGTAATTCATTTATCATATTATGTTGTATTTACTGTTTCTTTCTAAGTATGCTTTCATGTCATGCGGAATATTTTGTCTTGGTTTTGTCACCCATTTTATTTTCTCGACTCAAAATTCTATTGAGAATAATTTCTTTACAATTCAAGATAAGAATAAAATTTGCATATACATTATTTTTTCAGACTTATTTATATTGAATATGTTAATATTATTGTACATGATTGAAGCAAGGGTGGATCTCGCCATTATGAGCCCGTTTGAATTGGCTTTAATTTGGTCAAAACCAACTTAAAGCCCCTTTTTAGCTTTTGGACGTGTTTGCCTAATGCTGACTTTAAGCCATAAAGTTCTTAAAGTCAGTCAAAAATGAAAAGATAGGATTTCTAACTTTTTTTTTCCAAAGTGCTTAAAGTCATTTTCTTTGACAATGGAAATTACTTTTATATCCCTTGTATTTTAACTAAATTCTCAAACTACTTTTTTTTATTCTTTTAACCCTAAAATTCACATCATAAGCACTTTTATCCAAATACTCAACTGCTTATTTATAAAAATAACTTTCAGCACTTCAAAGTTCTAAAAGCACTTCATACATAAAAGTTACTTTTTTTAAGTCAATCCAAACGGGCTCTATATATGGTATTGAATTCATTTGAACACATTATTTTTTGTGTAGACAATAAATTTATATTTAAAGACTCTTTAAAATTATAATTAATAGTTGATATGAATTTATAATATCAAAAATAAAATAATTTAACGAACTTAAAAATTGAATTCATAAATTTAAATTCTGAATCTCCCTCTGAATTAGTGTAATTTATTTTCTCATCCCCTTTTGTCATTTTGGCATAGATAATTTTGGCCAAGGAATAGTTGGAATACTAAGCTTTATTTTTTGTAGATATTTGATTGAAGTAATTTTAAAATATTATTTTTCTCGACGCTTTTTGTCATGTTCATTCTGCCTCTGCCTTGGCACTTACAGATGTAATAGTAATTTTTTTTTGTTCTATTCGTTATAAGTTTTTTTTTTCTTTTACCAATATTTAGTATTAGGAAAATTTTAACTAATTCTAAGAATTTATTTAATTTTTATCTAGGTAAAATATTTTATTTATGTGGAGTGTGATGTGGCAAATTTTTTAAAATGAAAGAGAGAGTGTGGCACACACACCATGGAGAGAGTGGAATAAAAGAGAGAGATGTGTTTCTCAAATTATTAAGTGATAGTTTAGATATGAAACTTACACTCTCAATAGTTTAGATATGAAACTCAAAAAAAAGGAATAATTTAAGTGTGTTTTTGACACTTATCTCTCTTTTCTTGCTTACCTTACACTATAAAAAAATACTTTCTAGATAATTGTTTTCCGTAAAAATATTTTCCGTCGTACCAAAACACCCTAAATCATTTTAATACGTTAGAGACACATTTTTATTCCTTTTTCATTTAATATATTAAAAGCCATTAGATCATAATACTTAGTGTTGCACCGCTCCAATTCTTCTACTTTTGGACCAAATCCTGTGTGGGGAATGTATGGAAGCCCAAAAATTATTACCCATTGATAAGTGTTCTCTTTTTGTTTTTCGCTATGCGTTTAGTAATTTAAATTTACGTCGAAAAGTCTTACTTTTAGATGTAAAATAATCCGTATTAAACACAATTATATTTTCTTTGTTTTAATTAATGTGACCCATTTTATTTTTCTATTTCGTCTCAAAAAAAATATCATCATTCCATACTCCAGAATTTGGACACTGACATTTGTTATTGCTTTATAATTTACATAACACAGCAAATAAGTGGTCATTCTAAACACATTTTTACATCAAGATGCATAGTTCTTCATTTTTTAAACAGCATATAAACGTAAAACAAGCTCGATTTTCGCGCGACAGACAGGGCATCCCCAGCTTTTAGCTTTAATCTCATTCAAACAAGACATACATCCAGCCATATGTCCACATGGTACACAAGCACCCTCAATTGGGGCTTCATAGCATATGATACACGATGAAGCACCACTCGAACTCTCTTCATTGTGTGTTTTCTTTGATAAATTCTCCGTTGTTGAAGAAGATGAATCTGCAAAACTAGATTCAGTTGAACCAGATTGCAATGGGACATCATCATCTATGACCAAATTTTCAAGTGGTGGTGCTGAAGGTACGACAACTTCAGGGGTAACAACGCGGATATTTAGACTCAGCGTTGAATAATGCCCTGTCTGTGAACAATATGTAGTCAATGACCAATGTTTTGTACATAAATCGACATATATGTTTGAATTGGGTATGTCCTAATATGTGTGTCAGACTAACAAACTAACATTTTGGAGAGTCCGAACAACATAGGATAGATACATTTGACAAGAATGAAAATATAAAACAAATGCATTTGTTACCTGATTATTGTCTGGCCATGAGGAAGCCATTGGCTGTCTAGACGATGTTGCAATATTGTTTTGTCGATACAATTCCTTCAATGTATGTTCTACGTTCACTTTACTAATTTCTTGTTTAACTTCTGGTCTTAAACATTCCAGCTCGTGCAGTACATCCATTAATTTCTTAAATCACATCATAGTACAAATTAATCAACATCCACGAGGATTAAAAAAAAAACGAACTAGTGCAAGTTACACTAATTAAATACACAACTTAAATTACCTTTTTGTAAGATATCTTTTCTCTATGATTTGTAGTACTGTAGTCTTGGTGTAAAGGTATAGTTTCTGTTACAAGACTGGAAAGCAAGAAGAGAGGTATTCAAGAAATTACTCGATCATATATATAGGCGTTAAAACGCCTCAAGAAGTTATCTATCAATATGGAAAAAATGCTTCTTTACCCTGCATATCTTAGAAGCAGAATGTACAGATCTATGATATTGTTCTCCTGCCGATAAGCGTTTGCCTAGAGGAAAATGAAGTACACCAACTCAGAGTCAAGAACAAAGTCGTAGCAAATTAAAAGCTAGCCTGATGCACTAAGGCTCCCTGGAAGGACTGGATCACAATAATCTATTGTACATAGTTTTACCCTGCATCTCGTATCTACGAGAGGTTGTTTCCTCGGGTTGAACCCCCGACCTTTTGGTCACATGGAATCAACACATGATTCAAACTATACAATTGAAGTATTGGAGGTTTATCACAAATATTAATTCACCATAATTGTGACTCAATGTCAATCTAGTTGAGGTCGACTATATAAATCGTGTAGTTGTGGTCGAGTATATAAATCGCTAGCTTGTAAATAATCAGAGGCGGATGTAGATAGTTACTTATGATTTCACATGAATTCAATAGCCTTTGCTCAATCCTTGTTATAAAATTTAATAAATGAACCTAGTTAATATAACCTGAAATTTATGTAGGAACTCATAAACTTCAAATTCTAAATCCATCTTTATCTATAATCATCATAATTATATTGGCAAATCTATCTAATCCTTCTTAATCCAGATTTATATGACTGTGATTAGCACATATACAATTTTGTATGGTCAATTAACATGTATACATAAGAAGATTTAGATTTCTCAAACGGCCACTCAACTAACAAAATTTATTAGCATCTCTTATTTTCTTCAGCGAAGAAAATGACTTTCTAAAATAATAACAATTAGTGGAGTGCTATCTAGCAATTAATATCGAGAGAGAATGATAGGACCTGTTTGAGGATATTATCAGCAATCTTATAGTAATACTGGAGAGGAATTCTATCATCAACTTCGATCTTTCTAGTAGCTTCTCTTATGTTGATCGGCTTCTTCCCAGAACTCATTTCTCCGGCGCCGGAGACCGATTAAAATTTCAAGTTCCGGTGAGTCAACGATTTGGTGAAATTCTCATCAACTAATCTTTTTACTTTTGGAGGGAGTGGCAACATCCTATCAATTCTCTTTTATTTAGTTGCCAATTTTTAATAAAATATTCTCAACTATCAATTTATTTGACATCGTTTGACTTACATAAAAAAAAAAATTAAAAAGAATTTTTAAAGAAAAGGTCATTTTTGGACCTAAAGGTGAATGTCAATGACATTTTAGGCCTAATAGATGGATAAGAGATATTTTTATACCATTTTCAATAGTTCGAGGGCATTTTAATCTCTTTTTTATTAAATATATATAGTTATAAATCATTTCATCCCCTTTCAACTTCTTTCTAGTCTAGCTTGTGGCACTGAATTTGTTTATTAAGGTTTATGTTGTTTTTTTTTGCGATTTGCGAGCTATCACACAAGATCAAATTTATCCAAAACATATCTAAAAAGTAACGATCGTAGATTTTTCAATGGAGTTCCAAAAGAAATTATTTCATTAAAATAAAAGAGGAAATTTAAAATTAAATTATTTTTAATTATAAAAAAATTATATTCTTTTGGGACTGATAAAAAATAAAAGGTGGCCGGTAGTTTAGGGGAATAAACTTGGTATTTCTAGTCAACAAAGAGCAAAAGGGGTTCAGATGAATAGATTGGAACTTCTTGTTACGATTGTTTTGAAATGTGATTTTTCAGTCGTAAAATAATTTGGAAATAATTCTTTTGAGAAATACTTTTTTTAGTATACAAAATGGGATAATTTAGGATTTTTTTTGAAACTTGTGTCATCAAACAAAATTGACCTAATTGGATTGATTTCGAACTAAGAAATAAGATTCAACAAAATTATCCCAAAATCATAGGTCTAAAATTATAATCTTGAGACCAACTTATTCCACATGAATGATGAGATAGAATAATACCAAATTGGGTCAGATACCTAGAATTATTGTTGAAATTAAATTTATCCTTGAAAGTATAATTTTAATATTAATCTGAATCCTGAAATAACCTACCTTATCCTGAATACCAAATGACAAGTCCATCATAGTACGTTATTGTAACCTTTTTTTTTTAAAAGGTGATATAAAACAATATTATATACAACATTTTTCCACAAACATAATCCCCCCCATGACAATGAGAAACATTTGACCTTTACAAAGAGGAATCTTTGAATGCATCATAAATTTATAGTACCTAAGCAGACAATTTATGCTGCACTGAAGACCAGCATACTAGTAACACAATAACCAAGTTGCAGTTGCACATAAAGGTCTCAATAAAAATAAACATTATTCACAGGTTCATATCAATATATCTGTAATCCCAGCAACAGTTTCACTTCTCCGCACAAGAAATTTACATTCTTATCGGGGATGGAAAACCATGAAGACAACCGTAGCATTTTGCTTCCTTTCGGAAACCTTGAACACAACTAGTAGCATATATATATGTATACAAAACTCACAATTTTTCAATAACGCAAAACTTCTGTGTATGCCTGCAAAGTGAAAAAGTATATAGCTAGTCAGCTGCTAGTAAGAAATCTTGTAATATGATTCTACTGCATTCTCATATGAACAACAATCATATTCATCTCAATCAGTGAAATCAGTTTAATTCAATTCATGGTCAAAGGGGATCATTCAAGAACAATCAAAAATTGAAAATGCATTCAGCAAAATCAGAACATCTAGTAGCATTCGACATTAGCTTTAAAAGCTATCTTCTCAGGACAGTCAACAGGTCTACGAAATAAAACTAATTTTGAGCAGACCAGTGGAAACACCTATCAGTTCCAAAATTGGTAGTATTTCCTGAGATGCTTTTGATAATGACAGCAAGAACTTTTATAATGACAACTGTAGATCTAAAACTTCTTTTACCAAAAGCAAGCACATTTTCCTCCCTTTTCTTAGTTACCTGGAGAGCAATGAGTTTAATCAGGACTTAAATACAGACTGTTCAGAAAAATTCATAGGTTGATAGGCAACCAGGGCGTGGCTCCAGTTATCATCCCTCTCAAATTTCTTCCAGTTTAATGTCTAAACAAGATGCCAACTCATGGGAAAGCAATCCAACAGTGTCTTTTACCAACTGGAGAAGGCCCTAAATAATAAAAGTATATTGCCTTTGCTAACAAACACAAGTGCTATACACTTGACAGCAGAACCCAAAATCTACTTAAACAAGAGCCAATTAGTCAAAAATTGGAATACCCCAAAACTTGGTTATATTTCAGAAAGCGAGTAGAAATGTTACTGGGGGAGAATGACATTATTCAACATATTTACTTTGTTTTTATATCTAGTGAAACAAAAGCAAATAAGAGGACATGAGGTTCCCGAATTGCTTACATTGACTACTTCAATCATTTGCAGCTTCAACTGTTAAACAGCATATACCCGTATCACCTGATCTATCTTGGCACGACAGACAGGGCATCCCCACTTCTTTCCCTTGATTTCATTCAAACAAGACATGCATCCAGCCATATGGCCACAAGGGATGCAAGCCCCTTCCAAGGGAGCATCTAAGCATATCACACAAGATGAAGAAGCAACATCAGGATTATTGCTATTGTGTGCTCCAGAGTTCTGAACAGTTGCAGAAGACAAGTCAATTGGACTGGAGTCGATTGATGGATAATTAATTGGCCCATTGTCTATTACGTCATCCGTAAGAGGAGGAGCTGTTGGGACAGATGCAGTAACTGGATTCTCTGGCATTGCTTGGACTACAGTAGATGTATCACTCAAAATCTGGACTTGCTCTACTTGAGTGCCACTTGAACTGGCTTCCTCAACTTGACAGCCACTACTACTAGCTTTTTGTGAAGAAGCCCCTGTAAAAGAGCTATCACCATGACTAGCAACCTCAACAGGGTTAATCAAACCCATTAATGTTTCTGTTCCTGATCCTGGGTGATTCTCATGATAGGTTGGTCTCGGTTGTGAAGCAGACTGAAGAGAGGCATTAATCGCCATTGCTAATTCCACGTCCTCTGTGGTTGATGGAACAGTTGCAGGGACCACAGGGATTTGAGAACTGAATGGAAATGCTGGATGCATGACCTGAAAATATGGTACAGCAGCTAAATCACATTTTTAACTAGCCAATGACTTGAAAAAGCACACTTCAATGAGTTCACTGGTAGCATAGTCCTTGTTACAAATTCATGATAATAACAAATTAATGATCAGTTGGAAAGCAACAAGCGATCTAGCCATGACTGCAAATTTAGCTTTTGAAGAGAAGGATGTTTGATATTTCACCTGAGGAATTCCCTTGCATGCATTGCAGAAAGACTGCAATTGCTGCTTTTCGCTTTCCTGGACTGCTGTAAGTTTAATCCTTGCTCCTGCAATCAACATTTTGAAAGTGGGGAAGTGATTCAGTATTAAAGTCGCATAATGTAAATAATGAGTTCTTTGATTTAAAACAATGGAATCATGCGACAGACAGATAATTGTTTGTGTCCTGTGTTCCCAAAGCCAATATATTCATTTCTTCAAAATGGAACAATCATTTCGAATCTTTAAACTAGCAGATGGAGTTTCTGAGAGTTTTTAACCAATATTTTTTTCTTATGTTTGGGGTAGGTCAATTTTCATCATTTAAATATACATATGAACACATTCATCAGACCCCTTCTTGTGGGAATACACTGGGTTTGTTGTTGTTGTTGTTGAAACACATTCATCGTTTAAGTTATGCTAAAAATGAGCATTTTTGGCCCAATTGACCCTTAAAACTAACAAGTAATGATGAAACCACATGCCATCATAGAAGGGGCAGAATTGGGGAAGAAGACTCAGGATGGCCTTCAGTTTAGACCATGCTCGTGTGAGTGGGAAATGGTTTCACAGTTAGTAGTTCTTTGGTCCAGTAAGTATCATTCCGCTAGCTGGACTAAATTGCTAAACTTTACGAAACTTGAGGGATGATATGAGCTCATGTGTATGTTCAAAGAATGAAAATAGCCCTACCATAAACAAAAGGGACAGTTTTGGTTAAGATTCAAGTTTTTGAATAATGTTTTCAATTTTGAGGTGAAGGTATAGCACAAGCAACACGCAATATGGATCTCAGATGCGTAAGTATGTAAACAAATAGTATGAGAATCAGATGCAAAAGTATTATCATTTCCTGCACTCGGAGTAAATTTGACCAATAAGATTTAAGCCTAAATGTCACGCACAAGCTTGGAGAGAGAACTTTGCAACTGATTAGAACAGCTGGCAAAACTTCTAACCGACATGAATAAGCTCTCAGCAAAATATTGCATAGTCCTCCTATAACTAGTTTTCAAGCCCCAACAACAACATACCCAGTGTGTCCCCACAAGTGGGGGGAAGCCCCATATATATATATATATATATATATATATATATATATATATAGTGTGTGTGTGTGTGTGTGTGTGTACACACACACCGTGTACACACACACAGAGACACACATACATATTTAACTATGTATAGACACTAGTACATACTGTGGTTAGAGCACTACGTTACCAGTATATTTAAGTAATAGAACTGCCTTATTGTGACTTTCAAACTTAATAACAATTGCTTAGCCCTTTCCCTGGTTACGAACTATTTCACCCCAATTCTTCTGGGGGACTTCTACTATATCAGAATACAATGTACTTACGCCTAGCTCCTCGGAGACTACTCTTTATCAATTGGGAGGGCATTATCCCTCGCCTTCGCCTCCAGCGCCTCGGGACTATGCATGAAAATTAACAAATAATCATTTTCAAATGGAAATATTTCATTGTAGCTATACAACTCTGGTTATAGAACGTAGGAAATTACTGTTAGAAATATTGGATATGATAACTGCTGAATCAGGCTGGCTGAAATTTGGTTCTTCCATATTGGCCTTCCACAGAGCAACTATTGTGCGGGGCTGAGCATCCTGGTCAAGATATAGCTCTACATAAGTTAATAGCATGAACCATATGACTTTTCAGAATAACAAACAAATTGCTTTCCCTGGCCCATATGAGAAGCATATGATATGGGAAGTAATCAGGAAAGAATACATGAATAACAGTGGGATTTTGACTTTTCTAACCAAAAAGAACCCACAGACAGGGAAGAATGTAATCTACTAGAAAAACAAAGAATCTAAAGACTCGCAACGTAGAAAGTCCACCTGAAGGTTTTGCCCAAAGACAATGATCAAATTTTGTTCTTTTACAAATGGTATGGTTTATCAAGTACACTTTTATGAGTAGAGATGATAAATTTCTTAAGTTTTTTAGAGCATTCGAAGGAAACCATCCAGGACTAGAACTAAAAGGTAAAAATATAAATTCAGCTCATTGCTTCACACAAGAAGCCAAGTATATGAATCTAGTTTGTCAATGCAGTATTACCTATGGTCATTATTTAAAATTTAGATATAGTACGTTAGTATATGCTTCTCTGTATAGGTCTATGACAAGTAAGAAACAGGTTAAGTACCCCGTCATCAAAAAAATTAAGTCTTGCGTTCCCACCTTTAACATTGTAAAAGATTAGAAAACAAAACGTACCTCGACAGCTGAATATATAGCAAGCTCCAACCTGAAAGGCTTTCTGAGAATACGGGAACCGCATGGTAAGACGACCACCCAGCTATAAAAATGTAGAATCATCATAAGTCCATTTTGATAATAATGGTAAGAACTTGAATAAAAGGCAAGAGCAAATTATTGAGCTGTAAAAAGAATTGGTAGCAGCAGAAATAAGATACACAAATCAACACCAAGCAACAATGATGCAATTCGTTGGATAACAAGCCAAAAGAAGGGTAAAACTATATCCAAAGGTACGAGACCAATCTAAGAAGCCACACACCATAGTCTGCCATCTCCATTAAATATAACCACTTGAATATGCATTAGTCAAAAACACCCTACAAATGGCCCAGCTTAAAACAATTTTATATTGAAAATAAAATGAACATTATACTCACACTTTCCGACTAAGCAACTGTGGTGCCAATAGTTCAAGGAATCCAGGGCCATAAAGTTCCCGTAGCCAACCAGAAAATAAGCAAATATGGCTCTAAACACATACATGAAAAAGAAGGATGACATTGTGTGAGAAAAAAAAGTTTTAGAACATTCTCCTCGCATAAGTTGAAGGGTTGAATTAAAAACATAAAACTGAAGTGTGAACATATACCTCAATTGCACGGACAACATTGCTGAAACCTTTAATTCTGGCAACATCAAGGGGAGTTTGGCAGTCATCATTCATTATCAAAGCATTTGCTTAAGAAATATGAGACAAGAAGGAAATCAAACAAGTCAAAAAGGGGCTGATAGCATAAAAAAATCTGTCAATAAATGTACCAGTTTGAGTAGATATACCTCTATGTGAAAGGAGTAACTTAACCGTCTGCTCAAGACCTCTTTTTGCTGCATGATGTAGAGGAGTCCCCGCATGACGACCTAAAGATGTACATAAAGGTGTTAAAGAAGGATCAAAAAGATATCCATGATATATAGAAGAGTTGAACAGCACTAATTATGTCAATACAAACCTTGTTTCCTACATAAGAGCTGAATGCACATTATTTGGTGAGACGAAATAAATTTGGAAATTTAGAACAAATGTAATACAAGTATCCTGATTAATTCAGGACACTTCATCTGAATCTAGATGAAAATAGAGGCTGGAAAGTCAAAGCATTTTAATTTACTAGTAATAACCTATGTTTGATCAAACAAATGCTCAATTGGTTGAATGAATTAAAAGAAAAAAGAAAAGATTAATCTATGTCGACATTGAGAGATATTAATATGTGCATGATTTGGCTTCCAAATTGTTACCTCATCCATTTCTTCCAAGTAGATGAGATACTTTCATTAGCAACAGATTAACATAAAAAGTTTGAAACTGGAGGTAGGGCGTTTGGACAATATTGGCTAAGGTTGAAATAAGAGTATTGAAACTGAAGTTGAAAAACTGTACCTGGAAAAAAGTTGACAATGTGTTTGAACATGATTTCACTTGGAAAAAAGTTGGAAGAATCACGAGTGAACCGTTTTTTAACTGCAGATACTTCTTAAACAAGTTTTTCAATACATCACCAGTGTTTTCGAAGACTGAAGTTCAGTATTTGCAAATTTTAGTGGACAAACTAGTATTTGCAAATACTCAATTTTAGTAATTGCAAATATTGAATTATCATTTATTGCCAACTAACTATGAGCATATTTGGCCAATCAGTTAAAAACTGTTTATTTTGAGAAGCACTTTTGTGAAAATAACTTTTTAGAAAAGTACTTTTGAAAAAAAAAACAATTTGTGTTTGGCTAATTCATTTGAAAAGTTTTTTGATAAGTAGATTGTCTTTGATTAATCTTTTCAAAAAGTGCTTTTGAGAGTCAAATTACAAAAAAGGGCAAATATCAATGCACCTTTACTATTAAAATTATTTTATAGCAAGAAATTATTTTAAATATCTATAATGAAATTTTTGTTTAATTAAAAAGTAAACACTATAAATTTTCAATGTTTAACCAATAGAAATGTAAAATAATATATATAAAACGTAAAATAAAATAAAGAAAATTATAGTGTAAAAAGGAAGAACAATGGAACTTAACAAAACTTAAGAGATATGCTGATTAATTAATGAGAGGGATATATTGGTAAACATGTATAATTGGGAGGGATATTTTTTTCTTGAAAATAATAATTTTCTGCTTCTGCTTTTCTTAAGAAGCCAAAATTTTTAGCTTCATCTCAACCGCAGAAAGACTACTTCTTCTATTTAAAAGCAATTCTACTGATTGGCCAAACACCTCAATTTTTCAAAAGAGGTGTTTTTGCCTCCCACCGCTTGGACAAACAAGCTCTACTTCACAGTTAAATAAGTTGTTCAAATTTCTAAACGGTAAATTCAAATGTCAGCAGGTAAAAGAGTTAGCTGAAAAGATAATATCACCACTAAAATAAAATAACAACTACCACTACTTTATATGCTGGTGGGAACAAACATCCTGGTTAAGAGAAAAGGAGGAGTATGCTATGATGAATGAAATGAAAGCATGTAAAATATGTTGAGGTTGGGGAGTATGTCTTATACAAATCTATTACCATTTCATAACACTAGAATTGATCATACTGTTATCATTCCCATAATACAGAAGCATTGATAATTTTCTTATACAATAGATGCAAGAATCAAGTGACTTAATATGAAATCTAAAAACTCATGTCGAAACGCTCATGTCCCCAGGTATGACACAAAAGAAATACCTGTCAATCAGCCCCAATGAGTTTTCTCTCCTTTAATTCACTCCATTATTACACAGAAATTTCCCCAGTTAAATCACCACCACAATTTACCATCTTAGCATATAAAAACAGAGAAGATCATTACCTGGACGGTAAGCATCGACATTGGCACCCAATTCTATCAAAGTTTTTGCAACATTGTAAAGCCCGGGATTCATGCACGCCACCATCAACGGCGTCTTCCCTTCCTTATCTATCCACTGAAACCAATCCATTTAAAATATTCTTGATCATTATAAACAGAAACACTATCTACATAAGCTTCACAAAGCATAACTAGTCCTAAACCCAAATTAAGCAGGAGAGTTTGGGTACATTGACTGAGAGCGTAAAACTAGTGTAATCATGATGAATCCTCTGCACACAGAATTTATGGAATAGAACTCAGTCTGAATATAGCGGATAAAATATCCAACGATTCATACCGCGCACCCTAACTAGTTCGATTGAGTCATAGTTCATTGATTGACATAATTAAGCTTCAAGTTCACATCTTTACCACAATAAAGCAGAAATTATCAGCGGTCAGCAGTCCACCACAATCAATCAAATAAACCATAATTAAGCTTCTAAAATCCAAAACTAACTTCAGTCAATCAATATTAACTAAATTTACAGTCTTTCATAACTATAGCAACTCAATCTCATCAAATTCAGAACTTTTTCCACTTATTTCCCTAAAAAAAACTCAAAAATGTAAAAAAAATCTTCAAAAATAGAAAAAAAAATCAAAAATCATATTAATTCAAACAAAAACATTCAGATAACATATACATTTCAATTACATAAAAATTCAAAAAAAAAAAACGAGGATACCTCAAGGCCAGCGCCTTCGCGGTGGAGAGATTTGATACCTTCAACGTTTCCATAATTAACTTGCTGATACAGAAGCTCGCCTTTGGATTGCTGCTGCCCCATTGAAGAAGAAAAAATTAAAGAAAATTGGCAAAGAAAATTCCTCTCTTTTGTATTTTGGGGGAAAATTATTGAGGAAAGAGAAATGAAAGGTTTTCGGACTTTAAATTACGCGGTGTGTGTTGGAAATTTGTGGGGTCGAAGTAGTAAATAGGAGGAAATGTAGGGGCTTGCTTAATTAACAAGGATTTGGACAAGTAGATAAACTAATACTTCTAGAAAGAGAGTGCGTTAACTAAAATAATTTTACTTCAAATTCATCGAAATTTCAAATATTAAATTGAGAGTTATACTTAGAACTATTTATGAAATTTTTTCAATTTTATATGTCAATTTTTTTTAACAAAAATGATTGAATATAAAAATCTACTTTAATTATGTTTTAAAATTACCTTTGACCTTAGTATCTTTATTAGTTTAATAGATTTCCTTGGTTTTTGTCTAAGATTATCTATATTCATTTTTTGTCAACTCCGTCTGTTATACTTCTTGACTAATATTTATTAAGAGTATTCTTTATTATTAAAACTCATGGAATAAAATAAGATATTTTAGAATTAAATTTGAAATTAAATTTATATATCAAATTTAATATCATTTTATTTCATTAAGAGGTGGATAAAATAATCCTGGGGTCCTAAGGAAATAGGTATATCATCAGTCTAATATAAGTGTGTTTAGTACAGAATAAAATATTTTCTTAAAAAATGAGTTAAATTTTTCATATTCAACTGGTCAAATTTTTGAAATCCGAATCGATTCGTTTGAATTGTTCAAACACTATGACTAATTACAGGTTATAAAATGCTTATGTTTTTCAATTTATTTTAAATTTAATTAATGTTAACTGAAGACTTTGAATGGACACTCTCATTTTTTTTATTAAGTAGTTCTTTGACAAACAAAGAATATATCGATATTTTTTTTTTGGTGATATATTTTCTTGACAATATTATAATGTTCAAAGGGGAGCCTTGAAGTAACTGGTAAAGTTATTGCAGTTTCGATGCTAATACTTTATCCACGTTGAATACTTTTGATAAACTATCAGTATCGAAGCCGTTGAAAATGTGGCATTTCATCCGGGATGATTTCTCCTGTTCGGATCTCCTCTCTTGCATGGTTGTTTCTTGGTGCCTTCCTACAACTTCTTGTATTCCGCGTTGTGGGTTTCCAGCTAGGAAGAAGCTCTACATTATACACAATAATTCCAAAAAATATTTAATACACTCATCAATCAAAGAATTAATTAACTTAATTATGAGATAAATTCATACTCCCCTCTATTTCAATTTATTTTTCATTTTTTACTTTGGCCTTAAAAAAATTGTTGGAATAATAATTCAAAGTTGGAATAGAAATCCTAAGTTCTTTAGAATTTGGTATTTACTATTTACTTACACGAGGATACTGAGTTTATAAATAAAATATTTTCCTTCAAAAATTAATTAAAATTTACCAAAAAGAGGATGTATAGGGGAAGTGGAGATGAAAATTGACGGAATTTATAGGGGGGGAAAGAGGATTTGAGATTTGACACGCAATAGTTTTGCATGTATTTGTATTCTTCTTTTAGGTCTATTCGAACATGCAGGGTCGATTCAAGGATGACATTTTCAACATAATTTTTTTATTATATCCAAGATTCGAATTCGAGATTTCTAATTAATGGCGAAGCAGTCCACCACTACATGCCACAACCCATATTAATTCTTCTTCTACATGCTAATTATGTGTTTTGTTGAATCAAAAGCACACTAGCGTAGATATAATACTATCCCTTGATTTTAATTTTAATTTTTTGATTCGATACAAAATTCAAAATAGAGTTTTTGTAGAATCAAATTAATGCAGTACACTAGTGTAAATATATATTTTAACGTTAAATGAGAAGGTGAAGTGAACAGAGTTTGATGCAAAAGAGACTAAATTAGCTGTAAATACTTATTTGGATCAAATATTTATTGATTTGGTGTAGATATTTTATGCGAATAAGTTTTTACCCTAGTTATTAGCAATAGCCAAAATGTTTTTAGAAGGAAAAAAAAAAAGTTCCTAAAATATCTGCCTAAATTAAAATGTAGTGAAATATAAATTGATACTTAATACTCTATAGTACTATTCTTTTGGATAATAAGTTGTACCAAAAGAATAAAAACTGGGGAGGAGTGTACTTAATTAATTTTTTCCTGAATGCAATATTGTTTCAGCTATATTGTATCGAGCGCATCGAATTGTGTTGTGTATATAGATTTACATGGAGGTGAATGTAGTCTTTTGGGATATGATTTATTTGAATTTAGTATTTTTTATGTGATGCATAAATGTAATGTGTAAAAAAACACAAAAGTATTACTTTCTTTACTTTAATTTGTTCGTATAATTTTATTTAACGTAAAATTTTAGAAAATAAAAAAAACTTCTGAAATTTATGATTTTAAACTAAAACTCCGTCTGAATAACTTTACTTGACACAATTTTGATTCACACACAATGTTGAAGGCAAAATTTCCATCATGGAGTTCCAAAAAAAATGTAAGCAAGCTAATAGTACTGACAACTGAGGGTTGGGCGGCTTAGATTAGATAGGAGCAGATCAAATTAGATATGAATGAATTTATATATACTCCTTCCTAACCACCAAATGATACCTTAGTTCCTCTCAAAACAACATTTATGTTTGCGGGTTTTTTCTCAATTTATCTCATGACTCATGGCAAATCACTCAGACATAAATATAAGAATTGATATTGTGTCGCCGTAAAATTAGAGATTTAAATCACGATTATATGTAAAAAGTTATAATTAAAAAATTGTCAAAAAAAACTTTTCTAAAATAGACTAAAGAAAGTAGGGGTGTTAATGAAAAAATTATATCGTCCCATTTTTCGGGTATTTTATAATGTATAAGCAAAATTAGATTTTTTAAAACCATTCTGCTCATATCAGTTTCTCTTCGGTATCGGTACAGTTCAGTTAATTTTTGGTTTATTTTGTTCAAAGCACTTCAATTCTCCATCAAGAAGTCAAGAATGTAAAAAAAACTTATTGCCGTATTGTTTGATCTTAAACATTTAATAGTAGTGTTTGCATAGATTTCACCGATTATTTGATGGAGTATCTATTATAGTATATTTTAATTTTAAATCTAATAAATTAAAGTATAATTAAAGAGTAAAGACCTAAAGTCGTTCGGTCATCAGAGGCCTAAGACCTAGGCTATATTTATATTTGAAAAATGTTATAAAATATAATATTAAATTTAACATATTGTTAATATATAAATATATTTACATACATGGAAGGTTATTCGGTTCGGTTCGATTTTTTTTTTGATTTTTTTATAAATTAAAAAGACCATCTCAATTGTTCGGAACGGTTATACACTTAAATAAAAGTTCACGATTATATTGAAAAAATGATATAAATCGATTCAATACGGTTAGGTTCGATCGATTTTTCATATTCTTTTGACACCCCTAAAAGAAAAGGAGAGTAAGATAAAGTAGTATATATGCATTCACAATTTTTAAATTATGATAAATTCAATACTAAAAATCTTAAATGAAATTTTAAATGGAATTTATTTATATATCTATATATATAAATTCCTCAAAAGAATATAAATGCATATACAACCCATCTCCTTCTGCGTGCTCTATATCAAAACAAAAATCCATGCAAACACAAACACAAATTCAACAACTTTCTTCTGCGAATATTCGCCACATAGCAAATTATTAACTTATTAGCTAGGTGTCAACAAACTTTATAATTTTAGTGCATGTCCATGCAAAAAAATCAAAGCCAAATGTCTCACCACAACATTTTACGTGTCGAATCCAAATCACCCTTTCTTCTCCTACAAATACCAAACACCAATTTCCCAAATCTCTTCACACAGCAACAATCACCACTACTCAAAATTATGGAAATAATAAAATTAAGCCTTTGTTTATTTCTTCTCTTTAATTGTTGTTTCTCTCAAATAGAGCAACAACAAAGCTTCTTATGGCAGAAGCTTCAACAACAACAGCAACATCGGCGCGGCCGAGCTAAAACTGATTGTCGGATCTCGAGCATTAATGCTCGAGAACCGACTTTAAAGTATAACTCGGAGGCCGGGACCATCAAGTTCTGGGATCAGAACTCGGAGGAATTTGAATGCGCGGGAGTTGCTGCTGTGAGAAATGATATTCAACCTAAGGGGTTGCTCTTGCCACATTACAATAATGCCCCTCAACTCCTCTACATTGTCCAAGGTTTGCATTTTACCTCTTTATTGTTATTTTTTACACTTTTTTTTCTCGATTCGAATTTACGACCTTAAAATTGAAGTCGAGGTGAAGACGGATTACTATTTGAACAACTTTTTCTTGCATTCTACCTTTTATTAGCTATATGATTTTTTATTTATTTTTTCTACATATATGTCTATATATATGATCTTACAATTTATTGATTCCATTCCCAAAAAAATGAAAAGAAATGATTCATCAATCATTATTCTTGATTTATTGTTACTGAATTATTTTTAAGGTATTTCAGCAATTTAATTGGAAATGAAATTATAAATTTATATGAGGAAATTCAAGAAAAAAAAAGGATTCTCACGCCCCAAATTTTGAGATTCATAATTAAGCTATGACGTTTTGTTATACAGGTAAAACTTTTACTTAACATTTTAAAATATTTTTTCATTATATTGACATAAGAAAATTTGTAACCTGTAAGACTTCATATAGTTTTTAAATTTTACTTTCAAAAATATTACGTTCACATAATCCAATTAAATTTCAAAAGTTATTCAAATTGATTCTCGATAGAACCCTAAATTGAGTTCGATACCTTTAGTGCATATTTATCAATTTTTTTTAAAAAAAATAGAAAAAATGAAATACCCCAAACAATTTAGTACTCCCTCCCTCCCTAGCTTTCATTATTTTATTTTATTTTATGTTTGTCAGTTTGAGTAAGCGCACGTAGCATTAACTAATTTATTTATTTGGGTGAAATGAAGGAAGCGGAATTTTGGGGACAGTGATACCCGGATGTGCTGAAACATATGAATCACCACAAAGAGAGAAAAGCATGAGAGAAGAACAAAGCAGATCAGAGGGAGAAAGCCAATTCAGAACCGGCGGTGATCGCCACCAGAAAATCAGGCAATTCCGACAAGGCGATGTACTTGCATTGCCTGCCGGTATCACACTTTGGTTTTATAACAATGGACAAGAAAGACTTGTTACTGTCGCATTGCTTGATATTAGCAACCCTATTAACCAACTCGATCTCCAATTCAGGGTATGAAATACTCAAATTTTGTTACTATACTACTCGTTTACGTTGTAACAAATATTTATACAGTCATCTCGTTTGTGTGATTATAAAAACTTTTGAAGTGTGCGATATTAAACATATTATATAGCAAGTATTTATGAAGTATAAAGAGGTTATATCTATTGGCAAATCATTGGGCCGGGCTAAATTTAAACCATCTTAAGCAAAATTTTACTACATACATGTGTATACTAGCCCTTATAATGTTATATTAAAGTCGTACTTATTATTATCGCGAAATTTTGTATGATTTATTTTGGTTGATGTGTAGCATTAACAATATAGTTTTCAATATTTTTACAGCATTTCTTGCTAGCTGGAAGTCTAAATCCCAAAGGATTAAGTGGAAGTGGGTATGAAGAAGAAATCCGAAGTCGAAAAGAACATGAACAAGGCGAACAACAACATCAATCCGTCAACCTATTCGACGGATTCGATCAAGATCTCCTCGCTGATGTTTTCAATGTGGATCGTGATTTGGTCAAGAACTTAAAGGGCCGAGAAGATCAAAGGGGCCAAATTATTCGGGCTGAGAATTTCGATGTTCTCAGCCCGAAATTCGAAGAGGAAGAGCAACCTCACAGGCCCGGAAGAGGATCACAGCCCAATGGGCTTGAAGAAACTTTTTGCACCATGAGGTTTAGAGAGAACTTGGGCCGCCCATCCCGTGCTGACGTGTACAATCCACGTGGAGGACGCATCAGCACCCTCAACAGCCATAAGCTTCCAATCCTCAATTGGCTACAGCTCAGTGCTGAGAAAGGAGTCCTTTACCAGGCACGTCATTTATTGATGATTTTTTTAATTCAGTATTCGATATTCATGGTAAAGCCCAATTAATTTGGATTTGAATTTGTTGTATGTAGGATCCATTCAGGTAAACGCTCCCAATCAAAGATATTTTTTCGTATTCAGAATTTGAAATCGAAATTTCTAATTGAGGGAGGAACAACCATATACGTTGTACCACATTCTTTGTTGGTGTTTATTGAGAGTTGTTTTATAACTTCTTAAATTAAAATTTTGATATTTATAAGTATTAGATGAAAAATATTGGGATTTCAAATTTTCTCAAATAAAATAAAGCAAAATAATATATCTTTTTTCAATTATGTATTTAAAAAATATTCACCAGTCAATTTTCTGAAGTTTTTACCTGTAGAATTTGAAATCTTGTCATGGTGGTTAATTTTCTATTGTGAGTTGAAAAGTGTTGTATTTGGAACTTTTTATGGTAAGATGTCATATTGATTCCACTTATGTGTAACATTTGCATAGTAATTATTTCAAATATTTTTCTGTAGGTAGGCCCAACTCTAGTCAAAATTAGTGGCATGTATGTCGTTCACTTAAATTGCTTTAGTCACAAACATTAATTCAGACTCTTATTATTGACACTATATATTACATTTGAGTTTTGCAGAATGCAGTTATGGCACCATATTGGAACATGAATGCCCACAGTATCATCTACATCCTCCGAGGGACCGGACGGATTCAGGTGGTCGGGGACACTGGAAACTCTGTCTTCGACGATGAGGTCAGGGAGGGACAAATGATAGTCGTGCCACAAAATTTCGCGATAGTTAAAAAAGCAGGCAACGAAGGACTCGAGTACATCGCCTTCAAGACCAACGATCAAGCCATGACCAGCTCATTAGCTGGGCGTTTATCGGCTATCCGGGCCATGCCGGAGGAAGTGTTGATGAACTCTTATCAAATTTCCAGGCAAGAAGCTAGGAGCTTGAAGTATAATAGGGAAGAAGCTAGTGTTTTTGCGGGAAGAAAGTCAACAGGAAGAAAGTCAATGGAGTATGCATTGACTGCTGTTGAGGCTTTCTTAAAAGCCTAATTAATTAAAGTTGTATTTTGAATAATAATAATAATAATAGTAGTCAAGAACGTAAAGTTTATGAGTTTTGATGAAGTTATTATTAAAATAAATGAGTTGAGTAGTGACTCTTTAATAAGATGATGCTAGTCAAGCATTTTAGAGACGAAGTTGCTTGACATTATCGATAAATTACATAGTTAATTCCTTTCTTAAGAACAAAAGAAATTTGGGGACCATTTGAGTTGGTGGCCAATTAAGTTAGGTAATGAAAAATCTTCATGGTGAAGTAAGGTATATCATTAGTGTTTGACATAAAAGACTTCTTATATAATTGATGGAGAATAATTATGAAGCATCATGTCCCTTAACAAGGAAAATAAAATGCAAACTCATTTGAATAAAGACTAATTGGTATAAGTCATAGACAGGGAGGATGAAAGAAACTTGTTTTAAAAAGCTAGCTTGTTAGTTTTGTGTTGGTTTCCATCTTAATGGGGGCCTTTATTAAATAATTAATGAAGATAAAAATTGATTGCACACAGACACATCATTTTTAGTGAAGTCCCTAACTCCTTCTCAATCTCTCCTACAAATTACAATTATATCCATTTCATTAAAGAAGAACGGAATAGACAGAGACATTAGATTTGAGGAAAACATGTGGTCACATATCTCAAAATCTTAATGGGAAGGAACGAAGTGAATGAACATAAATCTTTAAATATTATGAATATCCTTCGCCCAATTGTAAGATTTTAGATACAATCTTTATTTTTCGATATGAACTATGATACTACCCCCCTCCCCCCTCCCCCCCCCCTTGTTTTAATTTTTTTATTATGATCATAAACTAAAGTCATTTTAATATATGATCGCATTGCACATTTTACGATTTTCATCTTTACAATAGGAATTGAACTAATTGTCACATGCATCTTGTACACAAATTTAATTACTAAGATGTGGACACATAACAAAATATTAATTATCTTAATTTTTTAATACTCAAAGGTCGATATCTCCTATTAATAATCCTTGCTGGTGCCTAATTGTTATATATCATCAACCAGCTTCAAATGTGCACCTTTCTTTCCTTAGTGAAAGTGGCATTTTGTGGTGGGCAAAAAGTGGCCAACTGTATTGACCTGCCACCAAAGAAATCCACCAAAACCTCCAAATCAATTTACACTTTTTTCTCTTTTTTTTTTAATTTCTTTAAAATTTTCTCAATACATTAAGCACAAACTTAAGACTCAAGATTTCTCCAGCCATGAACTTCAAAGAAAAAACCGAAAGTTAGATATATACCTAAACATAATCTTTTTTTTCTTCAAAAAAGGACATCTTTTGCTTTCTTTATATTTAGGTTTTCAGTCTATAAATCCCTTTCTTAGAAAAAATATCAAAAAAGCTGATAAAAGAAATCATGTGAAGAAAAGAATGAGACATGACCAAAAGGTTCAAGGAACCATCCAGCCTAACATTTATGACATGCATTTGCACACACACACAATTACTCCAAAATAAAATCCAAACCTTCAACTTCTCTTCCTCTCAAGTCTCAGTTCTTTTCTTCTCAAAGAGAATACAAATCCCACCATTTAATTTCCACTCAAAATCCTAAATTGAATGTCAAATTTCAACTTAGGAAAAAAACTTATTCTACCAACTAAAAAGGCATGGAAGAGCTTCACCAACAAATTACAATCAAGATTACACAAACTCAAGCTTTCAAAAGCTATCAAAAGTTCCAAAAACCTTTGCATTAGAGCTTACAATTACATTTTCCCTATTATTACTCGAAATTTCTACTCGTTGATCAATCGTTCTTCATCACCACCACGTACTCATCGCAATTTTTATCATAATTACTATCAGTACCAACAATGTCATAAAAATACTTCACCTATATACGTGGATCATCTCTTCCCTGAACCTATACTGAAACGACCAGCATGTCAAGACCATAGCTGTAAGATATCCACACCTCAGACTGAAGAATTTGTTGCTTCGAGTAGCGATGGTGATGTTAATTGTAGAAGCAAACTAGATCAAGAAGAGCAAGATATAATTGTGAAGGCTATTGAGGTAAATAGTGTATTGAAAAAAGGTAAGGCCATTGATAGTGGTATTAATTATATTTATAAAACGTGTGATAATATTAATATTGATGAATGGAGAACTCCTTCAGTGCCACATATAAATGGAGTGGATAGAAGAGCTGAAGAATTTATCTCTAAGTTTCGTGAAGATATGGAGCTTGAAAGACAACAATCCATTCTTGATTTTCAAGAAATGTTGGCTAGAGGTGCTTAAATATAAAAATAAAAAGAAATTAAATAAGTTTTTTTCTTGGTCACAATTAATGTTGGAATATTTCAAAAATTGAAGTACAGGTTTTGATTTTCTGTTCAATTCCTTATTTCCCAACTTTTAAAAAGGAAGAAAAGAAATTGAATTGATTTTATCCTCTTCTTTAGTGTTTTTCTTATCTTTCAGCATGACTCGAATTCTGATGATGGAGGTGTTCAACCACTTGAGCAAGCCTCGCTTGTTAATAGATCAATTTTCTCTTTGATTTGGTATGACAAAGTATTTAAAGTGTGGATAAGAAATTTAGGTTGCGTGGGATTGTATTTTTTATGTTTTATTTTTAATTTCAAGAATTGTATATCAGTAAACATTGATTGTTTTTCTTGGTTGTTATAAATATGATAAAACTTTGTACTAATTTTTCTTTCAGACCAGAGCTTTTAGATCATTTAATTTTCTTAATCCATTCTGAAGTTGAAATCTCTATAAGCACAATTTATATGAAACAGTTTCCCAGTTTTTGATATACTTGAAACTAGAGTTGTTTAATTAATACCCTTTTTTCCCTCCTAATTAGGATCATGTATAGTTTAAGGGTGATTTGAATAAAATGCGCTAGGTTTAGGCGAGTCTTTATGCATTCTGCCAAAGAATAAAGATATAAAAGAGATCTTAGTATTTAAAAAGTACAAACTCAATCAATTTTTCATCTTATCTTCGGTTGGGAAGAAGCGAATTCATATTCCGTGGTCCAATCTATAATTTTTGATTAAAAATAGAGGAATATTTTAACACTTCGACACAAAATTTATTGTTGTCCTTTAAGTTTTTTATTACTTTATTTATGTTCTGTTCCAAACCTTTAATAGGACCTTTAATATGTCCTTAAAAATAGAAAAACAATTGATGGCTTGAGTGATTTTCTTCATCTCCTAATTTTTTGTGGGCCAATATCACCCCGGTGAAGAAAAAACATAGAGCTTGTTGTATAATATTTGAATAAAGTTAAAAAAAATACTTTTAAACTTATTTTTATATCAAAAAAATAAAAAAATTAATTATAAATTATAAGCTCATCTATGATTTCTTGTACTCTGATTTATCTTATTTATGGTATTTATGTTATTATCTAATAATATCTACTGTTTTTTGTGTGCTTTGATTATACTATTGTTTGGTCCGTTTTCGTCATCTACTTATTTACTCTAATATTCTTGTCGGACCTTTTTCTATGCTTATATTGAGTCGAGGGTCTTTCGGAAACAGCCGTCCTACATTAATAGGAGTCAGGTCTGTGTACACTCTACCCTCCCCAGACCCCACGATGTGGAATTTCACTGGGTCGTTGTTGTTAAGCTCATCTAAACGAAATCATAGTTAGATGCTTCTAGTAACATAGCCACATGTAATGATGTTTACGATTTAGGTAAAAAAATCGATTCAAATCGAAAAATCAAATCAAATCGATCAAATAAATCAATTTTTTATTTGGTTTGGTTTAGTTTGGCTTTACATTTTTTAAATCTCATAATATTTGGTTTGGTTTTGGTTTTGTTCAAAAAAATTGAAGAAATAACCAAATCGAACTGACTATTATATACATACTTTTTTTTATAATTATATATACATAATATATTATTTTTTATGAACAAGTTTTTATGAAAAAAATACCGCACACTGATTTAAAATTGTAAGGTATGATGAGTCTTTTATTTGTACAGCCTTTTCATTAGCTTATGCATTATTTAGTAAGTTTATGTTATTTAGAATATTGGATTAGCCAACAATATAAGTAGGAATGTAATTAAACATAATTAAAGTTATGGTATAAGAATTATAAGATCCAAAATAGCACGAAGATAATTTATTTTTTTTGAATGAATTTTTGTCTTTTCTTCTTTTTTGAATGAATCATTTTTTTAATTTTTGTATATGATTAATAATCAAACCAAATCGAACAGAAATCGATAACAACCAAAGATGAATGTATATTTTAATTGATTTGATTTTAATAATTTTAAAATAGATTAAATTAATTTAATTTTAATTTTAATCAATAATCAACTCAAATCAATCCGTGAACACCCTTAACAATATATAATAAAAAGGGGTCAAGTTAGTATTTTTCATTAAAAAATCACTATATATATAATAAATTATATGAAATTTCTATTTCAAAAGGCCAACATAAAACAACCCCTCTCTTTCGTTCGGGAAAAGTCGCAAATAAATAAATACATTTTGACTTGTTTAATACCACGTAGGCCTGAGGCATGGACCAACCCTTTAGTTAGAAACATGACAGTTTCATTTTTCCTACACCACAATTTCAAATAATGCCCTATATTGCGCGTCACACTCTTGGGACCCAAACAAAAATCTCACAACCCGAGGCTATCTTCACAATAATTATAATTCCAAAAATATCCTTTAAATATACTCTATTCATTTGAATTTGTTTATTCGATTTTAATTTAATACAAAATTTAATAAAATAAAAAAGATTTAAAAATATTATAATTTTAAATTAAAAATATGTAAAATATATCAAAATATTCTTTAATTTTGTAATCTTAAATATTCTATGTAAAAATTGAAATAAAAAAATTGTCATAGACGGAAAGAGATATTGATTTTGAAAAAAGATTTAAAATGAAAATAAAACAAACAGATTAAAACGGAGAAAGTACTTCTATAACGATTTTAGTTTTACAGTTTTAATCTCTATTGAATATCCAACAAATTCTTATTGTTAAATTTAATAATAATTGTGAAAAACAAAATTTATCATATTTGGATGAGTAATGTTTGTAATTTATTTTTGGAATGCTTTGATATGTAGTTTATGCTTTTCTTAAAGTCATTTTTGTGTTTGGTGAAATTTTTGAAGCTTGAAGACACTTTTCATGATCTTTCATAAAATTAAATAATCAAAATTTATCAAATATAGCAAAAATTTAAATGCTACTCCCTCTATTTTATATTAATTGAATTTTTGAGAATTTTTTTATTATTTAAAATAATTAACTTGTTCAAAATTCAATATGGATGTTTGAAACTTTTTTCATATTTGCCCTTTAATTAATTGAAGTTTTATATTTTTTTAGAAGATAAGTCACACTATTTAAAAAGTTATATTTATGATTTTACAAAGGATAATAACGAAAAATATGGTTTAAATTATATTATTAAATATTTTTCTTAATATATGTGCACTACCTCACAATTTCAGTTAATATAGAATAGAGGAGTATGTTTTTAAATAAATTTTAAATCATAAAAATTATTTTAATAATTTATTTATAAGGAATCTTGCATTTTTGAATGTAGCCTAACGAACCCAATAGTCACAACGACACCGTACTGACCACTTATCTTGAGCCAATAAATATCGCCTCACTCTCCTCCTGAGTCCTGCATATCTCACTCTCATTCTCGATCATAGTTTTCATCGCTCTCGTTAACTTCTAGATCTTCAACAAATATGGCGAAAGATCCAGTTCGCGTTCTCGTTACTGGTGCTGCAGGTAATCGATCTGTTCTATGAACTTCAAATAGCTTATTTTTTTGTGGTTTTTTAAATCAACTTAGATCTGTTGTTTTACTTCATTTTGACTTGAAGTTTGATTGATTTTTTTTAGAACCGATGCTTATCGGATTTAGCGTTAGATCTACTTGTTTACTGTTAAGTCTTTGGATTTAGTTCCTGATCCTGATAACTGAAATGAGACTTTGATCTGAAATTAGTTTGCAGAATGAAATCGGACATAGAGTTCGGATTTGCTTATAAAATGTTATTTGATTATTTACATGACTAAAAAGTACTATAAACTACAGCTATTAAGAGTGAAAAAGTATTTAAAATGAGAGAGACGTAGTGTTATTTTGTTTGCGGTACTTGAGGTTGTTCGAGCATGTTTGCTTGATATATTTGTTGTTTCATCAGTTAGTATTAACTGTGTTGGCTTGCAAGGTGGAGATTCAGCCCTATATTACTCTTATTTGTAACCAAAAAATTAAAATGATGTTGTTTGCTTTGATTTCCTATCAGATATTCTTCTTATTTGATTTATTGATAAGATAAACTACTATAGGATTGAGGTTTAGTTGTTATTAGCATGATTGAGTTGATGTGTTTGTTATGCCTTTTGAGTCGGAAGTCGAGAATGAACATGTTGTACTAACAACTATGATGTCTTGATTTAGATTTGCGGATTCTTGATTTGGAGAACTTCTCATGTGTTAGTTAAGCTCTATAAGTATGAACATTCGCTTGTTAGTGTCTTTGCAATCTGTTTCGAGGTTTAACGACTTCTTTTCTGTAGTTGGAATAAGTTGATTATGAGATTAATGTTTTATTGGTTTCAAAATTATTCAGTTGGTTGGAAGGTCATGCTAACAGGGTAATGTTGTTTTGTTTTCCAGGACAAATTGGATATGCCTTGGTGCCAATGATTGCCAGGGGAGTGATGTTGGGTGCAGACCAGCCTGTAATTCTCCACATGTTGGATATTCCACCTGCTGCTGAGGCACTGAATGGAGTGAAGATGGAGTTGGTGGATGCTGCCTTCCCTCTTCTCAAGGGTTGGTGCAGTTGCTTATTATCTTAACGTTATGCCATTTTATCACTTTTTGAAAATAAACTTGGGTTAAATGGTATGTTCTTCTGTGTATGAGTTAGGTGTTGTTGCCACAACTGATGCTGTTGAGGCATGCACTGGTGTCAACATTGCGGTCATGGTTGGAGGTTTCCCAAGGAAAGAAGGCATGGAAAGGAAAGATGTGATGTCAAAGAATGTTTCTATTTACAAGTCCCAGGCTTCTGCTCTTGAGAAGCACGCAGCTCCCAACTGCAAGGTCAGGCAAAGTATATAGATCTTTGTTGATTCCTTAATTTTAACTTTTGTGTCTTGTAAATTGCACCTAGTGTCCAGCACTGCATGATATACTTCCATCTTTTGATTAGATTATTCTTCTATTTTGACTGTGGAGGTAATTGATTACTTGGCTGATGAATAGATCATCTAAGTCGGTGAGAATAGTTGCAAGATGTTTATTGCCAACTTTTAATGTCTTGTGTGTTACTTTGACAAGTTCTTTCTTCCATAAACTCTAATGTCTTTGTTATTTATTCCCTTCTGTTTGTGTCCATGGAAGCATCATTAAACCGGTTTTAGGTTTTGGTTGTGCATGTGATGCACCTTCATTTCATTTGTGGTATTAAAATTTGCCTTGTGCCTCTTCCAGGTGTTGGTTGTTGCTAACCCTGCCAATACAAATGCATTGATCTTAAAAGAATTTGCACCATCCATTCCTGAGAAGAACATTACCTGTCTCACAAGGTTGGACCATAACAGGGCCCTTGGCCAAATCTCAGAGAGATTGAGTGTCCAAGTGAGTGATGTTAAAAATGTCATCATTTGGGGAAACCACTCATCATCACAGTATCCTGATGTCAACCATGCAACAGTTAAAACACCAGCTGGAGATAAGCCAGTCCGTGAACTTGTGGCCGATGATGCATGGTATAATGAATCAGTGACTTCTTGTTAATTGAATATCTAGTTTTTGGTTTTCAATTTTACCGATTAACTGATAAACTATATTCTCTGTATATAGGTTGAATGGTGAGTTCATTTCTACTGTACAGCAGAGGGGTGCTGCCATTATCAAGGCTAGAAAGCTCTCTAGTGCCCTTTCTGCTGCTAGTTCTGCTTGTGATCACATACGTGATTGGGTCCTTGGAACTCCAGAGGTAGATCTCTTAACTTGGAACGTTGTTGTATTAATATAAAACAGTAATTATTTATGCATATTGTTGGTAGATTTAGAGCCCCGTTTGGATTGGCTGAAAAAAAGTAGTTTTTAAGTCAAAAAATAAAAAGTCATAAGTTAAAAAATAAAAAGTAGGGAGAGTCCTACTTATGATTTTTTTACTTATTTTAATTCAATTTTAACTTATTTTAAGTCATTTTAAAATTTGACAAACACTCTCATAAGCTAAAAATGACTTAAAGTTAGTTTGACCAACTTTTAAGCTAGTCCAAACGGGCTCTTAAATCTATAGTAGTTCTTATCTCAATTTTTTTTCCTAATGAAATGTTGCAGGGCACTTTTGTTTCTATGGGTGTTTACTCTGATGGGTCATACAATGTCCCGGCTGGGCTTATTTATTCCTTCCCAGTTACATGCAAAAATGGAGAATGGTCCATTGTTCAAGGTTAGTAAATATATTTAGTTGCCTTCAGATGTTGTCCGTTATTTTAATCAATTACTTGTGCTTTCCATGTTAGGCTCCTATTATGTTATTTTTTGCAGGCAGCTCCACACGTTAAATACAATTAGTCAAATTAAATTGTTAGATTGGGATGGTTGGGAAAAGTGGATTAATCTGAGTCATAAATCATGCTGTAGGATTTCAGGAATCAGATTCCTTATGTTAGCCGTCTTTAGCCTCAATGATTGTCGTACCATGCATGTGGAAAGAGGGCATTTGAGGAAAATATTACCTACTAAGACGTCTATTTGCCTTGCATATTATCAGAAAAAAGCCATTTATCTGTACGGCTTAAGAAAAGATGCCAACACTTGACTGCATATTAGCTTTAGATGTTACCTAATGATTTATCTGAAAATTTTCTCTCCCAATATAGTGCATGTTGAATCTTGCAATGTAGATATTACTCGCCTGCCTCCTTTTTTATATTTTATAATGTTGCATCACTTCTCTTTCTTTTATCGGTATCTTTTTTTGTCGGTGGTGAACATTGGTCTGAATGTTCCTCTTTGCTCTCCTTTTCTCTTAAGATAACATTTATGTAGATAAATTTGCTTAAGTTGCCTGTCAACCAGGGTCTTAAGTATTTTGTTTGTTCGTGTCCCCAGGTCTTCCAATTGACGAGTTCTCAAGAAAGAAGTTGGACTTGACAGCTGAGGAACTAACCGAGGAAAAAGCATTGGCTTACTCCTGCCTTTCTTAAATTACCAGTATTTCATAAATTGCCCTTTCAACATATGGGGAGTGTATGTGGTAAAATAGAAGTGGCTTCAGTTTTGAATAAGGCCATTGTTGATTCTTGAGGAAAGTGATGATGGGGATATTGCTTTGTCAATTGTTTACTCTTAATGTACTCTGTTTTATTCAAAATGTTCGAGCTAGAACTGATGTTTTTTGCGAATAATTGGCATCTTTTGTTCGTCCTTGGATTATATTTTTCCTTCATGAGTGAGCTTTTGTTCTTGCCCACCAATTTGGCTACTTGTTTTGTGAAATTTACCTTAAATTGCTAACATCTCTTGATGTCTGGTGTGCTTTATATTGTGCTTCAAACAAGCACGAAACTGGTTATTCGTGGACAACTTATGACAGTGGGACTAAACTTTAATGTATTCTTGTCGATCCAATCTTTGTTGAAACCAATTAATTGATTGTTTGCAATTAGATGTTGAATTTGTGTGTGTTTTTATAGCAGCTCTAGATAGAATGGAAGGAGTATTTCATCTAATAGAACAAATGAAACAGTTCTTAAGAATAAAACTCAAATATACCACAAACTCTAATAAGAGGAAGTTGCCTTGTTAATAGGCTTTGAGTTCACATTCTGCAACAGCTAAGGCTTGTGGAATAATGGCTTCTGCCAACCCAAACATATATTTGATACTTGGATAATTCTACTTTTAAGTATAATCTTTTAACCTAAATATTTCAACAATAATATATACAAGAACATATCCTCAGGGACTGGAGATGGTAGGATGTACGCAAATCTCAAGGTGGAAAATCAAACTCTCACCATCAAGATAAAAAATTAGGTAACCAAGCAATTGAGCTATTAAAAATTGACCCTCAAGAATAATACATAATTTTTCTTTGCCCTCTACCTCTCCTGTCTTTTCTAGAGTTTTTTTTTAAAAAAAAACATTCTTTTCTAGAAAGTTATAACAATCTTCTTCATATTTTAGTATGCTGTTATACAAGTTCGACTCCAATATAACTATGGCCGATGCATAAGTATTGACGTCGAAATTTTTGATATTTCTTAGGCGTATCTTACGATCAAACAACCTAATATGTTCCAAAAAATATAATGGGGGATAAATTACGGATATATAAGGGAAGATAAAAATACAACGAAGTGAGTCAATGCATAGGAAGTCATTTTAAACGGAAGTTACTTGGAATTTGCAAATGAAACTAAATGCATAATTATGTTAGCAAAAAGGAAATGATAGCAAAAAGATCAAAGTTTGGAGAATTATAGAAAAAAGTGAGGGTGGGAAATGTAAGAGATGTTGACGAGAAAATGCAAAAAATTAAGGACGAAATCCATTGAATTTCTAATGTAATTACTATAATATTTAGTATTTTTTCTGCTCGAATGACTCATGATTTGCTCCATTATATGTGAAAATAATGAGAAGTATGATCTCTATTTTTTTAAAAAAATTTCATCCGATGTTTGATACCCACATTCGATTCCAGCTATTTTTTAAATTCAAACCGAAAAGTAAGTTTCACGTTATACCCTCAAACGCTTCCTAAAGAAAACGATTCCATACTCAGCAATACTTTAAAATGATATTATATTTTGAAACTTACAAAGGGGGAATTGGAGGATCGGAGAAAAAGCCAATTTGTTTTACCGTTTTGCCTTTTCTTTTTTAAAATTGAAAGATAATTTATTAGAAGTTCTCTTGAGACATATTTCTCTACCAAAAAAAAAGAATGTTTTTTGAAAATTCATGTCTACAACAAGCCATAGACATATTTGTGGGTATAATTCATCTAACTAAAAATAAAATGGAAAGTATAGAGTATAATTATTATTAAATATTAAAATATATTTTTATAGTGAGGATTAATTAACTAAAAAGAAAATAATATCATACAAATTGAAATAAAAAAAAAGTGCAAGTATTAATTATTATTTTTCTTTAATCTCTCTTCTATATATTTGTACTCTTATATCCTTTAAGGTTATTGTTTTCGAAAGAACATTAAGAACCTGAAAATGTATGGGATTAACGTTGAATGACTAGTTTCTAACTAATTGGTAAGAAACTTACTAACTACAACACCAACAACAACAAAAAAAATCCTACATTATATTATAAAATTATAAAAGTATAAAAGTAAGCAAATTATATGTTGTTGCCTTTTGACTAATCCTAAAAGGTATTTGAACTACTTTTTCTGCAGGTCGTTTGGATTGACTTATAAGCTGCTTATAAGTTGTTTTCAATTTTTTTTGAGTGTTTGACTGACAAACTTAAAGTCATTTTGTGCTTAAAATAAGCCTCAATAAATAGTTGGATTTATTTGGATGAACTTATTTTAAGCAGTTTATAAGTTGAAAACAGCTTATAAATCAAAATAAATAAATTGGCCTGCACTTACTTTTATTGAAAACTTATAAGCAGTTTTCAACTTATAAGCTGTTTAAAAAATAAAAATAAAAAAGTGAATCCAAACAGGCTACTAGTCATTTTGATTCCATATAATGTGGAATTCGGTGAAAGAGTAGTCGAAATCATTATTAATGAGATAGATGAAGAATTAAAGACAAAATAAAATACTAAGAACAATATTATTCTACGGGAGATCATTTAGTTGTAATAGTCTGTAAATTATATAAGAGAGATAAATTGTACTATGCAAATTGTCATTAGGGGCAAGGGTGTTCACCTGAACCTCCTTGATAAAATACTACATTGTACATATATAAGTTTTTAAATTTTGAGAGTTTTAAATTTTACCATGAGATTTCAAGTTCAAATCTCATGCAATATATTTTTATTTTTTTCGAATCTTTTCAGACCAACTTAGTGAAAATCCTATATATGCGTAAATCATAGGTCTCCAAAACAAGACATAGGTTTAAATTCGTAATTTTTTTTTCTTCTTAGATCGAATTAAAATAAAGTAGACTCCTTCGGTAACTATCACAACAATCCAAACTTAGACTCTCTAGTGCCTATGAATTGAAGAAAGAAGAAACTGAAAAGTCATTTGAGTAGGACAAGCTCAATTAAGAAAACATAGCTGAAATTTCGAACAAGAAAAATATCTCATTTAAAATTTTTCGTATTCAATTAACTTGGACACCTTTTCTAAATTCTAGATTCAACATATTAATGATTCATTAATTCCATGTTGACTAGTTAGGAAGACCATCAAAGGTCTATCTGAGAATTTACGGTTATTTTCCAGATAGTAACAAAAAATCATGTCATTTTCAGTAGAAATTTTCACCTGATTTAATGTCTTTGATTGTTGTTTCTTTTTTCTTTTTTTATAATTATAAATTATAATCACATTTGACAAGTAAAAACCTCATTTTTTCCACCATAATTTTCTTTGTTCCTTTCATGGGGTTTTCTCTCTTTATGTTTCCACATGTTAAATCTTTTTCCGACACTATATATTGAAAAAATAATAATTAGGTTGTCCTTTAAAGTGTATGTGAATGCATGCATTAAGAGTGTGTACATGAACCGGGTTGGTTCGAATTTTTTATAAACCAAATCAAATTATTTGTGTTGGTTTATTAAATCTATAAATCAAACCAAACCAATAAAAGTCGGGTTTTTCGGGTTTTTTTTGGGTTTCTCGGATTTTTCAAAGTATCTAATAAAAAATACATATGAGTGCTTCTTAAAAAGAGTTTTAGTACAAAATATCAACATATAAGATGGAGACAGAAAACTGTTTGAAGTTTTAGCTTTATAATATAACTTTATAAGATAGACTTTTTTTGTATATTATTTAGATGGGCTTCTCAAGTCCAAATCTAAATGTAAGAAAGAACACAAAAATTATGAATTTTTTTAAAAAAATATTTATAAATTATAATTTAATAATTATTTTTATGTATAACATAATTTAAAAGTGGTATATCTATAATCGGGTCGGTATGGGTTCGGTTTGACTTTTTTTAGTTAAAACCAAACCAACCCTATAATGGTTGAGTTTTTTTTCCAAATACCAAATCAAGTCAAACCAAACCACTAGTCGGGTTTTTTTTTCCGATTTGATTCGATTTATCGATTTGGTGCGGTTTATCAATTTGTCCTGTACAACCCTAGCATGCATGATGTATCATGTACATATATTTATAGAATTAATATAAATATCGGGTATAAATAAATTTTTATTTCTTATATAGTTATAAAAAATTGTCTTGTAGTATGTTAGTTGTCATGTGACTAGTACGGAGCGAGGCATTAAATTTGAGTTCTGAATTCTAGGACAATCACAAATGCTAGTAATTAATTGATTTTTGAATCTAATTTTGTACTCTCTTCGTTCCATATTAGATGTCATTTTATTAAAAATATTTGTTCTATATTACTTGATAACTTACTAAATTAAGATACAATTAGTTAAAATTTTCAACCTTTTGAATATAAATAATTCTCAATACTAGCTATTTCTATACTCTATGTATATTGCATTGATATAAACAAAGGGCAAAATGTTAAAATCTTCCAACATATTAATGATTTCTTAATCACCGTGTAAAGTTAGAAGTGTCCATCTAATATGGGACGGATAGAGTAAATATTTACTGATTTTATAACACATAAAATTTAGATTAACGCTATTAAATTCTGTCAAACTTACATATTATATCCTATCTCTACGAACTCTTCACTTGTATACAACGTACGTTGTTTGCATAATTTAATATGATATTTTGGTAGATAGAGATTGAAGATTTCGTTGTAATTATATATAAAACCTTTTACTCTCCAAAAATTCAAATAAAAAGGCACTTCAGAGCTTATGATAATTTAAACATTACTATTCTCGAATAACTTGGAGCTAAATTTCCTTTATGCATTATGATTTATGATAAATATGAAAATAATAGTCCAAATCGATCATCCCCCTTTTCCATTTCTTATTACATATATTTTAGCAATTATAGAAAGAGTACGATTTTATCGATCGGAACGCAGCGACGCATAAGTTGACTCTATTGCTTGCTGGTTACCGAAACTTTTTCGATAGTACGAATCACAATTTGACAATTATAATTAAGAAAAAAAAACATTTGACTGTCAAAATTGCGACATATCATTTGACAAATTATAGACTAGAAGATGGAACATACAAGGTAAGACCGCATGTAATAAACTCCTGTAATTCGATCATTTTTTGAATTTTGTTATAGCGAAAACTTAGTGCATCAATCTATACTTTTAAAGATCGATCTTCAGGTAGGACAAACAAAAGCGGATCAAAATTTATCATTTCACATGTTCAAGTTTGAGATTTTACCATATATTTAGTTGATTTATTAGGTATGAAAATCTATTTTTTTTAATATTAATTTAATAAACTTTTAAAATATATACAAAAATTTGAGCTAAAACTATCAAATTTGAATGAGTCCGCCCCTTAACGTTATGCAATAATTATTGTAGATAAATTAGGTCTAAAGTAAATGTAATTTTGATGTGGAAATTTGTCAGAAAATTTGGTACAGCGTGTTTTTCAATAATATTATGTATGTACACCTTATTTTTCTCATACAAATTTCTTTTTTCACAAAGTATATATACTTTATCTTTCAATAATACTGGTCATCTTGTTTTTCTCATGCAAATTTTATAAATCTCAATCCGCCTCTAATTAAATACTCATTCATTCTTAATTAAAAATTGAGATTCAAGTCTTAAAAAAGAAGTCATTTTCAATTAAAAAAATACCTTTAATCTAATAGTTGAATTTCTAGCACGAATCTAAATTAATTAATCGTCAAAACTAATACGGAATATCAGGTGATACGCCCTAACCATATATGGTAAATTTCAGTATTATTTTCATAAAAAAATAAAATTAAAAAAAACTCAATAATAACTTCCACGTCCGTGATCAACTCTCTGGTAATTTTTCAGTGTGGAAAAGGAAAACTGTGTGAAACACATTTTTTCTGTGATTTGGAATTGTCTTAAGTTCATTTGGGTGGGTCGGTGCAGAGAAAATTATTTTTCAAATTTTTTTGGAGAATTTTCAATATGGCAAACATTTTAAGCATTATTATTTTATATGGGTGTAGTTTCCCTAATTACTTATAATATCAAACATAAATTTGTCATTTTAGATCCGATAGATCGCATCTTGTAAATTTGAAATTCTTTCTTTTGTATTCTTTAATGACCAACAATTGAATTTCTTACTTAAATAATGAGAACTAGCCAATTTATCCTTTGTTAGTCATTTTTTTTTATCATCCTAATATCTTTCCCTTAATTATTCTATTCCTGACTATAGGTAATTAGGAAATTTTTTTCGAAATATTGGATATTTTGATAGCAAAGGAGTTCTTTCGTCTTAGTTTGCTTCCTTAACTCAATTAGTAGGACCCCTAGAGTCCACTCCTTCCCCACACTACGAGTGAAAGGGCTCCATTTCGACACCAACGAATATTCAACTAAACACTCTATTTCGTGCTCAGAGAAATCCATTCAAGGAATTTGCCTCTATCATTAGCTCGGGTAGTCCCCGTTTCTGGTATTTTAGTCACCTTTCACTGTGCTTTACTCCTAACCCCACAAGGTTTCGATCTAAATCAAAGGTTCCAACAGTGAAAGGCTGCCCCAGGCTAGACGAGACGCTAACCTACGCCCGTACATTCCAATCTGCAATACAAACGCTGTAGCGAATTATACAAACGTTATACCCATGAATTATTTGTATACTAAAATATACAAACACTGATATACATATGTATTTGTATATCTGACAAGCGAGATTGAGAGAGAGGAGGAGAGAGGCGAGCGAGATCGAGAGAGGGAGGAGAGAGGCGAATTGTATATGTATATTTTGTCAGAAAATTATATATATGTAACTGGTATACATATGTATTTGTACATATGACAATCGAGATTGAGAGGGAAGAGGAGAGAGGCGAGCGAGATTGAGAGAGGGAGGATTGTCATGGCGTAAATAGGTAGTTATGTTTGCTGCAAGCCGTAATTATTTTAAACTATACCCTAATCGCGTAATATAGTAGTAAGGTTTGCCATACCGCATAATTTCCCCTTTTTTTTATGTTTGATTGATAAAATTAAGATTTTCCATACCGCATAATTTTTCCTTTTTTTTTTTTATGTTTGATTGATAAAAAAAAAATTAAAAAAATTCTCCAAATTTCTTGAAAATAAAGAAAATGACTCAATAAGTGAAAGTAATAGAAAAAAAAAGTTTCACAATGGGATTCCGTCTTGATTGAATCATTCTCACCCTTAGAAGTGGGCATCTTCACCCTCATCCTTACCATCCCACACCCTTACAATATCCGCCGTTCATAATATTTATCTAAATTATACATAAATATATTTTGCTTAATATATAGTGGACACACAAAAATTACACTTATTTTTTAAAAAAATATTTTCAGGAAAAACATTTTTCTTCGTACCAAACCCACCAAATTTAAGAAGTGATGTGTCATTTTACCATAGCATATATTTTGCTTTCACTCGATTGACATGCAATCTATTTAAACTTTCATGATCAAAATTAAATCACACATCAAAATTATTTTGATGTATCATTTGTACCTGCACATCAATGTTTAAAACCAAACAACAATCAACATTTTTTTTTTATTTTTATTTTTTTAAAAAGATGATCTTCAGCCGACAAAAGTTCTTTAAACAAATATTGATATAATATAATCTATATTTTTGAAAACTCCAGAATAACCCTCAACCACTAGAATCTTTGCTACAGTCTTTGTCCTTTGGGTGATCACTCTGTGTTGAGCATATTTGATGTAGACATATTTTGTTTGTGCACTATTTTTTTCCTCTATCACAATAAATTAATTGAATTAATGTAGACATCACTCTCCCACCCCGCCTCCACCCCTATACCCCCTCAAAAAATCAAAAACAAAAAAAACTCATATTCACAATCAATAGATTACTTGTTGAAATTAAAATTATTGCACGGTGAAGTATTACAAATTTAAAAAAGAAATATGGTGAAGCTCAAATTAAGATGTAAGAGAATGTAGTCTCATGTTGATAGATAAAAAATCGAAAACCAAATATATCATAGGTAATTTACAAGTGAGTTGAACAAATTTAATGGTGTAAAGGGATAAATCAGCTAGACTCTTCCATTCTTTATCAAAAATTTCGAACAAAAAACATACCTCCTAAATATTTGACACAATGTGAATCTCGTATAGTCGTATTTCTAGCAACAAACATATATCCACCTTTATTGAAATATTTGATACGATGTGAATCTCTTATAATCATATATAAAAAAAAGAGATAATTTAAATATATTTTTGATACTTATTTCTATCATATATGATCATAAAAAGAAAAAATGAATTGGTAAATTAAGGATACAACAATTCATTCCATGACTAGAGGATAAGAAGAATAACAAATTCCTTTTATTAATTTTTTTTTGGGTAATGTCATGCTACAAAGGAATAAAGGATATGCTTCACATACAATTAAATCTAATTAAGTTAGGAGGATCTGAATAAGAGTTTCTTGAATATACTTTTCTCTAATATTTCTTTTTCCCTATTCTTGTGGTTGGGCCCTTTTGCAAATCTCTGCATAGCAAAAATTTTATTGCCAATCTTCTTCTTTTTTCACATATCACCATTTACTATACTTTTTCCCTAATTAAATTAAATTTAAAAGGTTCAAAATAAAAATAGGAAAATAAAAGTAGGAAAAGAGAAAAAAGATTTATCCTAGCTAAAAAAAAAAAAAAAAAGATCTACTAGGAACTTTTTGCTGGTCCTCTCAAGCACTTAAAGTCAATAAACAAACAAGAATTTTCAAACTTGTCGACTCCGAAAAATCCCAAAATACCAATAATTAGTTGGCATTCCACTACTTCCAAGTTTTATAGTACATCCAAATTGACCCCTCAAAATTCTGGTAACTCTAATAAGTCCCCAGACTTTATAAAAACATTGTACCAAAAGTCCATATCATCCTCTAATTTAACTCCAACGTCCATCTCCACACTTTGTTGCGGAAATTGAAGTTGCAATTCTTCACCCGTCATATCGAAATTCGAATTAGTAGCCGTGGATAAATCATCTGTCCAGAAACTTTCGTCGATCTCCGGGATAAAATTTTCATACGAGTCCATCTGATCACCATCATTTGTGACGCATATAGTCGCGGCTAGTGAATCGGCCGTGACAGTTGACATCTCGCTAGACGACAATTGTGGCGAGTTCGGGCCGGGCCCGTCTTCTTGGATGTTGCTAAAATTGTTTGAACTTTTCAAGGTAATTTGACAAGTACTAGGAGCTTTGGAATCATTGTTGTTTTTTGATTGTCTTTTGGAGTTGTGAGGAGGCTGATAATCTTTAAGCCTTTTTTTCAAGTGAGTGTGCCATACATTTTTAATTTCGTTGTCGGTTCGTCCAGGTAATCTAGCTGCTATTGCAGACCATCTGGAAAAAAAAAATAATTAAAGAAAATTTAATTAGTACAAATCTAAACAAATCTTTTGTAATTTAATTTATTAAAAAGTGGACAAGCATTATAGTGGTGCTTAAAACTTTAATTATTGTGTCACAAGAATCTATGGAGATATGCACCACATGACTTGATTTGTTTACCTTGTAATTAAATGCAATTAGATTTGCAAATGAGATTTATTAATGCAACTGAAAACATGTCTAAAGGAATCTTTTACACATATCTTTGGATTATTCCTTGATACAAACAAAATAATTAGATATTTAAATAGTTCTGAACAAAAAGACAAAATAATTAAATGCTTAATACTCTTTGAACAAAATGATCAACATGCTAGGTAATGTAGTAGGCATACATACTCAACGTAATTCCATAGGTATGATTTAACAGAATGCTTGATAATATAGGCTTTAGAAAAAAGGAAATAAATTTAAAATAAAAAGGACAAAATTTGATTAATTAGTTATTTTTGTGAATAATGATTATGAGCCTGCAATGCATTACTGAATGTGATAAAGACAATACTCTTTTAAAAAATCAGCTTTTTTTAGAGCTATGATCATTATTCTTCTTGCCGTTTCACTCTTTTTAAAAGTCCTTTAATTTATTTCTTCTTTTTGTTTTGTTTAAATAAGAAAAAAAAAATTAAAGGGATTATATTATACGAATGTGATAGATCTAAAAGAAAAGAATATTCGAGAAAACCAATTTACTAAAATTAGAAAATAATCATTTAAAAAAAATAATAAATGAAAATTGAAAATGTACCTATTGCCAAGCATTTCATGTAATTGAATAATGCTATCTTCTTCTTCTCTTGTGAAATTTCCCCTTTTAATATCTGGACGCAAATAATTTGTCCAACGGAGTCTGCAACTCTTCCCACATCTCAATAGTCCTGATAATTAATAAAAAATAATTAATTTTTACTAATTTTTTAAAAAATCAACAAAAATAATGCCACATTAAGTAAAAGCCCGTTTGCTTTTACCGGGCTTCACAAAGCCCGAAACAAACTTATTAGGCCGAAAATGGAAACAAAATGATTGTCCAAGGAGCAAAAATGCTCCTGACAAAGAACCTGTTCCTCTTGAACGGGCTTTGAGTGGCCCGAATAAGGACTAAATAAAGAAGCAGAGTCAGAATTTGAAGCAACTAATTACCGGCTAGTTTAGGGAGGGCTCTCCAATTGCCATGACCATTTGATTGAATATAAGATATGAGAATTTGATCTTCTTCTGGAGTCCATGGCCCTTTCTTCAACCCCATCTTCTCACAACAAGGAGCTCTAACCATTTTCTTTTTACTTTAATCAGTTAATTTTGATATTCTTCAAAAGTTGTAGTTTTGGATGTGTTTTTAGAGAGAAAATGGGCAAAGGCTCTCAATATGAGTGGAAGCAAATGGTGTGGATGTGTGAGTATTTATGCTTTTGAGTTACTCTATTATTTTTAGAAAAAGGAAAAATAATTTAACAAAAAAAAAGTCCAAGACCATCGTCTCATTTTCAAAAAAGTCATGGCTTGCGATTTCCTCGAAGTTGGATTAGTTTCTCTCTCTCAGAAAATAATAATAAAAGGGAAAATAATTATGAATGGTGTTAATATTTTTTTTTGCAAATTGTACGACAAGTGTATATGACAATAACTTTGCCAAATCAATTACTCGGTTCACTTTACCAAAATGAATGGTATGATATTAAACAAGATCATGTTTGGTCATAGATTTTAAAATTAAAATTTGAATATTAAAATTTTAAATTGTGTTAGAGTATAAATTTTATTAGGGAAAATTTTTAAAGATTTATGAGTGAAAGTAAATATCTCATCAAAATTGATCATTTTGAGATCAAATTTCACGGTTAAATAAATATTTAGAGATAAATTTTCAAATATGAACTATTATTTGTTGTCAAACGATAGCTAATTAAGAAAAAAACTTTTACCCAAGTTGTCTGATTTTATGTGATATATTTTTTTATAGTCTATCATAATAAGAATAATATATTTTTAAAAAAAATTTAATATTTTTATCCTTAATGACATGATTTATTGGACTTGTTTGATATAAAATTAGTTCATACTTTATAAAATATCACAAAGTGAAAAGACACACGAAACTTTCGTTACTATTCATTTGAAAGAATAATTCTAATAATTTGCATATAATTTACTTCTAAGTAAAAACTCCTCTTTATTTCTTAAATTTCGTGTTTAATCAAGTTTTTTCACATAAAATGTTACATCAAATTCTAGATCATCAAAAGTATTTAATTTAGACAAAAATATAATTAATCGCGCAACTCACAAAATTAAAAAAAGACAAAAAAGAATAATTTGAACAATAACAACAACATATATATCCAACATGGATTATAAAAAAAACTAATGTATACGCAAATTTTACTTTTATCTTTATATAAAATAGAAAAAATATTTTCAATAAATCATAACTGATCAAGAACAAAAGTGTTTCCAAAAATAGGTTTGACAAAAATTTGAACAAATCATGTTTGAATATTTTACGTTAAGTGTGTGGACTTTGTAAAAGTGATTAATTTGCTTTGAAAGTATGTGTTAATTAATTAAATTGATATAAGAATCTGTCATGAAGTGATTTGGTAAAACAACACGAGAGATGCTTATGTAGGGCCCCAATGAATGCGTGGGATCAAATTTTAATTTTGCATGAAAAATTCATGAATATATTCGTATTTTGTCATTAATCAAAGTTGAAAAATTTGTCGTCGTATTGACTGAGAAAAGCAGAAGTTGGCACCAATTTTTTTTTTTTAGACATTTCATATAATTTTTATTCATTTTAGACATGAACAAGGTTTTGATATGTCATTTTGATATTTTTTTGACAATCACTTAAATATATAAAATATGTGTAGTACACTTGTTATGTCAAAGTGACGAATTAAATGAAGATACGTTATATATATCAAAAATAATTCTCAAATAATAACTTTTGAGTAGAAAAAATGGTCAATAACTTAATAACATGTTTCATTTTTTAATCCAAATAATAATTAAAAAATTTTAATAACTTCTATTAACCCCCCCCTCTCACCTTCCTAGTCGTCTCTCCAGCCCCACCCAGCCCTCCCGCTTTCTCCAACCCCAACCCCTACCCCACCCCACCAGACCTTTATCTAAACCCCCACCCACCCCAACCTTACTCATATCATCTTGAGACACACTTTAAAGATGTTTTAACTATTTTGAATTTTTTTTTTATAAAAGCACAACTTTTTCTTCTTTACTTCTAAATTTATTTATTTTTTCTCACATGTGCAAAGGAATCACGATTCGTGAAGAATGATTTGTAGATCTATAAGTTACTAAATCTACTAAAATAAATTGATTATATGAATATGGCTTTAAAATAATTTGGAGAATTTTAATAATCTTTGTCGATGTTTTTCAAATTATTTCGAGGAGGAAGAAGGCAACAAAACAAGAAAATGTGTTTAAGCTTGTGGAAATCTCGTGGCATTCGAATTTACTTTATACTTGACATTATCAAATCTATTTCACCATAGATAAAAAACGATAACTAGAAAATGGAGAAGAATAAGAACAAGAAAAAAAATAAAAAAATATTTTTTCAAAAAAAATAAAAACAATCTTCACGCACTCAAAATGGGTGCAGCACACGCAATATGCAAAGTCAGCACAAAGTGCAAAATGACACATCGGAATCTTACTTGAAGTGTCTAAAATGAATAAAGCTTAGTTAAGGTGTCTAAGTTAAATTTGGTGCCAATTTTAGGCCACCGGTGGCTTCTGCCTTGAGAGAAAGAAATTAAACAAAACTTATCATCACCACATGACAATAAGGCCCCGTTTGGCCCCAAGAATCCACATATTCTTGAGAGAAATTTTGGTAAAATTGCATCATGCGTTTGGCCCAAGTTTTCTCAAGTTTGGTGAAATTTCAAAAAATATTATTTTGTATCAGTAAGTTCTAAAAATTATTTTAAAAAGCCATAATTTTGTGTTATCATTTTATAATGAATATGTTTCGTTAAAAAAAAACTTCTAATATAATTGATAACAATCAAGAACAACAAAATAGCATTATAGGCTAGAGCAATATATTAATCGAATTAAAATAAATTATATTTTTTTTTAAATCTTATCACTCAAACTATTTTTTTCCAGATGAGATAATACCAAGCTATTCTTTTATAAATTCTTGGTTGATCATATTAATGGAGTAAATTGGTAGATAAATATTTAGTTGAAATAAATAAATGATTGGTGTTTTATAAAATATAAAAGTTTAGGGTTATTTTTAAATTTTTAAAACTTTTCAAGTTTCCAAATTCTACTTTTTTTAGAACTTGGGGATTTTGCCAAGTAATGACAAATTGTATGAACAAATACAAGTTTCCAAATATTTTTCAAAGTTTTTTTTCAAAAACTACTTGGTCTATTTTTTTAAAAAGCTTATAACATTAGAGATGTTCGTTTTCAAAAGGATTTATTCATTATCGGAAAATCTAGATGGTGAACGTTGTTCTCAAAAATGAGTCTTATAATGCATAAATTTAAATTTAGTTGGACTCAATATAAATATCGAGCATCAAGTGAGATATGCTACAACCTAATTCAAAACACATTTGAAGAAAAATATTTTTAACTTTGTATTTTAGTCTTAGCGAAAAAACCAGGTACTAAATATAGTACAAAATTTAATATCCGCATAATTCACCTTATTAATCTGAAGACAACTTTTTCTCATGTTTTAGAAAAAATGAAAAAATAAAATAAAATTTCACAATTAAAATAAACGAGACTATAAATTCAAGAAAAGTCATCATTGGATGAGGCTTGTCTTTTCAAACATAATACAACTGTTTTGCTTTAATTAGCCGCCATGTCTGTGTAAGATTAAGACCTCTCCTTTGATTGGCCTATTAATTACCTCTAGATAATTTATTAAACAAAAAGATTAAATTCAACCATTCCGTTCATTAATTTGGTAAACAGCTATATATATTCTTTTTAATTCTTTCGTCGACTTAATATATTTTTTATGTCAGTTGTTTTAACTCTATTTTGTTTGAATTGACTTATTTTGAATGTTTTTAAGTTAAAATAACTTTTGCTTGATTTTCATTCGATGTCCGATACATATATGTCACAAAGTCCCACGAAATTTAAATTTATGCTGGAAAGTCTCACTAAGGGGTATAACTCTTCCTAATAAAGACGACTCTATACTCATTGAGAGTTGAACTCGAGACCACTAGTTAAAGATGAAATAGTACTTACCACTCCCTAACAAAGTGTTTTTAGATATTTATTTTTAATCCAAAATAATAAAAATAAAATCAAAAGTCATAAATTAAAATTTTTAAATTATGATTACTTATAAATAATAAGCTATAAGTCATTCAAACAGGCACGTGAAGTTGTATTGGTGTTAGTTTCTTACTTTTTCGAAAAAAATAAAAATAAAACAGCGATGGTCTGATAATAATTTTGGTCTCTCAATTATTAGAAATTTTTCATCCTTGTGAAAACTAACTAAACACAGTTTATATCTTCGATAACTCGAAAAATGACTAAAACTTAAAAATTATTTTCTTTTATTTATTTTATAAATGGATAAAATTTCTTAATTTCTCCTTAAAATAACATAGAGGGACCACAAACCCAAGTTGCAAAACTAATACTGTTTGAAAGTAACAATGGATAGACTTTAGTGGCTCCAAGTTGCAAATTACATTCTTAAAATAATAGTGCACGTGATGGTCCTATCAGAGTCAAACCACGTGTTTTCCTCACTTCTATCGATAAACATCTTCTTTTTTTTTTGGATTTAGGGTATGTTTAGTGCTAAAATATTTGTCGATTTGTTCATATTTGATTGTGTTAATGAAATTATAAGATTACAAATTATAATTGAAAAATAAAATGAAGAAATTAACTTCACTTCTTGGCTGAGGCGAGGATATCTCGCTCTCTTTAAGGAGATTCAAGCACACTCAGTAAATCGTTTCATTGGTTCAGAAGTAGTCCTCTTGACTTGTCCCCTCCAAGATACAACAACCTTATCACAAAAATGTAACTCAACAAACTCTGGACAAAAGTTGAGTTTAAAGCTCTTCACAAAGAATACCTCCTTTCAACTAATAAGAACTCTTTTTTTTATATATAAACTTAACTTTCTCAATTTTTTCTTATCTTATCTTCCATTTCAAAACAAAGAAGACCTCTCTATTTATAGGAGAGAAAATCATTCAAAGATAAAAAAATAATAGAATGCCATCATTATCATCATTTAGTGTACCATTATGATTTAGTGCACCACTTATTAGTGATAATTAGATTAAAAATACATAATAATATGATTTAGTGTACCACTTATTAGTGATAATTAGATTAAAAATACATAATGGAATGATTTAGTCTTGCACTAAATAAAGATGATAATGAAAGACATTTTTATGCACTAAAGAAAGAATAATAAAGATGACATTAAATGTCATCAATGGACAATTGCTAAAATTGCAATTTAATAAAATGTTAAAATGCTCACACTAACAGATTGATTAAAAAAAATTTAATTTATTTTTGAAATGAGTAAATGAATTTTACGGTAGAAGTATGAAAAATAAGTTTATAAGAGTGATATTCCAAGTTTATTGCATCCTTCTCATTTCCAAGGTAGAGTTAGATAGACTCGCATTTTCTTCAATGTAATATCACACTATTTATATGGTATGTAAATTATTTTTCACGTATATATAATAGACATTGAATCTCTCTTAATTTTTTCATGTGTTTATTTTTTATATTTTGAATCTTCTTAGTAAAAATCTTAACTCAATCACAGCTCACCCTCAACCCTTCCACCCTTGCCATCGTCGAATCTCCTCTCTCAACCTCATTCCATTCATATAGTGTGTTGTTAAATTACATGTAAGGATTTTTGGATAATTTTTTATTTTTCATTCATCAAACACAAGAAATAAGTAAGAATTTTTTTTATTGGTCAATAATAAATATTTTTCACGAAAACATTTCTCTTGGTACCAAATACACCTTCTTCTTTTTTCATAATTTTTTTTTTTTTGCTCCACTAAAGAAAAAAGGGGAGAAAATTACACGATCGAAAATCGAGTCTTATCAATAAAATGAATATTAAATAACCAACCAACTTAGATATTGCCATTTCTCTCACCTTTGAATCCATACCTTTTGCTTTTTTTTTTTTAATCCTTTCTTATGGCTAATTAGGATTTAATCATATAAATATACATAATAAAAGTTGAGTACTTAAATATTTCTTTCACTCACGCGTATCTCTCCCTGGATAAATCTACCCCACCGTGTTAGGGGTATTTAAGTAAATTCAAAAATAAACTTTATGTCTTTATATCCTTATAAGATTGTGCAAGATTAATTACTTATTTACTTGAAATGTTACCACTTAAGTTAGATTGAAGTGGATTGTTAAGCACATTTTTAATCTATTAAGGTGCAATAAAATTACGTTTCATTTTTTATTTCTCAATTTGAGCTCCATTTTCCAGATGATCGTGAAAAATAAAAAGTAAGTTAATTTATTCAAAATATTTATGTAGAGTAATTATAAAACTCTGTTTCAATTTCTTTTATTGCGTTGTATTGCCCTTTTATTTGCTTTCAAAACATTTTTTTGATGTCTAATCAAATTATGTAGTGGTAAAACGTGTTTAATTTGGTTAATACTCTAAAAAAAAGGATTTGATTTAATATATTAAATTATCTTTATTGATATTAGCCGTGCTTTAAAATGAGTATCGAATAGTGCGTGTGAAAACAATATGAACTAAATTTAAAGGATATTCATACATAAAAGTAGAGTGAAATCAGAGTTAATTGGAAAGAAAAAAAGTCAAATGACAACCAAATTAAGTTAAAAAGACTAAAATGGGTCGATATTTTTAGAAAACAAATCAACAGTCAATATTGGAAATTAATATATTTTAAGTAAATTTGAACCAAAAGCGAAATGATTACGATTTACGAAGCATATTGAATAGGATCAAAGGAAATGGGCGGAAAGGTGTCTACATCCTTTTTGTCACGTTTTTATACTTCTATTTATTTAATATATGTAAGATATTATTTGGAAGAATTGTTGTGCTAATTGGTTTAAAATAATTGTCATTCTTAAGATAAATTTAATTATTAATTTTCGCTTTATTTATTCAATAAATATAAAGAGATTAATATAATGAAAGAATAGAGTAATATTATATCAAGATCAACTAATAAATAAAAATAATTTTATTAAATTATCTTTTTAATTAATTTTTTTAAATAATGTGACAAAAAAACATAACCAATAAAATAAATCAAATGTCAAAAGGAGTACAAACGACAAAACAAGAGGACTAAGGCTGTGTTCACATTGCTTGATATGACATAAAGTTTTTGGATTTAATGGGAAAATTGTCAAATAAAGTTTATATCTGCAGCCAAAAACAGAACCGTAAGTAATATTAAATAAAGTGTATTAATAATGCTTGTATTAGTAATATTTGTATTAGTTTTGTTTGCATTAATTATAAATAGAATATTTCTAATGCATTGTTTGATTTAGTATATTTAAAATAACATGCATTGCATAAAAATACTTATTTACAAAGATATCTTCAACAATTATGGTGAAAAAGATGTAAAAAAGATTTTGAGGGATAATTGAGTCTTTAATTATGTTAATGCATGCATTAAATTCCCTCGCAGTACTAATACCTAGAAATCTATGGTATTAGTAATACACACCTTAATAAGTACACAATAAAATATATAATTAATGCAATAATTAATTATATATAACATGAAAAAGTATACCAAATAAGGTACTATTAATACCCCTAATTAATGCATATATTAATTTTGCTAATACAAACAAATTTTAAAGGGTCCCCCCAAAAAAAAAGAAGAAAGAAATTAAAAACATAGATATGTTAAATAATACTCAAAACTTTGCTCTTTGATCAATTTCAGTGACATCAGCTACTAAATGTTGGACTAAATCACTCTAAAAATGTTTTTAATATGATATGATATTATTTGTTTTTTTTTTAAAATTAGTTTTTGCACAGTTTTCTTTCAAAAACAAAAAGTATATTTTAATTCAAGGAAATTTTAAAGTCACAACATCCCTATGTAACTTATTTGGATGCATATACCCTAATGCACCTGAGGTAAGAGTGACACCAAAAAATTCCTATTTCTATACAACTACTCACCACCATAGGATAAGGAGGATTAACTATATTTTAATAATTTATACATAGTTTCTCAATCTTTTCATTTATTAATATGAGACTTCTATTTATATACTCAACATATTTTTCTCTCAAACTAAGTTACATGACATGTTGCACTTGGCCCTATTACCACAATCCATTGGTCAATTTTTGAGACATCCGCATGACAGAATTTGTGGCCATCGAAATCCGGAGCTATCTTGTTCCAACTATCTATGGCATGACCAACGAAGGTATGATGGAGGATTTTTCATTCTTAATCAAATGTTTCGGATTCGTACTCTTAAGAATGAATGGAAGTTTTTTTGTTGAGAGCGGCACCCTAAAAAATGGGTCATGTAATATGCGAATTCGAATTTAGAAGAGCTTCAATGCGGCTACTCAGTACCAAGTGGAAAACAAAATAAAAAAACTATCTTTAGCATGGTAAATATAATATATCGAGCCTCACGTCAGCACTCTACTATTTTCATGTTTATCTCGTTGAATCATTGACTCTAATATTAGTGTTTAGTTAAACTATTTAAAAAACATATACTTTTAAAATAGTGTAATACTGGTGTTTTAGGTCAAATCCGATGTGATTTTCCCTTAAAAGCCTCATTCCATTTATAGAGTATCCTACTATATGTAACTTTTCAATTCTTTTAACTATCAATATGAATTTATTTGCACACCTAATACTTACACTTTCAAAGAAAAAATAAAAAGATATATCAATGTCATGAACAATAAAGTAATTAATGGTGAGAACTGAGAAGTGAGGTGAGATCATTGACCCTCTCTTAAAGGCATTTTGATCTTTAAATATAGAGGTTATATTTGGTGATTTATTTGTAAAAAATCTAGTCTAGAAATACAAAAGTTGAAATGTTCAAAATATTTGCAACATTGAGGCCTCATTGCTTGACTTAGCTATTAAATTTTAACATTAGTTACTGTATTCTTCTCAAAGCTATGTAAGAATTGATCATTTCTTATTGCATTATTACTACCGCATGGGGTTGTTTGACGGATAGTCGGAAAGTTAGTTATTCTGTATTATAATTTTATATAAAAATAATATATTTGATAATATTTTAGTTGTTATGTATAAATTTTAGTATATTAATTAAATATAATGTTTAATTACCATTGTACTATTTCGCATAACTATCACATGTATAAATTTTGAGAAAAATTTATGTATTATTTTTAACGTATGATAAAAGATAAAAAATTAACACATAAATAATTAAAATCTAAAAAATGGATTATTCTTTTGCTTTTGGAAGACCAAATCACATAATTTCATTATCTCCCCTCTAAGCCTTCTATTTCACTTCTATTTCATCTGCCATTTTTTAGGAATAAAAAAGGATAATTAATTTCTATAATACCAATATTTATATAACTCTAACGAGCAACCGATAGACTATTAGTTATTACTAGAGATGTAATCCTGCCACTTATTCTCTATGTTATTACACAAATTCCTTTTTTCTACTCTCCTATTGTCATTTTATTGGTTCATTAATGGCAACTAAGGAAAAAAAAATCCAATTGGATTCAGTAATAGCGACTATTCTTGAATGGTAATATAGTAGATTAATAAGAACATTAAAAAATGATAACGTTGACAAGGAAAATAGACTTTGCATTTAACACCCTTGCATGCCTGTTAGAATTTATGCTTCCAACAGAATAGTAGGGATCAGGTCCCTTATCAAAAATCAGTGCAGAAACTTAAAAAACAGAAAGATAAAATAGACACATGATTTTTATGTGGAAACTTCTTGCTAAATGGAGAAAAACCACGATTTGTCCCACAGATTTCAACTCAAATCGTCACTAGAACAACTGAGCCAAGATTCAGATTACATGCTATTGTAACCTAGGAATTGTACTCACAATTCCTCTTCACTCCTTGTAACAATTCTGTTATAGAGTTGAAACAATAACTCTATTGCTTCCTAAATCACTAAACTCCTAGATGATATAGAGTTCAGATGGTCTCTATAACTAGCTCTAGTTACTTCGACAAGATAAACAAAAGAGATACCAAATGAGAGCTGATCTAAGTTTCTTTACAAATTAGGAAGTAGACCTTACAAGATTAAGAACAAGAAATTACAACTCTAAAAACAAGAACAAAAACACTGATAACTCTATCAGATACTTGGTCTTCTTCAAGAGCAAATTTTCAATACTTGAAAGCACGAGCTTGTATGAGTATTCCTTTTCAGATTCAAAAAGCCAAGTGGAAAAAATAATGTAAAGAATGTATAAATCACCGATATACCATGTGCTGGACGATTTGTATTGGTTAGACAACCGCACTTCTGCACTGGGACTCGGCCGCGTATATACAGATCTGCAGGCTTGGTAGGATCTATTATGTACTATTTATCTGGTATCGCTATCAGCAAGAAATCCTCAAAGGGATCAGGTCTTCTACCTGTTTCCTGAGTTTGTCAAATCATCAAAACCGACTTCAAGAGCATTATCAATTTCCCCTTTTTTGATGATGACAAACTCCTTTACAACATTCCCCCTTTACATCCTGAGAGTAGAATCAGAGCAGCAAAATTTTTGTAGCCAACAAGCAATAAAAGAAATGTTCTCTCTTTCACGTTCCCCCTTTCAATGTTCCCCCTTTTACCACAAGCTCATTTATCATCAGGTTTACAATATTCCCCCTTTTGACATCATTAAAAAGGAGAACAATAAACTAAAATCTAAGCATGCAATATTATAGAAAAGTCAGAGTCACTGAGGGCAGCACAATCATAAGTCAAGAAGTAATGAATCTTAAACTGGAGATGCAAAAATATTCATTCATCACAACTAAGAGATAATATTCAAAACATTACAAACTAACTGAAAAGTGAACCATTGTGATTAGTTCAAGAAAGGGAACATGCCACTAGGTAGATGGTTTTTTTGGGGTGAGGGATTTGAGGAGAAGAGACATCTGATTGTCATGATTTTCATGATGTAGAAGTAGTTTGTCTTTGAGACTGACAAATTGTTCTCTCAAACTAGCATTTTCTTCTTTGAGTGCTTCTAATTCAGAAAAACCTGGTCCCTCAGATTGTGCAGTAGCTAGCTGTGTGATCATGGGCGCATTTATGAGCCCATGCACTATGCTTGGCCATCTTTTGTGAGGCTTTTTGAGAAGATTTGGAGCCAAATAATGTATTTTGAATGGAATATCAAGCAAGTGTGCAATAAGGTATGAGTTCCAACATATGCAGGAATTTGTAAAGCAAAAGGGCAAAAAAAAAATAATCATGGCGCTATAGTGGCACGATGTGCCACTGCAGCGCCAAAACCTGCAACAAGTTTAGTTGCTCAATGCGCCAGGAGTAAAACTACTAAGGCATGTTTTGGGAGCTATAGTGGCGTGATGCCCCACTGCAGCGTCAGGTACAAAACTACAGGCATACTATGGGCGCAATAGTGGCGCGATGCCCCACTGCAGCGCCATCCACTTTTTAATTATTTATTATTCTGTCCATCAATAATTAAAAGGAGAAAAGTACTTTAAATAGTTTATGTGCTAGGGCAAAAAGGAGCAAGTGTTTTTGGAGGCTGAAAAGGAGGAAAGGAAAGAAGAAGCAAGAGAAGAAGAACAAAATATCTTAGGTTCCTTTTCCTCTTTTGTTGTATCTCTTAAATTGTATTAATTCAATTACTTGGTGTTATTATTTAAATATGAGTAGCTAAAACACCCAAATTCTGGGGCTATAGCTATAAAGTCATGGTTTAATATCATTTAAGCTTGGTTGAAGATGAGTTATTGATTTTAATTTCTCTTCCATTCTTGTGGTGATGATTTTGATGTTTGGCCAACATTAAGATATATGTGTTGTCTATCTTGCAATCGGAAGAGGACAAGTAGATAGAACAAAGAATGGAAGGAGTGTGTTCATGCTAATGTATTTTAGGATGAATAGTATATAGGATGCTTGTGACACAAACCTATTTATCATATTTGGTTATGATAAAGGATGATAGTTAAATGCATTTTTATTGTTTCATACCTATCCCCGCTCAACGATGTAGTTAGGTTGACAATGAAGATAGGCAATTATAGGTTGGGAAACCATAATTGGATTATTAACCCTTTTTGATCAGTAATTAAATAGCCCATCGGAAACTAAGATTGAATAATAATAAACTTGATTTTATGTTATGTTATAGCCCTAGAATCTCTCGAAATTTGATGAACAAACAGAATTCCTACATTGTTTTCATTTGTAGAAAGTTTTTCATACTTCCAAATCATTAACACATCATCTTAAATCCATTGCACAATTACAATTAGTATAGTCAATTAAAAGAAACTGTTTGCCTTATTAAGGTCTCTGTGGGTTCGATATCTGGCTTGAAAGAGTCGCTTGACTACTTGAGAGACTACGTACACTTGCATGTGTAATTATAAAAACAACACTGTGCCTTAAGCCTCGCAATCTCAACATCTTTAGCACTTAAGAGTGCTTCAACTGCTCCTTCTCGAACCACAATTAAGACATCTTCATACCAGAAAGAGATATTAAAGGATATGATCAATGTGTTGATGGACCAAGGAGAGGAAAATTTTTTTGAAGAAAGGGAGAATAAATTTCGTTGATCCTAAGAGTCGAATTCCTTTGACACAATCATAGTAATTGAGAATTAACCTTTTGGACAACGGTTTCAAGGACAAATGGTTGATCAGTACCAATCATAATGATTTACATTATCAGGTAATAGAGTAATGTAAAAAGCACAAACTTTGAGATAGGACCAGGTCCCTCTCTATAGTTTTATAGACAATTTTTTTTCCTTCCAGTTCTTCCTTTATTCAAATGTAATTCCTGTGAGTGTATACCTATACAGATACCTAATTGACTTTTCACAAATAGAACAATGTAAAGATTAAATATATTTGCATCCTGATCATAGTCAAGAAGAGTTGCAAACCTCAGATATAGCGCAAATCAGTTCAGCTTTAATAATTCTAACTTCAGTATGTTCTTTCCAAACTGATCCCTGTTCAGAACCTTTATAAAAATGTCAGTAATTTAATCCTCATTTTTGCAAAATTTCATAGAGATATGCCCTTTTTCAACATTATCACTTAGAAAATGATATCTGACATGCATGTATTTTGTTTTCTTATGCTGCATTGGATTTTTTTGCCATATTTAGAGCACTGGTATTGTCATATAAGAGAGGAATTGTATAAGTGACAATTTTAAAATCTTCCAATTGTTGCTTTATTCAAAACAGTTGTGCACAACATGATGCTGCTGAGATATATTCCGCCTCAGCTGTTGAAAGAGCAACAAAATTCTGTTTTTTAGTTCCCCAAGAGATAAGGCATGAACCCAAGAAATGAGCCATTCCTAATGTGCTCCTTTGGTCAACCTGAAACCCTGCATAATCTGCATCTACATATCCCACCAAATCAAAAGCGTCTCTAGATGGGTAAAACAAGACCAGGACCTCAGCCTTCTTTAGATATCTTAGAATTCTCTTGACAACTTTTAGATGTGACTCCTTTGGACAAGTCTGAAACCTTGCACACATATCAAAATTGAATACAATATCAGGCCTGCTAGCAGTTAGATATAGTAGAGACCTAATTATCCCTCTATACATAGTCTCATTAACTGCATGATCAGTTCCAGCAGCATCAAATTTTAGATTGGTTCTCATGGGAGTGTCAATAAGATTTGCAACCATCGTATGAAACTTCTTTAGTAGTTCATTGATGTACTTTTCTTGACAGATAGACATTCCAATTGGCGTTTTCTTGATTTGCAATCCTAGAAATAAGCTTAACTCTCCCATCATACTTATTTCAAACTCACTTCCTATAAGATTTACAAATTCATTACAGAGAGATTCTGATGTGTCCCCAAAGATAATATCATCAACATATACTTGAATAATAAGCAATTCCTTGCCTCTAGACTTTAAGAATAATGTGTTATCAATTCTTTTTCTTTTGAAGCCATTTCCAAGAAGAAAGGTTGATAGTCTCTTATGCCATGCTCTAGGATCCTGTTTTAATCCAAACAAAGTCTTGTTTAGTTTGAGAACATGATTTAGATGATCAGCATCCTCAAACCCATGAGGCTGTTTCACAAAAACTTCTTTTTTTAGAAAGCCATTTAAGAAGACACTTCTTACATCCATTTGAAACAGTTTAAACTCAATAAAGGCTGCAAAAGTAATAAGAATTCAGATTGCTTTTATCCTAGCCACAGAAGCAAATGTCTCATCATAATTTATCCCTTCTTCTTAATTATATCCCTGCACTACCAATCTTGACTTATTTTTTGTAATGACTCCATTTTCATCCAATTTATTTCTAAATATCCACCTTATCCCAATTATTATTCTATCAGATGATTTAGAAACTAGATGTCATATCTTGCTTCTTTCGAATTGATGTACTTCTTCTTGCATAGAATTTATCCAATCAGCATCCTTCAAAGCTTTTTTGACATTCTTTGGCTCAATATTCGAAATAAATATTGAGAATGCCACAAGATTTTTTGTCTTGGATTTGGTTTGTATTCCAGAATCCAATGGAGAAATAAGATTATCAAGAGGATGAGACTTCTTGTGTTTCCACCCCATTCGGGATGTTGAAGGTTGAGTAGGTTGCTCAACTTCTTCATTCTCACTTTCCAAATCCTCATTTTCAGTTTGAAAAGTATCTTCAATTACTTCTTCACTTTATCCAGGTTCAGCCACATTGGTGACAGGGTTCATATTACTGGAGGTGACTTCATCGAAGGTGTCTCTATGAATTTGTAACAGTTCTTCCAATTCATTATCATCTCTGCTTGTAAGATATTTGATTTCACCATTTTCATCAAAAATCACATGAACACTTTCTTCAATGCACATGGTTCTTTTGTTATAGACTTTGTAAGCTTTGCTTGAGGAGGAGTATCCTGCAAAAATTCTTTCATCACTTCTAGGATCAAACTTTTTCGAGATTATATTTTCCATTGTTCAATATAAAATATTTGCAATCAAATGCTTTTAAATAGCTAAAGTTGGGCTTCTTATTATTGAAAAGCTCATAGGGATTTTTGTTCTGAATTGACCTTATTAAATATTTGTTAGTCACATAGTAGGTTGTGTTAATAACTTCTGCCCAGAAGTTTTTAGGAAGATTTGAGTCAATGAGCATGGTTCTAGCAATGTCAACCAAGGTTCTGTTCTTCCTTTCAACTACATCATTTTGCTGTGGAGTCCTTGGAGCTGAAAAGTTGTGATGTATCCCATTTTCAGCACAGAGGTTATCAACTCCTGCATTTTCAAACTCTGTCCCATGATCAGACCTAATTCTAGTAATCTTGCAGTTTAGCTTTGTCTGAATTATCTTGACAAATATCAATAATACATCATAATTTTTATTCTTAAACCTCAGAAACATTGTCTAGGTGTATTAAGAATAATCATCCACTATCATCAGAATATATTTCTTTCCACCTTTACTTTGAATTTTCACAGGACTACACAGGTCCATATGAATTAATTCCAGTGGTCTTATGGTACTCACTTATTTCTTGAATTTAAAGGAGGATTTGATATGTTTTTGTTTAACACAGGCATCACTTACACACTTTATTCTCTGAAAACTTAACTTTGGGCAACCACAGACCAGGTCCTTAGATACCAGTTTGTTCAATAGAGATAAGCTTACATGACAATCTTTTGTGCCACAAATTAACACTCTCACTTTGAGCATTTAAGCATGTAAGATCACTCTCTTGAGCGGTATTCAGATTAGCAACATACATATTTTTACATCTACGAACAGTAAGAATCACTTTTCTGAATTTTAGATTTGAAACAATACACAACTTTGATCGAAATTTAACTTCATTTCCTTTGTCACGTATTTGAGAAACACTTAGAAGACTATATTTTAGGCCGTTCACATAGTAAATATTCTCAATAGAGTGTCTTAGATATTTACCAATTCTTTCCACTTCTAGAATGTGATCTTTTTTGTCATTTTCAAAAGAGACACCTTTACCATGGAGTGCCTTAAATGAGAGGAAGTTTTTGATCTTGCTAGTTATGTGTTTTGAGCAACCACTGTCCATAAACGAACATTGCCTGTTGCTTTCCTCACTTTTCTGCAGTACAGATCATTCGTTAGATTTAGAAATGCATTTCAATTTGGATTCTCAATAATTAGACAAAGGTGCAAAAAAGTTTTTTTTGCCCAATAAGGCAAAGTTTTTTTTCCTCATCTTATAATAGAGTTCAAAATTAGAACTAGGTTCCTTTTTGTGAATCACTTCCTGTTTATCATGATAAGAAACCCTGTCTAGAGACCTTTTCAAAAATAGACAATCCTTCTTCAAATGACCATTACGACCACAGTAAAGACACAACCAGTTTTCAAATTCTGAATCACACTTTTTATTAAAATTATGAGAGAAACTGATTCAGGAATTTTCTAGATTTCTACTACCATTGTTATTCTGATCAATACCATTGTCAAAAAACTTTGGGTGACCAGTCCATTTAGTGATTTAAAAAGTTCTTCTTTTATCAAGGCTAGTTCCTTTTCAAGCTGTACATTTCTATTAAGAATCATAGTCAATTTATTTCAGCATCACTAAGTTCTCCTTCTACCTCAAGATGTACATTATTGACTATACCTTTGCCATTAATATAATTTTTGTTCAACTTCTTAATATCAAGAGTAAGATTTGTATTTTCTGCCATCAAAACCATTATCTGTTCTTCTAGATCTGATATTTGTAGAACTAGAGACAAATTTTCATCTTGAGAGGTATCTGAACAATTAATGAGTTTTTTTATTATCATTTGATAGCTCAATAATTGAATCTATCAACACGATAACAAGACTTCTCAATTTTTTTACAGAATAAGTATGCAGGTTCTGTTAAGATCAAAAAGTGTTACCTCTTCTTCAACTTCTTCCTCAACGTCTGATTAAGCCATAAGAGCAACTATTGAACCAGAATCACTTCTGTCATCTTTCCACTTCATATGTTTCTATGAGAACATCCCATATTTGCTTTGCGAAGGTACAGTTGAATACTTGAACATACTTATATGGTCCAAAACCACATATAAGTATGTGCCTGGCTTCTGCATTCTTTTCAAGCAATCTAAAGTTATCCGCTTCATACTCGATCTTTTTCTTTTTTACATTATTTCCTTCACTATCTCTCTTCATTGGATATTCAGGACCATTAAAAATTCTTGCCTAGAGTTCATAGTCTTTAGCTTGAATGAAAGCTTCCATTCTTGCCTTCCACAGTAGAAAGTAGTGTCCCTTGAATACTAGAGGTCTATTGATATTCTGTCCTTCAGGGTATTTGTACAAAACATTCATCGTCTCAGGACCTTCTCTTGGTGTTAACCAGATTGAGAAAACCTGCGCTGATACCAATTGTTAGAATGTATGCTTCCATTAGAACAATAGGGACCAGGTCCCTTATCAGAAATCAGTGCAGAAACTTAAAGAACAGAAAGATAAAATAGACACAATATTTTTATGAGGAAACTCCCTGCTCAAGAGAAAAAAATCACGACTTGTCCCATAGGATTTCAACTCAAATCTTCACTAGAACAACTGAGTCAAGATTCAGATTACAAGCTATTGTAACCTAGGAATTGTACTCACAATCCCTCTCCACTCCTTGCAACAACTCTGTTATAGGCTTGAAACAATAACTCTATTGCTTTCTAAATCACTAAACTCCTAGATGATTTAGAGTTCAGATGGTCTCTATAACTAGCTCTAGTTACTTCGACAAGATGAACAAAAGAGATACCAAATGAGAGTTGATCTAACTTCCTTTATAGATTAGGAAGTAGACCTTACAAGATTAAGAACAAAAAATTACAACTCTAAAAACAAGAACAAAAACACTGACAACTCTGTCAGATACTTGGTCTTCTTCAAGAGCAAATTTTTAATACTTGAGAGCATGAGCTTGTATGAATATTCTTTTTCAGATTCAGAAAGTCAAATGGGAAAAATATTGTAAAGAGTGTATATATCACTGATATACCCTGTGCTGAACGATTTGTATTGGTTAGACAACTGGCCTTCTGCACTGGGACTCGACCACGTACATACAGATCTGCAGGCTTGGTAGGATCTATTATGTACTATTTATCTGGTATCGCTATCAGTAAGAAGTCCTCAAAGGGACCAGCTGTTCCCTGAGTTTGTCAAATCATCAAAACCGACTTCAAGAGCATTATCAATGGTCATACTTAACAATTGGAGCACATGAACAACATAATATAAGCACCTACATAGGGTAAATGTACAATTGAAATAAACTTGACTCTAACGTGATAATAATAATATGGACTTTAGGGGTAATTCAATTTCAAAAGTTACTTCATAAAGAAATAAAATATATAAAATAATATAAGAAGACAAATGTCACATCTACCAACGATCTAAGATACTTCCTTTTTTGCAACATTCACAACGGGAGCGTGGACAACATTATGGGATATCCCATATTGGTTAATTAACAATTAGAATATACTTGATTATTTAGGTACGTACCATATTATGAAATTTGATCTTAAAAGTTAGCTCAAGAGTCGAGAATTTCTCTAAAACTATAGAAGAGGACAAAATTATTGTCATATTATAGTTACCACAGACGTGGGATACTAACTCCTGCACATTCACAATTGGAACATGAATAACATAATATGGTGGCCCACATCAGGTAATTAAGCAATTAGATTGGTCATTCTGAGACAATATGATAAGAATTAATCTCAAAATTAGCTTATGAGACGTGAATCGATCAAAACGATATAAGATTTAAGAGGACAAAATTTCCTCATCCACTATACATGATGTGAGATACTAACAAAAAGTAGCAATATGCAAGGTTGTAGGCTGTATTTAAGGTTGTGAAGTTTAAGACCTTAGTCCATGATAATGATACCTCTAACAGTGTTAAAAGTGGCAAAAAAAAAATTAATCAAATGTGTATAGAGTTGAAAAATAATTGGATCTCCACTATGCTCTTTAATTTATAATTTCAGTGAAGCACTTCCCTATTTTATTTTATTTTTCATATGTCTGTCATTCAATTCCATGAAGCCTCCTAAAAATTCAACAATAATTGGGTCAAAATCTAATATCCACCCCTCCCCACCCCACCCCTACCCCCACTCCCACAGCCGCAAATTCTTTTTTAGTAAATATAAGTTTCCAGCTGTATTGTTTATAATTTGATAGTATTTTCTCTTATTTGTCCTAAACTGTTGTATAATTTCCCTTTCAAAACATTATATTATTTTTTTTAAAAAAGATACTACTAATAATTTTTTATTCATCTAGTTTTTTTCAGTATCATGTTAATACTTGATAATCTTACGAGTTACGACCTTTTCTTTTAACATTTTGTGTTATATTTTATTATACTTTATTGTTTTATTCAACGTTATGGATAGATTATTTAAAGGATACATGAAAAATAGGTATATGATAAGAGTCTAATAGGATTATTAGATAATAAAGAAAGACAAATTAAATAATCAAGAAAATAATCATAATAAAGAAATAATATGATCACACTAAATTAATATCGTTATATAATCAAATTTAATAAAAAATATTATATTTAATCTAATAATACTACACAATACATTAAATAAAAATATAACAATTATCCACACAAGCTGTAAATCTCATTTCCTAGAGAAATCTATATATGACTTACCAAAATACACTTATATATGCCTTTTCTTATTATACTACTTTTTTTCATTTTATAGTTCTTTTACGTTTTCGATTTCTTTTCTTACCAAATGTTACAACTAGAGACGGAATTAGAAGAGTGGAAGGAGGTTCATCCGAACTTTCTTAAACGAAAAATCACGGACGATGAAATACGTAGGTGACTTCGCCATAACAGCTATTGGATTTTTGATTTTGTCAAACACATCTAAATAAAATAAATACTAAGAAAAGGTTGACTACTATTCCTAAATTTAGTGTAACAACAAAAAATGTTGCACTTTTTGGGAAGATTTTGAATCAGTTAGTCAAAGTCAACTTTTTGGGCTATTATATATATTTATATAAATATATAGCACACGTGTGGGTGCCAGCATACTTACATATATATATATATATATATATATTCCTTTTGATTTTGTATTTTGTTGATCGACATGATGTATATTCTTAAAAAAATAAGCCGTATTCACATTTTTTTTTATTAAAAGAAAATGAAGTGCATGCATGTGATCCAATTATTTCATTAGTGGTCTTCACAACTATAATTAAACTAGTAAAAAAGTTCATTAGTCACTTAATCTATATAATACATGAATATTTTACAATATAAAATATGATCCATATATATCCATTGCTTCACCTCTTGAGGGTTGTGAATATATTTCCAGTCCTTAGATGTCATGTTCCGTACTGGATAGTAGAATCCCAGATAAATGAATATTTGGATCCGGACATGAGGGGTTGTTGAATGGATGGATTGGAATTTCACATCGGATCAGAACGAGATCTCTTGGCTCCTTAGAAGACTTAAACAATTATTTTCCCTTTGAGTTAGTTTTTGAAGTGTGAGTTAGGTCTAATGCGAATTTGATATTAGATCCAAAGAAACAATATTACTATTGGTTGAAATATATTACATTTCCGTCTAATTTTCACTTATGGTAAGGAATCAAAGACATTGAGTCCCTAAAGCGGTGTATAACTCACGCACATAGATGGAATTTAAACTAGGAGTTTATATAGTGCAAATAAAATGTGGGAGAATTTAATACTATTGTTGAAAAAATGAAGCAAGCCTTGGAACGAATAATATAACTAATGAGTTAGACTTCTACGTAATAAACTAAAATAAATCTCGACCTTCTCCATTTTTCTGTATTTATAACCTATAAATTTAATTATTCTAACAATGTATCTAACACTATACACATTTCAGTATACACATTTTTTGTTATGGAGGTATTTTGGACGTGTGACACCAAGTCTAAATTATATCATGTCATCATTATTAAGTTACAATCATCTTTCAAAACTTTTGTGCAAGTGTTTAACTTTTGGAAAAATAAAATATATATTTACAAATTGTAGTATGATTTTCTCTACTTCAGCAGAAAAATAAGACTTTTGGGAACTTCAAATTTGAGACGTAACTAGAGAAAAATATATGGGGTAAGTCTTGTGGTCAAAATCAGTTAAGAAACAACTTCTAGCTATGTTCAGCACAAATATATAGGTGTTAAAAGATTCTTTATAATTTATGTATATGGGAAATAATTAGAAGACAAAATTAGGTCATTTCTCTTTGAATTATTAAAAGCAAAGAAACAATTGTCTTATCAAAAAGACCCTTTGACAGAAAATATATAGTAGGTTTTTTTTTTCTCAAACCACAAGTAGTTAAGGCGACATTTAAGTTTTATTTTTAGAGTTGAATTTTTATCGTATCGAAAGTAAAAAAAAAGAGTATTTATTATAGATAAATATTTTGATATGTATTCTTTGATAACTTGATAAAGATAATAACTCACTAACTATCATAGATTAGAATTTATTTATAATGATATATATATATATATATATATATAATGGATGCAAATACTAGAAAAATTACGTGTAATAGGTCAACTAGTTGAAATGACAGAATACATTAATTATTACTGAAATTATTGTTAACGTTGAATAAAATGGCTATACATCTGTAAAGTAAGACTGGCATCTACCTTAAAATATATAAATAAATGAGATTGGCGCTTCTCTTTATTTTATTTTAAATCTTTGACTATGTCAACAATCTACTTTACAAGTGAGTAGAGGTAGATTAAAAGAATATTAAAAAAAAGTGATTAGACAAGATTTAATTTGAGATGTCTATAATTTACAGGAGGATATGAAAGTCATCGTGGATTAAGGTATAGAATGTAATTACTAGGTACACGCACGGTCTAGTTTCCTTTATTATGGTATTAGTTTTTGTTTTCTTCTCCTCCTTTTATATAAATTTTATTATTATCTATTGTTTCTTTTGCATCGATGATTATATTATTTATTTGTTGATGCTATTGATATTTTCTATTGCATATCTTTTTTATCTTTTTTTGTTACGTTTTATTTAAGGTGATGGTCTATTGAAAAAATAACATCTTTATTCATAAGATAGGGGTATGACTGTTTACATATTATATACATTCTCCTAATTTTAGTAATGAAATTTCATTCTGTATATCATTGTTGCAGATCTTATTCATACTTTTGTGAGTTAGAAAGGTTGTATCCAATAGATCGTCGATTGGCTTTTCAGATCATGGTTTAAAAGAAATGCAAGAGCAAAAAATAATAATAAAATATTTTTTAAAAAAAGAAAATTATCGACAATAATCAGATAATTAAGTTTTAACAAAATTAACAGTCATAGTAAAATTTAAAAAAATATGTCGACTATTTACTTTAATCAATTAAAAATTCTTACTGTATCACGTTATTGTATTCATCCCCTCTCCAAGTCATATTCCACTTAACTATAATTTTTAAACTCCAGAAATCATGATTAATCATTGCAAATACTTTTTAAAATTTTGTTTGAAAAAGTAGCAGTCGTAAAAAAAGAGAGTTTGTTTTTTGTCACTGGTCACTTGTCACTTAGTAGCTAAAATTGCACTAATTGTTTTTTTTCTTGTTGTTAATTATAGTGGAATTTTGCAACTTGTATTATAATAGATTTTCTTTGTTTTAACTGACTTCAATTTTCAATTGTAATGTTCACATTTAATTTAATTTATATATAACCAACCAATGAAGTACTTACTCCGACCAAAATTAGTTGTACGTAATATTTTGACAATTTGACTATTAATATTTTAAAGCTAAATGAAATTGCATCAATTTAATATTTTAAAATTATAATTTAACTATTTAAAAATTAAACAGAAAGTACAAAAGATTATAATTTTTTTTTGTATCAAAATTCACAAAAATTAACTATTGAAAAGCGAAACATGACAAATAATTTGGGACAAAAAAATTCTTGAGTTTAATTAAATGGTAACAGACCATACGCAATATCCTCCTCATTGAGCCTCATCATAAAACTTATATTTTCTGTGCAAGGTTGAAATTTTGATAACACATACGTCAGAAAAATAATATCAATAATTTATTCATCTATATATGTAATTCATTTGCGTGGAATTCCTTCAAACCGTTGAGGTAAGCTTTAAAATGATATGACCACACATTTTAACATAATAACAATGGAAGATACGCTATATGTTCAAGCTGCCGTCACCCATTAAGAAAAAATCACTTTTAATTGGCTCATATCAAAAAATCAAACTATCAAGTAAAAGACGTGTTAAAAACATAATTAATTATATAAAAATATAATTTCTCTAACAATTTAAACTTATAATGAGATCACCATATATTTGAACAATTTTCAACTAGAGATCAGTTGGATCATGGATGTATTCATGAAAAGAATTGAAATTTCTTGATGAATATAATATAATAATTGAAAATAATAAAAAGTCTTTTGTGTTTTCTTTTTCACTACAATCCAAAGTATAATTTAGCATGAAAGGAAATAATTTCTTTTCTTTTTTTTTTGGTAAAAGATATAGTATAATAGATGAGACTGTTTCTTTCTTAATCAAATGTCTCAATATAAAGTTTTAAATATAGAAAAATGAAATTAGATAACTTCTATATAATAATATGCTTTGTCTGAATATATACTTTTTGCTCCAATAATGAAATGTTGCTATTATATATAGAAAATACATGATATAACATAACATGATAAAATGATTCCAAATTATTTTTGGCAATGATAATAAAATATTTCTATAATAGATGATTGTTATAAATAAGCGTGACTTAATTTGACATTTTTTCTTTATCAAAGGTTGGCTTTCTAACTTTGGATAGTGTATTTTTAGTTGATCCGTCGAACTGGCGATAGTTGAAGTTAAGAAGTTGAATTGAATTTTTGATTTATAGTTACGTCTATAATTACATCAGATAACTCAAATTGTATACACATACGTAATTAAATGATTGAATAAAGTAAAACGAAAAAAGGATCGTTAGTATGGTGCATTAAGAATAAAAGTATTATAGAGAATTCGAATAGAAAAATCGAAGACGAAAAGGAAAAATTAAGAACATTTTTATATATTACCATATTGTACGTTATGATTTCAACAATAAAATTGGATATGATTAATAATCTCATGAATCTTGAAATAGTCTCCAAAATTAATGTCTTAATCACTTTGAAATAGTCTCATTAGGTAAATTTTTGGCTTATGTATACCTTCTTAATGTTAATTAGTATTAAAACATTACTCTTCATATATAGGATTATACTGTAATAAAATGTCACATTATTTCATATATATGTTACCTAATCTCGTTGATGAGGTTAACAAAATTTTTACAATGACTTAGTTCCCTTTTAATTTGTTTAAGTATTAGTTAGTGTTATAAAATATTGCCTTATAATAAGCATTAATGATTAGATAACAATATTATAAATTATTTGTGTGGTTATCGTTTTTGTTAGTAACATTTCATAGCTTAGTTAGCACGTTTTGACATTCTGAAAACTATATCTAATCAAACCGTATACGTTGAACTCGTCTGCTAATTATTATCTTTATTTACGTTGGATTTATATAGTCGATCCAAACTTGTTTGAACAGAAGTGTACTTAGTTGTTTTTGTACCTTATACGACTCATATGTGTATATAAAATTAATACTTTGTGCATTTGAGTTCGAAGTTCTACCGCCACTCATTTGATTCGTTAAGTTCAAAACAATTATTTGGTATTTAAACCAAAGTTATTGAATTCGGATAAACTTATTGGTTACGCTCTACATGGCCCTTACCTTACGTGAAGGTGACTTAGATTTATTTTTACCTTATTTACTTTTGAAGTGGTCAACAGATAGAAAATTAGCTCTTTGATAACCTTCTTTAAATTTATAATAGAAATTTTAATATTAGTATACATATACAAAAAGCAGATAATATTAGTATGTAGCTTAAAGCTTAAGTTTATTAAGTAATACTAGTGAAATACTGTTAGTAGAATGACACTTTCTTAATTAATTGATAAGGAAGTTGAATATATCAACTTATATTTTTTAAAAGGCACTAGGTAAAATTCTGCTAAGATTTCACAACTAAAAAAATTATATACATTTAATTTATTATTTTGGTGACTCCATTATTTTACTAACTCAGCAAATTCAACTATGGGATTGAATGGTTTGGCGCTGAATAATTCAGTGTGTAGACACATTCTAAAGTGAATTACTCCTAATATATCCAAAAAGAAAATAAAATGTTTCTGATCACTTGATATTTAATATTCACTTTGAGCTTTGACTAATTTGAATTTGTTCCGTGGAAGGCCATTTAAGGAAGAAATGCTCAAAGAAACTTTGAGGCAAGCAAATGATAATCCTTATGCTATAGTGCTTGACTCAGTCTCTCCGTCAGTCCTAAGTCCTTCTCTTAGCTTAGTCAATGTCGTAGTATGAAAAAAAAAGGAAAATCCTTCGTCTTATTTGATCTTTTAAGCTCTTTCTAAGATAATGATGATATGCTTAGTGTGTGAAGTCGATTCTTGCTTGAGTTCTGGGCTCATCCGGCAAGCAACTTTCCTTCTTTGAGCCTTAGATATATTCTTGGATATATTACTCCTAATATATCAAAAAAAAATATGTTTCTGATCAATCGATATTCAATATTCACTTTGAGCTCAGGCTAATTCAATTTTGTTCCGTGTAAAGCCATTTAAGGAAAAAATGCTCCTTGACACGATTTTTTTTTTCCATTCGAAAGGCTCGAACCCGTGATCACTGACGTCACAATCCTTGACAGTACATATAAAAACTCGTTTAACCTTATTATTTTCAAATTGATTTGGAAGAGAAAATCATAATGACCTTTTTTAAAAAATAAATTAATATATCTTTACATTGTCATTATTGATAACTTAAAAGAGTAAACTTGATTTCTCCTGCTTTACACACACCTTATCCATATATGGGGAAGTCTTTGAGGGGCAGCTTATATGACTGATTCAGTGACCTGATCTTGTAGACTTTTTGGACCTATTTTAGCAAACGGAGATATAGCTTGTACACACCTCGATTGATAATCGGGCAGCACTTGTTACCTCTCACTAGTACAAAAGTATTTAATAACTCGGTCCACCAAGGCATTTAAACAACATATTTTTAGGCACAAACTAGCACCAAATAAAAAGATTTGAAAACCTAAAATGAATCAATCCAGCAACATAGGCAATGCGATCACACAAGTGAGGTTTGAAGAGGATGAAGTGTACACAGACCTTAGTCCTTACCCCTACTTTTATGGAATAGAAAAGTTGTTTCCGATGGACAAATCCTGCATCTCATAATGACATTGCGAATCATGTTACTGTACAACAAAATCAGAGCATGTACTTTGTCTAAGGGATGTTTTTGAACACATCCACAACCACAGCTAATGATAATTTAGTGAGCTCGAAATTAATCAACTGCATACATAGTTATATACGATTTTATTTAACCGTGTGATGATACAACACTATGGTACAACAGATAACAATACAGAATTCTTGAAATAAAGTTAGAGATAGCTATCTCAAGATTGAATCTGGATCATCTTCATCATCAAGATCCAATTCGTTTGATATTCGGAACTTCTTCCCATCTCGTGGTCCTGTTCTTCCCTTCTTCGGTTTACCCCTACAGTAATAGTTGCATGAGGTGTACTCATAAACATCATGTAAGCAAAAGAACAAATATAAAGAAGTTGCAAGTTTATTTTAAGAAAACGTAAATTTGCATCTTCCATCCTCAATCCAAGTATCTTAGAATATAATAGGCTTAAACGTTGTAATAATTCCAATAAATGAAAGATATCTGTTCATAACGAGCAGAACATACTGTCCGTTATTTGCAAAACCTCCTCCTCTCATTCGACCTTGAGTAGGATCTGGTCTTCCATCTGCGAAGAAAAACAAAAATAAAAGATCAAAAGCTTCTCCAATAACAATACAATATCTGTTATAACCTATATGGTTTATCTAAGTTTGGTTTCGTGATGTGACATTCCCCAGAAACAGCTCGAGTTTAGTTCCCCGCCCCAAAAGAAACCTGCAAGAACTTTATATTATAAAGTGTGTAGAACTAAAAAGACTAACCTTCACGTCCAAGTCCAAGCTCTTCCGCCTAAACATAAATGAATTTAACAGCCGCATCAGGCATCTATTAAGATCAAACGATGTGCTACGTTTTAAGTATACACACGGCCAATGCATCAAATCAATTGAAATTAGAGATAAAGCAAGGAGATCCAACATAAAGATAACAAGATAGAATAAGATCTATGAATTTGCAAATACATGCATGAGAGATACAGTTTATTTAGTAAAAAGAACAAATCCTGTCAGCACAACTTCAACTTCGAATTGGACTTTCAACCATTTCCCCCCCCTAAATCTGTGTGCGCAAAGACGTTAAAAGTGAAGGAAGCTTCTATTTGATAAGTGAAAAATAAAGGAAGCTCTGAAACATCAGAACAGAAAAATAGGTGTTGGGATAACCACAGGTACTTTAAATTGTTCAAGATAAGTGGTGGGAAAGTATTGCAATTAAATCAATAACATCGATTAGACCCTGGAAAGGTGAAAAAGTAATTCCTACCGAAGGCATGTGTTAGCATCGATCAATAAACAATTATCAAAATCTGTTGAACCAAGAGGAATGCCCCTATACAGCGTTGTCTGAATTCCCACTTCATCATTCATGCTATAGTACGGAGAAGAATTAAATTCTCGTGACCATTGGTAACAAAATAAAACAGGAACTTAGGCTAGACAATTTTATTTTATTTTGAAAAAAAAAAAGGAACTTGGATGGCAAGAACTATTTCAATTTCTTGGTCCTTTTCTATAGGGGTTGGCACTGGGCAGTTTTATTTGCATTATGAAAATTTCCGTTTAAATTTTTGGGTTTTGAATTAAATAAATTACAATCCAAATTCAAAATAAATAAACTCGGTTTGATTTAAACTTTTAGAGTTCATTTTGATCAGATTATTCGGATTTTCGGTTTGAGCCTACAGGCCAGGCTTCTTCTTCTTCTTCTTATAAAAATGAACCACCAAATAAAATATTCATGTCATATTGCCTTAATAATTCCTCGTTCCCACATCCCACTACAATCTTACTAAATTTTGCTAATTGCAAGTACAAATGCAAACACTTGATATAAGAAAAGCATTACAAAAAATTTTTAAAAAATTAAGTAATAATCCCTCTGTTTCAATTTGTTTGTCTTGTTTTTGATCTGACACAGAATTTAAAAAGATAAAAAAGACTTTTGAATCGTATGGTCTTAAATTACCAAAATGCCATTTAGGACTAAAAAGTTAGAACTAAAAAGATGCCAAAATAGGAAAGAGACATTGTTTTGAAACATACTTAAAAAGAAAGTAGGAAAAACAAATTGAAATGAAGGGAGTATATAATATGGATAGAACAATAATGTACTTAGTTTTAGCTTATCTAAGTTAAGATTGAAAGATAATACCCTGTCTGTACGTGGGCAATTGGCCTTTCGGAAACAGACTCTCTACCTCCATGAGGTAGTGGTAAGGTCTGCGTACACCCTCCTCAGACCCCACTTGTGGGATTTCACTACGTATGTTGTTGTTGCTGTTGTTGTTTGGGATTGGGCCAATGTCTTATGGGTATGCTTGGTTTTGTAGTTGACGCCTAAGGGTCAAATATAAGGTATAAAATTTAAGACTTTCGAATATCCAAAAGATATTAATCCCTAGATCCAAAATACAAAATCTACAAAAATTAACAACAAACACCAAACCATAATCCAAAAAAAACTAACCAAAATTCTGAAAAATTCGAATTTCAATTTTGGGCAACTATGCCCGCCTCTACTTTTCTGGGCACCCTATTTCCACCTCTAAAGCAAAATTCTCTTTCTCTTGCTTTGCAATATGTGTACCTTTTTAAGAATCAATACCTAAAAGATCTAATCATAATTCCAGTGTTATTAAAAGCGCTCGCTTTAGCGCTTAAAGTGTGAAGCGAGTGTTGGGTCCAATGCTTTTATGTCCTGAAGTGAGGTGAGAACAAAAAAAATGAGCTTCAGCAGAAGCAAGAAGCGACTGAGGCGTTAAGTGTTGCTTAAGCGAAAAAAGCGAGACTTTAGGAAATTTAATTGAAATAAAGGTTAATTTTAGGTCTAATTGTAAAACAATTGCAACAGAGACTTACACGTCTACTTCCTGCTGCTGCTACTCGAAGTTGCCGCTCTTCTTCTCCTCCAATACTAATGAAGACTTGCACATCTTCTTCTTGCTACTACTAGTTCTAGTATCTATTGTTTACTTTTTCATTTTAAAATTGAAAGATTTGCTTAATATGTTATTTCTATTGAGTTCTTGGTTATTACAACAACATACCCAATGTAATGTTACAAGTGAAGTCTGGAGAAGATGGTGTGTGCGCAACCTTACCCCTACCTTGTGAAGGTAGAGAGACTATTTCTACAGTTATTTATCTACGGAAATTTAACATTTTTAATTTTTGTATTAAATTGCGCTTCAGTTGAAAAAGGTGTGCACTTTGCTTCAAGCTTCTCGCTTCAGAAAAGGGACGCTTCTCTCTATCCACAACAGTGCATAATTCTGACAAACATAACTTACTTAAACCCATTCAGGAATTTGGATTGCAAGAACTACTATGTAACGACCTGTCCCTGCCGTTAGGAATAGGCCATTAGGGAAGGATTTCGGGCCAAAAAACTTTGGATAGTAACCTCGAAAAAAGTTAGCCTAGGACAGACTTGAACGAATTCTGAGTCAAGTGAAGTCTAGGGTGATCATGTGAATGATGGGAGGTCGAATCTCTAATTTGATAGGATAGGCTAATAGCCAAGACGATATGGAGCATTTACGGCTTTGCGGAATCACATTCGGACGAGTAAAACTCTCGAAATTGAATTTAGCGTGAAGGGTATATTTTAGTACGTCTTGGGAAGAGGATATGTTGTGAAATGGGGGCTTGGAGCTTAAACTCCGAACTCTTTGTTTCCGTGCAACCCGCCAAAGTGGGATTTCTCCAGCCAGAGCGGCCCCACCAGAGCGAGGCAGACGTGACTTAAGTCGGGGAAAAATTTCAGAACGGTCTTTTTCTGCAAAAACTGTTCCAAAAACTTCAGGAGGCGACCTAGGGCGATTTCTATCAATTTTCCACGGATTTCCATGCTTAAGGTAAGGATGTTACTACCTGAATTCATCATTTGATTCCTAGAACCTAGAACTATGGTTGGTAATCATTGGGAGAGGGTTTGAACTGAAAACTAATGGTGTAAATAGCCCTAGGGCGGGGTTAGGATCATGGGTTTGGCCTAGGGTGTAAATTGTGTTATATTTCATGATAGTTAGGCTATTTTGTTGATCCTTTATATGTATTTAGTGTTTTCTAGACCAAGAACGAGAAGAACAAACCCGGAAAGGGAAGACTCTTACATTGTAAAGTTGTTGAAGCTTGAATTTGAGGTAGGTGATGGTCTAGTTTTCCGTATGTGTTTCATATACTTTTAAATTGCTTTATGATATGCATGTGTGTATATGAATAGGGAAACCTGCTAGATTATGTGTGAAATGATCACTTACTGGCCTGTTTTGTGATGAACCTGTTCTTGGCGATATAATGTTGTAAATACAGAACGTATTTGTAATTATGGTATGTTTGGATTGGAAGTCACGTTTCGACACATAATTGGATCGGGTGTCACGTTTCGACACATAATTGGATCGGATGTCACGTTCCAACACATATTTGGACCGGATGTCACGTTCCGACAGAAATTTGATTGTTTGTAGGTCCCTTGAGAGGACCCTTGTGTGAAGTTATAGCATGTGAAAAATATGGAGTTGTGATATTACTGAATATGATTGAACTTGAGATTAGCTGACTTATTCTGTATATGTATACGCCTATTGTGTAGAATTTACTTATCTAAGATCCGCTTACTGGCTAACCGCGTGATCCTACCAGTACACCGTTGTTTTTGTGTACTGATACTACTCTTGCTCTACCATTTTGTTGAGTACAGAGAATATTCAGCCGACTGCGGAGAGACATCGGTTAGAAGAGTAAAGCTTGTTTGAGTTCAAGGGTGAGCTGTTTGTTTCAATCTGCCGTAGACTCTTCTCTGTTCTAGTCCCTTTTTCAGGACTCAGATTTTCAAACTTTGTTTAGTTTTATGACTTCTTTTGGGAGTGTTCTGCTTTTTCTTTACATTGATATTTGGTTAGAGTTTTGGTACGGAAGACTTTCAGTTCCTAGGATGTTTCCGCATTTCATTGTTATTAAAATTGTTAGCTGAGTTTATGGGAACACTTAGTATTATTTCTGATTTTATTCCTGCTTCCGCAAGTCTTTAATTGTTATCTCTTAAGTTTGACAGTTGGGCTGTAAAAATGATTCTCCCACTGGAGGGTTATTGTGGGTGCCAGTCACGGCGGGTCGAGGTCATGACATACTACCATTTCTTAGTCCTTCTCTGAGCACCCTATCCTCTAAAGCAAATTTCTCTTGCTTCGCCTTTGCATATTTTGAAGTATCAATACTTCTAAAATTTATTCATAACATAGCTAATGAGATCAATATTATTATCATCATCCTACCAGTCCGCAAATTATTGAACCTAAGGTTTATCTTAAATGCATGGTATAAAGAACTTGTAAAAAAAATCATGATATGAGATTAGCAAACAACAATAACATTCATCATGTAGTCATCAAAAAGGTCTCGTTTAGGGGGAGATTATTCTCTCAATAGTTTTCTTATAGGTAGGTCAATTTGCCAAACCATATTAAATCTATTATGCATATGACATGAGATTCAGAAGATATTCTTTGACTTTTCTTATTAGGGGTAGGGGACAGAATGGTTTGCAGGACCAGTTAATGTCAAATGCTTTAGTATAAGCAGTGCAAAACACGGTCTGAACACTAATTTTTATCAAATTGCAACAACATAAACATCAACAGTAAAGAACTTAGCAAATATCAGAAATTCCAAGAACTAGTAAGCTCTAAAGAGATCAAATACTTACAGCTGGTGAAGTGACTGAAGACAACGAGAATAACCTGTCTTCAAGCTGAAATTTTCTTGACCTTTTGAGGCTGCCACATGACATAAAAGTGAAATTCTAACTACTGAATCCTTGGGAAACATAGTATGACTAGATAATGTAACGAACAATCACTTATGGAAAAGGAAACAACGTTCTAATTCATGAAAGCAAAGTGAAATGCTGGTCATTAGTACAATTAAATCAGCCCAAATATTTTGGCAACATGAAAAGTATGAACCTAAATTGGATCAATGTTTAATTAAAAAAAATACTCACCGAGCCTTATTAACATATTTGTCAGGTCATTGAATGTTTATTCATTCAGGATGGTGTTTTTTGGTGTTCCGTGTATGAAAGAAGCTCAAGGATTATCAGAATCTAAAATCAGCTTCCAAATGTTAGTGCATTGGATGTCATAGACCATATCCCTAATTAGTGGCTTGTTAAGCTTACTGAAACAATTACTCAGATCTCCACAACATTTGATTTCTGTTTGCAGGAAATTTCATCAAATTTGCACGCTCTTTAATGGACAAACTCCAGGTAACTTACCATAGACATAAACCTTAAATTTGTCTAGAGATATGATTTTCTTTTCTTATATAGTATCTAGAGTTATGGATTGTAACTCAGAGGATAGTAAAGTCTCACGGAACCAGTATATTACTTCAATTCATGTGAAAAAAAGATTTTGTAACGTCAGATGCAGTAAATGGCCCTTTTTTCATGTGATCTTTTTTTCACCTAGCCAACAATTACTAGCTTTTGTGAGAGTACATCTACTTCCTGATCTATCTTAACCGAATCCCATACAGTGTAGAACCTCAACACTGATTTCACTATCTCAATACCAGGCGGAAACTAAGTAGTTATTGAAATAAGACAATTAGCACAAAAACACTAATAATGCTGATTCATAGAACGAAATTTTCACGACCAATTCCATCAACTATCATAACTTTATTGGTTACTGCTAAACCTTAATAATCATCTTTGTGCCTAAGCGGCACATGAGCAAGTTTTGGTGAAAAAATGAGACACTTTGCAACAAAAAGTAATCATCTACAATAACTAGCACTTCTATTTTCCAACTACAAGAACTTGAGCAGATAAACACTAGAAAGGTGTGTACTTTGAATTCTTATTCGATGTTGATAGAAAGCCTTCAAAGCCTTTTAAAGCATTCCCAAAAGTGCCTGTTTCTTGCAAATAACTCGTCTCTAGCTCATAAACCTACATCAAACCAATACCGTATTTGAACAAGAAAATGGAATAATGCGAATAAGCAACGACTTCTCACGTGACATAAGTTGCAAATACTCAAAATTACAGCAAAAACTTATTACCACAAGATATCAAACTACAGATACAATTTTTAAAAATTTCAATAAAACAACACGAAATATACTACTTTTGACTTAGCACGGAGTTTACAAAAGTAAAAAGAATAGAATCTTTGTGGTCTTAAACTAACAATATGTAAAATGTACCAAAATGTAATCTAATCTTGTAGTCTTAAACATGTCGGGAAAGTTACAATTAAAAAATTGTCAAAATAGGAAAAAACATTCTTTTTAAAATGAACTACAAAGGAAAGTAATACAAACAAATTGAATTGGAGGGAGTAATATCCAACTAAGGAGCTTCTACAGGAACTTCATAATCAAAATAATAGAATAATTCAACAAAGATAGAGTCTTTTTACTTGTTTTTCAACATTTCGTAGTTCTTCTTGAAGCTTTTCTCTTTTGTTCAAGAGGGATGCAAGAACAGCCTTAGGATTTGTACCTCTGTGCCCTAATGGAAAATTTTCCAAATTAAAGAAATAATCAAGAAAAAAAATTCCCAAATTTAGATAAGGAAAGTGAAATTAGGGTTTGAACGGGTTACCATGGAGCTCCATTTTCGCGGCAATTAATTTGAAGAAAAGCTGTAATTTAAAAATTCAGCAGCCACAACAATGAGTTTTATCAGTGAGATTCTTGACAAAATAAAAATGTAACTTATCTTTAAAAAACAATTAATACAAAATTAAAAACATGATAAATGAAATGGGCCTTAGAGAAAATTACTCTGAGTAATTGGGCCAAAGTCCACAAAGCTTCTATTTGGGCTGAAAATGGAAAAGATAAAAGAGCTTATCAATTTCGGGGTGATCTTTAATTATTGTTTTCAAATATGATGATCAAATAAATATATTTCAAGGTTTTCTCAAATTAAATTAATCTCAACATGCAAAATGACTTTATTAATTTGAGATGGATTGAGTAATAATTTTATG